>NC_134541.1:79193407-80528407 GCF_050624435.1 Tenrec ecaudatus | reverse complement strand
AACTTCCATTCAGTTGGGGGACTCACAGCTTTTGGGAATTTCTGAAGGGACTAAATGTTAAAATGCTCAACTGCTAAACAAAAGATCAAAGGCACCCCAGGAAAAAAGACCTGGCAATCAGCCAACAGCAATCCTATAGCGAGTAATTCTACTCTAGCAACGTGGAATTGTCAGGAGTAAGAGTTGCCCTGAGGATAACTGGCTCTTTGATGCTACTGTGTGAAAAGAAAACAAACATTGTGTCTAAAAACCCCCAGAACAAAGTATAGCAGGCAAAGCTCAGTCTAGGGATACTGGGATGGATCCTCTCTGTGGAGGAGCTGCTACCTAAGGTGCATGACAGGGGGGCTTGAGAGACTTTACAAAAGCAGAGGTTGCTGACCCCAAATAGCCAGTGGGCCAGGGAATGCTGAGAAATGTGTTCCACTAGAGGTGAAGGACTTCTCAGGAATATGGAGGAGATAAAATGGGCAACAGAAGCTGAGATCAGTCTTTGAAGCCCTTGCTTGGGGCACCAAGAATTGAGATTTGGATTTCACTCCCTAGGTCCACTTTCTTGAAGAGCTTACCAAAAAAAAAGGAAAGTGGAGAGAGAGTTTCCATGATTAAATTTTTCAGGTGGTAAAACTATGATGCTTCAATGGCTCATACATGATATTATGCCAAAACCCACAAGATTGTCTAACACAAAGAGTGAGTGCCAATATGAAGTATGGACTTTAATTAATAATAATGCATTGACCTGACTCACAGGGAACATGGGACCTGTATCCCACATCATAAGTTTCTAAGTTCTTAAAAACTTAAGCTGGAGATTCTCCTGCCTAAACCCCCTTTCTGACAAAGTACAATAAATTCTCAACAATGAGATGTGGGTACAAGTGATACCTAATTCTCACTGGCCCTGGCCTGAAAGGAAAGGGCACATCCTGCACTTGCCCTTTTGTGCTCCCTGACTGTGTTGCAGATATGATGGGAGGAAATGTAGCAGCCACAGTTGACACAGAGTCACATATTGGGGGTGGCAGCATCTCAACTTGACCTCTTAGCTCTGGTGTGTTACCTGAGTTAAAAATAATAATAAAATAAATATATGAACAAACAAAAAATATTTAAAATGTATTAAAACTGGTTCATTAACTGTAACAAGTATATACAACATAAATTCAAGATATTAATGATAACAGAAGAACCTGTACAGAGGGAAGAGGGTCCACATGTAATGACAGGAATCAAAAAGTTTATGGAAAAATCACATTAAAAGATAATAAGATTTTGTCACAAATTTTTGAAGCCCCCTCATATGTTCATTATGATTTTCCTGCACATTTATAACTAAAACAAACTGCACTCAAAAAAAGTATTTTTGCAAACAAATTAAGACGTGTGTCAAGAGATGGGTGGCATGATTAAAGTTGGCCCACATCAGGTTACAGAACAGTGAGTCAGTTTCTTTGAGGTGGAGTTTTCAGGGGCCTTTCGCATGTTACTGTGCATGAAAAGTCCAAAGAAGCTGCCCTTCTCCAAACTGTTTGATCAGGAAACCCTTTCTTCCCAGGGCTCCTCCCGAGGCTAGCCGTCTATTGACCACACTTCAGGAAAACCCTGAGGAGAAAGAAATTGGTGTTGGAGAATGTTGAATGTGCCATAGGCTGCCAAAAGGACAAATGCATCTGTCATTAGTCCAGTCAGCGTGCTCCTTCGAGGCAAGGATGGCGAGACTTCATCTCACGGACTTTGGACATTCTGCCAGGAGGGACCAGTGGCTGGAGCAGGAAGGACATCATATGTGGTAGAGGGGCGTGAAATAGAGAAGCCCCTTGACAAGATGGATGGACACAGTGGGCAACAATGGGCTCAAACGGGTGCACAATTGTGAGGATGGCGCAGGACCAGGCAGTGTTTTCTTCGGCTGATCATAAGGTCACTGCGAGTCAGAACGGACTTAGTGGAACCTAACAACAGCAGCAGTGCTCTCAGAGCCTGCTGTGGGAAACAGGAGCCCCGTCTGGCTTGCTGTAGGCAGGGCCTGTGGGCTGGTCTCTCTTCCTATATTAGGTGAAGAGCAGGGCCAATGAATCTAAGGTCACTTTCGGATCTCATGATCTGGGAGTCAGCACCCCTTCAGTCACCGTTCTACTCAGCAAAGTCAGTATGCAGTAGGGCTAGTCAAATGTTGGGAACCCAGAATACCCCAGCTCTGGGCCTTCTACACCCCCAGGGAGCAGTACTGACCTTCTTTGGCTTCAGCAAGACCAGCCTAGCCAGTCAGTGAAGCTGGTCAGCAGCAGATTCCCCCAGCTGATATGCTCGGACGGATATTATGGGTCAGAGCCTAGTGAGCTTGAACCCTGTACACTCCGCTCTGCACGCAGATGATCTAATTTCATCCTTATAGTCATGCAAACAATGCTCATTTTCCAGACAGAGAATCTGAAGTTCAGAAAGTTTAAGTGACCAAAAACACAAACAAAACTCTGCCACCGAATCAATGCCAACTCAGAGTGACCCTATAAGACATGGTAAGACTGCCTCTGAGTTTCCAAGAGAGTAGCTCTTTACAGCAATAGACAGCCCCATCTTTCTCCCAAGAAGCAACTGATGCTTTGGAATTGCCGACTTTGAGAATCACATCCCCATATACAACCACTATTCAATCATTGACCAGATTTAGAAAATCACACAGCAGTGGATGTGAGGCCTGATTCTGTGACTCTCCCCTTATCCACTAATCTGCTGCCAGTGAGTGTGTGCAGATACAAACCAACATCCAACTGTTCCTCACTTGGCACTCTGCAGAGCAGTTGTGCACATTCATGTATCCAAGCTCCATAGCCCAAGAGTCTGATACAAAAGCTTCGCATTAGAACACACCAGTGCACAGTGAATACCCATACTTACACAGCCGCCCACAGCACACCCACACTCATGGATCTAGATCATTCTCACACATAAACCCAACACCTATGACCTTGTCAGTAACTCATATACACGCCTCCACTCCAGCACTGCTGACTCCCATAGAGATATTCACATACAAGCATCCTCATCACACACTTACATAAATGCTGTACCTTGTTTGATAGTGCCTGGAAAATGAGAGTCATTATTTTTATTTTTTTTTAATTCAAATGCCAACAGATTCCCAAGTGTGTGTGGCTGCATGTGTTTTCATGCTAAAATGTTCTACAAGCAAAAGTCGCCCAACAGTGCCACCTGCTGAGGGACAGTTAATTTCTGGTTCCCTCCCCTCCTAGCTTTTGGCATTCACTGTTCCTATGACCTTCCAGTTACTAACAAATTGACTGGCCAGTCACCTTGTTCATCTGCTTCTTCTACTACCCCTTCCCCTTTTATCAGGCCACAATGCTTATGCCAAACTGAAATTACAATGCTCTCTTGTACCGGCAAAATTGACTTATTCCTTTGCCTTCTCTTCTCTACCTGAAAAAATTATATTCAGACCTCAAGACCCTATATGTACTTGCCCTCTCCCCAACACACCCAGGCAAAGTTATTGCCTTTCTATGGGCTTCAGTACTACAGGTCACTAATGTCCAACAATTGAACAGGTAATTTATTGTACCTCAAAGTGATTTTATCCAACATTAAATCTTTCCCTTCAGACTATGAACTTGGTAGTGGCACACGCCATGAGTGGCTCATTGATCACCATTACAGCACCTGTTGTGGTTATTAGCAGCCACTACATCACCCCTGACTCATGATGACTCCATACACAATGGATATATGTTCCCTGATCCTGATGCATCCTTGTGATTTGTTTAGAACATTATGATGTGTTCTGTGACTGATTTTTAGAAGTGGATCACCGGGTGTTCATTTTGAGTCCATATTAGTCTGGAAGCTCCATTAAAACCTGTCCAACACCACTGCAACACACAAGCCTCCAGTAACAGATGAATGGTAGTTGCACATGAAGGTCATTGGCCAGGGATAAAACCCAGAGGTGAGAATTCTATTACTGACCCACTAGTATCCTCCATTTCCTAGTTCTGTGAAAAATGGCTGCTCATATAGTATTGAATGAATGAATGATTTGTTTACTTTCTCCAAGGTCCTTCCTGTCCAAACATGCTATGATTTTCCTCCTTCCAGGCAATTTCAGATTTGGGTTCAATAGCAATGACATTCAACTCGTTGTTTTATACCCCAGAACAAACCAGGTTCTGTTTTCTACCCCAAGGTTCTTCGGCACATAGCACCATGGATCTAGGTCTAACTCTGAGAACCCAACTTTCCATAAAGAAAACCCCAACACAGAATCTATATCCTCAGATGTGGGACAATGGGATCAAGGCTGCCAATTAAGGAGAAAATAATCAAGGGGGAAAATTTACACTGAGCTATTTGGCAGCTCTGGTGTATCGTGAAATACAGTAAATTAAGTGTTTTCCTATAAATCAAGTTTATGATTTGCTCCAGAGATGCAATTTTTAAAACTGTTATTTTATCCACAAACAGCAGTTAAAAGAGGCCAATTTAGGGGTGACAGATTAGTTTGATTCTAAATGTAATGCTAAAATAACTAATTCCAGTAATATCTATTGGACTTGAGTCTGCTTGTTACTTAATATCATAGTCAGTCAACTGAAAACAGCACCATGAGGCACTGCTACTTCCACCAAAATTTAATCCCATCCTATCTCTTCCCCACCCCCACCCCACATCCTGCCCAAATGGAGGTGTTCCTCAGCAGGAAGCACGATAGCTAAACCAGAGGGTTTTCATTCATTTGAGGGATTGTGGCAACAATGGAGAATGGAGGGCACAAGAATGTAAACTGTGTGGCTGGAACAAAAGACCTATGTTCCCAGGATATCGATGCTGAGCGGAATCTGTGGTAGTAAGATGATATGAAGTCAACTGAAAGATATATGAAAAGTGTAGGGATGGAGTCGCACCTGTCAATCAGGTAACAGTCTGATGATGCCCCTTAAGGATGGGACCTTCTTATATGTGGGAAACTAGGAACTTCCCTTTCTCTCTGCCCCTTGGCCTTCCTGCTGGCTGGAACACAACCTGCCTGCCTGTCTCCAGGGATGACCACATATGGGCTGCCTGAACCTGAGAGCTGTCAGCACCCTGCCATGTTTCCATCAAACTTAAGATTTGTGATTCTGCACCCACTGCCCTGTGATCTTCCCGCTTCACTGTTCTGAGTCATCAGCCTGCAGATACGTGGGTTTGAACAGGGATTTAGGGACTAGCATTGGATTTATGGAGTTGAATTGGACCAGGATGGGATGCCTTCTTCATATATAATTATTTCTTGATATAAAGCTCTTTCTTATACATAAATGCATGTCCCTGGATTTTTTTTCTCTAGACAACTGTTAAGCTGGGTTGAGTAGAGAAACAAACATATACATAAGAGCTTTATATCAAAGAGTAATTGTATACTAAGAAAAAATCCCAAGCCAGACCAGATCAAGTTCATAAGTCTGATATTAGCCCATAAGTCCAATACTAGTCCATAAGTCCCTCTTCAGACTCACACAGCCACACGCAATGAAGCAGACTTCAGGAAGATCACAGGGCAGTAGGTGAAAACCCTTATGGCTCCTATGGCAGCGGAAGCATCACAGGGTTGGTGCGGGTTTCTGACCCAGGGATTGCTCACTTCTAAGATTGCTCCTCCAGTTCCCTGAGTGTGGCTCTTCAACAAGAAGGTGAAACAGAGAGAGAGAGGCTCTCTCAGGGATCAGCAAGTCTCCATGTGGCTTGTCAATAGGAAGACCAAGACAGAGAGAGGAAGATTCCAGAATCCTCTGAGAAGGCCATGCCCAGAAGGAGGCATCATCCAACTGGGATCTGATTGACAGACTAAACTCCACCCCTTCATTCTTAATACCCTCAAGTTGACAAGAGATTATGTAACTGCCACAACAACCCAGTTAATAAAGGTACTGTCCCAAGATAAAATTCCCTAGATGGTGGCTGAGCACCATCCTGCCACTTGTGCTTCGTGTCTTCAGTGAGTGTAGGCTTACTCTCTCGTGTGCTTCCTTTTCCCCGACAAAGGCTGCCTTAGTCCTCAGGTCTGAGTTCCAAAGCTTTGTAAATGTCGCCTTTATTCATTTCTCTACCATAACCGGGGGACAGCTTTGTGTCTGTACCTCAACCCTTGCCCATTACTGGCCACTCACAGGACAGAGTGGCAGTAGGAAGGGTAGGTAGGGCCTTGGAAATCGGCCTACACTCACTGGGAAAATCTGCATTAAAAAGCAAGTTCTTATGTTTTAGATTTGTCATCATACTCACTGTCTCAAGACATACCAGACCTAAATTGTGATATCTAAGACTAGGCCTGCTGTGTTTGTCAGAATTTAATCTGACTTGTCTGTCAGTTTAGCATACTCTGGTGGCTTATGTGTTGCTGTGAAGTTAGAAGTTATATCTTTGGTATTTCAAATGCCAGAAGTGTCAAGTAAATTGAACAGGTTTCAGTGGAGCTTCCAGATTAAGAACAGGCAATGAAGACAGACTCCATTCCCCACTTCAGAAGAAGGAGATGCTGAAAACCTTGTACATAGTTTCCAAGCATTATGAGATACTGAAGGAGCAATGGATGGAAGCAGAACATTGTTGAAGATAGTGCCAGAGGATGGGCCCCTCAGTTCAGAAGGTTCCTGAGAACAGATTTATCAGAGTGGAGTCACGAGGATGGCATGAGTCCAGTAGAGCCTATGAGCCTGAATATCTTCATTTGCTGATGAGGCATGATTCAGGGTGGAGAGAAACAGTTGTAAAATCTGCTAATAATATAGTAGGCCCCACTATGAAATATAACACCCCTGCTTGACGCATATCCCTAAAGGGACAAAACTGGAGACACAGTTCCAACCACACTGAGGCAAAATACTAAGGGTGTGCAACAGAATAGCAAGGGGAACAGAACAACGAAGTCCCCAGGAAACACCAAAATAGACTTTGGGACCAGGGCTTGGTGCCCCATCAGACTCAACTGGAAAATACTCCTAAAGGCCAACAAACAGTCGTTGAACTAACTACTGGCTTTTCTTTTTTGTTGTTGCTTTTGTAGTTGTCTTTTTTTTGTTATTATTGTTTTGTTTTCTTTTGTTACTTTGTTTTTCTCTGTCTTGTTTTCCTGCATGTTATTATTCATGCAGGTCTGTCTAAATAAGATAGACTGGATGAACAATCTGGAGGAGAAAGCAATGGGACCCACAGTTCCTGGAGGACATGGGAGATGGGAAGGAGGGGGGTAAAGGAAATGGTGTTAACAAACCCAGGGACAAGGGAATAACAAGTGATCCAAATCGGTGGTGAGGAGGGTGTAGAAGGCCTGGTAGGGCATGATCAAGGGTAATACGACCAAGAGGAATTACTGAAACCCAAATGAAGGCTGAGCATTATAGTGGGACAAGAGGAAAGTAAAATGAAATAGAGGAAAGAGCTAGGAGGCAAAGGGCATTTATAGAGATCTAAATAAAGGCATATGCATATGTAAATAAATGAGGTGGAGGAACTAGATCTATGTACATATATTTATAGGCTTAGTATTAAGGTAGCAGATGAACATTGTGCTTCCACTCAAGTACTCCCTCAATGCAAGAATACTTTGTTCTATTGAACTAGCATTCCATGATGCTCACCTTCCCGACACAATCGCTGAAGACAAAGCGGGTGCATAAGCAAATGTGGTGAAGAAAGCTGATGGATCCCGGCTATCAAAATATATTGCATGTAGGGTCTTAAAGACTTGAAGATAAACATGTGGCCATTTAGCTCAGAAGCAACAAATCCCACCTGGAAGAAACACACCAGCCTTTGTGATCATGAGGTGCTGAAGGGATCAGTTATCAGGCATCAAAGAACAGAAAAACATATCATTTTGTGCTCACTCCCTGATAAGATCGCTGCAGATAAATGGGTGCATAAGCAATCGTGGTGCAGAAAGCTGATGGTGCCCAGCTATCAAAATATATAGCATCTGGGGACTTAAAGGCTTGAAGGTAAATAAGCGACCATCTAGCTCAGAAGCAACAAAGCCCACATGGATGAAGCACACCAGCCTGTGTGATCATGAGGTGTCGAAGAGATGAGGTATCAGGCATCAAAGAACAAACAATCATATCATTGTGAATGAGGGGCAGTGCAGAGTGGGGCCCTAAGACCTATCTGTAGGCAACTGGACATCCCCTTACAGAAGGGCCACGGGGAGGAAACAAGTCAGTCAGGGTGCAGTATAGCAACGATGAAACATACAAATTTCCCCTAGTTCTGAAATGCTTCCTCCCTCCCCCCTCTCATTCCACCCACTATCATAATACCAATTCTACCTTACAAATCTACCTAGACCAGAGTATGTACACTGAAACAGATAGGAACTAGAAGCACAGGGAATTAGGAGAGATGATCTCTTCAGGACCAGTGGTGTAAGTGGCAATACTGGGAGGGTGAAGGGAGGGTGGGGTAGAAAGGGGGAATCGACTACAAGGATCTACGTATAACCTCCTCTCTGGGGGATGGACAACAGAAAAGTGGGTGAAGGGAGACATCGGACAGTGTAAGATGTGAACAAATAATAATTTATAAATTATCAAGGGTTTATGAGGAAGTGGGGAGCAGGTAGGGAGAGGAGGAAATGAGGAGTTGAGTCCAAGGGCTTAAGTGGAGAGCAAATGTTTTGAGAATGATGAATGCAACAAATATACAAATGTGCTTGACACAATGCATATATGTGTGGATTGTGATAAGAGTTGTATGAGCCCCCAATAAAATGATTTAAAATAAATGAATAAATAGTGAAGTAGCAAAAAAAATCTGCTAATAAGTACAGCTTAGAATGTGCAAAGTATGAGTCTAGAAAAATTAGAAGTCATTAAAATGAAATGGAATGGATAAAGATTAATATCATAGGCACGAATGAGCTGTAATGGACTGGTATTAGCCACTTTGAATCCAAAAATTATATAATTCCCTCTATTGGAAATAACACAAACAAGAAGAATGGCATGGAATTCACTGTCAGAAAGAACATTGGAAAATAAATCATGAAGTACAATGTCGTCTGTGACAGGAATATATCTATTCACTTTCAAGGAAATCCAATCAATGCAATTATTATTCAGATTTATGTGTCAACTGCAAAAGCTAGTGAGGATGAAATTGAAGAATTCTACCAACTTCAGCCCAAAATTGAGCAAACATATAATCAAGATGCATGGACAGTTATTGGAATTGGAATGCAAAAGTTGGAACCTGATGGTCGAAATGAAGCTGAAGATTGCATGACAGAGTTTTGCAAAACCAACAGCTTGTTCATAGCAAATACCATTTATTCACCAACACAAAAGGCAATTATACACATAGACTTCTCCAGATAGAATATACAGAATCAAATTGGCTATATCTATAGGGTGAGATAAAAAAGAAGTTCATTATCAGCAGCTAAAATCAGGCCAGGGGAAGACTGTGGGATAGACAATAATTTCTTCATATGAAAGTTCAGGATAAAGCTGAAGCAAATTAAAACAAGTCTACAAGATCCAAAATGTAACCTTGAGTCTATCCCACCTGATTTTTGAAAAATTCTCAAGAACAGATTTGATGCCTTTCATGCTAATGACAGCAGACTTGATGAGCTATGGGAGGACATCAAGAATATCACTCATAACGATACCAAAATGTTATTAAAAAGAAGTAAATAAAAAGAAAAGCTCAACGTTGATGTCAGAAGAGACTGAAATTTGCTCTTAATCATAGAGTAGCTAAAGCAAATGCAATAAATGATGAAGTCAAACAGCTGAATAGAATATTTCAAAGGTCAACTTGAGAAGACAAAGACAAATATTATAATGAAATGTGCAAAGACCTGGATATGAAAAGCAAATGGAAAGAATACATTCAGCATATCTTAACCTATAAGAACTCAAGAAAAAATTCAAATCTCAACTTGAAATGTTGAAAGATTCTATGGGAAAACTATTGAATAATGCAGGAAAGCTTTGAAAGAAGATGGAAAGAATACAAAATCACTGTACCAAAACAACTAGTTGACATTCAGCTACTTCAGGAGGTAGCATATGAGCAAGAACCAATGGTAGTAAAGGAAAAAGTTTAAGCTGAGCTGAGAGCATTAGCCAAAACCAAGGATCCAGTAATTGATGAGATTCCAATTGAAATGTTTCAACAAGTTGATGTAGTACTGGAAGCACTCACTCATCTATACCTGGAAAGCTGGAAGACAGCTACTTGAGCAACTGACAGTAAGAAGTCATATGTGCACCCATGCCAAAGAAAGGTGAACCAACAGAATGTTCAAATTCTAGAACAATATCACTGATATCACATGCAAGTAAAATTTTGCTGAAATATTTCAACAACGGTTGCAGCAACACATCGACAGGGAGCTGCCAGAGATTCGGGCTAGATTCAGAAGACCTGGAACAAGGGATATCATTGCTGATACCAAGTGGATCTTGGATGAAAGCAGAGATTACTAGAAGGTTCCAGCTTGCATTTCATACACTATGCCAAGATCTTTGACTGTGTGGATCATAACAAACTATAGATACCTTTAAAAGAATGGAAATTCCAGAAGCTTTCATTGTGCTCGTACAGAACTTGAGTAGGGAACATGAAGCAGTTGTGCTAAAAGAATAAGGGAATACTACATGATTTTACATCAGGTAAAACATGCTTTAGCAGGGTTGGATTCCTTCACTATATTTATTCAATCTGTATTCTGACGAAATAATCAGAGAAGTTGGATTATATGAAGTATAATGTGGCATTAGGATTGGAAGAAGGCTTATTAACAACCTGAGATATACAGATGACACAACCATCCTTACTGAAAGTGAGGAGGACTTGATGCACTTTCTGATGAAGGTCAAGGATTGCAAACTTCAGTACGGATTACAACTCAGTGTAAATAAGACCAAAATACTCACAATTGGACCAATAAATAGAGAGAAGGTTGAAGTTGTTAAGAATTTTATCTTACTTGGATCCACAATCAATGCTCATGGAAGCAACAGTCAAGAGACTTAAAAAGACCCATTGCTTTAGACAAATCTGCTGGACAAGACTTCTGTAGAGTATTGAAAGATACAGATGTTACTTAGAGGACTTAGAAGTGCCTGACTTAGGTATGGCATTTTCAATTGCCTTATATGTATATGAAAGTTGGACATTGAATAAGGAAAACGGAAGAAGAATTGATAAATTTGAATTATGGTGCTAGAGAAAAATATTGAAAATACCATGGACTACTAAAATGACAACCCAATCTTTCTTGGAAGAAGTACCGTCATCGTGCTCCTTAGAGGCAAGGACAGTGAAACACACTTTGGCCATGTTGTCAGGAGAGATGACTTCCTAGACATGATGCTCGGTAACGTACAGAGGCAGTGAAAAAGAGGAAGGCCCTCGGGAGATGGACTGACACAGTGGCTGCGCAATGGATTCAAGCATTGGAACAATTGTGACGATGACGCAGGACAGGACAGTGTCTCTGTTGTGAATAGGGTCGCTTGGGTTAGGAGCCGACTTGAGGGCACCTAACAACAACAATATCAACCTGGGTTGTCAGTGTTCAGTGGTGTACAGGCTCCCGGGACCAGCCCACCATTTTGATAAGATGTGAACTTTTCCAGTAGTTCAAAAGCTCTCAGTTCTCCCTCCAAGAAGCTGAAACTTCTCCAACTAGAGCTTTCCTAAGACTCACTTGCAAGATTCATAAAGACAGAGACTGTGAAGCAGGAGGTTACAGAACTGACAGATATTAACGTGGTGAAAGGGAGGATAGTAATCCATAAGGGGAAAAAAAGAATCAATAGAAGGAGATAAGTAATTGGGGGATTTGGTAAGTGTTTTAACCTGCTGAATACAAAAGTGATCTGAAATGTAAAACTGGCATCTAATTCACAAATAAAGATTGTTTGAAAAAATTAATAAATAAAATTTAAAAGGGAATTAAATAAATAAAATGTGGGCCCCAAACCTGAGATGTGATTCAATAAGTGAGTTCAGGGAATCTGTATTCCTGATCTAGCATTAATGTAAACTCACTGCCACTGAGTCAATTCTAATGCATAGCGACTTTTTATAGAGTTTCTGAGACTGTAAATCTCTACGGGAGCTGACAGCATCATCTATCTCCCTTGGATACCCTAGTGAACCACCAACCTTGAACCACCAACCTTGCAGTTAGCAGCCAAATCTATATCGCTATGTAGAGATCCATATTATTGCCACCCCTTCCACAGAGGGAGAGATGAGAGGGCACATAAACACCCTAGAAGCCAAGGCTGCTTCCAGCCTCCTAGACTTCCCCACAAAAACCAATTCTGAGAAAACTATCCTTTCCTAAGACATCCCAAGTTCCTAATAAGGAAGACACACAAATCAGCCCACCTACCCAATTTCTACTCAATAATTTCAGTTATTAAAAAGGAAAGCTTTGATAAAATCCTGTTCATTTTCTTGGCAACCATTGGGAGAAATGGTTCTTCTATTCAAGCCCAGCAATCATTTGTTGATTTTATTGTCAACAGAAGCCTAAATCACATTTATGGCTTATACTGTAAGGCAAATGTAGGTATTGGAATTGTTCCTTTTTAATAATAAGCACCCACTAAAGCGGCACAGTAGAGCCTCCTCAGAGACTATTTTCACCCAAAACAAACTGACTTAGA
Organism: Tenrec ecaudatus; assembly: GCF_050624435.1. Taxonomy (NCBI): domain Eukaryota; kingdom Metazoa; phylum Chordata; class Mammalia; order Afrosoricida; family Tenrecidae; genus Tenrec; species Tenrec ecaudatus. The sequence goes on along the minus strand of NC_134541.1, from coordinate 80,515,718 downwards.
AAAGCAGTAAATAGTGAGTTTGACTGCAGCCTCATAACTGCTGAAACCTTGTTTGTTTTGAGAAACTTTCATCACCGGTCTGAGCTGGCGCAGTCTTCTCAAAGACCTGAGGGAGGCAATTTCTGCCCAAAAGAGATGATGGGGTTTGGTGGTCGGTGTTTTATTTTCTTGCCTGGGTTTAGACAGTGGGCACTGTGTTTTACTATAGGTATCCTAATTACTGTAGTTTTGACTTTGAAAGGGAAGTGGTGAAAAAATAGCTATTCATCCATTCATAATCTCTTAAACATCATGTTTAAGCTGGAAGTTGTGAAACAAAATGCAATCTGCCTTACATCTTCCAGCAACTATTTGTCATTTTCTCAGTTTCTATAATTAAAAAAATTTGAATATGTGTTGGGGCAGCAAACTCCTGGTTCTGAATGTTTGGATGTTGAAGAGGAGAATTAAAGTCAACCCTGCTCAAGTTTGTCCAGCAAATCAGGAGAGCCAGAATCAGACAAGGGCACTTGGGGGGCTGGAGGGTGGACTCTGTACTCCCAAATAGAACATGGGTCAAATTCCCTGCACATTGTTGAGCCATCTCCTGAATAAATGCTCATCTCCTGAATAAATGGAGGGAGCACACCCATTTGTCTTCCCCATCCCAATTAGACTGAAAAAAGAGACGTTACATTCAGTAACCAACTTTAACTCCTGTGACAACCTGTAACCACTTACTTGCCCTTCAGTCAGTCCAAATTCATGGTGACCCAGGGAATGTAAGAGTGGAAGGTGCTCAATCGAGTTTTCAATGACTGGTTTTCTGAAGTAGATAGCCAGGCCTCTCTTCCAAAGCATCACTGGGCGGGCACCAACCTCTAAGCTTTCATTGTACAGCTGAGCACACTGTCCATTTGCCTCATGTGGAGTGTCTTCTGAACACCAATATACACCATCCTTGAGTCTATTGCAACTCTGAGGATTCAAATCTGTGGGACGGTGTAGAACAGCTCCTGAGAGTCTCGGAGGCCGTACATCTTTGCAGGCACAAACCGCCTCATCTTTCTCCCTCAGCGCAGCTGGTGACACTGCAAGTCAATGTTCAATCCTCTGCGCCACCAGAACTCCCTTTGAGTACCCGAAGTCGAGGGTTACCTAATGATGAATAAATACAAGAACAAGAAAGAAAGAAAGATGAAAAGGCACCGTGTCTTGAGCCTTTCCATGCTCACACAAGGCTTCTATCTCCGTGGAAGGACCAGTTTTGTTTTGTTTTGATTTTGATTTCCAGTCATTGGTTTTCCAGTTTATTATCGATACTTTTGTCAAGTAAATTAAAGTGCTATGGAAGTGTCAAATTGCTGTACACATTTCTAAGTCTTCCTCACAATTTCTATCATACACAATTTGTGAAGATGATGCTCCTCTTAAACATGTCACGACATGAATCTACTGTTCTTAGAGTCACTTTCTGAGATGGTACTTTTATATCCACACTCTAGGTGGGGAAACTGCAGCTCAGAGAGAGAAAATGACTTATCCAAGTTCCAAAATTTGATACCTAAAGCTTTAAACCCACATCTCTCTCATTCTAAAACTTTATACTTCCTGGACTCCAGGCTCTAGAGATGGTAGTAAAGGTGCTGAGTGGAGAGAACACACTGAGTTAGAACAACAGAAGATGGTCAAGGAGTGGGGCTTGGGCAGGAAGGGAGGAAGGAAGGGTAAAACAAAAGCTGAGAGGCAGGAGTGTGCGCTTTGGATGGAGTGGTTGATGGGGTGGTTCCATGGAGTAGGGCAATCACAGAGAAACCAGAGTCAGGGTGGAGGAGGGCTGCAGAGCCTGGTCCACTGCTGGCCCTGTAGTTAGTATTTCTGGAAGCAAGAAAGCAGTGTAAGGGGACCCAGAGCAGGGTGTGAGCAGAAAAGTCGCTACCTGCACCTCAATCCTCACCTCTGCCTTGGAACATGGACTCCCCTTGAAACCTCTTCTCTAGTGACTTTGAACACACAAAGCTGCCAGAGGCCTGCCCATTGGAATAGTTCCTCCTTTCAGACTTTAAGTGACTAGGGTGTTCAGAGCAACTCTCCGTTCTTGCTGAGATGCTTGTTTTCTGTCCCCCCAGAGTTTAATTGTCATGTAGTTTACATATTGGACAACTTAATAGTTCAATCATATTATGGAGAATTGTACAATCATTCTCATATCAATTTGAGAGCACCCCCCCCCATGGTTAAATCACCTTTAAAATGAGCGGTGCAATCACAAGCCATTTAATGTTCCCTCCCCAGTCTTGCCTTCAATGTTTACTCCCCAAATCCCCTTCCCCCTAACCCCCCTGTATTCCCTACATCCCCTTGTATCAATTAGTATGATTATGCATCCACTCCTCCTGTGCTTCACAGCTGGAAGAACAACCAGAAAACAATAAAAAACAAAATCTCACTAAGGTAGTAAGGATAAAATCATAATAGTGTAAAGACAAAAATACGAATAATGTATATGAAGGGAAAGACCCACATCAACATTCAAAAAGCCAGGGAAGACATTTCTGTCATGGAACCAGTAAGAGATATTTGCACCCAGAACAAATTCAGGTCACGTCTATAGGGTGGTCAACTGGCCAAGTGTAGAGCTCAATCCAGCACAATCAAGATTACAATGACCTTTGCCTGATGGTTAGACTATCCAAAACCCTTGCCTGTGGCAAGAGCAGATCTGCTAGTGGCCCAGTCTGACTAGATGCTGAGCTGCTTCTCTGAATTGTTGCGTATATGGACTGGGGTTGGGTGTTCAGAGAGATCAGAAATAAAGGAGAAGATTGGAGGGACCCAGCCAGCGACACTGGTCCAATGGGAGAGCTGAGCCATGAGAGCCCCTGGGGATGAGTACGCTTCCCTGGAGAAATGACAGGATTTACAAGCAACATGAAGTCTAAGCCCTGCCATTCAAATATACTTCAGGGTTTGGAGGGACGGGGTGACTCATATCCCCTGAAATTCACAAGGTTCACTGCCCCATGGCTGCCACTGAGGAGACCTGGTTGTTCAGTTGGGTTAGCATTGAGCTGCTAATGGCAAGGACAGCTGTTCAAGCCCAATATCCACTCCACAGGGGAAAGATGAGGTCATCTGCTTCAGTAAAGGTGTACAGCCCCAGAAACCCTATGACAGGGCAATTAAGAATCAAAATCAACTCGATGGCAATGGTTTGGTTTGGTTGTGGACTTCAGATGTCACGGAAGTGGCTCTAATGACAGAGTAGAACTTCCCTCTAGGATTTTCTGGTATAATCCTTATGGGAGTCAATCACCCTGTCAATTCTACCTCCTGACATCTCAGGTAGCAGCCAAGTGCTTAATTATTTGCACCATTAGAGTTCCTTTCTACTATCCTAACCCCCAAGAAATTGCTCTGGTTTTTTTTGTTTGTTTTTTTAAGTCTGGAAGTTCAGCTGTTTAAGTATAAGGCAGATCAATTAATACTAAGTTCTCCTCTGAGTAGGTACTGCAGGAAGAGTAGGCTCTATCAGACCCAAGTGCTGGTAGATACAGTGCTGCCTGAGCCAGGCACTGTGCTAGGAGTAGATATTCTAAAACGCAAGGGACCTGACCCCCACCTACAAGATGCTCCCAGTCTGAGGACAGAGGAATGGGTACCCTGACAGAAGGAAGCCCAGGGCTATGACTATGCTGATCCAATCTTGTAGAGTGGTCAGGGAAGGTGTCCTGAGGAAGATGACCTACCTGAAATGCGCCCTCCTAGAACGAAACAGGATGAGTGGCATTTAAGGCAAACACTCATCTGAGTAATCTTGAGTGTTCACGCCCACTACCCCACACACACACAAACCCACTGACACCACCAACACCAGCACTAAAAACACCCCCACCCACCCAAAAAACCTCACAGTTGAAATGAAAAACTCATTTTCCTTTCCCAGGTGAAGAGTAGAAGAATGCCACATTTCTTGGAACTGCAGGCCAAAGCCTTTATTACCCAGAGAAGGTCAGGGAGGTTCAGAGAAATGAAATGTCACACCCAAGGTCACACAGCAAGTAGGGTTATAACAAAGGCTCCCAACCCTAGTGGCTCCCGTCTACAACTCGAGCTGTGCTTCCCTAGGTCAAACATTCCAATGCAGAAGGAAAGAGAAAGGGCCTTGGGGAAAACTGAAGCTGCTGCTCCTTCTCCCACGGTCCTCACAGAAGCCCCTCCCAGAGCAATCTCCTCCGGGCAGAAATGGAAACTCAGGGGAACTTGCCAGGCCTGTGCCATGCCCTGAGAACAGGAGCATATTTGCAGAGTGAGACAGCAGGAAGGCAGAGCAGACACAGCAGTTGTAATATTAAGATCTCTCATGGGAAACAAGAGAATCTGTTGCTCCAACATCACCTGTCACCCATTGCTCGTCTCGTCCACATTACCCAGACCAAGGCATTGCCTCCTGCCACCCAGGATCCTGCCCTCTTGGGAAATTCCAGCTGATTCAGGCTCCAATCTCAACACCAGCCTCCACGCCACTTTAGAAGGGGGAGGGAGAATGGATGACAAACCAGAAAGACTTAAGTTTCAGGTAGCACCAAGGTCCACCACGACATCGCCACATCCTTGTTTGCTATGTGACATGTAAGGACCACAGTAACACCAACAACAACATCAGCAGCTAACAAACAGTGTCTGGAGAAATGGTACACTGCTCTCTCCCCCTTAAAGCAGAACCTACAACCCTATTGTAGTCTCTACAGGTGCTGTCAGCATTCCTCTTGTACAAAAGAGGACACTGGAGCTCACAGAAAGTGTGACTTGCCACACAGGCCACACAGCGACAGGCCATACAGCTGGTCTGGGTAGAGCAGGGTTGGAATTCAGGAGGCGAGGCTTGGCTTCCTGTTCTCTTTATGACCACCTGGCCCCCATCTCCCATGCCAACCTTAAAGAGGGTTAGAGAGGTCAAGTTCCCAGAACGAGGAAATGGCAGAGCTGAAAATTAGAAGCCATACATTGCACATCTCTCAGCCTTGATTCTTCATCTCTTAGGAATCGAGATATTGGCCTCATGGGGCACAGGAGGTCCAGAGCCTGGCCTGGTCACAGGGGAACTGAAGGTAGGAGAGCCGTCTCCACGTGTGCAAGGGGCACAGGGAGAAGGCAGGGCAAGACCTCAAGAAGCTGAGAAAAGTAGGGCAAGAACCTCTCAGGGACCAACTGGAAGGCCATTGCATTTAAAGAGCAGGGCAGACCAGAGGGATTGCCTCTGAAAGGCAAGTACGTCCTCTACAGTACAGAGGAAGGAGAGGGCATTTCAGGCCATAGCATGTGCAAAGGCTTGGCCACAGCTTGTTCTGCTCACCCAAAATGCTATGATGCAATGCTCTGACTCCAGAAAGTTAACAAAAACAATGGTCACATGCTGGGAACACTTCTACCATTCCAGGCATTCTACCAGGTCCCTAACAGGCATGACAGCACTGAGTGCTCAATGATGCAGAATCTTCAAGACTTGTTACTCACCCATCTCACAAGTGAGGGGCTGAGGCTCACAGAGGGCAGTGGCTTGCCCCAGTTCACACAGCTGGTCACATTGGAGTCCAGAAAGCCAAGCTCTGTTTCCTGTTCTCTTCGCCACTGTACTGCTCCACTTCCCCACCAGCACTAAAAAGCAGTAAACCCAAACCACATCCATTCCACGGAGTGCAGTCCAACTCATGGGGACCCCACCAGATGGGGTAGGGCTGTCCCCATGGGTAGCTGAACAGACATTACAGTGGGAGTAGAAAGTTTTGTCTTTGCCCCAGGGAGCTGGTACTTTCAAACTGCTCCTCTCATGGTTAGCAGCTTAATGTATAGCCACTACCCCATCAGGCTCCTTAGAGAAGCAGAAAGTGAGTCATAGAGAAGAGAAGGGACCGACCCAAGGGTTCATGGACAACATTACCAATGTTAAGATTCGAACCGTGGTCAGGGCCTCTCACTTGAGGAGAAAGAGGCAGTGGTCCCTAACGGTCCTATCATGACCTTTGAACTCGTGGCAGACGTGTGGCCATGACAGCGCAGGCCGCGGGCTGATTGCAAGCACCATCGGTGCCATCTATGAGCCCATGGTGAGTGACGAATAGAGTAACCCACCTGGGAGATGGCTTCAAAAGATGCCTGTCTCCATCCCTGCAGAACTGCTCCTTGGGAGCTTGCCTTTCTCTCAAGACCCTCTTGATCCACAACACTTGGTCTGTGGAGTGATGGGACCCCATAGGGGCAATCTGGCCTCGAAGTCTGCATCAATAGCCAGCTGCCTCTTTTATTCAATTGTCGTTCTCTAAGATCCTGCTCTGATGGGGCCCTCCCCCCGCAGCTGTGCAACCTTGCCCAAGCTCTCCCTGCTCTCTGCTTCCTGAATCAGTTGGACCAGTTATCTCATGAATACATAAACGTATCCATTTATTTAACAAAGGTAATACAGACTATAAGACTCAGCTCCAACTTTCAACATGCCCATGGCTCCACTCTTAGCTCCCACTCATCCTGCTGCGGTGACTAGAGGCCGTTATGAGGGACTGGAAGCCTGCATTCCTATTCCGATTGCTCTGTGACCGCATTCATTCATACACACAAGAAGCACCCAGTGTGCTTACTATGCTCCAAACACTGGCCGGTATGCTGAGGCATACATGAGTCTACAAAGCAACCATGGTTTCTGCCTGCCGAGAACATGTGACCAGGTCAGACTATAAAGAAATTAACAAGAACCACCCCCTTAGGTTTCTATAACCTTAAGCTGAGATAATATGAGGTGGGACCGATAAATCAGTACTTCACACCAAAACAAGATGACACCAGGAACCAAGAAATCCTACCTAACTTGATGTGTGACCTTAAGCATGCTCCTTCACTTTTCTGGGCCTCAGCTTTCTTGTGTGGGAAATTAGGACATTTGCCTCCATTGTCATGGTCAGGTGCTGTTGAGTTGATTCCGATTCATAGTGAGCCGAGGTACAACAGAACGCATGCCCAAGTCCTGGGCCACCCTCACAATGATTTTTCTTGAGCTCATTATTGTAGCCACGGTGTCAATCCATCTCCTTGAGAGTCTTCTCTTTCACTGCCTTTCACCTTTACCAAGCCTGAGGTCCTTTTCCAGGGACTGCTTTCTCCTTACATGTTGAAAGTAGGTGAGACAATATCTCACCATCCTCACTTCTCAGGAGGAGTCTGGCTATACTTCTTCCACGACAAATTAGTTTGTTCTTTTGACATTCCTGATGCTTCCAACATGCTTCACCAAAATCTTAATTCAAATTCACCATTTTTTCTGTCTTCCTTAGTCAATGTCCAACTTTCACATGCATATAAGGCTATTTAAAATACTATGGCTTGAGTCAGCCGCACCTTAGTCTTCCGAGGGACATCTTGTCTTCAGTATGTTAAGGAGATCTTGTGCAGAAGATTTACCCAAGTCAATTTGTCCACTGATATCCTGACTGCTGCTTCCATGAGCATTGATTGTGGATCCAAGCAAGATGAAATCCTAGTCAACCTCAGTCTTTTCTCTATTTATCATGATGTTTCCTATTTGTCCGGTTGTGAGGAGACTAGTCTTCTTTACACTGAGTTGTGATCCATACTGAAGGCTGCAACCCTTGATCTTCATCAGCAAGTGATTCAAGTCCTCCTCCCTTTCAGCATGCAAAGTGGTGTCATTTGCATATCATAGGTTGTTAATAAGCCTTCCTCCCATCCTGATACCACATTCTTCTTCATATGGTCCAGCTTCTCTATTTACTCAGAATGAAGATTGAACAAGTATGATGAATAGATACCACACTGATGCACATTTTTCTTGTTTAAACCATGTAGTATCCCCTTATTCTTTTCAAATAACTGCCTCTTGATACATATACAGGTTCTTTGAAATGTCTGGAATTCTCATTTTTCTTAAGGCTTCTACTCATCCATCGTCTGTTATGATGTCCACAGGTGAATTCTTTTGCATAGTCAATAAAACATAAATAAACATTTTTATGGTACTTTCTGTGCCCTCTATATCCATTTTAAAAAGATGCCAGTCTTCCATAATGCTCCCTTCCCAACACAATCACTGAAGACAAAGCGGGTATATAAGCAAATGTGGTGAAGAAAGCTGATGGTGCCCAGCTATCAAAAGCCTGTGTGCTCATGAGGTGTCGATGGGATCATGTACCAGGCATCAAAGAGCAAAAAATCATATCATTGTGAATGAGGAGAAGTGTGGGGTGGGGACCCAAAGTCCATCTGTAGGTAACTGGACATCCCCTTACAAAAGGATCTTGGGGAAAAGATGAGCCAGTCAGGGTGAAGTGTAGCATTGATGAAACATATAACTTTCCTCCAGTTATTTAGTGCTCCCTGCCCCCCTCCCCCACTATCAAGATCCCAATTCTACCTTACAAATCTGGCTAGACCAGAGGATGCACACTGGTACAGATAGGAACTGGAAAGACAGGGAATCCAGGACAGATGATCCCTTCAGGACCAGTGGTGAGAGTGGCGATACCGGGAGGGTGGAGTGAGGTGGGATAGAAAGGGGGAACCAATCGGAAAGATCTACATGTAACCTCTTCCCTGGGGGATGGACAACAGAAAAGTGGGTGACCGGAGACATCGGACAGTGTAAGACATGACAAAATAATAATAATTTATAAATTATCAAGGGCTTGTGAGGGAGGGGGTGGGGAGGAAGAGGAAAAACTGGGAGCTGATACAAAAGGCTCAAGTAGAAAGAAAACATTTTGAGAATGATGATGGCAACAAATATACAAATGTGCTTGACACATGGATGGATGGATGGATGGATGGATGGATGGATGGATGGATGGATGGATGGATGGATGCATGGATGGATGGATTGTGATGAGTTGTACGATCCCCCAATAATGTGATTTTTAAAAGTGCCAGTCTCTTCTCCATCATGTGGGAACAGGCATGAGTTTGAGTACATGAGTTCTAGGGCCCCTTGCACAAGCATTTAAAAGACCCTCATCCCTCTAGCTTCACGCCCAGTGTCTCCTCTGTGACTCCGAACTTGAACTCTCCCGGTTCCTTGTGACAAACTCTACCTCAGGACACGTGCACATGGCATGTGTACCCAGAGTGCCCATCTCCTGGTTCTCTTCTCTACCTGGGTTTCACCTGGGTTTTAGGCTTCATCTCCAATTATACCCCTTTAGTTAATTTTCTCAGACTCTAGCCCAACATGGGCAGAAATTTCTTCCTCTTTTGTGCTTTTTTCACTTATCTTGATGTGAAAGTGAAAAATGCCGTATGAAAACTTTGAACTATTCTTAAAGGTACAAAATAATAGGGCAGACTGACCTCCCACACAAACCCTGTGAATACCAAAAGTAGCCTCACTAATAGTTTCTCATGTGTTCTTTGTGTCAGCACCCACTGTGGCCAGGCCAAGTAGGGCCGTTTTAGAATACCCACGCCCGGCGGCTTCCCTGCTGTGAACCCTCCTGCAGAGGCACATTGCTGCTCCCAGAATGAAGCTGACTGCCACCTGGGCTCATGTCGGCTGGGTCAGCTGGACAAACTGCCCTTGAAGCTGCCCTTAGAAGTGTGAACCTCTTCCTCAGGCCTGCGTGCTGGGGTCCCTGTGTGACTGTGGCCGGACATTCAGGCGATGGGGGACAGCTGGGCCTGTGTGTCTGGAGGTCCGTGTGTGAGCGTGGCAGGAGAGGAGTGGGGGAGTACAGGTTGGGTCTGCGTACTGGGGGGAGTTTCAAAACAAAATTGTATCTATGTCTATACAACAATAACGAGGAAACCTGACGGTATAGTGATTAAAGCGCTCAGCTGCCAGCCATAAAAAGTGGGCAATTCTAATTCACCAGTCACTCTTTGGAAGAAAGATGTGACAAAACAGTCTACTTCTGTGAAAAATCACAAGCTTAGAAATCCTAGGGGACACTTCTTCTTTATCCGCCAGGTTTGCTATGAGTTAGATGTACAGAAATAAAAGTTCTTTGAGCCCATCCCGAGGTGCCGTAGAAGAAAGGTCTGGTGATCTAATTTTCAAAAGTCGGTCTTTGAAAAATTTACAGAACATATTCTATTCTGAAGCACATGTGAGCTGGAATAGACCTGAGAACAACTGGTAACTGGTCATTGTTGTTGTCATTGTTTCCATCGTTAGGTGCTGTCGAGCCAGTTCAGACTCATGGCCCCTCTATGCACCACGCTGCCCGGGCCGGCCCCATCCTCACAATCACTCATATGTCTGAGCTCATTGTTGCAGCCACTGTGTCAATGGTTACTGAAGGCTTACTCGGCACCTGAACTTCTTTGTGCTTTGTCATATGAGTACATCAAAAACTCACGACACCCCTCTGATTAGACGTTTTATCAGCCCCATTTTGTACCCAAGGTAACTGAGACCAGAGAGGCTAATGACTTTTCCAGATTCACATAGCTAAGAGACTCACTCAGGCAGGCCCTGCCAGAGTCTGTACTCGGCCACTCTCATACACATAAATGGTCATAGAAACCTTGCTCTACTCCTTAATTTTTTTTCACTGAAAATGCATGTCTGAGTCTCTCCATAACATCAGAAATTTATCTAGTTGCTTGCCATAGAAACATCACATCTTATATACTCAGTCCTCCTCTGATGGTCATTGTGGTGGCTTCTGTAACCATTGGGCTCATGTCTGGACCTTTGTAAACACAGCTTTAGAACATAGCATGGAAAGGCTGTGTCAAAGAACATGTGCTTTTCAAACATTGATAGATGTGGCCAAGGCCTTGGGTGAGTTTGCATTCTGTATAGATTGCTTAGTATTTAGTACCCACCTCTATTCTGATAGCTATGGTGCCAATGCGGTTATGCATTGGGCTGCTAAGCACAAGGTCAGCAGTTCGGAAACATTAGCCGCTGCACCGCTCCTCTGGAGAAAGTGGAGGCCTTCCACGCCAGTAAAGAGTTACCATCACAGAAGTCCACAGACACAGTTCTCTTCTGTCCTACAGGGGTGCTATGAAACAGAAACGACTTGATGGCAATGAGTCTATTCCGATATTGGTCCATCAGGCCCCTCCTTTCCTTGGGATCCCTTCATATTCATTGCCATCAAGTCAATGTCAACTAAGAGCAACCGATAGGAGAGGGTAGATCTACCCCTGTGAGTTTCCGGGACTGTAACTCTTCAGGGGCGTAGAAGTCCTCATCTTCCTCCAGCAGCTGGTGACTTTACAGACTGACGCTCAAAGACTAATCACTATACTCCCAGGGCTCCCTAAGGGAGGGGCTATTACAAGTTTCTGTCAGGAATCCTGGCAATTGGGTGAAGCAAGAAAATGTCTGCAGTCTCTGGACTGTGCAAATGATGAATGACTTCGGGTGGCAGTTTCTAGTCCACCCAAAAGTATCTTGGAAGAAAGGCCTGGGAATTTACTTTTGAAAAATATCCACTATTGAAAGCCCTACACTCAGTACTTGTACTCTGACCTTCATGGAGCTGCCATGAGATCAGTTCCACAGTCCCTGGTACTGGTTGTGCCGCAAATCTCACATCCTGCTCATGCCTGCCCCTTTTCCTGCCAACTTTTAGGAATTCCTCTACCACCCTCAGCAATTTCACAAGGGCCTAAAAAAGTGAGTAAAAGGAGTCAGTCTGCAAAAGTCAAGAGCCTATGTCCTGCTTTACCTGCAAGAAACCTCAAGAGGGCAGGAGTCGAGCCTTACTCCAATATTGTATTAATGCCCATAAATGAATTCCTGGCCATATGTGCAGCTCACTCCTGTGGTGACATTTCATAGGGGATTAGCACTTCTAAGGGTGGCATGAGGGGTGGTGTGTCCTGACTGGGATGGGATGAAGGTTTGTCCTTCAGATTTGCTTTCAACGGAACTGGAGGCACAAGGGTAGGCAGGATGGAGACAAAGCAAGGGAAGGAAGGGTGCAATAGAATTTGGGTGCACCCCAGTGAAATAATTTGGGTTGTGAGTAGGAACATGGGGAGCACAGGGCCTCCATGACACTCTCCTCCTCAGCTATCTAGGCTTCCGTTTTCCACCTGTAAAGCACACATGTAGAGTAATCACACCATTTATCGTACCAACGAGGGCATTTTCCCATCTTTAGGTTTTTGTTAGTACTAAAAAAATAAAAGAAGAATGAACTATTGACACATAATCCAGCCTCGGTAACGACTCCATGTCACCAGGCATAAAGCAAGGATGTCCTGAGCATGCCAGAGTGGGCGGTTGTCCCATAGGACCATGTTCAACTGGATCACCCTTGCAATCCTAGCCCTTCCTTCTGCCTCCAGTCCCCAGCCCCCTGTACCTACCCTTTGTCATTAGATGGAGGTATAAAGATTAAGTTAATGGAGAGAGGAAAAAATCAGCTTTGTTGGCAAATTGTCTCCGATACTTATTTTGAACATTAAAACGAATCATCCCACCTAAAGAGGGCTGTAGTGTGTGGCCCATTGAAATGCATGCATTATGTATAACTCGCCCTGCTTCACTGCCAAGTATTATCAACCTAAACCGCAAACATGATTTTTAAAGCCCCTTGTTTACGACATCCTGTGACAAGTGATTAATGGGCACAGCTTGGAGAGCTGAAAGCTTAGTAACCCAAGCTGGAAAATCCCATCTTATTCTAATAGAGATGGGCGGAGTAGGGAGGACAGGAAAGAGGGAGGGAGCACAGCTCTTCAAAGGGCACTCGCGTGGATTGTTGCAGCCATTGTGCCAGGTGAGTGGAGCATCTGCTCACCCAGTTTCCTCTCCTTTCCTTAGGAGGGTCCTTGGGCCGACAGGACCCTAAAACCCTACCAGATTCAGGCAGTTGTTCCCTCTGCCCACACCAGCCTATCCTCATGCCACAGCCCTGGGCCTAGACTCCAGCTACCACTCACAGACCGCCCAGTCACCCCCATCAACGTCCGTGATCGGCAGGCAAGAGAGTCCTCTAAAGAGCCCATTTGGTCATGCTAGTCCTCTTCCTTGATACTTCAGAGAAACAAGTGCCCTTTCCTTGGCCAAGAGCCTTGCCCCATCGGCTCTGACCATCTTGCCATCCGCACTCCTAGGAAACACCCCCAGTGGTCTCTTTCAGCCACATTGGGAAGCTCCCATCTCTTTGCCTACCTGTGTCCCGATCTCAATCTCAATGCCACCCCTTCCAATATAACTAAATACCTTCATTACCACGACACTTCCATCTTTCTCCTAGCACTCCTCACACATGCATTATTTCATTAATGGATTTCCTTGGCTTTTCAGCACTCCTAGGACCTCCTGTAGCTTGGATAAAAACTATAAATTACATTGCTTTATCCAGTCCTGCATTATTGCTCCACCTCCTCCCTTTTCTCTTCCCACTTCCTCCATGAGGACTCTCTGAGCTCCACCTATAGCTGCTAAGGTCTATTTTGCCAGCACCTGAGTCCATGCCCACCTCAGGCCCTTTGCATATGCAGTTTGCTTGACATGAGAAGGTCTTCCCCCAGAACTCCACAGCTGATCCATTTGTACCAGCAGGACTAAATACAAATGAAATCTGCTATAAGAGAACTTCCCTACAATCTCATTTTAAAGAAACTCAGACTGGTCAATCTTGCACTCTTCTACTTTCTTCATAGAAATTGTAATTTTTTAAAGTCATCTAACAACTCTGTTTTGTTTGCGTCATGATTAATTTTCTGTCATTTCTCCTAGGGAGTAGGGGACCTTTCTGTCATTCACTGCTGCATCCCCAAGGCCTAGGACATCTTGTCTGACATTTGTTGGATGAGTGAATGTCTGTTTTCCATATATCCCATAAATAGATAATTTGAATAGGTAGGTAGGTAGATAGATAGACAGACTAATTCCAATTCATGATGACCTTGTTGTTGCTGTTGTTGGGTGCCATTGACAAACTTTGGATCCATAGCAACCCTGTGCATAACAAAGGAAACGCTGCCCTGTCCTCTCACTTGTTCCTATTCTTGAGCCCATTGTTGCAGCCACTGCGTATATGCATCTGGTGAAGGGCCTTCATCTATTTTACTGCCCCTCTACTTTCCAAAGTATCATGTCTTTCTCTAGGGACTGGTCTCTTCTCATAACATGTCCAAAGTATGTGAGACAAAGTCTTGCACAACTAAATCAAATGTTGCTTGTTCTTCCATCATTTTCATGACCATCGGCATGTTGAAAATCCAACATTCAGGCTGTGTTGACATTCTCCTTATCCAGGACCTAGCTAATTGGCTCTCTACTTCACCAAAACCCACTCCCAGAGACTGATCTCCCCTAAAGTTTTATGCAAAGCTAGTAAGCTAGATAATGTTGTGCTGTGACAGCTAAGATTTTCATGGGATAATTTTTGGGGGGAAAATATGTGGGGCCACCAGGTCTTTCTTCCTAATCTTAGCCTGGAAGCCCCATTGAAACCTGTCCATCATGCATGACCTTAATCCTTTTAAAATATCAGTGGCAAGTTTTCAGCATCACAGCAACATGCAAGCCACAACAGTGTGGCAGGCAGTTGATGGATAAGCCTCATAAGGAGAGGTAATTAGTATGTCTTGTCTTCCATTTTGTCCTTGGAGGCTGGCAAATACCCAGGACAGAGCAAGCTCATTTACTTCCTCAGCTATCTCTGTTATGGGTGGGAAAATCCCCTACTAGAATACCTAAGATTATTCAGGTCTTAAGTTAGAGGCAGAAGTGCCAACTTTGCATGTGCACACACGTGTGTGCTTCAGAAGCCCCTGCATTCACTCATTTAGTCTGTACTTTTACTGGTTACTTGCTGTGAGTCAGGCTCTGTTCTGGGCCTGCAGATAATGTAGTGAGCAGGTAGGTCAGTATTGTCTTTCTCTTTGAACTGACATCCTGATGGAGACATCCCACTCTGTCAGTGCTTATCCTAAACAATCTCCAGGAAAGCAGAACACTTTTTTTCCCCAAGTCACAATTTTCTCATCTGTCAAATGGGGAGCAACACCTGGCCTACTTAACCTGGAAGTCCCAGGGCCACGTAAGGTTTAAAGTGCCAACGTGTCTCCCTTAGATTCCCTACCCTCCTCTTCCTGATGTTCCCAGACACACCTATTGCTCCTTTTCCCTGTTGGCTTGTCTCTCTCACGGCCCAAAGCACAAGCCCAACTCTGGACACAACTGTGCAAAATCGCCACAGCTCACTAAGTTTTCATTTTTGCCTCTATAATGAGGAGCTCACAACTATGGTGTTATTGATAGTTATAGTCTTTTCTGATTCATATACAACAGAACGCAATGCTCTTGGATCGTATGTCATCCTCACCATCATTGTTACATTTGAGCTAATTGTTGCAGCCATTGTACAAATCCATTTCATTGAGGGTCTCTCTATTTTACCAACCATGATGTCCTTCTCAAAGAACTGGTCTGTTAATGTGTCCAGTGTAAATGAGATTAAGACTCCTCATCCTCACTTCCAAGGAGTATTCTGACTGTACTTCCTTCAGGTAGATTTGTATATTCTTCTGGAAATCCACGAAACTTTCCATATGCATGAAATCAACATTTCAATATTCATCAACACCACAATTAAGTGCATTAATTCTTCTTAAGTTTTCTTTATTCACTGTCCAATTTTCACATGCAGATGATATGATTAAAATACTGTAGCTTAGTTCAAGTACAACTTAGTTCTCAGAGTGATATCTTTGCTCTTTAACTCTTTTAAGATATTTTGTGCACAGATTTACCCAATGCAATATATCATCTGATGTCTTAATGGTTGCTTCTGTGAGCTTTGATTATGGATCCCAGTAGAGTGAAACCCATCAACTTCAAATTTTCTCCATTTATCATGATGTTGTCTATTGGTCCAGTAGTGGGGATTTTTGTTTGTTTACATTGAGCTTCATCCATATTTAAGTCTATAGTCTTTGATTTTCACTAAATGATGCTATAAATATTCTTCACTTTCAGCAAGCAAGGTTGTAGCATCTGCATATCACAAGTTAATAAAACTTCCTCCAATCCTGATGCCCAGTTCTTCTTCATACAGTCCACCTCCTCTGATGATTTGTTCAGCATGCAAATGGAATAAACACAGAGAGGATATAACCCCTACCCACACATTTTCTCTTTAAACCATGCAATATCGCTTTGTTCTTTCTGAATGATTGCCTCTTGATCCATGTATAGGCTCCGTATGAGCACAATCAAGGGTTCTAGAATTCCCTTTCTTCTCAATATTCATTGTATTACTAACCTCAAAGTCAGTGGTTCAAACCCACCAGTCCCTCTACAGGAGAAAAACACTGGGCTTTTTACTTTAGTAAACAGTTACATCCTCAGAAATCCACAGGGGGTCACTAGCAGTCAGCATTGACCCAATGGCAGTGAGTTTGGATTTTTGGTTTTCAGTGCAGCTTGGACTCTGAATACCATCAGTTTTTAATCATATGCATCCTTTCAAAATGCTACTGCTATTTGAAATTCAAGCAGCATGCTTTCGAGCATCCGAGAAACACGAAAGTCACTATAGTCTAACAAACAAACAAAGGTGGCCACAAATCACAATAAAACTGAAACCCAAACTCACTGCCATTGAGGAATTTCTGACTGTAACAACTCTATGTAGGATTGCCAAGACTGCAATTCTTTACAGGAGCAGACACTGTCAGACCTGCAGAGCTACTGGTGGGTTTCAACTGCTGACTTTGAGGTTAGTAATACAATGCATAAACCACAATGGGATAGGCTGAATACAATCCCTGGCTTTCCCCAGGCACTGGGATTGTTTTTCATTCTCTGGTCATGTCTACATCACTTCCACTGCCTTCCGAGCCTCAAGGCACAAGCCTCTCCGTGTGTACCCCCTCTGGTTCACACAGCTCAACCCTATGTGGCCACATGGAATTTCCCTCCTGAGAATCCCCTGCCTCTTGTGGAAATGATAGGTCTATAGTCCTCTGACTTCCACACAATGCCTAACACTGCTGGACATAGTAAGCTTACAGTCAGAATCTGTCACTCCCTGCTTGTTCCTAAGCAACTACTGTGTGCCAGATCTTGTGTCAGGTTCTGAGAGTACAGAAATGATGTGGTCCCAGCACAAAGCTACCCAGAGTCTGGGAAGGCCATGGACACTTTAGTAAATACCTCTCACACAAAGAGGAGTCGCAGAGGTGTGATACATGGAAACAATCAAGGACTATAATTCTGGGTACTTTAGAGAAACAAATCCACAGAAATGCATGTATAAGAGAGGGTTTTATATAAAGGTTAAGGGCGCATAAAGAAAACATCCCAACCCAGTGCATATAATGGCTTGGTGAACCTCACCTTCCTATTTCTCAGGTCTCTTGCTTTCTGATGGTTGGACCAGGGTGCAGCTGCCTTAGCCATTTCACTGCTTTAGCTGGCAAGGCTCATTTCCTGCAAGACATCCCTGAGGAGAAGCCACATGGATCTACCTCAATGCAGCCCTGGGTGCTGGAGCAACCATATGTAGACCCCTGCCAGTGCTAAGGTGCTTACACATTCACTTGTCTTTCCTCCTGCAGTCAGCATCATTGCATCTGTTTTGAGAGATGGAGGACTTTGTGGGCTGGTGTTGGACATATGGGTTAATGTTGGACTTGTGGGCTTGGGCAGCACTGGGTTGGGATGTTTTCTTGATGCGCACATAATCTTTATATAAAACCCTCTCTTATACATGAGTTTCTGTGGATTTGTTCCTTTAAAGTACCCAGACTACTACATTTCCCCAGAAGTAATTCTCTCATCTCTAATGATGAAACAAGGGGCCACCTCCACCGTCTGGAAGTAAGGGAGGGAAAAGTGGTGACAAAAGACAAAAACTGAACTTCAGGGAATTCGAGAACTGATGAAGGTTTGAGACTGCTCCTGCAAGTGGTCTTTAACTTACTAACTGTGAATGTGAGACTGCAGATGGCAGCATGAATACCAATGTAGTGCTCTCTTAGCTGGGCAGTATTTAGCTGCCCTTGTATTTGAACCAACCAGCAGAAGAAGCATGCCAACAGGCCCTCATTGCTGTTTTTAGGTGCCATAGAGTCTATTCTGACTCATACCATGGATCAGGCACACCTTAGTTCTCAACACATCATCCTTGCTCTTCAAAACTCTAATGGGGTCTTGTGCAGGAAATTTACCCATTGCAAGGTACCATTTGATCTTTTGACTGCTACTTCCATTAGCATTGATTGTGAATCCAAGCAAAACAAAATCCTTGACAACTTCAATCGTTTCTCTAGTTATCAGAATATTACTGATTGCCCCAATTTTTAGTGTGTTCTTTACATTAAGTCTTTTTAAAAAAATCATTTTATTGGGGCTTATCACAATCCATACATACAATTCTTATCACAATCCATACATACATCCATTGTGTCAAGAACATATGTATATTTGTTGCCATTATCATTCTCAAAACATTTGCGTTCTACTTGAGCCCTTAATATCTGCTGCTCACTTTCCGCCTCCCTCCCCACTACTCCCTACCTCATGAACCCTTCATCATTCATAAATTATTATTATTTTGCCATATGTTATACTGCCTGACATCTTCCCCCACCTTCTCCTCTGCTGTCCATCCCCCAGGGAGGAAGCTATACATAGATTCTTGTAATCAGTTCCCCCTTTCCGCCCCATATTCTCTCCATCCTCCAGACATCCCCACTCTCACTACTGGTCCTGAAGGAGTCCTCTGTCCTGGATTCCCTGTGTTTCCAGTTGCTATCTGTACCTATGTACATCCTCTGGTCTAGCCAGATTTGTAAGGTAGAATTGGGATCATGATAGTGGGGAGAGGAAGCATTTAAGAACTAGAGGAAAGTTATATGTTTCATTGTTGCTACCTTGCACCCTGACTGGCTCATCTCCTCCCCACAACCCTTCAGTTAGGAGGTGTCTGGTTGGCTTTGAGTCTCCACTCTGCACTCACCCACATTTACAATGATATGATGTTTTGTTCTTTGATGCTTGATACCAGATCCCTTCAACAGCTCCTGGTCACACAGGCTGGTGTGTTTCTTCCATGTGGGCTTTGTTGCTTCTGAAAGAGATGGCCACTTGTTTATCTTGGAGTCTTTAAAACCCAAGACACTATATCTTTGGATATCTGGGCACCATCAGCTTTCTTCACCACATTTGCTTATGCACACATTTGTCTTCAGTGATCGTATCACGGAGGTGGGCACCCACTGATATGATTTTCAGTTTTTTAATGTCTGATATCTGGTCCCTTCTACAACTCATGGTCAGACCGGTTGGTGTGCTTCTTCCATGTGGGCTTTGATGCTCCTCAGCTAGATGGTCGCTTGTTTATCTTCAAGCTTTTAATACCCCAGATGTTATATCTTTTGATAGTCGGGCACCATCAGCTTTCTTCATCACATTTGCTTATGCACACATTTTTCTTCAGCAATCATGTCGGGAAGGTGTACATCCTGGAATGCCAATTTAATAGAAAAAGGTGTTCTTGCATTGAGTAAGTGCTTGAGTGGAGACCCAATGTCCATCTGCTGCCTTAATACTAAACCTATAAATATATGCACATAGATCTGTTTCCCCATCATCTTATATAAATATATTTACATGTGTACATTCCAGTCTTTAGACCTCTATAAATACCCTTTGTCACCTAGTTCTTTCCTCTGTTTCCTTTTACTTTCCTTTTGTCCCACTATCATGCTCAGCCTTCATTTGGGTTTCAGTAATTTCTCTCGGTTACCTTGCCCTTGCTGACTCCCTACCAGGCCTCTCACACCCTCCTTGCTACTGATTTTGGATAACTTATTGCTACATTAAGTCTTAATCCATATTGAGGGCTGTAATACTTTATCTTCTAGTTTAGAAAAGAAAGGATTGAATTTAACTGTTTTAAGAATGGTTTTAGGATCTAACCCTACTAGATTTCTTTTACTTATTGTTATTGATATGAAGTATGATAAAAATGATTATTGGGAAGTATGAATATATAGAGTTAGTAATCCCACTGCCTGAAGCATTAAATTGGATCTTTAAATGGGCATAGAACATGCCTACAAAGAAGGCTTAGAAAAGGTAAGCCCCACCCAGTGTCTTGAGTGATCAGGACATTTGCATTTGAAAAGACTTCTTGAGAGATCTGTTGCCAGACAGGAAAAAGGAGCTACTGGCCTTTTTTGAACTTTGAACTAGTGGTTTGCTCCTGAAGCTGGAAAAATCTAGAGCCATGAAGGAACTCTCCTCTCTAGAACTGAAAATTCAAAAGAGCCTGCAGGCAGCCTGAAAAGCTCCCTAGGTGACCACCTGGATCCACTTGTTGAGTGAAAGTGGTAGAAATTCAACAATAGACAGGTTGTGTCTGGCCACTGACCCCCATGGACCTGGTTTACAGGGACTACAGGAGAAGATGAAATCAGGTTGGCTGGTCTAAAGTTCATGACCTAGTCCAAGAGGACTAGTGATGGGGGAGGGGGGAGTCCATGGTCGGAAGGTAGCCAATGGGCACCCTGGTGAGGCTAATTGAGGCAACCCACATTGATCTGACTTGAACCCAACCAGATGAAGAAAAGATTTTTGAGCCTGTGAATTGGTGTATATTCCTGCTGACCTTATGAATGGTGTGTCCTGATTTGGCTTTGCTTATGGATACGGGTTCACAAGGATCTACCTGGAATAAAGTTTCTTCACATCAAAGAACATGCTTATCTCCTCAGAACACTAGGTTGATATAAGTGAGCAGTATAGAAATTGGATACCCAAATTGGGAAGGATAAAGGCACGAAGTGGCTGGTTTGTAAACTTTCATGAGTAGGGAAATATGTTCATAGAATTATAGGATTATGATGTGGGTGTTCACTTAATTGCAATTTTTAAGCATGCAATATTTCTGCTTTATTCACTTATAGAATGTTATATTTAAATGACTCTGGCACATTTTGAGTCGTATATATTTTAGTTTTATCTTGTTAGGCACAAATGTGATTTTACTATTGTCTTTGCTTTACAAATTATATATGGTTAAAGAGCTGTGCAAATGTGTCAAGTTGACAGGAGGTGGTCTGTGGTAGTTACATAATTTTGTGTCAAAGACATAAAAGGGTAGAGGTGGAGCCTAGCCTGTCAATCAGGTCTCACCCTGATCAGACCTCCTTATGGGTATGGGCTTCTCATAGGGAGCATCCTGGGAACTTCCCCGCCTCCCTGTCTGATTTAACCTTCCTGCTGGTAAGCCATGCTGGGACCTGCCTGAGCCCTGTGATGAACTGCACCATTGAAACCATACGACTTTGCACACACTGGTCAGTGATATTACTGTATCATCGCACTTGGCTTCATTAGTCTGAATAGGGACTTATGGACAATATCTGACTTATGGACCAGCATCAGACATATGGACTTGAGTTGGACTGAGCTGGGATATATATATGTATAATGACTTCTTGATATAAATCTCCTTTTAAAAATCATTTTATTGAGGGCTCATACAACTCTTATCACAATCCATACATACACCCACTGTATGTCAAGCACATTTGTACATTCGTTGCCCTCATCATTCTCAAAATATTTGCTTTCTACTTGAGCCCTTAGTATCAACTCGTGTTTTTCTACTTGAGGCCTTGGTATCAGCTCAATTTTCCCCTCCCTCCCTGTTCCCTCCTCCCTCATGAACCCTTGATTATTTATAAATTATTATTATTTTGTCCCTTTCATACACATATATGAGTGTCCCTAGATTTGTTTCTCTAGTCAACCTGGTGTAGCACGTATTTGAGCCAGCTCGATGGCACCTAACAACAACCACCTCCTGTGACTGACCTGAATTATGCCTACTCCAAGGGCCAGAACACAGTCTCCAAATTCAAGTTCCTAGGAAGAATTACATTTAACTTTTCCTATAAATCTACACAGTCATTCTAATCTATCACATGGGGTTGCTATGAGGCAGCATCAACAACAACATAAACCATTTTTATTTTGATTCCCAATCTAGCAATGTTGAATGGAAGTATGAACTCCATCATGCATAAGAGGTAAATGGTTCATCCCTTACGCAAAAAATATACAGAATCGCCCAGGTACTAAACAGTATAGATATGGGGAAGACTTCATATACAACACTGGCCACAGCTATGGTTCCTTCAGGTGTCTTCACACTCTGCCTCTGCCCCATCATAGTTTTGGAAACACACTTCAAGTCCTTGATCTTCAGTTTCCTTAGCTATGAGATAGAGACACTCTGCATTCCCTGCACACTATCACAAGATTCAAATAAGCAATCAGGAGGATGAGAGGCCTCTGTCTGCCTCAGTAGTCTCTCCTGTAGCTGGAATATCTATTTTGGGGTTTATAGGAGCTTGTTCCTTGAATCATGGAGCATCATTCTAACTCTGGGCTACCCAATAGTATTCTTTACACAACAGTGAAATACATTTTACCTTGAGGGTCTGCTTTATGCAGCAAATTATTTCCCTACAGCATAGGTACTTCTATAGCCACTGTCCTTTTCTGTTTCATCTTAGAACAGTTGACACTAAATTTTCACATATCAAGTATACAAAACCACTGTGATTTTGAGAGTTGTGTGCATTATTAATTTTGGACAAATTGGAAAACCCAAAGGCCAATATCTCCCCCTCCACAATGCTCTTGGTGAGGCATCATTCAAAAAGGACTATGTCCTAGTTTCCAAGTGTTGCTTTAACAGAAATACCACCAGTGAGTAGCTTTAAAAAGCAGAAATTCATTATCTCACAGTTCAGGAAGCTAGAAGTTTGAATGTAGAGCACCAAAGGTCTAAGGAAAGTTCCCTCTTTAGCAATTTGGGGAAGCTCCTTCAGCTTCTGTAAAGTGGAACTCCTCATTCCCTTGGTGATTTCCACACAATGGTCTTCCCATGCAACTGTCTTCCCCTCACCCCCTTGGTGCTTATCTTTGTGCTAATCTGATCTTTTATCATTCAAAAGTGATTAGGTTTAGAACAACCCTACATGGACACAATTCCATTAGCGTAAAATTCATTGCATTATAAAAAGAGATTGTGTTGTTTTACATTAACAGATATAGGGGATAGGGTGTCAACACTGGGCAGATGGGGCATAATTCAATCCAAAACAGAGGCTGAAAACTCATACGAGAGAGATGAAGCAAAACCAGGAAGCTGAGTCAAAACAAAGAGGTTCCTTTCACTTCAATCATCACTGAAATTTTCAATTCTATTACTACTGATATTTTGATGCTACTTAGAGTTTTATTATTTGTAGTAAAACACATATAACAAAATTTACTATTTATGGAATTTAAATGCTGCAATGAAACAAGTAACTCTGCAGGCTGCTGTGTTAGACTGGAGAACCAAATCCAAGGACATTCATATGGGTTTAAGAAAGAGCCTTATATCAAGGAGTAATTGTATATTAAGAAAACATCCCAGCCCAGTCCAGATCGGGTCCACAAGTCCTACGTAGACAGTAAGTCTGATACTAGTCAATAAATCATTCACTCTTCAGACTCATTTAACCGCATGCAATGAGGCAGAATTCAGGGAGATCAAGGCTGGTGGGTGCAAAGTCTTGTGGGTGCAATGGGGCTGGATGCATCTCAAGGGTTCTGGCTGTCATCAGTATGGCTCCATGTGGCTTGTCAATAGCAAGGTGAAGCAGTGAGAGAATGAGAGAGAGAGAGAGAGAGAGAGAGAGAGAGAGAGAGAGAGAGAGAGAGAGAGGAAGTTCCCAGAATCCTCATGAGAAGGCCATGCCCAGAAAGAGGCATTATTGCATTATTGGGCTGTGATCTGTTTGACAGTCTAAAGTCTACCCCTTAACTTTTAATATCCTCATGTTGACACCAGATTATGTAACCACAACAGATGCCTTGTGCACTGTTGGATACTTAGCGACCGACACTAGGAGACAAAAATGTCTCCAGAGTAGTAAGGGGCAAACTTCTGAGAAGTTCTCAGATATCATCAAACACCTTGAGAAAACAAATTACCAGGCCCAGGGAATCAGGACAATAGTCTCAGGCATAACAGTCCACAAAGACAAGGTTCTACATCCTACTAAGCTCATGAGTGGCCATCTAAGATGCAAATATTAGTCTCTTCCTATCCAAAGAAAAGCATAGTAATGAAAATCACAAAGAAATAATTAGTTCAATGTTCTAATGGGCCACACCAACATCTATCAGCATGAATCTGAGACCAGAAGAATTAGATGGTGCCCAGCTACCACAACTAACTGTTCTGAAAAGAATCACATTAGAAGATTCTGGATAGCGAGGGGACTGAAATGTGGAACAAAATCATCAAAGGTCCAGGTTTACTTCTTATATAGAGAGACTAGTTGATTATGGTCCTTTGTGGTCCTTCAGCTCTAGAAACAAAACTACCTCTGTGGCTCAATTCAGCTAAATAATAATTCTAAGGGGGAACAATGGCATGAAGGAAGTACACACAATTTAGGATTATTAAGCACTTAAGATCAAAGGGGCAGTATTTTCCTAGGAAACACGAGGAGGAAGTAGGACAGTGATGCTAAATTGTAGGGATTGCAATGCATGAGAAGAAATAAAATGTATATGGTTTTTTCATGTAAAACATATAGTTTGTTTTCTACACCTTGACCCAATTTATAATAAAAAGTTTAAAAGGGAGATCAATATGGAAAAGGAGAGGACATACACAGGAAAGGCTATGTAAAGATTGAGGCAGAGATTGGGACTGTGGCAACACAAGCCAAGGAATATCTGCAGCCATTAGAAGAGGAAAGGAAAGCTGTCCCAGAGCCTTTAAAGGGATCATATCTCTGCTGACATTTTTACTTCAGGCTTTTAGTCTTCAGAATTATTAATGAATACAGTTCTATTGTTTTCTTTTTAAAAGACTCAGGGCATTTTTAGGAGATGGACACTATTCTGCACGATACTGTAATGGTTAACATAGCATTAAGCATTCTTTAAAATTCACATGATTATACTACACAAAGAGTAAACCTCTATTTAAACTATGGGCTTTACTTAATAATGTTGTTATTGTTGGGTGCCATCTCATCAATTCCAAGTCATAACAAGGTCATGTGGTAGGAAATTGCCCCACTGTGTTTTCTTGGCTAGAATCTTTTACAGAAGCAGAGCACACATTCTTTCTCCTGTGGAGTCACTCTTGTTGTTAGAGCCATTGAATTAGTACCAACTCATAGAGAACCTATGTACAACAGAATGAAACATGAGTCACTCCTACAACATCCTCCCATTTGACTGTATGGATCATAAGAAACTATAGATAATATTGAAATGATTTGGAATTCCAGAACACTTCATTATACTCATGTGGAACCTGTACATAGACCAAGAGATACTAGTTCAGCCAGAACTAAGGTATGCTGCATAGTTTAAAATCAGGAAAGGTGTGTGTCCGGGTTATACCATTTAATCATACTTATTTAATATGTATGCTCAGCAAATAATCCAAGAAGCTGGGTTATATGAAGAAGACTATAAAATCAAGATTAAAGGAAGACTCTAATATGTAATATGCTGATAACACAATCTTGCTTTCTGAAAATAAGGAGGGCTTGAAGGACTTATTGATGAAGCTCAATGACTACAGCCTTTGGTATGGTTGCATCTCAACATAAAGGGGGGGGGGAATCCTCACATTGGGGTCAATAAGCAGCGTGATGATAAGTAGAGAAAAGATTAAAATTGTCTAGGATTTCATTTTACTGGGATTTATAATCAAGGCCAATGGAAACAAAAGTCAATAAATCAAATGGTATCTTTCATTAGGCAAATCCGCTGCACAAGACCTTTTCAAAATATTGGAAAGCAAATGATGTCACTTTGAGTACTAAGCTGCTCTTAAAAAAGCCATCGTAGTTCAATCTCCTCATATGATACATGTGAGAGCTATACAATGAACAAGGAAGGCCAAAGAAGAATTGATGCCTTTGAATTATAGTGTTGGCAAAGAATATTGAATGCATTACTGAACAAATTGGCAAATCTGTCTTCATAGAAGTACAGCCTGAAGTGTTCTTAGAAATGAATGTTGAGAGACTTCATCTCATGTACTTTAGATATATTATCAAGAGGGACAAGTCCCCAGAGAAGGACAAAAGTCAATGAAAGAAAAGAGGAGGACCGTTAACTGGCACAGCTATTGCACCCATAGGCCCAAGCATAGGGAAGATTGTAAGAATAGTACAGGACTGAGCAGTGTTTTATTCTGTTGTTATGAATTGGAACCAATTCATTAGTCCTTATTAACAGCAGCAAAAATTGTCAATATCTCCAAATATTGTCCAATGTGTCCTGGCAAGAGGAAGGGTGACAAAATCAAAGCCCACCCCACCTCCTCATTCTTCTGCCTTCCACTCTCAGACCATTCCTTCATTCCCCACCCCTATCCAACCTGAGGACCACTGCTCAACTACAGCAGCTCGCTACCTTAGCTATATCTGAAAACACGACAGGCTGTGTGAAAGATGTAACCTGGCCATCAGGATTTTCAAAAGTTCCCCAGATGGGGAACATTGTCCTGTGACTGTGGTATCAATTATTATGGTGACAGGATAGAAACAGGAAGGAGCAAAGAATGCTTTATACAAGCTTGGTTAATCAATAAGCCTGCTCAAGCATACTCATTGGAGCCATACCAGTGAATGATCGACACGTAATCATAAATATTCTAAGATTCTACATCACTGACTAGCCTTCTTTAAATTAACCTAGGTCCCAGATGACTCGCAGTTAATCCTACAGGACAGGGGTTATCCTTGCTGAGTTCTTTTTCTTACTTTTATAACAAGGGGCTGAATTTAGGTAATAGCTCTAGGCCTTTCTGTCGCTGCCCCTCTGAGACTCTAAATGAAAATACTTTGTAATAAAAATGTGTTCAGTGCAGCCCATTATCCACTTGACCAGATGCCTGACTAAGACCAAAATGGTCATCACAGCCATCCAGGGCAGGTAAGAGATATAGTTGGCCACCATCTATGCATACTAGATTTACCAAGACTTATAGGGTCCTGCAGGGACTGACTGCAAGAAAAGAGGAATGGATCAGGCAGGTATCCCACTCCTTTCCATATGGACCCACAGTATCTTGGGGCCAGAAAAATGACACAATTCATGAGTTGGTCAACACCAGAGCATTTGACCAGGGCTGATCATTTGCATCCAGGGCATCTGGGGATATTGTTACAAGAGTCTCAGCTCCAGTCCCAGAGGTTCTGATTCTGTAGGCATGAAATGGTAACCAGGAATCTGGGTTTTCAAACTCCCAAGTGATTCGCATGAAAGATCTAAAAAGAATACAATCCTAATGATCCCTTCCCAGAGAGAAAATTCCCTGGCCTTGTCTCACGTGTGGTGTAGGCATCCTCTGCTTCAGCACCTCTTCAACCTCCTTCTGTACTATTTTCCATTTTCCAACCTATAGAAGCCCCCTTACTAAGTGGTGATGTTATTTTTATTGCTGGTGCTCTCTTGGAGTAACCCTATGGCCAACAAAATGAAACACTGCTCAGTCCTGTGCCACACTCACGAGTGCTCTGATGTGTGAGCCCATTGTTGCAGACATTGTGTCAATCCATCTTTTCGAACGATTTCCTCTTTTTTGCTGGCCCTCTACTTAACCGAACATGATGGTCTCCTCCAAGGACTGGTCTCTCTTCATATGAGATCTCATCTCATGTGTAAAGTATTTGAGATTAAGTCTCCTCTTCCTTGTCTCTAAGGAGCATTCTGACTGCAGTTCTTGTAAGACAGATTGGTTTGTCCTTTTAGCAATTCTTGGTACTTTCAATATTCTTCTCCAACACCACAATTAAAGTGCATCAATTCTTCTTCAGTCTTCCTTATTCAGCATCCAACTTTCGCATGTATAGGAGGCAATGGAAAATACCATTGCTTTGGTCAGGGGCACTGTAGTTCTCAAAGTAATATCCTTGTGTTTCAATACTACTCTAAAGAAGTCTTGTGCACTAGATTTACCTAATGCAACTCATCCTTGAACTCTTGAGAGCTGCTTCCATGAGTACTGATTATAGAGCCAAGCAAGACAAAAACCTTGACAATTTTAAACTTTTTTCCATTTATCATGGTTTTATTTATTGGCCCTATTAGGAGGATTTTGATGTTCTTTACATTGAGTTGCAAGCCATACTGAAGGCTGCATTCCTTGATCTTCATCAGCAAGTGTCTTGGGTCCTCCTCACTTTCAGCAAGCAAGGTTGTGTTATCTGTATATCAAGAATATTAGTAAGCCTTCCTCCACACCTGATGCTGCATTCTTCTTCACATACAGCAGCTTCTCTAATTATTTGCTCAATACACAAATTTGATAAGTATGATGAGAGGATTCAACACTGATTCACAACTTTCCTGGTTTTAAACCATGCAGTAATCTCTTATTCACTTTTCACAACTGTCTCTTGATCCAGATCCATGTATAGATTTTACATGAATACAATAAAGGTGCTGAGAACCTTTCTTCTCAAGGTTATCTGTAGTTTATTATGAGCCACAATTGAATGCCGTGGAAGACTCAATGAAACACGAGTGAACATCTTTCTAGTATTCTCTGCTTTCAGCCAAGATCCATCTGGCATCAGCAATCATATCCCTTGTTCCACATCCTCTTCTGAATCCAACCTGAACTTCTGGCAACTCCCTGTCAATGTACTACTACAATTGTTGTTGAATGATCTTCTGAAAAAATCTGCTTGCATGTAATATTAATGTGATTTTTCTATAATTTGAGCATTTTGGGGGGGTACAAATATAGATCTCTTCCAGTCAACTGGCCAAGTAGCTGTCTTCCAAATTTCCTGGCATAGATGAGTGAGTGCATCCAGTGCTTCATTGGCTGTTTCAACATTCTAATTGGTATTCCATCAATTTCTGGAGCCTTCTTTCTGGTTAATGCTTTCTGTGCAGTTTGAACATCTTACTTTGGTACCCTTTGTTCATGCTCATATGCTGTTTTGAAATGGTTGAATGTCAACTTGTTCCTTTTGGTAGAGTGACTGTGTATTCTTCAACTTATAGAGACCCTATAACCAACAAAATAAAAAACTACCTGATCCAAGCCCATCTTCATGATGGCATATCGGAGCCCACTGTTACAGCCACTATGTATTTTGAGTGCCTCCATTATAAGTTGGAACTGACTCAATCACAGTGAGTTTGCTTGTTGTTGTTGTTACTTTTCCAACACTATAGTGTACACTTTTCTCTTGTGATCTACAGGGTTTTCATTGGCTGATTTTCAGGAGAAGATAATAAGACCTTTATTTTAAATAAAGATTTAAACTTACTGTGTGAAATAGGAGAATTCACAAGAGCAACATGGAAATCAACAGAATATGATAAGCTGACAGGCAATACTTATAAAGTAAGTACTGTAGTACCCCACTTGGCTCAGACAGGGGAGGTGACTTGTCTCATGTTCCCCAGAAAAAGAGATGCAGAATCAGAATAGGAAACCAGGCCTACACAATTCAACCCACATGATTTGAAAACCTACTTAGTGCCAAGGCCCACAGCAGCCTGACAGCCTCTGATCTACCAAAGGCTCCTGCTTCCAACTCAGTCTCTAATAATAGCTCTTGTTCAGAATTCCTCCCATCTTGGTGGAAGCAGAATATTTAGACATATCAAAGATTCACTCCCCTTCTTTCATTGAGCCAACAGTGAAATGAAAGAAGTACAGTGAAAAGACGGGTCTCTACGACAAGCTTCAGAGAGCAGCCAATGTCTTGACATCCCTCAAGACTCCAATTGACTCCATGGCCCCACTGAAGGAAGTCATTGTAATTATATAATAATAATAATAATAATACCTTACATTTTTATGAGGCTGTTGTCGAGGATTTGCCAAAGTGCTTTCATATACATTAGCTTATTTAAGCCTCACAAAGCCTGTGGTAGGTGGGCAAGGCAAGTACTTTCCCCCATGTTATAAATGAAAAAACTGGTACACAAAGGCTGAAAAACTTTCCTGAAGTCATACAGCAAGTTGGTAAATAAGTCCTCAGTCAGCAGGTAGTCTGGAGAACCCTAAATTTTTTAGGCCTTCCCTAGGGATGCAGATGGGCCTCACTTGCGGGCCCTACACCTGCCCCTTCTATCTTCTCATTCTCTTCCAACCCTGCGATCCAGTTACATAGCATCCGCCCCCTCCCCGCAAAAAAACAACCCTTATGTCCTTTAAATATCCCTAGTCTTAATATACAGTCCCCTCTATGCTTCCTCTGCCCCTACTGCCTGCTTTCTCTATCCTTCGCCACCTAGCTAAGCTATCCCTATTTTCTCCTAGAAGATTCCCCTGATAGTCAGATGTCCATTTTCTGTGTATAACTTTGTTTTCCCTTGTCTTCCTTGTCTTTTTAAAATATTTTATTAGGGGCTCATACAACTCTTATCACAATCCATATATATACATACATCAATTGTATAAAGCACATCTGTACATTCTTTGCCCTAATCATTTTCAAAGCATTTGCTCTCCACTTAATCCCTTTGCATCAGGTCCTCTTTTTTTCTCCTCCCTCTCTGCTCCCCCCTCCCTCATGAGCCCTTGATAATTTATAGATTATTATTTTGTCATATCTTGCCCTATCTGGCATCTCCCTTCACCCCCTTTTGCTGTTGTCCATCCCCCAGGGAGGTCACATGTAGATCCTTGTACTCGGTTCCCCCTTTCCAACCCACTCACCCTCAACTCTCCCAGTATCGCCCCTCACACCCCTGGTCCTGAAGGTATCATCCACCCTGGATTCCCTGTGCCTCCAGCTCCTATATGCACCAGTGTACAACCTCTGCTCTATCCAGACTTGCAAGGTAGAATTCGGATCATGGTAGTTGGGAGGGGGGGGAGGATTTAGGATCTGGGGGAAAGCTGTATTCTTCATCGGTGCTACATCAGACCCTGGCTGACTCATCTCCTCCCCTAGACCCCTCTGTGAGGGGATCTCCAGTGGCCAACAAATGGGCTTTGGGTCTCCACTTTGCACTTCCCCCTTCATTCACTATGGTAAGATTTTTTGGGGGGGGATGATGCCTTATACCTGATCCCTTTGGCACCTCGTGATCGCACAGGCTGGTGTGCTTCTTCCATGTGGGCTTTGTTGCTTCTAAGCTAGATGGCCGCTTGTTTATCTTCAAGCCTTTAAGACTCCAGACACTATATCTTTTGATAGCCAGGCACCATCAGCTTTCTTCACCACATTTACTTGTTCACCGCTTTGGCTTCAGCAGTTGTGTCGGGAGGGTGAGCATCATAGAATGCCAATTTAATAGAAGAAAGTATTTATGCATTGAGGGAGTGCTTGAGTAGAGGCCCAAGGTCCTTCCGCCACCTTAATACTAAACCTGCAAATATAGACACATAGATCTATTTCCCCATCCATATATATATATATATATATATATATATATATATATATATATATATATATATATTTGCATGTACATGTCTTTGTCTAGACCTCTATAAATGCCCTTTGCCTCCTAGCTCTTTCTTCTATTTCCCTTGACTTTCCTCCTGCCTCACGATCATGCTCCGTCCCCACCTGGGTTCCAGCTATACCTCTTCTTTACGTAACCTTATCCTTGATTTTCCTTGTCTTATGTTGATATCTTTATTAGTTACCATCACACCAGCTCCTGTATCACCCAATTGCCAAGTTAGTGTCTTCCCTGCTCCTGCTGCCATCCGCATCCCTGTTAGTATGATCCAGTGCCAGGTAGGCATGCAGCATTTAAGGACCACGTAAGCAAACTTAAGCACCACTACTCTAAAACCTCTTCCTCCTTACTTACAGATTGTTTAGGGGTCCAGAAGGTAAGAGTAAGAGCTAACCTTGCATGTTATTTACTCCCTTTGTCAGTGTACAACTCAGTACAAACTTAGATAACTCCTTCTCCAGGAAGTGCCTGGCTTCCTTTCTAGACTCTCAGAGAGCATCTTCTCCCTTCCCACATGTAGCACCTCTTCCCACTATTTGGAAGTTTCTAAAGGTCAGAGTCTATGTCTTGTTCTTTATGTTACTAGCACCTGCACGGTGAGCAGGTCTTTGCTCTAGGCTCCAGGGATCACAGGTCTTGTTGCAGGTGGTACTTAAGGGAGCAGCTGTGGAGGGTGAATAGAGACAAACCACAGAAAGCTTGAACAGGGGTTGCCAGGACCCCCTCCAAACCTCCCAAACACATTGCCCAGCACACAACTTCATCATGTACCCACTGCTGAATTTTAACAAACACTCCAAGAAATAACAGTCAGTTGAAATTGACATAGAGTACTGAGTGAAGGTTGTTAAATGTTATTATTACTTAATTGTTTCACAATTTCAAGTTTGTACCACACGTATGAATGCTTTCTGTGAACTCCAGGGAGCTGAACTCACAAAAATGATGGAACTTCCCATTTTAAATCAAGACACAAAAGTATAGACAAAGAGAAAACTCCTATCTTGCAATATGTGGTTCTGTACTCTGGAGATAAAGCTGCTCAGCAGGGTTCTGAGGGTTGGTTATATGTGCTTTTATCCCCGGTGGTTGTGTGGCCCATGCCTTCCCAACTTCACCTTGCTGAGCTTTATCTGGGAATGGAGCTAATAATATATACAGACAGGAGCACTATGAAGATTAAATGGACCTGGGAAACAGCTGTGTTTTCTTTCGTATGATAGAGTTCACCCCAAGGACCATGAAAGTTCTGTTTTTATTCCTAATTTTCAAGCTGTTTCCATCCATGGCCAGCCATTCAGGAACTGGGACACACATCTGACTTTACTACAGTGTCCGTAATCACCAAGGTAAATAAGTTTTTTAAATACCTGACCTACAATAACTAAAACAAAGCACTCACTGCCATCAAGTTGATTCATTCTGACTCATGGCAATCCTATAGGACAGGGTAGAATTTCCCCATGAGGTTAAGAGACTGTAACTCTTTACAGGAGTGGAAAAACCCATCTTTCCCTACAGAGAGGCTGGTGGTTTCAAACTGCTGATATTGAAGTTAGCAACTCAACATGTAACCAGTGCAACAAGGGCTTCTTTGATCCATAATAGTAACCAGTAATTAGTTGTGGCTGAGTAGATTTCAACTCATGACAACCTCATGTTTGTGATATTAGACTATACTGATAAGGGTTTATATGACTGATTTTCTGGAAGTACATCTGCAGGATTTTCTTCCAAAAAAGAAAGATTTTTTTCTTTCAATAGGTGGACTTGAACCTCCAACCTTTCTTTCCCCACTCATAGATAACTAGAATTAGCAAACATGGGAGGAATCCCTAAGCAAATCCTGAAGAGCTCCCATAAGGACCGGGTCCTAACTTCTTGAAGCTAGACATACAAGTGGAAGCCAAGTACATGAAGTGCTTTTTCTTTTTTGAAAAATCAGAAATCAGCACCCTTCCAACACTGAATGGTGGCACTAGCTGGTTCAGTGCATTTTCCTCCCCTCCACCAGGAGGAGAAAATTCATCCTACACCCCATCCCAGTCCACTAGCCATACCTCTCACCTCCCTGGCCTCCATGAGGCCTGCATGCAGAGTAGACTTCATGGGCAATCTGCTACAAATTTCCTCACAGCCCCAAAATACTTTTTGTCCTTTTGTTCCTTTATCTCAGTTATCGATTACCTCCTTCCCCTCAGCTCCTTTCCCCCAGACACCACCCCCACCCGCCTGCACATCTCTTTGCCATACCTGGCTGACCGCCTATGTGCCTTCCCAAACAAGGTAGTGGCAGTCCTACCTAAACCATTGATTTATTTCTAGCTTCTCAGCTTTATCATTCTCCTATTGTTTTAATATAAGTTAATCTATATCCCTTTTTATCATTTTATTGGGATCTCTTATAGTAATCCATACATCAATTATATCAATCAAATTTGTGCTTATGTTGCCATCATCATCTTCAAAGCATTTTCTTTCTACTTGAGCCCTTGGTATCAGCTCCCTTCTACCACCAACTTCACCCTCTTAAACCCTTGATAAATTATAAATTAAGATTCCCAGACACTATATCATCTAATAGCCAGACATGATCAGCTTTCTTCACCACATTTGCTTATGTACACATTTTGTTTTCAGCAATTGTGTCAGGAAGGTGAGCATCACAGAGGCCCAATATCCATCTACTACCTAAATACCTAACATATAAGTATATGTACATAGACCTATATCCCTATCATTATATATTCATATAGTCACATATATACATGCCTATATTTATACCTTGATGAATGTCTTTGGCCTCTTGATCTTTCCTCTAATGCCTGCTATTTCCTCCTATCCCACTATCATGTTTGGCCTTCAATCGGCTCTCAGTAATTTCTTTTGGCTCCATTGCACTTGATCAAAACCCACCAGGCATTCTATACACTCCTCGCCATCGATTTTAGATCTCTTTGTTCCCTTGTCCCTAAGTTTGTTGGCTCCTCTCTTCATTTATACCACCTCCTCCTCTCCCATGTCCCCCCCCACAGAACTATCAGCCCTTCTGTTTTCTCCTCTGGACTGTCGATATCCATTTTTAACTACCACAAAAACTCTCTGCAAGGCCCCCAACACCTTCTAGGCAGACACAGGAAAACTACATCCACCCAAAGCAGATTCCTTTTTTCAAGCTTGGACATCAACAGCACATGTTCCCTCCACCTCTGACCAGCAAGAGCAGATCCACACGCTTTCCCAACCCACCCAGCCAAATTCCTCACTTCACCAGCCTCTAGGAGGCCTGAGTGGAGGATACACTATATGGACCATCTGATGCAGATTTTCTTATGATTCAAACAATGTTTTTTGCTGTGTTGTTAATTTCTCTTAGTTTTCCTTAACCTCTTCTCCCTCCTCTTTCTAGCTAACCCTCCAGGAGTATCTCTTTACTTCACTTGTCAGATGAGTCTATTTATGATCCCAGCCACAGATGTAGTAATCCCCACCCCAACCATGTGTGTATTTTGTTTTACTTTATGGGTTTTACATTCTCCTTTTACTGTAATTTTATCTATATTTCTTTTTAACTTTCAGATTCTTTCTCCAAGCAGCCCCAAACCATTGCTGGCAAACACACTTCCCAATACATGGGAAAACCTTGTGCCCTGAGGGCACAGACCCACCCAGGTTCACACGACTATAGCAACAGAGCTCCTTAATCCTACTTAAACCAAGTCCTCATTTCCCCCAATCTCCCCCACTTTCTTCTCTCATCTTCCTCCTCTTCTGACTTTTTCCTTCCTGTGCTCTTTTATTTCTCCTTCACCTCTCTGCTTCCATTATACTACACACACACACACACACGGCTGAACAAAAAAAACAGAATTTTTTTCAAAGCTTGTGCATTTTTTTCAAAACAACCTTATCACTTCCAAAAATTTACACTTAATGAATTTGTCAAATTTGTGACATTCTTAGAATCATTTTTCAAACTCATCTGTTTGGATAGCTGACAGCACCTCCCTCATTTTTTGTCTTCACCTCTTCTATGTCATCAAATCACTGTCCTTTCATGCCCCCACTGAATTCTAGGAAACAAATAGAAGTTACATGGAGAGAGATCAGGTGAGTAAGGTGTGTGGGGCAAGAGAGGCAGGCTGGTTTTTGCCCAAAACTGGCACATTGAGATGGCTGTGGGAACAGGTGTATTGTCATGGTGGCAAAACCATTCCCCTGTCTGCCATAAACCAGGCCTTTTTTGTCAGACGCTATCATGTAATCTTTTCAAAACCTCTAAATAGAAAGATTGAGTCACATTCTGACTATGTGGAAAGAAATCTACATACACTATCCCCCTCACATCAAAAAATAACCAATGATCATTATCTTGATCTTTGATTTCACTTGGTGAGTTTTTGGGGTGAGGTGACAATGGAGTCTTTGACTGGTTTGATTGATGTTTGTTTCTGGGTTCATAAGAATAGCACCATGTCTCATCACCAGTAATGACCTTAGAAAAACATCTGAGTCACTTAAGAGCTGTTCTTTTAAAGTCTGGCATGTTTCTAATCAACACTCTTTCCCTTGATCAATCAGAACACAAGGCGCAAATTTCACAGCACAAATTCTCATTCCTAAATCCTCCCTTAAAATTCAAGTAACTGAGCTCCAGGGTAGTCCAGATAACTTCCCCATCCCTTTCATGGTATGTCATTGGTCTTTGAGCACAGTGCATGAATTTTCTCGACATTTTCATTCATCCGGGAAGTTTATGGAGGGCCAAAACACAGTTGGTAATCAATTAACATTTCACCTTTTTTGAAACAATGAAAACCACTTC
The DNA here is from genome assembly GCF_050624435.1 of Tenrec ecaudatus. Lineage (NCBI taxonomy): Eukaryota > Metazoa > Chordata > Mammalia > Afrosoricida > Tenrecidae > Tenrec > Tenrec ecaudatus. Next base: position 80,479,455 of record NC_134541.1, on the reverse strand, counting down.
TACAGTTGAGTTTTTCCCATAGCACAATCCTTGTAAATTGTGTTCAACATCACAACAGTTTCTGTGGCATTTTTACCAAGCAGGAAACAAAATTTCACAGCTTTACACTGTTGCCTTAAATCAGCCATCACAAAAAAAGAGGTTTGAGTAAAACTGCTTATATGAAAAAATTCCCTGACCAGAGTGAACCTTCCTAGGTGATGCCACTGGGTGCACTAACTCAGAGCAAGTTCCGCTATGATCACATAGCAGGAAAATATGTGTACTGCAAAAGCTCTGTCCAGTGGAGCTATTTGTCAGTACTCCCTCATAATATACTGTGTTGATTATCTGCTTACAATCTTCTCTTTCCCCACCAATTATCTTCTTCAGCTTTCTCTCTTCTAGTGAAATATATTCCCACTTAGTCATAAAGTCTTTCAGCATCTCATAAAGTACATTCTCTATTTTTTGTTATCTCTTTATTCTATTACTTATAGCTTACACCATGTCTTCTCCTCCTCATTGTCCTCACGCATTTCTCTCTCTATTTTCCTCTTTTCTCCACCATATGATTTCTGGCTCCTGTTGGACACCTTTTCCATAATCTAAAGAGCTACCCACTCCTCTACAACCCCCACACTATTAACAGTTGAATCATGATGAAGTGGAATCAGCAATCAAACAAGGTACACTAAAAAATAAGTAAATTGAATTTAAAAGGCTGTTGGTGAAATATCACTCATGCCAAATGGAATACTCTGAAAAAGAATTAGTAGAAATTAAATTCAAAAAAATTTTAAGTCCCTTCAAGAGCTATAAGGGACAATAATAAATATAATGGAAGACACTGAAAAACTAAAACCTCACACAAAAAGGGATTTCAAATGATATACAATAACATATCAGAATTAGAAAACAGGAAAAGACCTTTCAAATAAAATAGAAGAAAAGAAAAATTGAATTGGTTAACATGAAAATAATCACTCTGACTAGAACCAAAAAGGGAAATGATCAATGAAGAATGATGTGTGACACTATTATGAAAAACAACCATCAGGATCCTGGAGCAAAAAGAACCCCAATTTTCTCCCTCCTCCCCACTCTCCTCTCCCTCATGAATCCTAGATAATTTATAAATTATTATTTTGTCATATCTTCGCTGTCTGACATCTCTCTTCACCCACTTTTCTGTTGTCCATCCCCCAAGAAGAAGGTAGTAGAGGTAGCTCAATAGTAGAAAGATGGCAAGAATGAGCTAAACACAAACAAGGCAACTGATAAGATAGGAAAACACCCAACACAAAAGTTATAAGATGACATCACAGATGGATATAATAACACTGAATCTCAGGCATTAAAAAGCAGAGGCTAACAGAATGGCTTAGAAAACACAACCCATCGATCTGCAGCCTATAAGAGACACAACTCAAGCTTACAGACAAAAACAGGTTGAGAATTAAAGGCTGGAGAAAAAAATATACCAAGTAAATGGCAATGCAAATAAAGCAGGATAGCAAACTAAATCTCTGCAAAATTTATCTCAAGATACAGGCCATAGAAAGAAACAAGGAGGAGCACTATATAATGCTCAAGGGAACAGTAGACCAAGAACCAGTGAATATAATAAACATATACACACCCAACGAGAGACCCGTGAAATTCATAAGCCAAACACTCCAAAATATGAAAAAAGAAATCACAGGATCAACAATTTTCATAGGTGACTTTAATAAACCACTCTGAAAAAGACAGATCATAGGGAAAGAAACTGAACAATGAGGCTATAGATCTAAATAGCACAATTGGGCGATTTGATCTGATTGATATTTTCAGTTTTTTACCCAGATGTAAAAAATTCACATTCTTCTCAAGGTAACATGGCACATACTTAAAGATAGACCACATGCTGGGACACAAGGCAAACCTAAGTAAATTCAAGCATGTGGAGATTAAACAGACTTCAATCTCCTACCACCATGCCACAAAGCTGGAAAGCAATAAAAGGACGATGAATAAAATGAAGGCAAACAATTTGAGGATGAATAACTCTCAATTGCAAAAGGTGTGTGTATTGTCCGAGATCACAGATGAAATCAGGAAGTTGCTAGAAACTAATGAGGATGGGGAAAAAAAGGGCGTAGCAAAAACTTTTGGACACAGCAAAGGCATTTTTCAGAGGAAGACTGATAACATGAAAAAGGAGGAGAGATTTAAGGTTGATATGCTGGCACAAAATTTACACCAATTATAGCAGAGTCAGCAGAAAAATCCTACTAATAGCAAAAGGAAAGAAATAGTAAAAATCAGAGCTGAGATACAGCAGAGGGGAAAAAGGAAAGAATGGAAAAAATTAATGTAGCTACAAGTTAGTGCTTGGAAAGGATTGACAGAATTGATAGACCACTGGCAAACCTAACGAAGGCAATGAAGGAACAAAATTAAATAACAGGGATGAAGGATGAAACAGGTGGCATTACAATGGGCCCTAATGAGATCAAAAGGATAATTACACAGTAGTATGAAGGCCTGTACTCTAACAAATTCAAAAACTATCAAAAGATATAGCATCTCCTCCCCCCAAATACCATGATCCGAATTCTACCTTGCAGGACTGGATAGGGCAGAGGCTGTACACTGGTACATATGAGGGCTGGAGGTACAGGGAATCCAGGGTGGATGATACCTTCAGGACCAAGGGTGTGAGGGGCGATGCTGGGAGAGTGGAGGGTGAGTGGGCTGGAAGGGGGAAACTGATTACAAGGATCCACATGTGACCTCCTCCCTGGGAGAGGGACAGCAGAGAAGGGGGGAAGGGAGACTCCGGATAGGGCAAGATATGACAAAATAACGAGGTATAAATTACCAAGGGCACATGAGGGAGGGGGGAAAGGGGAGGGAGGGGAAAAAAAGGAGGACCTGATGCAAGAGGCTTAAGTGGAGAGCAAATGCCTTGAGAATGATTGGGGCAGGGAATGTATGGATGTGCTTTATACAATTAATGTATGTATATGTATGGATGGTGATAAGAGTTGTATGGGTCCCTAATAAAATGTAAAAAAAGAAAAGAGGAGAAAAAAATGATTAGGGAAGGGAATGTACAGATGTGCTTTATACAATTGATGTATGTATATGTATGAACTGTGATAAGAATTGTATGAGCCCCTAATAAATTGTTAAAATTAAAAAAAAAAGATATAGCATCTGGGGTCTTAAAGGCTTGAAGGTAAACAAGCAGCCATCTAGCTCAGAAGCAACAAAGCCCACATGGAAGAAGCACACCAGTCTGTGCAATCATGAGGTGTCGAAGGGAACAAGTATCAGACATCATTAGAACAAATAATTATATGATTGTGAATGAGTCGGGGAGTGCAGAGTGGAGACCCAAATTCCATCTGTAGGTGAATGGACAACCCCTTATGGAAGGGTCGCAGGGAGGAGACGAACCAATCAGGGTGCACTGTAGCAACGATGACACATACAACTTCCCTCTAGTTCCTAAATGCTCCTCCTCACCTCCATTATCATGATCCCAATTCTGCCTTACAAACCTGGCTAGACCACAGGATGTACACTGGTACATATAGGAGCTGGAAACACACGGGGAAGCCAGGGAAGATGATCCCTTCAGGACCAGTGGTGAGAGTGGTGATACCAGGAGGGTGGGATGGAAAGGGAGAACCGATTACAAGGATCTACATATGACCTCCTCCCTGGGGGATGGACAACAGAAAAGTGGGTGAAGGGAGATGCAAGACAGTGCAAGATGACAAAACAATAATTTATAAATTATCAAGAGTTCATGAGGGGTGGGGAGTTGGGAGGGAGGGGGAAAATGAGCAGCTGATGCCAGGGGCTTAAGTGGAGAGCAGATGTTTTGAAAATGATGAGGGCAATGAATGTACAAATGTACTTTATACAATCGATGTATGTATGAATTGTGATAAGAGTTGTATGAGCCCCTAATAAAATGATTAAAGATAAAACCTGGAAGACATTGACACATATTTGGAAAAACAATCCCTCCCTAGACTAATCCCAGACGTACATCAAGAACCACAACATATCCATAACAATAGAATAAATAGACAAGGTTATCAAGGGATTACCAACAAAAATATCCCCCAGCCTAGATGTCTTCACAGGAAAAATTCTACCAAGCATTCAGAGAAGAACTGACACCAATGCTACACAAACTCTTCCAGAGCATAGAAAAAGAGAAAACTGCCAAATACTTTGTATGAAGCTAGTATAACTCTGATACCTGAAGCAGGCAAGGATGCCACAAGAATTAAGAACTACAGACCAATATCCCTAATGAACATCAATGCATAAACCCTTAACAAAATACTGGCCAACAGAATTCAAAAGCATATAAAACAAATCATTTGTCATGACCAAGTAAGATTCATAGCAGGGATGCAGGGATGGTTCAATATACACAAGACCTAGTATTATTCACCACATTGACATGAAGAATTCTAAGAACCACATAATATCGATAGATTCAGGAAAATCATTCAACTACATCCAAAGCCCATTCCTTTTTAAGACATTCAAAAAATAGGAATGGAAGGAAAATTCCTCAGTATTATACAAGTTATATATGAAAAACCAACAGCCAACATGATAATCAATGGAGAAAAGATGAAAATAATTCCACTGAAAAAGGGGACCAGACAAAGTCCCCACTCTTATTTAACGTAGTACTGGAGGTACTAGCTAACAACATAACACAAAGAAAAGGCATCAAAGGTATTCCTCTGGGGAAGGAAGAGGAGAAACTATCATTATTCACAGACGATATGATCTTATATATCAAAAATCCCCAAAACTCCAAAGGTGGAGTGTTGGAAGCAATAGAGGAATATGGCAGTCACAGATACAAGATCAACAAACAGAAGTCTATCAGACTGCTAAATACGTCAGACAAGATCACAGAAGAGGTGATTAAAAAGGTAGTACCCTTTACAAGAGTCAAGCACAAATTGAAATATCTTGTGGTACACCTGACTAAAAGAACAAAAGATATATATGAGGCAAACTACAAACCATTATTATAAGAAACCAACAGTGACATCAACAAATGAAAGAATACCCCATGCTCGTGGATTGGAAGAGTCAATATAGTAAAGATGTCAGTTCTGCCCCAGGTACTATATAAGTTAATGCTATGCTGATGCAAATGCCATCATCCTTCTTCAAAGAACTGGAAAAACTGATTAACAACTTCGTATGAAGAAGGAAGAAACCCAGGATTAGCAGAGAACTCTTCAAGAAGAAGGACAATGTGGGAGGGCTTGCTCCACCTGACATTAGCATATATTATATAGCCACAGTGGTCAAAACAGTGTGGTGGTGATATAATGACAGATATTCCGACCAATTGAAATGAGCTGAAAACCCAGAAATCAAACCATCAGCATACAGACAACTGATTTTTGATAGGCCCCCAGAATATCAAATGGGAAACAGATGCCTCCTTCCTCAACTGGTGCAGGGAAAATATATGGATATCTACCTGCAGAAAAAAATGAAGTAAGATCCTTACCTCACTCCATGCACAAGAATAAAATCAGGGTGGAACATAGACCTTGAGGTAAAACTCATAACTATTAGGGCCATTGATGAGGGAATTGGGACAAACGTGAGAACTTTGTCACAGGGAATCCATAAGCTTTCGGAAATACGGAAGGATACAAATATAAAGGAGTCACAAATAGACAATTGGAATATACTGAAAATGAAACACCTGTGTACATCAAAAGACTTTGCCAAGAGAGTAATAAAAGAGCCCACATACTGGGAAAATATCAGACAACGGCTTTATTAATAAAATCTACAATACTTTGCCAGCTTACAGTAGGAAAAAAACTACCTGCCCATTAAGTTGGTGGGGGAAAATTCCTGAACAAAAGTTTCACAGGGGCAGAAACCCGAATGGTCAAAAAACATATGAGAAAATGTTCCCAATCTTTTGCCATACGAGAAATGTAAATGAAAGCAACTATGAGATACCTCCTAATACCCTCAATGATCGCCCGATTCCCAAAATCAGAAAGTAACAAGTATTGGAGGGGCTGTGGGGAGATTGGAACTCTCATCCACTGATGGTGGACCTGTAGGGATGTACAGCCATTATGGAAATAGATTTGGGAATATCTAAAACAAATGGAAATTGAGCTACCATACACCCCCCATTCCCCCTACTGAGCAAATACCTAGAAGAGTCAGGAAACAAACCACGGCCAGACATCTGTGCACCAATGTTCACTGCGGCACAGTTCACAATTGCAAGGACTTGGAAACAACGCAAAAATCCATCAACAGATGCATGGATCAAAATCTCTGATACATATATACAGTGGAGTACTGCATATACCTAAAAAGCAGCAATGAAGCACATTGCTGCACGGGTAGAACTGAAGGAAATCATGCTAAGTGAAGTATGCCAAACACAGAAGAACAAATACAATATAAGCCCACTGAGGGAAGTTTAAAAAAATGGGTCATAGAGGAAAAGCTACTCTATGCATTCATCCCTGGGGTGAGGTCCAGCAACTATGGCAGGGGCCAAACTCTGTCCAGGGATACAGATGGCAGCCAACTAAATAAGAGTGGAAAAGAAAGAGAGAGAAAAAAGACATGGGTAGGAGGTGAGTAGGGCACTAACCCACCCAAGAGGAGTGTATTGTTTATATCTCCACAGGAAAGGGAGAGACCAGGCTTCAATCCGATGTGCCAAGATATGAATACAACACACTGGCATGTACCAGAGAACCAATAAAGAGGTCTGCGGGGCTGGCCCCAATCCCAACTAGGTGGACCACCCTACCCCTCCCTCCAAAGAATTCATTTCAGAGGACAGCACTGCAGCTACAGATTAGAGAAGGGGGAGGGGGGCATCTAATTAGAGCCCACTGGATAAACAAAAAGGGATGGAGAGGAAAGGGAGGACATCCTGGCCCACCAAGCCCTGAGGACAATATTCCTCCTCGAAGCAGAGAATGCAAAGAGAGGACCATAGGGCCAGCCCCACCACTAGACACCACGTCCCTCACTAAACCATAGTGCTGCGGGGAACAACACTGGAGATACAGTGGGGGAATTGTACACAATCTGACCCCATCACACTGGGGCAAAGGGCATGTAACAGAGCAGCAAGGGGAGCAAAGTTACGAAATCCCCAGGGAATACCAAAAATAGACTTTGGAGACAGTGTGGCACCCCATCAGACTCTACTGGAAAACACTCATAAAGGCCAATAAACAGACCTTGAACTATTTATAGGCTTTTCCACTTTTGTCAGTGACTTTCTTTTTGTTGTTGTTGTTGTTTTATAGTTTTGTTGGTCTTGGCTTTCTTTGTAGTTTTATTTGGCTTTCCCTGGGTTTTGTGCTTATTAATGTATCTGCATGTCTATCTAGATAAGATAGGCGAGATGAAAAGAATGAGACCAGTTGTTCCAGAAGGAGGATACGGGAGAAGAGGAGGTGGGAGAAAGGAAGGTGGGGGGTGGGAGGGGAACAAACCCAGGGACAAGGGAACAAGTGAACAAAAATCAATGGAGAGAAGGGCATAGGATGCCCAGTGGGGCTTAATCAAGGGCAATGTAGCAACAAGGAATTACTTAACCCAAATGAAGGCCAAATATGATGGTGGGACAAGGGGCAAATAAAAGGAACTAGAGGAAAGACTGGGAAGCAAAGGACATTTACAGAGGTCTAAATACAGGCAGGTACATATGTAAATATTCATATAATGAGAGGGCAATAGAACTATGTACTCATATCTATATGTTGAGAATTAAGGTTGCAAATGGACATGGGGCCTCAACTCAAGTACTCCCTTAACACAAGAACACTTTGTTCTAACAATCTGGCATTCTGTGATGCTCACCTTCTCAATAATATTGCTGAAGACAAAAATGGGTACATATGCAGATGTGGTGAAGAAAGCTGATGGTGCCCAGCTATCAAAGGATATAACACCTGGGGTCTTAAAGGCTTGAAGATAAACAAGCAGTCATCTAGCATAGAAGCAACAAAGCCCACATGGAAGAAGCACACCATCCTGTGTGATGATGAGGTGTCTATGGGATTAGGTATCAGGTATCCAAGACCCAAAACAAAATCATACCCAATGTGAACGGGGGAGGGAGAGGGGCAGCATGAAGTGGAGACCCAAAGTCCATCGGTAGACAATTGGACATCCCCTCACAGAAGGGTCAAAAGGAATGAGATGAACCAGCCAGGGTGCAGTACAGCACCGATGAAACACACAACTTTCCTCTAACTCTTTGGTGCTTCTTTCACCCCACTATCATGAAATCAATTCTACCTTACAAATCAGATTAGACCAGAGCATGCACACTGCTACAGACAAGAGCCCACAACACAGGGATTCCAGGATAGATAAACCCCACAGGGCCAACAATGAGAGTAGAGAGACCAAGAGGATTAAGGGAGGGTGGGGAAAGGGGGAAATGATCACAAGGATCAATCTATAACCCCCTCCCAGGGGGATGAACAACAGAAAAGTGGGTGAGGGGTGGCAGAAGGTGATGTAAGATATGAAAATAATAATCCAAAACTGATCAGGGATTCATGAGGGAGGGAGGGTGAGAGAGGGAGGGGAAAGAAAGCTGATATCAGGGGTTTAAGTGGGAAGAGAATGCTTTGAAAAGGATGATGGCGGCATATGTGCAAATGTGCTTGACACACTGGATGAATGTATGGATGGTGATAAGAGATGTAAGAGCCTGCAAGAAAAGTATTTAATAATTTAAAAAAGAACAGTGGCTGTCAGACCATAAATTAAAAAAATAAAAACACTGTCATGGAGTCAATTCATATTTATAGCAAACCTACTGGACAGACTAGAACAGCTCCTTTGGGTTTCCAAGACTGTAAGTCTTTACAGCCTCACCCTTCTATCAAGGAACAGCGAATGCATTTGAACCACAGACCTTGTAGTGAGCATCTCAACGTTTAACCCAATGAATGATAAGGGCACCTTTGGAATACAATAACTTCTAAGTTAGAGCTGGCTTTAATAAGAGCCCTGGGTTAAGTATTTGACTTCTAACGACAAAGTCAGTAGTTCAAATCCACCATCCACTCCATGGGAGAAACATGAGGTTTTCTGCTCCTGTAAAGATTTATCACCTCAAAAACTCACAGAGGCAGTTCTATTCCATCATACAGAGTTTCAATGAGTCTGAATTTACTTAATGGCAGTGAGATACTTCTTAGTTAGAAAGAGAAGGGCGAACAAGTACAGTTTACCCTGGATGCAGGTCCTGCCTGCTACTGACTTACTATGTGACCCCAAGAAAGTCTCTTGCCCTTCTGGACCTCAGTTCCTCATCTATGGATTGAGGGTGATAGCCTACAGAACCCCTTAGGAAAGTATATTCTCTCTTTTCCATATCTGTCCCCAACCTATGTGTTGATAGCTTTACCCTGGAAGGTTTCTCTATTCTGCCCCTTTCAAAGCTACATTCACTCTGATGACCAATGGTCCCAGGTAGTTCAAAGCAACAAAGTAGTGACAGGTTCCAAGTCACCTTCCTGGCCTTCTCTATTCCTTTTCCTCGGCGTACTCCTACTCCTTCCCCTAGAGTTACTCATCCACCCTTCCTCTCTGCCCCTTCTTACTTCCTTCCAAGGCTTTCTCTAAGCTGGGCTGTTCCGTTGCTCACCAAATGCTTTCTACATTGCAAGGCCCTGTTTAATTCAGCTCTCCTCCAGGCAGTCTCCAGCTCTACCAGACACTCCATACCATGACCTTTCAAAAGACCAACCATCAGCACTCTAGATTTTTGACCTGTATATTTTAAGAAGGTGGAATTGAGACTAGGAGGGGAGGGGCTCTAACTATTAGCCAGAAATCACACACAAGAACCCAGCTAGAAAATTCCATCCATGCAATCACGATAGCCATCCTTTAGGGGGCACAGCACAGACACTATGCTAAGCACTGTCCGTATTTCATCTGGAGTAGTCAACTCATATTGCACAGAGGAAAACTGAGAATCTAGAAGGTTAAATCTATTGGACATGGATTAGAAACGCAGGGGACCGGGATTAACATTAGGGTATTGACTTCAGTATCCAGGCCAGTAATGATCCACAATAAGGGGGTGGGGGGGGCATGGAAACAATCACAAGCCCTTAAGGGCCAGAGTCGAGGGGGGGGGGAGGGGGTAGTGTGATAGTGGCGTGTGGTAAGTGGTAAATCCAGAAACTCAGTCAGGCAAGGAGAGGATCAGCTAAACATATTGTCCTTGTCCCTCTCAGCCCCAGCGCTTCCCGCGTCCCCTCTATGCTTCTTTGATAGAATGCTTCCATGAGGGGAAGTGCGCCAAATGAGCACAAAGAAAAATGTGGCCATGAATTATTCTACGTCTGCAGCTCTGGACCTTAGGAAACCCCTTGGGCACAGAGGCAACCAATGAGAACCCTCCACCTATTGCAAATAGCGATTTTACAAAGCACCTTCCCTGCTGTGAGGACCTCTTCTGAGAACCTCTGATCCCACTGCCTTCACATAGAACAACAGTGATCAGGTGCAGGTCTCCACCCTTAAACTGCTCACAGGCTAAATTCCTAATAGCCAGCTTCAATGTTCTTTTTCCTCTTCACCCACCCTTCCCTGTACTAAGTATGCTTAGCCAACTAGCCCTGGTTAATTGGGGCCTTGGGGACTTTATTCAAGTGTCTTATAAATGAGAGCATCTCAGACCCACACCTCTCAGTGTTCAATGAGATTATTATTTCTTATTTAAATAGCTGATTGGAGGATTGATTTCAAAGTAAAACTCTTCATATGTTAGCCACTTCTAGGGTCCCTGGGAGAGGCAATCTTGTAACTCATTGTGTAGTAATAGCAACATCTCCCACAACGCTCCCTCCTCCCATTCAGACACTTCCAGGGAGGGGAAGCTGGGGCATGCAAGCCTCCTGTCCCCTCCGAGTTTGGAGAAAGCAAAGATTTTGGCTTTCTTTCTACTCGCCTTGTTCCAGACCTCTTGCCTCCCTTCTCAAAGCCCTCGAGAGATAAAAAATGAGGTTCTCTGTATACCACATCTAGAGAATGCACAAAGAGGTCTTTTCCCAGCAGAGAATGAACACCACCGTATTAGGGAGGTTATTATTTGGTGTGCTCTCTTGGGAGATTTTGTGCAAGCTTCCCCCAAGTCCCTGATCCCAAGACCTTGGGCTGATGGATGGTTTGAAGCCCACACTGACCCGAGAGCAGAGGCTTTGTGGGTAACAAGTGATCTTTGCCCCTTTGAGAATTTGGTCCACAAGACCAAATTTGGCCTGCTTGAGGCTGAACTGAGTCCCAGCCAAGGACCTTGCAAGGGCCTCAGCTCCTTACTTGGAGCACATTTTCCAGCTAATTGTGTGTCAAAATAACATATTAGGAACAGCAGCTGCTAGAGCTGGTGCATTTCCCCTCATTTCAAGTCTTTGTTTGCTCAAGGCAGAAGAGCTTGTCAGGGCATTTTTGATAAAGGCTGAGGTCCCCCATCAAAAATCACAGGGACCATCGAGAATCACAGGGACCATCGAGAGGCCTGGACAAGATAGAAGGGCAGGTGTGGCCTTGAGGTTTCTCTCAGATCTGTCTGCAGAACTATGCAGGGCATGATCTTTGTGGCTGGCAGCTGCAGCACAGAGGCAGTGGTTTGGTATGCCAGGCACATCAGCAACTCTCGAGTACAGTCATAGCAATCAGGTAGATGATGGGGATGCAAGTCACATCCCCTGGACCAGTGCTGCAGTGCACTGATTCATGCTGCTACTCCAGGCAGAGAGGCCACAGCGGAGCTCGAGGACAAGCAGTCTGAATTTATTATTATACAACTGCTGTTTTCAAGCTGGAATATCCCCCCACACACACACACACCCCACTCCTGTCCTTTCCACTCTGCCATCACTGGCTGCCTACCTGCAAACCTAGTCTCCCTCCTAATCCCTGGCTCTGGCTAAACAATGGCATTATGCACTGAATAAAGGGTACCCCAGCAACGGAGACAGGCATGGCTTAATTTTCTCTATACCCAGTGGCTTTTGAAGGCTCTTGCCTTCAGGCTTTATCTTGGACAGGCTTTATTCTCAGCCTTCCCCTCACAAGCTTCCTCAGCGCGGACACAGGTCTGCAATGGAGCCAATGGCTATGAAGTGAAACACAAAGGAAAGGAGGGAGAGGAAGTGGTTGCTACCACAGGAAAAGTCCTGGGTTTGGGTACAAATGGAAACCTGGCTTAGGTTGGTCTCAAGTTTACTATCAATTCCCTAGGTGGCCTTGGGCAATTCTCTTCGCTTCCCAGACTGCAAGGTCTGTCTGCTTCATGAGAACAAAGCTCTGCCATTCTGCAAGCAGTATGCACATGCTCAGTAGCATTGTCCCAGGATCATTTGTTGATAGTAGAGGGTCCTCCACTTTATTGATCATACTTCCCTTGATCTTGACTGAAGTATAGGCCAAAGGCTATGGAAGTAACTGAGCGGAGCCAGCTGCTATCCATGGCATGTTGTGCCCACCTGGCCTGTCTAAGCAGAGGTCTCTATCAGCCCTGTTCCACTGTTGCCATGTAATAATAAGAAACCCAGTCTGGTGAGAGTTTCACATTTTTAAAAGGGAAACATAAATCTGAAATTCTAAACTAAATCTCATAATTCTAAATGTTGATTAAGCTTCTTTTAAACACTGGCTGATCAAACAAAACCTATCAGTAGGCCTTACCTGCACAACAGATTATTTTTTTTTAAGTTGTGAGGAGTCCATTTTAACTAACAGCAACCTCATAGATACAGAGTATATTTGTATTCCCTAGGGATTTCCATGTCTGATCACCAGGCATTTCTTCTGAGTCACTCTGACTCAGAAGACATCAACTATTACCTTTTCAGTTAATAGCCAAGTGCAGTAACCAATTGGGCACCTAGGGACTCCCTTAACAGTTTTCTAGATTGTAAAGTCTGGGCCTGGCAGGGCCACTGAGTATCTCAAAACAATAGCAAAACTGAAACCAAAGCCAGGCTTCCATACCCAGAGCCAAGTACTTTCCCTTCAAGTCACTACCTCTTTGTGTCCCATGTCGCAGTTCTTAGCTCCACTGCAGAGCGATTTCCAAGAAGGAAACTCAGAATAAAACCTGAAAACAGGGATGATCAAAACCTGCCCACACAGAGAGAAATCTGCTATACCTACATCATATCAAAGGAATTCTTGTGATGCAGCGTGTTAAGAATAGGGCCACTAACCTCAAACCTAGTATTCAAACCAATCAGCTTCTCTAATAGGGAAAGATAAGCCTTCCTGGTCCTGTAAAGAATTACAGTCTCAGAGATCCTCCAGAGAATTCTACTTTATAAGGTCAATATGAATTCTGAATTAACTTATAGGTTTGGCATGGTTTTTGGTTCCCATATCAAACCTTATATTGAACCTGTTCTGGAACTAGATAAATTATATTGAGAATGTGCCATTCATGTTGTATTTTAAGAAAGCAGAAAATAAATAAAAATTGACATTCTTTGGACTCCAGACAGGGATCCTTCCTAGACGTGAGAGAAAGACTCCAGCGGTGGTGCTAACTCTCAGCTCCTCGCTGCGTCTGCCACGCAGCCCAGCAGAGTTGACCAATACACTCCAATCTCCAACCTACCCACCCCTGGGTGAATGAGGAAGTGAGTCCTTCACCAGAGTTCCTACTGCCCTGCCCATCTGATGGTCGGCATTTTGGGGCTCCACCTCCAAATCTTTGTGTACAGATGAAAGCTCTCCCGTCTCCAGGCTGCACGTTAGACTTTAGGACCTAGAAGTCCTGTACACTCATAAAAACACATGCTAAGAAAGAAATGCCACATCTTAATAACTAACCTGGAGGTCTTTGGAGTTACAAGTTTATATTATTTTGACAAGTATTGAACAACCAATATTTGCTGGCAATAGGGCAAACTATTAGGTACAGGAAGCTCCTCAGGGCAAGGAGAAAACACAGACTCTCAGATATGCATTGAGTTAGCTAAACAGGAAGTAAGAAGCCAGGACTAAATTCAACCATATTCTCTCCTGGCGGTGAGTTCACTATAGTACAGCAGCACCACACTTGGATGCCAGAAGCATCTTCTGCATACACAACAGGCATAAAGGTGACTCCCTCCTTGTCAATATAATACAAAGTGAAACATTTTGAGGCGTCTCTCAGGAGAGGGATCCAAATGCTATAGGAACTTAGAAAAGGAAGAGATGATATTTGACTTATTCTCTGAAAAACAGAAAAATGGTGAGGGACAGACAGGATATTTTCCACCCTCCAAAGAAAAGAAATCAGTGGCGTGGAGTTGTACAGAAAGAATGAATAATGAATTTAATAAATGACTCCAAAATCAGAGGTAGTTTTGGAAGACTGGAGCAATGGGAGCACAAAGGGGGAAAGTTGGGGGGAAAGTAAGAGGTTAACTAGGTCTCCATCATGATGGAACCCTAGGTAGACCAGTAAATTTAGATTTTATTCTGAAAGCAATTGGGAGACATTGACTGTTCATTGAGGACGAGAACGCATCTGAATAAGGGTTCGGAACAATCCTCTGTTGGCTGATGACCTAGAGAACAGACTGGAGGCTGGGAGAGTGTCTAGAAGACCAGGGAAGCAGATGAGGTTTGAATCAGGGCAGTAGCAATAGGAGTAGAGAGAAAGAGACAACTATCAGAACTGGTATCGAGGAAGAACAGTTTGATAGGTGGTTGAACATTGGAGGTAAGGGTAAGGGCACCACTCTTAGAAGATAAAAGGGAATAGGTCTGGGAAGATACATGATTTCACACTCAGGCCCTGCATGGATGATCAATCAAAGGGAGTGAGCAATCTCAGGGTTTAACTGTGGTGGCCGTGGGCTCTGGAACAGCTAAATATTAGTCTGAAAGCAGAAGATGCAGATTAGCAGAATTCCCAAGCCACCATTCTAAACCTCTTCCCCAAACCCCTGTCATCTGAGCCTAGAAAGGGGCCCTGAGCTCTTCTCTGGGAGTGAAAGGCCCTGAGAGCCTAAGAGGGACCATAAATATTTGCCTGGTTAACACACTCACTGGTGACTCTTGAAACAGCTCCTCCGTGCATGGTAATTGGCACATCTTTCTTGGAGGACTTAAAGAGGGCAACCATCTCGAGTGATAGCACTTCACACTCAGCACTTGACATTTCTGAAGCACTCCACAGGCATTAGCTAATTAATCCTTGAGTCTGTTTAGCCCCCAGAAGAATTCCCTGAGGCTCCACTCATAGATTGTATACAGGGAACTTCAGACCCAACTAAGGCTCAGGATCTTGAGCACATGGAAGAAATCCTTTCAGATTCCTCCCACCCCCTCTGCAGACAGTTCTCATGCCTGTGAGGCAAGGCCAAGGGGCTAAAGAGGAGAGTTTTCCCTGTATAAGATTCTTTGTGAGAAAGTGGCAAATGAAGACAGGAGTAGGAGACCAGTATTTACTCATCCTTGTTAAGTACTATTTTAGGGTATAACAAAGACCATAATCTCAAATATAGTTTAAAGAGAAGATGTATTAAGTGTAAAGAGAGACAAAGATATACACAAATCTTCTAGCTGGAGGAGGCCATAAGCATGGGGTCAAATTGGGGTAATAGGATTAACAGTTGGGACACTAGTTAAACAGATATGAGACAATGGGAACTGTTGCAAATGTATTGTTGGTGGCAGACTAATACATCACAATTGTAGGAGGGACTACAGAAGCAGCAACTGGGACATGACTGGGATACTACCGTATATACTCGAGTATAAGCTGACCTGAATATCAGCCAAGGCACCTAATTTTACCACAAAAACTGCATTAAAATGTGCTGAAAAACTCAGCTTATACATGAGTATATACAGTACATTGTTAGATAGAAGAGCTAAAAAGATTTGTCTGCGCCCTTTCCACTAATGCAGTCAGACCAAGAAGGATAGGGCATGGCGCATCACTCTGGTAACACCTGTAGAGTTCAAAGTATACTTATCTCCAACAAGGACCCACCCAGGCAAACCCTTAAGAGATATTGTTCCTCCCTGGCCTGCCTATAAATGTGTGGAGGTAATCCAGTTTCCAATGCACTCTGCTTAAGGACAAGCTTATCTATGACTTTGGTTAATGATCAGGAGGAATTACTTGGAGGCTTAATCTAAGTGGGAACTCTGCCAATAGATTTTGGGCTGTCACTGTCATTCGTTGCCTTCTGCAAAGCTGAGTGCTCCAAATTTAAGCTGCAATATAGTATAAACCAAATGAAACCCACTGCCATCGTGTTGATGTGGATGCACAGAGACCCTATATGACAAGGTAGAGCTGCCCCTACAGTTTCCAAAACAATAACTGTTTACAAGAAGAGAAAGCCCTATCTTTATCCCACAGAGTAGCTGGTGGGTTTGAACTGCTGACCTTTCTTATCAAAGCCCAATAAGTAGCCATGGCTCACTGTATAGATAATTTTCTCTAAGGAAGCTAACTATCTAAACTCAGGAAATAAATATATATAGAGAGATAGATATACTGTATATACCTAATATGCATTAAATGTGTTACAATATATGCATGTAATATGTAATACAACATATACCATGTATATAAAATACAATACAATGTATACAATATTAAAACCATCACTTTCTGTCAGTTTGTCATACAGTGGTGGCTTGTGTTGTTGTGATGCTGGAAGCTATGTCACTGGTATGTTAAATGCCAGCAAGCCACCCAAAGTGAACAAGTTTCAGTGGAGCTTCCAGACTGAAAATAGGCTATAAAGAAGGAATTTGCTGTCCACTTTGGAGGAATTACCCACTGAAAACTTTATGCATAGCATGAAAACATTGTCAAAGACTGGAGGTCTAATGAATAGAAGCAAAACATTGTCAGACATATGACCCCCTCAGGTGAGAAGTCACTGAAAACATGACTGAGGAAGAGCCACCTTCTCAAAGTGACATTGACATGAATGTAGTGAAACCGGTGAGAATAAAGCCTGCAGGACTTTCATTTGCTGATGGGACATGATTGAAAATGAGAAGAAAAAGCTGCAAAGATCTACTAATAATCAAAACATGGAACGTATGAAGTATGAATCTAGGTAAATTAGAATTCCTAAAAATTTAAATGGAACAAATAAAAATCAAATCCTAGGCATTAGTGAGCTGAAATGGACATGTATTAGTTGTTTCAAGGCCAAATACTCATATTGTTTACTATGTTTGAGTTGACACAATCAAGAGGACACGGCTTTGTATTCCCATCAAAAACAGACATTTCATGATCTACCTTGAAATGCAATATTCTCTGTCATTGGATATTTATCCACATTCAAAGAAAGCCAATCAATACAATTACTATTCAAATTTGCACACGAACCAATAAAGCTAATGAAGACGAAATCAAAGAATTATACCAATGTACTTCAGTCAGAAAATGATCAGACATGCGATCAGGATGCATTGGTAATTATTGGCAATTGGAATGCAAATGTTAGGGGAAGAAAGGAAGGAAAAGTATTTGGGAAATATGGTCTTCTTGATAGAAATGAATCTGAAAATCCCATGATAGAATTTTAGAAGATCAACAACTTGTTCATAGCAAAAAGCTTTTCAACAGTATGAAGTGTTCATATGTAAATTCAGGTTAAAGATGAAGAAAATTAAAAACAAGTCAATGATGGTCAAATACAACTTTGTGTATTCCACCTGAGTTTCACGAGAATCTCATGAAAAGATTTGCTGCATTGAACACTGATGACAGAAGACCTGAAGTACTGAGAGGATATCATTCATGAAGAAAGCAGTAAGTCGTTAAAAAGAAAGGAAAGATTAGTTTGCATGTCAGTAGACATTCCGAAATTTGCTATAAATCACAGAGAACTAAGGTTCATGGAAGAAAAACAAATGAACTCAAAGAACTGAACAGAAGATTTAAAAGGACATTTTGAGAAGACAAAGTAAAACATTATAATGTGCAGAGGAATGTATAAATACCTAGAGTTAGAAAACCAGAAAGAAAGAGCATACTCAGCACATCTTAAATGGAAGAAGTCTAGAAATCATTCAAGTCCTGAGTGACATATTGAAAGATCCCATGGAGAAAATATTGAAGGATGCAAGAAGCATCAAAAAGATGGAAAGAATAAGCAGAATCACTGCACCAATAGGAACTAGTCAATATTTCACCATTTTAAAGGTACCATATGAGAAATATCAGTGGTACTGAAGCAGCTCAAGCTACACTGAAAGCACAAGCCCAAAACAAAGCTACAGGAATTGATGGATTACCAGGGGAAATGTTTGAGCAACATGCTAAAGCACTGGAAGCGCTCGCCTGCCTATGTCAGGAAATTTGGAAGACAGCTACTTGGCCAACTAATTGGAAGAGAAAAAATGTACTCATTCGAAAGAAAGGTACAAAATTCTCAAACTATGGAACAATATCATGAATATCACAAGCAAGTACATTTTTGCTGACAATCATTCAACAATTGTTGAAGCAATACATTGACAGGGAACTGCAAGTGGTGCAAGCAAGATTCAGAAGAGGAAGGAATAATATCATTGCTGATGTCGGATGGATCTTGGCTCAAAGAAGAGGATACCAGAAAGATGTTCACTTGTGTTTTATTGACTATGCAAAGAAATTCAAATGTGTGGACCCTAATGAACTATGGATAGCCTTGAATGTGAATCCCAGAATAATCTATTGTGCTTAGGCTGAACCTATACTTGGATCAAGAAGCAGTCGTGAGAACAAAACAAGGGAATGAATACTCCACCTACTGAAATCAAGACAGGTGTGCATCAGGGCTGTTTCCTCTCACCATATTTATTCAATCTATGTGCTGAGCAGAGAAACTATATTATATGGAGAACAATGGGGCATCAGGATTGGAGGACGGCTTAGTAACTACATGTGACATGCTAAGAATACAATCTTGCTTGTTGAACGTGAGGAGGACCAGAAACGCTGATGAAGATCAAGGATTGTAGCTCTCAGTGTGCATTGCAACCCAATGGAAAGAGACCAAAATCTGTACAAGTGGACCAACAATTGACATCATGATAAGTGGAGAGTACATTGACGTTGTCAAAGATTTTGTCTTGCTTGGATCCAAAATCAATGCTCATTGAAGCAGCAGTCAAGAGATCAAGGGACACATTGTATTGTATAAACCTACACAAGACCTCTTTAAAGTGTTGAACAACAAGGATGTTACTTGAAGGACTAGGTGTACCTGAATAATGCCATGCTATTTGCAATGCCTCGCATGCATGTGGGAGCTGGACAATGAATAAGGATGACCAAAAAAATCAATTCTTTTGAATTATGGTACTGGTGAAAATATTGGAAGTAGCAAGCCTTGCCAACATCAAAAACAAATCTGTCTTGGAAAAGCAGAACGAGAATGCTCCTAGAGACAAAGATGGCGAAACTCAGTCTCGGGTACTTAGGGAATTTTGTCAGGAGAGACCAGACCTTGGAGAAGGACATCATGCTTGATGAAATAGAGGAGCAGTGAAAAAGAGAAAGGCTTTCAATGAGATGGGTTGGCACAGTGGCACCAAAAATGGGCTTAATAATAATTGTGATGATGTTACAGGACTGGACAGCATTTGTTTGTTTGTTTTTATGTTTCACTATAAGTGGAAACTGACTAGATGGCACCTAACAACAACATTAAAAACAAAACAAAAAACCACCAAATCATTCAAAAGAAAAATAGTTATTGCTCATGGTAACCTCATGTATGTCAGAGTAGATTATGCTCTAGGGTTTCATGATTATGACCTATGGAAAGGAATTCACAGAACCTACTTCTGAAGTGCCTCTGGGTAGATTTAAACCACCAACATTTCAGTTAGTTGCCACCCAGGGACTCTTTGACTCTATATATGAACAATATAAGTACTAATGATTTTATTTTATTACAAGACTGCAAGGTAGGTATCACATCTGAGAGACCACCAGGAAGTATCCAGAAACCGAGGGCCCTGTACCCTCATCTACTGGGCATGCCATCTAGCAGTCAGCACAATGATCTCCATTGCAAGGTATAATGCACAACATGTAAGAATGAACCATGGCGTTACAGGTATGATCAAGGATAAAATAATGCTGCTGCATTAAACACACGGGACAGTATGAGTCCCATATTTTGGAAATATGGAATATTTGGAAATATGGAAATGAGTCAATGCTTATTTTGGAAATAAGCATCGTAAGAGAAAAAATGTATCTTCATGCTTTGACGTCAATAGAATGAAGATACAGCTAAAAATCAGTTTTCTCAAAACTTCCCTTGAGACCCATTCATTTACCCACTCATTTGCTTGCTTATTAAACAAGCATTTATTAAGAGTGTGTGGTAGTTACAGAATTTCATATCAACTTGAAGATAGGTAAAAGCACAGGGGTGGTATTCAACCTGTCAATCAGGTCAAGCCTGATGGTGCCTCCTTGTGGATGTGACCTTCTCATAAGGAGGGCCTTGGGAACTTCTAGGCCTTTACCTTCCGGCTGCAGAGGCACGCTGGGACCTGCCAGAACCCTGTGATGCTTCCACTGCCATTGGATCAACAAGACTTTGACCACACTGGCCTCATATATTCCTGCATCATTAATGTGGCTGTGTGAGTCTGAAGGACTTTAGGTCTAGTATCAAACTTACGAACTTGAGCTGGACTGGCCTGGGATGTTTTCAAAATATATGAGGGGTAGAATTGTTCTTGAGTGGAGCAGAGCTTTTGTTAGGCAGCTTAGCCTAGGGAATTGGGAAGTCCATTTACGCATGCCCAGGAGAACCAACATAGGACAAAGCTGAATTTTCCCGCGGGTGGGCTCCGATGAGTGTTATACCTGGAGCGGCCCACCTGGGCCAGGTGATTGCAATTGAGCCAATGGGATCTACCAGAGGTCCTTCACCATGCCTCCCCAGGGAACCCTTGAAAAGGCAGGGACTGGAAAGGAGAGGGGTTTTGTCTGTTCCTCTTCGTGGGAGGAATGACCCTTGCATGACCCTGAGCAGCCTCTGCCAGGCCACATGGTCAAAGGAATCCTATGGGTGTCGTGTAAAACCTGAAGCTTCTTTTAACTCTCATTAAATTCACTTGGATCACGAGCCAGGCTCGGGCGTGAAATCTTTTTCATGCGGAGCCAAGGACCAAGGTTGGAATTTAGGCCAGAGAGAGAGACCTTACACTTTTGTGGTATGGGTTTTTTTCTACCAGGAAAGTGAGCATCAAGCAGTTCACTCTGAGTTAGTATACCCAGTGGCATTTCCTGGGAAGGTTCTTACTGGTAAGAGTAATTTTTTTCTTAAAAAGAGTTCCGGAGGGAGGGGGAAGAAAATGGCAACCAGATAGGACACATCCCCTCCCCCCCCACCCCCCCACCCCCCCCACCCCCCCCCCCCCGGGTTCCTGCTGCCAGACCAGAAAACTGGGACTTAAGGAGAAGGAAACAGGGAAGTGGAGTCCTGAAATTAGAACTTGGGTACCAGGGTTGCTCCTGAACCCATTTTTGTGTGGGATTTCCACTCACAAAGCAAACCAAGAACGCTTTAAAGTACTCTAGCTTTGGAGAACCCGAAGGCGCCTGCTGTGCCCTTGCCAGGAGCAGTGATCTCTGCAGGCAGACGGCTGAGAGGGGACAGAATCCCAGACGTGAGGGTAACCTCCTCCGGAGCTCTCCGCGTGGTTGGCTGCCTTGAGCCCACGGCCAGGAGAGTGCTGGCGGGTAGCCATAATATAGAGAAAAAGAAAAAATATAGTATTACCTTACGAAGATCGCAATGTGGGAGAATATAAGCAGAAAGTTGGAGTCCAGGGAGCAAATTTAGTTCCAATTGGCCGAGAAGGAAGCAACCCCCCTAATAAGCTGGATCTCCCCTTCTGGGGACCAGCCTGACAGCCCCAAATCCGAGCACATCACAAGCTAAAATTAAAAAGGGGTAAAGTATATATTATTGGTTTAAAATTCAAACCCAAGTCTGGCTCCCTCAAGGGAGGTCCTTAACATAAATCAGCATAAGAAACAGCCTAGCTAAGGAATGTCAGAACTCAGCTACAGGACCTGGCGGCTTTTGGCATAACAAAGACCCACTGTAACAAGAGTCAGCTTTAAACAGCAAGGAGCTACAGCCCAGTAACTGTGA
Organism: Tenrec ecaudatus; assembly: GCF_050624435.1. NCBI lineage: Eukaryota > Metazoa > Chordata > Mammalia > Afrosoricida > Tenrecidae > Tenrec > Tenrec ecaudatus. Next base: position 80,457,274 of record NC_134541.1, on the reverse strand, counting down.
GAGAAAATTACATTTGAGTATACTCTAGCTGGCCAGGGAGATAAAAATAAATAAAAATAAAATCCTCAAGCTTGTTTTTTAACTTTTTTGTCTCCTCTTTGCCTCTTTCTTGGTCTCTCACTTTCTACTGCTACCTCCAGACCACTCCCCTTAGCCTAGGGCATTTACACCTGCGCCACACCCAGCTAGGTGAGCTCCACCCTGGGTAGCTAGATAGGCTGGGAAAAACCCTGCTGGACTCCCACCAAGGGATACCCAGCTCAACTTCTTACTGGGAAATTCCTGCCTGTGTGCCTGGAGGCATAAGGCATCTGGGCCAACCCTCCTCAACCCTCCAAGCGGCAGCAGGAACCTCTGCCCAACCTCCACAACACCAAAGCAGGCAGCCCTTCTGGGTCACGCCCCTGAGAGGAAAGCCACAGGAAGATAAAGTGGTAGGTTAATTCCATAGTGAAGTAAGCTATAGGCAGTTCAAAGAAGTACTCCTACAAGTCTCCCAGAGAGAGCCAGTGCTCTTGGACTCCCAGGAAAATGGCACCTGGCTCATCTAAAAGAATGCAATGCAAACAGCCATCAGCCCCAATGATCTCAACGAAAAAAAAAACGGTAGAAACAAAAGACAATGCCAGAACATAGCCTGAACATAATGAAATGCATAGAGGAAGCAGACATTAAGCTGCCACAGAAAAGAATTTTCAGAATGCTACTTGGAGTCACAGAGGATATGAGGGAAACAACACAGAAAAAGGATGAAATGATAGAAGAGGTAAAAGCCATAAATCCAAGAGAAATACCGTAGTTTAGGGAGGAGATAACAAAAACCAGTAGCAGACTCATGGACCTTGAGAAGCGACTGGAGGAATCAGAGAACTGCATCAGCGACTTGGAGGGCAGCCAAGCAGACTTTAACAAATGTGAACAAAATCTAAGATCATCAGAGAAGCTGAAGAAAACTTAAGAGCTATGTCTGATGCTATGAAGCAGAACATTAGAATTATAGGCTTACCGGAGGAAGACACAACAAAGAAGTCATCTGCAACAATAGTGAGAGAATTCTTGGAGGAAAGCTTCCCCAGCTTAGTGAATGAAAACCAGGCAACCATTCAAGAGGCTGAAAGAACCCCAGCAAGATGGGATCCCAAGAAGTCACCAAGGCACATAATAGTTAAATTATCCAACTTTGAGGAAAGGAGAAAATCATGAGAGCAGCTAGGGAAAAACAAGCAATCACATATAAAGTTTCCCAAATAAGAATATGCTCAGACCTATCAGCAGAAACTATGAAAAAGAGGAGAAAGTGGAGTAACATATTCAAAAAATTGAAGGAAAACAATGCAAACCCAAGAATACTCTACCCAGCCTAGCTATCAACCAAGATAGATGGAGAAGTCAGAGTCTTCCCAGACAAGGAAAAACTTAAAGAATATGTTAGAAGAAACCCAGCCCTACAAAAAATCCTTCCCAACCCAGTATGGGCAGAAGAACAACACTCACCTCAAAAAAAAAAAAAAAAAAAAGAACAACACTCACCAAGCATAAGTAAGAGACCACCACATAGAACAACCTCAACCAGAGGGCAAAAGAGAGAAAACAGGCTTCAAGATAGCATTGACTTAAATATAGAAATACTTGAAAGGCTGCTGAAGTAAGCTTTAAAAAAAAAAAAAGGCAAATGAGGCATAGGGAAAAAGCTACGGTATACAAATATCCCTGGGGTGAGGACCAGGTAATATGGCAGGTACCAGACCAAATACAGGGATACACATGGTAGACAACTAAAATAGGAGGTGGGGAAACGGGGGAAAAAAATCAAACACTAATAATAAAAAAGAAAAGGGTATAGGGGCACAGGGTACTAACCGACCCAAGTGGAGGGTATTGTTTGTGTCTCCACAGGGAAAGAGGGACCAGACTTCATCTGGATGCTCCAAGAATCTGTAAATGCAACATGCCAGCGTGGAATAGGGAACCAGTGGAGAGGTCTGGGGGGCCGGCTCCAACCCCAACTACTAAGGGGACATCTGTCCCTCCCATCAGAAGAATTTATATCAAAGGACGGCACTGAATCTACAGCTCTGGAAGAGGAACATATCTGATCAGAGAACACGGGAGCAGAGGAAGGAGGAGGAAGAGAGAGTGGAGCACATCATGGCCACCAGGCCAGGAGGTCGATGTTACCAATTAGAACAACTAGTCCACAGAGAAGACCACATGGCCGGCCCCACTATGAGACAGGACATCCCTCACAGACAGATCCTTAGCCCTACAGGCGACAACACCGGAGACACAGTGAGGGAATTACACCCGAATGGATCTGCCACACCAAGGCAAAACATTAAGTAGGTGCAACAGAACAGCAAGGTAATGGATGGCCAGGTCCCCAGGGAAAGCTGAAGGTGGATTTTGGGACCAGGCATGGTGCCCCAACAAACTGGACTGGAAAACACTCCTAAAGGCCAACAAACAATCCTTGAACTAACGACAAGCTTTTCTTTCTTGTTGTGTTTTGTTTTGTTTTTGTCATTGGTTTGTTGTTGTTTTGTTGTATATTGTTGCTTGGTTGTGCTCTGTCTTGTTTTTGTGCATGTTACTATCTCTGCAGGTCTGTCTAAATAAGATAGGCTGGATGAACAATTGGAGGAGGAAACAACGGGACCGATAGTTCCGTGGGGACATGGGAGACGGGGTGGTGGGGGGAAAGGAGGTGGTGTTAATAAACCCAGGGACAAGGGAACAACAAGCGGTCCAAATTGGTGGTGAGAAGGGTGTGGGAAGCCGGGTTGGGCATGATCAAGGGCAACATAACTAAGAGGAATTGCTGAAACCCTGGTGGGGACTGAGCATGATAGTGGGACAGGAGGGAAGACAAAGGAAAGAGAGGAAAGAGAGGGGAGGCAGAGGGCATTTATAGAGGTCTAGATAAAGACATATACATATGCAAATATATTTATACATGAGGATGGGGAAATAGATCTATGTGCATATATTTATAAGGTTAGTATTAAGGCAGCAGAGGGACATTGGACCTCCACTTAAGTACACCCTCAATGCAAGAATACTTTCTTCTATTAAATTGGCATTCTATGATGCTCACCTTCCCAACACAACCACTGAAGACAAAGTGGGTGAACAAATAAATGTGGTGAACAAAGCTGATGGTGCCCGGCTATCAAAAGAGATAGCATCTGGGGTCTTAAAAGCTTGAAGGTAAACAAGAGGCCATCTGGCACAGAAGCAATAAAGCCCACATGGAAGAAACACACCAGCCTGTGTGGCCAAGAGGTGCTGAAGGGATCAGTTATCAGGCATCAAAGAACAAAAAAATCGTATCATTTTATGCTCACCTCCCTGATATGATCGCTGAAGACAAACAGGTGCATAAGCAAATGTGGTGAAGAAAGCTGATGGTGCAGGCTATCAAAAGATATAGTGTCTAGGTCTTAAAAGCTTGACTGTAACCAGCCATGTAGCTCAGAAGCAACAAAGCCCACATGGAAGAAGCACACCAGTCTGTGCGATCACAAGGTGTCAAGGGATCAGGTATCAGGCATCATCAGAACAAAAATCTTATCATAATGAATGAGCGGGGGAGTGCGGAGTGGAGACCCAAAACCCATTTGTAGGCCACTGGACATCCCCTTACAGAAGGGTCTTGGGGAGGAGTCAAGACAGTCAGGGTGCAATGTAGCAATGATCAAAAATACAACTTTCCTCTAGTTCCTAAATGCTTCCTTCTCCCTCCCACCCTCCGCCATCCCCCACCCAACTGTCATGATCCGAATCCTACCTTGCAAGACTGACTAGACCAGAGGAGGTACACTGGTACAGATAGGAACTGGAAACACAGGGAAACCAGGGTGGATGATTCCCTCAGGACCAGTGGAGTGAGTGGAGATACTGGGAGGGCACAGGGAGGGTGGGTTGGAACCTGCATTTGACCTCCTCCCTGGGGGACATACAACAGAAAAGTGGGGGAAGGGAGGCGTGGGACAGAGCAAGATATGACAAAATAATAATTTATAAATTATCAGGGGTTCATGAGGGAGGGGGATAAATGAGGACCTGATGCCAGGGGCTTGGGTGGAAGCAAAAGTTTTGAGAATGATGAGGGCAACGAATGTACAAATGTGCTCTACACAATTGATGTATGTACGGATCGAGATGCTTGGTGTATGAGTGCCTAACAAAATGATTAGAAAAAAAAGAAGTGGGGGAAAGTGGGAGATTCCATTATATTTTAATTCATTTTTTCTATACTTAAAAAAAATCCCTTCATATTATATTTAACCTTAAATAATACATAGCTTAATGGTATTTTTTAAATACCATATGCCATCTATGTAAAAAAAAGAAAGAAAATGTTTTGAAACCAACTGTGGTAGCAATTGTACAACACTGTTTTATGTGATTGATTGAATATTATGATATATGTAAGAGCTCCCAATAAAATATTTTTTAAAGAATTCCATGCAAACCTCATTTTTTTGTGATAGCCAACTTAAAAGAACAGCATGCAGCTGTGAAATTTTGTTTCTTTCTTGGAAGAAAAATGCTGCAGAAACTGTTGTGATGTTCAACACAACTTACAAGGACAGCACTATGGGGTGGGGTGGGGGTAGTGTACAAGTAGTTTTCTCATTTCAAAAACAAGGTAAAATGTTGATTGATGACAAAGCTCATTCTGAATATCAATCAACTTCCCAAATGGATAAAATGTTGACTAGTAGTTCATTTAGAGTTTATTCCACCAGGTCAGACTATTAACCAAATTTTCTATTTAGAGGTTCTAAAAAGATTGTGTGACAGTGTGTGACAGAAAAAGATCTGATTTGTGGCAGTTGGGGGATTGGTTTTACCACCATGACAATGAACCTGCTCATGCAGACATCGCAGTGCACCAGTTTGGGGCAAAAAAACCAGCCTGCTCCTCTTGCCCCATGAACCTTACTCACATGACCTCACTCTGTGAGACTTCCTTTTGGTTCCAAAAATGAAGAGGGACACTAAAGGACAGCAATTTGATGGCATAGAAAAAGTAGGAAAAAACAAGGGAGGTGCTATCAGCCATCTAAACAGTTGGGCTTGAAAAATCTTTCCAAGAATGGAATCACAGATTTGACTAATTTAAGTGTAATGGAATATACTTGGAAGGTAATAGGGTTTTTGTATTTTAAAAAATTATATATGTAGCTTTCAAAAAATCTGATTTTTTCTTTTTGGTACCCCTTTTTATAATTGATGTAAAGTTCTTTCTTACACATATAAGAGTGTCACTGGATTTGTTTCCATAATCAAGCATACCTAACACAGAGCTCAAATAGCTCCCGAGGGCTGCTGTAACAAAAATGAGACCAGTAGGTGGTTTCAGATCACAAGCGTTGATTCTCTCCTTGTTCAGGATACACAATGTCCAGATCTGGGTCTTCATTATATTGACTCCTTCCTTGTGAATAGCTCCAGGTATTATTCAGTTCCTTGGCTTGTAGACAATTCTCCTGCTAGCTACACAGCACTAGGACAGGGGGGAAAGGTTGACAGTGGAAGGAATATCTAACAGAAATGAAGGTGAAGGGCAGACATGTTTCCTTAGCAGTGGAAGAGACAGTGATAGTGAAAGGGTGTGGGCTGAGAGAGAAGGGCCTTTCACATTATTCCCACAATGGTTGGACTGACCCTTGGTTTCAAGGACTTGATGGCAAGTACATCGAATAAACCTTGGGGGACACATGCTTGGACAGGGAAAGTATGTAACAGAAAGTCTGCCCATAACAGAAAACCTGAAAGGAAGTCAGCCAGTGGCAGAAGTTACACAATTAACATTAAAAAATATACCTGAATCCTCATCCTCAAATTAGCTTGAGACCCTTTGGTATTTCACACTGAGATATCTCCTAAATAAAAATACTCATTCTGTCCTAACCTTTTCTCTGTCTCTATTCTGAATGCTGTCCCTCATCTGAATACTTTATTGTGAACAAGACAAGAACCAAGAGAGGAGAGGCTTGAAATTTTTCTCTTTGTTTATTCTTCTCTGTTTATAACTCAGAAATGATTAGCTTTAGCATCTGCTTTATTCTAGGTTGCCCTCATTAACATAATAAATACCCTATTTCCAAATATATGGGTATAGGGTCCAGAAACTGAACACATATTTGCGGGGATACAAATCAACCTATAACAAAGAAACCAGTGTTCAGGACAACTCTTAGTGACTATATAGGACACAGTAGAACTGTCCCTGTGGGTTTCTTAGGCTGTAAATATTTAACGGAGTAAAAAAAACCTCATGTTTCTCCCACAGAGTCACTGGTCTAATAGAACTGTTGACCTGGCAGTTAGTAGCCTAACACGAAATCCACTATAACACCGGGAGTCCTTAAGAACATGGCATCAAGCAGTACATGGTAGACTCATTGCCCAATCTCAGGGGCAAACAATGATGGTAGTGGAGATTAGGGTTATGATCATAGATTTGAAAAGAACCAAGAGCAGGTTGTGTTTGCTTAGGTATATGGGGAGATAGCAGTGTTTTTATGAGGTTGCCCTTAGATGGAGTTGCTATTAACTAAAGATGCTAGTATGTCTGTACCTCCTTCTCATCCATGGGAGGTGGAAACATTGGTAGGACAAAGGGCAACACTTACAAAATCTAAGGAGAACATGAGAAAGTAGGGACTGATGATGAACTGAGACTGGGACTTATTTACCCCATATAAATCAGAATTGACTCAATGGGTTTGGTTATGGATTCAGTAAGAAAACCATTTGCTGAACATTCATATAAGATGTGAAATACAAGATCAAATAAACATAAGCCTGGTGTTTTCCTAGAAGTTTTTTCCTCCCAAAATCTAGGACAAGTAAAATCTAAGTAGCTGAGGAGGCTAGGGAGGACATGCCCTGAGAGGACAGTGAGAGCAGGCAGAGGTAGGAAAATACAAAGCATAGGCACTAGAGCCAGTAGTCTGTTCCACTATATACCTTTCCCCTGAAGAGCTCTTTTTTGTTTGTTTGGGTTTTGCTGGCTTGCCTCTTCTGAGTATTGCTAGCAGAGCCATGCCACTCCTTTTAAAACAGCATTAAGATATAAACTCAAACAAAATCCAGAGGCACATATGGCAACCAACTGAATAGGAGGAGAAAAGAAAGATTAAAAAAAAAAAGACATAGGTGGGAGGAGAGCAGGGCACTAGCCCACCCAAAAGGAGGGTATTGTTTATATCTCCACACGAGATGTAGAGAGAGACCAGACTTCAACCCAGTGCACCAAGATGTGAATACAACATACAAGCATGTACCAGGGAACCAATAGAGAGGTCTGCAGGGCCAGCCCCAAACCCAACTATATAGACACTACCCCCAGAAAAATGCACTTCAGAGGACAGCACTGAAGGTAGAACTCAGGAAGAGGGGCGTGTCTGATCAGAGCACACGGGAATAAACCAAGAGGGAAAGAGAATGAGTGGAACACATCCTGGCCCACCAAGCTCCTAGGAGAATACTCATGCTCAGGGCAGCCAATACACAGAGAGGACCATGGGGCCAACCCCACCACAAGACACAGCATGCCTCACTAACCCGTAATGCTACAAGGGACAACATTGGAGGCACTGTGCTGGAATTGTGCCCTATCTGACCCCATCGCACTGTGGTGAAACACTAAGGGAATGCAACAGAGCAGCAAGGGGAGCAAAGCAATGAAATCCCTGGGGAATACCAAAAATAGACTTTGGGGCCAGAGCGTGGCATCCCATCAAACTCAACAGGAAAACACTCCTAAAGGTCAACAAATACACCTGGAACTACTTATAGGCTTTTCCTTTTTGTCATTGGTGTTTGTTGCTGTTTTGTTTTGTCTTCCTTTGTTGTTTTGTTTGACTTTGTCTTGTTTTTGCATTTATTATTGTCTCTGCATGTCCATCTAGATAAGATACGCAAGATAAACAATTCAGGGGAGAAAGCAATGGGACCAATGTTTCCGGGGGGACACGGGACAGGGAGAGGCAGAAGCAAGTAAGGGGAGTGTTCACCAACCTAGGGACAAGGGAACAACAAGTGATCTAAAATCAATGGAGAGAAGGGTGTAGGATGCCTGGTGGGGCTTAATCAAGGGCACTGTAACCAAGAGGAATTACTGAAACCCAAATGAAGGCTGAACATGATAGTGGGACAAGAGGAAAGTAAAAGGAAATAGAGGAAAGAAGTAGGAGGCAAATGATATTTGTAGAGGCTTAAATACAGGCATGTATTTATGTAAATATATTTTTATATAGCAAGAGGGAAATAGGCCTAGGTACATATATTTATATGTTAAGTATTAAGGTAGCAGATGAACATTGGGCCTCTATTCAAATACTCCCTCAATGCAAGGACATTTTTTTATAATAACCTCGCATTCCATGATGCTCACCTTCCCAACACTAACGCTGAAGACAAAATGGGTGCATAAGCAAATGTGGTGAAGAAAGCTGATGATACCCAGCTATCAAAAGGTATAGCATCTGGGGTCTTAAAGGCTTGAAGATAAATAAGTGACCATCTAACTGAGAAGATATTAACTGCATATAATTAAGGAGTACATTTTAATAAGTTTTGATGGACCTAGGCATTCATAGAATCATCCCCACAATTAAGACAATGAACATCTTCAGCACCCATGGACGTTTTCACCTGCCCTTTGATAATCCCTCATTCTCGTCCCTGTCTTCCAGTCCCCAGTCCTCATCCACAGGCAAATACTGGTCTGTTTTCACTATGGTAGTTTGTATTTTCTTACAAGTAGAACCATATAGGCTGACTTTTATTTGTCTTGCTTTTTCACTCTGCATAATTATTTTGAGAATCAGTTATACTTCTGCATGCATCAAAAATGTGCCGCTTTTTATTACTGATAGGTATTCCATTGTGTGATGGGCTATTCCACAGTTTGTTTATCCATTTACCTGACGCTAGGCATTTGGGTTGTTTACAGTTTGGGCTATTACAAATAAAGTAGTAATAAATTTGGGGGGACAAACTTTTGTATGGACACGTGCTTTCTTTTGTGTTGGGTAAATAGCTAGCTATGGGATAGCTGGATCACATGATAGATGTATGTTAAACTTTTTAAGAAACTTCCCAACTATATTCCAAAGTTTTGTACCAGTGAACTTTCCCACCAGCTCTATTTGAAGATTCTAGCTCCTCCACATCCTCACCAAACTTTGGTATGGTCATTCTTTGCAATTAGCCACTCTGATGATATAAAGATAGGTACCCTAGTGGTGTAATGCTTATGCCTTGGGCTGATAACCACAAGGTCAGCAGTTCAAAACTACCAGCTACACTGTGGGGAAAAGATCAGGCTTTCAGAAACTCACAGGAACAGTTGTGCCCTGTCCTATCGGGTTACTATGAATGTTATTTAGAAAGGAACCCTGCTGGTATTGCTGGTATTGTCAGGTAAGCCTTAGACTGCTAACCACAAAGTTGGTGGTTAAAACCCACCAGCCACTCCACAAGAGAAAAATGAGGCTCTCTTGTTCCAGAAACATGTACAGCCTCCAAAACTATGTATATGGGGTTGCTATGAGTTAGAATCAGTGGCAATAGCTTTACATTTCAGTGATATCTAAGGAATGGCATGGTGGGTTATGCGTTGGGATGCTAATCACAACAATTCAAAGATACTAACCTCTGCGGGGAAAAGATGAAACTTTCTGTTTCCTTAAGGATTAACTCAAACTCAATTCACTATCATCTGGTTGATTCTGACTCATACAGACCCTATAGGACAAAATAGAACTGTCCCTATGGGTAGTTTCTGAGGCTGTGAATTTTTAGAAAAGCAGAAAATCTTCTGCAGACCTTTTGATTAGCAACTCAACACATAAATCACTACATCACCAGTCTCAGACACACTAGGGAGGAGTTCTATCGACCCTGCGTCTGAACCAAGGTAACAGCAGTGGGTTTGGTTTGGTTTAAAGTGTATCTCATTGTCATTTTATTTTGCCTTGTCTTATTGAGCATTTTTTACATACTTAATAGCCATTCACATATATAATCTTTAGTCAAATGTATATTCAAGTTTTTTGCTTGTTTTTAACTTGAGATTTCTGTCTTGTTATTAGTATTGAAAGTGCTTTATGAATGACAGCTACAAGTCCTTCATCAGATATTTAGTTTGTACATATTTTCTCCATGTCTGTAACTTGTATTTTTAATTTTTAGCACTATCTTTCTGTTTTAAATCATGTTATTAGGGATTCATACAACTCTTACCACAATCCATACATACATCAATTGTGTAAAGTACACTTGTACATTCATTGTCCTCATCATTCTCAAAACATCCACTCTCCACTTAAGCCCCTGGCATTAGTTCCTCATTTTTACCTCTCCCTCCCTGCTCCCCACTCCTTCATGAACCCTTGATAATTTATAAATCATTATTTTATCACATCTTGCATGACTTATCCGATGTCTCCCCTCACCCACTCCTCTGCTGTCCATCCCCCAGGGAAGAGGTTATATGTATCTTACAAAGACCAGAAACCTTAATTTTTATAGAACCAAATAATTGTTTGTTTTATGAGTTATGCATTTGGTATCCTTTAAGAAATTGGCCTAAACTAAGGTCAGAAAGAATTTTTGTGTTTTCTTCCAGAAATTCTATATTTCCAAGTTTATATTTAGGTTTGCCATCACTTTGAGCTAATATTTATATTTTATATTTGAGCTAATTATATTATGGATCAAAGTTCATTTGTTGCATATGGATATCAATTTTGCCAGCATCACTTGTTTAAAGAACTACATTTTCTTCATTGAATAGTCTTTGTACCTTTGTCAAAAATCAGCTGTACATATGTATGTGTGTGTTAGACAGTGTTCTCTAGAGAGACAAAACCAGATTGCTAATAATTTTATACATACTTATACAGCCAGCTAGATATATAACATAAGAAATAAACAGTTAATTAAATTATAAAGCAGAACAAATGGCTCAGTGAAACTCATCCCCATGAGACAGTTATGAGACACTGGCAATCCTTCAAGTCTTGAGGGCTGCCAGGTAGTCCTATGAAGAGAAATTCAGGCTATCCGGGCACAGGCAGCAAACAGCAACAGTCAGCCAGATAACAGGGTCTGACAGTCGCCAGCTCAAGAGATGTAAATTCCAATTGTGTGGCGAGGCAGGTCTTAAAGGAACCACAAACTACAGTGACACAATCCATGGTTTAGATGTTCCACAGGTAGTGTAGCTTGCCAATTGAGGTAGAGAACAAGCCAAGGCAGCCACACACTGGTCCAACGATTAAAGAGCAAGAAAAAGAAAGGTGAGGCTCGCCATGCCATTTATCTCTCTGCCCTTCAATTAATCCCACATGTGTTTATCGGCCAGGTTGGCACAATAAACTACTTCAATGTGGATTTAATTCTTATTTTATTCTATTTCGTAAATCTATTTCTCTATCATGATGCCAGTGCCACAGTGTCCTGATTATTGTATTGATAAGTTGTAAAATCAGGCAATGTAAGTCCTCCGAACTTGCTGTTTTCAAAATTGATCTTGGTTATTATAGACCCATTTCATTTCCACAAAAATTTTAAAATGTTCTCCCCACTGTCTATCAGAAAATAGCTCTGATAGAACTTCATTTACAACTAAGAGATAAAATCTGATCTAGAATGAATAGGACCACTAAGAACAAAGCAGATGCTCAGGGAACTAGAATTGAGGTGCAAGAGTGTTCTCCCTACTGCCAAGATGGAATAAGGCTGGTTTGGTGCTGCAAATCATCATAGGCTCAAAGATAATGGAGACACAACTTATGCCATGCCTGTCACTTTCTCCTGGCTCATGTGCATTGCCTCTTTTTCTTCTGCTGGAACAGATTCTGCTCTAACTTTACTGGCTGTCAGATGTGTTTTCTGTGCCAAAGGAACACTCAGATTGTATCTGTTATACATTTGGGTAACCACAGAGATTAGACACAAAACAATCAGCACTCAGTGGTTTCTGGAAGGAAAAGACAATGAGAGCACACCTTGGAAAACCCAATAGAAGAACAATTGATTGGCAATGAGTTAGTAGTTTTTAAGACTATTCTGAGTTCTACTAGAAAAAAAATAAGTCCCACATAGAACATACTAGCCTCTGGGCTAAGCTTTGAATGCTCTCATTTAATTCTCAAGATTACCAGTCAGGGAAGAGTATAATTATACCCATTTTCCAGATGAATTGAGACCCAGTGAAGTTGGATAACATCCCCCTGTTATTTCGAGAGAGCAAAACAAGTTTTTCTTATTCTGAAGTCCAGTCTCTAGCTTAAACCCCAGAGTGATGTTACCTTCAGGGCTGTAAAATAGTAAAGCTCTAAAAATGGGTGTGGGTGGATGATTTACATTATTGAATGTGCTGGTACTAGAAGGCAGGATTGTACCCAGTACTATATGACATAACCATATGTGATACTACATTCAGGAAAGCCAAGCTAGGAAGTTACAATATGACGAGAAAGGAAAAACCATTGGTAATGGATTTGGAAACAGAGAGAAAAGACCTGGTTCGCCAATTCTTTGGGGAAAGTGCTATCTGGCAGAATACTAATCTCTGAAGGCTTCTCAAACTGGCTTAAGCACAAGAGGATCTATTGAGACTGATTTCAAATAGTCACAGATGTTTAAATTTGGATAAAGTAAGATCAGAGTAGGAGTCCTTCTCAGCACATTTTTCCCAGGTAGCAGCAACATGTCCACCTATATCTCCAGGTTTACATTTTTAAAAATCATTTTAATGTGGGCTCTTACAGCTCTTATCACAATCTATACATATATACATTGTGTAAAGCACATTTGTACATTTGTTGCCATCATCATTCTCAAAACATTTTCTTTCTACTTGAGCCCTTGGTATCAGCTCCTCATTTTCCCCTCCCTCCCCCCAGGTTTATGTTTTTATTGTTTAGAAAATTTACTTCATGAGCATCCCAGCAAAAGGCCTAAGACAAACTCTTATTGGTCCTAGTAGGTTAATAGTTCTATCCTAGAACCAATCTTGAGATTCTATGTCTCCAGGCCTGACTCCACATCCACTTTTAGAGTTGCTTGGTGGAAGTCACCCTTCTCCAACCACACTTCCTAAGAGTGGGGGAAGTAAAGATCAACAGGGGAAAATAACGGTGCCATAACCAGAAGACAGTCAGCTCAACAAGACTGGTAGATAGTCATTTTGCTTTCTCCTAACCAGGATGTCCAAATATACCTGCCAAACACACAGTCAGAGTGTCAAGGTTATATTTGCTTTTCTGGATTCCCCTTCCCATGTTGGTCTTCACTAATTGAGAGACATTTTCAAGCTTCAAGCTGTTTGAAACTCCTTCTTTGTCCTCTTCCATCCTTTGAGTCCCAAGAGCTAAAATCATCGACCTGAAGAAGCCAAGACCTGTTTGTTTTAACAGTGATGCTGCTTCAGATACATACATGTCTTCCATACATAGTAACCACTACTTGTTTATCAGTTTGTCTAACTGTGGTGGCTTGTGTGTTGCTGTGATGCTGAAATCTAGGTCACCAGTATTTCAAATGCTAGCAAGCTCACCCAAAGTGAACAAGTTTCAAGGAGAGCGTCCAAACTAAGAACATACTGTCCACTTCTAAGGAATTGAACATGTGAAACCTTATGGATAGAACCAAAAATCATTGTCAGGTATTGAAACCCTTATGAAAAGAAAAAAAACATTATCAGAGATAGTGTCATAAAATGAGACCCTCAGGATAGATAGCACTCAAAATATGACTGAGAAAGAGCTGATTTCTCAAAGTAGAGTCAACCATATGATGTGGATGGAGTAAAGACTGGAGTAAAGACTTCACTACTTTCATTTGCTGATAGGGCATGACTAAAAATGAGAAGAAACAGCTGCAAGCATCAATAAATCAGAACATAAAATTATGAATCTAGGAAAATGAAAAATTGTAAAAAAAATTAAAGGGAATGCATGAAAATCGACATTATAGACAGTATTGAGCTGAAATGAACTAGTATTGGCCACTGTTAATCAGAAAATCATAGGGTTTACTATGCTGAGAATGGCACAATCAAGGCTTTGTACTCATCATCAAAAAGACATTTCAAGATCTATCTTGAAATACAATGCTGTCTGCGATAAGGTCATATACAGCTATACTCAAGGAAATCCACTCAATACAACTATTATTCAAATTTATGCACCAGCCACTAAAGTTAGTGATGGAAGAATTGAAGAATTCTATCAGTCATCAATCTGAATTTATAAAGCATGTATTCAAGATGCATTAATAATTATTGGCAATTGGAATAAAGAAGTTGGAAACAAAAAGGAAAGAACAGTAGTTTGCCTTGGTGATAGGAAGGAAGCTGGAGATTTCATAATAAAAATGTATGAGACCAATGAGTTATTCATGACAAATGCATTTTCTTAACGAAACAAAAGGCAACAATACATGTGAACTTCTCCAGATGGAGTAGTAAGGAATCGAATTGACTGTATCTGTGGGAAGAAATGATGGAGAAGCTCCAAGTCAGCAGTAAAAGCCAGGCCAGGTACTGACTATGGAACAGATCATCAATTGCTCATATAGAAGTTCAGGTTGAGTTATAGAACTCAAGAAAATTAAAATAAATCAATGAGAGGCAAAGTAAAACCTTGAGTCTATCCAAAGTGAATTTCAAGAATATTTCAAAAACACATTTGACTCACTGAACACAGAAGATCTGATGAACTGTGGGAGAATATCAAGAACATCATCCATGAACAAAGCAAAAAATCATTAAAAATACAGGAAAGAAAGAAAAGATCATAATGGATTTCAGAAGACACTCTGAAATTTACTCTTAATCAAAGAGTATCTAAGACACATGTGAGAATGATGAAGTTAAAGAGCTGAAGAGAAAAAATTTCAATGAGAAACTTGAGAAGACAAAGTGTAATAATATAATGAAATGTGCACAGACCTAGAGTTAGAAAATTAAAAATGGAAGAACATACTTGACATTTCTTAAACTGAAAACTTCAAAAATATATATTCAAGCTTTGAGTTGCAAGATTAAAAGATCGAAAGATTCTATGGACAAAAGTATTCAATAATACAGGAAATAACAAGAGAATATGGAAAAATCCACAGTCAATGTATCAAAAAGAACGAGTTGCTATCCCACAATTTCAAGAGGTAGGATAAGAGCAAGAACCAATGGTACTGGAAGTAGACAGCTACTTGGCCAACTGACTAGAAGAGATACATATTTGTACCCATTCCAAAGGAAGGTAACCCAACAGAATGCTCAAATGATAGAACAATATCATAAATATCACATGCAAGTAAAAAAAAAAAAGATCATCCAATAATGTCTGTAGAAATATATTGACAGGAAGCGCTCAGAAGTTCAGGAAGGAGGAGGGACAAAGGATATCATTGGTGATGTCAGCAAGAACTTGGATGAAATCAAAGAATACCAGAATGATGATTACTTGTATTTTATGACTGTGTTAAGGCATTCAATTGTGTGTACCATAACAAATTATGGATAGCCTTGAGAAAAATGGGAATTCCATAATTACATTGTGCTCACGGAAACTGAACAAGGATCATGAGACATTTGTGCAAATAGAAGAAGGGCATACTGCATAAAATAAAATTACGAAAAACAAGCATCAGGCTTGTAACTTCTGACCATATTATACAATTTGCATAGTGAGAAAATAATCAGAGAAGGTAGATTATATGACAAAGAATGGGACATCAGTATTGGAGGAAAGCTTATCAACAACTTGCTATATGCAAATAACACAATCTTGCTAACTGAAAATGAGAACTTGAAGCATTTGCTCATGAAGATCAAGGACTGCAGTTTTCAATATGGATAACCACTCACTGTAAATTAGACAAACATCCTCACAATGGAACCAATAGGTAACATCCTGAGAAATAGAGAAACAAACTGAGTTCATTTCTCAAAATGTATGTAGAGGAAAGCCAGTCAGTTGCTGATATACAACAACTTTCTAGGTCACACCTAACAAAGACATAAATAATAAATAAACCTTACTGAAAATCCAAGTCAAGATGGTGGAAGTGGGGAAAGCATATGTCTCAGAGAAGGTTATTACAATTACATTAGTAGCTACACCAGGTGGCGCAATCTGCCATCAGGAAAAAACACATAACAATACTTAAATAGAACACAAGGGAAGAATATACCTGCTATTATGCTTTCAACTGGACACTTTTGACATAATTTCTATCCAGCCCTTTGTGACCCAAGCCTAATGCTATAGACAACTGGGGCTTTACACTGTTCTTTCCAGGTGCACAACTTCCTTCATATGTCACACTTGGAGGATCTGATTTGGAAACCCCACTAAGTGAACTGTGCATTACCTTAAACTCACTGTAGTAGATTAAATGGTCGTAGTTCCTTGGACTCAAGGCTGAAATGCCCTTGTGTAAGAAGAAGCATGACTGTCATCTCAAGATTATAGAATTGGTGGTCATTGAACTTTGGTTAGTATCTCTTGCTTTGAGTTTGTCCAGTGAATGGTGGCCTGGGATTACCATATACTTTTTCTTTCTATGCCTTCTTTGAATTTTTATGGCATGGGTTAGTCTGACAGACATGGTTCTGTTTTTGTGAATGAGTGTTGTTGAAAGTTTTCCCTATCTCCCTACCCTCATTTTTCATGTGAATAACATCCAGTCATTTAAGCTTTGAATTTATATAAGTAAACAATTCTTGTATTATTATGGTATGAAAAGTCAGCCTATACATCTATTATTTTCTTTTCTCAACCGTGTTTTAAAATGTATACAATCGAGACTTCTGGCAAGATGGCAACCAAGTAAGCAGCACACACTGGGAGCTCCATGGTGTTCAGTGAGCTCAGTGTGCAGGCGGATGAGTGAGGGGATTCTTGTAAGTGGAAAAATCCTAGCAACACCCCAGAGTGCTTTCTCAATCCAAGAGGCGACCCTCCCCTACATCTGGCCTCACTCCAGAGCCCTGGAATCTGTGACTTGGTCCCAGGGAGTAACCAGCATGTGCTGGCTGTGCTGCTTCAACACACTCCTACAGTCACCACCTACTGATTGCCTCACCCATCCACCCCCCAACCTGGTCGCAGCACCCAAGATGGACTTCTCTTTTCTTCGGAGGCTCCCCTTTCCCTAGGTGACAGCAGATCCCACAAGCCAAACTCAGGTCACTCCCACCACCCACCCTGGGCCCCAGGGGTCTGCTGTAAGTTTGGTCACCTGCAGCAGCAGGGGCTCTCCCAATCATTGCCTAACACCTGCCAACCCCTGCAGCAGCTGCAGCTCCCGTGCCATCACTGCCCTGGCATCTCCTGGCTCATGGGGAACCGTGCTGCTGGCCCCTCCAGCATGTGTGGAGTAGCTCTGCTGGTCCCTCCCAGATGCAAGGAGCAGTGTCACTGGCCTCTCCAGCAGCCAAACCTGTGTGGCACAGCATCACTCCAGGCCCTCCCACATCTGTGCCTGGTGGCACACTGCCTCCCTGGCCTCTCCTGATCTGCATAGGGCAGTGTCACCCCAGCTACTGTTGCATCTGCCCAGGCAGTCCTTGCCCACACTTGAACAACACCCCCCCCCCACCGGCATTTCTGGCAGTTGTCCCCCCTTGTGTTCATTGCTCCCACCAGGTGACCGTGAGACTTTTCCTGCTGTCACCCAACAACCCCTCCCACAGCAACAGGGCACTCTACATTTCCCCAACACCTCTGCCCACAGCAACGAGGCTTCCCCCATGTAGCCCAGCATCTCCACCAGTGGCAGTGGGGCTTTCCCTGCCTTCATTTGGCACCCTTGGTCATGGCAGCAGGTCTTACCCCACCATTTTCCAGCACCCACATGCACAAAGCTACACTTTCTGCCTGCAACTGCCCAACTTGTGTGCCCTGAGAGGCCCACCAGACCTGCCCTCCACAAAGGGAATCTCGGCTGTCCAGGGAGAGTAAAACCCTAATGAGATAAAGAAGTAGTCCAAACCTCCAGCGCAGTTGGCTTCAGGCAGTCTGAAGAAGCATTCCTACCAATTCCCCAAAAAAAGAGAGCACAGGGCTGTTTGACTCCCTGGAAAATGGTGCCAAACTCCTCTAAAATGACACCCAGACAGCAACCACTCACAACAATCTCAGTGAAAAAAAACAGAAGAAACAAAACACATTCCCAGAGGAAAACCTATTTCTAGCAAAGTGCATAGAACAAGTAGAAGCTGAGTTACCACAGAAATAAATCTTTAGAATTCTGTTTGGAATCATACAGGACATGAGGTAAGTATTATAGAAATAGGATGAAATTATAGAGGAAATAAAGGCCATGCACAAAAGGAAAATAAAAGAGCTATGGGATGAGCACCAAAGGGAAATACAAGATTAAGGGATGAGGTAACAAAATCAAATAACACTTAAAAGTATGGGACAACAGATTAGAAGAAGCTGAGAATTATATCAGTGACCTTGAGGATAACCAGGCAGACTCTAACAAAAGGGAAAGATAATCAAACAAGATAATCAAAGAAACTGAAAAACACCTGAGATCAATGTCAGAATCTATGAAGAGGAACAACATGAGAATAATTAGATTACCATAACAAGACGCAAGAAAGAAGTCAACAGTAAAAAGAGTGAGAGAATTCCTAGAGGAAAATTTCCCCTGCTTAATGAATGAGAATCAGTCAACTATGTAGGAAGCAGAGAAGACATTAGCTAAACTGAATCCAAGGAAGAATCCACCAGGACATATAATAAACTATCCAACTTTGAGAAAAAGGAGAAAATAGTGAGAGCAGCTAGGGGGGAAAGGCAGTCACCTATAAAGTTACCCAAATAAGAATATGCTCAGACTTATCAGCAGACACCATGAAAAACAGGAGAGATGGAGCAACGTCTTCTAAATTTAAAGGTAAACAATGCAAACCCAAGAATCCTCTGGCCAGCCAAATTACCTATCAAGACAGATGGTGAAGTACCAGTCCTCCTGAACAAAGAAAATCTCAAAAAATATGTTTAAAAAAACCCTACTCTAAAAAATCTCCTTGCTGACCCATTGTGGTCAGAAAAGCAACAGCCACCGAACACAAATAGGAGACCACCACATAGGACAAATCCACTCAGAAGTCAACAAATTGAAAACAGCCCCCAATATAACATGGCCTTAATGGTGAAACAAAGGCAAGAATGAATCACATGCATATTCACACATTGCACTGATAACAAAAGAGGTAGGAAAACATCCAACACAAAAGGCATGAGATGACATCAGAGTTCGCTGATGGATATTATAACTCTCAATACCAATTAACTGAACTCACCTATTAAAAGACAGAGACTAGTGGACTGGATTAGAAAACACAACCCATTGATCTGCTGCTTACAAGAGACATCTCAAGCTTGCAGACAGAAATAGGTTGAGAATGAAAGGCTGGAGAAAAATATACCAACCAAACAGGAATTCCAAAAAAACAGGAATTGCAATCCTAATCTCTGACAAAATTGATCTCAGGTGCAAGCCATAACAAGAGATAAGGAGGGGTACAATATAATGCTCAAGGGATCAGTAGTCCAAGAACCAGTGAGCATAATAAACATTTATGCACCTAGTGAGAGATCCCTGAAATTCATCAAGCAAATGCTCTAAAAGATGAAAAAAGAAATCACAGGCTCAACAATCATTAATAGGTGACTTTAATACACCATTCTAAAAGCAAAATAGATCACAGAGAAAGAAGCTTCACAAGGAAGCTACAGACCTAAACTCTACAATTAGGCAACTTGACCTGATAGATATTTTCAGAACTCTCCAACCAAATGCAAAAATAATTACATTATTTTCAAGCCCCCATGGCACATACTTGATGATAAACCACATGCTGAGAAACAAGTTACGCCTATGTAAATTCAAGAGCATAGCAATCACTCAGCCTTCCCTCTTGGATGACTACACCATAAGGTCGGAAATGAAGAAAAGGAGGACTAAGGAAACAAGGGTAAACAATTGGAGAATGAATAACTCTAGTGCAAAATGCATGAGTATTGACCAAGATCAGAGATGAAATCAGGAACTTTCTAGAAACCAATGAGAATGAAAACATGACGTGTCAAAACCTTTGGGATACAGCAAAGGCAGTTATCAGAGAAAGTTTGATAGTGATCAATGCACACATGAAAAAGTAGAGACTTGTGATTGATACACTGACACAAAACCTCTAGCAATTAGAGCAGAGTCAACAGGATAATCCTACAAAAGAAACAAAATAATTTTTAAAATCAGTGCAGAAATAAACAAGTGGGAAAACAAGAAAATAATGCAAAAAAGTCAATGCAGCAAAAAAAAAAAAGTTGCTTCTTTGAAAGGATTAAAAGAATTGAAAGACAACTGGAAAATCCAACCAAAGAAAGAAAAGAACAAACAGCAACAGTCAGGATGAGGAATGAAATAGGGGAAATTACAACGTATCCCAATAAAATTAAAAAGCTAATTACACAGAACTATGAAGACCTGTACTCCAATGAAATCAATAACTTGGAAGACATGGACAAATACTTGGAAAAACAATCCCTCCCTAGACTATCCCAGATGGATGTCAAGCTACTCAACAGACCCATTGCAATAGAGGAAATAGACGAGGTTGTCAAGGAAATACCAACTAAAAAAATCCTCCAGGTCATATGGTTTCAAAGGACAATTCTATCTAGCATTCAGGAAAGATCTGACAGCAATCCTACACAATCTCTTTCAGAGCATAGAAATAAACAGCAAAATCTGAAACTATGAAGCTAGCATAACACTGATACCTAAAGTGGCCATGGATCCCATAAGAATTGAGAACTACAGACCAATATCTCTAATGCATATCGATGCAGAACTCCTTGACAAAATACTGGCCAACAGAATACAAAAGTTTATAAAAAGAATAATTTACCATTACCAAGTGGAGTTCATTCCATGGATGCAGGATGGTTCCGCACCCAAAAGTCCATCTGCATTATAGGGCTTATTGATAAGAAAAAGGGGGAAAAAACACATAATAATATAAAGAGACTCAGAAAAAGCCTTTACAAACATCCAAAATCCATTAGGAATGGAAGAAAATTACTCAATATAATACAAGCTATATAGAAAGAGCCACAGGCAACGTCGTAGTCATTGGGGAAAAGATGAAAAAAATCCCTTTGAAAAAGGTGACCAGACAAGGGTGCCCCTTGTCCCCACTTCTATTTAACATATTACTGGAGGTCCCAGCTAACAACATTAGGCAAAGGAAAGACATAAAAGATATTCATCTAGGAACAACAAGTGATCCAAAGGCACTGGCAAAGAGGCTGTAAGAGGCCCGCTGGGTTTGATCAAGGGCAATGTAACCGATAGGAATTACTGAAACCCAAATGAAGGCTGAGCATGATAGTGGGACAGGAGGAAAGTCAAGGGAAATAGAGGAAAGAACTGGGAGGCAATGGGGATGTATGGAGGTCTAAATATAGGCATATACATATGTAAATACACTTATTTATGATGATGGGGAAATAGATTTATGTGCATATATTTATAGATTTAGTATTAAGGTAGCAGGTGGACATTGGACCTCCACTCAAGTACTACCTCAATTCAAGAACACTTTGTTCTATTAAACTGGCATTGCATGATGCACACCTTCCCAACATGATCATTGAAGACAAGAAAATGTGGTGAAGAAAGATGATGGTGCCCGGGCTATCAAAACATATAACATCTGGGGTTTTAAAGGCTTGAAGGTAAACTAGTGGCCATCTAACTTAGAAGCCTCAAAGCCCACGTGGAAGAAGCACCCCAGCCTGTGTGATCACAAGGTGTTAAACGGATCAAGTAACAGGCATCAAAAAACAACAACAAAAAAAATCATATCATTAAGGATGAGGGACAGTGCAGAGTGGGGACCCAAAGCCCATCTTTAGCCAACTAGACATGCCCTTACAGAAGGGTCAGGGGGAGGAGACAAGCAAGTCAGGGTGCACTATAGCAATGATGAAACATTGAACTTTTCTTTAGTTCTTTAATGCTTCCTCCCCACCCCACCCCAGATCTCAACTACACCTTACAAATCAGGCTAGACCAAAAGATGTACATTGATAAAGATAGGAACTAGAAACACAGGGAATCCAGGACAGATAAACCCTTCAGGACCATTGGTGAGAGTGGCGAGACCCAGAGAGTGGAGGGAAGGTGGGGTCGAAAGGGGGAACCGATTACAAGGACCTATATATAACCCCCCTCCCTGGGGGATGGACAACAGAAAAGTGGGTGAAGGGAGACGTCAGACAGTGTAAGACATGACAAAATAATAATAATTAATAAATTATCAAGGGTTCATGAGGGAGGGGGAACAGGGAGAGAGGGGGAAAATATGAGGAGCTGATACCAAGGGCTCAAGTAGAAAGCAAATGTTTTGAGAATGATGAGGGCAACAAATGTACAAATGTGCTTGAAATGGATGGATGGATGGATGGATGGATGGATGGATATATGGATGGATGGATGGTGATAAGGGTAGTATGAGCCCCAATAAAAATGATTTTTTAAGTATTCATCTGGAGGAAGAAGAGGTGAAACTATCATTATTCACAGATGATATGATTTTTTATATGGAAAGCCCCAAAAGCTCCACAAGAGGAATGCTGGACATGATAGAGGAATATGGCAGAGTGGCAGGATACAAGACCAATAAACAGAAGTCTATCAAACTCTTACATACATTGGATGAGTCCACAAAAGAGGAGATCGAAAAGGTAGTACATACCCTTCACAATAGCCAAGCACAAATTGAAATATCTAGGGATATAACTGTTCAAAAAAACCAAAAATATTTGTACAAGGAGAACTACGGAACACTATCATAAGAAACCAAGAGTGACCTCCAGAAGAAGAACAAAGTCAGAAGGTTTGCTTTACTGACTTTAGCATCTACTATACAGCCACAGTGGTCAAAACAGCATGGTACTGGTACAATGACAGATATTCAAACCAGTGGGGATGAGCAGAAAATCCAGAAATGAAATCATTAGCATACAGACAACTAATCTTTGACAAGGGTCCCAAAAATATCAAATGGGAAGCAGATATCCTCTTCAACAAGTCATGCTGGAAAAAATGCATCTATACCTGCAGAAAGTTGAAGCAAGATGCTTACCTTATCCATGCAAAAGATTAACTTGAAGATGGACCACAGACCCTGAGGTAAAACCTCAATCCACGAGGGCTATCAATGAGGGAATTAGGAGAAACCCAGGAACTTTGGCTCAGTGAATATAGGCTATTGGAAATAGGGAAGGACACAAGCACAGAGGAAGCACATATTGACAAATGGGATATACTAGAGATAAACACCTGTATACATCGAAAGACTTTACCAAGAGAGTAATAAGGAAGCCCACAGACTGGGAAAACATCTGTAGCAATGACACATCAGACTAAAATCTACAATACTTTGCCAGCTTACAATAAGGAAAAAAATTAACAACCTAATGAGGAGATGGGCAAAAGACCTGAAAGAAAGTTTCACAAGGGTGGAAATCCAATGGCCAACAAATATATGAGAAAAAGTTCCCGACCATTAGTCATAAGGAAAATGCAAATTACAACAACTATGAGCTACCACCTAATCCCCTCAAAGATAGCCCAATTCAAAAAGACAGCAGAAAATGTTGGAGGAGATATGGTGAGATAGGAACTCTCATCCACTGCTGGTAGTCCTCTAGGTACGTGTAGCCATTATGGAAATCAATATAGTGATATCTAAAACAAATGGAAATTGAGTTACCATATGACCCAGCATTCCCCCTACTGGGCATATATCCAGAAGAAGTAAGAAATAGTCCACAGAGTCCCCACTCCCCCCAGAAGAATTCACTTTGGAGGACGGCACTGAAGCTGCAGCTCACAGAGTGATGTGTCTGATCAGAGCACACAAGAGCAAATAAAGGGGAAAGAAGAGATTGTGGAGCACATTCTGGTCCACCAAACCCTGAGGACGAAATTTCTGCTCACATCAGCCAATGCACAGAGAAGACCATAGGACCAGCCCCACTAGGAGCCATGAAAGTCCCTCACTGAACCATGGCACTACAGGGGACAACATTGGAGACACAGTGCGGGAATTGTGCCCAATAAGACCACACCACACTGAGGAAAATCACTGGGGACATACAAGAGAACAGCAAGGGGAGCAGATCAATGAAGTCCCCTGGGGAATACCAAAAATAGACTTTGGGACCAAAGCGTGGCACCCCATCAGACTCAACCGGAAAACACTCCTAAAGGTCAACAAATAGACCTGGAACTATTTATAGACTTTTCTTTCCTTGTCATTGGTTTTTGTTGTTGTTGTTGTTTTCCTTTCTTGCTTTGTTTTGCTCTCTCCTGTTTTTGTGCATATTATTATCTCTGTATGCCTATCTAGATAAAATAGGAGGGATAACCAATCCTGAGGAGAAAACAACGGGACCAAGAGTTCCAGGGAGACATGGGAGAGGAGGAAGCTGGGGAAAGAAAGTGGCTGTTAACAAACCCAGGGAAAAGGGAACAGCAAGTGATCCAAAATCAATGATGAGGTGGGTATAGGAGGCCAGATAAGGCTTGATCAAGGGCAATGCAACCAAGAGGAATTACTGAAACCCAAATGAAAGCTGAACGTGAGAGTGGGACAAGAGGAAAGTAAAAGGAAATAGAGGAAAGGACTAGGAGACAAAGGGCATTTATAGAGGTCTAAATATAGACATGTACATATGCAAATATATTTATATATGATGATGGGGAAATAGATCTATGTACATATATTTATAGGTTTAGTATTAAGGTAGCAGATGGACATTGGGCCTCCACTTGAGTACTCCCTCAACCCAAGAACACTTTGTTCTATTAAACTGTCATTCCCTGATGCTCACCTTCTTGACATGATCGCAGAAGACAAAGCGGGTGCATAAGCAAATGTGGTGAAGAAAGCTGATGGTACCTGGCTATGAAAAGATAAAGCATCTGTAGTCTTAAAGGCTTGAAGATAAACAAGTGTCCATCTAGCTCAGAAGCAACACAGTCTACATGGAAGAAGCACACCAGCCTGGGTGATTAGGAGGTATATATAGGATGAGGTATCAGGCAACAAAGACCCAGAACAAAAAATCATAACATTGTGAATGATGGGGAGTGCAGAGAGAACCCCAAAACCCATGTATAGGCTACTGAACATCTCCTTACAGAAACACCGAAGTGAGGAGATGAGCCAGTCAGGGTGCAATATAGCACTGATGAAATATACAACTATCCTCTAGTTCTTTAATGCTTCCCCCACCACCCCACTATCATGCCCTAATTCTACCATAAAAATCTGGCTTGACCAAAGCATGTACACTGATACAGATAAGAACTGGAAATCCAGGACATATAAACCCCTCAGGAGCAATACTGAGAGCAGCCATACCAGAAAGGGAAGGAGAAGGTGGAGGGAAATAGGGGAGGAAGATCACAATGATCTACATATAACCGCTTCCCAGGGAGATGGACAACAGAAAAGTGGGTGAAGGGAGTCAGTGTAAGACATGAAAAAATATTATAAATTATCAAGGGCTCATGAGGGAGCAAGGATTGGGGAGGGATGGGAGAAAATGAGAAGCTGATATCAAGGGCTCAAGTAGAAAGAAAGTGATGATGGCAACAAATGTACAAATGTGCTTGACATGATGGATGGATGTGTGAATTGTAATGAGATGTACGAGCCCCCAAAAAAGAAAGAGAGAAAGAAGGAAAGAAAGAAAGAAGTCCACAACCACACATCTGTTCTCCAGTATATATCTCAGTGCAGCTCACAATCCCAATGAATTGGAAACAGCCTAAATTTTCATCAATGAATGAATGAATTTAAAAACTCTGGTATAGACATACAATGGAATACTAAGCATCCCTAAAATGCAGCAATGAACTCATGAAACACATTGATGCATGGGAATACTTGAAGGAAATTATGCTAAGCAAAGTAAGCCAAGCACAAAAGGAAAAGTAGTCCACTGAGGCAAGCTTAAAAAGCACAAAGGGCACCGGGGAAAAGCTACCAAGTGCATAAATTCTGGGGCAATGTCCAGGTACCGTAGCAGGGATCAGACTGAACCCAGGGATGCATATGGCAACCAACTGAAAAGGAGGGAGAAAGGGGTGGAGTGAGGAAGGATGTGGACAGTGGGGAAATAGGGCACTAACCCACACAGGGGGAGGTTATTATTCATATCTCCACAGGAAAGTGAGAAAGGGACCAGACCTCAATCAGGAGATACTCCACACAACTCGTTCCTGAGGTATTCCTGCCTGTGTGGCTGGGGGAGATCCTATCTGTCCTATGTTGTCCCACGTGACTGAGAGAACTTCCTCCCACCTACCTTAGTGCTTCACACAGCCTAAGACAGCTTGGCCAACACTTGCCAACATTCCAATCTGCTCCAGGAAAGTCTGCACACATTTTCAGTGTTCTACACCAAAGCTGGTAACCCACCAGATTTCTGGGGCACTCCCCTGAGAGGGAAGCCACAGGAGGATAAAGTGAAAGGTTAATTCTATAGTGAAATTAGCTGTAGGCAGGCTTTCCCTAGCCTCAGGCTACTACACTGCACAAGGTGGAGCTCACCTAAGTGGGTGGGAGGCGGGTGTAAATACCTTAGGCTAAGGGGAGTGGTCTGGAGGTCAGCCGTGGGGTGTGAGAGAACAGGGAAGCGACATAGAGGAGAAAAAAACTAAGCCAACTGAGATTGGGGGGGGGGGGGGAGGAATAGAGAGAAGAGAGGGGGGAAAAGTAACAATGTAACTGATCCTTGATCCCTGCCCATGGAGCTTCAAGGCTTTAATCCCTGTCCCGAGTGGTGGCAAGTTATAGCTGTGTTGAGCTAAAGCCTCTGCGCCTCCTCCAAATGGTCTCGAGACAGTGGCGGGGCTAAAGTCAAGTCCTAGCTAAGCTCCACTATGGTAAGCCAAAAGGCCCCAGCCCCTCAAAACCTTATGGAACTATGCCTACTTATCTTTATGATGCTCCTCCTGTGATCCAGCAGTGTTGAATTTCCCTCTTAGAAACTCTCCTGTTCTGATTTCTGTGGAGTTCCTCTGGTATGTGTAATTCAGTTGTCATCTACAATAGTTTATTGTGCCAGCCTGACCGATAAACACAAGTAGGATTAATTGGGGCTGGGGCAATGTTCTCTAGGAAGCTGTATACGCTCTAAACCAGCGGCCAATATATGGTTCTGTGTTTCCAATAGCCAGAATTCATGGGTCCAGGAACCAAGGGGTGGAAGCTGGAGTGGCACCACTCACTATTACTCCTAGTGATCCACTTGCAACATTTTTGCTTCCTGTCCCAGCAACCCTGTGTTCCTCAGGGCTGGAAGGCCTGGTCTCAAAGGAAGGAATTCTCCCATCTGGAAACACAGCACGGATTCCACTGAACTGGCAGCTGAGAATGCCCCCTGGCAACTTTGGGCTCCTCATGCCTTTGGGTCAACAGGTCAGGAAGGGTGTCACTGTACTGAATGGTGTGCTTGATCCTGATTACCAAGGAAAAATTGGACTGGTGTTACATAATGGAGGTAAAGAAGAATATGTTTGGAATTCAGGAGATCCAATAGGCCAACTCTTAGTGTTACCATGCCCTGTTATTAAAGTATTTGGTAAATTACAGCAACCCAATCCTAACAGGACCTATAATGACCCAGACCCCTCAGCAATGAAGGTCTGAATCACCCCACCAGGCAAAAAACCACAGCCAGCTGAGGTGCTTGCTGAGGGCAAAGGTAATACAGAATGGGTAGTTCTACCTATCAATTGTGACCACGTGATCAATTGCAAAAGCGAGGTTTGTAATTGTCAATGTGTTTTCTTTGTATGTGATTATTGCATATATTTCCTTTGTTCAGGTATGATATATCATATACAATTTGACTCTGTTTTCATTTATATAAATGATAGATGATTGATGATAAGTATACGTGTGATATTATGAAAGTCTGGAAATTATATAAGTATATATGGGTAAAGAATTGTGTACAAGTGCCAGGTTGGCAAGGGGTGGTTTGTGATAGTTTATTGTGCCAGGCTGGCTGATAAACACAAGTAGAATTAATTGAAGAGCGGAGAGATAAATGGCTTGGTGAACCTCGCCTTGCTTGTCTCTTGATCTTTAACATTGGACCTGTGTGTGGCTACCTTGCTTATTCTTTGCCTCAATTTAAAGGGTACACTACCTGTGGGGAGCCTAGCCTGTGAACTGTGTCGCTGCAGGTTAAGGTCCCTTTAAGCCCACACGCTGGGAATGTTCATCTCTGGAGCTGAGGACCGACAGTTGGTGACAGTTGGTGACCTGCCTTGCTGTTTGCTGCCTGAGTATATATAGCCCAGCTCATTCTACAGAAGAGGGACTGGTGGCTCTCAAGACTTAAAGGACTGCTAGTGTCTCACTGCTTTATAACTTATAATTTAACAGAAGTTTTACAGGGGCAGAAATCCGAATGGCCAACAAACATATGAGGAAATGTTCCCAATCTTTAGGCATAGAGAAATTCAAATTAAAACAACAATGAGGTACCACTTAACACCCTCAAAGGTAGCCCAATTCAAAAAATCAGAAAGCAAAAAGTGTTGGAAGGGATATGGGGAGACAGGAACTCGCATCCACTGCTGGTGGACTTGTAAGTATGTATGACCACTATAGAAATCGATCTGGCGATATCTAAAACAGATGGAAATCAAGTTACCATACGACCCAGCAATACCCCTACTGAGCATATACCCAGAAGAGGCAAGAAACAAGCCAAGGCCAGACATCTGTGCTCCAGTGTTCATTGCGGCACAGTTTACAATTACAAGGAGTTGGAAGCAACCCAAATTTCCATTAACTGATGACTGGATTAAAAAACTGTGGTATATACATATAATGGAGTACTACGCATCACTAAAAAGCAGTGATGAACGTATGAAGCACATCGCTGAATGGGAGGAACTGGAGGAAATCATGCTAAGCAAAGTAAGTCAGGCACAAAAGGACAAGTACAACATGAGTCTACTGAGGTAAGTGTTTAAAAAAATGCAAAAGGGGCATAGGGATAAAGTTACTATATACCAATATTCTTGGGGTGAGGACATGTAGTATGGCAGGGACCAGATAAATTGCAGGGATGCACATGGTAGACAACTCGGGAGGATGTGGGGAAAGGAAAAAAAATGATGAAAATAAGGAAGAAATAGGTAGCGTGGGCACAGGGTGCTAACCCACCCAAGGGGAGGGTATTGTTTATATCTCCACAGGGAAAGAGCAGCCAGATTTCAACCCAGTGCCCCAAGGTGTGAATGCATCATTCTGGTGTGGAGTGGGGAACCAGTGGAGAAGTCTGGGAGGGCTGACCCCAGAACCAAATGCTAAGTGGACGCCTGTTCCTTCCCCCAGAAGAATTTCCTTCAAAGGACAGCATTGAATCTGCAGCTCTGGGAGAGGGACATATCTGATCGGAGCACACAGGAGCAGATGAAGGCGGAGTAGGAGAGAGTGGAGCACATTCTGACCCACCAGGTTTTCAGGACGAGGAGCCCAATTAGAGCAGCCGGTCCATGGAGAGGATCACATGACCAGCCCCATTATGAGACATGACACCTTTCACTGACACATGGCTCTGCGGGGGACAGCACCAAAGACACAGTGTGGGAATTTCCCCCAACCTGATCCCGCTACACCGAGGGAAAGAACTGGGAGAGTACAGCGGAACAGCAAGGAAATGGAGCGGCAAGGTCCCAGGGAATGCTGAAGGTGGACTTTGGGGCCAGGGCGTGGTGCCCCAACAGACTGGACTGGAAAACACTTGTAAAGGCCAACAAACAGTCTTGGAAC
Organism: Tenrec ecaudatus; assembly: GCF_050624435.1. Classification (NCBI taxonomy): domain Eukaryota; kingdom Metazoa; phylum Chordata; class Mammalia; order Afrosoricida; family Tenrecidae; genus Tenrec; species Tenrec ecaudatus. The sequence continues at coordinate 80,427,348 of NC_134541.1, read as the reverse complement.
TAACTACAAGCTTTTCTTTCTTGTTATAATTTGTTTTTTTGTCAGTAGTTCGTTGTTGTTGTTGTTTTGCTGTATATTGTTGCTTGGTTTTGCTCTGTCTTGTTTTTGTGCATGTTATTATCTCTACGGGTCTATCTAAATAAGATAGGCTGTATGAACAATCTGGAAGAGAAAACAATGGACCGACAGTTCCGAGGGGACACAGGTAAGGGGGAGGTGGGGGGAAAGGAAGTGGTATTAACAAACCCAGGCACAAAGGAACAAGTGATCCAAATTGGTAGTGAGGTGGGTGTGGGAGGCCTGGTACGGCATGATCAAGGGTAATGTAACGAAGGGGTATTGCTGAAACCCAGGTGGGGATTGAGCATGATAGTGGGACAGGAGGAAAGTCAAGGGAAATAGAGGAAAAAGCTGGGAAGCAAAAGGCATTTATAGAGGTCTAGATAAAGACATGTACATATGCAAATATATTTATATATGAGGATGGGGAAATAGATCTATGTGCCTATATGTATAAGTTTAGTATTAAGGTAGCAAATGAACATTTGGGCCTTCACTCAAGTACCCCCTCAATGCAAGAATGCTTTCTTCTATTAAATTGGTATTCTGTGATGCTCACCTTCCCAACACAACCGTTGAAGAAAAGTGGGTGAATAAGCAAATGTGGTGAAGAAAGCTGATGGTGCCTGGCTATCAAAAGATATAGCATATGGGGTCTTAAAAGCTTGAGGGTAAACAAGCAGCCATCTAGCTCAGAAGCAGCAACGCCCACATGGAAGAAAATACCAGCCTGTGTGACCACGAGGTGCCAAAGGGTTCAGTTAACAAGCATCAAAGAACAAAAAATCATATCATTGGGTGCACACCTCCATGATACAATCGCTGAGGACAAATGGGTGCATAAGCAAATGTGGCGAAGAAAGCTGATGGTGCCCAGCTATCAAAAGGTAAAGCATCTGGGGTCTTATAGGCTTGAAGGGAAACAAGTGACCATCTAGCTCAGAAGCAACAAAGCCCACAGGGAAGAAGCACACCAGCCTGTGGGATCACGAGGTATCAAAGGGATCAAGTATAAGGCATCATCAGAACAAAAGAATCGCACCATAGTGTTTGGGGGTGGGTGCAGAGTGGAGACTCAAAGCCCGTTTTTCAGCCACTGGCGATCCCTTTGCAGAGGGGTCTAGGGGAGGAGACAAGATAGTCACGGTGCAATGTAGCAACGATGATAAATACAACTTTCCTCTAGTTCCTAAATGCTTCCGCCCCCTCCCACCCACCCCCCACCCCCCGCCCGACCCCACTATCATGACCCGAATTCTACCTTGCGAGTCTGGCTAGACCAGAGGATGTAACCTGGTACAGATAGGAACTGGAAACACAGGGAATCCAGGGCGGATGATCCCTTCAGGACCAGTGGTGTGAGTAGCAATACTGAGAGGGTAGAGGGAGAGTGGATTGGAAAGAGGGACCTGATTACAAGGATCTACATGTGACCTCCTCCCTGGGGGACTGACAACAGAAAAATGGGTGAAGGGAAACATCGGACAGGGCAAAATATGACAAAATAATAATTTCTAAGTTATCAAAGTCTCATGGGGGAGGGTGCAGCGGGGAGGGGGAAAAATGAGGACCTGAGGCCAAGGGCTTAAGTGGAGAGCAAATGTTTTGAGAATGCTGAGGGCAATGAATGTACAGATGTGCTTTACAAAATTGATGTAAGTATGGATTGTGATAAGAGTTGTATGAGCTCCTAATAAAATGATTAAAAAAAATAAAAAAGAAACTGACTCTAGCACCCAATAGTAACACTTCTAGGGTCATGGTTGTACCTCTTAGGGTCCTGGCTGGGCTTCCAACTGCCACCACCTTCATCTCTACCTGAGGTTTTCTATTGTCTGAGGTTTTCTCCTATTGCCGGTCACTCTGCTCAAGCTTGGTCAGAAAATGGAAAGTGCTATAAAATGAATACCATCCTTTTTTTTGTCTTCAGCAAGAGCAACTCTCAACTAATGTCTGATGGTGTAGAAATGCCCCAGCCCTCTCACTTCTATTGTTAGGTGGCATCAAGTTGTTTTTATTCATTACTACCCTGTGTACAATAGGATGATACACTGACCAAACTTCTGGCATTTACACAATTGCTGTTCTATTTTAACCCATTGATGTCAGCAGCCACTTTTGCATTATTTTCAGCAAAATTTTGCTGCAGATGACATTAATTATACTGTTCAATAATTTGCACTCTATTAAACACCCTTTCTTCAGAATGGGTACACGTGTGGATCTCTTTCATTATAATACTTGCCTTTCAAGCTGTCCTTTGAAATGTTCTAGTAGGTGCTTTTAATCATTTCTTCCATTAGCTTAAGCTACTCTGTGTTAAAGTGCAAGTTTGAGAGTCACTTATGACATCCACTGTGTCTTTTCTTTCTTTCTTGTCATTTTAATAACCTTTACTCCTAGGGCAGGATCACTGTGAGAGACATATTCTCCACTATCACTCAGAGGTCCCCAATAGTACTAAACTCCAGTAGCCCACAGAGATAACTTGTTTGATAGGTCATGCTTTATGGCTCCTTTCTCTTCACTGTCTCTCATCTTCCCTTTCTGAAACCACTGAGATAAACCACTCGCTCATAGTATTACAGTCACCTGCTGGAGGGAACCTGTGCCAAGAATCTATCCTTGAGATTATCTAAAGTAATAAAGGTTCTGAGAAATCTTGCAATTGATGGGTAGAAAGATTAGGGATAAAGGGGTTTGTCTCCATTAAAATATCTATGCTAAATGAAAATTAGCTGTCCATGCCACATTAAAGAGGTTGCAAATAAATCAGGCACACATTAGACCCCTATGGGAAAATCCAGAACTCAGAATGCTCAGACCCAGGTCACCTAGGCTAAGGTGGGGGTCAGCATGGGCGCACAATGCTAGGCACCAGCAATATTACATCCCACAGGTGTGCCTGAACTCAGTCACTGAGATCAGCCAATACCTTTAACCACACCACCCAGCCAGTGGGGTTATGGTGAGAAATAGCAGACTGAGGGCAGGTTGCTCTCTTGTAGGTCAGTGTGGGATCTCTCCCATGTGCATGGGCGTGCTCACACCTGCGTGCCCTCTTGGGGCTCGCTCACTCTCTCTCCCCCTTGAGGTTCCCCACCCCCACCCAATTTTCGCTTCAGGGACTCCAATTTCTGGCCATTTTCCACATGGTCTTTCACACTCCCCTGAAGCAGCCGTTTTCAGTCGTGAACTTTCCTACCTTCCCCCAATGAGGCCTTGCATGCTTTCCAGAGATAGCACGTACTATCTGAGACTGTAATAACTGAAACTTCCCTTTCCCACATTAAAATAACTTGGATTTACAAAATTGCTTCTGCCACATGAATTCTTTCAGCTTTAAGAAACAAGAACCAAGGTAAACCATCCCAGAAACCTCACACAACTAGGAGATCTATTCAACTTTCACACAGTATCTTCAAAATTTGTTTGACTAGAGAATTTATTTCTGTGTTACTTTCCTTCTTTTGGTCACTTGGTAACCCTGCTGAAACATTGTGTGTGTTGTGTGTGTGTGTGTGAAAAACAGAGAGAGAGAGAGACTGTTCACTGTGGGAAGTCATGATCCAATCTAAGCATACAGTTTGCAGTTGTGGTATCAAAGGGCCAACAAAAGTTGTTGAGCCTGGTCTTGTCAAAGCAAGAATGAGCATGTATGTTTAATCTGCTCTGGGTAAAGTGTACGTTCAAACAATACTTCCCAACTGCCTCATCTGTAATAAGGTGGAAAACAATGTTTACTCCATAAACTCTAAAGTATCACATGTGAAAATTTTGAATTACTTGTAAAGGATTAAACAAATATTTGGGAGCTAGAAGGCTGCATCCAAGAGCCAAGGGTCTCATACTTTGGGGGCCTCTAAAGAATGATGACAAGAATTTTTTTTTTGTAATCCATGAAGCCTCCTGCAAGGGGCACCCATCCTTACCTGATCCCCGTCAGATACATTGCTGATCTGAAATATTAGCTTAGAGGAAAGTTAGAAAATGGCTTCAAGAGTACCAGTATCCATCTTAGAATATCTTAATTTCATTTTCCTTGTCACCAGAGACAGGCAGGGAAGATAACCAGATGTTTAGGCAGTTCTTCCTTGCTCTCGCTTGCTTGCTTGCTCTTTCTATCTTTTTATAAATTGAATTTTAAGGACTTGTTTCTTAGCAACAGCAGCACTCGGTGGTTACAAAATCCTCTCTGGCCATTATAATAGGTTTAACTGGACCTCTCCACACAGGGTGGGACTGGGGACGGAAAGCAAGGCCACAGTGGGAGCCAGCACTATATTTGTGGGAAGTTCTCATCTCCAAAGGGAGTGCAGGAAAGCTGGGAAGATAGAGAGCTGATCAGATAGTCCTGAAATCCAGACCCTTGTGGACTGTCATATTCCCAGGGAAAATGTCTCCTCATAAACTCCATACCTTAGCAAAAATATATGTATAACAACAACTGCTTCCTCTACTCACTCTTCAACTCCCACTGGACAGAGAGACCTGCATGCTTATTCTTAGAAGCCAAATATTAACATACATTCCAAGATAGATGGTGCCAGGGTACGTAAGAGCACAAGTACATTTAGAGATATTACTACGTGAGAGAATTGTATCTCCCTACTTATGCAAACTCCCATTACTCAAGGTTGCATCTGAACACATTCTTTTTTTTATTTAGTTTTATTGACATATACTTCACATGGCATACAATTTAATCTTCAGCCATATTAAGAGCTCTTCAATCATCACCAAAATAAATTCAAAACATTTTCTTGTCATCCTCATTGTTTTTAGGTTCCCATTTCCTCCCCTGACCCCACCAGCCCTCCCTGCTATGCCCCTAGATAATTATTCATCTATTTCCCTATCCTGGATTTCATATACAGCAAATCATACAAGACAGAAAACATACAAATACAAGAGAACAATGACTAATACCAGTGAAAAATCCCAATAGAAAAGTTAGCAGAAAATATTAAAAATTGAAACTTTAGATTGGATCAATAGATGAAATAGTAAGCAACGACATCTGCCACAGTTAACTTGAAATGTTTTCTGTCTGATAGCAAAGCTGTTCACTTCCCTGGGCTATTTTCAAAGGGAATTCACTTGAGGCTTAATCCTTGTGACAACCCTGCAAATGGATTGTGGGTTCGTGCTTTTATCCATAGCATTCTGAAAACCAGGTGTTCATAATTTAAGCTCGGATACCATTCTCTCTTACAATCCTTGTGAGACACAGGCTGGTGCGCTTCTTCTATACGGACTTAGTTGACACCTCACTGAGATGGCTGCTTATTTTAATACAAGTCTTTAAACCCCCAGCCATTATTCTTTTTGATCACCAGGCATCGTCTGGTTTCTTCATCACATTTTGTTCTAGCGCCCTTATCTTCAGTGATCTCTTCAGGAGAGCGAGCATTAAGCAGGTCCGTGTCATAAAAACAAATCGTTCTTAGCTTGGGAGTAGAAATAAATGCAAGCTCAAAATACATTTATATGTCTATGGCTTATATATGTCTCTGGTTCACTTTAGAGACTGTTCTAGTTAGATTTATTGTGACAACCTGACCAATAGAAACGTGTGGGATTAACCAGGCCACGTTTGACTGGAGGGCAAAGAGATAAATGGCTCTGCAAGACACACTTCCCCTCTCTCTTGCTCTCTGGTGATTGGAGCATGCTGAACTGTGCTGCTGCTTTAGCTAGTTCTATGACTCAACCTATGAGCTACACTGCCTGTGGACCAGGCCAACCCATGGTTCATGTCACTAGAGTTTGAGGCTCTTTTGAGACCTGCTTCACCACGCTGCTGGCGCATACATCGCTTGAGCTTGGGGTTGGTAGATCCTGTTGCCTTGCATTGCTTGGGTTCCATATCCCATCCAGGCCTGCTTTGCTAGGTTCCAGAGCTATTGAGTATTGGTGACCCACCCTGCTGTTTGCTGCCTGTGGGCAGACGCAGCTTTCCTTGCCCAAGGGAGGCCTGGGGGGTGGGGGTATAGTCTTCTCCTGAGGATGCTGGGAACTCCTGTTTTCCACTCTAGAGGCGGGACACACACTCTCTGTGCTTCGTATTCCTGATGACAAGCTACATGGAGCTACACTGGTGGAGCCATAGCCCTGCAGCTGGAGGAGCCATGTGAAGACCCACGGCAGCACTGAGATGCTGCCACGACCACTGAATTCACAAAACTTTCCACCCACCGGTCTGTGATCTTCCTGAATTCAACGTTATTGAATGTGCATAAGTCTGAAGAGGAATTTATAGACTGGTATCGAACATATGGGCTAATATTGGGCTTATGGACTTGATCTGGACTTGGCTGGGATGTTTTCTTAATATACAATTACTCTTTATATAAATCTCATTCTTATACACATATGAGGGTCTCTGGATTTGTTTCTCTAGTCAACCCAGACTAACACAGAGATATTATTATTTTTAACACAGAGAACAGTATAAATCATGCCCTTGGGGCATGAAGTAATTTTATGGATAGTGTCATTAATTTAGCAAATGGTACAGAATTTAAAACATTGTTGACACAAGGAAATCATACATGTGCAAGCTGGCTTCTGATCAAAATACATGAATTGTTTACTTGTACAGATTAAGCTCTTAAATGACTAGACACTATTTACACAAATAATGGGGGTTGGTGATAGGACAAACTTTCAGTAACATTCATTCACAAAGTTAGAGCCATGCCTACCAAATGACTACATGTTATAACAAAGTAAGGAGAACATTACATTGTAAATGTATGCTAGTCCAGGGCTACCATTCATTGGACACCTTCAAAGAGATGCAGACTGAATTAAACCTTCAATTCCATAACCTTGAGGTAGTAGTCCTCTGCTTTTCCTCGCACTGGAAGGAAGTATGTCAGTTCCATAAATCTGCTGCCGGTGAATTGGAGGTAAAGCCCAGTTCACTTCATACCCCAGGGGAATTATTTATACGGTTCTTTATGGTAAAGTAACAATGGCTTTGTGTTAGTTAGGTCTAAATTCATTGTTGGAACAGTTGTTTCCTTCATTTCTGTGTCCTCAACAACCAGCATGTGTGGCCCAGAATCGTTGCACTGTCTTCCTTACTCAGCTACATGCATGTGCTCAGAATAATATTGGAAATGATAATAAAGGACGGTGAGGAAGAGGCCATATGGAAGATGGTATTACATAATGTGTTGTTCAAGAGAGAAAGTGACAGAAGATGAAACTGTAGATGGTGACTAAAGAGTTAAAAACTTTCATTTCCTAAATAAAACCTGTATGTGCTCTACTAACATTTAGACCCTACGTCTACTCGATGTATCAAGGTCATTATACATGCATTTGCACACACTCAGAAACAATATACACTCTAATAATTATAATGCGGCATGGCATGGGAGCAAACGTAGCTATTGGAATTGAGTATGTGCAGAATCCCTGCATTACCTTGGGACTACATTTCCCAGAAATCCTTGCTAGGCACAGCAAAATTTCTTCCCCCCACAATATTTAAAAGCCTGTCTTTCTGTGGGCAGGAAAAGAAGCTCTAGAGTAGTAGTTCTTAACATTCCTAATGCCACGATCCTTTAATACAGTTCTTCGTGTTGTGGTGACCCCCAACCATAAAATTATTTTCATTGCTACTTCATAATGATAATTTTGCTACTGTTATGAATCACAATGTAAATATCTAATATACAGGATGTATTTTCATTGTTACAAATTCAATATAATTAAAATATAGTGATTAATCAAAAAAACAATATGTAATTATATATTGAAATACTTATTTCTAATGACAAATAAATGAAATTTTGTCTTGAAGCATGGTGTAGCATGGGTAACAGTTTTCAGGCCAGTACTCATATGTGGGCCTATCTGCATCTGGGCAGACCTGCCTGTAGATGGATAGAGGAGTGGTGTCTCGGTTCCTAAGACTATCGAAAATATGTGTTTTCCAATGGTCTTAGGCAACCACTGTGAAAGGGTCATTTGATTCCCAAAGGGGTCCCGACCCACAGGTTGAGAACCATTGCTCTAGAGTCAGTCACAAAAGCTGGTGTGGTGGTTTTTCTCTTTCCCCTGGGGGATTTTTAATAAGATTTCTCTATGTAAAAACTCCATTCCGTGCCTCCCAAAGTAAATCTTAATTTTGGGAAGGCAAGAACCAGAAGCTCCAGTAACAATAATAATAAACATAAAAGATCAGATTTCACATCTAAGGTGAGAACCATAAGTTTTGTATCTGGTGGTGCAAATTCCAAAAGGAAACTAAGACATGAGTTTTCATTCCTTCATTCACCAAATGAGCATTTACTATATACCAGACATTGTGCTATGGGGCCCTGGTGGTTTAGTAGATAAGCGGTGGGCTGTAATCCACATTGCCAAACATCAAAACCATCAGCAGCTCGGCAGGATAAAGACAAGACTTTCTACTCCTGTAAAGGGTTACAGACTCTGAAACTCACAAGGGTCGCTATGAGTCAGCATTGACCAGATGGCAGTAACAGATGATGCTAAGAACCAGGATGTCAGAGATGAATTAAATTCAGCACCTCTGACTTTAAGGTGAGAATGCGGCTGTTTCAGTTAGGAGGGTTTTTGTTTTGTTTTGTTTTAAAGCATTTCATTAGGGGTTCATACAACTCTTATCACAATCCATACATACATCAATTGTGTAAAGCACATCTGTACATTCATTGCCCTCATAATTTTCAAAACATTTGCTCTCCACTTAAGCCCTTGGCATCAGGTCCTCTTTTTTCCCCATCCCTCCCAGCTCCCCCATCCTTCATGAGCCCTCAATAATTTATAAATTATTATTTTGTCATATCTTTCCCTGTCTGACATCTCCCTTCACCCACTTTTCTGTTGTCCATCCCCCAGGGAGGAGGTCACATGTAGATCCTTGTAATCAGGTCCCTCTTTCCAACCCACTCTCCCTCTACCCTCCCATTATTGCCTGGTCCTGAAGGGATCATCCGCCCTGGGTTCCCTGTGTTTCCAGTCCCTATCTGTACCAGTATACAGCCTCTGGTCTAGCCAGACTTACAAGGTAGAATTCAGATCATGATAGTGGGCGGGGGGCGGGCGGCAGGTGGAGGCAGGGTGATGGAAGCATTTGGGAACTAGAGGAAAGTTGTAGTTTCATCGATGCTATATCGCACCTTGACTGGCTCATCTCCTCCCCTAGACCCCTCTGTAAGGGATCTCCAGTGGCCGACAAATGGGCTTTGAGTCTCCACTCTGAATTTCCCCCTTCATTCACTATGGTAAGAAGTTTTTGTTCTGATGATGCCTTATACCTTATCCCTTCAACACCTCGTGATTGCACAGGCTGCTGTGCTTCTTCCATGTGGTCTTTGTTGCTTCTGAGTTAGATGGCCACTTGTTTACCTTCAAACCTTTAAGACCTCAGATGCTATACCTTTTGATAGACAGGCACCATCAGATTTCTTCACCACATTTGCTTATTCATCCGCTTTGTCTTCAGCGGTTGTGTCAGGAAGGTGAGCATCATAGAATGCCAATTTAATAGAAGAGAGTGGAGGCCCAAATGTTTGCTTGCTACCCCATCCTCATATATAAATATATTTGCATATGCACATGTCTTTATCTAGACCTCTATAAATGCCCTTTGCCTCCCAGCTCTTTCCTCTATTTCCCTTGACTTTCCTCCTGTCCACTATCATGTTCCATCCCCACATGGGTTTCAGCAATACCTCTTCATTACATTACCCTTGATCATGCCCCACCAGGCCTCCCACACCCACCTCACTACCAATTTGGATCACTTGTTGTTCCTTTGTCCCTGGGTTTGTTAACAACACTTCCTTTCCCCCCACCTCCCCGTCTCCCCCAGACCTGTCGGTCCCATTGTTTTTCCTCCAGATTGTTCATCCAGCCTCTTATTTAGACAGACCAGAGGAGATAATAACATGCACAAAAACAAGACAGAGCAAAACCAAGCAATAATATACAACAAAGCAACAACAAACCACTGACAAAGAACAAATCAAAACATAACAAGAAATAAAAGCAAAATAATTTTAGTATCAACCATGCCTTAGAAGCATAGAGGATGAAAGAAGGAAATGGCATTTCAGCTGAGATCAGAAGGAGAGATGGGATACTGGCATGGAGAGAAACAAGAAGGACCTCTTAGACAGGAATAAATGGCACAAAGCATGACTGATGAAATATTCTGTCTCATTTGGAATTGTAAGTTCCAGGTACATTTTTCTGTTAATGAAAAGCAAATGGTATTTAAACCCATAGGCAAGTTACCTTTATATTGAATAGTGTCCAGATTTTTTCACAGGCATTCCTGGTTGGGAATGGTGTGTCCTCCTATGCCCTTCCCTGCAGTGGTTCATATGTTATTGTAACTTTTCTAACTTGCGTAAGGCTTTACAAAGTACCAAATGAGACAGAGGTGTGTTACTCAACAAGCAAGGTAAGCATAGGTTACTTGTGCTTCCTTACTAACTGAGAGGTCAACACTGAAACACTGAAGGGAGATAGGATTGAGACAAAGAATGTGAGGTTGAGAGTGGCTTTATTAGGGCAGGGAAAGAGCTCCCAGGAGGGAAGGGAGAGCAGAGAAAGGGACAGGAGCATCTTGAGCTACTGGGCGGGTTCCGAGACCCAGTTAGGTCAAGGAAATCGCAGCTTGTCAGTGAGGCGGTGGAATGTATATAGGGCTCATTCTAGAGAGGTATACATTGACAAGAAGGGTGATTTTTTTGCTTGCAGCTGCAGGACCTTGAGCCAGGATGCGATCCGTGGGAAGTGCCTTTGTTGTTTGCAAACCTACTCCCTGGAGTGCTGCGATAGGGGCTGCACAACCTTGGTCTGGAGAGAGAAGCTCCTGCGGTAGTTAATTTATCTTCCTGAGAGGCTGGAAACGGGGGGCTTGAAGTTCTATCCTCCTGAGGAGCCGGAGAGGAGATGGGGGCTGCCTAGTCCAGACCTGGCCCAAATACTAACCTGTAATGATTCGTTTGGACAATGGAAAATTTCACACAAATTTAAGCACATCAAAGATTTTGCTTCTAGATAGGACACCTTCTACAGAATCAAAGCCTCTTCTCATTTTTACAAGGCCTGGCAACCCCAGTAAGGAATGTGGTGAAAAACATGTGAAACTGTTCACTACTGTAAGCACAACTAAGTCTGTGCTCATTTTGTTTGCTGGGTATTCCGCTCCTGCGTGGAAGCTTTCAGACACTGTGGACTCCACAGGAAGGGAACTGACTGTTTCTTTGAGGACCACTTGTTTCTAAAGCAATTTCCTGTTTCCACCCATTGTTTCCAGGGTCCTCTTGCACAGATGATAACATTTACACTTTGAGAAGTGCTAGGAAACACTTTGCTCAGAAAGTCATTCATGGCATACACCATTGTTTCCCTCTTCCAATTAAGAAAAAACAATGACTCTCTTAGATTCCTGCTCACAGCTCACTGTTCATAAATGATCATCTAGAAACAGACAATATATCCTGGAGTTGGCTCCATGGAGACCTTTTGTTGACATGGCCACAGAATGGGGGCTCACCTACACCACCCAGCCCAGTGTCTCCATAAATACTGCATACCCCAAGAGAAAAAGAGGGAAGCACATCAAAGGAAATGGGCAGATGCAATCAGTAGGTGTTAGACATACATTCCTGAAATCTACGACTTAAATGAAAACTCTTTCACAATCCAAAGTCCCAAACTAAATTGTTGTCTATTTGGTGCAGCTTTTGCAACTTCTAAATAAGTATTTGCTACTCAAGAATAATGTTTGGACTCATATAAAAAAATTCAAGGCACAAATATCGAACTTTTCATTAAACAGAAATCCCAAAGGGAAATATATTGTGAAATATGCAAACCCCTCCCCCCCACACACACACATCCACTCCCTGAAAAATAACGCCCACATCAACACATGCGCTACTCTCCAGCCCATCTCCAGAGCCCCAGAAACCTTCAGGCCTTTGGCAACCAGACTTTGCAGGGAAACCCCACCTTCAGGGCCCAGCCATCTGGCGTATTTATCCTCAAAGAACAGGCTCTTCCCTCTCAGGCTGCCTGCTCCCTGCAGACTGAGCTCAGGCACTGAAGAAGGCTGTCTAGGTAACAACACAAATGCACAGAGACTAGCACATCCCCAGGCCCTGTTCTTGGCCTGGCCTGGCCCTCCCACACGGCACCAACGCCTGCCTCATTTTCTGTCTCGTTCCTAATGCCACCATTCCCATTCATTAGGCAAGGGGGACAACTTCAGAGAGGAAAGGAAGGATGAAAGGAGGGATGAAAGGACGAAGGGAGGGATGGAAGGACAAAGGGAAGAAGAAAGCAGCAGGGCTGGAGAGAGGAAACAAGACTCTGGGGGAGCATAAGCAAGCATATCACATTTGCTGGACCATCTGTCAGGAACAAAGGGAATAGTCCATACTCCGTTGTGCTCTGCAGCCCAGGCCCTCTCCCTGTACACACCTACACACACATACTTGAACATGCACATACCCCCCCCCACATATATACACAACCATATTCACAGACATGCCAACAGAATGTCACCCATGTACAGGTACACTCATACCCATATATTCTCTCTTATATGTGCATTCAAAGGTAAACAAACAGGAACAGACATAACAAGACAAGCATGCACACATGCACACATTCATAGTCTTAAACACCTATATTGTATTATACACACATATGCATGCACATACTTATGCACAAAGGTATACATAACTACATGCACCAACACCCACATGTAATCAAACACAGATGCACACATTTACATACTCCTAGAACCATATAGTCTCTTTTATTGTGTCCATACATAGACATGCTCATATACATGCACATGAAAAGCATGAAAAGACATGGTCACCAATACACAACCACATGCACATAACCATACAGAAATGCATATACATATATATTGCTCACATTCACACATATTCATACACTTGCACACACATATAAATACAATCACTTTGAAGACTAAGGTGCTCCTGACTCAGGCCATGGTATGTTCATTCTCCTCATATGCCTGTGAAAAGAGGAAATAAATAAGGAACACTGAAGATGAATTATTGCCTTTGAATGATAGTGTTGGCAAAGATTTTTAAATGTATTATGGACTGACAGTAAAAGGAACAAATCTTGAGGAGAAACTGAGGTATATTCTCCCATATAACAAACACTGGAAGATATCCTCAGAAACTCTTGGACATTTTGGAGGGATATCCTGCATTTGCTGTCAGCAAGGAAATCAACTTAAAAGCTACATAGACCAGAGTGTCTTAAAGTGAGAGAACAGCAACACCTGCTGACAGTCTCTAGCATGACCCACAGCATGAGCTGTTTCTGTACCCCCTGCTTCGCCCTGGCACAGGTGGTTTTTCTCAGCCCCCTCAGGCAACCCAGAAATCAAAATTCTTGCCTCTCTGGCCACTGAGGGCCCTGTCTGCATGACAGAGCACAACCACATTGGTACAGACATTCTCAGTACCCAAGCTACACTTTTCACTATTTTTTCCTCCTCCTTCTTTCCTGCTTTCTCTGTGGTGCCCTCCTCTTGCCTTGTGCCCCACCTCCCCTACATAGCACACGCACACACACAATAACACCGCCAAAAAAAGCAGGAATCCTCACCCAGGAGGCAATTTTTTTAACGTTATATTATTTTCTTTGTTTTTTTAGCGGATCTTCTATTATAATCTGTTTATTATTTTTTTCTAGATCTCTCTTACTTCCTTTTCTGACAGGACCCCACTCTCCTGAGAACACACAGGACCTGTAGGTTCAAGCGCACCCAATCAAACCAGAGCTTTCTTGTCTTTCCTTTTGCCCTGGCGAAAGAACCCCAGCGCCCACAATCTTGTGTTTATTTTGTGTTTCCTGCCTCTCTGCACCTTCACATATTTTATTCCTCTTTTTCTCATCTCTCTCCCTTTTTCTATACTCTTCCTCATCTCCTTTTCCCTAATTTCTCCTTTTTACTTTTCTTCTTTTATTCTACTTCTTAATCTAAACAAACACACACGTGCATGTGCCCATGTACATATATATACCCTCTTCTGGGCTAAAGACGTGATTGCATTTTTCTCCGACCTCACCCATCCTCTCTTTCTGCTCTCTTTTTCCTCAAGATATATTTCCACAAATTTTATTAATCATGTTACTCCTCTTAAAATATATTTTTCCATTACTCTATCAAATGCGTTGGCCTATTGAGATGGCTGCTTATCATTATGATCATTATTATGATCATTACTTTAAAAAATCTTACTCCCCTTTCTTATCCCACCTCCTGCACCTTTGACCTTCCCCACATAACCATATCTCACCCTTTTTCACTATTTCACAACTGTATTTTCTCTGTCTCCTTTTCCCAAGTTACTAGACAAAGCCAACTAGACCTACATGACCCAGAAATCCTCACACACTTCTAATAACTGCAACACAGTGCCCCAGAAACAACAGGCAACCACATAAAACACGATCAAAATCACACAAAACATAAACCATCAAAAATCACAAACAATCAAAACCACAACAATCAAGCACAATCAAAATCACTCAAATCCAACCCAATCAAAAATCACTCAACTCCAATGACAAAACACAAACAATAAAAAATCACTCAAATCCAATGAATTCCTCTGAAAATAAGATCCTGGGCTTACCAGAAACAGACTTCAGAAGAATTACATGCACTTAAGTTCCTTCAAGAGATGGAGGGAGCACTCCTGAGCACAACAGAAAATTGAAAAACTAAAATCTGAAACCAAAAAGAATCCCATATGATGAACAATGAGATAAGAGAATTAGTCAACATAGTTGTGATAGTTACATAGTCTCATGCCAAATTGAGGGTATTATAAGTGAAGGGGTGGAGTCTAGCTTGTCAATCAGGTCACAGAACGTCCACTCATTACCCCTGGAGGTGGGCCACACGCACTGCTGGCAGACCCTGGAGCCACAAGGAGCCACGCTGATGTTTGCCAGAGCCCTGGAATGCATCCACTGCCATTGGACCTACGGGACTTTCTACCTACCAGCCTGTGATCTTCCTGCATTTGGCATCATTGCATGTGCTGAGTGGGTCTGAAGGCGAATTCATGGACCAATATCAGATCTATGGGCTAATATCAAAATAATAGACTTGATCTGGACTGGGCTGGGATGTTTTAATGCTACATAATTACTTCTTGATATAAAGTTCTCTCTTACATATGTGTCTCTGCATTTGTTTCTCCAGTAACCTGGACTAATACAATAGTAAAAGACCTAAGGAAGAAAATGGAAGAAAAGAAATATTGGATTAATGAGCTTAAAGACAAGTAATCTGGTTACAATTGATGAGAGAAATAATACACAGAAAAAGTGAAGGAATCTGAAAAGAGCCCAAGAATTATGTGGGAGACAATGGACAGAGGATAGTCACTAAACTCTATAGAATTTTTTCAACACCTCAATAAGGAAAAGACAAATAATATAATTAAATGCTGGGCAAAGGGCATAAATAGACAATTCATAAGATATGACATTCAAATTACTAACATATTAGGAAATGCTCATGATCATTCATCATTCAGGAGATGCAATGACAACAATGAGGAACTATCACCTTACACCCACAACAATTGTCCAATTGGGAAAAAAAACACAGACTAACAAATTCTGGAAAGGATGTGGAGTGATTGAAATGCTAATAAATTACTGGTGGGCTTGTCTTCCTGAACAACCATTGTGGAAAGTGATGTAGTGCTACCTAAAACAACTGAGAATTGAATTGAACTACCAAATGACTCAGCAATACCTTTGCTAGGCATATACCCCAAAGAAATAAGAGACAGACAAGAACAGACATATGTTCTCCCATGTTCACCTCAGCACAGTTCTCAATAGCAAGAATGTGGAAACAGCCACACTGTCCGCCAATAGAATAATGGGATAAAGAAACTCTAGTACATACATACAATGAAATATGCATTCCCGAAAACACCGATGAAACCTTGAAACACTTCATGACTTGGGTGGATCAGGAAACCATCATGCTGAATGAAGTCAGTCAATTACAAATATTTGTGTAGGTAAAGTAGGGTTGAGGGGTATGAGACCACACTACTATAAGGGGAGGTGGGGGAAGATGTGACATGCTTGATCTCTCCAGTCATGTAATTTAATCTGATTTCCCAAGCAATGAGATAAAGAGCTATCTAGGTCCCATGAACCACATGCCATGCCCTTTATATGTATATCTTTGAAAGACATTTTGACAGATTAGATCTCACCACAACTGGACTCAGTTTCTCAAGATGGGGGTTGAAGTAAATGATCATTCAGTTACCATCATTCAACATTGTTCTAAGCTCACCCCAAATCAACAGACACTACTACAAGGCAAGAGTCATAAGTGAACCTTACTGGAAATTCAAGTCAAGATGGGGTGGAGAAAGGGAGGGCATATCTTCTTCTATTGGTGGGTCCACTGGGTGGAGCAACCTCTCACGGGGGGGGGGGGAGGTGTTAATTATATAGAGTTCAAAGGGAAATTATGCCTGGTACTTTGTTCCTAATTGGACACTTCTGATCTAGTTTTTCTGCAACAATTGGTCATTGTGTTAGGCCAGGTTGACTACAGAAACAAATCCAGTGACATTTATGTGTAAGAAAGAGCTTTAAATCAATAACTAAATATATAGAGAGAACACATCCCAGCCAGGTCCTACTTAAAGTCTGTAAGTCCGGAATTAGTCCTTAAGTCCCTCTTCAGACCCATGCAGTCACCAGCAGGATGCAGGAAGATGACAGACCAGTGGGTGCAGAGTGTAGAGCCAATGGCAGTGGACACATCTCCAGGGCTCTGACAGCAACCAGGGTCCATCAGCAGGAAGGTGAAGGCAGAGCCCTCCTGATGAGAAGGTCACACCCACAAGGAGGCACTATGAAGCTGTGACCTGATTGACAGATGAGACTCCACCCCCACACGTCATATATTTTTAAGTTGGTATGAAATTATGTAATGACCATAGTAATATGGGTTGTGTGCTGGTTTAGACATTAGACTCTGTCCTTTCAAAGTGCACAGCATCCTTCATAGGCCACACCAGAAGGGTTTGATGTGGAAATACCTCTAAGATAACTGGGCTTTAACTCAAACTCACCGTAGTAGATTTAAGAAACTGACATACTCTCTTGGATACTCTCTGGGATACTGCTTTGACAGTATCCAATTAATGGTCGCTAGGGACTACTGTACATATACTATTTTAATGCTCTCCTGTCTTTCTTATGACGTGTACCAGTGTGGAAGACATGGTTAAGCTTTTGTGAAAGAGTGTTGTTAAAAGTTTTGCCCTATTACTCCACCATTGTTAGTGTTAATAGTATACATCCAGTTACTTAAAAGTTTAACCTGTACACTGCAACAATTCAGTTACTGTTGTCTGAAATGCCAGCCTATACTGGTGTATTAGTCTGGGTTGACTAGAGAAACAAATTCATAGATACTCATATGTGTATAAGACAGAGATTTATGTAAAGACTAGTTGTATATTTTTTAAAATACCAGCCCAGTCCAGATCAAATCCATAAGTCTCATATTAGCCCACATGTCAGATACCAGTCTATAAATTCCTTTTCAGTCTCACACACACATGCAATGACACCAAGTGCAGGAAGCTCACAGGCCAGAGGGTGGACATCTTGTGGATCCAGTGGTGGTGCGATTATCTCAGGGCTGGTGTAGGTCTGTACACAGCTCCTTCAGCTCCAGGGCTCTGGTTCCATCAGTGTAGCTCCGTGTGACTTTTCAACAGGAATGTCTCGCAGGGAGAGTGTGTGTCCTGCTTCCAGGGAGGAAGACAGGAATTCCCAGATTCCTCAAGAGAAGGTCATGCCCACACCGAGGCCTTTTTGGCTATGACTTGATTGACAGACTAAACTCCACCCCTTTGCTCAAGTTGACAGGAGATTATGTAACTGCCACGACTGGTATAAGTTCCTTTTCTTGAGTCTTTTAAATTCTATACCATTGACTAAATTAATGACACTAACAATAGAATTACTTATGCCCCATGGGGATGAGGTATGATGTTTTCTCTCATAAAATGATCATGTCTCTAAAGACATATATAAATCATAGACATGTGAATGAATTTTGAAATTCTATTTAATTCTAGCCACAATAAAAGAACAATTAGTTCTTATGACATGGCCCTTCTTGATACGTGCCCTCATGAAGAGATCACTGAAGATAAAGGTGCTACAATGAAGTGTGGTGAAGAAACCAGATGGTGTCCGGCTGTCAGAAAAAATGTCTAGAGTCTTAAAGGTTCATCTTCAAATAGGCAGCCACCTATGTGAGGCATCAACTAAACTCATATGGAAGAAACACACCAGTCTGTGCCATTCAAGAACTGTAAAAGTAAAATCCAAATCTGAAGGAGAGAATGGTAATCAAGCTTCATTTATGAACACGTACCTAAATTCCCATGTATGATAGTGGAAACCTACAATCATTTGCATGGGCCCCGCATGAATTAAGATTTCAGTGAATCCTCTCTGACCATAGTCCAGGGATTTCAATTACCTTGTTATCAGCTGAGAGCATAATAAAGGTGATTATTGTTAGGTGAAAACCTATCGTTTGTCCTCTTGTTTTACCCGTTTCAAAGTTTTTTGGTTTTTAATAATTCCTGTTTTATTTTCGATTGAGATTTTTTTGTTTTGTCATTATTGTTGATTTTTTGGATACTTGTTTGTATTTTGTATGATTTCCTATCAATGATATCCAGATAAGTAAATTTATAGACACAATAACTGGATTAATAATTACCTAGGGGCTTGGCAGAGAAGGTTTGGGGGAGATGGGAAACTAAAACAGTAAGTATGGGAAGAAAATGGTTTGAAATTTATTGTGGTAATGATTGTAAACTATTCTGAGTATGACTGAATAATTAAATTATGTGGTATGTGAACTACGTGCCAATAACACTTTTTTTAAAGCAGAAAGCATAAATCTGTGTTGGAAAAAGTTTAACCAGGATGCTCTTTAAGTGAGGATAGTGACAATTCATTGCAAGCACTTTGGGCATATTATCAGGAGGGATGACTCCTTGGAGAAGTGTAGGGACTTGATAAAATCGATGGTGCACAAAAGAGAGAGAGGAGTGACGCAGTGCCATGGTGTAGTGATGGGATGAAATAAAACAACAGCTCTAAGAATGGCACAGCACAGACAACTATGTGTACAAACATACAGCTATCAATAATCATATATACTCTCATAGAGAAAGAGACCACAACTATACACAGCCACATGCACACATATAATAACATATATATAGTAAAATACACATGCACATAGATATATACTCAGATAATTCCACACCCATACATATTTTTCAAATGCACTCTCATATGTACCCATGCACCAATACATACTTGTACCCATGCTGACATATATAAATTGTCACATACACAACTACATACTAACACATATCCATAAATACATAGACACACATATATAATGCAACTTCAAATAGTTGATAGACAAAAAATGTAATTAAAAATGATTTGAGATGGCTGTCAAGCCAATGCACTCAGAAATCTTCAAAGTAAACCAGCACAGAAGAAAATCCAGCTACTCAGAATCCAGAAAAGAACAATAAAAGCTAAATGAACCGAACCAAGAAAAATATAAAGGCTCCACACACACCTGGGTTTATGTGCAGATGGAAAGGGCATGAATGTGGTTCTGCCACACCACCCAGAAGACAGGTGGTGCAGGGTCAAACTAGCCCTGTTTCCAGAAGGTTCCTGAGTAGTCAGTGGAGGCACAGGCCCACACTCTTACAAGTTGACTGGGGCAGAGTTAACATGGGACATTTTCTTTTTCCTTTATCCAGCCTCTGGATAGTATCTCCTGGAACCAATGGAGCACACCACGAGGGCAGGCCCTGATGACTCACTCTCTGGTGGCCTGGGATTACCAGAGAAAGCTTGAGATCTCCCCTGACAGACAGCCTGCCTCAAGAGAATAAGAGACACTAGCCATACGTGCTCCACTACTCTCCATAGATTCGGGGAGCACTTGCACAAATAGTGCAAACAGACAGGCCACATCCTCTCCACTGCTCCCTGTGGCTGAGGGAAGAGACACTGAAATGACACCATCAGGGGATGGGCCACTATTTGCTTTCATTTGTCATTTTCATTATTTCTTTCATTCTCATGTGGAGTTTCCCCACATAACTCAGACACATTCACACCACTAACAGTTACATCACCATGTCATGGAGGGCACATGAATAAGCAAGACAAGCTGGGACAAACAAGTGACCAATATACAGAACCAAAAGGTCTTCTATAGCACTGGTTGTCAACCTTCCTAATGCCACGACCCTTTAATACAGTTCTTCATGTTGTGGTGACGCCCAATCATAAAATTATTTTCATTGCTACTTCATAACTGTAATTTTGCTACTGTTATGAATTGGGCGACCCCTGTGAAACGGTCGCTCCACCCCCTAAAGAGGTTGTGGCCCACAGGTAGAGAACTGCTGTTCTATGGCAGGCAAAGGCATTGAAATGACAGGAAAAACAATCCAGAAGAATGACGCTTCGGTACTCTCAATGGATGAAGAAAAAGGGAGCTAGGGAAAACATGAATGAAAAATTAGAAACCATACTACAACAAAAACAAAATAAGAACAATTTTAAAACAGTAAGATGATAAAATTAGATAATGATTTAAAAGAGCAAAATAGTAGGATTTAAACAATAAAAAAAATGGAATTAGTGAGCTCAAAGGTAAATCTCTTGATTTCCAATCTACAAGAACAATAAACAGACTATCCCACGTGGGTCCTAGCTACTCAGGAGATGGGCAGAGCGGCAGCAGCCAGGGAACCCAGTTTTGAGAATACTCTCAGTGCCCTGAGGTCTGCAGGCAAGTGGCAAGTGTTCTCCGCAGTCTAGATGCCCAAAAGGAAGGGCAGCTCAGCTGAGGAGGTGGTGAAGGAGGAGCCCAAGAGAAGATCAGAGAGATTGTGAGGGAAGCCTAAGTCTGTAAAAGTAGAGACCAAGCCAATAAAAGGCAGCAGGAAAGGATAAATCTTCAGACAAAAAAGTGCAAGTAAAAAGGAAGCCAAGGGAAAACAGGCTGAAGCAGCTACCCAAGAAACTAGAGGGGATTTACCTGCTGAAAATGGAGAAATGAGAATTAGGCATACCCAGCCTCTGATGAAGCAGGAGAAGCCAAATCTGATTAATGTTCATCATGTCTTGTCAGTGGCCCTGTTATCCCATCTTGTACAATCCAAAAGGAATATTTTTATCAACTATTTGTAAATTGCAAGTTTTTCCGTAGCTCTAGAAACTTTTTTTCATCAAATCATTTTATTGGGGGCTCTTACAGCTCTTATTACAATCCATGCATACATCCATTGTGTCAAGCACATTTGTACATATGTTGCCATCATCATTTTCAAAGCATTTTCTTTCTACTTGAGCCTTTTATATCAACTCCTCATTTTTTTTTGCTTCCTCCCCTACCCTCACACCCTCATGAATGGTTGATATATTCTAAATTATTATTATTTTCATATATTACATCATCTGCTTTCTTCCTTCACACACTTTTCTGCTGTTTGTCCCCTGGGGGAGTAGTTATATGTCGATTGTTGTGATATATTCACCCTTTCTCCCTCTACCTTTCCCTTACCTTCCTGGTACCTCTAGTCTCATTGTTGGTCTGGGCGGGGGGGAGGGTGTTTATCTGTCCTGGATTCCCTCTGTTTCGGACTCTTATCTGTAGTAGTGTACATGTTATGGCCTAGTAAGATTTTAAGATAGAATTGAGGTCATGATAGTCGAGAGGAGGAAGCATTAAAGAACTAGAAGAAAGACGTATGCTTCATCAGTGTTATACTGAGCCCTGACTGGCTCTTCCTTGTGACCCTTCTGTAAGGGGATGTCCAATTGTCTACAGATGGCTTTGGTTCTCCACTGCACACTCCCCCACATTCATATTGATAAAATCTTTTATCCTGGGTCTGTGATTCCTGATACCTGATCCCATCAACACCTTGTGGTCACACAGGCTAGCATTCTTCTTCAATGTGGTCACTATGAGTCAGTACTAACCTGACAGCACTGAACAGCAAGGAATCGTGAGGAGGGCAGGGGGTGATGATTTACATGTTGAGCTGCTAATTTCAAGATCAGTAGTTTGAACCTAGCTGGCTGGGTTAGTCTGGGTAGACTAGAGAAACAAATTCATGGGCACTCATATGAGTATAAGAAAGCTTATATATATATATATATATATATATATATATATATATATATATATATATATATATATATAAGAGCAATAGAATATTGAGGAAAAAATTCCAGCCAAGTCCATAAGTCTGATATTAGCCCATATATCCAATATAAGTCTGTAAATTCCTCTTCTGACTCATGCAACACATGCAATGATGCCGAATGCAGGAATATCACAGGCCAAGGGGTGAGAAGTCTTGTGGATCCAGTGGTAATGTAGGCATCTCAGCACAGGCTCTACGAGGCTTCTCCAGCTCAGGGCACTAGCATAGCTCCATGTGTCTTGTTACCTAGAACATCTCCCAGAGACTGAGTTTCGTGTCCTGCCTCCAACAAGCTATTTATCTCCTTAGCACCTCCAGATAAGGTCATCAAACAGCACCCTGGTTGACAGGCTAAAATCAACCCCTTCACTCTTAAGTCTCAAATCGACAAGATATTATGTAACTACCACACTGGCCTTCCACAGGACAAGAAGAAACTTTCTGTTCCCATAAAGATTTATAGCCTTAGAAACCCAACTCAGTGGGAAGAAAGGAGAGAGGAAGGGAGGGAGGGAAGGAGGGAGGGAGGGAGGGAGGGAGGGAGAGAAAGATGCTACCATAAGCATTCTTGGCTTATGTTTCTCTGGAACCTACATCTAGGAGAACAATTTTTGGGTCAGTGGAGATTCAAATGTTCCGTTACATACAAAATGTGTAGTCATTTGGTGGTTGCCAGTATTATTGTTACTCATTACTCAGTCTTCAGATCTACATATGCATAGCTTCAAAACATTGTCAAACACTGAAGGCCTAATTTAGTGGAAACAGAACATTGTCAGAGGTTGTACCAGAAGTTGAGCACTCAAAGTGAAACTGAGGAAGAGCTAATTTCTCTAAGTAGAGTCCATGATGGTGATGTGAGTTGGCCAAAGCCTATAGGAGTGGAACCTGAGGGGCCTTCTTTGCTGATGGCACATGACTCAAGGAGATGAGAAACAGTTGCAAAAATCTTCTGAGCTGAACTTGGAATGTGCCAAGTATCAAGTTTGTAAAATTGAAGTGGTCAAAAGTGAGATGGAATGTATAAAGACTGATAGCCTAGGCATTAGTGAGCTGAAATGATGGACTAGTATTGGCCATCTTGAAGCAGAAAATAATATTATTTACTATGCTGTAAGTAACACAATAAGGAGGATTGGTGTAGCATTTATTATCAAAAGCACATGGAAAAATTAATCATAAATCACAATGCTGTCCATAATAGAACTACATCTATCAGCCTTCAAGGAAATCCAATCAATTCAAATATTTTTCAAATCTATTAACCAAGAACAGAAGCTAGTGAGGAAGAAGTTGAAGAATTTTACAGATGACTTCAGTCAGAGATTGATCAATCATGCAATCATAATGCATTGATAATCATTGGTAACTGGATGCAAATGTTGTAAACAAAGAGGAAGGAACAGTAATTGGAAAGTATTAACTTGCTGATGGAAATGAAGCTAGAGATCACATGCTAGAATTTGGCAAAACCAATGACTTATTCATGGCAAATACCTTTTTCCACAACACAAAAGGTAACTATATATATAGACTTTTCTAAATGAAATACACAGAAACCAGAGTGAATATATTTGTGAGATGAAGAAGAAGCAGCTAAAACCAGGCAATGGGCTGACTGTGGAACAGACCATCAATTACTCCTATGTAAGTTCAGGATGAAACCGAAGCAAATGAAACCAAGGCGATAAGAACCAAAATACAAACTTGAGTCTATCCCACCTGAATTTCAAAAATATCTCAAGAAAAGATTTGATGTAGTAAACATTAATGAAAGAAGGCCTAATGAGCTGTGGGATGACATCAAGAATATAATTCATGAAAAAAGCAAAAGGTCATGAAAAAGACTGAATCAAGAAAAGGTCAAACTGAATGTCAGAAGAGACCCAAAGAGTAGCAAATTAAACAAATGGGCTAACAAATGAAGTCAAAAAGCTGAACAGAAAATTCCCAAGGGAAGCTTGAGTATATAAAGTTCAATATTAAAATAAAATGTACAATCCATTTTTAAAAAAACAAAAGGGAATAACATGCTCAGCATATATTAAACTGAAAAAAGTAAAATTTTGCTGAAGCTCATCCACCAATGTTTGTAGCAGTACATCAACAGAGAGTTGCCACAGGTTCAGGCTCGATTCCGAATAGGGTGTGGAACAAGAGATATCATTATTGATGTCAGATGGATATTGTTTGAAAGCACAGAATATCAGAAGGATGTTTTGTTTTGTTTTTTATTGACTAGGTCAAGGCATTCGACTGTGTAGAGCATAACAAACTATGGATAGTCTTGAGAAGAACAGAAATTCCAGAACACTTCACTGTGCTCCTGCAGAATTTGGACGTGAATCAAGAGGCAGTTGTCTGCCTGGATCAGCAGTTCTCAACCTGTGGGTCGCGACCCCTATGGGGGGGGTCAAGAAACCCTTTCACAGGGGTCACCTAAGACCATCGGAAAACACATAAATATTTCACAATATAAAATTACATATTTTTTTGTGAATAATCACTATGCTTTAATTATGTTCAATTTGCAACAATGAAAATATATCCTGCATATCAGATATTTACATTACAATTCATAACAGTAGCAAAATTAGAGTTATGAAGTAGCAAAGAAAATAATTGCATGAAAGGGTCATGGCATTAGGAAGGTTGAGAACCACTGGCTTAGATCAAGGGCATGCCACATGATTTAAAATCAGGAAGTGTGCATCAGGGTTGTATTCTCTCACCACATTTATTCAGTCTGCATGCCTTACAAATAATCAGAGAAGCTGGATTACATGAAAAGGAATGGGCCATAAAGTTTGGAGGAAGGTGGAGCTTCAAGAAGATGCCCAGGTAAGCAGCCCATATAGGGAAATCCACACAGATTGGTGAGCCTGGTGTCCAGGAGGACAAGCGAGAGGATTCTGGTGAGTGGGAAAAAAACCCATGAAGATCTGAGCCCCCATCCACTGTCCAGGAGGCAACCCTACCCTACATCTGCTTTGCTCCAAAACCCCAGAGATCTGCGTCCATGTACCAGGGATTTCCTACTGGATGTGCAGTTTCTGCTCACCTTGGTCACCACCCGCCAGTGTGGCCCCTCAACCCCTGGCCTACTCGTCACTGGCCTAATCACCACATAGCAGCTGTCCACTCACAGCACCCTCTGGGGGAGCTGCTCCCTTCTCCCACAGTTGCCCTCTCTCCACAAGGTGGTGATTCCACCAACAAGCTCTGGTCCCTCCCAACAGCCAGCCATGGGCCCAGGGCCTGCCTTGCAGCAAGTTTGATCACCTATAGCTATAGAGACACCCCACACCAGTACCTAGGACACCTTTGCCCCTGGGTGGCCACATCTGCCATGTCAATGGGACACAGTGCCACATCCAGGCCACCTTGACTCATCACAGCCTCTGCCTCCTGCACAGAGTGATGCCCACCATTTCCCAACTGCCATTTTACCAGAACCACAGCTTCCAGCTGCCGAGGCCTCTGCTGGCTCCTGCAGCATACGCCACTGCTCATGAGAGCATGGATAATAGCTGCCCGGCCTCTCCCAGGCTGCACAGTGCACACCACTTCCCTAGCAGCACAGATTGTTGCTGCTCTGGTCATCCTCTGCCCGTTGGATTGGAAGAGTGAGAGTATATCCCTCGGCCAGAGGGCATCCTTCCCCCAAATCTAGCCTAGCTCCGGAACCCAGGGAATGAACAAACCAGTTCTGGGAGCTCCCCAGCCCATGCTGACCACATCACCTTAGACCCCCAATGTGGTCACCCCGCCATCCATTGGCACATGGAGCTTTCCAGCAGTCATACTGAGTTCCCCACATCTGCCCCCAGAGGTGTCTGTAATCTCCAACCTGTGGTGACTCTCCCCGTGGCACCTGCACCAGTGGCAATGGGGTATTCCCGCCTTTGTTCAGCACCCCCTCCCATGGCAGCAAGGTCTCCCCACCATTGTTCTCTATTAGGTGCCTATAACTATTTTTTAAGGTTATAAATCGGGATGTGACAGCCCAGATCAACTCAGCACAGGGGCATACATACAGTCACCAGCCTCACTCCAGGCTCCAAGGCCCTTAATCGCTGTTGATCACTGAATCACCGTGGCACCTGCATATGCTGCCATCCAACCCACCACCATTGTAGGCCACTGTCATCCCTTGAAAACACCACTGCCAGAAACACAGAGAAAGAGCACAGGGCCCCTTGGTCTCCCAGAAATATAGTGCTAGTGGTACAGGAGATGAGGGAAGCTATGCAGAATAAAGATGCAATGATAGAGGAAATGAAGTCCATGATAAAAAGTATGAGGTCCATGAACCTAAGGAAAATACAGGAGCTAATGGATGAAGTAACAGAAGCTACACACAGATCACAGATCTCACAAACAGGCTAGAGGAGGCTAAGAATCATATCAGTGATCTTGAACACAATCAGACAAACCGCAGCAAATGAGACAGTCAAACAAGATAATAAAATTGATCTCAGAAAACCTGAGATCAATGACAGTTTCTATGTAGAAGAACAAAATCTGAATTATTGGCCTACTGTAACAAAACACAGCAAAGTCAACAACTAAACCAACAAGGGAATATCTGGAAGAAAAATTCCCCAACTTAATGAATGAGGATCAGACACTCATAAGGAAGTAGAGAGGACACCAATTAGACTAAACTCCAGGAAGAAGTCACAAAAGCAAAAATAGTCACACACACAAAAAAAGCCCAACTCTGAGGAAAAAGAGAAAATTCTAAGAGTAGCAAGAGAAAAGACAATAGTCACATAAGATGCCTTTCAGGTAAGAACATGTTCAGACCTATCAACAGAAACCATGAAGAAAAAGAAAGAATGGAGTAATATCTTCCAAAAGCTGAAAGAAGAAAACACCTCCTCAAGAATACTCTACCTTGCCAAAATATCTATTAAGAGAGATAAGGGTCTTCCAGCTTAAGGAAAAACTCAAAGAATATGCTGTAAGACACCCAACCTTGTGGAAGATCCTTGCCAACTCACTATGGCCAGAAAACCAACATCCACGAAGCACAAGGAGAACACCAAACAGAAGCCAACAAGCTGACAACAATTACCAAGATAACATGGCCTCAGAGAGAAAAGAGAGAAATAAAGGAGCCCCCTGCCCAAACAGCACATTGATATGAAGGGTGATAGGAAAATACCCAATATAAAAGGCACAAGATAACAGCAATGAATCCACAGATCATGATAATAACTCTAAATGTCAATAGTCTCAATTCCTACACTAAATATAAAGGCTTATAGACTGGCTTGAAAAACATAACCCATTAATCTGTTGCCTGAAAGGCATGCAACTTAAGTCTGCAGACAAGAATAGACTAAAAATAAAAGGCTCATGGAAAATATACCAGGCAAATGGCAACTTAACAAAAGCAGGATTGGTAATCCTAATCTCAGACAAAATTGACCTCAAGGTTCAAACCATAAATAAAGATAAGAAGGGGCACTATACAATGCTCAAAGGATCAGTTAACCAGGAACCAGTGAACATAATAAATATATATGCACCTAAAGAGAGACCCATGAAATTTTTCAAGCCATTCAAAACATGAAAAAAAAGATCACAGATACAACAATTATGTAGGTGACTTTAATACATTGCTTTCAGAGAAAGACAGGTCATTGGGAAGGAAGCTCAGCAAAGGTAATAGAGCTAAACAATACAATTAGGCAACTGGAACTGATAGAGCTTATATAGAATATATATAGAGCTTTCCATGCAGATGCAAAAAAAATCACATTTTCTCTAGCACACATGGCTTACTTTTAAAAATAGACCACATGCTAGGACACAAGTTGAGTCTGAGTAAATTCAAACACACAGAGATTACTCAGATGTTCTTCTAGGATCACCGTGCCATCAAGCTATAGATCAATAAAAGGATGACCAGAAAAACAAGGACAAACAATTGGAGGATGAATAATAATCTTTGGAGATGAGTGGAGAAGTGTTTAGAAAGTTAGATTTGAGAGGTGTTCAGAAAGTTTCCAGAAACTAATGCGAATTAAAATACAATGTATCAAAACATGGGATATGGTGAAAGCAGTTGTCAGAGGTAGCTTAATGGCAATAAGGGAATACATGAAAAAGGAAGAAAAACTTATGACTGATATGCTCTCACAAAACTTCCATCAACTAGAACAGAGTCAACAGAACAACCCCTCCAATAGCAAAAGAAACCCTCAGGGCAGAGTTGAATCCATGAGAAGGTAAAAGAATGATGCAAAAGATGAATGCAGCAAAAAGCTGGTTCTTTGAAAAGATCAACAGAATCAACAGGCCACTGGCAAACCTAACTAAAGAAAAGAGAGAGCAAACCACAATAGATAAGATGAGGAATGACAGAGACCTCAATGAGATTAAAAGGATAAAATTATTTTAAAAGTCTGTACTCTAATGAATTCAACAATGTGCAAGGCATGGAAAAATACTTGGAAAAACAATCTTTCCCCCAGACTATCCCAGATAGAGGTCAAGAGCTTCAGCAAATCCATCGTAAAAGAAGAAATAGATACAGTTATCAAGAAGCTACAGACAAAAAAAAAGCCCCTGGACCAGATAGTTTCACAGAATTCTTCCAAGTGTTCAGGAAGAACTGACACCAATCCTCCACAAAGTATTCCAGAATGTAGAAAAGAATGGCAAACGCCCAAACTCATTTTACAAAGCCAGTATAACTTTGATACCCAAATAAGACAAGGATTCCACAGGAATAGAGAACTAGAAACTAATATCTCTAATGAACATAGATGCAAAAATCCTTAACAAGATATGGGCCAATAGAATATAAAAGTATGTAAAACATATAATCCGCCATGACCAGGTAGGTTTCATCCCAAAGATGTAGGGATGGTTTAAGATCTGAAAATCTACCAATATGATACACCACGTTGATAAGAAAAAGTATAAGAATCACATATAATATCAGTAGATACAGAAATAGCATTGGACAATATCCAACACCCACTCCTAATTAAGATGCTCAAGAAGACAGGAATGGAAGGGAAAATCCTCAAGTTAATACAAGCTATCTACGAAAAGCCTACAGTCAACATATTCAATGGAGGAAAGATTAAATCAATTTCACTGAAAAAGGGGACCAAATAAGGATGTCCCTTATCCCCACTTCTATTCAATATCATACTGGAGATCCTAGTTAACAACATAAGATAAGGGAAGGACATTAAAGGTATCCAACTGGGAGAGGAGGTGGTGAAACTTGCTATTTGCAGATGATATGATTCTGTACATTGAAAATCGCAAAAGCTCCACAACCAGCAGTGATAAAGGAATATGGAAGAGTGTCAGGATACAAGATCAACAAACAGACGTCGATAAGTTTGTTATATACATCGGGAAAGACCATGGAAGAAGAGATCAAGAGACCAGTACCCTTCACAATAGCCAAGAACAAATGGAAATATCAAGGGATCTATTTAACAACAACCAAAAAAAAATACCCAAAAGACCTACACAAGGAAAAATACAAGACCCTATTACAAGAAACCAAAAGCAACCTCCACAAATGGGATAAGAGCCCATGTTCATGGATTGGGAAGACTCAAATAGTAAAGATATCAATCCTACCCAAGGCAGTAAAAGTTTAATGCTATCCTGATTCAAATACCAACAACCTTCGTCAAAGAATTGATGAAAACTGACCACTGATTCCATATGGAGAGGGAAGAAGCCCAGATTTAGCAGAGAACTCCTCAAGAAGAAGGAGATAGTCTGAGGACTTGCTTTACCTTCCATTAACACCTACTACACAGTCACCGAGGTCAAAACAGTGGGGTGCTGGCATAATGACAAATACTTGGACCAGTGGAAAAGAAAAGAAACCCCATAAATAAAACCATCAGCATATAAACAACTGATCTTCAACAAGGACCCCAAAAGCATCAAGTGGGAAGGGGATGTCCTATTTAACAAATAGTGCTGGAAACCATGGATATCCACATGTAGAAAAATGAAACAAGATGCCTACCTCACCCTATGCACAAGAACAGACTCAAGGCGGATCATGGAGCTAGAAGTAAAACCCCAAACCATCAGAAACATTAGTGAAGGAATCGGGACAAACCTAAGAACCTTGGCCCAGGGAATACAAAGCGAAGGGCAGGGTACACACACAGGGGACCTGAAATTGAAAAGTGGGATTTACTAAGGATAAAACACCTCTGTGCATCAAAAGACTTTATCAAAAGGGGCAACAAGGCAACCCACAGACTTGGAGATGATTTTTAGCAATGACACAAGATAAAAGGGCTTATTATTAAAATCCACAATACGCCCCTTGCCTGAAAAAAAGAGGGAAATAGTTAACCCCTTGAAGAGGTGGGCAAAAGAACTGAAAAAGAAGTTTCACTAAGGAGAAGACCCATATAACCAATAAACATATGAGAAAATCTCCCATTCATTAGCCATCAGAGAAATGCAAATCAAAACAACCATGAGATACCATCTAACACCCTTGAGGTTAGCCCAAATCAGAAAATCACACAGCAACAAATGTTGGAGGGGATGTGATAAGATAGGAGCTCTCCTCCACCACTGATGGTATTGCAGATATCTGCAGCCTTTATGGAAAGTGATCTGGTGATATTTAAAGAAAATGGAAATTGATCTACCTTATGACCCAGGAATCCCTCTACTGGGCATATACCCAGAAGAGGTAAGAAATAAACCATGATCGGTTGTATGTGATCCAATGTTTATTGTGGTGCCATTCACAATTGCAGAGATATAAACAACCTAAATTTCCATCGGTAGACTCTGGCACATACACACAATAGAAAGCAATGATGATCACATGAAATACATAGTTTCATGGGAAGAGTTGGAGGAAATTATGCTAAGTGAGGTCAGCCAATCAAAAAAGAAGTACAGCAAGAGTCTTCTGAGGTCAGTGTAATCAGTACAGTAGGTATATAAGAGAAGCCTATATTCTGGTTGAGGTACAGGGAGTTGGGAAAAGGTTAGACCAAACTCAAGGAGGTACATGTTTGTCCAATACAAAGAACGGGAAAGGAGGGAGAGGGGAGGGAGAAAAGCAGGGGGCAAAAGTGAAAGTATGATGGGGGGGCAGGGCACTAACCCACCCAGTGGTGGGGGAGTATTGGTTATATCGCCACAGAATTGGGAGTCGGCATATAGACCCTACTGCAGTACACCAAACCATGAGGGCAACGAGGTTGAGTGGAGGAATGCATGAAAAGAGAGGGCTACAGGGCTGACTCCAACCAGAACCAAACTGACCCCCTCCCTAGAAATATGTGTGACAGAGAACAACACTAAACCTACACGTTGGGGAGAGGGGCCAATATGCCATGCCCACATGGAAGCACACCAGGAAGGAAGATGAGAAAAGGACAGTTGGACTGGGCCCCTTGCTGGCATACCAGGCCTGGAGGACAACATCCCTGCGGGGAGCTGATGGGAAACAGAGGGGACTGGAGGGCCAACAACAGCTTGTGCCATGTGTCCCCTTACTGGAGCAGACTGCAACAGAGGACAATTCTGGGGTCACATGGTGGGGAGGTTGTGCAGTCTGAACCCCCAAAGTGGGGTGAACCAAGAAGGGAACATAACAGACCAGCAACTGGATCAAAACAAAGCTACAAAACCCCTAAAGATCTCCCCAAATGGACTTCAGGCTCGGAGGAACCAGCTCCTGGGGTTCCCCCATATCCAGTGGGGAGGTAGTCATGAAGGCAAGCAAACAGACCTAGAATTATGTACATTTCTTCTCTTTCTTTTGTTTCCTCCTTTTCTTTTTTCAATCTTTTGTTTTCTTTCTGTTTGGACTATGTCATAGTTTGTTTGCCTACTTATATAAGATAGGCATAGGAAGGAATCCCGAGAGAAAGCAATGGGACCAACAGTCTCAGAGGAACTTGGGGGTGAGGGTGGTGGGGAAAGGATGTGGTGAGCAGGCAGTGCCATAGACAGGGGAACAACTATGATATTAGAGTCAACAACAAGGAAGAGATAGGGATCCTGGGGGTGGTTGGAGCAACAGCAAACTAGCTAAGAGGAAGTACTAAGAAGTGGAAATAGGGGGAAAATGATGGTGGGATAGGAAGAAGGTAAAAGGAAACAGAGGAAGGACCTAGGAGACAAAGCAATGGCTGGAGGTATAAGCATAGGTGTGTACATATGTGAATACATTAATCCACAGAAAGGGAGGTATTGGCCTATGTACATATATTTATACAGCAATTCACAGAGGTAGGGGATAGACTTTGGGCCTCTGTTCCTACCCTCCCTCAATACAAGAACACTTTGTTCTTACAAATCAGCATTCTGAGATGCTCACCCTCCCGACACAATTGCTGGAGGCAAAAACAGTGCATAAGTAAATGTGGTGATGAAGGTGGATGGTGGCAGGCTATTAAAAGATATAGCATCTGGGATCTTAAATGCTTGAAGTTAAATAAGTGGCCATTCAGCAGAGAAGCAACAAGCCCACATGGAAAAAGCACACCAACCTGTGCAATCATGAGGAGTCATCGGAACTGGGTAACAGGCATCAGGAGACACATAACAAACAAAAGCATATTTTTGAGAACTAGGGAGGTTGGAGCAGAGACCCAAAGGCCATCTGTAGACAATGGAACCATCCCCCCACTTAGGGGTCACAAGGAAGAAATTAATCAACCAGGGTGCAGTAAAGCATCGATGAAACTCACAATATACCTCTGGTTTCTTGAGGCTTCCTCATCCCCAACTATCATGATCCCAGTGCTGCTTCTCAATTCAGACTAGACCAGAGCATGTACACAGGTACAGATAAGAGATGGGGGCTCACGACACAGGGAATCCAGGAACAGGAGTGGGAATAGTTACCAGAAGGGTAGGGGGAAGAGAGGAATGGAGAAAGGGGGAACCTATAGCAATGATTGACACACAACCATACACCGCTTTCCAGGGGGAAGAACAACAGAAAACATGGGAGAAGGGAGAAAGTGTTCGGTGTGAGATATGAAAATAATAATAACTTATAATCTATTAAGGGGTTATTAGGGGGTGGGAAGAGCAGTTGATAGCAAGGGCTCAATAGAAAGTAAATGTCTAGAAAAGAATGAAGGCAACAGATATATAAACATGCCTAATGCAAATTAATGTATGGATTGTAATAAGAGTTATGAGTCCGCAATAAAATTATCTTTAATTTTTTAAGTGCTAAAAGAACCATAGTTGATTTTATAATGCAGTTTATTTATCTCAAATATTATCATCTATTTAAGTAATAAATATAAAATTTATTAATAAAAAAGTTTGGAGGAAGGCTTATCAACAATCTGCCTTATGCAGCTAACACAACCTTGCTTGCTGAAAACAAGGAAGAGCTGAAGAAATAGTTGATGAAGACTAAAGGCTTCGCCCTATAGCACGGGTTACAACTCAATGTAAAGAACATTCAAATCCTCACAACTGGACCAACAGGTAACGTAAAGATAAATGGAGAAAAGGTTGATGTTGTGAAGGAGTCTGTCTTGCTTGTATCCACAACCAATGCTCATGGAAGCACCAGTAAAGAGATATAAAGGCAAGTTGCATTAAGTAAATCTGCTGCCCAAGACTTCTTCAGCATGTTGAAAAGCCAGATTGTTACTTTGAGGGCTAAGGTGCACCTGACCCAGGTCATGGCATTTTCAATTGTCTCATAGATGCATGTGAAAGCTGGATCTGGAATAAAGAAGACCAAAGAATTGATGCATTTGAATTGTGGTGCTGGAGAAGAATGTTGAAAGTATCATGGACTGCTAAAAGGACAAACGGACCTGTCTTGTAAGAAATACATGCCAGAGTGCTCCTTGGAGTCAAGGGTAGTGAGACTTCAGCTTATATGTTTTAGACATGTTCTTTGGAGAGACCAGTATGTGAAGAAGGACATTGTATTTGGTAAAGTACAGGGCCAGTGAAAAAAGAGGAAGGCCCTCAAAGAGATGGGTTGACACAGTGGCTGCAACAATGGGCTCAAGCAGAGGAAGAACTGTGGGGACTGCACAGGCTAAGCAGTGTTCCATTCTGTTGCATACGGGGTCTATGTGAGTCAGGGCCAACTCAATGGCACCTAACAACAACCATCACCAAATCATATGGACTGAGAATAAGGACGGGTGGATACAATCAGATCAGAGTATTGTTACCAGATCATGGAGAAACCAACTACAAGTGCCCATGCAACAACTTCATTCTCTAAAGCAGTGTGCACTAGAGCAGGCTCATACCAAATTGAAATGCACAACAAGAAACATCTCTTCAAAACTCCATCTTCAGAGACTGCTGTTGGTAGTTGGATATGGCCAGGGTGGGAGCATTTACACAATAGAAATAGGCAAACACTACAAGTAAGTGCTTCAAGTTTCCCAGAGACACCTGTTGCATACTTGCTAGCACACAAATGTCCCAACGCCTGTTTCCTGTAGGTTATAATTCTACTTATGTCTGTATGGTATAATGTCACTGAAACATGTCCCTTGTCCTTTTTTATGTAAAGTGGATAGTTTGGGCTCACGCCTTTTGAATGTAATTTCTATCTCGGGTAGTTTGTAGCTCTAAGAGACCCTGGGGGAAAAGTGTGGTATAGTATGGAGGAAGGTATAAATAGCATGTGGGAGCCTATAGATATATGTGTATGAGCATATTTGGAATGTTTGGGTTTTAATGCATGTGAATGAATGGGTGTGAGTGTATGTGTTTGTGTGTGTGGTCTGTAGATGTGAATATAAGTATGTGTGAGTGTGTATGCCTATATGGGCATGTGGTATGTGTGTTCATGTATGTGTGCACATGTGTATTTGGCATATATGTGTTTGTGTGAGTATGTGTGGTGTGTTAGATGTATGTATATAAGTTTAAGTTTGCTTTCTCCATGTCAGGAATCATAAATGCAAGCATTGTCTATAAACTCCAGTACAATTTGGTGAATTGTACCTCTTCACAGGGTTATTAAATCATTTTCCCTCCAAAGGTACACATGTTGTGGCATAAGGAGTAAACTGTTGACAGATGGTGGAGAAACTCCACAGGCCCTTTATTGAGACTTATTTCCATACATTTGTGCCAGTTTTTGAAATCTAATTGCCAATAAAATAATACTGTGATACTGCCACATCTAATACCTCTGCCACTCTCCCAAGTTACACTTGAATCCACTAGTAAATTCTAATCTCCCAGAGAAAAATATTTTTCCCTCTCTGCTGGAAAAGCAGTTCTATAAATTCAAGTACAATGGTTCATTTTCAAATGCAAACCTCCTTTCCCTAGTCCCCAAACCTCCTTTCCCTAGAGCCCTTCCTCAGCCTGCAAGAGAACAGTAGACCGTCTTTGTTTACTTGACAGAAGCACAGCTGTGGTTGACAAGCTGGTGAAGGGCTCTTTTGCAGAGAAATACTTTGATGAGCCAGATTGGGGTGACCACGGATTGTGGTTTTGGGGTAATACTTTACTCCTTATGGAAGGAAAGTGTCCAGAGACCTTGCTCTCCTTGCTACCAGATGAGGGCCTCCCTTCCCTGCCTTATACTTTTCACTCTCCTGCTGAAAATATTTGAGCACAGATCGATCCAGATCAATTTGAAGCTGTAAGTAAAAAACCGCCGTTCAGGGGAATACAAAAACATGTGGGCCAGTTGCATTTGTGTCTACTTAAAAAAAAAAAAAGCCTGTCACCTCAAACCACAAGTCTGCTAATCACAGTAATAGTCATCCTGTATATATCAGAGCTCTTTGCAATTTGCAAAGAAATAAATATTGAGGTCTGAATCTGGGTCAGATCAGTGTTAGGCCCAGATTGGTTGTGGTGATTGTGAACAGACGACACAATCCCTACCTAGATTGTCTTCATGTTATCACTGGAAGGTAGGATTTAATTTCTCCTATATTACAGACATCAAATTAAGGCTCAGAGAGGTGAAGAAATTCTTCCTTTAGGTTACAGTTATTAGCAAAAGTGAGGTTCAAACCAGGGTTGTCTGACTTAATCGTAGATCCAATGCAATGCACCCTTTGGTCTCTTGACTGCTATTTCTGTAAGGACTGATTATGGATACAAGCAAGAAAAAAATCCTTGACAACTTCAACCTTTTCTTCATTTATCGTGATGTTACCTATTGGTTCATTTGTGAGGATTTGAGTGTTCTTTACATTGAGATGCAATCCATACCATACAGGGTATAGTCCTTGATATTCAGGTCCTCCTCATTTTCAGCAAGCAAGATTGTGTCATCTGCGTAAGGTTAAGAAGCCTTCCTCCAACCTTTATGCCCCATTCTTCTTCATGTCATCCAGTTTCTGTAATTATTTGTGTGGTGAGAGAAGACAACCCGAAGGCACACCTTTCCTAATTTTAAATCATGCGGTATTCCCTTGTGTGTTCACACAGCTCCTTCTTGATCCATGTACAGATTCAGTATGAGCATGATGCACTGTTCTGGAATTCCCATTCTTCTTAAAGCTACCCAGAGTTTCTTGTGGTTCACAGAGTTGAATGCCTTAGAATTGTTAATAAAACACCGGTAAGCATCTCTCTGGTATTTCCTGCTTTCATCCCAGATCCATCTGATATCAGTAATGATATACCATTGTTTACCATCCTCCTCTGAATCCAGCCCAAATCTCTGGCAGCTCCAACCATTGTTGGATGAGCTTCAGCAAAATTTTCCTTGCATGTGATATCAGTGACATTGTTATCTAATTTGAGCATTCTTTTGGGCCACCTTTCTTTGGAATGAGTACAACAAATAGAGACCTCTTCCAGTCAGTTAGCCAAGTAGCTAGCTGCCTTCCAAATTTACTGACAGGACTAGTAAGCGCTTCCAATGCTTCATCAGCTTGTTGGCACATTGCAATCGGTAATCCTTCAATTCCTGGAGCCTTGTTTTTGGCTAATTTCTTCCTTCATTGGTACCGCATATGCTGTCTCTTGAAATGGTAAGAGGTCGGTTTGTTCTTTTGGTAAAGTAATTCTGTGTATTCTCCCCTCCCCCTTTTTGCATGATATGGGAATGAAGTACAAATAAAACTGTTTTGAAAAAAAAAGGTCATTACAGTACAATGTTATGTGCTCACCATGATTTAGATGTTCAAACTACAACATTTTTTGTTAATTTAAGGTTGATAGTTGAGTTAACCATTTCTTTTAGCTCATGATACAACTTGATGCAAATATACAAGACTTTACGATATATTGTTGCTTTGTGTTTCCCTAAGCTTTTTATCTTTTTCCCCATTCTCCTTCTTATTAAAGGCATGCATCCCCTCTGATGTTTATAAAACATAATGAATTGAAGAATGTTTGTATCCTTGAGAATCATGTAATGCTATTTGTGTTGTTGGATGTGTTCATTTTGTGCTTATGCAATTATATTATGAGCATCTTTTCTTTTTCTATTCAACATATGTTTTCATGATTCATCCATTTACACGTGGATCAATTACTTTGAGTGGCACCTAGAATACATAAGGATAACCCACAGTTGACTCATTCATTCTGCATTGAAAGACACTTCAATTGCTTTCCTGACAGCCTGAATAGTGCATCAATAAACTCATAGTGCATAACAGTTTTAACTGCTGGTATTAAGGTTCTTCATCATCTATTTTCACTGGTGTGGTCTTTTTTATTTCTGTATAAGCCATCTGGAGAAGTCCATCTGTAAAGAAATATTTTGTGCTGCTGAAAAAAGTATTTGCAATAAAGATTGTTGGTCTTGCAAAAGTCTATTATGGGATCTTCAACTTCCTTGCTAGCACCAGCACCATCTTTTTCCAAGTACAATTCCTTCTTCTTTGTTCCCAACTTTTGCATTCCAATTGCCAATAATTATCAATGCATCCTTCTTGCATGTTTGATCAATTTCCAACTGAAGGCTTTGATAGAATTCTTCAACCTCTTCCTCACTAGCTTTTGTGGTTGGTGTATAAATTTAAATACTAGTTGTATTGATTGGATTTCCTTGAATTAAGATAGATGGAATCCTATCACAGCATGTACACGTACTTCGAGATAGATATTAAAATGTTCTATTTTGTGGAAGAACAAAATGCCATTCCTCTTGATTGTCTCGTTCTCAGCATAGTAAACCATAAGATTTTCTGATTCACAAGGAGCAGTACCAGTGTTTGTGCTTGCTAGTGCCTTGAATGTAAATTTTTATGCATTCCATTTTATTTTTTTACAATTTCCAGTTTTCCTAGATTCATACTTCATACACTCCATATTCTGATTATTCATTGATGGTTGCAGCTATTTCTTCTCATGCTCAGACATACTCCATCAACAGATGATGGTCCCAAGGGCTTTACTTCCACAGACTTTACTCATCCGCGTCATTATGGTGAACTCTACTTTGAGAAGGCAGCTCTTCTTCGGTCATATCCTGAGTACCTTCTCACCTGAGGTGCTCATCTTCTGGCACTATCTCTGACAGTGTTCTACTTCTTTTTCAATATCTGAAAAATGTTTTGATTCTGTCAAAAATATTTTCAGTGGCTAATTGCCCAGAGATGGAAAGTCTATTCCTCTTTCCTAGTCTGTTCTTAGTATTGACAACAGTTGATTGTCTAATTTTTGTTGTTGTGGGTTCTCTAGTTTGTTTAATAAATCTGGTTGCATAATGTGTTGTGTGTTGGGCTGCTAATCTCAAGATACGTACTTCAAAACCCATGAGCTGCTCTACAAGAGAATATAAAGCTTTTATGCTCCTATAAAGATTTACAGGCTCAGTAACCCCCAGGGACAGTTCTACCATAGGTTTTAAGGTCAATATGAGTCACAATCCTCTCAGTAGTTGTGAGTTGGGGAATTTTGGGTTTCTTTTTGCCTTTCATTTTTATTTGTCTTTCAAATTTCCTATTTAAATATCATTCATAAATGAAAATGTGTTTTATTTTTAATGATAAAAATCAAATAAAGGATGATAGGCCATATTTCTGTCTCCTTTTAATTTTTTATTGCTAATGAGGTAAAAGTTAATTCAAAATAAAAAGGTTTTAAAAATGAATTAGATGAAGGTTCCAGCCCTTGTCTGCCAGTTTGTCACACTGTGGCATTTTGGGTGTTTCTATGATATTGGAAGTTAAATCATTGGTATTTCAAATGCTAGCATGTTCATCAAAAATGAACACGTTTCAGCAGAGTATCCAGATTAATAACAGATTAAAATGAAGGAATTATCTACCCACTTCAGAGGAATGCCTTGCTTAAAACCTTATGCATAGTTTGGAAACAGAATATTGTCAGAGATTGTGCCAGATTATGGACCCCT
Organism: Tenrec ecaudatus; assembly: GCF_050624435.1. Lineage (NCBI taxonomy): Eukaryota > Metazoa > Chordata > Mammalia > Afrosoricida > Tenrecidae > Tenrec > Tenrec ecaudatus. The sequence continues at coordinate 80,387,601 of NC_134541.1, read as the reverse complement.
GGGGAGATAAAGCACTCTAAATGTGACTAAGGAAGAGCTGCTCTCTTAAAGTAGAGTTGACCATGGAGATGTGACTGAAAGAAAGACTATAGGAGTAAAGCTTTTGAGATTTTATTTGCTGGTGGGGCACAACTGAAAATGAGAAGAAGCAACTGCATTGGAAGTCATCAAAAATTAAATGAAACACATAAAGATCACTATCTAGGTGTTAGTAAGCCAACATGTATTGCTGATTGCTATTTTGAATCAGAAAATCATATAGTATAAGAGATAGTTAAAGTTTATTGTGCCAACCTGGTCAATAAACACATGTGGGGTTAATTGAAGGGCCGAGAGATAAATGGCTTGGTGAGCCTTGTCTTTCTAGTCCTCAGGTCTCTTGCTTTCTGGTGGTCAAACCAAGGTGCAGCTGCTTTAGCCAGTTCCTTGCTTCAACTGTCAGGGCTCACTTCCTGCAGGACATCCCTGAGGAGAAACCACATGAACCTCCCCCGATGCAGCCCTGAGTGCTGGAGCAGCCATGTGGAGACCCCTGCCAGCGCTGAGATACTTACAAATTCACCGATTCGGCTTTCCTACTGCAGTCAGCATCATCAGTTGGCATGTGTTTTGTGAGAAAGCGGAGGACTTTGTGGATTCGTGTTGGACATTTGGGCTAATGTTGGATTTGTGAACTTGGGCAGCACTGGGTTGGGATGTTTTCTTGATGTGAATTTACCCTTTATATAAAACTTTCTCTTATACACAACAGTTTCTGTGGATTTGTTTCTCTAATGTACCCAGATTAACACAGTATATATGCTGTGAATGAAACAATCTAGAATTGGAAATTGATCAAACATGCAATCAGGATGTATTGGTGATCGGGATGCAAAAGGCAAAGAGGAAGGTATAGTAAATGGGAAATGCAGTCTTAGTAAAAGAAATGAAACTTGAGAACCCATGACAAAATTTTTCAAGAATTTTGCAACAACTTGTTCATAGCAATTACCTTTTCCAACAACACAAAAGGTGATTATACACATGGACTTTTCCAGGTGAGATATAGAGAAATCACATTGAATATATCTGTGGGAAGAGACGATGGAGAAACTCATATCAGAAACTAAAATCAGGCCAAAGTCCCACTCTGGACTAGACCATCAATTTCACATATTCCTGTTGAGGTTAAAGCTGAAGAAAATTAACATAAGTCCATAAGAGCCAAAATACAAACTTGAGGCTATCCCACCTAAATTTCAAGATCGTGTCAAGAACAGATTTGCTGCATTGAACACGAATGGCAGAAGACTGGATAAGTGTGGTAGTTACATAGTTTCATGTCAGCTTGATAAATAAGTGTAGGGGTGGAGTCTAGCCTGTCAACCAAATACCTCCTTGTGGGTGTGGACTTCTCATGGGGATTCTGTGAAGTTCCTCTCTCTCTCTGCCTTTGTCTTCCTGTTGACAAGCCATGCAGACTTGCTGAGCCCTGCAGGAACTTCTCTGTCAGCTTCACCTTCCTGTTGTAGAGGCACACTCAGAGAGCTGGGGAAGCCACGTGGAGATCCACAAAATCACTGAGATGCTTCCACCACCATTGGATTCACAAGACTGTGCATATCCGGACTGTAATCTTCCTGTATTTGGCATCATTGCATGTGACTGTGTGAGTCTGAAAACTATTTTTGGATGAGTACTGGACTTATGGGCTAATATCAGACTTATGGACTTGATTTGGACTGGACTGGGATATTTTCTAATGTACAATTACTCTTTGATATAAAGCTCTTTCTTTGGATTGGGGCAGAAAATGACCAACAAGGTGAGCCGCATAATCCGAGAGCTCTTTCGAACAAGGTGGGTTTGGTGTCCAGATAGCCAAGTGGAAGGAGTCTAATGAGTGAAATATCCCCCTGGGATAGCACCCCACCCCCACCCCACACATTTGTCCTGAGCCAGGCCCTTGGTGATCCAGGATCTGATTCTCGGGACTTCCCAGCTCATCAGGCCGTCGCCACTGTCACTGCAACCAGCTTTAGCCCCTCTCAATCACCAGACCAGCTCCCACGCCCAGAGACGCTTGGCATCTCTGCCAAGACATGTGCAGTGGGGGCAGGACCCCCTCCAGCAGCTGCCCACCCGAAGGACCCCATTAGGAGTGAAGTTTCCCTTCCCGCAGTTCCCCTCTCCCCACGTGGCAGCAATCTGCCCTTTGGCTCCCATAACTGACCTGAAATCTACTGTTGGATGCCTGGGCGACCTCCATGAAGGATGATCCACGCCCATTGCTGCCTGGGACCTCTCCATCGGCACCCTGTTTGCCTTCCCCCTGCCCCCATGAGCTTAGCTCCCACTCAACTCCTGCCCCAAAAGCTGCACTGCAATCTCTGAAGGCGCTAACCACAGCCGGAGCCCATCCTGCTTCTTCCCACTACACTGCGTTTCCCCTGGAGCCATTTCAGGATGGCCTGCATCACCGTGGAGCCCTGTGACCGCCGCCCAGAGTGCTAAGCCTGCCTGCCATGATGTGTTCTTTCCAGTGTGGAGCGCGGGCGCCAAGCCCCAGACCCTGCACCATTCACAGCGCCAGGCTGAACAAGAAGCACTCCTGCCTCCTGGGAAGGTGAGCGCCATGGCTGTGCGTTCCCACCACAGTCATCTTTGTCTGCTCTGGTGCACTGCCAGGTTTCCAGCGCCAGAAGCTCTGAGCGCGGAACCTGCCACAGTGTGTTCCTCCCAGGGCAGAGGGCGAGTGACACCGCTGTGTGTTCCCGCTGGAGTTGGCTTTATCCGCTCTGTGCACTGTGGGGTTTCCAGCCCCAGCAGCTCGGAGCACGAAGCCTGCCCACTGCTGATTGTCCCTCTCAGTGCAGAGGGCGGGCACCAGTGACTCCTGTTTCCCGCCGGAGGTGCCGCAGTCCATTCCAGCTCGGCCCATGTCGCTGTGGACCCTGTGCCACTCACAGGTCAGGTGGCTCAAGGGATAAGCATCCCACCTCCTAGGCAGCCTAGGACATGTCTTTGTGGTCCCTGCCGGAGCTGTCTCTGTCCTCTCCGGTCGGCTCTCACCACTGTGGTGTCCTGCAGGGTCCCCAGCACCAGCTTCTAAGCCTGCCCGCCCCAGCCCTTTCATGCATGCCGTCATAGGAGGCAGGTGTTGTGGCCGGCAGCTCCCTCAGCCCATTCCAAGCAGCATAGGAAGCAGGCACAGGAGCCAGCGCCTCCCTCATCACCCCTTGCATCCCCAGCCCATTCCAGGCAGCATAGGAAGCAGGCGCTGTGGCCGGTGTCTCCCTTAGCACCCCTTGTGGCCCCAGCACATTCCAGCTGGCATAGGAAGCGGGCGCTGAAGCTGACCTCTCCCTCAGCACCCCGTGAGGCCCCAGCCTTTTCTGGTCAGTGCAAGAGACTCACTGCTATGGTGCTTCTACCGCCAGTGTAGCCTCTGTCTACTGGCTTAACTCTACAGGCCAACAGGGTCCTGCGACTGTATGCTGTTCTAAAGAGCATTTTCCCCTCACATAGCCTGGCTCCAGAGCCCCAGATCAACACCACGTCCTGTGGCAAGGAGGCCTCACCCACCTCCGCCTTCTATTAGGCAACGCTAGAATTTGGATGTAAACTCATGCTGATTTTTCTTTATTTTTTTCTTTTACTTTTGGTGTTTTCCCTTGTCCCTTCTTTTCATTCTTATTTCTTCCTCCCTTTTCAGTATTACAATTACTTCTTATCTGCCCCTCTTTTATAGGTTTTCCTTCATTCTCTTTATTTTTTTTCCTCTTTAACTATATTATTACTTCTTTTCTCTCCTCTTTCATAGTTAATCCTTCTTTCTCTATATCCATTTGTTTCTTTTACCACCCAATATTTATTTTTATTAATTAAACAAAAAAAGGCTGCTAAGGGTGCCCTGACAGACTAGGTCAAACCAACCTTGGGCACTCCCTGAGGCTCCAGCCTCCACTCCAGTGACTGAAACATCTCACCACAGCTTGCCACTAGGCCACTGAGGAACATGGCCTACATGGCAGTCTTACATAACTCTATAGTAGGTCATAGGCAGCCACCAAAAATCATCCTTAACAGTAACACACATAAGGGCCCCCTGGTCTCCCAGAAACATAGGCCTAAAAAGGATCGAGAAAAATCAACAGACCACATCACTCCCAACAAAAAAATCAGAGAGACAAAACACAGTAGCAGAGTTAACATTTCTCATAAAAGAATAAGATACAGATCTTCCCAGAAGAAAATCTTCAGAAGTCTGCACGCAGTAATACAGGAGCCGAGGGAAGCAACCCAGAATAAGGATGAAATAATAGAGGAGATGAAGTCCATAAAAGAGGGGATGAAGTTCACCCACCAAAGGGAACTACGGGTGCTATCAGAGGAGGTAGCAGAAGCCAAACACAAGGTCACAGAATTTACAATTAGACTTGAGGAGGCACAGAACCATTTTAGTGATTTCGAGGACACTCAAACAGACCTAAGAAAGCGGGAAAGACAGTCAGATAGGAAAATTAAAGCATCAGAAGATAATCTGAGATCAATGGCAGATGCTGTAAAGAGGAATAATATTTGAATAAACAGTTGACTGGAGCACAACACAACACACTAGTCGACAGCCAAGATAGCAAAGGAATTTCTGGAAGAAAAGTTGCCCACCCTAACGGGTGATAACCAGACACTCATACAGGAAGCAGAAAGGACACCAGCTAGACTAGACCCCAAGAAGAACACGCCAAGGCAGGTAATAGTAAAAATATCCAACTTCGAGGAAAAAGAGAAAATTTTAAGAGCAGCAAGAGAAAGGAGGACAGTCACATATAAAGGAATGCAGGTAAGAGTATGCTCAGACCTATCAGCAGATACCATGAAGAGGAGAGATTGGAGAAGCATCTTCCAACAGGTGAAAGAAAAAAAACACACCTCCCCCAGAATCCTGTACCCTGCCAAGTTATCCATTAAGATAGATGGTGAGATAAGGGTCTTCCAGGACAAGGAAAGACTCAAAGAATATGCTGCAAGACAGCTGACCCTGCGGAAGATACAGGCTGACTCACTATGGCCAGTGGATCAACCTCCACCAAGAATAAACAGGAGACCATCATATATCCCATCTCCATCTAGAAGTCAACATTCCAGCAACAATTACCAGGGCAACGGGGTCTCAGAGGGAAAGAAGACAAGATAGATATAAATTCTCCACTCAAACACAGCACACTGATATGAAGGGAGATAGGTAAACACCCAAAACACAAGACAGGATATGACAACTATGAATCCACAGATAGTGATAATAACTCTGAATACTGATGGACTCAATTCATACATTAAAAGAAAAAGGCTTTAGGGCTGGCTCAGAAAACACAATCCATCAATCTGTTGCCTGCAAGAGACACATCTTAAGCACACAGACAAAAATATGCTAAGAATAAAAGTTTGGCAGAAAGTATACCAATTAAATGGTAACTATCAAAAAGCAGGGGTGGCTATCTTAATATCTGACAAAGCAGACCTCAAGGTCCAAAGGTAAAAAGAGACAAGGAGGGACACTACTTAATGTTCAAAGGCTCAGTAAACCAAGAAGCAGTTAGCGTACTGAATATTTACACACCAAATAATGGTGAGGCAAATTTCGTCAAACTATTAAAACAATAAAAAAGAAATCACAGACAATAATCATAGTAGGCGACTTTAACACTCCGCTATCAGAAAAAGAGAGCTCGTTCAGAAAGAAACTCAGCAAAGAGGCCATAGAGCCAAATAATGTAATTAGGCAACAGGGCCTGATAGAAATTTATAGAGCTTTCCATCCAACTACAAAAGTATTCACATTCTGCTCAAGTTCACATGGATCATTTTCAAGAATAGACCACATTCTGGGACACAAGTCAAGCCTGAGTAAATTAAAACACATAGATATTATCCAGACGTCTTTCTCATATCACCATGCCATAAAGCTGGAGATTAATAAGAGGACGTCCAGAAAATCAAGGGCAACTAATTGGAGGATGAGCAATGATCACCTGTGTCATGAATGGGTACAGGCCCAGATTAGAGAGGATATTAGGAAGTTTCTAGAAACTAATGAGAACAAGAATACAACATCAAAACTTATGGGATACTGCAAAGGCAGTTATCAGAGGTAGCTTAATATCATTAAATGCATATACGAAAAAAGAACAGTGACATATGACAGATACATTAATACAGAACCTCCAACAACTAGAACAGAATCAGCAGAACAAACCCTCCAATAGCAAGAGAAAAGAAATAATAAAAATCAGGGAAGAGCTAAACCAGTGGGTAGACAAGAGAACAATGCAAAAGATAAATGCAGCTAAAAGCTGGTTCTACGGAAGGAGCAACAAAATAAAGAGACTGCTGGCAAATCTTACCACGGATAGAAAGGAGCAAACATCAATAGTCAGGATGAGGGATGAAACAGGGGAAATAACAACAGACCCAAATGAGATTAAAAGGATAATCACAAAATACAATGAAGCTCTGTATTCTGATGAACTCAGAAACACGGAGATATGGATAAATATTTGGAAAAAGAGTCTTTCCCTAGATTATCTCAGACAGAGGTCAAGAACTTAAAAAAAATAAAAACAGAGAAAAAGAAGAAATCAAGAGGATCATCAAGAATCTACCAACAAAAAGAGGCTCCAGGTCAGATGACTTCACTGCAGAATTCTACCAAGCATTTAAGGAAGAGTTGACACTGATCCTCCACAAAATATTCCATAGCATAGAAAAGGCTGCAAACTCCCAAAGTCATTCTGTTAAGCCCACATAACTTTGATACCCAAACAGGGCAAAGACCCCACAGGTATAGAGAATTACAGACCAATATCTCTAATGAACATAGATGCAAAAATCCTTAACAAAATATTGGTCAATAGAATACAAAAAGTGCATAAAATATATCATCCATCATGACCGGGTAGGATTCATCCCAGGGATGCAGAGATGGTTTAATATTGGAAAATCCATTAATAGTATACACCACATCGAGAAGAAAAAGAATTTTAAAATATGATAATATCCATAGAAGCAGAAAAAGCATTTGACAACATCAAACACCCATTCCTAATTAAGACACTCATAAAGATAGAATTGGAAGGTAAGTTCCTCAAGCTGATACAAGCTATTTATGAAAGGCCAACAGCCAACATCATAGTTAATGGAGAAAAGACAAAAACAATCCCACTGAAAAAGGGGACAAGACAAGGATGCCCCCTGTCCCCACTTCTATTCAATATCATTCTGGAGGTTCTGGCTAACAACATAAGACAACGGAAGGTCTTCAAAGGGATCCAAATGGGAAAGGAGGAGGTTAAACTATCACTATTTGCAGATGACATGATACTGTACATTGAAAACCCCAAAAGCATCAGAGCAGGAGTACTTACAGCAATCGAGGAATATGGAAAAGTGGCAGGATACAAGATCAATAAACAGATCGGTAGGTTTTCTATACACATCAACAGGACCATGGAAGAGGGGATTAAGAAGGAAGTACCATTCAGAGTAGCTAAGAACAAACTGAAATAACTAGGAATATATATTAACAAAAAAACTTAAAGACCTAGCAAGGAAAACTATAAGACCCTAGTACAGGAAACCAAAAGCAACCTCCACAAATGGAAAAACATCCCCTGCTCATGGATTGGAAGACTTAGCATAGTAAAGATAACAATCTTACTTACAGCACTTTACAAGTTCAATGCTATACCAAGTGAAATACTCTCAACCTTCTTCAAAGAACTGGAAAAACTGATCACCAATTTCATATGTAGAGGGAAGAAACCCAGAATTAGCAGAGAAAGGACAAAGTTGTAGGACTCACCTTACCTGATTTTAATGCCTATTACACACTTATAGTGGTCAAAACAGCGTGGTACTGGCAAAATGACAGACACTCAGACCAGTTGAAAAGAATAGAATGCCCAGGAATAAAATCATCAGCATATAGACAACTGATATTCGACAAGGGTCCCAGAACCATCCAGTGGGAAGCAGATGTCCTTTTAAACAAGTGGTGCTGGAAACAATGGATATCCACATGTAGAAAAATGAAACAAGATGGTTACCTCACCCCATGCACAAGAATAAACTCAAGGTGCATCACAGACCATAAGTAAAACACAAAACCATCAGAATCATCAAGGAGGGAATTGAGACAAATCTGAGCACTGGCCCGGGGAATTCATAGGCTCACTGCAATAGGGAAGGGTACACACACAGGTGAACTGGAAATCAACAGATGGGATTTAATAAGAATAAATAACCTAGACACCTCGAAAGACTTCACCAAGAGGGTGACAAGACAACCCACAGACTGGGAGAGGATTTTTAGTAATGACACATCGGACACAGGGCTCATTATTAAAATCTATAACACCCTCATGACCTGCAAAAAGAGGAAAATGGTTAACCCCCTAAAGAAGTAGGAAAAAGAACTAAAAAGAATTTTCACTAGGGTGGAGATCCATATGGCCAATAAGCATATGAGAAAATGTTCCAGGTCATTAGCCATAAGAGAAATGAAAATTAAAACAACCATGAGATACCACCTAACACACCTGAGGCTAGCCCAAACCAGAAAATCAAAGAGTAACAGGTATTGGAGGGTCTGTGGTGAAGTAGGAACCCTACTCCACTGCTGGTGGTCATGTAGATTTGTACAGCCACTGTGGAAAGCAATCTGGAGATACTTAAAGAAAATGGAAATTGATCCACTTTGTGACCCAGTCATCTCTCTACTTGGCATATACCCAGTGGAGGTAACGAATAAAACACGACCAGTCATCTGCGCTCCAATGTTTATTGTGGCACAATTCACAATCACAAAGACCTGGAAACAACTTAAGTTTCCATTGATAGACGAGTGGATTAGCAAACTGGCACATAGCCACAATGGAGTACTATGCAGCACTGAAAAGCACAGATGATCACATGAAACACGTCGCTTCGTGGGAAGAACTGGAAGGAATCATGTTAAGTGAGGTAAGCCAATCTCTAAAGAACATGTATAACATGAGTCCCCTGAATTAGGAATAGAAGTATGGGCACTATCTCACAATAAACGGGTGGAAGCATAGATAGTTGGGGGGAAGGCAGACAACACCCAGGGAGGTACATGAGATTCCAACATAAAGAAGGAGGTACATGAAATTCCAACATAAAGAAGGGGGGGGCAGGAGGAGAGAGAATCGAGATGGGGAGAAACTGAGTTGATGGCACAAAGGGAACAGGACACTAACCCACCCAGGGGGAGAGTATAGGTTGCGTTCCAACAGAACTAGAATGTGCATACTGACTCCACCATGACCCACCAAACCAGGAGGGCAATGTAACACGCTGAAGAATCCACAAAAAAGACTGGACCATACAACCGGCCCAAACCAAAATCAGCCCAACCCGCACCATAGAAGGTAGTGCCACAGAAAATGAAAATAGATCATCTGGTGAGGGAAAGGAACCAGCCTACCATATCCAGATGGAAGTGGAAGCAAATGAAGGGGGAGGAAGGGAGTGGAGTACCCCAGGACCCACCAAGCTCAGAGAACAATAGCCCTGCTCAGAGTGGCCAATGCACAGATGTGACAGCCTGCACTGACCAATGGCCCTACACGGGGCAGCACTGGAGACACAGTGTGGGATGTGTGACTGAGCTGACCCCACCACACTGAGGCAAAACACTTGGGGCATGCAAACAGAGCGGCGGAGGTCCCGAGGGAGTATAAAGGATAGACTTTGGGGCTAGGGCATGGCACCCCATCAGATTTGTCCGGAAACCACTCCTAAAGGTCACCAAATAGACCTTGAACTATTAACAGGTGTTTCTCTTTTTAAAATTTTTCTATTTATTTTTAATTTTTTCTCTTCCTTTAGATTTTGTATGTCAGTGGCTTTTTTGTTTGTTAGTTTGTCGGTGTTGCTGCTGTTGTCGCCATGTTCTTATGTGCCACTTTGTTTGGTGCTGTCAAGGCGATCTGCAATTTTATGAGCATATTATTATCTCTGAAGGTCTATTTAGATAAGATAGGCTGGATAAATAATGTAGACAAGAAAACAACAGTACCAATGATCCCAGGGGACATGGGAGAATGCACGGTGGGGGAAGGGAGGAAGGGTTTGACAACCCAGGGGCAAGGGAACAATGAGTGGTTCAAAACCAGTGGCAGGTAGGGGATGGAAGGACTGGTAGGGAGTGACCATGGGCAATGTAACCAAGAGGAATTACTGAAACCAGAACTAAGACTGAACATTGTAGTGGGACAGGAGGAAAGCATAAGGAAATAGAGGAAAGGAGTAGGAGGCAAAGGCCATACATAGAGGCCTAAATACAGACATGTACATATGTAAATGCATTTATGATTATGGGCGAAATAGACCTATGTGCATATATTTATAGGTTTAGGAGTAGGGTAGCAGTTGGACATTGGGCCCCCTCATGTGCATTCCCTTAATACAAGAGCACTTTGCTCAACTAAACAGTCATTCTGTGATACCCACCTTCCCAATATGATCGCTGAAGACAAATGTATGCATAAGCAAATGTGGTGAAGAAAGCTGATGGTGCCTGGCTATCAAAAGATATAGCCTCTGGGGTCTTAAAGCCTTGAAGGCAAACAAGCAGTCATCTAGCTCAGAAGCAATAAAACCCACAGGGAAGAATCACACAAACCTGTGTGATCACGAGATGTTTAAGGGATCAGGTAGCAGACACCGTAGAACAAAAACCATCATTTTGTGATCACCTTACCCATATAAATGCTGAAGACGAATGTGTGCATAAGTAAGTGTGGTGAAGAAGGCTGATGGTGCCCGCCTATCGAGAGATATAGCGTCTGGGGTCTTAAAGTCTTGAAAGTAAACAAGCAAGCATCTAACCCAGAAGCAACAATGTCCACATGGAAACAGCACACCAACAAGTGCGATCATGAAAGACCGGGGGGACCAGGTTTCAAGCACCAAAGGCTGGGGGGTGGGGAAGAGGGGAATCATGTCATCATGAATGAGGGGATCACGTGATGGGCACCCAATGCCCAACTGAAGACTGCAGAGGGGTAGTGGGGAGGAGATGAGTCACTCAGGGTTCAGTGTAGCAATAAGGAAACTTACAACCTTCCTCTAGTTCTTAAACACTTCCTCTCCCCCCACCCCCTGCCCAATTATCATGATCCCAACTCTACCTTGCAAACCTGGTTAGACCAGAGGATGCACAGCAGTGCCGATGGGAACTGTAAACACAGGGAATCCAGGACAGATGAATCTCTCAGGACCAGTGGTGAAAGTGGTGATACCGGGAGGGAAGGAAACCGATTACCAGGATCTACATATAACCTCCTCCATGGGGATGGGCAACAGAAAAGTGGGTGAATGGAGATGCCGGGCAGTGTGAGATATGATAAAATAATAAATTATAAATTATCAAGGGTTTGTGAAGGAGGGGGAAGAAGGGAGAGAGGGAGAGGAGAAAATGAGGAGCTGATTCCAGGAGCCCAAACAGAAAGCGAGAATTTTGAGAATAATGAGGACAATGAATGTATAAGTGTGCTTTACACAATTGCTGTATGTGTGGATTGTGATAAGAGTTGTGTGGGCCACAATAAAGTGATTTTTAAAAGAGTTCTTTCTTTAAAAACATCATTTTATTAGGGGATAAAGCTCTTTCTTATACACATATGAGTGTCCTTGGGTTTGTGTCTCTAGTGAACCAGACATAACACAGTAAGCTATGGGAAGACATCAAGAATATCATTCAAGAAGAAAGAAAAAGGTCATTAAAAAGAAGGGAAATAAAGAAAAGATCAGAATAGATGTCAGGAGATACTTTAAAACTTGTTCTTCCTCATAGAGTAGCTAAGGCCAATAGAAGATATGATGAAGTCAGAGAGCTGAACAGAAAATTTCCAAGGGCAACTCAAGAAAAACAGTAAAATATTATAATAAAATATGCAGACTTAGTGTTGAATTGCAATAGTGAAATTTTCTATAGGCAAATTAATGAATGAAGCAGAAAACATTCAAAGAAAATGGAAATAATACACAGAATCACTGTACCAAAAAGAACTAGTTTACATTCTACCACTTCAAGAGGGAGCATCTAAGCAAAAAACGAATAGTGCTTGAATTAGTTTATTGTGCCAAGCTGGCCGATAAACACATGTCGGGTTAATTGAAGGGCGGCGGCATAAATGGCTCAGTGAGCCTCGCCGTTCTAGCTCTTGGGTCTCTTGCTTTGTGATGGTCGCACGACAGTGCAGCAGCCTTCGCAGTTCCCTGCTTCAGCTTGCAAGGCTGACTTCCTGCAAGATATCCCCAAAAAGAAGCCACATGTGCCTACCCCGATGTAGCCCTGGGTGCTGTAGCAGCCATGTGGAGACTCCTGCCAGCGCTGAGATGTTTACACATTCACTGACTCAGCTTTCCTCCTGCAGTAGGCATCATTGCATCTGTTTTGTGTGATGGAAGAGGACTTTGTGGATTGGTGTTGGACATATGGGTTAATGTGGGCCTTGTGGGCTTGGGCAGCACTGAGTTGGGATGTTTTCTTTATACGCACTTAACCTTTATATAAAATCCTCTCTTATACATGCATTTCTGTGGATTTGTTTCTTTAAAGTACTCAGACTAACACAGTGCTGGAGAAAAAAGTTCAAGTTTCACTGGGGGCATCAGCCAAAAGCAGTGCTCCAGGAATTTATGGAATACCAATTGAAGTATTTCAACAAGCTGATGAAGCTGCTCTATGCCAGGAAATTTGGGAGACAGCTCCTTGATCAACTGACTGGAAGAGATTCACATTGTACCCACTCTAAAGAAGAGTGACCTAACAAGATCCTGAAATTATAGAACAAGATCATTATTGTTCTCAAGCAAGCAAAATGTTACAGAAGGTCATCTAATGATTGTTGAAGCTGTCCATTGACAGGGAACTGCCAAAGGTTCAGGCCAGATTCAGAAGAGGATGTTGAACAAGGGATATCATTGCTGATATCAGGTGGATATTAAGTGAAATCATAGAATACCAGAAAGTTGTTTACTTGCGTTTTATTGTCTTGGGTCACTATGAGCCAGAAAGGACTCAATTAAAGTGAGTGGGTAAAGACATTCCACTGGGTGCGTTATAACAAACTGAACAGCCTTGAAAAGAATGGAAATCCCAGAACAGTACATTGTGCTCATGCAGAACCTATACTGGATCAAGAGGTAGTTGTGAAAACAAAACAAGAGCATACTACATGTTCTAAAATCAGGAAAGATGTGCATCAGTGTTGTATCCTCTCATCATTCTTATTAAAATTCCATGCTAAGCAAATAATCAGAGAAGATGGAATATTTGAAAAAGATTGTGAGATCAGAATTGGGGGAAGGCCTTTTGCTTTGTTTTGTTTGACACATTTGTTTTTATTGTTGTTGTTAGGTTCCTTCAAGTCAGTTCTGACTCATAATGACATAATGTACAACAGAGCAAAACACTGCCGGGTCCTGCACCATCCGCACAATTGTTATTGTGTTTGAGTCATTGCTGCAGTCACCGTGTCTGTCCATCTCGATTTAGGCCTTCTTCTTTTTTACTGCCCCAATTCAATTCATAAAAGTGACTGTAGGAAATGTTGTGACTGCACAAAACATTTGCAATCCTGTGTTTTACCTAGCGACCAGGACTGGCCTCTCAGCCCCACCTGGGCAGGTGTGCCCTTGGAGATGTGACCTGGGTTCTAGGGGTCCCACTCCCAAGAGTGCTTATTATGTGTGAGACAGGGTACCAAAGGCTGCACATACCTTGCCTCATTTGTTCCTTACACCTTTATGAGGCTTGTTGTTTGGAGTTAGGGGCCCTTGAGTCAGTTCTGACTCATTGCAGCATTTTGTACAACAGAACAAATCACCATCCAGTCCTGCACCGTCCTCACAATTGTTTGTTTGAGGCCACGGTTACAACCACTGTATCAATTCATGTCATGGAGGCTCTGCTTTTTCACTGACCCTGTCTACTTTGCCCAGCGTGGTCTCCATCTCCAGGGAGTGGCCTCTCCAAATAACAGATGATTCAAATGCATCAATTCTTCTGTGGTCTTCCTTAGTCACTGTCCAACCTTCATGTGTATATGGGGCAAATGAAAATACCATGGCTTGAATCAGGCTCACCCTCATCTTTTAAAGGATATCTTCAGTCTGCCCAAGGCACTACATAAGTTTAAAGCAATACTGATATAATTATCATCATCTTTCTTCAAAGAACTGTAAAAACTGATTACCAGCTTCATATGGAGAGGGGAGAAGCCCAGAATAAGCAGAGAACTCCTCAAGGAGAAAGAGAGAGTGGGAGAATTTGTTTTAACTAACTTTAGCACCTATTATACAGTGGTCAATACCTCATGGTATTGGTATAATGACAGATACTCAGACCAGTGGAAAAGTAGTGAAAACCCAGAAATAAAATCATCAGCATACAGACAACTGATCTTTGATAAGGGCTCCAAAAATATCAAATGAGAAGTGATGGCCTCTTCAACAAGTGGTACTGGGGTAAAATGGATATCTACCTGCAGAAAAATGAAGCAAGACCCTTACCTCCCTCCATGTACAAGAATGAACTCAAGGTGGATCACAGACCTAGAGGTAAACACCCAAACTATTAGGGCCATCAATGAGGGAATTGGGACAAACCTGAGAACTTTGGAACAGAGAATACTTAGGCTATCATAAATAGATAGGAGGACAAAAATACAAATGAGTCACAAATTGACAAGTGGGGTATACTGATGATAAAATACCTGTGTACATAAAAAAAATCACCAAGCGAGTAATAAGACAGCCCACGGATTGGGAAAGAATCCTTAGCAATGACTCATCAGACAAAGGCCTTATTATTAAACTCTACAATACTCTGCTAGCTTCCCCAAAGGAGAAAACTAATTGCCCACTGAGGAAGTGGGCAAAGGACCTGAACAGAAGTTTCATAAGGGCAGAAATCAGAATGGCCAATAAACATATGAGAAAATGCTCCCGATGATTAGCCATAAGAGAAATGCAAATTGAAACAACTCTGAGATACCACCTAACACCCTCAAAGATAGCCCAGTTCAAAAACTCAGAAAGCCACAGTGTTGGAGGGGCTGTGGTGAGATAGGAACTCTCATCCATGGCTGCTGGACCTGTCGATATGTACTGTTACCATGGAAATCAATTTGGCAATATCTTAAACAGATGGAAAATTGAGCTACCATATAACCCAACAATCACCCTACTGGGCATATACCCAGAAGAGGCAAGAAACAAACCACAGTCAGACATCTGTGTTCCAAAGTTCACTGCGGCACAGTTCACAATTGCTAGGAGTTGGAAACAATCCAAGTTTCCATCAACAGATGAATGGATTAAAAACTGTGTACATACATACAATGGAGTACTATGCATCCCTAAAAAGCAGTGATGAACGCATGAAGCATATTATCACATGGGAAGAACTGGAAGAAAGTATGCTAAGTGAAGTAAGCCAAGCACAAAAGGACAAGTACAACATGAGTCCGCTGAGGTAAGCTTAAAATTCAAAAGGGACATAGGGAAACACCTACCGTTTATATACATTCCTGGGTTCAGGTCCAGGTAGTATGGCAGGGGCCAAACCAAACCTAGGGGTACATATGGTAGCCAACTAAAAAGGGGGGTGGGAAAGACATGGTTAGCAGGGGCACTAACCCACCCAAGGTGAGGTTAATTTTTATATCTCCACAGGGAAAGAGGGACCAGATTTCAACCTGGTGCTCCAAGATGTGAATGCAACATACCAGCATGGAGCAAGGAACCAGCAGAGATGTCTGAGGATCCGGCCCCAATCTCAACTACATGGACTTCCCTGCAGAAGAATTCACTTCAGAGGATAACACTGAAGCCACAACTGAGGAAGAGGGACATGTCAGATCAGAACACAAAGGAGCAAATGAAGTTGGAGACAGATAGAGTGGAGCACATCCTGGTCCATCAAGCTCTGAGGACAATATTCCTGTTCAGAGCAGCCAATGCACAAAGAGGAGCATAGGGCCAGCTCCACTAGTAAACACGACATCCCTCACTGACCCATACTGCTATGGGGGACAACACTGGAGACAGTGTGGGAAGTGTGCCCGATCTGACTCCACCACACAGAGGCAAAACGCTAAGGGCATGTAGCAGAACAGCAAGGGGAGCAGAGCAATGAAGTCCCCAGGGAATACCAAAAATACTTTAAGGCCAGGGCATAGTACCCCATCAGACTCGACTGGAAAACACACCTAAAAGTCAACAAACAGACCTTGAACTATTTATAGGCTTTTTTTGTCATTGGTTTTTTTTTGTTGTTGTTGTTTTCTTTTGGTGCCTTGTTTTTCTTTGTCTTCTTTTTGTGCATATTACTATTTCCGAATGTCTATAAGATAGGCAGGATAAACTATCCTGAGGAGAAAACAATGGACCAACAGTTCTGGGGGGACATGGGAGAGGTGGAAGTGGGAAGGAAAGGAAGTGGGTGTTAATAAACCCAGGGACAAGGGAACAATAAGTGATCCAAAATCGATGGTGAGGAGGGTGTAGGAAGCCTTGTAGGGCTTGATCAAGGGCAATGTAACCGAGAGGAATTACTGAAACCCAAATGAAGGCTGAGCATGATAGTGGGACAAGAGGACAGTAAAAGGAAATAGAAGAAAGAACTAGGTGCCAAAGGGCATTCATAGAGGTCTAAATATAGACATGTACATATGCAAATATATTTATATATGATGATGGAGAAATAGATCTATGTACATATATTTAAGGTTTAGTATTAAGGTAGCAGATGAACACTGAGCCTGTACTCAAGTGCTTCCTCAATTCAAGAACACTTTGTTCTATTACCTGGCATTCCAAGATGCTCACCTTTCTGACACAATCGTTGAAGACAAAACAACTGCATAAGCAAATATGGTGAAGAAAGCTGATGGTGCCCAGCTATCAAAAGATATAGCATCTGTGGTCTTAAAGGCTTTAAGATAAACAAGTGGCCATCTATCTGAGAAGCAATAAATCCCACATGGAAGAAGCACACCAGCCTGTGTAATCACAAGGTGTCAAATAGGATCATGTATCAGGCATCAAAGGCCCAGAACAAAAAATCATATCAATGTGAATGAGGGGGAATGCAGGGTGGAGACTCAAAGCCCTCACATAGGCAACTGGACATCCCCTTACAGAAGGGTCATGGGGAGGTTACGAGCCAGTCAGGGTGCAGTATAGCACTGATGAAACATACAACTTTCCTCTAGTTCTTTAATGCTTCCGACCCTTCACTACCATGACCCCAATTCTACCTTACAAATCTGGCTAGTCCAGAGCATGTACACGGGTACAGAAAAGAGCTGGAAACACAGGGAGTTCAGGACCTATAAACCCTTCAGGAGAAATATTGACAGTAGCCATGCCAGGAGGGGAAGGGGAAGGTGAGGGGAGATAGGGGGAACTGATCACAATGATCTACCAATAACTCTCTCCCAGGAGGTATGAACAACATAAAAGTGGGTGAAGGGCGACATCAGTCATGGTAAGACATGAAAAAATAATCATTTATAAATTCTCAAGGGTGCATGAGGGAGGGAGGGAGGGTGGAGGATGAAGGGTAAAAACGAGAAGGCTCAAGTAGAAAGAAAATGTTTTGAAAATGATGAGGACAACAAATGTACTTGACACAATGGGTGGGTGTATTTGGATGGATGGATGGATTGTGATAAGAGTTGTATGAGCCCCCAATAAAATGATTTTTTTCAAAAGGTCATCTTTGCTCTTTAACACTTGAAAAAGTACTTGGGTAGCAGGTCTGCTCCTTGCAAGATGTCTTTTTGATCTCTTGACTGCTGCTTCCATGACCCTTGATTGTGAATCCAAGCAAGACAAAATCCTTGACGTCAGTCATTTCTGTTGATTATAATGCTGTCTATTAAACCAATTGTGAGGAGGTTTTTTTGTTTGTTTGTTTTCTTTATATTGAGTAGTAATCTGTACTGAAGTCTGCAGTCTTTGATTTATATCAGCTTTGAGTCCCCCTTACATTCAGTTAACAAGGCTGTGTCATCTGCATATTGAATTGAGTTTTTTAGAAATATGTGTTGGATCCCTATTCTCCATACTGTTTGGGGAAAGGATTTTCTTTGTCATATTAATTAGATCAAACCCCTATGGATTGGGTTCAAGATCTAGTCACATCTGGGCTATTAATGAACAGATTTGATACAGAGCTTGCATTTATGCACTTAAAGGGAAAAACAGATGCCATGGCAGGATCATTTACAATCAATGGAGCCAATGCCTAGGACTGCTCCAAGGAAGGGATCAGTTGAACCGAGACTAATTTTGGTCTCAATGCTCCAGAACCGTGAGAAAATTGTATTCTTTCAAACAAACAAAAAGGCAAGATCTATACCTAAACCAAGTCTGTCTCAGTCCAAAGGTAATTTTTCTGCTATTCTATGACCTATCTTTACTTTGATCTCCTCCCACTGTCTATTTAGCTTCATCTGGAATCTGCCACCACTCTGTCCCCCAACTTTGTATCTTTCTCTTGAATGGATGTTTCTGCATGTCTGCCATCTGCTAAAGGGGTAACAAGTTTATAGGGAGAAAGTCCCCAGCACTAGGTTCAACTGTAGCTCTAATAATCCAGACTTTTCTGGTTTCCTCCTCTTGTCAGTATATCAGTTCTCTCTCTAAATGGTCTCCCGTGCCCTGAGGAAACAAAATCAAATCCCTCCGCCTAGCATCTCAAATAATTCCCCATCTAGTTCCAGCATGTCTTTCCACTGACTATGCATTCGTGGTACCAATCCAATTTGCCTGCTCTTTATGCCTGGGTGCATTCTCATCTCCATATGCTGTTGCCTGCAACCTGCCGGCATCCATCGAAGTCCTCTTATCCTTTGAAGCCCATTTCAAAAACTGCTCCCCACAGTGGCCTTTCACTCCCCTGAACTGTGCCATTGAAAATTTGTCCTGATGAAAATTAGTTCACCCATAATTTACTCCATGACAACTAACAACAACAACCAAAACCTTGATTAAAAAAAGAGTTCCTCTGTAGTAGACAAAGAGAGATACACTTTGAGTTATCATTTTATGGGCAAAAACAACTTTTAGAATGAGCCTCAAGATATAGGGAAAGAGAACCAGTATTTTTTGGACATCTGTGTACCATGTACTACCTGGGTATTTTGAGTGTATTCTCCTGTCTAACTCTCAGGGCAGCTCTGTAAGGTAACAGAGAAAGTAACAGCACTCACATCTCCCCCTCCTATCTTTTCATTCTGTGCTATTGGGCAGGGGTGAGTACGGAGGGCAGGAGGAGAGTAAGAGCAATCTGGAGTATTTGTGCACCTTCAGATGACTTTTCTAAGTAAGGTTCTTACACTGGGGATAAAGAATGGAAGTTGAAAGGCCAGCTTAGGGTGAAACCTGGCCACTCCACCATCAGACACACAAGAAAAAATGCAGAGGAAATGCAGCCGAGGAAGAGAACTTCAAAGACATGAGGCTGGCTCTAAAACAGACAAGTGTGTGCATACACACACACACACACACACACACAGCCTCACACCCCACGTCATTCAATTCCCCTGCATGTTCTAAACCTAGATGATCAGATAATAAGAGGTTGAGTGGTGTGCATAACATCAAGTTGATTAAATTTGTTTACTGATAATTCTTTCAAGTTCCCATAAATATCATGTAATTTCCTTGCTGTATTTTAAATAGATTTGGGCTAATGCATTATTGACAGCCCTCTTTCAGACCAGCTCAACAATGTCATTCAGGATAATTATTTCATAACAGATTTCCAGAGCCCCCTGGTTCCTGTTGGGATTCACTTGGGCATAAATTATGGAGCTGAATATTTAATCAGTGTCTCTGTTAAACCCTGTGGCTTATTTTTAGAAATCCAGGGGGGTGGGAGAGTAAGTGGGAGAGAGCATATTTGTATTATTACAGCATGAATACATTTCTTCTGTTCTTGGTGAATTTTGCTTCCCCCTCAATTCCACCCTCACCCCAAACTCAGTCAAGCAGGAAAAGCAGCCTGAAGCATTCTGCCTTAAAAAAATAAATAAACCCAAGCATTAATCTTTTGACTGTATTAAATTAAATATTAATGTTAATAGATCACATAATGGGAAGTTAAAAAACACACACGAAAGAGTGACATTTACACCACATTCTCTCTAATGACTCTTCCATTATGCAAGTTAGCCCCTCTCTTAACTAATAATCCCTAAGCAATGGCATCTTGGAAAGGTAAAACCAGAAGATGGGGACTGCTGATTGTGGCATTTCTAAAGGCTGTATGTGGGGGCGGGGGGGGGGCGGAATGTCATGGGGCAGCCAGATTTCCCCCCTCCCTGTGTTTCCACCAGAGCTCAAGTTGTTGCCTTGTAAGGAATCATCTCAGCAAATTAACAACGCTGGAGCCCTGCTCAGCAAACTGGCCATGTTTGTATTTCTGGCTATTTGTGGTGTTACAGATGCAGAATCAAGTCAATGGAGAGCATGAACAGAGTGCCCACTCTGTAGCCGGTGGGTTATGTTTCCCTGACACCTGGTATTACAACATAGAAGCCATAGGGCTTCAAACTCCACCACTTCTTACCACTCCTCTAGGAGCTGGCATCTGTGTTTTGGTTGGTAATCCAGTTCTCGACTCTGCAGACCCCTCTGTGGAGAGAAGTACTCTATAGAGGGCTTTGTTTGTTTGTTTGTTTGTTTTGGCTGTAATCTCTAAAAAGCCAGATCACCAGACTTGTCTCCTGGGGTGTCACTGAGTGGGTTTAAAATGTTACCTTTGGATTAATCGCTAGCACAAACATTTCCCATCACCTACTGGAACCCCCAATCTAGCTTTTGATACTGGCAATCACCCTTTGTGTGTATGTGTGTGTGTGTGTGTGTGTGTGTATGTGTGTGTGTTTGGTAAGAGCCCTCATGAAACAAATGGCTATAAATTCTTGCCTGCTAATAAAAAGTTTGCCAATTCAAATCTTCCCATTGGGTTTGTATGAGGAAGGCCTAGTAATTTGCGACCATAAAAATTACAACAAAGTTTCCCTTATGGGGCAGTTCTGCTCTGGCACACAGAGTCACTATGCGATATCTAGGAACACAACTTCCTTTTCTAACATCTGTCTGTGAGATTTCCTGTCGGTCCTCTTTTCTCTTGAGTTTCTTGATCACCCAATACTGTCTTTCCAGCTTCAAAGGCCATCGGGCGATGTCCCCTCCTGTCATTTCTTCCTACATCCTCCTCCTCTACTTTGCTTATGCTAGCTCAGGCCACTTACACACACTGCAACTCCCAACCCACTCATGGCAAGTCTATAGGCCAGAGTAAACTGTCCCTTTGAGTTGTACAGATTGTGAATCCTTATGGAAGCAGACAGCCTCGTCTTTCTCCTGCAGGGCAGGTGGTGTGTGAACTGATTGCCTGGGGTTAGAGCCCTAGCAATTCACTCTGCCACCAGGGCTTCCTGCACAAAATGGCTCAAAAACAGCAAAAGACTCTCACGGCCATAACGTCGATTCTGATGGATAAGTACTCTATAGGATAGGGTAGAACTTCTGTGTGTTTCCAATACTATAATTTTCAAAAATCGTTGTATTAGGGGCTCATACAACTCTTATCACAATCCATACATACATCAATTGTGAAAAGTACATTTGTACATTCATTGCTCTCATCATTCTCAAAATATTTGCTCTCCACTTAAGCCCCTGGCATCAGCTTCTCATTTGTTCCCCATCCTCCCCATTCCCCCTCCTTCAGGAGTCCTTGATAATTTATAAATTATTATTTTTGTCATATCTTGCCCTGTCCGATGTCTCCCTTCACCCACTTTTCTGATGTCCGTCCCGCAGAGAGGAGGTCATATGTAGATCCTTGTAATCGGTTCCCCCTTTCTACTCTACCCTCCAGATATCACCACTCTCACCACTGGTCCTCAAGGGATCATCTGCCCTGGATTCCCTGTGTTTCCAGTTCCTATCTGTACCAGTGTACATTCTCTGGTCTAGCCATATTTGAAGGTAGAATTGGGATCATGATAGTGAGTAGGGAGGAAGGATTTAAGAACTAGAGTAAAGTTGTATGTTTCATTGCTGCTACACTGCACCCTGACTGGCTCATCTATACCTCCTCCCCCCACGACCCTTCCATAAGGGAAGGTACAGTTGCCTACAGATGGGCTTTGGGTCTTCACCCCACACTCCCCCTCATTCACAATGAAGACTATAAAATTTAATGAGATTAGGAAGTCCTATCTTTCTCCCAAGGAGGCCGATGGTTTTGAACTGCTGAGTTTGAGGCTAGTAGAACAATGCCTAACCCACTATACCTCCAGGGCTCCTCTACCACCATTTAATATTGACCCACCAAGAAGCCTCAGCCTATGAATACCCTGAATATCCGGTTTCTAAACAACTCCCAAATTTCCTATATTACTGCTACCAGAGACCATTTCACAACAAATGGAGGTGCTGAGTTAAGTGTTGTTGGAAAAGAGTCTCCAGTGACAGGTTGCACATTGGGTTGATAACTGCAAGATTGATAGTTTGAAACCACCTGCCACTCTGCGGTACAAAAATAGCTTTTTACACCCATAAACAGTTACAGTCTCAGAAAACCATATGGCAGGTCTACCCTGTCCTATTGGGTCAATGTGAGTTGGAATTGACTCAATAACAGTGGTTAATGGCCTAGAGGTAAGATCTCCCCACAGTCTTTAGAATAAAAGACCTTTACAACCAATCCCAAACCTAAGTTTGTCTATTGTCTGATAATTTTATGATCTAATCAGATAGAATTCCTCATCATTAAATATTTCTGTCTGTGCTGAGGAGAAATGAGGGCAAAAAAATGTCAAGCATTCACAAGTCAGTTGTTGCAAACTGTTGTGTGTCAAGGTCCGACTCATGATGCTCCCATGTCCCATGCCAGCTCCATGATCATTTGGAACTTGATTCACTGTGATCTATGGGTTTTGCCTAGACTGGTTTTGCAGTCGTAGATCTCTATATCTTTCTTTATAGTCTATCTTAGTCAGGAAATTCCGCTAAAACCTGTTCAGTATCAATGAGACAGGTGGCGGCTGTACATGAAATACCTTGGCTTGGAATCAAACCCAGGTCTCATTTACTAAACAGTAGTGAGCTTTGATGGCTAGAGATTGCCAACTAGACACTCTGAAGTAAGGGTAGTGGCTGACCCTTTATCAGACTGCAGCCTGATGACAACTCTGGCAGGGGTAGGAGAGCGGGCTTTTGTGTAGGAAAGAGACCAAGCAAAGCTGAATCCTCTTTGGCCCTTCCTCTTCTGCTTGAGCTGATCTTGTATCTGGTTCCTCAATCTCCTATTATTTTTGCCTACTGACCCCAGAAGTTGTCAGCAGACTACCAGTGGTGGATTTATTTGGCCAACTTTGGATTCATTTACCTCTGCATCTGCCAGCCTATCCCCCCTGCCACCTCTGCTTTGTCATCCTGCTACCTGTTTTACAGCTTCCATGAGCCAGGAGATGCCTGACTTAAACTGAATATGGGTTACATATTTCTACAACTGTGTAAGCCACTTATCAATATAAATATCTTTCTACATACAAACACATACAAGCATCACAGGATTTGCTTCTCAGAGAACCCAACCAAATACATGTACACATTGATTTTCTAGAGCTGCTCTAACAAAACACCACAAAGTTTTGTTAGTGTGTTAGTACGTGTTGGCTAGAGAAACAAGTTCATAGACAGTCATAGGTGTGTAAACAAGAGCTTTATATACAAGAGCAATTGGATATTTAAAAAACATTCCAGCCCAGTCTAGATCAAGTCCTTAAGTCCAGTATGAGCCCATATGTCTGACACCAATCTATAAATTGCTCTTCAGACTCATGAAACACATGCAACGATGCTGAATGCAGGAAGATCACAGGCCAGTGGGTGGGAAGTCTTGTGAATCCACTGGCGTTTTAGGCTTCTCAGCTCTGGCAGGGGTCTCTATGTGGCTCTTTCAGCTCAGGGCACTAGCATAGTTCCATGTGTCTTTTCAGCTTCAATGTCTCCCAGGGAGTAAGCAGAGAAAGAGTGTGTCTCCCACCTCCAAGAAGGAATACAGGAGTACCCAGAATCCTCAGGAGAAGGCCATGCCTACACGAGGCCTCATTGGATATGACCTGATTGACAGGCTAGACTCCACCCCTTCACTCTAAATACTCTCAAATTGGCAAACGATTATATAACTACCACAGTTAGCAAGCAAATTAAATAACAGAAATGTGTTTTCTTCTGCAGACTGAAGGTCTAAGGTCAAGGTATTAGTCATATTGATTCCTTCTGAGGCTCTAGGCCAGTGGTTTTCAACCTGTGGGTCACGACTCCTTTGGAGGTCGAACAACCTTTTCACAGGCGTCCCCTAAGACCAGCAGAAAATACATATTTCTGATTATCTTAGGAACGGGAACACTGCTGCTCTATCTGTCTCCTGGCAGGTCCACCCACATGAAGCCACACCCACATTTGAGTATCCTGCGTGAAGACTGTTACCTATGCTACTCCATGATTCAAGACAAAATTTCATTTATTTGTAATTAGAAATAAATATTTCACAATATAGAATTACATATTATTTTTGTGATTAATCATTATGCTTTATGTTCAGTTGGTGACAATGAAAATACATCCTGCAGATCAGATATTTGCATTATGATTTATAACAGTAGTAAAATTATAATTATGAAATACAACGAAGATAATTTTATGGTTGGTGTCACTACATGAGGAACTGTATTAAAGGGTCACGGCATTAGGAAGTTGAAAACCACTACTTTAAGCAGATTCTGTGCCATACCTTTCTTCTAGGTTCTGACAGCCCCAGTCATATTTTGGCTTGTAGCTACAACCTCACAAGATATACTTCTGTGCCCATTCTCCATTTTTTATAAGTTACATAGAAGGAGTGCACTCCCCACTTTGGAGGAAGAAGTTGATGAAAACTTTATGCATAACTTTGAAGCATTTTCCAATACTGAAATCCTAAACAAAGAAGCAGAACATTGTTGGAAATACTGTCAGCAGATGGGCCCCTCAGGTAGGAAGGCACTAGAAATGTGACTGAAGAGGAGGGAAGTTGGTAATGGAGACCTGAGTCCACTGAAACCTGTGAGTGTGGAGCCTTCAGGATCTTTATTTGCTGATGGGGCATGACTCGGGGTAAAAAGAACAGCTGCAAAACATCTTCTAATGGTTGGTACTTGGAATATGAATTTAGAAAATTTGCAAGTGGCCAAAATGGAGTGGAACACACAAAAATCGATATCCTAGGCATTAGTGAACTGAAATGGACTGGTATTGAGCATTTTGCATCACAAAACGTATAATTTACTATTCCAGTAATAACACAATCAAAGGAATGGCACGGCATTCATTTCAAAAAGGATTTTGCTACCTCCCTCATGAAATGCAATGCTATCTGTGATCAGATTATATCTATCCACCTTCAGGAAATCCAATTAATACAACTATTACTCAACTATATTCACCAACCACAAAAGCTAGGATGAAGAAATCAAAATATTCTACCAAGAACTTCAGTGTGAAATTGACCAAACATGCAATCAAGGTGCATGGATAGTTATTGGTAATTGGAATACAAAAATTGGGAACAAAAAAGGAAGGAGCAGTAGTTGGAAAATGTGGATTTGGTGATAGCAGAATAACCATGGTGGAAAAGCTTTAATGGACCTTCCAGAATAAGACAGACTGAGAGAAACAAAATGGGTATCGACTTCTAAAAATTAGTCAATTGAAAGATTATGGTCACAACAGAACACTGTTCAGCTTTTGATTTAGCTACATCATCAGAAGGTAAACATCTCTAGACATGTCACTGGAGTAACGATGTGTCTACCATCAAGGCAGCTGATGGTGAGTCCTGATGAGATGGGTTGTCACAATAGCTGCAATGGTGGCCACATGCTGGCAAGAGTGAGGACAACACGGGGGTTCTACCTAATTGGAATTTGACAAGAAATGCAAAATAGAACCGGACCATAGCAGAATCTGGCATGAATTGCAGAAGTACCTTCCTCTTCCCATGAGAAAATGGCAGTGTCCCCAGCCAGGGGAGTTCCACTCATTCCATAGCCACCTGAGAATTGCCCACTAGGATAATATACAGGCTCATTTTGAACCTGGAATCCTGAGCTCTTTAAACTCTTACAAGACAAAAAACAATCTCGTGCCCATGATGGGGTTATGCCCCTGACTCCCCCGGTAATATGGTAACCGACAACCTCTTTATGCCATTCACATTGCACAGATTAGAAGCCAGAAAACCACTTCCAATTCTGCCTCAGCCACTGCCAGCAGTGTAACCTTGGGCAAGTTCTTCACATAACGAATTTTCTATCTCTTCGCTTGCAGAAAGGGATATGAATGAAGCCTCCATAGAGGCATGAACAGGTCACAGGAATGAAGGGCCCTGTGAATGGGGTGCCTGGTTTATAAGGGTGACACCTTGCTGTAGGATTGCCTCTCTCCCCAACCCTGGCACCTCTGGGGAGCTGGACTACATCACCTTAGTGCCTGAAAGAACCTCCAGTAAGGTCACAGCCACAACTACCTGGGAGCACATACGTGCTCCTCAGAGCATCCCTCCCCACACAACCCACAGTCTAAAAGCCAGCACACACCCTCTGTGCCTTGCCATTGAACTCTTCCCTTTGCAAGGTGCCGAGAGAGTCCTGGCAGGCTAGGCCAGTTGTGAGTGTCTAGTGGCAGAATGACAACATCTGTGCCACAACAGCTCTCGCTCCTCTCCCAGCACAAACACCAACCTGGCTCATCTTTGACTTGTGGCCCTGCCCCCCAAATATACTAAGGGTCACAAACATTGAAGTTTCACTGCAGCATTATTCATTATTGCCAAAAATAGAAAACACTCATGTGACCACCCAGAAATAAACAAGATGTGGATAAACAAAATGTGGTACATACATACAATGGAATATTATTGGACCATAAAGAGGAATGAAGTCCTGATATGTGCTACCATGTGGATAAGCCTTGGGGGAAATATGCTGAATAAAGTAAGTCAGCAATAAAGGAATAAATGGTCTATGATGTTACTTGCATTAAATATCAAAAAGAGATAAGCGCATAGAGACCAACATTGATTGGTGGTCACAAAGGGCTGGTTGGAGGGATGAGGAGTTGTTCAAGGCCCCGGGGTTTCTGTCTGGGCTGCTGAAAAACCTTGGGAATGGATTGTGCTGCTTGCACTGCATGATCAATGTAATTAAAGTCAGCAGCTAACATATATTAGGTGATTAAAACGTTGACTGTTACATGTTTATTTCACCATAATTAAACTTTTTAATAAATCAGGATTTTTTAATTAATGGCTAAAATAGTAAATGGTATCTGTATCATTTTGCCACAATAAAACTTTTAAAAAGAAAAACATAAGAGGTTTTTGTTGTTACTGCTTCTGAGGCCGATTTTGTTTCTGGTTTTTTTTTTTCAGTGGAGAGCGCGAACGCAGTCCCCCTCTACCCCAAATTATGCAGTCGAGTTTCTCACATTTGGGGAAATCGCAGGGGTCAGCACATCCGGAGTGCAATGGATAAGCCTCACCCTGGGAAAACCACCTTCATGATCATGGTATCTCCCCTGCCTTGTTTCTGTTTTTAAGTAGTACATATATACATTTTTTTCTTTTCTTTAATCATTTTATTAGGGGTTTATACAACTCTTATCACAATCCATACATACATCAATTGTGTAAAGCACATTTGTACATTCTTTGCCCTCATCATTCTAAAAACATTTGTCCTCCACTTAAGCCCCTGGCATCAGCTCCTCATTTTCTCCCTCCTTCCCCACTCCCCACTCCCTCACGAACCCTTGATAATTTATAAATTATTATTTTGTCATATCTTTCCCTGTCCGATGTCTCCCTTCACCCACTTTTCTGTTGTCCGTTCCCCAGGAAGGTCACATGTCCATCCTTGTAATCGGTTCTCCCTTTCCAACCCAATCTCCCTCTACCATCCCAGTATCGCCACTCCCACCCCGGTAGTGAGGGGATCATCCTGATCGGAGTACATGGGAGCAGAGGAAGGGGGAGGAGGAGAAGGAGGAGAGAGTGGAGCACATCCTGGCCCACCAGGCCTTGAGGATGATAATCCTGATTAGAGCAGCCAGTCCACAGAGAGGACCACATGGCTGGCCCCACTATGAGACATGATGCCCCTCACTGACCCATAGCCCTACAGGGGACAGCACCGGAGACACAGTGTGGGAATTGCACCTGATCTAATCCCCCCACACCAAGACAAAATACTAAGAAGGTGCAACAGAACACCAAGGGACTAGAGTTGCGAGGGCCCCAGAGAATGCTGAAGGTGGGCTTTGGGGCCAGGGTGTGGTGCCCCAATAGACTGGACAGAAAAACTCCTAAAGGCCAACAAACGATCCTTGAACTAACTACAAGCTTTTCTTTCTTGTTGTGTTTTGTTTTGTTGTCATTGGCTTGTTGTTTTTTTGTATATTTTTGCTTGGTTTTGCTCTGTCTTGTTTTTGTGCGTGTTATTATCTACATATATACATTTTAAGAACTATAACAGAACCAAAAAGAATAGAGTCAAAAAGAATAGAGTCTCATTCCCGTCCACCTCCAGACCTAGTGCCTAAGGTATGCTTTCCAATAGGGAACCACTACAGCTAGAAATATCTTATGCAAATATATTTCTGTTCATATCTTTTACATGCATTTCGGCATATTTTACATATTGCTCTTTTCCTTACTTTTCCCTCTCCCCTTTTTCTGTCTCACTTACTATGTTCAAGAGATTGGCAAAATCAGTACATATCTTTCTCTCTTTCATTTTAATAATGCAGAATATTTTATAATATGGTTGTATTATGATTTATTTAATTCGTTGTATATATGTAGCTAGTTGCAACCAGAAACTGTGAAAAGCAGAGTTCCAGAGAACCTTCTTGCCAACATGTCACAGCATACATGAAAGTTTGCAGGCAATTCCCAGAGTTCACTCTATTCACCCCAGGACTGAGGGACTACTATGATGCTGCTTGATGTCTTTTCCTTGGATGAATGAGAAATGATGTCCCAGAGAGATTTAATGACTTATCCCATAACACTCAGCTAACCAAGCAGAGATTTCTGCTTCTGTAGAATTATCTGAATTTGCAGTTAGCAGATCATTCCAGTTCTCCATTTCACAGAGGATAATATCTTCTCATCATCCTACATTTTCAAAATCAGTAGGCATCATTATTACCCAGAGGGTTATTAAAACACAACATAGAGTGATGTGTCCCACTTCCATATTCTGAGTCAATGGATCTGGTCTGAGGCCTTGGGTCTCAACTTCACCAGTGATGCTGATGCTACTGGAAGAAGAAAAAAACTTTGATAACCTCTTTCCTTGGGGTTCCATGGGGATTCTTTGTGTGATGCAGAGGAGGATGTGTGGTATTTGTCCACCCACTCACTCACCCACCCATGATCTGAACACAGCAGCTCAATGCATTTTCTGTTATAGATGAGACTAGCTTAAGTTTCTATGAGTTTTAAACAACTTAAAAATTATTTTTCAGAAACAAATGGAATATATCATGGGTAGCTCTAATCTTCTGTGATGAGAAGCTATTTTTCACTACCCTAAGGTATGGCGGGTACCTCTGTAGGAGGCAGAGGGGAGTGAAGAACTTCTTGGAGATGAACAGTGTTATCAGATCACGAAAGGGCTTTCTCAATCAATCTTGTCTACACATTATAAAAAGAGGGACTCAGTAAAGAAAAGGCATATGCCCAGAAGACTGCAGGGTCCCAACGTATTCTACTGCCAACTCCGTCTCTGCTGTGGCACCTTACCTCTGGCTCACTGGTGCCTTATAGTTGTACCTTGTTAACTATGTACTTCAAAGGCAGAGGGAGTGACAGTCATCAATTCCCAAATAAGCTGCCATGGTCCATTTCAAGGTTTGGGCCTCAACTTCCAGGAGTACAGATCCTTTTCTCAATAAAATAGAAGGCATGTATGTACCAGTCAATTCAGAAATATGCCAGCAGCACCTAGCTCCAATAATATCACCATGTTTTCTAGCATTTAGAGTTATCATATTTCACTCTGTGATTACTCCACATCTAAACCATATTATTATGTAACATCCTACACTATGAGTTTTTAACACTGACTAGGCACATGTTTAGTATTTCCCTATGCCACTGTGCAACTAGAATCCACACATGTCACCAAGGAACAGCCAATCAGATATGCACAATTTTGTAAGTGATGAAAAAGTAAGGTAAGAAGTGAGCCTCTCCTAGTAGGAATAGTGCCCAGGTTCCAAAGTGATCCATAGTGTAGTCCCAAGATACCAACATAGGACTGGAGTAGCACGTATTTCACTCAAACCTCCTCCATGCACAGGTTCAGACCATGGTCTTAGCATCCAGCTGTCCTGATGATACTCTGAGTTATCCTGCTTTCTTTCAAAAGTTCCTTTACTACTTAAATCAGCCATCATCCATTCCTGTTGTCTGCAACATTTAAGTTGGGTGAACACTCCCACCTAGGGAGTGTTAAAACATGCCCTGCTGGTACAATGGTTAAGTGTTCAACTAGTAACCAAAGCCAGCAGTTGGAACTCACCAGCCACTCCTTGAGAGAAAAATGTAGCAGTTTCCTTCCTTAAAGATTGGAAACGAAACAAAATACTTCCATTGCATCAAGCACAATTCCTTGTGTCTCTACAGAGGGTTTTCTGAGACAGTACATCTTTACAGTAGCATGTAGCCACAAGGGCTCTTTCCTGTAGGATAGAGGAGCTTCCCTATAGAATTTCTAAGGTTATAATCTTTAGGTTTATAATCTATTAAGATTATAGCCTGCAGACAGGAGCTGGAGGCACAGGGAATCCAGGGCGGATGATACCTTCAGGACCAGGGGTGTGAGGGGTGATACTGGGAGGGTAGAGGGAGAGTGGGTTGGAAAGAGGGAACTGATAACAAGGTTCTACATGTGATCTCCTCCCTGGGGGATGGACAAGAGAAAAGGGGGTGAAGGTAGACGTCGGACAGGGCAAGATATGACAAAATATTAATTTATAAATTATCAAGGGCTCATGAGGGAGTGGGGAGTGGGGAGGGAGGAGGAAAAAAAGAGGTCTTGATGCAAAGGGCTTAAGTGGAGAGACTCAGCTTGGGCCTTCCCCCTGCCTACCTGCACTCCCTCAAGGGAGGACCAGACCATCCCCTAATCCCAACCCCACCACCAGAGATTTGCACTCCTGCACCCAGGACAGCACTTACCTTCATAATGCAGCCTGCACACCTATAGATGACTTTCATAGCCACGAACAGAATCCTATGGAAGACCAAGTGGTGTACGAATGTAATGCTGGCTGACCACCTAGTCTCACAACCTGCCCTCCAAACAATGGAATCCTGATATGGTAGGGTGAGAGAAAAACCCCAGTGAGACAATGATGTAGAATGACCCGCAAGGATAGTTGGTTACAGGATGCCCACAGAAGCATTCCTATCAACCTCCCAAAGAGAGAGCCCAAGGATCTTTGACTCCTGGGAAAGTGGTGCCTAGTTTCTCCAAAATGACAAGGTTCCTCAACAACTTCAACAAGAAAACAGGTGAAGCAAGATCCAATGTCAGAGGATATCCTGAACACAACGATGTTCATAGAAGAGGCTGATGTTAATCTGCCACAGAAATAAATCTTCAGAATGATGCTTAGAGCCGTACAGATATGAGCGATACAATACAGAAAAAGGATGGAATGATAAAGGAGATAAAGGCCATGCACTAAAGAAAAATACAAGAGTTAAGGGATGAAAACAAGTACCAAATTCACAGGCTTCACCAACAGACTCGAAGAAGCATAGAATTATTTCAGGGAGATAGAATATAACCAGGCAGATTCCAACAAGCAAGACAGTCAAACAAGATCTTCAAAGAAGATGAAGAAAATCTTACAACAAAGTCTGATGCAATGAAGTGGAATATTAGGATAATTGGACTACCAGAATAAGACACAATGAAGTCAACAGCAAAAAATGGTGAGGGAATTCGTAAAGGAAAATCTACCCAACTTAATGAATGAAAATCAGGCAACAATTCAGGAAGCTGAAAGCACAACACCTAGGCAGAATGCCAAGAAGAATTCAACAAAGTATATAATAGTTGACCTAACTGCCTGGTCTTGGCACAGGGACTCCATTTTGAGTTTGGCGCCTCCACCTTAGCTCTCAGAATTCACCCTTCGCTGGCCTCCCCTCCCCTCGCTGAAAACCACAAGTTCTGAGAATCAAACATCCCCAGAGCCAGGAGGTTCTTTGAAGATATGGTCACTCCACCCGTCCTTAACATATAGATAAGATTAACGACCTTCTCCCTTCTGAAGCACCTGTGTGCACAGATCCTCCCCAGCTTTGATCCTCCCCAGCTGTGCCTGCCAGCAGTGGGTATACAAACGCAGCCAGAACTCCCCAGTGCACAGCTTCAATAGCTCAATACCCTGAGTTACTGAACCCGCTTGCAAGCTTCTCAATAAAGCCTGCTTCTAAAACTTTGCCAATTGGATCTTTGGTTCTGTTTCGCGCCCCAATAAACCTTACACTAACCAATTTTGAGGAACAGGAGAAAATCATAAAAGCAGTTAGGGGAGGAAAAGCATTCACCTATAAAGGTACCCAAATAGGAATATGCTCAGACCTATCAGCTGACACTATGAAGAAGAGAGAGTGGAGAAACATATACCAAAAGTTGAAAGAAAATAGCGCAAACACAAATCCAGCCAAGTGACATATCAAGATATATGGAAAGGTAAGCGTTTTCCTGGACAAGGAAAACTCAAACAATACATTATATGAAACTCAGCTCTACAAAAAGTTCTTGCCAATCCAGAATGGGCAGAAGAACAACACTCACCAAGCACAAATAAGAGACCACCACATAGAGCAACTTCACCCAGAGGTCAATAAATCAAAAACAGCCCCCAAGATAACATTGACTCAATGGTGATAAAAGGTAAAAATGCACCACACACAAACATGCACAAAACACTGATAAGAAGGGAGGTAGGAAACCACCCAACATAAAAGGTACAAGATGACATCACAGAATCCACAGATGGATGTGATAACTCTGAATATCAATGGACTGAAATGGTCAATTAAAAGACAGAGACTAATGGACTGGGCTAGAAAACACAACTCATTGATCTGCTGCCTACTAGAGACACATCTCAAGATTACAGACAAAAATAACTTGAGAATCAAAGGCTGGAGGAAAAAAAAGTACTGGGAAGGGGAAGAAAATGGCGACCAGATAGGACTCATCCCTCCAGAGCTCCTGTTGCCAGACCATAAAATTGGGAGGCAAAGCGAAGGACACGGGGAGGTGGAGTCCTAAAATTAGAACTAGGGTGCCAGGGTTTCTCCTGAACTCATTTTTGTGTGGGATTTCCACTCACAAAGCAAACCAAGAATGCTTTAAAGCGCTCTAGCTTTGATGATCCCGCAACCGCCAGCTGTGCCCTTGCCAGGAGAAACTATCTCTGCAGGCAGACGGAGGAGAGGGCACAGAATCCCAGACACGAGGAGAACCTCACTCAGGGGCTCTCTGCGTGGTTGGCTACCCTGAGCCTACGGCCAGGGGAGTCGTGGCAGGTAGCCGTAATTTAGAGTAAGAGAAAAAATATATTATTACCTTAAGAAGTTCATGGAGTGGGAGAATATAAGCAGAAAGTTGGGAGTCCAGGGAGCAATTTAGTTCCAGTTGGCCGAGAAGGAGGCAACCCCTCTAATAAACTGGATCTCCCCCGCTGGGGGCCAGCCTGACAGCCCCAAATCCGAGCACATCACAAGCAAAAATTAAAAAGGGGTGAAATATATGTTATTGGTTTAAAACCCAGCACAAGTCTGGTTGCTCAACTCCAAGGTAGGCCCTTAACATAAATCAGTATAAGAAGCAACCTAGCTAAGGAATGCCAGAACTCAGCTACAGGTGCTGGAAGCTTTTAGCATAACAAAGACCAGCTGTAGCAAGAGTCAGCTTTAAACAGCAAGGAGCTACAGCCCAAGCACTGTGAGAAACAATTACATTTGAGTATACTCTAGTTGCCCAGGGAGATTGATTAATTAATTAATTAATTAATTAGAATCCTCAGGCTAATCGGGCTTGCTTTTTAACTTTTTTGTCTCCTCTTTGCCTCTTTCTTGGTCTCTCACATTCTACTGCTAACCTTCAGACCACTACCTATGGCCTATGGGATTTGCACCTGCACTACACTCATCTAGATGAGCTCTATGGTGTGCAGCTAGATAGACTGGGAAAAGCCTGCTGACTCAAACCAGGGGATATTCTGCTCAACTTCTTACTGGGCAATCCCTCCCTGTGTGCCTGGGGACATAAGGCAGCTAAGCCTACACTCCTCAACGCTCCAGGCTGCAGCAGGAACCTCTGCCCAACCTCCACAACACCGAAGCAGGCAACCCTTCTGGGTCAGTACCATGAGAGGGAAGCCACAGGAAGATAAAGTGGTAGGTTAATTCCATAGTGAAATAAGGTATAGGCAGTTCGAAGAAGTACTCCTACAAGTCTCCCGGAGAGAGCCAGTGCTCTTCGACTCCCAGGAAAATGGCACCTGGCTCATCTAAAAGAATGCAACGCAAAGAGCCATCAGCCCCAATGACCTCAATAAAAAATGGGAGAAACAAAAGGCAATGCCAGAAGATGTCCTGAACATAATGGCATGCATAGAGGAAGCAGACATTGAACTGTCACAGAAAGGAATTTTCAGAATGCTACTTAGAGTCATAGAAGATATGAGGGCAACAATGCAGAAAAGGGATGAAATGATAAAAGAGGTAAAAACCATAAATCAAAGAGAAATACAGGAGCTTAGGGAGGAGATAACAAAAACCACTCATGGACCTCGAGAAGTTTCTGGAGGAATCAGAGAAGCACATCAGCGACATGGAGGGCAGCAAAGCAGACATTAACAAACGCAAACAAAAATCTAATAAGATCATCAGAGAAGCTGAAGAAAACTTAAGAGCTATTTCTGATACTATGAAGTGGAACGACATTAGAATTATAGGCTTACCGGAGGAAGACACAACAAAGAAGTCATCTGAAACAATAGTGAGAGAATTCTCGGAGGAAAGCTTCCCCAGCTTAGTGAATGAAAACCAGGCAACTATTCAGGAGGCTGAAAGAACCCCAGCAAGATGGAACCCCAAGAAGAAGTCACGAAGGCACATAATAGTTAAATTATCCAACTTTGAGAAAAAGGAGAAAATCATGAGAGCAGCTAGGGAAAAACAAGCAATCACATATAAAGGTTTCCACATAAGGATATGCTTATCAGCAGAAACTATGAAGAAGAGGAGAGAGTGGAGTAATATTTTCAAAAAATTGAAGGAAAACAATGCAAGCCCAAGAATACTCTACCCAGCCAAACTATTGATCAAGATAGACAGAGAAGCAAGAGTCTTCTCAGACAAGGAAAAACTCAAAGAATACGTTACAAAAAACCCAGGCCTACAAAAGATCCTTCCCGACCCAGTATGGGCAAAAGAACAACGCTCACTAAGCATAAATAAGAGACCACCACAAAGAGCAACCTCACCCAGAAGGCAAAAAACAGAAAACAGCCTTCAAGATAGCATTGACTTAAATATAGAAATACTTGAAAGGCTGCTGAAGTAAGCTTTAAAAAAGGGGGGGGGGGCAAATGGGGCATAGGGAAAAAGCTACGGTATACAACTATCCCTGGGGTAAGGACCAGGTAATAGGGCAGGGACCAGACCAAATACACAGTTACACATGGTAGACAACTAAAAAAGGATGTGGAGAAAGGGAAAAAATAATCATAATAAAGAAAAGGGTAGAGGAGGCACAGGGTACTAACCCACCCAAGGGAAAGGTATTGTTTGTGTCTCCACAGGGAAAGAGGGACCAGACTTCATCCCGATGCTCCAAGATGTGAATGCAACATGCCGGCATGGAGTAAGGAACCAGTGTAAAGGTATGGGGTCCGGGCCCAACCACAACTACTAAGGGGAAATCTGACCCTTCCCACAGGATTGCCTCAGGACAGCACTGAATCTACAGCTCTGGGAGAGGGACATATCTGATTGGAGAACAGGGGAGCAGAGGAAGGGAGGGGAGGAGAGTATGGAGCACATCATGGCCCACCAGGCCAAGAGGTTGATGTTCCCAATTAGAACAGCCAGTCCACAGAGAAGACCACATAGCCGGGACCACTATAAGACACAACATCCCTCATAGACCGACCCATAGTCCTACAGGCGACAACACCGGAGACACAGTGAGGGAATTGCACCCGATCGGATCCGCCAAACCGAGGCAAAACATTAAGGGGGTGCAGCAGAACAGCCAGGGAATGGAGCGGCAAGGTCCCCACGGAAAACTGAAGGTGGACTTTGGGGCTAGGAGCTGGTGCCCCAACAGACTGTACTGGAAAACATTCCTAAAGGCCAACAAACAATCCTTGAACTAAATACAAGCTTTTCTTTCATGTGCTTTGTTTTGTTTTTGTCACTGGTTTGTTGTTGTTTTGTTGTATATTGTTGCTTGGTTGTGCTCTGTCTTGGTTTTGTGCATGTTACTATCTCCGCAGGTCTGTCTGAATAAGGTAGGCTGGATGAACAATTGGAGGAGAAAACAACAGGATCGATAGTTTCTTGGGGACATGGAAGACGGGGTGATGGGGGAAAAGTTAGTGGTGTTAATAAACCCAGGGAAAAGGGAACAACAAGTTATATAAATCGGTGGTGAAGAGGGTTTGCGAGGCCTTGTTGGGCATGATCAAGGGCAAAGTAACTAAGAGGAATTGCTGAAACCCTTGTGGGGACTAAGCATGAGAGTGGGACAGGAGGGAAGTCAAAGGAAATGGAGGAAAGAGAGGGGAGCCAGAAGGAATTTATAGAGGTCTAGATAAAGACATATACATATGCAAATATATTTATACATGAGGATGGGGAAATAGATCTGTGTGCATATATTTATAAGGCTAGTATTAAGGCAGCAGAAGGATATTGGACCTCCACTCAAGTACTCCCTCAATGCAAGAATACTTTCTTCTATTAAATTGGCACTCTATGATGCTCATCTTCCTGACACAACCACTCAAGACAAAGTGTGTGAACAACTAAATGTGGTGAAGAAAGCTGATGGTGCCCAGCTATCAAAAGAGATAGCTTCTTGGGTCTTAAAGGCTTGAAGGTAAACAAGCAGCCATCTGGCACAGAAGCAATAGAGCCCACATGGAAGAAGCACACCAGCCTGTGTGGCCAAGAGGTGCTGAAGGAATCAGTTATCAGGCATCAAAGAACAAAAATATTCGTATCATTTTGTGCTCACATCCCTGATATGATCGCTGAAGACAAATGGGTGCATAAGCAAATGTGGTGAAGAAAGCTGATGGTGCCTGGCTATCAAAAGCTATAGCATGTGGGGTCTTAAAGGTTTGAAGGTAAAGAAACAGCCATCTTGCTCAGAAGCAACAAAGCCCACGTGGAAGAAGCACACTAGCCTGTGCGATCACAAGGTGTCAAGGGATCAGGTATCAGGCACCATCAAAACAAAAATCTTACCATAATGAATGAGCAGGGGAGTGCAGAGTGGAGACCCAAAACCCATTTGTAGGCCACTGGACATCCCCTTACAGAAGGGTTTTGGGGAGGAGACGAGACAGTCAGTGTGCAACGTAGCAACAATCAAAACTACAACTTTCCTCTAGTTCCTAAATGCTTCCTTCCCCCTGCTCTCTCCCACTGTCATGATCCGAATTCTACCTTGCAAGACTGACTAGACCAGAGAAGGTACGCTGGTACAGATGAGAACTGGAAACACAGGGAAGCCAGGGCGGATGATTCCCTCAGGACCAGTGGAGTGAATGCCGATACTGGGAGGGTATAGGGAGGGTGGGTTGGAAAGGGGGAACCTATTTCAAGGATCTGCATTTGACCTCCACCCTGGGGGACATACTACAGAAATATGGGGGAAGGGAGACGTGGGACAGAGCAAGATATGACAAAATAATAACTTATAAATTATCAGGGGTTCATGAGGGAGGGGAGAGTGGGGAGGGAGGGGAAAAATGAGGACCTGATTCCAGGGGCTTGGGTGGAGAGCAAAAGTTTTGAGAATGATGAGGGCAACGAATGTACAAATGTGCTTTACACAATTGATGCATGTATGGATCGAAATGGGTGGTGTATGAGTCCCTAATAAAATGATTTTTTTAAAAGAAGTGGGGGAAAGTGGGCAAATGCCATTA
Source organism: Tenrec ecaudatus (assembly GCF_050624435.1). Classification (NCBI taxonomy): domain Eukaryota; kingdom Metazoa; phylum Chordata; class Mammalia; order Afrosoricida; family Tenrecidae; genus Tenrec; species Tenrec ecaudatus. The sequence goes on along the minus strand of NC_134541.1, from coordinate 80,349,201 downwards.
TTTTTTAATTCATTTTTTCTATACTTAAAAAAAATCCCCTCGCCTATGAAAGGATCAAGGAAAAATCAACAGACCACATCACTCCCAACAAAAAAATCAGAGAAACGAGGCACTTTAACAGACCTAACGTCACTCATAGAAGAAACAGATATAGATCAGCCACAAAAGGAAATCTTCGGGACTCTGCTTGCAGTAATACAGGAGCTAAGAGAAGCAAACCAAAATAAGGATGCAACGATAGAGGGGATGAAATGCACAATAGAGGGGATGAAGTCCACAATAGAGGGGATGAACACTATCCACCAAAAGGAACTGCAGAAACTAACAGAGGAGGTAGCAGAGGCCACACAAAAGGTCACAGAAGCTATATCTAGGCTTGAGGAGGCTGAGAACCGTATCAGTGAACTCGAGGACGCTCAAACCAAACGAAGCAAGCGAGAAAAACAATCAGATAGGAAAATTAAAAAACAGAAGACAGCCTGAGATCAATGACAGATGCTATGAGGAGATATAATATTCGAATAATCGGTCTACTGGAACACAACATAACACACAAATCGACTGCCAAGATAGCAAAGGAATTTCTGGAAGAAAATTTTCCCAACCTAACAAAGGAGAATCTGACTCTCATACAGGAAGCAGAGAGGACGCCGGCTAAGCTAAACACCAAGAAGAACACGCCAAGACATATAATTGTAAAATTATCCAACTTAGAGGAAAAAGAGAAAATTTTACGCGCATCAAGAGAAAGGAAGACAGTCACATACAAAGGAGCGCAGGTAAGAATATGCTCAGACTTATCAGCAGAAACCATGAAGAGGAGGAGAGAATGGAGCAACATCTTCCAAAAACTGAAAAATAAAAATGCCTCCCCCAGAATCCTATACGCTGCCAAGTTATCCATTAAGATAGAGGAAAAGATAAGGGTCTTCCAGGACAAGGAAGAACTCAAAAAATATACTGCAAGTCACCCGACCCTGCAGAACATACTGGCTGACTCACTATGGCCAGAAGATCAAGCTCCAACTAGAACCACCAGGAGACCACCATATAGCCCATCTCCATCTAGAAGCCAACATGCCAGCAACACGTACCAGGACAACAGGGTCTCAGATGGAAAAGAGGACAGGATAGAAACCCTCCACTCAAACGCAGTACACTGATATGAAGGAAGATAGGCAAAGACCCAAAACACAAAACAGAATATGGCAACCATGAAGCCAGAGATAGTAATAATCACTCTGAATACAAATGGGCTCAATTCATACATTAAAAGAAAGAGGCTGGAGGATTGGATTAGAAAACATAACCCATCAATCTGTTGCCTGCAAGAGACACACCTTGAGCGAGCAGACAAGCATATGCTGAGAATAAAGGGCTGGCAGAAAGTTTACCAAGCAAATGGTAACTCAAAGAAGGCAGGAGTGGCTATCTTAATCTCCGACAAAATGGATTTCAAGATCCAAAACATAAAAAGAGACAAAGAGGGACACTACATAATGCTCAAAGGCTCAGTAAACCAGGAAGCACTTAGCATACTGAATATTTACGCACCTAATAATGGTGCGGCAAATTTCATCAAACAAACTATTAAAAAAATGACAGAAGAAATCACGGAAACAACAATAATAGTGGGGGACTTCAACACTCCACTATCAGAGAAAGACAGGTCACAGGGAAAGAAGCTCAGCAAAGAGGCCAGAGAGCTAAACAATGTAATTAGGCAACAGGGCCTGATAGACATCTATAGAGCCTTTCATCCAAAAGCAAAAGGTTTCACATTCTTCTCCAATCCACACGGATCTTTCTCAAGAATAGATCACATGCTGGGACACAAGGCCAGCCTGAGTAAATTCAAACACATAGATATTATCCAGACGTCTTTCTCAGACCACCATGCCATAAAGCTGGAGATTAATAGGAGGGCACCCAGAAAAGCAAGGGCCACCAATTGGAGAATAAACAACGATCTCCTGCGACATGAATGGGTTAAGGTCCAGATCAGAGAGGATATCAGGAAGTTTCTAGAACGAGCATACAACATATCAAAACTTATGGGACACTGCAAAGGCAGTTATCAGAGGTAGCTTGATATCACTGAATGCATATATGAAAAAAGAAGAAAGGAGTATGACAGATATGTTAACACAAATCCTCCAACAACTAGAACAGAGTCAACAGAACTACCCCTCCAATAGCAAGAGAAAAGAAATAATAAAAATCAGGGCGGAGTTAAACCAGTGGGAAGACAAAAGAACAATGCAAAGGATTAACGCAACTAGAAGCTGGTTTTATGAACGAATTAATAAAATTGACACTCCTCTGGCAAAGCTTACTAAAGATAGAAAGGAGCAATCATCAATAGCCAGGATGAGGGATGAATCGGGGGCAATAACAACAGACCCCAATGAGATAAAAAGGATAATCACAAAGTACTATGAAGGTTTGTATTCTAATGAATTCAGAAACCTGGAAGACATGGATAAATATTTAGAAAAACAATCTATCCCTAGATTATCTGAGACAGAGATCAAGAACCTCAACAAACCCATAGCGAAGGAAGAAATAGAGAGTGTCATCAAAAACCTACCAAGGAAAAAGGCCCCAGGGCCAGATGGCTACACAGCAGAATTTTACCAAACATTCAGGGAAGAGCTGACACCGATCCCCCACAAAGTATTCCATAACATAGAAAAGAACGGCAAGCTCCCAAACTCATTTTACGAAGCCAGCATTACTTTGATACCCAAACAGGGAAAAGACCCCACAGGTGTAGAGAATTATAGACCAAGATCTCTAATGAACATAGATGCAAAAATCCTTAACAAAATATTGGCCAATAGAATACAAAGGAACATCAAACATATCATTCACCACGACCAAGTAGGATTCATCCCAGCGATGCAGGGATGGTTTAACATCCGAAAATCCATCAATATCATACACCACATCAAGAAGAAAAAGGATAAAAACCATATGATAATATCCATAGATGCAGAAAAAGCATTTGACAACATCCAGCACCCATTCCTAATCAAAACACTCATGAAGATAGGATTGGAAGGTAAGTTCCTCAAGCTCATACAAGCGATCTATGAAAGACCAACAGCCAACATCATAGTCAATGGAGAAAAGACAAGAACAATACCACTGAAAAAGGGTACAAGACAAGGATGCCCCCTGTCCCCTCTTCTATTCAATATCGTTTTGGAGGTTCTGGCTAACAACATAAGACAGTGGAAGGACATCAAAGGGATCCAGTTGGGAGAGGAGGAGTTGAAACTATCGTTATGTGCAGATGACATGATCCTATACATTGAAGACCCCCAAAACTCCACAGTTGGAATACTTACAGCAATAGAGGAATACGGAAGAGTAGCAGGATACAAGATCAATAAACAGAAGTCGGTAGGGTTTCTATACACATCGGACAGGGCCATGGAAGAGGCGATTAAGAGGGAAGTACCCTTCACAGTAGCCAAGAACAAACTGAAATACCTAGGAATATATTTAACAAAAAATACTAAAGACCTTTATAAGCATAATTATAAAACCCTATTACAGGAAACCAAAAGTGACCTTCACAAATGGATGACCCTCCCCTGCTCATGGTTAGGTAGGCTGAACATAGTAAAGATGACAGTTCTTCCTAAAGCACTCTACAAGTTCAATGCTATACCAATCCAATTACCATCAACCTTCTTCAAAGAATTGGAAAAACTGACCACCAACTTCATATGGAGAGGGAAGTAACCCAGAATTAGCAGAGAACTCCTCAAGAAGAAGGACACAATTGGAGGACTCGCCCTACCTGATTTTAATGCCTACTACACAGCTACAGTGGTCAAAACAGCATGGTACTGGCACAATGATAGACACTCAGACCAGTGGAAAAGAATAGAAAGCCCAGGAGTAAAATCATCAGCATATAGACAACTGATCTTCAACAAGGGTCCCAAAAACGTCAAGTGGGAAGCAGATGCCCTCTTTAATAAGTGGTGCTGGAAACAATGGATATCCACATGTAGAAAGTTGAAACAAGACGTCTACCTCACCCCATGCACAAGAATACACTCAAGGTGGATCACAGATCTAGAAGTCAAACCCCAAAACATCAGGACCATTAAGGAGGGAATCGGGACCAATCTCAGAGCGCTGGCCCAGGGAACACATAGGCTCACTGCAACAGGGAAGGGGACACATACAGGTGAACTGGAAATCGACAAATGGGATCTAATAAGAATAAAACACCTGTGCACCTCGAAAGACTTCGCCAAGAGGGTGACAAGGCAACCCACAGACTGGGAGAAGATTTTTAGTAATGACACATTAGACAAAGGGCTCATTACTAAAATCTACAACACCATCGTGACCTGCAAAAAGAGGAAAACAGTTAACTCCCTAAGGAAGTGGGCAAAAGAAATGAGAAGAACTTTCACTAGAGAGGAGATCAATATGGCCAATAAACATATGAGAAAGTGCTCGAAGTCCCTTGCCATAAGAGAAATGCAAATCAAAACAACCATGAGATACCACCTAACACCCCTGAGGCTAGCCCAGATCAGTAAATCAGAGAGCAACAAATGTTGGAGGGGCTGTGGTGAAGTAGGAACCCTCCTCCACTGCTGGTGGTCATGCAGATTTGTACAGCCACTGTGGAAAGCAATCTGGCGATACCTAAAGAAAATGGAAATTGATCTACCTTATGACCCAGCCATCCCTCTACTGGGAATATACCCGGTTGAAGCAGCAAATAAAACACGACCAGTCATATGCGCTCCAATGTTTATTGCGGCACAATTCACAATAGCAAAGACTTGGAAACAGCCTAAGTTTCCATTGATAGACAAGTGGATTAGCAAACTTTGGCACATACACACAATGGAGTATTATGCAGCACTGAAAAGCACCGATGAGCACATGAAACACGTTATTTCATGTGAAGAGGTGGAAGGAATTATGTTAAGCGAGGTAAGCCAGACCCAAAGGGACAGGTACAACATGAGTCCCCTGAGGTAAGTACAATCAGCATGACAGAAATAGAAGAATAAACATCCATCCCACAATAAATGGGAGGAAGCATAGATAGTTGGAGGGAGGACAGGCCACACCTAGGGAGGTACATGAGAGCCCAGCATAAAGAAGGAGTAGTGGGGTAGGGAGAGGGAGAACCGGCAGGGGGAGAATCCGAATGGATGGTATGGGGGGGGCAGGGTACTAACCCACCCGGGGGAGAGTATCGGTTGTGTCCCCACAGACCTGGAACATGCATACGGACCCCAACACGACACACCAAACAAGGAGGGCAACGCAAAGTACAGAGGTCTACACAAAGAGGCTGGATGACAAGCCGGCCCAAACCAGAATTAGGTCGACCCCCACACTCAAAGGGAATACCACAGAAAACAAAAATAGATCGTCTGGAGTGGGAAAGGAACTGACCCACCACACCACATCCAGAAGGAAGCTGAAACAAAAGAAGGAGAAAGGACGTAGTGGAGTACACCTGGGTCCACGAAGCCCAAAGTCGATAGACCAGCTAGAAGGGCCCATCATACCAAGATAGGCTGGACAAATAATGAGAGAAGAAAACAACAGGACCAACGGTCCTGGAGGGACATGAGAGCGTGGGAGGTAGGGGAAGGGAGGAGGTGTCGCCCAACACAGGGACAAGGGAACAGCGAGTGGTTCAAAACCAGAGGAGGGAGGGGAGGGGAGGACTGGAAGGGAGTGACCAAGAGCAAGGTAACTGAGAGGAACTACTGAATCCAGAATGAAGGCTAAACATGGTAATGGGTCGGGAGGAAAGCGAAAGGAAATAGAGGAAAGGAGTAGGAGGCAAAGTGCATACAGAGAAGCCTAAATACAGACATGTACATATGTAAATATATTTATGATTATGGGGGCAATAGATTTATATGCATATATTTATAGGTTCAGTAGTAGGGTAGCAGATGGACATTGGGCCTCCTCATGCATAATCCCCCAATACAATAGCACCTCGCCCTGCTAAGCAGCCATTGCAGGATACCCATCTTCCCGACATGATCACTGAAGACAGCCGTGTGTATAAGCAAATGTGGTGAAGAAAGCTGATGGTGCCCGGCTATCAAAAAAAGATATAGCGTCTGGGGTCTTAAAGGCTTGAAGGCAAATAAGCGGCCATCTAGCTCAGAAGCAACAAAGCCCACAGAGAAGAAGCACACGGCCTAAGCGAATACAAGGTGTTGAATGGACCATGTAGCAGATACAAAGGAACAAAAACAATCATTGTGTGATCACCTTCCTCACATAATGGCTGAAGACGAAAGTGTGCATAAGCAAGTGTGGTGAAGAAGGCGGATGGTGCCCGGCTACTGAGAGATATAGCGTCTGGGGACTTAAAGGCTTGAAAGCAAACAAGCGGCCATCTAGCCCAGAAGCAACCGAGCCCACACGGAAGCAGCACACCAACATAGGTGACCGTGAAGGACAGAGGAGACCAGGTCTCCAACATCAAAGGTGGGGTGGTGGTGAGAATCACATCACCATGAAAGAGGGGGGGTGCATGATGGGGACCCAATGCCCACCTGTAGAGAGCTGGACACCCCTTCCAGGGGGGTAGTGAGGAGGAGATGGGCCACTCAGGGTTCAGTGTAGCAACAATGAAACTCAAAACCTTCCTCTAGTTCCTGAACGCTTCCTCCCCTCCCAATCATCATGACCCCAATTCTACCTTGCCTTTCGGACCTGGTTATACCAGAGGATGTACAGCGGTGCAGTGGGGATCTGGAGGCACAGGGAATGTAGGACAGACGAACCCCTCAACACCAGCGGTGGGAGTGGCAACACCAGGAGGGAAGGGCATGTAGAAAGGGAGAACCGATCTCGGAGATCTATGTGTAACCTCCTCTCTGGGAGATTGGCAAGGGGGAGGCAGGTGAGGGGAGACGCCGGGGAGTGTAAGATAAGATATAATAATTATTTATAAACTATCAAGGGACCAGGGGTGGGATCGGGGAGGGAGGGGGATGGGGGGGGAGGGAAACTGAGCTGATTCCAGGAACCCAAGTGGAAGGTGAATTATGAGAGTGACGAGTGCAACGAATGTATAAGGGTGCTTTGCTCAATTGATGTATGTACAGATTGTGATAAGAGCCTTATAAGCCCCAATAAAAAGATTTTTAAAAATCCCCTCATATTATACTTAACCTTAAATAATACATTTTAATAGTATTTTTAAAATATTATATGCCATTTATGTAAAAAAAAGAAAGAAAATGTTTTGAAACCGACTGTGGTAGCAATTGTACAATACTGTTTTATGTGAGTGATGGAATTTTATGACATATGTAAGAGCTCCCAATAAATTTTTTTTAAGTACCAAGCAAATGGCAATTCAAAAATCAGGGGTTGCAATCTCAATCTCTGACAAAATTGACCTCACGGTGGAAGCCATAATAAGAGATAAGGAGGGTCACTATATAATGCTCTCAGGAAAAGTAGACCAAAAACCAGTGATCATGTTAAATGTATATGTGCCTAATGAGAGACCCATGAAATTTGTCAACCAAATGCTCCAAAAGATTAAGTAAAAATCACAGAATCAACGATCATAAGAGGTGAATTTAATACACTGCTCTCCAAGAAAGACAAATTACACGGAAAGAAGTTTAACAAGGAGGCTACAGAACTAAACATAATTAGGCAACTTTACCTGATAGATATTTTTCAGAATTCTCCACCCAAAAAAAAAATCACATTCTTCTCAAGCCTACTTGGCACATACTCAAAGAGACTCAAAGATAGACCACATGCTAGGACACAAGTTGTGCCTGTGTAAATACAAGCACCTACAGGTCACTTTGACTTCCCTCTCAGACCACTATGCCATAAGGGTGGTAATCAACAAAAGGACAATTAAGAAAACAAGAGCAGGCAATTGGTGGATGAATAACTATTATAAAATGAATGGGTCCTGGTTCAGATCAGAGATGATATTAGAAAGTTTTTAGAGACCTATTAGAATATGATATATCAAAACCTTGGGACATATCAAAAGCTGTTATCAGAGGATGTTTGATAGTGATAAATGCACACATGAAAAAGAAAGAGAGATCTATGATTGATAAACTGGCACAAACATTTCAACAATTAGAGCAGAGTCAACAGGACAATCCTACTAATGGCAAATGATAAGAAGTAATAAAAATCATGGCTGTGAAAAATTAGAGGGAAAAAAAAGAAAACAATGTGAAAAATAAATGAGGCAAAAAAATGACTCCTTCAAAGGATTAACAGATAGATAGGCCATTGGCAAATTTAACCAAAGAAAGGAAAGAATATATATTAATAGCCAGGATGAGGGATGAAACAGGGGACCTTACAATGTATCCCAATGAAATTAAAAGGCTAATCATTCAGTACTACAATTGTCTGTACTCCAATTGAATTTGGAAGGCATGGACAAATACCTGGAAAGACAATCCCTCCATAGACTAACCCAAATGGATGTCAAGAATCTCAGTAAAAATAATCTCCCGGGTCAGATGGCTTCACAGAATTCTACCAAACATTCAACCCTCCACAAACTCTTTCAGAGCATAGAAAAAGAAGGCAAAGTTCCGACCTCTTTCTATGAAACCAGTATAACTAAAGCATGCAAGAATTCCACAAGAACTGATCACTACAGACTGATATCTCTAATGAACATCAATGCAAAAAACCTTAACAAAACACTGGAAATAGAATACAGATGTATATAAAATGAATAATTCAACATGACCCAATGGAATTCATTCCAGGGATGAAGAGATGGTTCAACATCCTAAAGTCCATCAACATTATTCGCCGCATTAATAAAAAAAAGAATAAGAACCACATGATAATATCAATAGATGCAGGAAAACATTCGACAACATCCAACACCCATTTCTGGTTAAGATACTCAAGAAGATATGAATGAAAGGAAATTCCTCAATATAATACAAGCTGTATATGGAAAACTAACAGGCAACATGGTTGTCAATGGAGAAAAGATGGAAACAATCCCACTGAAAAAGGGGACCAGATAAGGTTGATTCTTGTCCCCGTTTTTATTTAACACTTTACTGGAGGTCCTAGCTAACAACATAAGGCAAAGAAAGACATCAAGGTAATTTATTTGGGGAAAGAAGAGGTGAAACTATCATTATTCTCAGATGACATGATTTTATATATGGCAAACCCCAAAGCTCCACAAGAGGAGTGCTGAAAGCAATAGAGGCAAATGGCAGAATGGCAGGACACAAGATCAACCAACAGAAGTCCATTGGACTGCTATGGTACATACATTGGATCAGACCATGGAAAGGGAGCTTAAAAAGGTAGTGCCCTTCACAATAGCCAAGCACAAAGTGAAATATCTAGGGATATACCTAACAAAAAAACCTAAAGATTTGTACGAGGAAAACGACAGAACACTACAAGAAACCAAAAGTGATCTCCACAAATGGAAAAAGATCCCGTGCTTGTGGATTAGAAGATTTAATGTAGCAAAAATGTCAGTCCTCCCCAAGGCACTATATAAGTTTAACCTTATCTGGATACAAATACCAACATCTTTTTTCAATGAATTGGAAAAACACTACCAATTTCATATGGATAGGGAAGAAGCCCAGAATTAGCAGAGAACTCCTCAAAAGAACAAAGTTGGAGAGCGTGCTTTACCTGACTTTAGCACCTATAATACAGCCACAGTGGTCAAAGCAGTGTAGTACTGGTATAATGACAGATACTCGGATCACTGGCAAAGAACTGAAAACTCAAAAATAAAATAATCAGCACGCATATAACTGATCTTCAATAAGGAATGAAAAAATATCCAATGGGAAGCAGATGCTCTCTTCAACAAGTGATGCTGGTTATCTACCTACAGAAAAATGAAGCAAGATTCTTACCTCACTCCATGCACAAGAAAAACCATTATCTACCTGCAGAAAAAAATGAAGCAAGACCCTTACTTCACTCCATACACAAGAATAAATTCAAGAGTAATCACAGACCTTGAGGTAAAACCCCAAACTATTAGAATCATCGATGAAGGAATTGAAACAAACCTAAGAAGTTTGGCTCCGGGAATACATAGACTATCAGAAATAGGAAAGGACACTAACTCAGAGAAAACACAAACTGGCAAGTGGGATATAGTGAAGATAAAACACCTCTGTACATCGAAAGACTTCTCCAAGAGAGTAATAAGAGAGTCAACAGATTGAGAAAGCACATTTATAAATGGCACATCAGACAAAGGCCTTATTGCTAAACTCTCCAATACTCTGTTAGTCTACAATAAGAAAAAAAACCAAATAGCCCATTGAAGAGACTGTCCAAAGGCCTGAAAAAAATTTCATGACCAATAGACACATGAGAAATCTGAATGACCAGTAGACATATGAGAAAATGTTCCTCATCATTAGCCATAAGGGGAATGCAAATTAAAACAACTATGAAGTACCATTTAACACCCTCAAAGATAGCCCAATTCAAAAAATCAGAAGGCAACAAATGTTAGAGGGGTTGTGGGGAATAGGAACTTCTCATCCACTGCTGGTGGTCCTGTAGGTATGTGCAGCCATCATGAAAATCAATTTGGTGATACCTAAAACCAATGGAAATCCAGCTACCATATGACCCAGCAATCCCCCAACTATACAAATAGCCAGAAGAAGTAAGAAACAGGCCACTACCAGATATCTACGCTCCAATGTTCGTCACTGCCCAATTTAGAATCACAAAGAGTTGGAAACAACATAAATTTCCATCAACAGATGAATGGATTTAAAAAACTCTGGTACATACAGTAGAATGCTGGACCTTGACTCTGATCCATTCTAGAAGAAGCATCGAGATGAGATGCAGTCAAATTCTGAGTCAATCTTTCCCATAAGAAATAACTGAAAACAGCTTAATTCATTCTGGGCCACCGAGTTTCTACCCTAACCTTGCCTTTGTATACAAAACATTACACAGAAATTTCAAAGTAAATAAGTTCAGAGTTAAAAATATAATTTAAATAAGAAACACAACATTTAAAAAGTTTTTAACAACTACAGTATGACCCATACCTTGAGATTGATGATGATCTGGATCTGTGGACATGGATGTGGAGAGGAGATATGTTGAGAGAGTCATTGTTTAGAAGGGGGTCCCCTTCCATAAAATCAACTGGTGGTTGCTTTTCAGGAGATTTTCCCCTTCGATGGCTTTTTTCACTACAACCTGGTTGGATTTCTCTCAAATAAAAAATCTGTCTAATGTGGTCTGCTGTTGGCATTTCCTTAACTGTTTTCTAAAAGGGTTTACTAAATTATCATGGACAATATCAATAACAATATCCTTTTCTTGATGATAATTTCCAAAAAACTCTTAGGACCCATGTTTTTATCTAAAAACAAGGCAAAATGCCACAAAAAATTATAGCAAAATGCTTGGAACATGTCCACAAAAGGTTTAAACAATGTGTACTAACCATGCCAACTAATGCCAAATGATCAAAACACAAACTTCTTTTGTTTACAAAAATCACATGATTTTTGGGTTGGATTTCAACATTTTGTTAGAACCCCGATGAAAACTTTTCTCAACATTTCAAGTCAAAATCTGTTTATGTTGAGTACTGATAGGGTCGAGTACTGGGGTTCTGCTGTACATAAAAAAGAGTACTACACATACCTAAATAGAAGTGATGAACCCATGAAGTACATCATCTCATGGGAAGAGTTGGAGGAAATTACACTTAGCAATGTAAGCCTAGTGCAAAAGGACAAGTAAAACATCAGTCCACTAGGTAAACTTTAACATGATTCCACTAGATAAACTTTAAAAGCACAATGGGTACAGGGGAAAAGCATAAATTCCAGGGGCAAGGTCCAGTGTGCCAGAACCAACCCAGGGATGCATTTGTTAGCCAACTAAAAAGGAGGGGAAAAGAACATTGGGGGGGGAAAAAGACAAGGGTATTTCAGGAACAACACTCGAACCCACTTTCAGGGAGGGTATTGTTTATGTCTCCACAAGAAAGGGATAGTGGGACTAGACCTCATCCCAATGTATCAAGTCTTGCGGGCAGCTTACTAGCTTGGAGCAGCAAACTAACAGAGAGGACCCAAACCCAACTTTGTTGGCCATCTTCACAGAATAATTCACTTTCGAGGACAGCAGTGAAGCTATAGCTCCGGGAGAGTGGTGGGTCTTCCCATACCAGAGGGAGTGATGGAGGGAGGAGAAGAGAGATAGAAAGAGAACCGCATCCTGACCCACCAAACCTTGAGGATGACATTCCAGCTCGGAGCATCCAATGCACAGAGAGGACCATAAGACTGGCCCCACTACAAGATATGGCATCCCCTCCCTGACTCACAGGGCTAGGGGCCAGCACTAGTGCGGGAATTGTGCCCAGTCTGACCACACACACACGGGGGTGAAACAAGAAGGGAGCCAAACAGAGCATCAAGAGGAGCCAAGCAACAAAGTCCCCAAGGAATTCTGAAAATATACTTCTAACTCAGGGGGGCAGGGCTTGGAACCTCATCATACTAGCTTGCAAAACATTTATAAGGGTCAGCAGACAGACCTGGAATTATTTATAGGCTTCCCCACTCCCCCCACGTGTACTACACAAGATAGGCAGGATTATTTACCATCCCAAGGAGTAAACAAGGGGACCAATAGTTCTGATGGGTCACAGGAGAGGAGGTGGTAGGGAAAGGAAGGGGTTAGCCAATAAACCCAGGGACAAGGGAGCAACAAAATATCTGAAATTGATGGCCAGGAGGGCATAGAATGCCTAGTGGGGTTTAATCAGGTGCAGTGTATCCGGGAGGTATTACTGAGAGCCAAATGATGGTTGAACATGATAGTGGGACAGAAGGAAAGGAAAAGGAAATAGAGGCAAGAACTAGTAAGCAAAAACCATTTACAGAGATATCAACCTAGGCATATACATATGTAAATACATCAATATATAATGATAGGTATATACGTCTATGTACATATAATTATATATTAAGTATTAAGATAGCAGATGGATATTGGGTCTCTACTCATCACCCTTCAATATGAGAACACTTTGTTCTAATAACTTGGAGTTCTGTGATGCTCACCTTCCCAGCACAATCACTGAAGACAAAATGGGTGCATAGCTAATGTGATGGAGAAAATTGATGGTGTCCAACTATTACAAAATATAGCACCTGGGGCCTTAAAGTGAAACAAGTGACTATCTAGCAGGGAAGCAACATATATGAATAAACATACTAGCCCTTGTGATCACTAGATGTTGAGAGAATCAGATATCAGGCATCGGAAGACTCAAAACAAACAATCATGTCGATGCGAATGAGGGAGGTCGGAATGGAGACCTAAAGTCTATCTGTGGACAATTGAACATTTGAATATCCCCTCACAGAAGGGTCACAAGGAAAAGACAAGTTAGCCGGGGTGCAGTACAGCACCAATGAAACATACAACATTCCTCTAGTTCTTTCATACTTCCTCCCCGCCACTCACTGTCATGACCCCAGTTCTACCTAGACTGGAGCATGCACACTGGTACTGATAAAAGCTCAAGACACATGGAATCCAGGACAGATAAACCCTTCAGGAACAGTAATGGGAGTAGTGATACCATGAGGGTAGGGGAAAGGTAAGGGGAGAAGTGGAAGAAATGGGAACCAATTGCAAGGAGTGACGTGTAATTCCCTCCACCCCCACCCTGGAGGGGGACGAACAACAGAAATGTGGGTAAATGGACACAGCGGGTAATTTAAAATATGAAAATAATTTATAATTTATCAAGTGGTCATGAGGGTGGGAGGATAGGGAAAGCGGGCGGGGGAAAAGGAGCTGATACTAAGGGCTCAAGTAGAAAGAAAATGTTTGTAAATGATTATGGCAATATATATACAAATGTGCTTAATACAATTTATATATGGATTGTTATAAGAGCTGTAAGAGCCCTCAATAAAATGATTTATTGAAAAATGAATAAAAGGAATTTAACCCCCAAAACATATAGATGTCTTTTATTTTTCACTTGTTCTCTTTAAACAGAAAAGAAACCACCTATACACATCAAAATATTTCATTGAAAGAGAAAATAAGAACCCACAGATTGGCAAAATTTTGCCAATGACACACTGGCAAGGGTCTAATTAACAAAATCTATAGAACTCTACAACAATTCAAGAAGAAAGTAACAAAAGGCTCAATTAAGAAATGGGCAAAGGAGATGACCAGATTGTTCACCAAAAATTACATTCAAGTAGCTACCAAACACAAGAAAAATTGCTCGAAATCATTACTACCATGAGATACCACCTTCCGTGCACAATGATAACCTAATGTAGAAGAAAGAAGAGGAGGAAGAGGAAGAAGAAATAAAATGCTGGAGAGGATGTGGATTGAATGGAATTCTTATACACTCTTGATGGACTTGCAAGTACATACAATCACTATAAACAGTAATATGGCGATACCTAAAACAACTAGGATTAGAAATCCCATAAGATCCAGCAATATCACTATCGGGTATAGATGCCAAATAAATAAGATAAAAATTGCAAACGGATGTATGCTCTCCCATGTTTATTGCAGAACAATTCACACTAGCAATAAAGTGGAAGCAGCCCAAATGCCTAACAGAGAAAAATGGAAAAAGACATTATGATATATATATTAATATTATGCATTCCTCAAAACAGTGATGGAATCATGAAACACGATATGACATGGAAGGACTTGAAACATTAAGCTGAGTGATGTTAGTCAATCACAAAAGGATAAATACTGCTTAAGCCCACTACTATAAGGAAAAACACCAAAAAATTAAAATTTAGAGACTAATTCACAAAGGGCTAGAAAGCCTGCCTACGGTCTATGAACCATACATTACCCACCTTGTATGCACATCTTAAGAAGCACCTCCAAATAGGAGACCTCAAATCAGCTGAAGGCACATCTTCAAGAAGTGGATAAAGGGAGGAGCTCATGTACTTCACACCATACAACAGTGAGATAAGTTCTTGTCAAATAAACAGACACGCACAGGAATAAGAAGGGAACCTTACTTGAAAATCAAGTCAAGATCAACTA
The DNA here is from genome assembly GCF_050624435.1 of Tenrec ecaudatus. Taxonomy (NCBI): domain Eukaryota; kingdom Metazoa; phylum Chordata; class Mammalia; order Afrosoricida; family Tenrecidae; genus Tenrec; species Tenrec ecaudatus. The sequence continues at coordinate 80,334,090 of NC_134541.1, read as the reverse complement.
TAGAGGAGCATCTATACGTCAGAGGAGACATTTATTCTTCTGCTAGGGGTTAAATGGGGATGAACAACCTCCCACTGGGAAGGGACACACAACAATAAAGAAAGAAACCCCAAGGGGGGAATAAGCCTGGTACTCTGTTTCTGGTGAGGCTCTTTTGAACTACCTTCTACTCAACTCTTGGTGAATCAACAATGAGATAGAGCCTATGATGACCTTACACTCTGTCCTTTCAAGGAACATGGTATCCCCCATAGGCCATACAGAAGGAGTTGACGTGGAGATCCCACTGAATGAACTGGGTCCTACCTCAAAATTACCTTTGTACTTAAGACTGAAATTCCCTGGTGTAAGAAAAACAAATGGCAGCCACCCCAAGACGGGAATTAGCAGTTGCTGGGCTTTAGTTAAGATCCCTGTCTTAACAGGCATCCAATGAACGGTGGCCCACAACCACCTTATATTTACTATTTAATTCCCCCCTTGGTTTATTACAACATGAATTATTCTGGTACACAAGGATCTGCTCTTGTAAACTAATGTTCCTAAAAATGTTCCCTCCCCTAACAACAACCCCCACTGTCAATATAAACAAACCTCAATCGTTTAAGAATTCAAACTGTACAAATAAACAACTAATGGAACGTGATTGACAGCTGGGATGTACTTGCATAACCTCCTTTTCTCAAAACTATGTTACATTCTATGTCATTGGATAAATTAATGATGCTATCAATGGAATTGCCTATTCCCTAGGAGATAATTGATAATGTACTTTGTTATAAAATGATAATGAGACATCTAAAGTGAACCAAAATCATACATAATCCAAAGACAAGTGAATAGATTCTGGACTCACACTTAATTCTAGCTTCAAGGCAAGAACAGTTAGTTCTTATGATACGGCCTTGCTTAATACTCCCCTTCATGAAGAAATCATTGAAGATATGGGTGCTACACCAAATTGTGGTGAAGGAAGCAGATGGTGCCCGACTATGAATAACAATAGTGTCTGACCTTCAACCCAGTGCTCCAAGATGTGAATGCAACATGCCAGCGTGGAATAGGGAAACAATGGAGAGGTCTGGGGAGCCGGCCCCAATCCCAACTACTAAGTGGACACCTGCCCCTCCCCACAAAGAATTTACTTCAAAAGACGGCATTGAATCTGCACATCCAGTAGAGGGACATAGCTGACTGGAGCAAATGGGTGCTGATGAAGGGGGAGGGGGAGAAAGTGGAGCACACCCTGGCCCACCAGTCCTTGAGGACGATTATCCCAATTAGAGCAGCCAGTCCACAGAGAAGACCACATGGCCAGGCCCACTATGAGACATGACACCCCTCACTGACACATAACTCTACAGAAGACAACACCGGAGACAGTTTGGGAATTGCACCCAATCTGATCCTGCCACACCGAGGCAAAACACTAAGGGGGTGCAACAGAACAGCAAGGAAATGGAGCGGCGGGGTGCCCAAGGAATGCTGAAGGTAGACTTGGGAGCCAGGGTGTGGTGCCCCGACAGACTGGACTGGAAAACACTACTAAAGGCCAACAAACAATCCTTGAACTAACTACAAACTTTTATTTTTTGGGTGTTTTGGTTTGTTTTGTTGTCATTGCTTTGTTGTTGTTGTTTTGTTGTATTTGTTGCTTGGTTTTACTCTGTCTTGTTTTTGTGCATGTTATTATCTCCACAGGTTCTGTCTAAATAAGATAGGATGGATGAAAAATCTCAAGGAGAAAATAACGGGACCGACAGTTCCAGGGGGACATTGGAGAGGAGGAGGTAGGGGGGTAAGGAAGTGGTGTTAACAAACCCAGGGACAAGGGAACAACAAGTGATCCAAATTGGTGATGAGGAGGGCTTGGGAGGCCTGGTTGGGCATGATCAAGGGTAATGTAACGAAGAGGGATTGCTGAAACACATGTGGGGGCAGAGAATGATAGTGGGACAGGAGAAAAGTCAAGGGAAATAGAGGAAAGAGCTGGGAGGCAAAGGGCATTTATAGAGGTCTAGATAAAGACATGTATATATGCAAATATATTTATATATGAGGATGGGGAAATAGATCTATGTGCATATATTTATGGGTTTAGTATTAAGGTAGCAGAAGGACATTGGGCCTCCACTCAAGTACTCCCTCAATGCAAGAATACTTTCTTCTATTAATTTGGCATTCTATGATGCTCACCTTGCCGACACAACCCCTGAAGACAAAACGGGTGCATAAGCAAATATGGTGAAGAAAGCTGATGGTGCCTGGCTATCGAAAGATATAGCGTCTGGGGTCTTAAAGGCTTGAAGGTAAACAAACAGCCATCTAGCTCAGAAGCAACAAAGCCCACATGGAGGAATACCAGCCTGTGTGATCACAAGGTGTTGAAGGGATCAGGTATCAGGCATAATCAGAACAAAAAATCTTACCATAGTGAATGGGAGGGGGAGTGTGGAGTGCACACACAAAGCCCATTTGTAGGCCACTAGAGATCCACTTGCAGAGGAGTCGTGGTGGGGGGGGGGGGGGGAGAGGAGCCAGACAGGGTGAGATGTAGCAATGATGAAAAATACAGCTTTCTTCTAGTTCCTAAATGCTTCCTCCTCGCCCACCCCCTTCCCCACTATCATGATCCCAACTCTACCTTGCTAGTCTGGCTAGACCAGAGGATGTACAATGGTACAGATAGGAACTGAAAACACAGGGAATCCTCAGGACCAGTGATGTGAGTGGTGATACTGGGAGCGTAGAGGGAGGGTGGGTTGGAAAGAGGGAATCAATTACAAGGATCTGTATGTGACCTCCTCCCTGGGGGACAGACAGCAGAAAAATGGGTGAAGGGAGACATCGGACAGAGCAAGATATGACAAAGTAATAATTTATATATTATCAAGGGTTCATGAGGGAAGTGGGAGCAGGGAGAGAGAGGAAAAATGAGGATCTGATGCCAGGGGCTTAAGTGAAGAGCAAATGTTTTGAGAATGATGAGGGTAATGAATGTACAAATACGCTTTACACAACTGATGTATGTATGGATTGTGATAAGAGTTGTATGAACTCCTAATAAAATGATTTAAAAAATAAAAATAAAATAAAAGAATAGTGTCTGGGTCTTAAACGCTTATATTCAAACAAGCAGCCATTTAAGTAGGGTATCCACTAAGTCCACATGAAAGAAGTCCACCAACCTGTGTGATCCAAAGATAACAAATGACAAAATCCAAATATGATAAAAGGAAAGATATCAGAGTCTAAATTGTGAACACCTAATTTATAGAAGGTTCTGGGGGAGAATCCAAATCCATCTACAGAGTACCTACTCTGATTAGATCTTTGGCAGATCCCCTGTGGCCACAGTCAAAGGACATCAAAAGCCTTGCTATCAGAGATTATTGTAAATTGATTATGGTGGATTGAACTATTGTATAATATGATAATCTAGTCATTTTATCCCCCTCTTGACCCATTCTGTATTTGTTCTAGATTTAAATTTTTTTTGCTTGTTTCTCATCAAAGGTCTTCTCTCTGGCTTATGTTAATATTGCCTGTGAGGTTCACACACACACAATCATACACACATATATGAGTGTGTATGTATATATTTTGTAGTGTACCACCAAAGAAAACTAGAAAACTACATCCACTGGGAGGAGATTTCGTAGTATGCATATTTCCCATTAGGTAAGCATTGAGCAACTCACTCTGAGTTACTACACCCAGTAGCATCACTTGGGAAGTTTCTCTTTTGTCACAATGTTTTCAGAAAAGCAGTTTCCCCAAACCTCGCTTTTGGTGATGGCCAATTTAAGAGCAGAGTGCAGCTGTGAAATTTTGCTCCCATGGAAACTTGTGATATTGAACACAGCTTACAAGGACAGTGCTATGGGAAAAACTCAAGGATACAAGTGTTGTTGTTTGTTTGTTTGTTTGTTTGTTTGTTTGTTTGTTTCCAAAAAGGTAAAGGTCGAGTGATGGCAAACCTCGTTTTGGACATCCTTACACATCCTGAACATAAAAAAATGTTGACAAAATTTATGCACTTGTGCTCGAAGACTGACGATGAATCATTGAAGAGATGGGGAAGTTATCTGGACTATCTTGGAACTCAGTTAATTGAATTTCATCAGAAGATTTGGGAATGAGAAGGGTAACTGAAATTTGTGCCTCTGGTTCGGACTTACCAGCAAAAAAAAAAAAACATCAAGTGGAAACATGTTGTGCTTTGAAAGAACAGGTAACAGACACCAAAGAACAAAACCATCATTGTGTGATCACCTTCCCCACATAAACACTGAAGACAAATGTGTGCATAAGTAAGTGTGGTGAAGAAGACTGATGGTGCCCAGCTATTGAGAGATACAGCGTCTGGGATCTTAAAGTCTTGACAGTAAATAAGCGGCCATCTAGCCCAGAAACAACAAAGCCCAGATGGAAGCAGCACACCAACAAGTGTGATCATGAAGGGCCTAGGAGACCAGGTTTCAAGCACCAAAGGCGGGGGTGGGGCGTGGGGCTGCGGGAATCATATCATCGTGAATGAGGGGAGCACTGATGGGAACCCAATGCCCAACTGGACATCCCTTGCAGAGGGTAGTGGGGAGGAGATGAGTCACTCAGGGTTCAGTGTAGCAATAAGGAAACTCACAACCTTCCTCTAATTCTTAAAAGCATCCTCCTCCCACCTATCATGATCCCAATTCTACCTTGAAAACCTGGTTAGCCAGAGGATGCACAGCGGAACACATGGGAACTGGAAACACAGGGAATCCAGGACAGATGAACCCCTCAGGACCAGCGGTGAGAGTGACTATACCAGGAGGGAAGTGGGGGAGGGGTAGAAAGGGGGACCGATCATAAGGTTCTACATATAACCTCCTCCCTGGGGGATGGGCAACAGAAACATGGTGAAAGGGAGATGCCGAGCAGTGTAAGATAAGACAAAATAATAATTTATAAATTATCAAGTGTTCATGAGGAAGTGAGGAGCAGGGAGGGAGGGAGAGGGGGAAAAGTAAAATGAGGAGCTGATTCCAGGAACCCAAACAGAAAGCGAGTTTTGAGAATGATGAGGGCAACGAATGTATAAATGTGCTTTACACATTGATGTATGTGTGGATTGTGATAAGAGTTGTATGAGCCCCAATAAAATGATTTATGAAAGCAAGAAAGAAAGAACAGCTCTGAAGTGACCAGACATTTTCCCCAAGGTCATTACTGATGATGAGACATGGTGCTATTCTTAAGACCTGAAAGCAAACATCAGTCAAGCCAGTGGAAGATGCCATTTTAACCTCGCCGGGGGTGGGGGTGGGGAGACTCGTCAAGTGAAATCAAAGGCCAAGACAATGCTCATTTGTATTTTTTGATGTGAGGGAGATGGTGCATTTGGAGTTCATTCCGCCAGATCAGACTGTTAATCAAGCTTTCTATCTAGAGGCTCTGAAAAGATTGTGTAACAGTGTGCAACAAAAAAAGGGCCTGATTGTGACAGGGTTTGCCACCACAACAATGCACCTGTTAAGGCAGCATCCTAGTGCACCAGTTTGGGGCAAAAAGAGCCCCCCCTTGCCCCACACATCTTACCTGACCCCTCTCTGTACGATTTTTTTGTGTTTCCCTCAAATGCAGAGGGACATGAAAAGACAATTTGACAAGATAGAAGAGGTGAAGAAAAAAAACGAGGGAGGTGCTGTCAGCCATCTAAACAGATGAGTTTGAAAAATGGTTTCAAGAATGGAATCACAGATTTGACAAATGTCTTAAGTGTAACTGAGAGTACTTTTAAGGTGATAAGGTTGTTTTGTTTAAAAAAATTAAATATAAGAGTTGTATGAACCCCAATAAAATGATTTTAAATTGTTTTAAAAATTAAATTCATAGCTTTGAAAAAAAAACCCATTTTGGAGGGGATACCTCCCCGTGGGTGAATGAGTGAGTGAGTGAGTGAGTGAGTGAGTGAGTGAGTGAGTGAGCGCACTATTTTTGGTTTGTGTTTTGGGTTCTAGGTTTTCTTGATTTGGGGGGGGGGGTGGTATGTTTCCCAATTTATGAAGCACAGAAGGGATATATAGAGACAGTGATTAATGGGGGGATGAGTAGGGGAGACTGAGGGAAAGTAGGGGACAAATAATGAATAGTAGAGGGGAAGGATGCACTAGAACTGATAGTGATGATGAATATTCAACTCTTTTTAAAGTACATCTGAACTGTGGGAGTGTAAGGTATGTAAATGACATTGCAATAAAGCTATTGGAGAAGAAAAGGGGCCGTGTGCAGCAAGTTTGCCCATTGCAATACATCATCTGATTTCCTGACTGCTGCTCCCTTGAGTGTTGATCATGGATCCAAGTAAAATGAAATCCTTGACAGCTTCAGTCCATTACCCATTGATTATATTTATTGGTTCAGTTGTGAGAATTTTTCTTTGCAATGAGCTTTATCCATATTGAAGGCTGTAATTTCTCATCATCATCAGTAAGTGCTTAAAATTCTTTTCACTTTCAGAAAGCAAGGTTGTGTCTTTTGCATATCAAAGGTTGTTAATGAGCCTTCCTCCAATTCTGACTTCGTGTTCTTCCTATAATTCAGTGTCTATTTATTTGCCCAGCATACAAATTGAATATACGTATTGAAATTATACAATCCTAATACACATCTTATCCTGATTTTAAACTATGCAATATCACCTGGTTCTGTTCAAATGACTGTCTCTTGACCTGTATACATGTTTCGGGGAACATAATTAAGTGTTACAGAATGCGTCATCTTACAATGTTACCCAAAGTTTGTTATCATTCACACAGTCAAATGCCTTTACATAGTGAATAAAACACAAGTAAATATCGTTTTTATTTTCTCTGCTTTCAACCAAGATCCCTTTTAGGTTGACAGTGTCATCCTTTATACTACATTCTCTTCTGAATTTGACTTAAATAGCTAAACATTTGCTCTCTTTATTTTCAAAATCATTATTGGGAGTTAATACAGATATCATATCATTCCATAGTTCAATCACAGGAAGCAGTTCTGTACAGTTGCTGCCACAGTGAATTTCAAAACATTGTTTTCCTTCTTGAACTCCTTGGCCTCAGCTCCCTTGTATACACACCCCATTTTACCCCCCAGAAACCCTTATGTTACTCTCTGTCCCTATAGATTCATCAATCCTGGGTAGCATATGCTGAAAAACAGAAAAAGTATATAACACAAATTCAAGAGGGTGACCCCCAATGATATAACACATCTGAGATAAACCCCAATATGAACAAAGTATAGACAATGCTGAAAACCACATCAAGCCTAACGTGCATCAGAGGTGGGGATCAACTGCTAAGGTTTTAACCATTCAAGACAGGCTTTATCATTTTGATCTTTAGTAGCCATCTCTCCAATGCACTCTATTTGGTTCCACTTTACTCCCATCCCTCTATTATGGATAGAGGGAAATCATCGGAAGCTTATTTCCTATGTAGCCCCACAAATGTATCTTGTACTCCCACTGTCATCCAGAGATTTCTGCAAACCGGATTCCCACAATTTTGTTTCTGATATTATTCCCTTTTTTTAATTATATGATTTACATTCCTTCAGTCACTGATGCTGTGTGGACTAATTGACATCTCACTTAAATGGCTGCTTATTTGGAAACAAGCCATTAAGACCCCAGATGCTATTTTATCTGATAGCTGGGCACCATCTAGTTTCTTCACCACACTTTAATAAAACACTTGTATCTTCCGTGTTATCTTTCTGAGGGCAAGTATCAAGTAGGGCCATGATGTAAGAAGTAATTATTCTTAAATTGGAGGCAGGATTTAGTGAGAGCCCAAAACTCATTCCTGGATCAATAGGATTTTTTTGTTTTTTCTTTTGTTTTTGTCTGCAATTAGAGCACTTTGAAAAACTCCTTGTTAATTTATAGTAGAGAGTCTTATTGCTCATCTCTCTAGAGTTTAAACACTTTCATTAATATTGTTTTTGATTAGTGTGTTAGTCTGGGTACATTAGAGAAACAAATCCACAGAAACTCATATGTATGAGAGAGTTTTATATGAAGGGTAAGTATACATCAAGAAAACACCTCAACCCAGTGCGTCTCAAGCCCACAAGTCCATCATTAACTCATATGTCTGACACCAATCCACAAAGTCCTCCTCCATCTCACAAAACAGACGCAATGATGCCAACTGCAGGAGGAAATCCGAATCAGTGAGCATTACAGCATCTCAGTGCTGGCAGGGGTCTCCACACTGCTTCTCCAGAACCCAGGGCTGCATTGGGGTAGGTTCATGCAGCTTCTACTTGGTATGTCTTGCAGGAAGTGAGTCTTGCCAGCTGAAGCAGGGAACTGGCTAAGGCAGCTGCATCCTGGTCCGACCATCACAAAGCAAAATACCCACGAAATAGAAAGGCAATGGTTCACTGAGCCATGTATCTCTACGCCCTTCAATTAACCCCACATGTGTTTATCAGCCAGGTTGGTACAATACAATAACTACCTCAATTAGGCCCTGGTATGAATTTTTAAAGCACTGTTGAGAGAGAGAATGAACCAATGAAGGCTAACTCCGTACCACAGTAGCCGAATTATTCACTTGTACAATTAATCCTTTTGTGGCTGGACACTAATTACACATACAATGGGAATTGCTTGTCGGGAAAATTTTACAATAATATTCACTGAGAATGTCAGTCACAGGTTTTCTGGAATAATATATATCTTAATACAGCATATAGAGCATAGATCCAACAAGCCCATGATTGTCCGCCTACCAATAGCTCAACAATCTTGGTACAGTTGTCTTCTGCTTCCTCAAACAGCAAAAATTTTCAATCTTATGTCCTGAGGTTACAAGTCCAGTTCACCCAGTGGATTTTCTGCATTGGGGCTCACTGATGCAGTCTCTGGAACGTGCCATGCACCCTGAAGATAAAGGATGAAATGCCCTCTGCATTTTACAGCACCCATCCCGGGTCCCCACGATGCACCCAGAATCATAGGTCAGTGACCCATTAGGTGCACAGCACCAGGGACACTCCCTCACTAAGGTCCCCAAAAGCATTTTCAGTCATTCTTCCCCCGCACCTGGAGATCGTTCCTCCCATTTTTCCTACCAACAGTTATGCATTTGTGCTCTCCAAGACCTGTTTTCTCCCTTTCCCTCTCTTAATTTGACTTTCCCATCAGTATTCCTCATCCCTCTGATATCCTACGACAGTGGACTCACACAGTGTTTATCCCTTCTTCTTGACTAAACTTCACTCAGTATAATATCTTCCAGAACCCTCCATGTCATGAGGTGTTTCATGGTTTCGTCACTGTTTTTAAAGGTCTGTGCAGTAATCCACTGTGTGTTTATGCCAGAGTTTTGTTGTTGTTTGTGTTAGTCTGGGTACTTTAGAGAAACAAATCCACAGAAATTCATATGTATAAGAAAGAGTTTTATATAAACGGTAAGTGCACTTCAAGAAAACATCCCACCCAGTGCTGCCCAAGCCCACAAGTCCAACATGAACCCATATGTCCAACGCCAATCCACAAAGTCCTCCTCCATCTCACATCACACACACTATGATGCCAACTGCAGGAGGAAAGCCAAATCAGTGACCGTGTAAGCATCTCAGCACTGGCAGGGGTCTCCACACAGCTGCACCAGCACGCAGAGCAGCATTGGGTAGGTCCATGTGACTTCTCCGTGGGGATGTCTTATAGGAAGTCAGCCTTGCCAGATGAAGCATAGACCTAAGTCAGTTGCACTCTGGTCTGACCATCACAAAGCAAGAGACCTGAGAACTAGAAATGCGAAGTTCACCGAGCCATTTATCTCTCCGCCCTTCAATTAATCCCACATGTATGTATTGGACAGGTTGGCACAATAAACTAACTACCTCATTGTTGTTATTGTTGTTGTTTTGTTTATCCAATCATGGGACTTTAGGCTGTTTTCAACTTCCTACTATTGTGAACTGTGCTGCAGTAACATGGGGGAGTATGTGCCAGTCCATGAACTATTTCTTATTTCTTTGGGGTATATACCCAATAATGGTATTGCTGGGTCATATTGTATTTCTGTTACCATAAGTTTTAGGAATCACCATGTCACTTTCCATAGTGGCTGTAAATATTTATAAGCCCACCAGCAGTGAATAAGAGTTCCAATCTCACCACACCCTCTCCAGAATTTGTTGTTCTCAGTTTTAAAAATTTGGGCTACAGTTCTGGGTGTTAGATGGTATCTCATGGTTATTTTGAATTACATTTCTTGAATGGCTGGTGAACGAAAAAGCATTTCCTCGTGTGTTTATTAGCCATTGTGGTGCTATACTTTGTGAATTGTCAGCTCAGGTACTTTGCCCACCTTCTCAGAGTGTTGTTAGGTTTTTTTACTTATTGTAGACTAGATTTTAGTAATTAGTCCTTTGTCTGTCATGTCATTATTAAATATCTTTTCCCAATCTGTGGGCTCTCATTTTAGTCTTTTAATGAAATCTTCCAATGTACACAAGTGTTTTATTTTTAATAGGTCCACTCATCTATTTTGGTGTCCATGGAGTGTGCTTCCTTGGTTATCTCTGGTAGCCCATGTGTTCCCTGTTCTAAGACCCTTAGATTTGTTCATATTTTCTCATTGATGATTCTGATAGCTTTTGGTTTTACATTTAGGTCTTTGATCCACTTTGAGTTTGTTTTGTGCATAGGGTGAGATATGGGTCTTGTTTCATTCTTCTGCAGATGGATATCTAGTTTTTCTGGCACCATTTATTGAAGAGAACATGTCCTTCCCATTTAATGCTCACTGGGCCTTTGTCAAAAATCAGTTGTCTGTATGCAAATGTTTTTATTTCTGGGTTTCCTGTCCTGATCCATTGGCCTGTGACCCATTATACCTGTCCTAATCCATTATACCAGTAATAGTCTGTTTTGACAACTGTGAATATTTAGTAAGTTTTGAGGTCAGATAGTGCAAGACCAACAACTTTGTTTTTATTTTTTGATGAGTTATTTTCCTTTCCTGGGCTTCTTCCCTCTCCATATTAAGTTGGTAGTTCATATTTCCATTTCTTTAAAGAATAATGCTGAAATTTGGATCGGGGTTGCATTAAATTTGTAGATTGATTTTACTAATATTTTTTAAATTTATTGACATTTTCAAAATATTAAGTCTTCCAGTATTGCCACTCACACCACTGGATCTGAAGGGATCATCTGTCCTGGATTCCCTGTGTTTCTAGTTCCTATCTGTACCAGTATACATCCTCTAGTCTAGCCAGATTTGTAAGGCAGAATTTGTATCATGATAGTGGGTGGGGAGGAAGGATTTAGACTAGGGGGAAAGTTGTATGTCTCATCATTGCTACACTGCACCCTGACTGGATTGTCTCCTTCCCGCAACCCTTCTGTAAGGGATGTCCAGTTGCATACAGATGGGCTTTGGATTCCCATCCGCACTCCCCCTCATTCACAATGATATGATTTTTTTGTTCTTTAATGCCTGGTACCTCATCCCTTCGACACCTCGTGATCACACAGGCTGGTGTGCTTCTTCCATGAGGGCGTTGTTGCTTCTGAGCTAAATGGCTGCTTGTTTACCTTCAAGCTTTTAAGACCACAGACGCTATAGCTTTTGATAGCCAGGCACCATCAGCTTTCTTCACCACATTTGTTTATGCACCCATTTGTCTTCAGCGATCATATCTGGGAAGTGAGCACACAATGATATGATTTATTGTTCTTTGATGCCTGAGAACTGATACCTTTGGGATTCTCAATATACAAAATCATATTGTCTGCAAATAGTGTAAGTTTCCTTCCTCTTTGCCCAGCTGTACTCACTTGATTTTTTTGCCATTGTCTTATGGTATTGGCTAGGACTTCCATCCCGATGTTGAATAAGAGTGGGGAATAATGGAGTCCTTTTTGAGTTCCCTTACTCAGTGGAAATGTTTTCAGCCTGCTTCCATTGAGTGCAATATTGGCTATTGGTTATTCATATATGGCCTTTATTGTTGATGATTTTCCCTTTTATTCCTATCTTCTTAAAAGTTTTATTAGGGATGGGTGTGGAATATTGTCAAATGTTTATTCTGTGTCAATTGATGTGATCATATGGTTCTTATCCTTTGACTCATTGTTAAATTGGTTTTCGAATGTTGGACCATCCCTGGATCCCTGGTATGAATCTCACTTGGTCATTATGAATTATATTTTGAGATGTTGTTGGATTCTATTGACCAGATTTTTCTAAGAATTTTTCCATCTATGTTCATGAGGGATATTAGTCTCTAGTTATCTATATTTGTGGGGTCTTTTCCTGGTTTGGGTGTCCAGGTTATGCTGGCTTCTTGTATGAGAGTTTGCTCTCCCTTTCTATATCCTGGAAGAGTTTGTGTGAGATTGGAGTCAGCTCTTCATTGAATACTTGGTGGAATTCTGTTAAGCCATCTGGACCGGGGCTTTTTTTTGGTGGGGAGGGGGAATTTCTTGATGATTTTGACTATTTCTTTTTGCTATAGGTCTGTTCAAATTCTTAATGTCCATATATGTTAATTTTGGAAGAGTGTGTTTCTCAAGGTATTTGTCCTTGTCACCCAGATCATTAAATTTGTTGGAATAGTCTTTCATGATATTGTGTTATTGAACTTTTTATATCATTTGGATATATTGTGATGCCATCTATGTCATCCCTAATTCTAGATATTGTTGTCTGCCCTTTCTTTACCTTCGTTAAATTTGCTAGTGGTTTGTCAATTTTGTTGGTTTTTTCAAAGAACCAACTTTTTGCTTTGTTGATTTTTTCCATTGTTTTTCTGTTTTCCAGCTCATTTATTTATGCTCTAATTTTTATGACTTCTTTTTCTGTTGGAAGATTTCTGCTATTTACAGTATTCTAGTTGTTGGAAGTGTTGTGTTAAGGTTTTGTAAATAATTCTCTCCTATTTTTTATGTGTGCATTAATTGTTATAAAGTGACCTGTGATAACTGCTTTTTCTGTGTCCCATAGATTTTGGTATATTGTGATATCATTCTCATTTGGCTATTGGAACTTCCCAATTTCATCTCTTATTTTGACAAATAACTAGTCTTTCTTTCTTTTTCCCTTTTTTGACTAGTTTGTTGTTGAATCTCCACATGTTTGTCTTTGTTGTTTTTTTTATGTTTCTGTTGTTGATTTCCAATTTTATGGCACCATGTTTGCAGAAAATGGTTTGAATGTTCTCTTTGTGTTTGAATTTGTTCAGGCTTGCATTATGGCCCAGCGTGTGATCTATTTTAGAATATAAGCCATGTGCGCTGGCAAAAAATGTGGGGGTTTGTGATTTGTTTTTTGCTGTTGGCTGGAAAACTCTGTAAATATATAGGAGGTTGAGTTATTCAATTGTATTGTTTAGCTCTTCTGTTCCTTTATTGAGTTTCTTACCGATTGATATACCTTTCTTTGAGAGTGGTGTATTGAAGTCTCCCACTATTATTGATCTGGGGATTTCTCTTGTCCACTCTTTGAGGATTTGGTTGATGAATTTTGATGGTATTTCATTGGGTTCATATGTTTATTATGGTTATATGTTGTTACTCTATTGATCCCTTGAGCCCATTATTATCTCTAGTTATGTGTAAACACACCCTCTTAATGTACTACTACTGAGGCTTGGCAACTAGATAGGTAGCTCATGCTCAGAGTAGGGGCCGAGTTAGTGTATCAGGTCAATCTATCGATTTGCAAGACAACTCAGAGACCTTCTCTGAACCAGAAACTGACTTCAACCCCAATGCCTGCATTCCCTGTGGCCACCAGCTCTGCCACAACTGACACCACAGGAGAACTAGGCATATAGTGGAGACGTCTGCCCTTACTCAGCGCTCCTCACAGACCTGATAGCCAGCCCCACCACCACACTTACAGAGAGAGGTTCCTATCCACCAATGACACTCTGGGTCTGCCAGGCATTTGGACACAAGTCTGGCAGGAACTTCTGCAGCTGTGGTGTGGAGACCCAAGCATTTGGAGCTTGCTTACTGCATTCTTCCTACTCAATCTTTCCCACCCACCCCCTGTGCTCTGAGCAGTGGATCTGCATGCTAACCTAAGTAGCAGGCCCTCCCTCCCACCTGCCTACCTGTGGGAACTGTTCCTATCCTGGAAGAGATCACCCAATACCAAACCCATCCCATAAATACACTCCTCTGCACTTGGGCCAACAATTTCAATTCCACCACAGCTTGCACAGCACCCTCCAGCCAAGACGAGAGGGAAACCTAAGCAGGACAAAGGTGAAACACAATCTCTCAAGGCAGTTGGCTGTAGGAAGCCTACAGAAACACAAACACCAACCTCACAAAGAGAGAGTCCAGGGCTCTAAGACACAGGGATAATGGCACCTAGTTCCAATAAATCGACTAAAAAAGAGAAAGCTGCTTCCACAGCTTCAACAAGAAAAGAGGGAAAAAATACAATGGCAGAAGACCACCTAGATATAATGCCAGTCAAAGAAAAGGCAGGCGTTGACCTCCCACAGCAATACATATTTAGAATGCTGCTTAGAGTCATACAGGACATAAGGGAAGCATTACATTAAAAGGATGAAATGAGAGCAGAGATAAAGGCCATGCACCAAAGGGAAATACAAGCGCTAAGGGGTGAAATAACAAAAACGAATAGCAAACTCACAGATTTCTCCCAGCAAGAGGAGGAGACAGCGAACCACACCAGTGACCTAGAGGACTCTCAAGTAGAAATTAATAAATGTGAGAAAAAGTCTTTATAGTCTATCAGAGAAGCTGAAGAAAACCTCAGAGCTATGTCTGATGCTATGAGAAGGAACAATGTCAGAATTACTGGATTATCAGAGGAATGCACATCAAGGAAATCAACATCCAAAATAGCAATGGAATGCTTGGAGAAAAACTTCCCTAGCTTAATAAATGAAAACCAGGCAACCATCCAGGAGACAGACAGAAAATCAGCTAGACTGACTCCCAAGAAGTCACCAAGACAGATAGCTATTAAATGATCCAACTATGAGGAAAAGGAGAAAATCATGAGAGCAGCTAGGGAAAAACAGAAAATCACATATAAAGACAAGCATATAAGAATATTCCCAGATCTATCAGCAAACACTATGAAGAAAAGGAGAGAGAGGAGCAGCATATTCTGAAAATTGCAGGCAAATAACACAAAACCCAAGAATACTCTATCCAGCCAAATTATCTATCAAAGTTGATAGATAAGTGAGAATCTTCATGGACAAGGAATATCTCAAAGAATATGCTAAAAGGAACCCAGCCCTACAAAAGATCCTTGCCGACCCAGTATGGGCAAAAGGACAACATTCACCAAGCACATACAAGATACCACCCCACAGAATAATTCCACCCAGAGACAATAAAAGGGAACACAGCCCCCAAGATAACACTGACTCAGTGATGGAAAGAAGGTGAGAATGAACCACAAACACACATATGCACAACCCATGGGAAAGAAGTGGATAGGAAAACACCCAATACAAGAGGGATAAAATGACATCACAGAGTCCACAGATAGATGTCATAACAGTGAATATCAATGGAATGAACTCAGGCCTTAAGAGACAGAGACTAACAGATTGGCTTAAAAAATACAGCCCCTTGATCTGCTGCCTACAGGAGACACATTTCAAGATTACAGACAAAAATAAGCTGAGAATCAAAGGCTGGAGAAAAATATACCAAGCAAATAGAAATTCAAAAAAGGCAGGAGTTGCGATCCTAATCTCGAATAAAATTGATCTCAAAGTGAAATCCATAAAAAGAGATAAGGAGGGACACTATATAATGCTCAAGGCAACCATACACCAAGAACCACTAAGCATTCAAAGCAAAATATGTCAATCAAACATTCCAAAAGATGAAAAAAGAAATCACAGCCTCAACAATTATAGTAGGTGACTTTAATACACTGCTCTCTGAGAAAGATAGCTCACTGGGAAAGAAACTCAAGAAGGAGGCTAAAGGTCTAAACCAGGAGTCCTCAAACTACAGCCCGCAGGCCAAATGCAGCCTGCAAAGGACATTCATCCAGCCCGCCAGGTGTTTTAGGCCCATTTGTTTTCTAATTTCAAAATAACATATGTGCAGTGGGCATAGGAATTTGTTCATAGTTTTTTTTTAAAAAAACTGTAGTCCGGCCCTCCAATGGATCTGAGGGACAGTGAACTGGTCCCCTGTGTAAAGGGTTTGAGGACCCCTGATCTAAACACTACAATTAGACCATTTGACCTGATAGATATCTACAGAGCTCTCGACCCAAATACAAATAATTCACATTCTTTTCAACCCCACATGGCACATATTTGAAGATAGACCACATGTCAGGGCATTAAGTCAAATCTGCATAAATTTAAGCACATTGATATAATACAGACCTCTCTCTGACCACTGTGCTATAAAGCTGGAAATCAACAACAGGAAGATGAAGAAAACAAGGGCAAACAATTGGAGGATGAATAACTCTATTGCAAAAAGAGTGTGTACTGGCCAGCTGAAATTAGGAAATTTCTAGAAACCAATGAGAATGAGAACACGACATAGCAAAACTTATGGGGCATATCAAAGGCTATCATCAGAAGTTTCATAGCAATAAATGCACACATGAAAAAGGAACAGAGATTTATGATTGATATGCTGGCACAAAAATGTACCACAACTAGAGCAGAGTCAACAAGACAATACAACTAATTGCAAAAAAGAAAGAAAGAAAGAAAAATTAGGGCTGAGTTTCAGGAGAGGGAAAATAAAACTATGGAAAAAATGCTGCTAAAATTTGGTTCTTTGAAAGGATAAACAGAATCGATAGACCTCTGGCAAACTTAACCAAAAAAAGGAAGGAACAAATTTCAACAGCAAGAATGAGAGATGAAAGAGGGGACATTACAATGGACCTGAGTGAAATCAAAAGTATAATTACACTGTACTTCAAAGAATTAAAAAACGTGGAAGACATGGATAAATTCTTGGGAAAACAATCCCTCCCTAGACTATCCCCAATGGTCGTAAAGAATCTCAACAACCCATATCAATAGATGAAATAGACAAGGTTATCAAGGGATCACCAACAAAAAAATCTCCTGGACCAGATGGCTTCACAGGAGATCTCTATCAAGGACTCAGTGAAGAACTGTCACCAATCCTACACAAACTCTTCCGGAACATAGAAAAAGATGGAAAACTCCCAGATTCTTTCTATGAAGCTAGTATAACTCTGATACTTAAACTTAGCAAGGATCCCACAAGAATCAAAAACCACAGACCAATTCCCCTAATGAACATTTATGTAAAAATCCTTAACAAAATATTAGCCAACAGAATACAAAAGTATATAAAACAAATAATTCACCATGACCAAGTGGGATATATACCAGGGATGCAGGGGTGGTTCAACATACAAAAGACCATTTAGTATCATTCACCACATTGAAATGAAAAAAATTTAAGAACTACATGATAATACCAATAGATATGGAAAAAGCATTCGACAACATCCAACACCAATCCCTGTTCTTAAGACACTCAAGAAGATAGGCGTGGAAGGAAAATTCCTCAATGAGTCCCTAATAAAATGTAAAAGAAAAAAATATATATAATACAAACTATATATGAAAAAACAACAGTGAATGTGGTAGTCAATGGAAAAAAGACGAGATCAATTCTTCTGAATAGGGGGACTAGACAAGGATGTCCCTTGTCCCCACTCCTATTAAATGTACTACTGCAATCATTTCTTAATTATAGTCATTAAAAACAGTTGCATGTGATCATAATAATGTTCAATAATTTCTACATTATGCGAGTTGTTTTCTTTGGAAAACACTGTGATGTAGTGAATTATTTAATGTGTTTCTTCTAGCCTTAGCTTTTGTTGCCCCCACCATACAATATTTACTTTCCTGATGCCTCTGGGTAAGAACATGGAGGAAGATACTGCTTGTATTATATCATTAAGCTGTGAGTGATTGTTAATAGGGTCAATCCTGATTGCCACCCTGATGGGTATAAAATCAATCAATTAAGAGACATAAGGGGGAACTTCACTACTAGCGAGAGAGGAGAATCAGAAGTGAATTATAAGGGTATGATCATGGAAGGTCCTTTGTATCCTTAGATTCCTGAACATTGAAATTCCTTGATCCAGGGGACAACTTTGTCACCTATGGATCTGCAGAGTAGCAGCAGCATGAGACAGAGCATGAGACAGTGTGCTGGAATTCCCAGCCCACAGAGTAAGTAAAGCTGAAGATTTGGGGGCAGGAGGTTGCCTCTGGGAACTTAATTGGGAGAGCTGGTTTTGCTGACCTAGGGAGCTGGAGCGGGTGCCTTTGGATAAAGACTCATAGCAGATTGTCATTCACCTTCAGTATTTATTGGCAGCTGTAAAAGAGCTTTGTAACACTGACCAAGCAGGGCACAGTTCAGGTCCAGTGGCTCAGAGGCCTGCCTGTGGACATGACAAAGGAGAAAGTGTCCTGACTGAACAAATGTATCCTGAGCATTTCTCACCTGAATTGTAATTTGTTTACTTCCTGAATAAATCCTAGAATTTTCAGCATTTGTGTCTTCTGTGTGTTTATTGCAATCAATTATTGAACCCAGCCACAAAAAGTGATGGAATGTAGCAGTATGTGATGGCGCCTGCAGGGTAAAAAGGAATGGAGGATGGAGGCATGTCTGACCACTGCCTTGTGAAAATCAGCCTTGGGAATTGGAGGTCCAATGTGGCGTCTACACCATTTTTCCAGTCATAAATATGTAGATTTTCCAGCCAATTATCAGGTAGCCGTTTTCCAATTATGTTTGGTATAAATTAGTAAGGAATTCCTATACTGCCTCAGTTTTTTTTAAACATAACTATCTAATTTCCAGAAGATCCTAGTCATCAAATTTGGTTGTTTGTGTGGTTTTAGTTATAGTACTTGAGTATTTATCCCATCTATTAGGGCCTGAAGTTCTTATTATTTCTTTAATAGTCTTTATTCATTTATATTTTTTATCCATCATGAGTTATTTTTATATGGTATGGGATATGGATCCTGTTCATTTTTCTGTAAATGAATATCCAATTTTGCCAGCACCATTTGGTAAATTATCTGTTATCCATTCCTCATTTCATGGGTTTTAGCCCTTTATCAAAGCTTTTACTTGTGTTCTCAATTCTGTCTTTGTGTTTGTACCAGGCTATTTTGACTACTGGGGTTGTGTCGTAGGTTTTGAGATAGGCATGTGTAAGAGCTCCTACTTTTTTTTTTTTTTTTTTTTTTGCTCCCTCATTACTAGTACTCTGTTCAATTGAGATCTCTTTCCTTAATATATAAAGTGATAGCTAGTTTCTCCATCTTTTTAAAGAATGATCTTGGAACCTGGATTAGAATTACATTATATTTATAGGTTGTTTTGGATTAGTTGCTGTTGTTGTTGTTAGGTACTATCAAGTCATTTCAAACTCATAGTGACCCTTTGCACAACAGAACAAAACACTGCCTGGCCCTGTGCCATCCTCACAATTGTTCCTATGCCTAAACCCATTGTTGCAGTCAGGGTGTCAATTCATCTCCTTAGGGGCCTTCTCTTTTTTGCTCTTTGTCTCCACCATCCCCTATTTTACCAAATATGATGTCCTTCTCAAGGGACTGGTCTCTCTTGACAATATGAAAAATATGTAAGACAAAGTCTTGCCATCCTGGCCTCCAAGGAACACTCTGGCCATACATCTTCCAAGACACATCAGTTTGTCCACTTAGAAGTTCTTAGTGCTTCTGTGTGGTCACTTTTCTTTGGAATAGATACAAATATGGATCTCTTCCAGTTGGTCATATATGTCTATCTTCCAAATTTCTTAGCATAGACAAGTGAGTGCTTCTAATGCTTCATCAGCCTGTAAAAACATTTCAATTTACATTTTTTTCAATTCCTGGGACTTTTTTTTTTTTTGCTAAAGTCTTCAGTTCAGCTTGGACATCTTCTTTCAGTAGCAGAGGTTCTTGATTAAATGCTACCTTTTAAACTGGTTGAATGTCAATTATTTTTGTTACAGTGACTGTATTCTTTCCATCTTCTTTGGATGTTTCCTGCATTATTCAATATTGTGCCCATAAAAATCTTTCAATATTGCAGTTCAAGGCTTGAATTATTTCTTCAGTTCCTTCTATTTAAGTTTTAGTGAACGTGTCCTTCCTTGTTGATGTTCTAATTCTAGGCGGGGCCATAGTAAAGCAAAGGGGTGCGTGTTGGGCTACAAACCACAATGTTAGCAGTTCAAAACCACCAGCTATTCTGCAGGAAAAAGAGAAGGCTTTTGGTCCATAAAGAGTTACAGTCTAAGACACTCACAAGTACATTTCTAATCTGACCTATGGAGATGCTATGAGACAGAATTTACTCAATAGCAGTGAGATGATGACCTCTAGCTCTTGGAATATTTCGTTATAAAATTTTACTTTGTCTTCTTGATATGACCTTTGAAATTTTCTGTTTAACTGGTTTAATTCATCATTTATTAATCATTTCTTCCATTGCTATGTGAGTTAGAGCAAGTTTCAGAGTCTCTTTCGATACACACTTTTTTTTTTCAAAAGAGGAATTTTGCTTTCTTCATGAATGGAGTTTTTAATGTCATTCCACAATTCACCAGGTCTCTGTCATTAGTGTTTAATGTACTAAAATGGTTCTTCAAATTATCAGGAAACTCAAATAGGGCATAATCAAAGTTGTATTTTGGCTCTCTTGGACTTGTTTTAATTTTCTTCAGCTTCAATCTGAACTTACAGATGAACATTTGATGTTCTGTTCACAGTGGTTCCTGGCCTCATTTTAGCAGCTGATATTGATCTTCTCTATTATCTCTTCCCACAGATGTAGTCTATTTTATTTCTGTGCATTCCATCTGGCGAATTACATATGTGTAGTCACTATGTTGTTCAGAAAAAGGTATTTTTGGTGTAGAAATTACTGGTCTTGCAAAATTCTATCATGCAATCTCCAGCTTTGTTCCTATCATCAAAGATATATTTTCCAACAACAGTCCTTCCTCTTTGTTTCCAAATATGCATTTGAATCACCAATAAGTATCAATCCATCTTTATTGCATGTTTGATTGATTTCAGGTTATAAGTGTTGGTAAAATTCTTCATTAATAGTTTTTTTTCTTTTACTGATTAGTGGATAAATTTGAACAACAGCTGTATTGATGGGATTTCCTTATATGTGGGAAGATATTATCCTATCACTGACAGCATTGTGCTTCAAGATATTTCTTAAATTATGCTTTTTGAAAATGAATACGCCATCCCTCTTGAACTTGTATTTACAGCATGGTAAATCATATAATATTCAAAATGGCCAACACTAGTGCATTTTAGTTCATTAATGTCTTGTATATTTATCTTAATGCGGTTCATTTTATTTTTCATCATTTTCAATTTTCCTAGATTCACAATTTGTACATTTCAAGTTCCAATTATTAATGGAGGTTTGAAGCTGTTTCTTGTCATTTTGAGTCGTGCCCCACCCGAGAGTGAAAGTCCCAAAGATTTTATGCCATCACATCATCATAGTCAAATCTGCGTTAAGAAGGCACATCGTCCTCCATTGTATTTTGAGTTCCTTCTGATCTCATGAACTCATCTTCTGCTACTGTATCTGACAATGTTTCACTGTCACTCATAAGGTTTTCAGTGACTAACTCTTCAAAAGTGGAGAGTCTATTCTTTGGACAGTGTGTTCTTTGTCTGTAAAGTCTGCTGAAACCTGTTGGTATGGAAATATCAGTGATATTGTTTCACAACAACATACAAGCCACGACAGCACAACAAACTGACAGGCAAGTGATGGCAATCAGGGTGTAATCTCCCATTTGTATAGGTGTCTTTTATGATTTATATTTGTTGATTTATTGTTATTATTTTATAACACTCTTAGTTTTCTCTGTTTTAAATTCTGATACCATGAACATGGATATATATATATGTATATATATATATGTCACAATTCTTATTTCTCTATGATATATACCAAGTAGAGGGATTGCTGGTTCATATAGTATTTCTATTCTCAACTTTCCAGGAGATGCCATACTGCTTTTCATAGTATTTTCACCAGTTTCCAGCAGTGAATGAGAGTTCCAGTCTCTGAACCTGTAAGATAATGTAGAGAGAAGCTCTTACTTACAAATCAAAATAGGTTTAAGAGGGTATGATCTGAAGGAGAAATTTTATATACAATAGGGACAGACAACAGCCGCGGAGTGGAGTCTCTGCAGCATAGATGCTCCAGGGTTCAGAGCTTTATTAGGAGTAAGTTTATATAGTCTTTAGGTCACATAGCCAGCATGCTCATGTTAGGATTATACCAAGGGCAATTTACAACTCTTGACACATACAAAGATGTATTAACACCAGTAAAGTTATAAACGAAGGGAGGGGCAGACAAGGTTGGGAACTGATAAGCTTGCAGGTGGCTGCTTTCTACAGCCTTTACCAGAGAGCAGGAGGCAAGTGTCCATTTTATCTCAGATAAGATTATGCCAGTACCATTACACCCACACATTATAGAGTCAGCTCCCAGGTTTCACCAAACTGTGAACCCCTTGAGGATAGGACCTCTATTTTATTTATCCTACTCTCTCCTACTTCCCAGTTCAAGCTTGGGCACAGTTTTGAAGAATAAAGAGACAAGTTAATGGTTTCCTTATAGCACATTTAGCTTGAAAATTGTTTGGTTCTGTGTATCAGGCCAGGTTGACTAGAGAAACAAACCCAGTGTCACTCAAATATGTGTAAGAGAGCACTTTATATCAAGAAGGAATTACATATCAAGCAAATATCCCAGCCCAGGCCAGATCAAGTCCATAATCTTATAGTTAAACATCTCCACATGAATGATGAAGGTTAAAGTGTATTGAGAAGACTGTGAACCTAGCTTGGGGTTGAACTTTCCTAAATGATTTGATTTCGACCTCACCATGAGGTTGGTACTATTAGAGCAGCACAGAAAATATGCTTAGAAGGGTCTCCTACATGGTTCAGTCACCCAGCACAGACGGGAAAGTGATAGGCTTTGAACTCAGATAGCCAAACTCTACAGCTTGTGCTCTTAACTTCTGGAAACTTCCAGTCTACTTATGGGGAAAGGTTTGACCTACTGGAATAATTGGAGTACATTCAATTCTGGGGTATAATTCTTGGCTATATTCCCTTACACAGCATTTTTGGTAAGACCCCAAAATAGAACATTCTGAATTGTGTCAACTAGAGGGTGGTTCTGAGTGTGGCAGGAAAGAGAACTCTGGTATTCTACCAGACAGAAGCTCCCCATCCTCTAGACCCACAGAGCCAGGCCCTTGTGGCCCCAGATCTGTTTCAGGAATTAAAAGGAAGTGGCAACCAGGCTTGGAAATTCCCTGTAGCTCAGAACGTGAAAGAGAAGGTACACTCAAAAGAGGAATTGATTCACCATAGCCTCATCAGGTTTTCCCTACGTGCTTTCTATTGGAGACAGAAAGGCTACATTGCTTACCCACGGCCATAAAGCTACTCCACAGCAGAAGAGAATCCTGAATCGAGTCTTTGATGCCAAACTGTCACTTGACAAACTATGCAGTGGAGTCATGTTTTCATTTCCTCAAGTTTTAGTTGTAGGAGAGCAATTAAAACAAACAGGAGGTGACTGGACAGACATTTCCTCAGTGAAGAGCAGTAACTTCTGCCCCATGAAGTTTTCCAAATCTCTCCTTTCCAATCTCTCTTCTGCTGTGGAGTAGCTTTATGGCCGTGGGTAAGCAATGTAGCCTTTCTGTCTCCAATAGAAAGAGCATAGGGAAAACCTGACTAGACTAACGTGGATCAGTTCCTGTTTTGAGCATACCCTCTCTTTCACATTCTGAGCTACAGGGAATTTCCAAGCCTGGTTGCCACTTCCTTTTAATTCCTGAAACAGATCTGGGGCCACAAGGGCCTGGCTCTATGGGTCTAGAGGATGGGGAGCTTCTGTCTGGTAGAATACCAGAGTTCTCTTTCCTGCCACACTCAGAACCACCCTCTAGTTGACACAATTCAGAATGTTCTATTTTGGGGTCTTACCAAAAATGCTGTGTAAGGGAATATAGCCAAGAATTATACCCCAGAATTGAATGTACTCCAATTATTCCAGTAGGTCAAGCCTTTCCCCATAAGTAGACTGGAAGTTTCCAGAAGTTAAGAGCACAAGCTGTAGAGTTTGGCTATCTGAGTTCAAAGCCTATCACTTTCCCGTCTGTGCTGGGTGACTGAACCACATAGGAGACCCTTCTAAGCATATTTTCTGTGCTGCTGTAACAGTATCAACTTCATAGTGAAGTTATAATCAAATCATTTAGGAGAGCTCAGCCCCAAGCTAGGTTCATAGTCTTCTCAATAACTTTAACCTTCATCATTCATGTGGAGTTGTTTGAACAAAAAAAAATTTACCATAGTGAATGAAGGGAGAAGTGCGGAGTGGAGACCCAAAGCATATTTGTCGGCCACTGGAGAACCCCTTTGTAGAGGGGCCTAGGGGAGGAGACAAGTCAGTCAGGGTGCAATGTAGCACCGATGAAGAATACAGCTTTCCTCTAGTTCCTAAATGCTTCCTCCCACCCCCACTATCATGATCTGAATTCTACCTGGCAAGTGTGGCTAGACCAGAGGTTGTACACTGGTGCAGATAGGAGCTTGAAGCACAGGGAATCCAGGGCGGACGATATCTTCAGGACTAGGGGTGTGAGTGGCAATACTGGGAGGGTAGAGGGAGAGTGGGTTGGAAAGAGGGAATCGATTACAAGGCTCTACATGTGACCTCCTCCCTGGGGGACGAACAACAGAAAAGGGGGTGAAGGGAGATGTCGGACAGAGCAAGATATGACAAAATAATAATTTATAAATTATCAATGGCTCGTGAGGGAGGGGGGAGCAGGGAGGGAGGGGAGAAAAAGAGGACCTGATGCCAAGGGCTTAAGTGGAGAGCAAATGCTTTGAGAATGATGAGGGCAATGAATGTACAGATGTGCTTTACACAATTGATGTATGTATGATTGTGATAACAGTTGTACGAGCCCCTAATAAAACATTTTATAAAAACTAGGTTATGCCAGTACCATTACACACACTCATTATAGAGTCAGCTCCCAGGTTTCACCAGACTGTGAACCCTTTGAGGATAGAAACTCTATTTTATTTATCCTACTCTCTCCCACTTCCCAGCTCAAGCTCGGGCACAGTTTGGAAGAATAAGGAGCCACGTTAATGGTTTCCCTATAGCACATTTAGCTCCAAAATTGTTTGGTTCTGTGTTAGGCCAGGTTGACTAGAGAAACAAACCCAGTGAGCTTCACATATGTGTAAGAGAGAGCTTTATGTCAAGAAGGAATTACATATCAAGCAAACATCCCAGCCCAGGCCAGATCAAGTCCATAAGTCCAGTACTAGTCTGTAAGTCCAATACTAGTTCATAAGTCCCTCTTTAGACTCATGCAACCACATGCACTGAAGCAGAATTCAGGAAGATCAAAGGCCAGTGGGTGCAGAGTTGTGTGGGTCCAATGACAGTGGCCGTATCACAGGGCTTGCAGCAACCAGGGTCAGCCAGCAGGAAGGTGAAGCAGAGAGAGCATGGGGTGGTTCTAAGGGTCCTCCTTACGAGGAGGCCACTCCCACAAGGAAAGACCATCAGGCTGTGCTCTCATTGGCAGGTTGAATGCCACCCCTAAACATTTATATATCTTCACGTTGACATGAAATTTTGTAACTATCACAGTCTGGCTCTCATGAAAATGCACTGAGTCCACACCAGTCATCAGGGAGAGTCAGAGGCGGATCATGGACCGAGGCAAAGGACTTCTACAAAACTGTAAATATACATCCCCACTGTTTATACTGCACATGTAGGTGAATGGAAGCAGAACCAGCAGGCAGGGATGGCCCAACTTCCTCCAGACACCAGGAACAGACTTTCAGCTGGTACCACGGCTCCCTATCAATCTCATTCTCACACACTCTCTGTCTATGCAAAAACACATAACAAAGCCGGGGTTGGAAGTTATCAAGATGACCTCACCTAGAAGGAACTAATCTCCCTAAACAAGTCAGTGAAGACTAGAAGTTATGGACTACATTGGGGTCCCCAGCGAGGTCCTTTTGCATTAGGGTGTCTTTTTATATATATGGTGCCAGTAGGGATAGACTTACCTGGCATGCTTATTACAGGTACCAGATGAAAATTGGGATCCAGATTCTGAAACAAATTCAGGAACCAAGGAATTAAAGGGAAGCCAAAGATCAAGAAGAATCATAATTCAGAGAAAGAGCTGAGCTCAAAGGAAGTACCAGACTCAGGGCACAAGAATCAACCATGAAGTAATTGCCTTACCCTAAAGAGACCACCCTTCTCAAGTGCTTTTTACAAGCCAAGTCCACTTGGAGATAAGCCTTCCTCATACATCACTGTAACTGCCTACATGGTGTCAAAGTAGATAACGTAATAATTCACCACCCTGTCATTTGTACCATCATAGAGGGGATGGCAGGGATAAGAATTATTAAAAAGGAGTTAGACAAAAACCTGAAGTTCCTTGTCCATGTACGAATGGAGGAGGGAGATCCCAGGAACAGAAACAGGAGGTCAGCTTATCTCTTACTATGCCCTACTTTATACTTTAGGCCCACAAACATATGCTGCTCAAAGTTCTTAGCACACCATATCTCAGAGATCATGCCTTTCAGGAAGCCTTTACTGATTCCATAAGAAAGGCTGTTTGTCTTAACTCATATCATTCCATATTGAGTCTACTTGGCTTATGGCTCCCCCAAGACAAGAGCTGTTGTAGACTGAATGATATCTATATATCTAGATTGATAGATAGATAGATAGATAGATCCTAACCAATGTACTATGAATATGACCTTCTTTGTAAAGTTATGCTTTCTTTTGTTGTGTTAATTCAGTTATCTCAGAATGGGGTAGGTCTTGAACTAAATCACTTTGGGGAGGTATCTTATAACAATAGAATAGATAGACTGTGTGGTTAGTTGTCTCCATAAACAACTGCCCATGCAGCTAGTAAAACTGAACATTTTGATCAAATATGCTATAGAAGCATCCTGGTCAAAAAGAGAAAAATGCAGAACAGAATTTTAAATTCTCATGAACTCCAAACTTTCTGGAACCATGAAGTTTAGCTGAACCCTCAAACTATTGCCCTGAGATGAATTTGAAACCAAAAATAGCTCCCCGAGTCTTCTTAAAACATAACAAAAGTTTCACTTTAATAGTAGAGAATGTCTACCTTAAGCATTGTGCTCCTTTAAAATCTGTCTGTATGGGATCAAATGAATTAATGATGAATACTCAAAAGATAAGACAGAAAAATTTAAAAGGACAGTAAGAGTATGTTAATGCAAATATACAAATATGCTTGATACAATATATGGATGGATGGATTGTGATAACAGTTTTATGAGCCCCCAATAAAATTATTTTTAAGAGTATGTTAATGGGGAAAAACAATTCAGAAAATGAATGTAATAATAATTTCACAATTTGAGGGATGTAATCAATGTCATTGAATTATATGGTGTGGAAACTACTATATTTGTGCACATTCAATCATGTATATTCCCAGCAACAACAAAAACATAAATTATTTTTTAACATAAATTATTCTTAAGGGTTGAATAAACACAGAGATGCACAAGATTGATTTGGATTTTGAGGCTCCAGATCTGTGAGAAAATCAGTTTATGTTTTTTTTTAAAACTACCCACTTGTGGTATTTGTGTTAAAATATAACTAATATGGAAGAAGCACACCAGTCAGTGTGATCACAAGGTGCCAAAGGGACCAGGCATAAGGCATCATAGCAAAATATATATATATATGTGTGTGTGTGTGTGTGTGTATGTATATATATGTGTGTGTGTATGTGTGTATGTAAATGTATATATATATATACCATATTGAATGAAGGGGGAAGAGCAGAGTGGAGACCCAAGGCTCAAGTGTCGGCCACTGGAGATCCCCTCATAGAGGGGTTTAGGAGAGGAGACGGGTCAGTCAGGGTGCGAGGTAGTACCGATGAAGAACACAGCTTTCCCCCAGATCCTGGATGCTTCCTCCCCCCAACTACCATGATCCGAATTCTACCTTACAGGGTTGGATAGGGCAGAGGTTGTACACTGGTACATATGAGGGCTGGAGGCACAGGGAATCCAGGGTGGATGATACCTTCAGGACCAAGGGTGTGAGGGGCGATGCTGGGAGAGTGGAGGGTGAGTGGGTTGGAAAGGGGGAACTGATTACAAGGATCCACATGTGACCTCCTCCCTGGGAGAGGGACGGCAGAGAAGGGGGGGAAGGGAGACTCCGGATAGGGAAAGATATGACAAAATAACAATGTATAAAGTACCAAGGGCACATGAGGGAGAGGGGAGTGGGGAGGGAGGGGAAATAAAAAGAGGACGTGATGCAAAGGGCTTAAGTGGAGAGCAAATGCTTTGAGAATGATTGGGGCAGGGAATGTGTGGATGTGCTTTATACAATTGATGTATGTATATGTATGGATTGTGATAAGAGTTGTATGAGCCCCTAATAAAATGTAAAAAAAGAAAGGGGGAAAAAAAGAAAAATGATTAGGGCAAAGAATGTATAGATGTGCTTTATAAAATTGATGTATGTATATGTATGGATTGTGATAAGAGTTGTATGAGCCCCTAATAAAATAAAAAAAATAAAACCCCCCAAAAAAAATGTTTCGCATAATGCTCAGCTCAACACGTGCTAGTTATTAATATCAAAGAAATTTATGACCAATTTCTGTGCAATATTTGGAAGATAAAATATATTTTATAGAAAAGTGAAAATAAAACCAGTTTATTGAAAAAGTTATTGTTAATAAAACAGTCATTTTGTAAGTTATATTTTTCTTGATAGCATGCTATTGCTCACCTTGTTTTGTCACTCAATGATTGACTCATTTGAATAAATATATGCAATGTCTTATTTAAATATATATATATATATATATATATATATAAAACTATTAAAGTAAGATATATTCTTTCAGGGAAAGGACAGATCTTTTTTTTAAAAACAATTTATTAGGGGCTCATACAACTCTTATCACAGTCCATACATATACATACATCAATTTTATAAAGCACATCTGCACATTCTTTGCACTGATCATTTTCTTTTTTTTTCTCCTCTTTTCTTTTTTTACATTTTATTAGGGACTCATACAACTCTTATCACAATACATGCATCAATTGTATAGAGCACATCCATACATTCCCTGCCCCAATCATTCTCAAAGCATTTGCTCTCCACTTAAGCCCTTTGCATCACGTCCTCTTTTTTTTCCCCTCCCTCCCCACTCCCCCCTCCCTCATGTGCCCTTGGTACTTTATACATTGTTATTTTGTCATATCTTTCCCTATCCGGAGTCTCCCTTCCCCCCCTTCTCTACCGTCCATCTCTCAGGGAGGAGGTCACATGTGGATCCTTGTAATCAGTTCCCCCTTTCCAATCCACTCACCCTCCACTCTCCCAGCATCGCCCCTCACACCCTTGGTCTTGAAGGTATCATCCACCCTGGATTCCCTGTGCCTCCAGCCCTCATATGTACCAGTGTACAGCCTCTGCCCTATCCAGCCCTGTAAGGTAGAATTCGGATCATGGTAGTTGGGGGGAGGAAGCATCCAGGATCTGGGGGAAAGCTGTGTTCTTCACCGGTACTACCTCGCACCCTAATTAACCCATCTCCTCTCCTAAACCCCTCTATGAGGGGATCTCAAGTGGCCGACACTTGGGCCTTGTGTCTCCACTCTGCACTTCCCCCTTCATTCTATATTCTGTATATATACACACACACACATATACATATACACACATACATACATGCATACATATATACATATATATACACATACATACACACATATATATACATATACACACATATATCTTTTTTTTTTTGCATGATGCCTTATACCTGGTCCCTTTGGCACCTCGTGATCGCACTGGCTGGTGTGCTTCTTCCATGTGGGCTTTTTTGCTTCTGAGCTAGATGGCCACTTGTTCACCTTCAAGCCTTTAAGACCCCAGACACTATCTCTTTTGATAGCCGGGCACCATCAGCTTTCTTCACCACATTTCCTTATGCACCCATTTGTCTTCAGCGATCCTATCATGGAGGTGTGCAGTCAATGATATGATTTTTTGTTCTTTGATGCCTGATAACTGATCCCTTCGGGACCACTCAATCACACAGGCTGGTGTGTTCTTCCATGTGGACTTTGTTGCTTCTGAGCTAGATGGCCGCTTGTTTATCTTCAAGCCTTTAAGACCCCAGTCACTATCTCTTTTGATAGCCAAGCACCATCAGCTTTCTTCACCACATTTACTTGTTCACCCACTTTGACTTCAGCAGTTGTGTCGGGAGAGGGAGCATCATAGAGTTCCAATTTAATAAAAGAAAGTATTTATGCATTGAGGGAGTGTTTGAGTAGAGGCCCAAGGTCCTTCCGCCACCTTAATACTTAACCTATAAATATAGACACATAGATGTATTTCCCCATCCTCCTATATATATTTGCATGTATATGTCTTTGTCTAGACCTCCATAAATGCCGAAAGGACAGATCTTGTCACCAAAACTCACTGCCATCAAACAACTTGATACCAACCCATAGTGACCCTATAGGACAGACCAGCCTTGATTATCCTCAACTCATCAGCACCTACCAAGAGACTTGCCTGTAGTAGCTGTTCCATTGGGTGCTATTGAACACATCCTTGCTACCAAGAAAACATTAGTTTGAATGGTAGGCAACAACATCCAAAGAGAGGTACTACAGCTGGTTGCAAACATATTTAGTGGCATGTCCACAACATGACAGAAAGCCAGAACCGGTATAGGACTGGTAACCATGACTTGGGGTCCCTAACTTGGAGTGATACCAAGCAGGATGAGAGCAATTTGAGCTCTTTGGTGTGGGATAGAAATTGAGGAGAGAAAGGGAGGAGAATGAGGATCCACCCAAGGCTCCTAAAATCATCCTAGTCATACACAAATCTTCTCTCTAGATATGTGCAACAGGCTGTCAATTGGAATTCCTACTAGTGCCCCAGGTTTAGCCTCTATGAGTCATAATCACGCTGTCAAGTCAATGCTGACGCATCTCCCCCACCCTCCACACCAGGAGTCAGCGGAGGACAAGGAGGTGCTCTCTATCACATAACAAAAGAGAGTCAGCCATCAACAAAACCTCTCCCAAGAGGAAGAAGAACCAGTTCCTCTTACACCAGGCCCCAACCCATATCATGACTCAGACATGCACGCACTCCTACATGCACAAGCACACATTGTTGTTGCTAGGTGCTGTCGAGTCCATTCTGACTCAGGGATCCTCTAGGAAACACTTCTGGGTCCTGCACCACCTTGACAATTGTTCTTATATTGAGCTCATCAGCCACTGTGCCAATCCAGCTTGGCAAAGACCTTCCTATTTTTTGCTGCTGACTACTTTAACAAGCATGATGTCCTCCAGGAAGTGGTCTCCCTGATGACCTGTCCAAAGTATGAGAAGTCCCGCCATCCTTGCTGTAAGGAGCATTCTGATTATACTTCTTCCAAGACAGATTTGTTTTCTTTTTTGCAAACGATGGTACTTTCAATATTTTTCACCAGCACGATAATTCAAATCCATCGATTTGTCTTGAGCTTTCCTTAATCGATGCCCAAATAACACATGCATATCAGACTATTGAAAATACCATGGTTTGGATCCGGCACACCTTAATCCTCAAAGTAATATCCTTGATTTTCAATACTCTAATTAAGTCTTATGCAGCACATTTACCCAATACAATTAGCCATTTGATCTTGACTACTGTTTCCACGAGCTTTGATTGTGATTTCAAACAATCTCTTCTCCGTTTATCCTGATGCTACCTACTGGTCTAGTTGTGAGAATTTTGGTTTTCTTTACATTGAGTCATAATCCACTCTGAAGGTTGCAATCCTTGATCGTCATCAGCAAGTGCTTCAAATCCTCCTCACTTTCAGTGAGCAAGGTTGTGTCATCTGTATATTGTAGGTTGTTAAGGAGCCTTCCTCCAATCCTGATGCCAAATTTTTCTTCATATAATCAAACTTCTCTGATTATTTGCTTAACATACAGGTTAAATAAGCACGGTGATAGGCTGCAACCATGATGCACACCTTTGCTGATTTTAAACCATTTGATATGTCTTTCATCTGTTCACACAACTACCTCTTGATCCTTGTACACGTTCCACATAAGCACAATGTAGTATTCTTGAATTCACATTCTTCTCAATGGTAACCATAATTTGTTGTGGATATTCAATGCCTTATCATAATCAATAAAACATAATAAGACATCTTTCTGGTATTCTTTGATTTCAGCCAAGATCCATCTGAATGTATGTGAGCACAAACTGAGTGGCCCATTTCAGAAGACAGAAAGAACCCATAATATCAGCAGGGAATGTAGGTCCACAGTACAGAATGCCCACAAAAGAAAAGGTGGAACACCCATACTCAGAAGACACCAAAGGGGTTTCACTTGCTACTGTGGAGCAATGTGAAAGTATGGTATCTAGTGGATGAAAAGGGACCCACAAGACAGCTCAGGAGAAAATAATGTTGCCTTAGAAAGGATACTGGCTGCACTCCACTCCATGAGCTTGGCGTGGCTCTAAGGGAACCAGTCATCTTTTCCATAAGACCCTACATAGCAAGCTATCATTAAATTAGAACAAAGTAGTGATGCCTCTCAGCACAAACAGGTTACCAAGTCTCTAAAAGGACCTGCCTAAGCACACAGAGGGGCAGGCTCTAAGCTCCAGAATTGGAGGATAGCGGGAGCCTGGTTCCTCCCCACTTCAGTTCCCTAAGAACTGGCCTGACCCACAGCAGACAAAGGAAGGAGCTTCCATTCAGAGATGAGATGACAACCTTGAACCAAACTGGATCTTCAATGACCATAAAGCTACAGATTCTGCTCCAGCTGATGTTAAAGTAATTTGACAGAAGTCAGCAGAAAGCAGTGAGTGGAGAAAAAGAAAATATTCAGATGTAAAATCCCCAAGCTGACCCCCATCAAGAAGCTGATTCTATGGAGACACATATAGAAGAACCTCTGGGCCGAGTAGAAAAGAAAAAGAGGGGAAAAGGTAAAAACTAGTGGCCTCCACTTCTCAATTAGATAGAGCTTAAGTAAAAACCTCCTCTGTCTTAATTACCATACAAAAAATAACTAGGCATGCCTCTCACTGTATGTCTCTATTTACACTGTCATCTGCTCTGGCATTTTAATATCTACGTAACTTTCTGTTAGAAGACAGATGCCTCGATGTTCACACCCGTTCTAATGGCTTAATACCCTTGGTACTGGAGCATGCGGGGGGGGGGGGGGGAGGAGGGGGAATGAAAGCTGCCACCACATTGAACACAACTTTGGAGCAAATGGGTTTGAATATTCATTAAACAACATTTAATTTAAACACCCAAACTCTGAAAGCAGCAGCATATGGCCTGTTTTATTTTACATAAACTGAATAGGAGGTTGGGCCATTCATTTCCTTAGAGATAATGTTCACTACCAATGAAGAACACATGCCTTTGAGGACAGTCTGGGCCCATGGTCCCACTCATGAGCTCTAACACAGCCCATGCTAAGGGTCCCCCTGCTGGCTCACTTAAGGCAGGCTGAGAGATGCAAATTTAGGAGCAGATTAAGATTTTACTAAGAAAAGAGGGAAGACACTAGAGTCACCCTAGCTTTTTTAATCTTTGGTTTTCAGCTTGGGAGAGTGAATTGGACAGAATTCGTATCCTCCTAACATGGACCTTTTCAGAGCCTCAGGGACTCCATGGCATGTCCTGATGACACGCTCAGCTGAGTCACATGACTGTGTAGCCACCAGACCAACTCAGGACTCTAACCTTCCTCAGGGCTTGGGGCACAAGTCAGTGTGTGTGTCCACATGCTTCTGTGTGGGAGTGTTTGTGCATGCAACTGCATAGGATGGTGTGAGGCTGAATATGTGTGCATATTCTGTGGGGGCAATATATGTACAGAACTCATACTGCACATGTGTGAAATAGTTCGCAAGGGGTGCCTGTAGGTGTGTGTGGAGGTGGGGCTGGATATATATCAACAGGTCCATCAGGAAAGGAAGGCAGGGTCTTTTGAAAGTATATATGCATAGGAGTATAGTGATAGGTGTGCAGCTACACAAATCTATATAATTTCAAACTCATCTTCACGGATACAGAGGGATATGTCCTTGTTTTTTTAACTACCTGCCATTCATGGGAAGTCTCTGGGTGATACAAATGGTTAACATTCTCAGCTATTAACCAACAGTTTTAAGGTTCAAGCCCACCCAGAGGCAGTTTGAATGAGTGGTCTAGTCAGCTGCTGAAAACAACATGCAAATTTTACTCAGACACATAAGAAGTTGCCATGAGCTAAAACTTAATCAACATCAACTAGTTTGGCATTTTCTTTCTTTTATTTATTTATTTGTCATTCAGGAGTTCTTAACTTGGGGCCCACAGACAGACAGATCCCACAGAATACATAGAAAGAATTCAGGGAGTCCATAAACTTGTATGAAAAAAATACATCTTTTATTTTACTAACCTCTAACACTTTCTAGTTATGCATGGAGATAAAAAAGGCACAGTGATGTGAGTTGTTCTCATGATGTTGTCACAGATCAAAATCACAGATAGTGTCTTTTCTTTATAAGGCAATAATTTAAATCACAGTTCTTTTCTTTTTAAATTTACTAAATATTACACGGAACAAAAATGAGACAAAAGAGCATCATAAAAATTAAGGAGACCACTAGCATGGGTTTATAATAGTGGTCAAGGATTTGCTGATACCCATGGGCTAAAAAAGACATGGGAGGGAATAGAAAACTATCACAAAAGCATGACTGGTGGCCAAAAATGCATTACAGTTACAGTTAGGATTACATAGACAGGAATGAGTATTAGGACACAACAGTTATGCTAAACAGAAACACCTACAAGATAAAATCACATATCTTTTCATGTAACATCATAACTGTTACAGACAGCAAAATATGCTACATACACTCCCCATAGCTACTTTTTGGCTAAATATGGTGCATAATTAATTGAATCAGAATATTATTGAAGATCATGATGGAGGATGGCCCCTTTGGGTAGGAGAACACTGGAAATATGATTGAGGAGAAGCTGGTTTCTCAGACTCAACCATGGTATTATGAAAGTTGTAATGACTGTGGGAGTGTAGTTTTCAGGACCACCTTTTGCTGAGGGGGCAGGACTCAGGTAGGGTGAAGCAGCTGCAAAAATCTGCTAATGATAAGATCTTGGGATGTGTGCAGTATGAATCTGGGAGAATTAGAAAATTGCCAGAAATTAAATGGAACACATAGGTATCCTAGGCATTAGTGAGAGGAATGCACTAGTGTTGGCTAGTTTGAATCATAAAAACACATGATTCACCATACTGAGAATAGTACAATGAAGAAGGAAAACCTGTCACTCATTGTCAAAAAGGACATTGCAGAATTGCAGAATCAATAATGTAGTACAATGCTATTTGTGATAAGATTATGTCTATCCACCTTCAAGGAAATCCAATCACTACAATTATTTTTCAACATTATACACCAACCACAAAAGTTAATGGTGAAAGAGCTAAAGAATTCTACCAATTATTTCATTTTGAAATCAATCAAACATGCAATCAAGATACAATAATAACTATTGACAATTGTAATGCAAAAGCTGGAAACAAACAGGAAGGAACAGTAATTGGAAAATATGAACTTGATAGAAAAAAAGGTGGAGGTTGCATGATAGAATTTTGCAAAACCAACAACTTGTTCATAGCAAATACCTTTTTCCAATACCACAAAAGGAAACTATACACATGGGCTTCTCCAGATAGAATACACAAAAATCAAATTGATTACATCTGTAATAAGAGACACTGGAGAAGCGCAATGTCAGCACCTAAAATTGGGCCAGAGGTGACTGTGGAACAGACCATCAATTGCACATATGTGACTTCAGGTTAAAGGTAAAAAGAATTAAAACAACTCCACAAGAGCCAAAATGCGACCTTGAGCCTATCCCATCTGAATTTTGAGAACATCACAAGAATAGAGTTAACATATTGAACACTAATAACAGAATACCTGATGAACTGTGGGAGGATATCAAGAACATTATTCATAAAGAAATCAAAAGGTAATTTAAAATGACAGGAAAGGAAGAAAAGATCAAGATGGATGTCAGAAGAGACTCTGAAACTTGCTCTTATTTATACAGTAATTTAAACCAATGGAAGAAATGATGACGTCAAAGAGCTGAATAGAAAACTTCAAAAGGCAACTTAAGAAGTCCAAGCAAAATCTTATAACAAAATGTGCAAAGGCTTAAATTAGAAAACCGAAAGGAAAGAGCACACTCGGCATATCTTAAACTGAAAGAACTCGAAAAAATTCAAGCCTGACTTGAAATATTTAAATATTCCATAGGAAAAATAGTGAATGATGCAGGAAGCATAAAAAGAAGATAGAAAGAATACATAGAGACACTGAACTAAAAAGAACTAGCTTATATTACCCCATTTCAGGAGGCAGCATAAAGGATAAATAGTGATGAAGGAAGAAGTTCAAGCAGTACTGAAAGTATCAACCAAAAACAAGGTTCTGGGAATTGATGGAATAACAATAGAATGTTTTAACAAGCTGATGAAGACAGTTACTTGGTCAACTGACAGGAAGAGATCCACATTTGTACCCATTCCAAAGAAAGGTGACCCTACAGAATGCTCAAACTGACATCAAACAATATCATTGATGCCACATGCAAGCAAAATTTTACTGAAGATCATCCAACAACAATTGCAGCAGAACATCAACAGAAAGCTGCCAGAGTTTGGGGCCGAATTCAGAAGAGGACATAGAACAAAGGATATCATTGCTGATGTTAGATGGATCTTGGCTAAAGGAAGAAAATATCACAGCAATGTTAACTTGTTTTATTGGCCTTGCCAAAGCATTGACTATGTATATCTTTAAAAACTATGGATAACCTTAAGAAGAATGAAATCCAAGAAAATTTCACTGTAGCCATGCAGAATGTATACATGGATCAAGAGACAATTCTTCAAACAGAGAAAGAGCATATTATTGCATGGCTTAAAATCAGAAAAGGTGTGCATCAGGTCTGTAGTCCATCACCATATTTTTTCAATATGTATGCTTGGTAAATCATCAGAGAATCTGGATTATATGAAGAATAATGTGGCATCGGGATTGGAGGACAAATTATTGACAACTTGTCATATGCGGATGACACAGCCTTGCTTGCTGAA
This sequence comes from Tenrec ecaudatus, assembly GCF_050624435.1. Lineage (NCBI taxonomy): Eukaryota > Metazoa > Chordata > Mammalia > Afrosoricida > Tenrecidae > Tenrec > Tenrec ecaudatus. The sequence goes on along the minus strand of NC_134541.1, from coordinate 80,296,641 downwards.
AGTGAGGAGGACTTGAAGCATGTGCTGATGAAGATCAGGGATTGCAGTCTTCAGTGTCGCTAAAAACTTAATGTAAAGAAGAAGAAAATACCCAAAACTAGACCAGCTAATATCGTGATAAATGGAGAAAAGTTTGAAGATGTTGTCTTGCTTGGTTTTATAATCAGTGCTCATGGAAACAGGTTTCAAGAGATCAGAAGACGAGTTGTATTCGATAAATATGCTGCTCAAGATTTCTGTAGAGTATTCAAAAGCAAGGATGTTACTTGGAGGTTTAAGAAGGACTAAGAGGACAAACCATCATATTTGCAATCACCTCATAAATATGTGAAAGTTGGACATTGAGTTAGGAAGATTAAAGAATTGATGTTTGAATTATGGTGCTGGAGAAGAATATTGAAAATACCATGGACTGCTAAAAGGAAAAACCTACCTATTTTAGAAATAGAGCCAGAGGCAAAGGTGGCAAAAATTTTTGCATAATTTGGACATGTTGTCATAGATGACTAATTCCTGGAAAATAAGGTTATGTTTGGTAAAGTAGAAGGGTCACGAAATAGAGAAAGGTTCTCAATGAGATGAATTGACACCATGGCTTCAAAAATAGGCTTAAGCAGCTGGCCAATTGTGAAGATGGCTCAGGGCCAAGCAGTGCTTTCTTCTGTTTCACATAAGATCTCTATGGGTGGGAACTGACCAGATGACACCTAACAACAACAGCCTGCTGCACAATACTTCTTGGAAGCGTTGAAAAGCAAGGATTTACTTTGAGGACTATCAGCCATGGTATTTTCAACACCCTCATAAGAGCGTGAGCATTGGACGCTAAATAAAGAGGATCAAAGAACCGATGCATTTGAAATATGGTACTAGGGAAGAAAATTGAAAGTGTCATCAACTGTTAAAAGAACAACAAAGTCTGTCTTGGAAGAAGTACAACCGAGTGCTCCTTGGAAGCAAGGATGATGAGACTTCATCTCATGTGTTCTGGACATATTGCCAGGAGAGACCAGCCCTTGGAGATGGCCTTCATGTTTGGTTAAGTATCAGGGCAGTGCTAAAGAGGAAGATCCTCAACAAGATGGATTGACTGCAGCAGTAGGCTTAAACATGAGAACAATTGTGAGGATGAAACAGGACTGGGTGTGTTTTATCCTGTTGTACATAGAGTTGCTATTGTTTGGAACCAACTAGACAACACCTAACAACAACAAGTTTGAATTGTGGTAGTTTTTATACCCGCTACAAGATGCTATTATTTCATTAATAAAGAGGTATATACATATATATTAGTTTATCATAAGATTTTAAACATTTTGCTAATTGTACTTTAACAGAAGTGGTTTACATTATAATTTACTGTTTTCTATGCATTTAGAAATATTCCAAGAGGGAACCTGTTGGTCACCAGCTGGCTCTTAGGTCCAGGCAGAGGAAAACGAAGCACTATTGGGTGAAGGGTGGGAGGAACATGCAGTCACCTGATGCTCCTAGCCAGTGATCTTAGATGTCTGTGAGGGACTGGGAACTCACCTCCCATTGAACACTGAATGTGCTTCCCCAGGAAAGGTGTAACCAGATATCTTCTCCAGAGAGAGACCCTCCCATGGCAGTGCATGTATGCCAGTGGTATTTAAAAAGCCAGTGACTCTGTAGGAAGATAAATTGTTTTCTTTGGTCGCATTTGTGTTAGAAACCATGCTGAAGCTTCCTGTTCTGGAAGAAAAGGCTCTGAGCAGTTCCTTAACACGTACCACTCCAGGCCTGGAATGAGAAAGGCTATACAGAGGAGCAGGAGTTTGAGCAGGGTTTTGAAGGAATGTCCCATCTGGCTTTCACCATCCCCACCCCACCCCTACTCATCTCTCTTCAACACTGTCTATCCAGCCAAAGATCACTTTAAAAAGAAAACCAGCCAATTCTTATTGAATCCACTCTGGCCATGATGTGTCAGAGAAAAGCTGTGTTCAATAGGGGATTCAATGTTTGCTTTTTTAAAAAATAGAACTCCAGGCCTTTCTTCATAGGCAACCTCCAAACTTTTGGTTAGTAGCCAACCATATCACTGTTTTCACCACCTATGGACTCCAAGTATCATTTACAAAACCAAAGTCTGGCTTATAGCTTTGAGTGAATTCTGACTCATGGTAATCTTGTGTGTTAGAGTAGAACCATTCCAAAGAGTTTTGTTGGCTACACTTGAAAGGAAAAAGAAACACTCTGTATTGTAAATTGGGTGAAGATTTACAGAGCAGATCATCAGTTTTCTATTCAACAATTCATACATTTTTGTGTCATCTCATTCATTGTAATATCCTCACTGCAACATCATTTATCTTATTTTATCCTTGTTTCTTGCTTCCATTCCTCTTTTCCTAATCCTGCTGAAGTTTTTCCTTGGGTAAATGCTTCCCTTTTGATCTCAACTGATTGAGTTTTCTCAGGGCTTAAGTCCTGCTAGTATAGTGAAATGTGAACTGGTATGCTAATTGCAAGGTGAACAATCATGTGAACTCATCAGTTGCTAGAAGGGAAAAGATGAGACTATCTTCACCTATAAATATTTACAGTTTTCCAACCCAAATTTCCATCAGTGATGAATGGACTTAAAAACTGTGGTGGTACATACATAAAATGGAATCCTACACATCCATAAAACCCAGTGATGAATACATGGGAAGAATTGGAGGAAATTATGCTAAGCAAAGTAAGCCAAGCACAAAAGAACAAGTACAACATGAGTCTGCTCAGGTAAGCTTTAATATGCAAAATGGGCATAGGGGAAAGCTACTGTATACATACATTCCTGAAGTGAAGTCCAGGTCCTATGTCAAGGGACAGACCCAATCCAAGGATACATATGGCATCTAACTAAAAAGGACAGGAAAAGAAAAGGGGAAAAAAGACATGGGTAGTGGGGGAACAGGGCATTAACCCACCCAAGGGGAGGGTGTTGTTTATATCTCCACAGGAGAGGGAGAGAGGGACCAGACTTCAACCTGATGTGCCAAGACGTGAATGCAACATGCTGGCATGAAGCAGGGAACCAACAGAGATTGTGGGGCTGGCCCCAATCCCAACTACGTGGATCACACCCCTGCACTACACACACACACAAGAAGAATTCACTTCAAAAGACAGCACTGAAGCTATAGCTCAGGGAGAGGGGAACCTTTGATCAGAGCACACAGGAGCAAATGAAGAGGGAAGGAAAGAAAGTGAACCAAATTCTGGCGCACCAAGCCCTAAGGACAATATCCTGCTGAGAGCAACCAATGCACAGAGAAGACATAACACTGGCCCCACCATGAGAAACAATGTCCCTCACTGACCCATAGTAGATCAAGGGACAACACTGGAGGAAGTATGGAAATGTTGCCTGATCTGGCCCCAACAAAAAGGGGCAAAATCCTAAGGGTGTGCAACAGAGCAACAAGGGAAGCAAATCAGTGAAGTCTCTGGAGAATACCAAATATAGAATTTGGGGCCAGGGTGTGTCACCCCATCAGACTCCACCAGAAACACTCCTAAAGGCCAACAAACAGACCTGGAACTATTTATACGCTTTTCTTTTTTTGTCGGTTTGTTGTTGTTGTTTTCTTCTTTTATTTTATTTTGTTCTTTTGTTTTGCTCTGCTTTTTTTATGCTTATTATTGTCTCTGCATGTCTATCTAGATAAAATAGGTGGGATAAACAATATGGAGGAGAAAACAACGGGACCAGTGGTTCAGGGGGGACACAGGAGAGTGGGAAGCAGGAGAAAGGCAGTAGGCATTAACAAACCCAGGGACAAGGGAACAAGTGATCTAAAATTGATGGGGAGGAGGGCATAGGACACCTGGTAGGGCTTGATCAAGGGCAATTTAACCAAGAGGAATTACATGAAGGTCAAACATGAAAGTGAGACAAGAGGACAGTACAAGGAAACAGAGGAAAGAACTAGGAGGCAAAAGACATTTATAGAGGTCCAAATAAGCATGTACATATGTAAATATGTTTATATTATATAAGGAAATGTTATGTAAGGATAGGAAACTAGATCTTCTACATATATTTCTATGGCAAGTATTAAGGTAGCAGATGGACACTGGGCCTATATTCAAGTACTCCCTCAATGCAAGAACACTTTGTTTTAATAACCTGATATTCCATGATGCTCACCTTCCTGAAACAATTGCTGAAGGCAAAATGGGTGCATAAGCAAATGTGGCGAAGAAAGCTGATGGTGCCTGGCTATCAAAAGATATAGCATCTGGCGTCTTAAATGCTTGAATATAAATATAAAAAGACTTGAATCTAGATGAGAATCGACAAAGTCCACATGGAAGAAGCACACCAGCCTGTATGATCATGAAGTGTCGAAAGGATTAGGGATCAGGCATCAAAGACCCACAACAAAAAAACATATCAATGTGAATGAGGGGGGTTCAAAGTGGAGAATCAAAACCCATCTGTAGACAATTGGATATCCCCTTACAGAAGGGTCACAAGGAAAAGACGAGCCAGTCAGAGTGCTGTATAACACCAATGAAATATACAACTCTCCTCTAGTTCTTTAATGTTTCCTCCTCCACCCCCCACCCACCCCCACTATCATGACCCCAATTCTACCTTAAAAATCTGACTAGACCAGAGCATTTACACGGGTACAGATGAGAGCTGGAAACAAAGGGAATCCAGGACAGATAAATCTCTCAGGCCCAATAATGAGAGTACCAATACCAGGAGGGTAAAGGGAAGGTTGGAGGAGAAAGGGGGAGCCAATCACAATGATCTACATATAACCCATTCCCAGGGGATAGAAAACAGAAAATTTGGTGAAGGACGACATCAGCCAGTGTAAGGCATGAAAAAATAAGAACAATTTATAAATTATCATGGGTTCATGAGGGAGGAAAAGTGGGGAAGGGGGGGGGGGAAATGAGCTGATTCCAAGGCCTCAAACAGAAAGAAGATGTTTTGAAAATGATGATGGCAACATATATACAAATGTGCTTGACACAATGGATAGATGTATGGATTGTGATAAGAGTTGTACAAGCACCCAATAAAATGTTTTATAAATATGATTTACAGTTTCCAAAATTCCAGAGGGATTATGAGTTGGAATTGAGTCAATAGCAGTGTTTTGTTATGTTTTATATTTTGAGGAGTATTGTTTGGTTGAAAACTAAGTTGTAGGGATGAGTTGAGTAAGGGATGAGTTAAGTAACAGATTTTAAGTGTAACTAAGGAGTTTCAGGAGTTTCACCAATCTCTACCAGACCTGTAAGTCTGATCATTTTATGATTTTGAGTTTTGTTCCACATTTCCCTCCCATTCCATACAGAGCTTTCTAATGTGAATTTCCTTAAAGCAGTTGGTTTGACACCATCAGCTTCTTTTATCAGGGTTGTAGAGGCTGAGGTTTATGATTCCTTATTTCATTGATCTAATTGTTTCCGTATGTCTTTCTTTTTGTTTTTTCACTCTTCTCTAGATGAGAAGAAACCAATAACTGCACCTTAAGTATCAGAGTAGTTTTTCAGTGTCAGAGTTATTTTTTAGGGTCAGAGTTCTTTAATTTTTTTAATCATTTTATGGGGGGGAGGGTTAACACAGCTGTTCTCACAATCCATACATACATCTATTGTCTCAAGCACATTTGAATATTTGTAGCCATTATCATTCTCAAAACATTTGCTTTCTATTGAGCCCTTGTTATCAGCTCATCATATCTCCCCTCCTTACCCACTGCCCCCCCTTGAACCATTAATAATTTAAAATTGTAATTATTATGTGATACCTTACACAGTTCGATATCTCCCTTCACCCACTTTTCTGTTGTCTGTCCCCCAGGGAGGGTGGTATATGTAGATCCTTGTAATCAGTTCCCCCTTTCTATTCCACCTTCCCTCCACCCTCCAGGTATCACCACTTTGACCACTGGTCCTGAAGGGATCAACTGTCCTGGATTCCCTGTGCTTCCAGTTCCTACATGTACCAGTGTACATCCTCTAGTCTAGCCAGATTTGTAAGGTAGCATTGGAAACATGATAGTGGGGAGGGAGAAACTAGAGGAAAGTTGTATGTTTTATTGTTGCTACCCTGCACCCTGACTGGCTCCTCTCTTCTCTGAGACCCTTGAGTAAAGGGGTGTCCAGTTGCCTAGAGATGGGCTTTGATCATCTACTCTGCAGTCACCCTCATTTATAATTATATGATTTTTTGTTCTTTGAGGCCTGATACTTCATCCCTTCTACACCTCGTGGTCACACAGGGTGATGTGCCTCTTCCATGAGGGCTTTGTTGCTTCTGAGCTAGATGGTCACTTGTTTGTCTTCAAGCCTTTAAGACCCTAGACACTATATCTTTTGGTAGCCAGGCACCATCAGCTTTCTTCACCACATTTGCTTATATACCCATTTGTCTTCACTGATGGTGTTGGGAAGGTGTGCATCATGGAATGCCAATTTAATAGAACAAATTGTTCTGACATTGAGGAAGTACTTGAGTGGAGGTCCAATGTCCATCTGCTGCCTTAATACTAAACCTATAAATGTATGCAGGTAGACCTATTTCCTCAGCATCCTATATAATTATATTTACATATGCACATGCCTGTATTTAGACTTCTAAAAATGCCCTATGCCTCCTAGCTTTTTCCTCTATTTCCTATTACATTCCTCTTGTCCCACTATCATCCTCAGCCTTCACTTTGGTTTCAGTACTTTCTCTCAGTTACATTGTCCTTGCTGAATCCCTACCAGGCCACTCACACCCTCCTTGCCACTAATTTTGGATGACTTGCTCCCTTGTCCCTGGGTTGGTCAACACGACCTCCTTTCCCCAACTTCTCCTCTCCCATGTCCCAATGGAACCGTCAGTCCCACCATTTTCTCCTCCAAATTGTTCACCCAGATTATCATATAGATAGACCTACAGAGATAACAATGTGTACAAATAACAAGGCATACCAAGACAAAGCGACAAAAGACAACACATGATGACATTAACAAGGAAATCCAATGACCAAGAAAATAATTAATTGATTGATTAAAAAAATAAAAAAGAAGATTAACCTGTAAATTGAGGTCTATTTTCTTTACCTGTAGGAGTGTCCTCCAGTCTAGTCTAATGGGGTGCATGCTTGGGCCCCAAAATCTATCCTTTGCCCTCCCTTGGGGGATCCCTGCTCTGCTCCCCCCACATTGCTCTGCCACATGCCCTTGGTGTTTTGCCTCAGTGTGTTGGGGTCAGACTGGGCCAATCCTGACACTGAGTTTCCAGTGTTGTCCCCTGTAGGGCCATGGGTCATCAAGGGACATCATGTCTCCTAGTGGGATCAGCCATGTTGTCCACTCTGTGCGTTGGCTGTTCTGAGTGGGGATATCGTCCTCCAGGCTTAGTGGGCCAGGATACTCTCCACTCTCTCTTCCTCCCCCTTCATTTCCTCCCATGTGCTCTGATCAGACATGTCCCTGACGTGGAGCTTCAGTGCTGTCCTCTGAAATAAATTCTTCAGGGGGGAGGGGCAGTTATCCACAGAACTGAGATTGAAGCCAAGCCCTCAGGCCCCTCCACTGGCTCCCTGATCCATGCCAGCTCATTGCGCTGCCATCCAGGAACACTGGACGTATGCTGGTCCCTCTTTCCCTGGAGAGATATAAATAATACCTTGGCCTTGGATGGGTTAGTGTCTTATTCCCCCGCTACACATTTCTATCTTTTTTTTCCTTTCCTCTCCCCTCCCCCTTCATTTTAGTTGGCTACCATATATTCCCCTGGTTTGGGTGGGGCCTGCCATACTACCTAGATCTCACTCCTGGAGTGTTCGTATACAGTAGTTTTTCCCCTGTGTCCTTTTTGCATTTTTCTTTTCTTTTCTTTTCTTTCTATATACACTTACCTTAGTGGACTCATGTTGTACTTATCCTTTTGTATTTGGCTTACTTCACTTAGCATAATTTCCTCCAGTTCTTTCCATGCAGCTATATGCTTTATGTGTTCATCACTGCTTTTTAGCAATGCATAGTACTTCAACGTATATATGCACCAGTTTTTTAATCCATTCATCTCTTGATGGAAATTTGGGTTGTTTCCATCTCCTTGTAATTGTGAACTGTGCCATGATGAATATTGGAGCACAGATGTCTGCCCGTGGTTTGTTTCTTGCCTCTTCTGGGTATATGCCCAGTAGGAGGACTGCTGGGTCATAATGGTAGCTCAATTTCCATCTGTTTTAGAAATCACCAAGTCAATTTCCATAGTGGCTGTACATACCTACAGGTCCACCAGCAGTGGATGAGAGTTCCTATCTTACCACAGCCCCTCCAACACATGTTACTTTCTGATTTTTTGAATTGGGCTATCTGTGAGGGTTTTAGGTGGTATCTCATACTTGTTTTAATTTGGATTTCTCTTATGGGTAATGAGCAGGAACATCTTCTCATATGTCTATTGGCCATTCGGATTTCAGACTCTGTGAAACTTCTGTTCAGGTCCTTTGCCCACTTCCTCAGTGGGCAGTTAGTTAGTTTCCCTCTAATTGTAAGCTTGAACAGTATTGTAGATTTTGGTGATAAGGCCTTTGTCTGATGTGTCATTACTAAACATGTTTTCCCAGTTGGTGGGCTCTCTAATTACTCTCTTGGTGTATTCTTTCAATGTACACAGGTGTCTTATCTTCAGTATATCCCACTTGTCTATTTGTGACTCCTCTGTATTTGCATCCTTCCCTATTTCTGATAGACTATGTATTCCCGGTGCCAAGGTTCTCAGGTTTGACCCAAGTCCTTCATTAATGGCCCTAATAGTTTGGGGTTTTATCTCAAGGTCTGAAATCCACCTGGATTTTATTCTTGTGCATAGAGTGAGGTAAGGGTCTTCCTTCATTTTTCTGCAGGGAGATAGCCATTTTTCCAGGACCATTTATTGAAGAGGGCAACTGCTTCCCACTGGATATTTTGGGGCCCTTATCAAAGATCAGTTGCCTGTATGCTGATGTTTTTATTTCTGAGTCTTCAGCTCTTTTCCATTGGTCTTAATATGTGACATTGTACCAGTACGACACTGTTTTGACTACTGTATCCATATAATACATGATAAAGTCAAGTAGAGCAAGCCCTCCCACTTTCTCCTTCTTCTTGAGGAGTTCTCTGCTAATTCTTGGCTTCTCCGCCCTCCCCCGCCCCATATGAAGTTGTTATTCAGTTTTTCCAATTCTTTGAAGAAGGATGGTGGTATTTGTATTGCGATAGCATTGAATTTATATAGTGCATTGGAAAGAACTGATATCTTTACTATATTGAGTCTGCCAAGCCACGAGAATGGGATGTTCTTCCATTTGTTGAGGTCGCTCTTGGTTTCTTGTAGTAGTGTTTTATAATTTTCCTCATACAAATCTTTCCGTTTTAGAGTCAGGTAAATCCCTAGATATTTCAATTCGTGCTTGGCTATTGTAAAGGAAACTGCCTTTTTAATTGTCTCTTCTGTGATCTTGTCTAATATGTATAGCAGACCGATAGACTTCTGTTTGTTGATCTTGTATCCTGCCACTCTGCCATATTCCTCTATTGCTTCCAACACTCCACTTGTGGATTTTAGGGGATTTTCTATATATAGAATTATATCGTCTGTGAATAATGATAATTTCACCTCTTCCTTCCCCAGATGAAGACCTTAGATGTGTTTTTTGTCTCATGTTGTTAGCTTGGATGTTAAATAGGAGTGGGGACAAGGGCCATCCTTGTCTGGTCCCTTTTTTTAGTGGAATTACTTTTGTCTTTTCTCCATTGGCTGTTATTTTTTCATACATAGCTCTTATAATATTGAGCAATTTTCCTTCTATTCCTATCTCATGAGTGTCTTAAACAAGAATGCGTGTTGGATGTTATCAAATGATATTGCTACATATATCTATACTATCATGTGGTTCTTATCATTTTTCCTGCCAATGCAGCAAATAATACTGATGGTCTTTGATACGTTGAACCATCCCTGCATCCTTGATATGAATCTCACTTGGTCATGAATTATTTTTTATACTTTTGTATTCTATTGGCCAGTATTCTGTTAAGGATTTTTGCATCGGTGTTCATTTTTGGGATATTGGTCTGTAGTTCTCAATTATTGTGGGATCTTTCCCCCACTTTAGGTATCAGAGTTATACTAGCTTCATAGAAAGGGTTTGGGAGTTTTCTGTCTTTTTCTATGTTCTGGAAGAGTTTGTGTAGGATTGGTGTCAGTTCATCCCTGAATGCTTTGTAGAATTCGCCTGTGAAGCCATCTGGCCCGGGGAATTTTTTGGTTGGTAATCCCTTAATAACCATATAAATTTCTTCTATTTCTATGGGCCTGGTGAGGCTCTTGATATCCATGTGGGATAGTCTGAGGAAGGTTTGTGTTTCCAAATATTTTTCCATGTCTTCCAAGTTGTTGAATTCGTTGGAATATAGGCCTTAATAGTACTGTGTAACTATCCTTTTCATTTCATTAGAGTCCATTGTAATATCCCCTGTTTCATCCCTCATCCTTGCAATTTTCATTTGTTCCATCCTTTCTTTGATTAGGTTTGTGAGCGGTCTATCAATTCTGTTAATTCTTTCAAGAACAAACTTTTAGCTGCATTTATTTTTTCCATAGTTTTCTTGTTTTCCCTCTCATGTATCTCATCTCTGATTTTTTTTTCTATTCTCTAGCTATTAGTAGGACTGTTCTGTTAACTATGCTCTAATTTGGTATAAGTTTAGCGCCAGCATGTCATCCGTGAGTCTCTCTTCTTTTTGCATGTGTGCATTTATTGCTATCAGCTGTCTTCTGATAACAGCCTTTGCTCTATCCCAAAGATTTTGGTATGTCATATTTTCATTCTCATTGGTTTCTAGAAACTTCCTTATTTCATCTCTGATCTGGATAAATACCCACTCCTTTTGCAAGGGAAAATTGTTCATCCTTCCATTTTTTGCCCTTGTTTTCTTCACCATTCTTCTGTTTAATCCCAGCCTATGGCACTTAATCTGAGAGAGAAGTCTACATAATCTCTATGTTCTTGACTTTACTCAAGTTGGACTTGTGTCCCAGCATTTGGTCTATTTTCAAATATGTGCCATATGGGCTTGAAAAGAATGTGAGTGTTTTTCCATGTGCAGGGAAAGCTCTGAAAATATCTAACAAGTCAAGTCGTACAATTGTACTGATTAGACCTTTAGCCTCCTTGTTGAGTTTCTTTCCCTGTGGTCTGTCTTTTTCAGAGAGTGGTGTATTAAAGTCACCAACTATAATTGTTGAGCCTGAGATTTCTTTTTTTTTCTTTTGGAGTGTTTTATTTACAAATTTTGCTGGTCTCTCATTGGGCACGTATATATTTATTATGCTCACTGGTTCTTGGTCTACTTTTCCCTGAGCATTATATAGTGCCCCTCCTTATCTCTTGTTATGACTTGTATCTTGAGATCAATTTTGTCAGATATTAAGATCACTACCCCTGCATTATTTGCTTGGTATATTTTTCTCCAGCCTTTAATTGTCAACCTGTTTTAGTCTGCAAGCTTGAGATGTGTCTCCTGTAGGCAAAAGATCATTGGGTTATGTTTTCTGAACCAGTCTGTTAACGTCTGCCTTTTATTTTATTTATTTTTTTTTTTTTAGCGTCTGCCTTTTAATGACTGATTTCAGGCTATTGATATACAGTGTTATTCCAACTATCTGTGGACTCTGTGATGTCATCTTGTTCTTTTGTGTTGGGTATTTTCCAACCTACTAGCTTATCCACTTGTGTTGTGTGTGTTGCTTGTTTTTTCCTTCTTTTACTATTGAGCCAATGCTATCCTGGGGGTTCTTTTCTCTTTGTCGCCCTCTAGGTGAAGTTATTCTATGAGAGGGTCTCTTATTTGCCTTCAGTGAGTGTTAATCTTCTGCCCATACTGGATTGGCAAGGATCTTTTGAAGGGCTGGGTTTCTTTTTATGTATTCTTTGAGTTTTTCCTTGTCTGGTATGATTATTCCTTCTCTGTCTAGCTTCGTAGCTAATTTGGCCAGGTATAGTATTCTTGGGTTTGCATTGTTTTCTTTCAATTTTGGGAATATGTAAATATATGCCTGCCTCTTCTTCATTGTGTCCATTGATAGATCTGAACATACTCTTATTGGGGGTACCTTTATACGTGACAATTTGCTTTTCCCTGGCTGCTTTTATGATCTTCTCCTTTTCATCAGAGTTGGAAAATTTGACTATTACATGTCTTGGTGACTTCTTCTTGGGATTCAGTCTGTCTGGTGTATTATCAGCCTCCTGAATTGTTGCCTGATTTTCATTGATTAAACTGGGGTAGTTTTCCTCTAAGAATTTCCTGGTATTTTCGCTGTTCAATTCTTTGTTGTCTTGTTCCAGTAGTCCAATGATTCTAATGTTATTCCTGTTCATAGCATCAGACATGGCTCTCAAGTTTTCTTCAGTTTCTCTATTGTATTTTTTGACTGTTTTCCCTTTTGCTGAGGTTCGCTTGGTTATCCTCTAGGTCATTGGTGTGGTTCTCTACCTCCTGAAGTCTGTTGTCAAAGTCTGTCAAATTGCCACTGGATTTTGTTATTACATCCCTTAAGTGTTGTAATACCCTTTGGTGCATTGCCTTTATCTCCTCTATCATTTCATCCTTTTTTCTATATTGCTTCCCTCATATTCTGTATGATTCCGAGCAGAATTCTGAAGATTTTTTTTTTCTGTGACAGGTCAATATCTGCTTCTTCTATGTACATCATTAGCTTCATGACTTCTTCCTGCATTGTGGTCCATTTCTCCTGCTTTTTTATTGATGCCGTTAGGGCTTGTAGCTGTTTACATGTTGTTTTAGAGGACCCTGGAACCATCGTCCAGAGTCAAAGTGCACTGGGCTTCTGAGTGCATATGAGTGCTTCTACGAACTACCTGCCAGTAGCTATACTGAGGGTTCAGGCTACCACTGTATCTTCCTGTGGCTTCACTTTTACCCTAACCAACCAGTATTCCGTTATTTAGAATGTGAGTGAGATAGTCCTCTCATGGAATGCAGATCAGGTTTTTGTGGGTCCACGAGGATGTCACTTCACTGGATGATCTCTAAGTGGGCCTCACAGTTCTTGGGGAACTTCGGATGAAAGTGGTGTTTCCCTCTGCAACTGGAGTGCCAAGAAGGGCGTGTGGTTGTACCCTCCTCGGTGTAGAGCACTGTAGCTGGCAGGGGGAATTAGCATAATCAGAGAGATTGTCTTAGATGTTGGGTGGATGTTCTCTCAGGAGCATGAAGCCACACCAGTGGTTGGCAGGAGTCCCCCCCCCCCATTCACTTGTAGGGCCTTGGGGTTTAGGCTGGAGTTTTGCCCACCACTTGAAGGGGAGAACCACCCGCTGCTTGGTGTATGGAAGAGGACTGGTGTGAATAACACGGCTGACAACTGGGTGTAAAGCCAACAAATGCATTCAGGAGCTCCCCCAGTTGGGCCTTCTGAGTTGCTCTAGGCAGATGGGGAGTGGCCTGGAGGCCAATAGTGGCTTGTGAAAGCAAAGAGAGGGAGGGGAGAAGAAAAGAGAGAAAGAAGAAAACAAAGACTGGAGCAACAATGCCAAGCAAACTAGCACACACACACACACACACAAATACACAGACTAAGCAAAAGTGGAAACAGTTTTAAAAAAATCAACATGAAAAGGAAAACTGAATCTGATAAGACTGTGGTAGGAGAGAGAGATGAGATAGACGAAAAGAAGAGAAAGTGATGGAAGCACAAAAATAAAAAAGAAAGAAAGATTAAAAAGAAGAAGAAAAAGCTAAAGAAAAAAATTTTTAATAGAGATAGCTGAATCATTCCATGCCTGAGCAGAGGGTAGGGGTCTGGATACCAGTAGTGGCATGTGGAAGGAAAAAGAGGGAGAGGATAGAGTCATAAAAGCAGAGAGAGAGGAAAAGAGAACAAAGAAAGAGCGAAGAAGAGAAAGAAGGGGAAAAAACACAACTGTGCTCACTAAGATTGGCTGTGATGATAAAGAGGGGAAAAATAAAGAATACAGTTAGCTGATCCCTGATTACTTGAATGGGGGGGGGGCAGAGGGGTTTAAATCCTGCCCCAATATGACAAGTTGGTGGACACTTTTAATGCAGGGACCAAGTGGGGCTGGGTGGAATTTCCCTAGTTGGTGAGATCACCTTAGAGGTCCGACAGTTTTCCCCAGCAGTGCGGAGCACTGCAGAGCGCTGTCACAGCTGCCTTGTGTTGTGTGCAGCACTCCCACAGAGGGCAGACTAGAGTTCCCCTTGCTATTTGTGTTGATTTACCCTAGGCAGAGGGTAGTGGCCTGGAAACCAGTAGCGGTGTGTGATAAGAAAGAGAGGGAGAGTAGTGGTAAAAAAGGGCAAAAGAAGAAATAAGAAAGAGGAAAAATCCTGAGCTCCTTGAGACCAACTGTGGTGGAAAAGATAGAAGGGTGAGAGAAGAAAGAGAGCAGAAATAGAGTGGTAAATAAGGAGAAAATAAAGACTTGATCACCTGTCCGTGGGGCTGGAGGAGTTCCAACTCTACTTCAAGGTAGTGGGGTCATGTGTCCGCTTAATGTAGGGTTCCACAGATGCAGGGTGGGATTACTCTCAAAGGCAAGATCACAGCAGCAGCCAGGCATCAGATCCAACCACGGTACTGAGTGCTGGACTTCACTGGTATCCCTGACTTGTGCGGAATGTAGCACTACAGCGGGGGGGGGGGGATTGGGGATGTTCCCATAGTCCTATGTAGGGCCCCAGGACAGGCAGGACCTCCCTGGATGAGAGGGAAACTGGGTTTATTGGCCTATCTTGATTGCTGGTTCCTTACTAGATCAGAGGATCTTTTAAAATTATTTCTCCCTCCCCCCACCAGCTAGAATACAAATAAATTGTCTCCCTAGCTCTATACTCTGTTAGAAGCTTAGACTTGCTTCAGTGGGTCTTTGTTATGCAAAAAGCCTCCAGGAACTATAGCTAAGTTCTGGCATTCCTTAGCATGGGCTTCTTATGCTGTTTATGTTAAGGGACACGTTCTATGTGCTACTTGGAGCCAAGCAATGAGGCTGGGATTTGAGTTTTTACCAATATTATATTCTCAATTTTTTTTATATTATGTTTGTGAGGTGCTCTGATTTGGGGTCTGTCATGCTGGCCCCCAGATGACGAGATCCATTCTATCAGGGGAGTTGTTTCCTTCTCGGTCAATTGGAACTGAATTCACCCCCTGGACTCTGACTATCTGCCTATTTTCTCCTACACCCCAATCTGCCTCAGTTAAATTTCTGAGTTTTCTTTCTATTCCAAATTATGGCTACCCACCACCCCCACTCCCGAGGCTATGAGCTTAAGGCAGTTAAAAGCATGGAGAGCTCTGATGTGGGGTACTCCTGCCATCTGGGATTATGTCCTCTTTAGGGTATCAGCCTGGAGAAAACGCTACTCCCTGTGAAAGGGCCAGAGAATCTTTTCAGCTGGAGCTGTGAGCCCAGTTCGCCAAACATAGAGCTGTTTAGTGCATTCTTGGTTCACTTTGTGAGTGGAAATCACAAAAGGGGGGTCTCAGGAGAGACCCTGGTACCCAAATTCTAATTTCAGGACTCCACATCCGGTTTCCTTCACCTTACCTCCCTATTTTCTGTTCATTAGGGGATGTGTTGTTTATTAGGTTTATCAGGATTGGCTTTATTTATTAGGTCAGGCCTTTATTAGGTACAAATTGTGTTTTAGCGACAGAGTCAAAGTTGTTTGTTAGGGTCTGGGTTGTTTGTCAAATCCAGTGTTGTTTTTTATGGATTGGCATTATTTGTTAGCATAGGCCTTGTTGTTGTGGTCAAGGCTCTGTGTCAGGTTTTGAGTTATGGTTAGCTAGGGTTAGTATTAGGTTTTGATCATACTGAAGTTTAGGGTGAGGCTTCCGGTTTGGTGAGGGTTAGGGTTAGTGTTAGTTGTATGGGTAGGGTTAGGGGCAGTGTTAAGGTCGTAGTACTGTTAGGGTTGGGGTAAGGATTAGGCTTAGGACTTGGGTCAGATTTAAAGTTAGAGTTATGTTTGGGGTAGTGTTAGGGTTAGGGTTAGGTGTATGAGTAGGGTCAGTGATGGGGTAGGGTAGGAGTAGGTTTAGGATAAGGATTTGAGTTCAGGTCAGGTTTCGGGTAGGGAAAGTGTAGGGTAGACCAGGCTTTGGATTACTGATTGGGCTGGTGTTTGGGGAGGATTAGAGTTAGGGTTATAGGCAGGGTTATGGTGAGGGTTAAGGATAAACAGAATTAATCTTAGGGTTATGGATAGTGTTGAATTTGGGTATAGATTTAGAATTAGGGTCGGTTTGTTCTTTAGGTCGGGGTTTGTTTTAATGTCAGTTATGTCTTAGTATTGAGTTTGTGTGTTAGGTTACAGATTGTTTCTTAGGGTGAGTGTTCTTAGGACAGGTGTCATTTGTTAGGATAGGAGTTGTTTAAGTTGTTTGCCAGGTCAGTGTTATTTGTCAGGATCGTTTGTTTTTATGGACACATATTGTGTCTTAGATTTGAGGCTGTTTTTTATTTTTAGGGGCAGGTGTTTGTTATTAGGATAGGAAATTTTATTAAGTTCAGAGTTGGTTATCAAGGTTGGTGTTGTGTGTTAGAGATGCTTTTGTTTGTTAAGTTGAGGGTTGATTGTCAGCATCGGGGTTGTTTGTAAAGTTCTGGATGGTTTTGTGGGGGAGAGGTGTTGTGTGTTGGCTATTAAGGTCGGCTTGTTGGCGTTATAGCTAGGGTTGGAATTGTTTCTTTGCTCCTGGTGTTGTTTCTGAATGTAGGGGTTGTTTTTTGGAGTCGAATTTCCTGTCAGGGTCCTAGTTGCTTGACATGGGTTGTTTGTCAGGGTTGGGGTTGTTTCTTAGACACAGGTTGTTAGGGTTTGTTTTTTAATGTTAGTCTGGGTTGACTAGAGAAACAAAGCCAGGAACAACCATGTGTGTATAAGACCATCATGTGTGTATACTCTTTTTATATAAAGAGTAATTAAGAAAACATGCCAGTCCAGATCAAGTCCATAAGTCCAATATTAGCCCATATGTCTGATACTAGTCTAAAATTTCTACTTCAGACTCATGCAACACATGCAATGATGCAGGAAGATCACAAGCCAGGGATGGAAAATCTTGTCTATCCAGTGGTAGTCAAAGCATCTTAGCATTGGTGTGGGTCTCCATGTGGTTCCTTCAGCTCCAGGGCTCTGACTCCATTAGTGCGTCTCCATGTTAACAGAAATGCCTCGCAGGAAGATGTAGCAGAGAGAGCATGTGTCTCGCCTCCAGGGAGGAAGACAGGAGTTCCCAGAATCCTCAGGAGAAAGCCAGACCCACTCAGAAACCTCATTGGCTGTGACTTGATTGACAGGCTAGACTTCACCCCTTTGCAAGCTGACAGATTGTCTAACTGCCACAAGAGTTTTATTGCCACTTCATCTCATGTGTTGTTTTTTAAGGTCAGGTGTCTTTGTTTGATTTGGAGTTGTTGTTAGGGCCTTAGTTGCTTTTTATAGTCAGGAGTGTTTATTAGGGTCAAGCTTGTTTGTTAGAGACAAGTGTTTTAATGCAGGGGCAGGGCTGGTGTTAAGACAGTCTAGAGCTAGGGCTACGCTGGGATTGGAGCTGGCTAGGGCTAGGGCTAGAGAGGCACTGTGGTTAGGTCTGGGCTAGGGCTTGGACTGAGGCTAGTGGCAAAGCTGGGTAAGACTAGGGCTAAGGATGGCTCTGGAGCTACAGCTAGTGCTAGAGCTGGAGTCGTGGCTGGGGCTGTGGCCAGGTCTAGGTTAGGGCTAGGGCTGGGTCTGAGTTTAGGACTGAGGCTTGAGTTGGAGCTGGAGTTAAGACTAGGGCTAGGGCTGTGCTAGATCCGGGCTAAGGCTTAGAGCTGGGGGTGAGGCTGGGGTTAGGTCTGTAGTTAGGGGTGGGACTAGGGCTAGAGCTAATGCTGGGCTGTACAAGGTCTAGGCCTAGTGCTTGGGCTAGTGCTGAAGCTAAATCTAGGGCTAGGGTTCGGATTGGGGTTCTATTTAGGATTAGGGTTAGGGTTAGTGTTGTAATTGGGCTAAGAGTTGGGTTGGGTCTGGCCCTAGTGGTGAGAAAGGAACTGTGGCTGGGTCTGGGTCTGGGTCTGGGCCTGAGTACTGAGGCTGGGGCTGGGACAGGGCTGGGGCTGGGGCTGGGGCTGGAACTGTGGCTGGGGTTAGGACTAGGACTAGGGTTCAGCTTGGGCCTGGAGCTGGGCATAGGATTAGGGCTAGGGCTGAGTTTAGGGCTGGGGCTAGAGTTAGGGTTAGTGTTAGGGTTAAGATTAGAGTTAGGGTTGGGATAGTGTTGGGGTTGGGGCTGTGAGTCAGGGTTAGGGTTAGGGGCTAGGAGCTAGGGCTGAGGTTGGGCAGGGGCTAAGACTGGGGTTGGGGTTAGGCCTAGAAGTGGGCCTGGAGTGGGGTCTGGGTCTATCACTGGGGCTAGGGCTAAGGCCAGGACTAGGGTTATTGGTAGGATTATGGAAAAGCAAGGGTTAGGGTGAGTGTAGAGGTTAGGATTGGGTTGGTGGCTGGGGCTGGGGCTAAACCTCGGGCTAGAGCTAGGGCTGGATGTAGGGCTGAGGCTAGGGATAGGGATGGGACTAGGGCTAGGATTATACAAAGGCTGTATGAAGGCTTGGGCTAGGGCTAATATTATGGCTAGGGCTAAGGCTTAGAATAGGGATGGGAATAGGGCTAGGGTTAGACCTGGGGTTAAATTGGGGCCTGTAGCTTGGGTTTCTATTGAGGTTTGAGCAAACTCTTAGGCTGGGCTGGGACCAGAGATGAAGCTAGTGAAGGAGCTTGTGTTGGGGATGGGAAAGGGATGGGGATGGAAAAGCAGATGGGGATGGGAATGGAGATGGAGATGGGGATGGGGATAGGGATGTGGATGGGGATGGGGATGGGGATGGGGGTGGGGGTGGAGTGGGGATGGGCTAGAGCTGTATCTAGGACTAGGACTAGGGCTGGGACTGGCATTGGGGCTGGGACCAGAGTTTGGCTAGGGCTACAGCTAGTGCTATTACTAGGTTTGAGACTGTGGCTAGGGTTGGTGCTAGCATTGGGGATGGGGATGGGGCTTTGACTGGGGCTGGGGCTGGGGCTGGGGCTGACGTGGTGTAAAAACTGAGCCCGGAGCTGGAATAAGAACTGAGGCTGGGGCCGGGGCTTGGGCTGGATCTGGGATTCCAGCCTCTTTGCCCTTAAGTACCTGGTTTTAGTCTTTCCCCAAACATCAAAACTTTATTGTGCTTACGTTCTCTACTAGCCTGGCCTGATTTATTAAGGAGAGGTATAAATTTGTAAAAGATTGCCACTCCCCGTCCAAATGCCTCTTATTGTGTAAATAAATATAAAATACTCAACTTTCACAATTTATCCCAGCTCAGAGTTAGCATTAGATTTACATATTAGTGTGGCAGCATCTCCTCCAAAAAGTAAATCTTTTCTGTGCTTTAGTTTCATGCTGTGCTCTGAGACTTCAATCTAAGTCTTTCCAAACAACTCTTGTTTCATTTCTTTCTTCTCTACCTTGAAAATGGGTATGGCTATTTTATAATATTGTATTTGGTCTTTGGCCTGGTTCTGGGGTAGTATCCTCTAAATCCCTGTGATTTCTGCAGTTAGAGGAGTGTTTTTGTTATACATAGAGGACCACACCTGATAATTTACTCTAATGAGGCAACTCATGGTATGCCCCTATAATAGTCTGTTACCAAGATGGCTAAGGATTGGGGCTGGCCATGCGACCAACTGTTTGATGAGAGACCTGGAGATTTGGGTCATGATATCAACAGGAGCTCTGGAGAGAGCATAGAGACTGCAGATTGAGTTTAGTCAGGTCACCAAAGATTCAATCAATCATATCTATATAGTGAAACCCCTAAAGAAGCTCTGGTTAACTTCCCTGATTGACAATAATATTCTTTATATTGTCATATACTGATGTGCTGGTAGTGTGACAAGTCCCTCAGGCCAAGGGATGCTCTGCACTTGAGATCTGAGTCCTTCCCAGATAGTGCCCTATGCGCTTCTCTCTGGCGTTGTGTGGTAGTTACATTTTATGTCAATTTGCATCGTGGAGTAGTGGATTCCAACTTGCCAATTATAGCACAATCTGGCAATGCCTCCTGAGAGGTATAGCCTGTTTATGAGAGACGCAAGGACCCCCTTCTCTCTCTCTCTCTCTCTCTCTCTCTCTCTCTCTCTCTCTCTCTCTCTCTCTCTCACACACACACACACACACACACACACACACACACACACACACTGTCCTTCCCCTGGTTTGCTGGGATCCTGTGCCTGCCTCTAGGGGCAGTCCCATGTGGACTACCCCACCCTGGGAGTCAACCTGAGAATTGTTAGTGCCCCACTCTGTGTCCACTGACCTTGAATCCACATGGTTCTGCACCCACTGGCTTGTGACCTCCCTGAATCTCATTTCATCTTTGTAGGGAAACATTGTCCTCTTCCTCCTTGGAAGCTTACTTGGGTGAAAAGACTGATTACACCTTGAATATGTGGTTGTTTAAATGTGCCAGGAACTTGGCATGAATGCTGAGTGAAAACAAGATTCCTTGTTGCAAACAAACAGAAATCCTCCCTTAGGTATGAATGTGTGGCTGAATGTAGGTGTGGAAAATGTTTGATGGCTTGAGAACATCATGAACCTGAAATTGTTATGAGCTAGTATATTTCCAACATTTGAAACTTTGTAAGCTTCCTCCTTAGAGAGGTTATTGAGGGATCTTCTCTCTCTTGAGGCTCTCTCCCTGTCTATCATGACTTATTCTTGTGTCTTCAGTAGTTACTCTGTGTGTCTCAGCTAGCTCCCAGCTGGCGGGACTGCTACATATGTTCCTGCATCCTTGGCCTGCAGCTATGTGAGTATGAAAAGGGTCCTTACTGCCATTGGAATAAGGACTTGAATTGGACTGGGCTGGGATGCATTCTTGATATAAAATTACCTCTTGATATCAAGTTCTTCCTCATACATTGATGAGTATCACTGGTTTTGTTCCTCTAGACAACCCAGCCTAACATAAACTCGCTGAGATTTGTATTCTTTGGCTATAGTAAAACTGGATTCATAGCACTCTTCTGAGTTCTAGAACATTATCAAACCTTCGGAGGTAGTGAGACTGTCAACTTTGTAGTCAACATCTGAGTTGAGTTCAGTCTCTGGTTCTGGACTCTGAAGTGAATGCCCTTAACTGGGGATTTTATCCCAACTCCAAGTAGATGGTTTCAGAAGTTATTGCAGGTATTTCAATCACTGTCACATGAACACAATTTCATTCTGATGTGTGTCTACTTTGTAAACATGCAGGTAACATATTGCTGTAGCCAGATAGTCTTGGGCTGACCTTCCTTCATATGCAAAGTCACAGTCTAGGAGGTGACTCAAGCTAAGTGGATATCAGTTGGTGGTACCTCTGTTGGAACTAGATTCATTAATGCATGTGTCTTCCTAGTTCTTATTTGCTTACAAACTCCTACTTCAATTTCGGACTAAACAAGGACACCTAAAAAGGAAAACAACATTAATTCTAGTGAAGCTTTTCAAGTCCTGGAAATGTATGTGTATTCACCTAAAAGCACATGTACATTAATAGGTATACTTGCAACAACTCACATTCAGACACACAATCATTTATCTTCTTATTTGTTTTATAATGAAGATATAATACTAATTTGATCATCAATTTATAAGTAACTTTATTTTCAAATGTGGGCAAAAGTTGTAAAATATGGTGTTGTTAGCAGCCTTAATATTATTTATTATCTTTTAATATTATTTTCCCACCCTCTAGATCTAAGGCCCGGTAACATAGCAGCACACTGGACTGCTAACCACATAATCAGCTGCTCCAAGAAAGAACGATGAGGCTATCTGCTCCTGTACTCCTCTAGAGTTACATTCTCAGAGACCACAGGGCAGTTTTACTCTGGGGTCACTATGAGCCAGAACTGACTTGATGGCAGGGAGATTTTGAGTGTGTCTAATCCTCCACAACCTGCCTGTTCATTTGTCTTCCTGAGGTGAATGCATGATGCTATGATGCATCCAAAGAGCAGCAGATTCCCTTATCGTGGGCAGGTTTTAGTGGAGCTTCCAGCCGAAGACTAAGAAGAAGAAAAAGATGATGTGCACATGAAAAAAAAAAAAACTAGCCATGGAAAACTTTATAAATAGTAGTGGAACATGGCCAGAAGATGGGACGCTCAGATTGGAAAACAATATAAATATGACTGGGGGAAGAGCTACCTCCTGGAGTTAAAAGAATGGTAATGGGCACCCCACACATATTGTGATCCAGGAATTTAAAGGAACTTGATTTATCCCAATTTTGCATCAATGTTGTGGAACTGTTTTCTATATGGAGTGGGGATGAGCGATATTAATAATAAACAAAAATGGGATAGTGCATCTGAGACAACCTGGATCCAGAGTGATTTCCATCAAACAAACCAATTTATTCCTCCTCCATACCACCAAACACTATCCTGTCTTCTTGCTCCATGTCTCAGGTTTCTCCCACTCATTAATGAGTACCTTATTGAAGAGCATCCTTGTTCTTCCATGAGCATGCTATGTTTGTACTGATTCTAACCCCCTGCCCCACCCGCCCCATGCAGCACACCTGTGAACCTGATACAAGACCACAACAGGAAGAAAAGTGGACAAGAAAAATGAACGCTAATATTCAAGCTGTTTTCCTAACACTTCATTTTTATGTTAGGCCAGGTTGACTAGAGAGACAAATCCAGTGACGTGTATATGTATGTATGTATGTATGTATGTATATATATGTAAAGAAAATAAAAGTTATTACATATCAAGCAAACATGACAGCACAGTCCAAACCAAGCTCATAAGTCTGATACTAGTCCATTAAAAAAGCACAGTAGTAAAATAATATTTGTGCCTAACAAGATAAAACTAAAATGCATACAACTCAAAATGGGCCACCCTCATTTGAACATAATATTCTTTTTTATATATAAACCATTTTATTAGGGGCTCTTATAGCTCTTTTAACAATCCATACATCAAGCGTGTTTGTGCATATATTGCCATCATTTCCAAAACATTTTCTTTCTACTTGAGCCCTTTGTATCAGCCCGTTTTTTTCCCTCCCTCCCCCAGCTTGTGTCTCATTGAAAAATTACAAATTATTTTTATTCTCATATCTTATCCCATCCGCTGTCTCCCTTCACCGACTTTTTTGTTGTTAGTCTCCCTGGGGGTGTTATATGTTGATCATGGTGATTGGTTGTGCTTTTCTACCGCACCATCCTTCTACGCTCATGGTATTGCTACTCCCATTATTGTTCCTAAGGGGGTTATCTGTTAAGAGCTCTTATTTGTGCCAGTGTATATGCTCCAGTCTGGCCATATTTTTAAGGTAGAATTTGGGTCATAATAGTGGGGGAAGAGGAGGAAGCATTAAAGAACTAAAGGATGTTGCTTGTTTTGTTGGTGCTACATTGCACCCCTGGATAACTTTTTCCTTCCTTGTGATACTTCTGTGAGGGGATGTCCAATTGTCTATAGATGAGCTTTGGGTCTCCACTCCAAGCCCCTTCTTTCACATCATTATAAAATGTTTGTTTTGAGTATTCTGATGCCTGATACTTGATCCCGTCCACACCTCAAGATCAAACAAGCTGATATGCTTCTTCCATGTGGGCTGTTTCTTCCCTGCTAGATGGCCACTTGTTTAATTTCAAGGTATTAAAACCCCAGATGTTATATCTTGTAAT
Source organism: Tenrec ecaudatus (assembly GCF_050624435.1). Classification (NCBI taxonomy): domain Eukaryota; kingdom Metazoa; phylum Chordata; class Mammalia; order Afrosoricida; family Tenrecidae; genus Tenrec; species Tenrec ecaudatus. Next base: position 80,272,842 of record NC_134541.1, on the reverse strand, counting down.
AGTTGGGCACCTTAGCTTTCTTCACCATATTTGCTTATGCATCCATTTTGTCGTCAGCGATCGTGTTGGGAAGGTGAGCATCACAGAATTCCAGGTTATTAGGACAAAGTGTTCTTGCATTGTGGGAGGCCTTGAGTAAGCATAATGTGTGAACAGCTACACCATAATCCTATCAGCAAATTCCCCAACCCATGAGAGTTTGGTAAGGTAGCCATTTCATGCCTTTATCGTCCCCCTCCCAACTCCCCCTTTTTGGGTATCCAATTTCTATCAAATTCTACCAACGCAGTTCTCAGGAGACAAGCATGTTCTTTGTTTTCCCTTTCAATCATTGTATCATACTCTATACATACATCCTGTCAAACACATTTGTACATTTGTTGCCATCATCATTCTCAAAACATTTGCTTTCTACTTGAGCCCTTGATATCAGCTCCTCATTTTCTCCCTCCCTCCCCCATGAACCCTTGATAATTTATAAATTATTAATATTTTGTCATATCTTACACTGTCCAATGTCTCCCTTTACCCACTTTTCTGTTGTCCATCCCCCAGAGAGGAGGTTATATGTAGATCCTTGTAATTGGTTCCCCCTTTCAATCCCACCTTCCCTCCACGCTCCAGTGTCGCCACTCTCAGCACTGGTCCTGAAGGGACCATCTGTCCTGGATTCCCTGTATTTCCAGTTCCCATCCACACCAGTGTACATCCTCTGGTCTAGCCGGATTTGCAAGGTAGAACCAGGATCATGATAGTGGGCGGGGGGGGGGGGGCATGCAAGAACTAGAGGAAAGTTGCATGTTTCATTGTTGGTACCCTGCACCCTGACTGGCTCATCTCCCCGAGACCCTTCTGTAAGGGGGTGTCCAATTGCCTACAGATGGGCTTTGGGTCTTCACTCTGCTCTCCCCCTTATTTACAATGATATGCTTTTTTGTTCTTTGATGACCTGTACCCTTCGACACCTCATAGTTACACAGGATGGTGTGCTTCTTCCATGTGGGTTCTGCTGCTTCTGAACCAGATGGCCACTTGTTCATTTTCAAGCCTTTAAGACCCCAGATGCTATATCTTTTGATAGGTGGGCACCATCAGCTTTCTTCACCACCTTTGCTTATGCACACATTTGTCTTCAGTGATCATATCAGGAAAGTGGACAGACACTGATATGATTTTTTGTTCTTTGATACCTGATACCTGGTCCCTTCTACATCTCATGGTCACACAGGCTGGTGTGCTTCTTCCACGTGGGCCCGTTGTTTCTGAACTAAATGGCCGCTTGCTCATCTTCAAGCCTTTAAGACGCCAGATGCTACACCTTTCAATAGCTGAGCACCATCAGCCTTCCTCACCACATTTTCCCATGCACACATTTCTCTTCAGTGATTGTGTCTGAAAGGTGTGCATCATTGAGATAGTTAGTTTATTGTGCCAATCTGATGAATAAACACATATGGGGTTATTTGAAGAGCGGAGGGATAAATGGTTTGGGGAGCCTCGCCATACTAGTTCCTGGTCTCTTGCTTTCTGATGGACAGACCAGGGTGCAGCTGCCTTAGCCACTTCCCTGATTTAGTTAGCAAGGCTCATTTCTGGAAAGACGTCCCTGAGGAGAAGCTACGTGGACCTACCCTGATGCAGCCATGGGTGCTGGAGCACCCGTGTGGAGACCCCTCCCAGCACTGAAATACTTACGCATTCTCTGGCTCAGCTTTCCTCCTGCAGTTGGCATCATTGCATCTGTTTTGTGAAATGGCGTAGGACTTTGTGAATTGCTGTTGGACATATAGGTTAATGGGTTAATGTTGAACTTGTGGGCTGGGGCAGCACTGGAGTGGGATGTTTTCTTGATGTGCACTTAACCTTTATATAAAACTCTCTTATACATGAGTTTCTGTGGATTTGCTACTTTAAAGTACCTAGACTAACACAATCATGGAATGTTAATTTAATAGAACAAAGTGTTCCTGCATTGAATAAGCACCTGAGTGGAGGTCCAATGTCCATCTGCTGCCTTAATACTAAACCTATAAATATGTGCATGTAGATATATTTCTCCACCATCCTATATAAATATATTTACATACGCACATACCTGTATTTAGACCTCTGTAAATCCCCTTTGCCTCCTAGTTATTTCCTCTATTTCCTTTTAGTTCTCTTGTCCCATTATCATGCTCAGCCTTCATTTGGATTTCAGTAATTTCTCTTGGTTACATTGTCCTTGCTGAATCCCTACCAGGCCACTAAATTTGGATCACTTGTTGCTCCCTTGTCTCTGGGTTGGTCAACACTACCTCCTTTCCCCCACATCCCCCTCTCCCATGTCCCATTGTTTTCTCCTCCAGACTGTTTATCCAGCCTATCTTATCTAGATAGATCTGCAGAGATAATAACATGCACAAACAAGGCATAGCAAGACAAAGTGACAAAGAGAACACAACACTGACAAGAAAAAATTAATTAATTAAAAAGAAAAAGAAAAGCCTGTAAATAGATCAAGGTCTGTTTTTTGACTTCTAAGGATGTCCTCCAGTTGAGTCCGATGAGGTGCCATGCTCTGGCCCCAAAGTCTATCCTTTGCACTCCCTCAGGAATTCCCTGTTCTGCTCCCCCCATTGCTCTGCCACAGGCCCTTTAGTGTTTTGCCTCCGTGTGGTGGAGTCAGACTGGGCCAATTCCAACACTAAGTCTCCAGTGTTGTCCCCTTAAAGCCATGGATCAATGAGGGACACCGTATCTCATAATGGGATCAGTCATATGGTCCATTCTGTGCATTGGCTGTTCTGAGTTGGAATTTGCATCTGTTTTAGAAATCTCCAAGTTGATTTCCATAGTGGCTGTACATACCTACAGGTCTACCAGCAGTGGATGAGAGTTCCTATCTTACCACAGCCCCTCCAGCATTTGTTGCTTTCTGATTTTTTGAATTGGGCTACCTTTGAGGGGTGTTAGGTGGTACCTCATAGTTGTTTTAATTTGCATTTCTCTAATGATTGGGAACATTTTCTCCTATGTGTATTGGCCATTTGAATTTCAGACTCTGTGAAACTTCTGTTCAAGTCCTTTGCCCATCTCCTCAGTGGGCAGTTAAGTTTTTCTTTTACTGTAAACTTGCAAAGTATTGTAGATTTTGGTGATAAGGCCTTTGTCTGATGTGTCATTGCTAAAGATGTTTTCCCAGTTGGTGGGCTCTCTAATTACTCTCTTGGTGAATTCTTTCAATGTACACAGGTGACTTATCTTCAGTATATCCCATTTGTCTATTTGTGATGCCTCTGTATTTGTATCCTTCCCTATTTCCGATAGCCTATGCATTCCCTGTGCCAAGGTTCTCGGGTTTCTCCCAATTCCTTCATTAATGGCCTTAATTATTTGGGGACAAGCATGTCCTTTGATGTGAAGAATCTTCATTCCAGTTGAAACCTGTGAGTCTGCTTCCATAAGCAAAGTCAAAACAGGACAGCCATCCAAAAAGTCAGCAGCAATATGTACCAGTTCACAGGCTCAAATATATTCTCTTTATCTGGTTGGGTTCTGACCAACTTAATGTGGGCTTCCTCACTTAGCCTCACCAAGGCTCCCTTTGGTCTCCTTGGCCCCATCACAAATTCTCAACAACCCCAACCCCCCTTGGGCTAGGTATTGCCATAGGTTCAGGTTCCACAAAACTCTATAAACTTCACACTAGCCAACCCACTCTTGTCTTCTCCTCTAGTCCCTGTGAACCAATCCATGGGTGTCAGTGGCCAGACTCAACCCATCTCCGTATTGCTGTATTTCTCCCACTTCCATTCAACAAGTGGATCCAGGTGGTCACCTAGCAAGCTTTTCAGGCTGTTTTGAGGAGACCTGTCCCACTCCCTGAGATGTATCTTCAGTTCTGTCCTCTGTGGTTCATTCTTCAGGGGAGGGGCTCCGTGTATTTGGGATTGGGGTGGGCTGCACAGACCTCTCTGTTGGTTTGCTCCTTCATGCCAGTATATTGCCTTCAAGTCTTAGTGCACCAGGTTGAGGTCTGATCCCTCTCTTCTTTTCCTGTGGAGACATAACAATACCCTCCCTGGGTGGGTTAGCGCCCTGTGCCCCTACTACTCCTTTCCTCTTTTCTTCTTTTTTCCTTTCCCTTCCTTTTCAGTTGGCTGCCATATATATCCCTGGGTTGGGTCTGACCCCTGCCAGAGTACATGGACCTCACCCTGGGATTTATGCCTTTAGAAGGTTTTCCCTATGCTCCTTGTGCTTTTTAAGTCGACCTCAGTAGACTCATGTTGTACTTGTCCTTTTGTGCTGAACTTACTTTGCTTAGCCTAATTCCTCCAACTCTCCCTGTGCAATGATGTGCTTCATGCATTCATCGCTGCTTCTTAGGGAACCCTAGCTCTCCACTGCATGTATTTGAATTGGGCTATCTTTGCGGGTGTTAGGTGGTATTTCATAGTTGTTTCAATTTGCATTTCTCTTATGGTTAATGACCAGAACATTTCTCATATGTTTGTTGGCCATTTGGATTTCTGGCCTTGTGAAACTTTTGTTCAGGCCCTTTGCCCACCTCCTCAATGGACTGTTTGTTTTTTTCTTATTGTAGGCTATCAGACAATTGTAGTGTTTAGTAATAATGCCTTTGTCTGATGTGCCATTGCCGAAGATATTTTCCCAGTCTGTTGACTCTCTTATTACTTTCTTGGTGACATCTTTTGATGTACTTAGGTGTTGTATCTTCTGTAAATCCCACTTGTCAATGTGTGCTTCCTCTGTGTATGTGTCCTTCCCAATTTCCAGTAGCCTATACATTCCCTGGACCAATGATCTTAGGTTTGTCCCAATCTCCTTGTTGATGTCTTAATACTTTGGGTGTTTACCTCAAGATTGAACATGACAGTGGGACAAAAGGAAATAGAGGAAAGAACTAGGTGGCAAAGGACATTTACAGAGGTACAAATACAGGCACATACATGTGTAAATATGCTTATACATAACATTAGGAATATGGATCTATGCACATATATTTATATGTTAAGTATTAAGGTAGCAGATAGGCATTGGGCCTCTACTCAAGTACTCCTTCAATGCAAGAACACTTGTTCTAATAACCTGGCATTCTGTGATGCTCAGGTTCCTGACATGATCACTGAAGACAAAACGGGTGCATAAGCAAATGTGGTGAAGTAAGCTGATGATACCCAGCTATTAAAAGATATAGCATCTGGGGTCTTAAAAGCTTGAAGATAAACAAGCAGCCATCTATCTGGGAAGTAACAAAGCTCACATGTTTGATCATGAGGTACCAACAGGATCTGGTATCAGGCATCAGAAACCCCAAAACAATCATATTATGCAAATGAGAGGGGTTGGAGTGGGGACCCAAAGTCCATCTGTAGACAATTGAAAATCCCCTCACAAAAGGGTAACAAGGAAGGGACAATTCACCCAGGTTTCCGTATAGAACCAACAAAGCACACAACATTCCTGGAGTTCTTTAATGCTTCCTCCTCCCCGCTCCCACTATCATGACCCCAGTCCTACCTTACAAATCCAGTTGGACCAGAGCAAATACACTAGGACAAATAAGAGCCCTGACACACGAAATCCAGGACAGATAAACCCCTGAGGTAAAATAGTGGGAGTAGCGATACCATGAGGGAACTGGGAAGGTGCAGGAGAAAGGGACAACCAATTGCAATGATCGACATATAACCTCCACCCCACCCCCCACCCAAGGTGATGAATAAAATAAAAATGGGTGAAGGAAGACAGTGGACAGTTTAAGATATGAAAATAATTTATCAAGGGTTCCTAAGGGGGGAGGGGAAGGAAAAATAAGGAGCTGATACCAAGAGCTCAAGTACAAAGAAAATATTTTGAAAAGGATGATGGCAACATATGTACAAATGTGCTTGACATTATGTATGGATTGTTATAAGAGCTGTAAGAGCCCCCAATAAAATGGAGGGGAAAAAAGAAAATACCATAGCTTGGTTCAGGTGTACCTTAGTCCTCAAGATAGCATCCTTGCATTTCAGTTCTTTTTGTTGTTGTTGTTGTTAGTATCCCCTTGGATGGTATTTGTCTAGATAGCTTTAAAAGATTAGAATTGCATTTCAGTTCTTAAAGAGGTTATTGTACCGCAGAGTAACCTAATGCAATACATTTTTTTTAATCTCCAGATGGCTGTTTCCATGGGCATTGACTGTGGAACCAAGCAAGAAAAAGTCCTTGACAACTTCAAACTTTTCTCCATTTACTTATTTTCTCCATTTACTTATTGGTTCAGTTATGAGGATTTGAGTCTTATTTACATTAAATCACAATCCATACTGAAGGCTGAAAATCTTGATCATCATCAGCAAGTGCTTCAAGTCCTCCTCACTTTTAGCAAGCATGGTTGTGTTATCTGTAGATCATAAATTGTTAATCAGCATTCCTCAATCCTGATGCCACATCCTTCTTCATATAAACCAGCTCTTCTGATGATTTGCTTCAGCATACAAATTAAATTATTATGGTGAGGGAATACAAACCTCTCGTGCACCTTTGCAGATATATTTTTAAATCATTTTATCAGGGGTTCACATAACTTATCACAATCCCTACATCCATCCATTGTGTCAAGCATTTTTTTAAACATTTTATTAGGGGCTCATACAACTCTTATCACAGTCCATACATATACATACATCAATTGTTTAAAGCGCATCTGTACATTCTTTGCCCTAATCATTTTCTTTTCTTTCTTTCTTTTTTTCCCCTTTTCTTTTTTTACATTTTATTAGGGACTCATACAACTCTTATCACAATCCATACATATACATACATCAATTGTATAAAGCACATCCATACATTCCCCGCCCCAATCATTCTCAAAGCATTTGCTCTCCACTTAAGTCCTTTGCATCAGGTCCTCTTTTTTTTTCCCCTCCCTCCCCGCTCCCCCCTCCCTCATGTGCCCTTTGTAATTTATACATCGTTATTTTGTCATATCTTGCTCTATCCGGAGTCTCCCTTCCCCCCCTTCTCTGCCGTCCCTCTCCCAAGGAGGAGGTCACATGTGGATCCTTGTAATCAGTTCCCCCTTTCCAACCCACTCACCCTCCACTCTCCCAGCATCGCCCCTCACACCCTTGGTCCTGAAGGTATCATCCACCCTGGATTCCCTGTGCCTCCAGCCCTCATATGTACCAGTGTACAACCTCTGCCCTATCCAGCCCTGTAAGGTAGAATTCGGATCATGGTAGTTGGGGGGAGGAAGCATCCAGGATCTGGGGGAAAGCTGTGCTCTTCGTCGGTACTACCTTGCACCCGGACTGACCCATCTCCTCTCCTAAACCCCTCTATGAGGGGATCTCCAGTGGCTGACAATTGGGCCTTGGGTCTCCACTCTGCACTTCCCCCTTCATTCAATGTGGCATATATATATATACACACACATACATTTATATACATATACACACACACACACATATTCTTTTTTTTTTTTTTGCATGATGCCTTATACCTGGTCCCTTTGGCACCTCTGATCGCACTGGCTGGTGTGCTTCTTCCATGTGGGCTTTTTTGCTTCTGAGCTAGATGGCCGCTTGTTTATCTTCAAGCCTTTAAGACCCCAGACACTATCTCTTTTGATAGCCGGGCACCATCAGCTTTCTTCGCCACATTTGCTTATGCACCCATTTGTCTTCAGCGATCCTATCATGGAGGTGTGCAGCCAATTATATGATGATTTTTTGTTCTTTGATGCCTGATAACTGATCCCTTTGGGATCACTCGCTCACTCAGGCTGGTGTGTTCTTCCATGTGGGCTTTGTCAAGCATTTTTGTACATATGTTGCCATCATCATTCTCAAAACATTTGCTTTCTGCTTGAGCCTTTGCAGATTTTAAACCATCTAGTATCCCCTTGTTCTATTCACACAACTGCCTCTTGACCCATGTACAAGTTCTGCATAAACACAATGAAGTGTTCTGGAATTCCCATTCGTCTCAAGGTTACCCATGGTTTGTTATGATCCACACAGTTGAATGCCTTGGCATAGTCACTAAAACACTAGTAAATATCTGTGTTAGTCTGGGTTGATTAGAGAAACAAATTCATAGACACTCATGTGTATAAGAAAGAGCTTTATATACAAGAGCAATTAAATATTGAGAACACATGCCAGCCCAGTCCAGATCAAGCCAGTAAGTCTGATATTAGCCCATATGTCCAACACCAATCAAAAATTCCTCTTCAGACTCATCCAACACATGCAATGATGCTGAATGTAGGAAGATCACAGGCCAGTGGGTGGAAACTCTTGTGGATCCAGTGGTAGTGGAAGCATCTCAACAGCAGGGTGTCTATAGGCTCTTTCAGCTCCCGAGATCTTTCGTTACTTCATCTTCTCAACAGGAATATCTCACAGGGAATGTGCATGTGTCCTGCCTCCAGTGAGCTATTTATCTCCTTAGCACCTCCAAATGAGGTCATCAATCTGCGACCTGATTGCTAGGCTAAAATCCACTCCTTCCCACTTCAGTCTTAAATTTACAACAGTTTATGTAATTACCACAACCTCTAACCACAATATTCTCTGCTTTCAGCCAAGATCTATTTGACATGAGCAATGGTATTTCTTGTTCCACATCCTGTTCTGAATCTGAACTGAACCTCTGGCACCTGCAAACCTCTGTTGGGTGATCTTCAGCAAAATTTTATTTGAATGTGATATCAAGGGTGGTTTTCTATAATTTAAACATTCTGTTGAGTCACCTTTCTTTGGATTGGCTACAAATATGGATCTCTTCCACTTGTTTGCCCAAATAGCTGTCTTCCAAATTTCCTGGGATAGATGAGTGAGTTCTTCCAGTGTTTCATCAGCATGTTGAAACACTTCATTTGGTATTTCATCAATTCCTGGAATCTTGTTTTTGGCTAATACTTTCAGTGCAGCTTGAATTTCTTCCTTCAGAACTATTGGTTATTGCTCATATGTTACCTTCTGAAATGGTGGAATGTTGACTACTTTTTGTTTGTTTGTTTTGTTTTTAAATCATTTTATTGGGGGCTCATACAACTCTTACCACAATCCATATATACATACATTGTATGTCAAGCACATTTGTACATTTGTTGCCCTCATCATTCTCAAAACATTTGCTTTCTACTTAAGCCCTTGGTATCAGCTCCTCATTTTTCCCCTCCCTCCCCACTCCCTTCTCCCTCATGAATCAATTGATACTTTATAAATTATTATTATTTTGTCACGTCTTATACTGTCCAACATCTCCCTCCCTTCACCCACTTTCCTGTTGTCATCCCGCAGGGAGGAGGTTATAAGTAGATCCTTATAATCGGTTTCCCTCTTTCTACCCCACTCCACCCTCCGGTATCGCCACTCTCACCACTGGTCCTGAAGGGATCATGTGTCCTAGGTTCCCTGTGTTTCTAGTTCCTATCTGTACCAGTGTACATCTCTGGCCTAGCCATATTTGTAAGGTAGAATTGGGATCATGATAGTCAGGGGGAGGAAGCATTTAAGAATTAGAGGAAAATTGTATGTTTCATCATTGCTACAGTGCACCCTGACTGGCTTGTCTCCTCCCAGCGACTCTTCTTTCCATCTTCTTTTGAAGCTTCCTGCATTGTTTCAATATTTTTCACATAGAATCTTTCAAGATAGCAATTCAAGGCTTGACTTTTTTTTTTTCTTGAGTTCTTTCAGTTTAAAATATTCTGGGCGTGTTCTTCCCTTTTGGTTTTCTAATTCTAGGTCTTTGCACATTTCATTATATTTGGCTTTGTCTTCTTGAGCTGCCCTTTGGAATGTTCTATTCAGCTCTTTGACTTCATCATTTCTTCAATTTGCCTTAACTACTTTATGACTAAAAACAAGTTTCAGAGCTTCTTTTATATTGACTTTAAACTTTTCTTTCTTTCCTAATTTTTAATGACCTTTTGCTTTCTTCATGAGTGATGTTCTTGATGTCTTCTCACAGCTCATCAAGTCTTCTGTCATTAGTGTTCAATGCATCAAATATCTTCTTGTGATGTTCTCAAAATTAAGCTGGGACATACTTAGAGTTATATTTTGGCTCTTGTTGATTTGTTTTAATTTTCTTCAGCTTTATCCTGAACTTACATATGAGCAATTGATATTCTTTTCCTCAGTCAACCACTAGCCTGGTTTGAGCTGCTGATATTGAGCTTCTTCAGTGTCTTTTCCCATAGATGTCTTCAATTTTATTTCTGTGTATTCCGTATTGAGAAGTCCATGTGTTTAGTCCCCTTTTATAATGTTGATTAAAAGGTGTTTGCTATGTACCAGTTTTTAGTTTTGCAAAATTCTGCCATGCAATCTCCAGCTTCATTTCTTTATCACATCCATATTTTCAAACTACTGTTTCCTTCTCTTCATTTCCAACTTTTGTATTCCAATCACCAATAATTATTATTGCATCTTGATTGCATGCTTGATCAATTTCAGACTGAAGTCATTAGCAGAATTCTTCTATTTCTTTATCATTATCTTTTTTAATTGATGCACAAACATGAATAATAGTTGTATAGATTTCCTTGAAGGCAGATAGACATAATCCTGTCGCAGACAGTATTGTACTTCATCATTGATTTTGCAGTCTTTTTGACAATCAATGCCACAGCCTTACCCTTGATTGTGTTATTCCTGGTACAGTAAACCATAAAATGTTCTCATTCAAAATGTCCAGTATCAGTCCATTTCAGCTCATTAATATCTAGAATATCAATCTTTGTGTTTCATTTCATTTTTGACAACTTCCACATTTTCTAGATTCCTATTTCTCGCATTCCAACTTCCATTCGTTAGCAGATTTTTGCAGCTATTTTCCTTACCTTGAGTCATGGCCCATCAGAAAATGGAGATCCAGAAAGCTACACTGCCACAAGTTCTACCAGACTCACATCACCACAGTTGAGTCCACTCAAAGAAATCAGCTGCCCTTCAGTCACATTTTGAGTGTCCATCTTGACCCAAGGTTCTATCCTCTGGCACGCTGTCTGACAATATTCTGCTTCCATTCATTAGGGCGTTAGCATCTGATAATGTTTCAAAGCCATACAGAAAGTTTTCAGTGGCTCTTTACTCTGAAATGGGCAGATGAGTACTTCTTCATTGTCTGTTCTTAGTCTGGAATCTCTGCTGAAACGAGTTCACTTTGGGTGCCTCTGCTGGCACAGGATCACAGCAACACATAAGCGACCACAATATGAAAAACTCATCCCCATAATCATAGTGGAATTAGTGATAATGGAGTCACACATGTATTAGTGTGACTAATACTCTTTGTTACATCATTCCATGTGTAATATTCCTGCTGACCCAGCTCCACCATTCACAGTAGAACTGAGCAGGTGCTGACCATCACTCCAAGAAAGTCCTTCTTGGTGACTTTTAAAGGCCAGAGGCCTCCCAGTGTTCCTGGAAAAGCCATCATAAGGTCATTTTTAACAGGGTTTCTTGCAGAACAGAGGGTGGATTTAAAGGAGAACCATACTGCCCATGTCTTCATAACAGATTTCAGTCTATTTGGAACAGACCCCGAACCTCCCCAGCTTTGAAAGTGCTTCCACTCAGGTCTGTGCCAATGACCATATCCTCTTACTCTAGTGAGAAAGAGACTACAGGGTTAACCGGTTAACACAACAATGTAGAGGCAACACAAAAACATGACATTGAATGGAAGGAATCCCCACTATACTCATATGATTCCACTATGCAAATTTCTAGAAGAAGCACAAAACACAAACAGCACCAATAACTAGTCAACAGGTACAGAGAAAACTTTCCAGGTTACTGAAAATATTCTAGATTTTTATGTAGGGTAACGTTGGTTTATACACTTGTTAAAATTCTTTAGTCTAAATCAGGTTTGGCCAACTGAATCACTCAGTATGTACATGTGACTCTAAAATAAAATTTAAAATGTAAATAAAATTATCACAGTTTGTGATAGTTTATTGTGCCAGCCTGGCCAATAAACACAAGTAGGATTAATTGAAGGGTGGAGAGATAAATGTCTTGGTGAGCCTCGCCTTGCTTGTCTCTCGCTCTTTAATCATCGGACCTGCGTGCGGCTGCCTTGCTTGTTCTGTGCCTCAGTTTAAAGGAGTACACTACCTGTGGGATGCCTAGCCTGTGGACTGTGTCACTGTAAGTTGAGGTCACTTTAAGTCCACATGATTAGAATGTTCCTCTCTGGAGCTGGGGACCGACAGTTGGTGACAGTTGGTGACCTGCCTTGCTGTTTGCTGCCTGGGTATATATAGCCCAGCTCTCTCTACAGAAAGGAAATGGTGGCTCTCAAGACTTAAAGGACTGCTAGTGTCTCACTGCTTTATAATTTATAATTGTTAATTTCTTGTATTATCTATCTGTATATAATTTAACGTTTCATTTTCTTGTGTTACATATCTATCATATATATATATATATATATATATATATATATATATATATATATATATATATATATATATATATATATATATATATATGATTACTAGCAATCTGGCTTTGTCTCTCTAGAGAACCCTATCTAACACAGTTTCACTGATAAAATTTTAAAGGTTATTATTCAGATGATTTTACTTGTTTATAAATATATGTTTATGGCTCTCATCTAATTTTTAAATTGTTGTGAAGGACAAAATTAGCTCTTTCTTCTCAAGCTTGCTGAACCATGATCCAGATACATAAAGTAGGTAAAGTAGGACAATTTATTGTATGTAAATTATGCATCCTTAAGGCTGACTTTTTGAAAATCAGCTAAGTTTTCCAAGCAGTAGGCAGCAGAGCACTAGTCTATAATGTGACTGGAGAGGCAAGATAGACTCAAGTGCTCAGATATTCATTCTCCAAGCTGCCAACTCCTTTCCTTCTCCTCCTCTCTCACCACCTGATACAGTGTCCCTACATCTTTCCACCTTTGAAATCCACGGGGTAGTAATCACACAGCTGCCAGGGTAAGATTCCAGATCCTATTCCTTCTCTGGTTAAAAATTTTACAGTAGCTTTCTGTCCTCAGAATGGGCTACTTCAGATCCACCTCAGGGCATTTGTACTTGCTGCGCCCTTTGCTAGGTCTTGTCAGGACTTCTTTCCTTAAACATACTTTCAAAGAAGTCTCCCTATTTAAGGTTAAGTAACACGATCTCCCTTTTCATCATCCCTGACAGGGAGAGAACAGACACTTCTGCCCTGTCTGTCAAAGGATGAACAAAGTGTATTCTACCTATGCTTAAGGTGTCCTTCTTAACTTAGAGAGGGACCCACATAATTTATTTTGAAGGGACTCTATGCTTTAATAAACCTGTGCCAAACTCAGGTTTGCAAGGCATCCAGTCTGTTGGCCAGGATGGCTAGACAACCTGGTAAAGAGCAAGACTTTGCCAATGAACCACAACACTCCATCCTCTTTTTAGGTATGTATCTTGAAGGTCACTTTGGCGGAAGTCTCCTCAAGCCAGTTAGGATCAAATTGTCAAGAGAGGGGAGGGGATGTTAACCTCTTATTGACTGCCATGCCAAGTTCTGACCAGGTCCCCACTACCACCACACAGGTGTACATCCCCATCAGAGGGACGAGGGCTACTGATGGGAAAGTCAAGTCAGGAATGGAGAAAGGGAGCAGACACATTTGGGAGAACACAAGTGCATGTCTGCTGGTAGAAAAAGGAGGACCAACATCGGGGTTGGGGTGGGAGGCATGATTAAAAATACTTTTAAGGACCCTAAAGTGTGTGTGGGGTGGGGTATCCCTGATAATATGCACCAAATAAGTCACACAGACCTGAGTTTCTCGGCACATTCTGGGTACCCAGGCCAAGTGCCATAGAATACTAGTGCATTGAATCCTGGATCTTCAAGGTGCGCATTATGCTCCCAAGGCTACACCAGAAAAATTCAGTGCCCAAACTCCACTAGATGAACTGAACTCTACTCAAACACACTTGTAACCTGAGGATTTAAGCCTAAAAATTCATGATGTTTGAAGAAGTAGAAAACAGCTATATCAAGAGTATTGAACCATTGGTAGATGGATAGTCATTGATTTACTGTATCAATGCCCTAGTTAGTTAGTTAGTTCTTCCATCATAGTCCTGCTTCATACTCACCCTCAGAAAGAGGAACACAGAAGATATGGGTGCCATAGCAAAGTGTGATGAAGACATTAGATGGTGCCTGGTTATCAGATAAAACCGCATCTGGGGTCTTAGAGGCTTGTTCCCAAATAAGCAGCCATCTAGCTTAGTCCGCATGGAAGAAGCACACCAATATAAGTGACCAAAAGATTATAAATCATACAATCTAAAGCCTAAGGAGAGAATAGAATCAGAACCAAAATTGTGAGATACTGATTTTCAGAAGGCTATAGATGACAGTGGAAGTCCAATATATATTTGTGAGATCTATATAGGAAATAAGACCCTGGTGATTTCCCTCTCTCCATAATGGAGCAATGAGAAGAAACCAGCTCCCAAAAAGAGTGCACTGGAGTGCAAAATGATAAATCTAACTTGAATGGTTAAAACCTTGTCAATTGATCCCCTCTTTAATACATGTAGGGCCTGATCTGGTTTTCAACATTTCTTTGTGGGTTTTGGGGGTTTTTTTGTTTCTTGTTTTTGTTTATCATATTGGGGTGCACCTCTGATATATTTTGTCATGGGAATAGTCCTCTTGAATTTTTGTTACATGTTTTTCTTGTTTTTGCTGTATGAAACCAGTATAGATAAACCCATGGAGACAACCAGGAGAATAAGGGTTCCTATAGGGCATAGTGGGGGAGAGGGGCAAAGGAGAGCTGATATCAAGGAGCTCAAGAAAGAAGAGAATGTTTTGAAACTAATTGTGGTAGTAACTTTACAATACTGCTTGATGTGATTAAACTATGGAATGATATGATATCTGTGTTACCTCCCAATAAAGGATTTTTTAAATATAAAATAAATTGCGACTTTGTTCTTTGCTGCTGTGTGTATATGTATATGAGCAAAGCTTATCTCTGGGCCCTAACAGGACACACAGGCTCAGAGCTTACTAGTTCCCCCATGGATGACAGCCTGAAAACCAAGCTTCACAATCCTGATCTTAATAATTCATCACTGCCGTCCCATCACAGCGCACATACACCCTAATTCATACTGCACCCAGTCAAATTCAGATAATGAGAAAATTGAAATGGGGCCAATCCAAATCAATACTTCCTCTAAGTATAAAACAGACATCAAATTCCAAAGACTTGGTGCGCATACACAAAGAAATGTGAAATAGTTCACTAATAATAATTTGTATATTGATTCTGTGTTGAGATGACAATATATTAGTTCTCTGTTTCTCTGCCATCAAGTTGATTCTGACTCATGGACCCTATAGGACAGTGTAGAACTGCCCCTGTGGGTTTCTGAGAATGGAACTCTGTGTGGAAAAGAAAGTCTCATCTTTCTCCAGGAGAGAGGCTGATGGTTTCGAATTACTAACCTTGCCATTGACAACCAAATGATAGCTACTAGGCCACCAGGGCTCCTATAGATTAAGTGAAATGGATTATTAAAACTATTATCGACTACAGCACTCAATACCACCATGGAAACTGACTCCTGGCCACTGCTGCAATCTTGCCTTCGAGAGATATCCCACCCAGCATCTGTGGAACCCTACATCAAGCGGGCACACCGCCCCACTACATTGAGGAAGAGTTGGAACTCCTCCAGCCCCATGGACAGGTGATCAAGTCTCAATTATCTCCTTACTTACCACTCTATTTCTTCTTTCTTTTTTCACTCACCCTTCTGTCTTTCCCACCGCAGTCGGTCTCAACAAGCTCAGGTATGTTTGGGTTTTTTCCTCTTTCTTTCTTCTTTTTCCCTCTTTCCCCTCTTCTCTCCTTCTTTTCTATCATACACCACTGCTGGCTTCCAGGCCACTGCCCTCCACCTAGGGCAAATCAACCCAAATAGCAGGGGGAACTCCAGCCTGCCCTCTGTGGGAGTGCTGCACATCAGACAAGGCAGCTGTGACAGCCTTCTATACCACTCTGCGCTGCTGAGGAAACCTCTGTCAGACCTCTAAGGCAATCTCATCAACTAGGGAAATCCTTCCCAGGACCACTGGTTCCCTACATTAAAAGGCCACACCCACCTGCCACCTTGGGACAGGGTTTAAACCCCTCTGGTCCCACATTCAGGTAATCAGGGATTAGCTCTCTCCTTATTCTTTATTTTTTCCTTCTCTCTTCTCTCTTTACCATCACAGCCAAACTTAGTGAGCACATTTGTGTTTTTCCCCTTCTTTCTCTTTCTTTTTTCTCTTCTCTCTCTCTTTGTTCTCCTCCTCTCTCTCTGCTTTTATGATTCTCTCCTCTCCCTCTCTTTCCTTCCACATACCATTGCTGGTTTCCAGACCCCCTACCCTCTGCCTAGGGCAATTTTGCCCACCAAGTGGGGAGGGATAGAACCTGCCCCCTGTGACAGTATTGCACATGCCATGAAACAGTGCTACTACACATGGCACGGCATGGGGTTCAGCTGTCTCTATTTTTTTCTCCTTTGCTTTTTATCTTCTTTTTTTCCTTTCTCTCTTTCTTTCTTTTTGATCTTCTTTCACTTTTTCTTCTTTTCTCCTCTTCTTCTATCTCTTCTCTCTTTCCTGACACAGTCACTGTAGATTCAGTTTTCCTTTTTTTTACTTTATGGACATGGTTTATTGTCAGGTACACGTGGGCAAACCACTGAGAATGGGCCAGATGTGGGGGTGGCTGGGGACCCCAAACCAAAGCCTGGTCACAGAGGAAGGGTCTCAGTAGCCCGGAGGATGGTATGGCATCCCCTCCATGCTGGCCATGGCGACGGTGAGAATGATTAGCCCCACAAAGACGAGGAGGCTGAAGACCAGGGTACAGATGTTCAGGCACTTGGCGGTGGACGCATAGCTCTGGGCCCCAATCATGTCGCCCACCATCTTCCGGTCCCTGGACTTCACTGAGTAGGCGAACACCACGAAGCCCAGGCAGAAGATGTTCAGGAACACCGTGTTGAAGAGGGACCAGACCACGTGGTCGGGCACGGAGACCTCGCTGCGGATGCTGATCACAGTGGGCGCTGGACCAGGGGTGGGGGGCATCCCCAGCACCTCCACCTCGTGCTCCTCCTTGAGCACCTGGTAGGTCGGGGGCGGCCCGGAGGCGCACTGGAGGAAGGGCTGGGCCGCGTGGTTCATGGCGCCGAGAAGGACCCGCCGTGCCCGGGGTCGGTTGAGTCGGGACTGCGGTCGCTCTAGCTCCCTTCCTAATCACCCGGAGTTTCCGTTTCCTAGAAGTTTCGGTTTCCTGGCTTTGGAGCGCTGGGGCTCCGAGGAGGAGGCGGGCGGGAGGGGGCTCAGTTTTCCTTTTTTGTTGTTTTCTTTCTTTGACTGTTTTTAATTTTGTTTAGTCTGTGTATGTGTGTGTATGAGAGTGGGTGTTGGTTTGACTGGCATTTTTGCTCCAGTCGTTTTCTTCTTTCTCTCTTTTTTTCTTCTCTCCCTCTCTTTCCTGTCACAAGCCACTATTGGCTTCCAGGCCACTCTGCTCCTAGTAGGACAACTGTGAAGGCCCGACTAGGGGAGCTCCTGCCTTAAAGTTGTTGGCTTTACATGCAGCTGGTTAAATCACACCAGTCCTCTTCCATGCACCAAGCCCTAAAAGTGACGGAGGAACTTCTTCCCACCACTGGTGGTGCTCCACACTGCTGTGGGAACATCCATCAAGCTCCATGGCAATCTCTCTGACTAGTATAATTCCCCCTGTGAGATACAGTGCTCTACAAGGAGGTTATACCCACACGCCCTCCTCAGCACTCCAGTTGCACACAGAAACATAACACACCACCTGAGGTGCTCCAAGCACCGTGAGACAACCAACTACAGCTTACTTAGAAATCACCCAGTGAAATGACATCTTCATGGGCCCACAACAACCCGACCAGTGTTCCATGAGAGGACTATCCAACTCACATTCCTAATAACAGAATACTGGTCAGTTAGGGTAAGAGTGACACCACAGGAAGATACAGCAATAGTCCAACCCCTCAGTATAGCTACTGGCAGATAGTGCATAGAAGCCCTCATACACGTCCCCCAAGAGAGAGCCCAGTGCTCTTCAACTCTGGAAGATGGCTCTAGGGTCCTCTAAAACAACATGCAAACAGCAACCCACCCTAATTGCTGCAACTAAAAAGCAGGAGAAACAGGCCACAATATCGGAAGAAGTCATGAAACTAATGATGTGGATAAAAGAAGCAGATTTTGACCTGCCACAGAAAGAAATTTTCAGAATGCTTCTTGGAGTTATAGAGATTATGAGGGAAGCAATACAGAAAATGATGAAATGATAGAGGAGATAAATGCAATACAGAAAAATGATGAAATTATAGAGGACATAAATGCAACACAACAAAGGGGAATACAAGACTTAAGGGAAGAAATAACAAAATCCAGTGGCAAATTGACAGACTTTGCCAACAGACTTGAGGAGGCAAAGAATCACATGAGTAACCTAGAGTATAACCAAGCAGACCTCAGCAAATGGGAAAAGCAGTCAAATAAGACAAAGAGAGACCTGAAGAAAACCTGAGAGACATGTCTGATTCTATGACTAAGAACAAAATTAGAATAATTAGACTACTGGAACAAGACACAACAAAGAAGTCAACAGTGAAAATAGCAAGGGAATTCTTAGAGAAAGACTCCCCCAAGCTTAATAAATGAAAATAAGGCAACCATTCAGGAAGCTGAAAGTATGCCAGCCAGACTGAATCCCAAGAAGAAGTCACCAAGACACATAATAGTCAAATTTTCTAACTATGATGAAAAGGAGAAGATTATAAAAGCAGCTAGGGAAAATGAAATAGTCACATGTAAAGGCATCCCAGTAAGAGTATATTCACACCTATCAGAGGACATGATGAAGAAGAGGAGGGAATGGAGTTACATATCCCCAAAATTGAAGGAAAGCAATGCAAACCCAAGAATACTATACCTGGCCAAATTATCTATTAAGATAGATGGAGAAGAGTCTTCCCAGAGAAGGAAAAACTAAAAGAATACATAAAAATAAACCAGTCCTTCAAAAGATCCTTGCCGGTCCAGTATGCACAGATCAACATTCACTGAGGGCAAATAAGAGAACATCACATAGAACAACTCTACCCAACGAGTTACAAAGAGAAAACAGCCCCCAAGATAGCATTGGCTCAATAGTGCAAAGAAGGCAAAAATAAACCACACACACACATGTAGATAAGATATGTAGATAGGAAAATACTCAACACAAAAGGTATAAGATGACATCACAGAGTTCACAGATTGATGTAATAACATTGAATATGTTATTAAATATTTAACATCGTACTGGAGGTCCTAGAGAGCAACATAAGACAAAGAAAATACATCAAAGTATTCATCAGGGGAAAGAAGAGGCAAACTTATCATTAGTTACAGACGATATGATTCTATACATCAAAAATCCCCTAAACTCCACAAGTGGAGTGTTGGAAGCAATCAAGGAATATGGCAGAGTGGCAGGATACAAGATCAACAAACAGAAAGCTATCAGTCTGCTATACACATCAAATAAGATCACATAAGAGACAATGAAAAATGTAGTACCCTACAATAGCCGAGCACAAATTGAAATATCTAGGGATATACCTGACTTAAAGATGAAAAATTTGTGTGAGCAAAATTATAAAACAGAAACCAAGAGTGACCTCAACAAATGGAAGAATATCCCATGCTCGTGGCTTGGAAGACTCAATATAGTAAAGATGTCAGTTCTGTCCAAGGCACTGTATAAGTTCAATGCTATCCCAATATGAATACCACCATCCTTCTTCACAGAATTGGAAAAACTGATTACCAACTTCAAATGGAGGGGGAAGAAGCCCAGAATTAGCAGAGAACTACTCCTCAAGAAGCAGGACAAAATGGGAGGGCTTGCTCTACCTGACTTTAGCATGTATTATACGGCCATGGAAAAGAGCTGAAGACCCAGAGATAAAAACATCAGCATACAGGTGTCACGCGCGACCCTCCCACGGCGGAAGATAAGAGGATGAACGCGACACACGACAAGACAAATTGACCAGGATCCTTCTGATAGCGTGATAAGCGGAGTTTATTGAGAGCTGCCTCTAGATCCGAGGTCAGCTATGGAAGACCCCGGGCAGGCTAAAAACCCTGGCTTATATATGCTTCGGGGTGACGGGGCTCTCTCAGATAGGCGCAAAGCTCTCCTGCGTCAAAGTCCAGACTGAGCGCATGCGTGGCATAACTTGTTATCATTAACCCTGAAGATAAGGGCGCGGTCCAGCGCCATCTTGTAATGGCGTCCACATCTCCTCCCTTTTTATATAATAAGATTTTGGAATCCCGCCTGTCTTAGGTGACCTAGCATGCCACATGGTCCTTACCCGTCATCGGAACTCCTGCCCTCTAGCGGCAGGCTCCTGTCTTAGGTTGGTACCATGTCCCACTGGTCTTTCCCGTCTTTGGCTGCGGACTCAGCTTGCGCATGGTCTAGCGCTTGAGGAGGGAAAGCCAAATCTCTGGCTGCTCGCCCTTTTCAAGAGCCATGAGGGCTTGTAATATCACACGCTTTTCGCTAGCCTGATTGCGCTTGAGCTTGCAAATTATCCAGAGAAGAATTATGCCACCGAAGCAGATTAAGCCCCAAAATAAAAATGTTCCCACCCACTCCTTGAAATAGGAAAAAGCAGAGGACAACCAAGAGGTGTAATCTCCAAGCGTGATAGGCTTAGTACGTGTGCCATTCAATTTCAAAATCTTCAACAACATCTGGTCCTGTATCGCTTCCAGCTCTTCACTCCATTGGCCTGTCAAAAAATCTGAAATGTTTTTAATAATGCTGCTTGATTCATTATATACAATAGGGGTGACACAAACCGCAGGTGTTGATAATACACAGCTCAGTTGTACCAAGCTGGTAAGTTGCTCAATTTCTTGTTGCAATAAATCCGTTTTTTGATTCAACAGAATTATTCCCGCCGCTGAATGAGCTTGGGCATTGCGGGCTTCCATTAGTGCATCCGCGGTTTTTTCCACAACTTCATTTATAACTTTAGCTGTCTGCACTTGATTGGCCATAGCGATACCTGCAGTTACGGTCGCTGTTGCTGATATCGCTATTGCTGTAACAATTGCAGCTGTTATGCCAAAATCTCTTTTATGTCTCAATAGAGTAGTAATGGGGAATTGATTCGGATCCGCTTCCACAGGTATAGGAACTAAGGTGGGAATGCGAATGACCATAGCATTATGCGTTCGGTTTCCAGACCAACACTCTCTAATTTTACATCTACATTTACTACTATTGCAACTAACAACATCATTTATAATACATGTATCATTAAAAACTAAAAATAAAAAAGGACTTTTTACGCAAACTAGATTATAATCATAAATATAATTATGGCTATAACTCAAGCCTTCACTAACGTTTGCCATATTTCCCACAATAACTACATTAGCTCTTTTGAGACGTATGACGCTTCCCAACAAGCCAGCAAAAGGGGACATAATAGTGGCAGCATTCAATCTGTTATTTAGAATCCACTGATGCCACGGCCATGTATTCTTGCTCACATTCTGGGTGCTGTTATATAATTTTGGGGAAAAATTGAGGTTTAGTTTAGATAAATACAATTTATCCTGTACCCCTGGGTCACAGTTTTCAACTCTGGTGGAAATCTTTCTCTAGGACGACAGGGAGGGAATACCCTCACTCTTTGCAGAGTACCATTGCATCGAGTTCTTTCCTCATGTTCTTCGCCCGTCTCTACTGGTGCCAGCAATTCTTCTTGCCAGACATATGTCTCGACACGCGTCACCGGCGGAGTTGCTGGTGTCGACCATTCGCCTAGTTGCGGGGCTGGGGGCGAGCCACTAAAAATCATCTCGCCTTCTTGATCGACCTCTACCTTGACAGTCGACCCTGGGGTAACTTCAGGATCAAGCCATGTTGTAACATTTATCTTTCTCAAATTTATGCACTGATTACTGGAAGAATTTTTTACGATATGGAAACATAAGCTATTAACTAAAGTAAAATTTGTGACATTATAAAATTTTGATACTTTACTCACAGGAGGACTACAAGGGACTCCCAATCTATTACATTTTTGAGCAAAAAATACTGGGAGAACTGGGGCTTGTCTATTTACTGGATGGGGTATAGGCCAGGTTCTCACCACTCCCCACAATTTTTCCTGCTGCTTCTAGCATTCTAGCCACAAAATCTGAAAATGGCTCCGTAGGGCCTTGTATTATTTTTGTAAGGTTCCCTCTTACTTCTCCCCTATTGGGCAGCGCTTTCCAGCGGCTAAATTAATTTGTTGGTATACATCTATAGGGTAACCTGTCTGATTGTTTACCCATTGACCATTTCCTGTTAGCATCTCATATGTCCAAGCCTGCTGAGGCATGCCCCTGGCTGCATTTTGTCTTGCTTGGGTCATGCTGTTTTCTATCCACATAGACTTCCACTCTAGGTACTGTCCTGTGGTTAGGACCGCCTTGGTGACTGAACACCAGTCAGTAGGAGTCATACAATGCGCACAGACACGATCTATTAAAGATTGTGTGTAATTAGCATTGACTCCGTAAGATCTTACTGCCTCGGCCAATTCCTTGACAATTTTATAATCTAAAGGTGCATGATATTGCTGTTGGTTGGCATTTTCAAAAACCGGGAACATCTGACTAAGCATCCGTTGGCTCTTCGGCGTCAAAAGAGAATAATTTTGTCCCCCTGAGCTATAGGGGGGAGGTATCTGAGGTGCCAGAGGTATAGACTTAATAGCAGCAAACTCATCGTACCTCCCTCTGTCATATGCAGTCGCCGCCTCCTCCAATTCCTCCTCATCACTTTCGGTAAGGCCTAAAGCCCCTAATTCCTTCCAGGGATAAATACTTCCTGGCACTTTGGATTTGTCTTTAAGCTTAATCTCAGTAGGGGCTTCCTGCCGTGCCCGCGCGGCAGCCCCCCTCTCTCTTGTGGTCCCTCCTGTTTTTGGCTGTTTTGTCTCCGTTTCCTCTCCGGTCTCTGATTCCGAGCTGGTCACGGAGGTTTCCTCTGACTCCGTATTTGTCTCCAATTTTGAGCTCCTGTGTTTTTTCCTTTTAGATCGATCTATTCCCGGATCGTCCTTTTCGGACGTCCCGTTTCCTCGGGTGTGTTCCTGTCCTGCTTCTGACATGCTGTCTTGAAAGTCAATCCACTCACGCTGCCCCTGACGTATCACTTCTGCACAAGCTTCTTCCACTAAGCAACTTCTAACTAGTTTCCAGACCGGTCTCGTGCCCGGTCTTATCTGTCCCTCTTCTTTTGCTCGATCAATGTCTCTTCCCAACTTGTCCCAACATGGGACAGTCAGAGAGCCCGTTGTTAGAAACCATGGTGCAATCTGGTCTATTTCCCTCACAAATTTGCTAAGCGTGCCTTCTGATATCTTCAGTTTACGAGCTAGCAAGATTTGCTGCAAAGTTTTAACCATCTGTTTTATTGGAACATTTCCCATGTCGCCCGTTTATCTACACGGGACTTAAGCACAGGATTTTCTTCTCGGTCTAAACCGAAAGCAGAAGCAGCACTCTCTCTCACACTCAGCCAAGGCCGCCGCAGCCGTAGCGGATAAACATTCACACAGCAGTGGCCTTGCAGAACTCACCCTCTCCGCAGCGCTGATCAGTTCTGAATCCTCCCTTTCGGGGGTCTCCACTCAACCGTCTCGTCGCCTTGTTAAGGACTCGAAATCCCGGGTTTTCGGCACCAGCTGTTACGCGCGACCCTCCCACGGCGGAAGATAAGAGGATGAACGCGACACACGACAAGACAAATTGACCAGGATCCTTCTGATAGCGTGATAAGCGGAGTTTATTGAGAGCTGCCTCTAGATCCGAGGTCAGCTATGGAAGACCCCGGGCAGGCTAAAAACCCTGGCTTATATATGCTTCGGGGTGACGGGGCTCTCTCAGATAGGCGCAAAGCTCTCCTGCGTCAAAGTCCAGACTGAGCGCATGCGTGGCATAACTTGTTATCACTAACCCTGAAGATAAGGGCGCGGTCCAGCGCCATCTTGTAATGGCGTCCACATACAGGCAACTGATCTTAGATAAAGGCCCCAAAATTGTGAAATTGGCACCAGATGCCCTCGTCAATAAATGGTGCTGAAAAAATGGATATCTACCTGCAGAAAAAAGGAAGCATGATCGTTATCTCACTCAATGCACAAGAATAAACTCAAGGTGGATCACAGACCTTGAGGTAACCCCACCCCCCCCAAACAATTAGGGCCATCATTGAGGGAATTGGGACAAACCTGAGAACCTATGAACAGGGAATACATAGGCTATCGGAAATAGGGAAGGATACAAATACGGAGGAGTCACAAATAGACAAATGGGATATACTGAAGAGAAGTCATCTGTACATTGAAAGAATTCATCAAGAGAGTAATAAGAGAGTGCACTGATTGGGAAGACATCTTTAGCAATAATACATCAGACAAAGGCCTTATTGCTAAAATCTACAATATTTTGCAAGCTTACAATAAGAGGAAAACTAACTGCCCATTGAGGAGGTGGGCAAAGGACCTGAACAGAGGTTTCACAAAGGCCGAAATCTGAATGGTCAATAAACATGAGAAAATGTTCCCAATCTTTAGCCATGAGAAATGCAAATTAAAACAACTGTGAGATACTACTTAATACCCTAAAAGACAGCCCAATTCAAAAAATCAGAAAGCAACAATATTTGGAGGGGCTGTGGTGACATAGGAACTCTCATCCACTGCTGGTGGACCTGTAGATATGTAGACTGCTGGTGGATTTGTAGATATGGAAATTGATTTGGCGATTTCTGAAACAGATGAAAATCGAGGTACCATTATGACTCAGCAATCCCCCTACTGGGTATATACCCAGAAAAGACAAGAAACTAACCACAACCAAACATCTGTGCCCCAGTGTTCATCGTGGCACAGTTCACAATTGTAAGGAGATGGAAACAACCCAAATTTCTATCACAAGATGAATGGATTAACTGTGGTACATACAATGGAGTACTAAGCATCGTTAAAAGCATGAAGCATATTGCCTCCTGCGAAGAACTGAGGGAAATTATGCTAAGTGAAGTAGGCCAAGTTCAAAAGGGCAAGCACAAAATGAGTCCGCTGAGGTAAGTTAAAAAAAAAATACAAAAGGGGAACAGGGGAAAAGCTACTGTATAAAAACATTCCAGGACTAAGGTCCAGGAGTATGGCAGGGGCCAGACCAAATCCCGGGGTACATATGGCAGCCAATTAAAAAGGGACTGAGGAAGGAAAGGGGGAAAAATGATACAAATGTGTAGGGGGGAATAGGGCACTAACCCACCCAAGGGGAGAATAGTGTTTGGGTCTCCACAGTGAAAGAGGAACCAGACTTAAATCCCGAGTTCCGGGATGTGAATGCAGCGTGAGGGCTCGGCCTAAATCCCAGCTACATGGACAACCACCCCTCTCCCTAAGAAGAATTCACTTCAGGGACAGCACTGAAGCTGCAGCTCAGGGAGAAGGACATGTCTGATCAGAGCACATGGGAGCAAATGAAGGGGAGGAAGAGAGAGTGGAGCACATCCTGGCTCACCAAGCAAAGAGAAGGATATCCCTGCTCTGAACAGCCAATCCACAGAATAGACCATATAGCTGATCCCACTGTGAGACATGGCCCTACGGGACACAACACTGGAGACTCGGGGTCAGGATTGGCCCAGTCTGACCCCACCACACTGGGGCAAAACACTAACTGTGTGTGGCAGATCAATGGGGAGAGCAGAGCAGGGAGGTCCCGAGGGAGTACGAAGGAGCATGGCACCCTATCAGACTCAACTGGAGGACACTCCTAGAGGTCAACAAACAGACCTTAAATGATTTACAGGTTTTTCCTTTCTACATTTTTCTTTTTATTTATTTATTTGTCATTGGTTCTCTTTGTTGTCTCTTTTTTCTTGTTATGCCTTGTTTGTTTATGCATAGTATTATCTCTGCAGGTCAACCTAGATAAAATAGGCTGGGTGAATGGTCTGGAGGAGAAAACAATAGGACCGATTGTTCTGGGGGGACATGGGATAAGGGGAGGTGGGGGAAAGGAGGTGGTGTTGACCAATCCAGGGACAAGGGAGCAATAAGTGATCCAAAATTAGTGGCAAGGAGGGTGTGAGATGCCTGGTAGGGATTCAGCAAGGAATTTCACCGAGAGAAATTACTGAAACCCAAATGAAGGCTGAGCATGATAGTGGGACAAGAGGAAAGTAAAAGGAAATATAGGAAAGAACTAGGAGGCAAAGGGCATTCATAGAGGTCTAAATACAGGCATGTACATATGTAAACATATTTATGCAGGATGATGGGGAAACAGATCTATGGGCATATATTTATAAGTTTAGTATTAAGGCAGCAGATGGACACTGGACCTCCACTCAAGTGTTTCCTCAATGTCAGAACACTTTGTTCTATTAAAGTGGCACTCGGTGATGCACACCTTCCTGACGCAATCACTGAAGACAAATGGATTCATAAGCAAATGTGGTGAAGAAAGCTGATGGTGCCTGGCTATCAAAAGATATAGTGTCTAGGTTCTTAAAGGCTTGCAGGTAAACAAGCAGCCATCTAGCTCAGAAGCAACCAAGACCACATAGAAGAAGCACACTAGCCTGTGTGACCATGAGGTGTAGACGGGATCAGGCATCAAAGAACAAAAAATCTTATCATTGTGAATGAGTGGGGGTGGAGAGTCGAGCCCAAAAGCCCATCTGTAGGCAACTGTACACCCCCTTACAGAAGGGTTGCAGGGAGATGAGCCAGTCAGCATGCAGGGTAGCAACGACGAAACATACAACTTTCCGCTAGTTCTTAAATGCTTCCCCCCCACACACATACTATTATGGTCCCAATTCTACCTTACAAATATGGCTAGACTAGAGGATGTGCACTGGTACAGATAGGAACTGGAAACACAGGGAATCAGGGCAGATGATTCCTTCAGGACCAGTGGTGAGTGTGGTGATACCAGAGGGTGGAGGGAAGGTGGGTTCGAAAGGGGAAACCACTTATAAGGACCTACATATAACCTCCTATCTGGGGGGCAGATAACAGAAAAGAGGGCAAAGGGAGACGTCGGACAGTGTAACACAAGACAAAATAATTATAATTTATAAATTATCAAGGCTTCATGAGGGGGGGAGGGGAGAAATGAGGAGTTGATACCAATGGCTTAAGTGGAGAGCAAATGCTTTGACAATGATGAGGGTAATGAATGTACAAATGTGCTTGATACAATTGATGTATGTATGGATTGTGATGAGTTGTATGAACCCCCAATAAAATGATTTTAAAAGTTATTATCACTTTTTGTTTGTTTTGTGTTTATAACATGGCTACTGGAAAATTTTTCATTACAAATGAGGTATGTTTTACACTCCTATTTGGGCACGGCTACTGTACAGCTCCATAACATCAAATCTGCATCTCACTCACACACCTCTCTCCCCAAAGACATCATCTATCCCAGAAAAGCCCGAGCAATGTCACTAGAACTCGGTGACCTTTCCCAAACAAAGGTTAATTCAAAGCAGGGCATGGGGCCTTCCCTAGATTCTAAAACCACACTCCTGCTTCCGGGCATCACCAGACAGTGACCAAGTGCTTACTCCACACTGGGGGACATGGACACTGACCTCCAAAAACCTCTGAACAGCGGGGCCAAGAGAGCTGTGTTTCCCTTTTCAGCGAAGGCAAAAGTTCCGAAGTCACTCCGCTTTGGCAAACACATGGGAGGTGTAACCCCGGGTGAGTCCGGCCTGGGCGAGAGGCCGAGAAAGAGGAGCCGGGAGGAAGGAGGCGACGAGAAATGGAGACAAGGCGGACGGAGGCGTGAGAGGAGGCGAAGGGGAGACAAGGAGCGGGAGAAAGGGGGTCCGGAGCAGAGGAGGGGGCAGAGCGGCCGCGCAGGAGAGAGGATGGGGCGGAGAGGGACGAGCAGCACGCGGGAGGAGGAGCTCCGAAAGGCGCCGGCGGGGCGGGGCGGGGCGGGGGCTGCGCAGAAAGAGGCGGGCCGAGGGCGGGCCGCCCGGCGACCGGATAAAGGCCGCGTCGGGGGGCGAAGTCTTCAGTCTCTGCTGCCGGTGTTCTCAGCAAGTTCGCAGCCTCCGAGCGTGTCCCCGACCGAACGCGCCATGGCCGCGCTTCTGCGGGCTTCGCTGTTTGTGCTGGCGGCTCTGGCCCTGGCCGGGCTGCTGGGCTCGGCGGGCGCCGTGAGCCCGGACCGGCCCCCGCGCCTGCTGGGCGGCCTCATGGAGGCCAACGCGAACGAGGATGGCGTCCAGCAGGCGCTGGATTTCGCCGTTAGCGAGTACAACAAGGCGAGCAACGACAAGTTTCACCACCGCGTGGTGCGCCTGAAGGGCGCTCAGAAACAGGTGAGCGCTTGCTGGGCTGGCCTGGCAGGACGACTGGGCCCCGGGCCACTGACTGGGTCCGGTCCGGGTCCGGTCCGGCCAGCTTCTCCCGAGGCCCGCCCTGGGCCGCTTCCCCTAATCCCCTATCGTCCCCTACTTCCCCCTTCCCAAGGCCCGGGGCCACAGCCCCTCCTGAGTTCCACCCCACTCCCAGCCTGCCTGCTCCCCGGCCCTCCCCCTGGAAAGACCTCTTCACGGCCAGCAGATTTCCGGCCTCTGGATTTCCGAGACTGGAACTCGCTACCCGAAAAGAAAGCCCAACCTTGCTCCCGAGAAGCTGGTTTCGAGTGACCTTGCGTTTAGTCGCGCAACATGTAACTAACTACAGCACCAGGGCTTTGTATCCTGCATTATTGCCCTCGCCGGCCTTTGCATCTCCCTGCGCCCTCTGGGGCCTGAGCCCCTCCACCTCCTTAGCACTCAGGCCCTCTCAATGCCTTGCTCTAGGACTCTGGGGCTGCCTCCGTGCTGAACAAACCTCCAAACGGCAACCTGCACCCGTGGGTTGGTGCGATAGGTCCTGACCATTCCATTCGGGGGCATGCCCACAGCTTCTAATCCACTTTTGTTTTCCCTGCGGACCCACAATTGATAGCCGAGAATCACCAGGCCTGGTGGCCTGACTAGCGCCCTTCCTGGAAACTGTGGAGCACCTTAATTTCTATTTTAGATATTAGCTCTGATGAGCCAAGCCAGGCCTCTTGTGAAATGGGAGAGAAGCAAAGCCAGACCTAGACACTTGGCTACTCAGTGTAGTTCTGCCACTAAATGTTTTCTTAAAACAACTTTTTAAAAACTTAGTTTTTTTTTTTATCATTTGGGCCTTTCATTACCATTGCAAAAATAGTGCAAAGAATTTCTCTAATTCTTTCATCTGAGTTCCTCAACTCTTGATATATTATCATACTTATTTCACTCAACATACATGTGTGCAGGGGTGTGTATTTCTGTAAAAATCTATTTTTTCAGAAAGACTTGAAAGGAAACTGTTCAGTGTATGCGTCCTAAACACAAGTGCCTTCTCTCACATAACCTCAATACAATTTTGAAAACCAGTATTTCAAACTCATATATAAGATTACCCAATGTGGAGACCTTATTCATAGATTCTTAATTTCCCTAAAGTCACCTTTATAGTTAAAGGCATTCTTCATCATTAATGCACTGAGCCATTTGCTTGTATTTTCTGCCTCTTTTAATGGAAACAATCCCCTCAGTCTTTGCCTTGTGATCTTGGTGCTTGTGAGAAATCATTGCCAGTTGTTTTGAGAACGATTGCTCAATTTAGGCTAGTCTGACCTTTTCTCAAAATGAGATTCAGGCCATCATGTACGCAGAAGAGGTGTCTGTCCACTTGGGTGTGTCCTTTCAACTGTGCCACCAAGACAAACCTCCATTTTCTCATGTGTGCAGTGGGGAATGGTTTAAGCTGAGCTCTCAGGGCACCTGACCGCCTTTAACAATCATGTCGCTTGAGGTTCAGCCTCCTCGCTCTGGAGTTCCTAGCAAACGCCATTGAATTGACTTCAGAACCTTAGGACTTACATAAGAATCCAAATTTGCTCTGTAGATTTCAGAAGAAAAGCCTCTGAAAGGCGCTTCCGTTTGCCAGCAGCCTTTGGAGTTCAGGGCCACAGGGTCAAATAGCATTGACTCCTGCTTGGTTTATAGTAAAGCCTGTGACCAGATCAAGGGAGTTGATGAAAGGATCAGAGAGGAAGGACTGGGATTAGAGCTTGCCCTTAAAGGAAGGCTAGAATCCAGGCTCAAAGGCCGGTACCCCATTTGTAGAACGGGACACAGCAGCCCAGGAGCAAATATATGAAGGTCAAAATCGGACTCTGCAACAATGGGCTGGCACTAGATTAAATGGTCTCTCTGACCTCCGTGCATATGGCAGTAACTTGAAGGAAGCTAGAGCTCTATCGCTCATCAGTGCTCTATTTGTGCTTCTTTTAAAGATGGGAAAGTTGACACGGGTGTCAGGGGGGGCAGTATATCAAAGTAACCAGTATTTAGAATCCTGAGCCCACTGGATTCCTCAGCCCCTGTTTTTCTACAGTTTTGACCTTGCTTGCCTGGCTGTAGGGAAACTCTTTATGAGGAGAGAGTTCAGTTGTATACTGGAATCTAATATAAAGGCAGGTATGTAAATACTTTAGAAAGACTTCCAGGAAGGACAGTGTTTACCAACCTAAAAACTTCATGTATCAGAAGCATCTCATTTCATGTTAGGTGAGGGAGTAAGTAAATCTGTGTTAAACAGTCGGAAGAATGAGACTGGGCTAAGTGCCAATATTGGATGTTAGCTACAAAGTTCATCTTTCTCCCTGAAAGCAGCTGATGATTTTGAACTCCTGACTGTATGCTTAGCAGCCCAACACATAACTACTACACCACAAGGGCTCCTTCCCTAAATGACAGTCTTCCTAAAATAGACCCCAGTGATTCTGCCTTCTTTTGCTGTGTTAGCAGAACTTAACTATACCTTTGCTGGTGACACAAAGTTACTTTGTACGTTCTCCCTTGCCCTACAGGCTCCTCAGACACAAAAACCCACTGCCATCCAGTTGATTCTAACTCCTAGTGACTGGGTAGAGCCGAGTAGAACTGCCTCTGTGGCTTTCCAAGACTGACTTTTTACAGGAGTAGAAACCCGCATCTTTTCCCCTTGGAGGAGCTCCTAGTTTTCAGTTGCTGGCATCGTGGTTAGCATTCAACATAGACCCCACTAGACCACCAGGCCTACTAGGGCAGTGTGTTTACCTGCCTTCTGCTGGGCTCTGAGGGCAGTGCCTTCCATTATTGAATCCAGTTAATGAGCTCTTAGTCCCTGGCTTCTGCCTCTCCCATGCTTCAGTTTGACTGCATGAGACAGCTTGGTGAAGCCTTCTTTGTTGTTCTATAAATTACCTGGAGGACAGAGGTGGCAGTAGGAGCATTAGGAGGATAACGAATGTACTTTGTGGTTTCAATGCTGGCAGACTCTGAATGCTGGCCCAAAGGCCTTAAGGAATAAGAGTGACATGCAGTGTTAGAAACAGACCCTTCTCTCCCATGTGCACAGATCGTGTCTGGAGTGAAATACTACTTAGATGTGGAGCTTGGACGAACCACATGTACCAAATCCCAGGCAAATTTGGATAACTGCCCCTTCCATGACGAGCCACACCTGAAGAAGGTATGTGCCTAATATACAAGGGACAAGTAATGCACAGAAGAGGGGTGGGGTTGTGGAATAGCAATGCAGGTGTATACACATGTGGGTACATACAGGGGAGTATGTGTCTATTAGGTTTTCACATGTAGGTTGCATGTGCAGGTGAGGAGAGGCATGCATATATGGAGGGGGAACAGTACTTGTGAGCATCTGATTAGCTTGGGAGGAACCAATGTGAGACCATTTGTGGTAATGTCTACTTGAAAGGACATAGCAGCTGCTGAGCAGCTTCTGTAGGAGAAAGAGCAGTCCTTAATTCAACTCTTGGCTCATAGTGCCTACAGCCACACTGAGCAGATCTGTGGATATTGAATTCCTGCGAGCCGCCTAAGCCATGTGACTCGGCCTTGGCTCCCTGGATAAATGGTCTTCTCTTTCCTGAATTGTGGGTGGTGTATGTGGGGTCACCGCTATGCTTCCTTCTTGTCAGCCTTTCTCGTGTCCTTCCTTTTGCAGAGGCCTTTTTCTAGACGCAAATCCCCATCCCTTGGGTTCTTCCAACTAGACCTGTATAGAACTGATCCAAGTGTTGGAAGTGCCTTGCACCCCCGGGTTGTGGAAACATTCCACCTGTGGACTCCCTGACTGAAAGGGCTGTGCTGGGGCAAGACAGACGGAAGTCTTCAAACACATAGGAGTGGCTCCTGCCCTTAGAGCGGTGGGGATATTCCAGAGTGTTACGAGACCAGAAGGGAAGAGGACCAAGTGTCCCCATTATTCCTTATCCTGAACTTCTAGATCTATTGGTTGAGACTTTTTACATTTAATCAGAATGTTACTGACTGCCCCTTTCTATTCTCTTTGCAGAGAGTCCTCTGCTCTTTTCAGGTGTATACTGTTCCTTGGATAAATTCAACCTCCTTGACAAAATCCAGCTGCCGGGATGCCTAGCTGACTCCGGTGCTGACTGCCTCTCGCCATGCCCCTCGGGAGTGCGGTGACCTCCGTGCACCTTAGCCTGTAGAGTAGTGATGCTGCCGTTGCGAGGCTTGAAGTCTCTTTAGTGTTCTAGCACTAGAAGAAAAGTGAAGGTTTCCTGGGTGTTCTAAGAAGAGCTAAGAGTTCAAACCCAACTCCTTCTTTTTCGTTGCTTTTTAAATGCGCCAGCCTCATGCTATACCTGTTCTGCTCACTTTATTCAATAAAAAATAACATCAGCTACTTTCTAGTTGTTTACTGTCTTTGGGAAGGAGACTTAAGAAGGAATGGAGACTTACAAGGCACTTCCTGCCCCACTGATGTCTAGAATGCAATGAGGAGGCAAAACAACTGCTGTGACCAGGTGTGCATCAAGGATGCTTTGCTGGCATCGTCCTAGAGATCAGAGCCTAGAAAAGTTAGATAACTGAGCAGTCACACTAGCAGGGCACACTGGTCCCAGGGAGAGCAGCTGCAGTGACGCTGGGCAAAAAGATGAAGTGCAGAGGATATAGAGCTGATCGTGAAAACTTTAGGAAAAGTTGTTATCAGGGTGGAGGGGCCTGGAGGATGCCCCTCAGTTGTTGGCCAAGTGTTAGATTTTATCCATGAATTTAAATTGTTCAGACTCAAGATTGACTAATCAAGTCTCCCAAACACCAAATAGTCTTTTACTTGTACTGTGCTACTTTCCACAAAAGACTAGGTATCTGGGGTCAAAAACAAAGACTAAAATTAACATTTATATATATGTATTATGCACCTGCTTGAGGAAGATAGCAATTGGAATCCGGGTCTGGAATCTACAACTAAAAGCATGTTTTTTGAGATGTCCACTACCACCAGCCCTGTCTCTGCCTGGAGTGCCAATATCAAATGCATTATGTGATACATAGAATTTTAAAACATTAGATCTGACATGCAGTGTGGTTTTTTTCTGAGAATTTTCCTAATAAAGAATATTACATCTGAGTGTCAACATCATGCCATAGAATAGTGGATTTTCTAATAACCCAGATATAGCAAAAACATTCTAAATCAGACACACATCCATGACCTTTTATGTAATACCCCTATATTTATGATTTTACTCCCAAATCAGAAACTTCTGGACAGTTATACAGGTGCGGTTCCTTCCCCTCAGCACCAATGGCAAAGCGTTCAGTGTAGCTACAATAAGCATTGTAGGCAGAAGACCAAAAGAGGATCCAAATTGCTGCTGGGAACCAGGCACCAAGATGCACTGAGTGTGCTGCTGTTTGACTCCAGCATCCTGGGTGGGAGAGCAAAGAGGGATGCCTGGGCATGTGTCTCCTCCAGGAACCTGGGATCTGGGTTTTTTCCTCTGTTAATCTCACAACCAACCTTTAGGTGGAGCTCTCTTAGCCGAGACTATTTAACCAAAGGATTTAGGGATGAGAGAACAGTACTCATAAGGTGCCTTGGTGTTCATCTTGAGGTGTGACCCTGAATACACACCCTCTGTCGGCTCCTTCAACTACTCCACTACCTGTATCTTGCTTTGGGTTTGTTGCTGTTTTGCTTTTTGTTTTTAATGGTTTGAGGTTAAAAGTTCCACCAAGGGTCTCATATGGGACATTTTGTATTATCTCAATCAGTTTCATATGCCAAAGGTGGTAGGCCTGCTGGAAAATGATTAAAGTAAAATTCTCACTTATGTGGAAAGTCATCTCAACCATCAAGAACTACTAGGGGGAAAAGATAATATTGGGAAAGTCCTGGACAGAATGGAGGGAAAATAAGGGATGAAAGTCAAAATCATAAAGATAAAAATCAGTCCCTGGTAGGATTAAAACAGATGGAATCAATACTTGTAGTGACCCTTCAGTTCACCCCCATGGCTCAATTTTTAACCAAACGGGTTTATAAAGAAGACATTATCACTGGTGAGGTATACACACCTTACAGTAATCAACCATTGGAGATTAAAAAAAAAAAAGCATTTACCTGAAGACAAATTTCAGGAGGATTATTCCCTTGCAGGGGATTACAATAAGTGAACTTAAAATGTGTATGGGATATTGAATGGAAAATGTGGTGCTTTGAAAACCCAAATTATAGGTAAAGGAAGAAGGAAAATAAGGTAATTCAGAAATTTGGTGACCCAGCCTGGGCTCCTCTTAAGAAAAGAAGTCCTGGTGGCGTGGCAGGTGACATGTCGGATTGCCAACCACAAGGTCTGCAATTCAGAACCAACAGCCGCCTTGCGATAAACATGAGGGTTTCCAGTCCTTTAAAGAGTTAAGTCTCAGAAACTAAGAGTCACTAATAGACTTAGCATTCAACGGCAGTTGGTTTTCCAGTTTTTCTTAAGGAAGACCCTGGATTCTGGTCTAGGCTAGATAAGAGCCTAGTGTTCTCGCTCAAGGGCTCATAGATACGATTGCTGTATCCTCGGAAGTTATTCCACGAAGCCATTGTCACTTCACCTTCTGCATCCGTAAGTTTTAAGATGATGCCACTTTTCACGCCCATGAACCTTCTGATCCTGAAAGAAAGTGAAAAGGGGAAGGACAGTGTTAGACTTCCCGTTAGAAAAGGTCTAGAATCATTTTTTATTTTTGTTTTTCCAATCCTGTGGCACAAATGAAAGAGGAAACTGCAGGCCCGCCCTCTACCTATGGTGCTAGACATGAGGAACTGAAGAAACCCCTTGTGGCGTGGTCCCCTCAGTGGAAGCCGCGGCCTCGTGACTGCTTCTCTGAGTCCAATCAGCCCTGGCGGTGACTTCCATGAGCGGGGCAGCATGACCATTTGTTGCATATTTGTATTGATGAGTATTTATAGACTGAAGCAGAGAAGAAATGAAAGACTGTGTCTTGACACCGTGTTAGGAAAGGGCTCTGTGCTTAGCCAATTCCAAGCAGATTCCTGAGCCATGCTCTGTGTTTCAGTTCCTATCACCATGCCAGGAAGGTTTTTTCATGGCTTCTTCAGCATGGGCTCAAGTGAAGCAGCAATGCTGATCATGCCTCTGAGTCTTACGAATAGGAGAATTGACTGACAGTATAGTCTTCGTTCTATTCCCTCTGCTCTTGCATGGAAAATTTGAGATTCTGGTTTTATTCAGGTCAGTTAAAAAGTAATATTAAAATTCAGACTCCTTAAGAAATCTGTTTTAGAACAGCCAGTGGTAGAGGCAAATGCTAACAATACTGTAAAAGAACTGGAACAAGAGAAAAATAACTAGCTTGAACAACTTGGTCACATTCTTGCAGATTAACTTAACACACTTTCATTCTAAGGTTTACATCTGGAAGTATTTCAGATAGACATTTTACTTTGGTTGCAGGAAGTTTCTCTTACAATAAAGCCTAAAAAACAGATCCAGAATGGCAGCCTTGTTAATTTATCACCTAAAACTACTTATCTCCTTTACAGCATGGCCAACTTGTTGGGGTTAGCTTGTTTGTTTTTTCCAGTTAAAGCAATAACAAATCTGTTACCTCATGAATGAATGAAAGATTATGTGCTTCCTTAAACATAACTTCAAGGGATTGCATAGCTAGAAAAAGGTAAATATCCAGATATTATGGGTTGAATTATGTCCTCCCAAAATTGTGGGTTGTAAATCCTCACTCATATACTTATTGATAGAATTACATATTGGAACAGGATCATGTTGGTATAGGGACTCTCTTAGACAAATCCCTTAAAAATATGAGTAGTTGAGAGAGGCTGTGTATTGGCTGTGAAATTTATCTTGTCAGTTTCTTAGGACTACCATAACAAAGTACCTTTTGTCATCTATAGTATATATATTGTTGTTTGGTGACATCCAAACAACTCCAATTCATAAGGGACTTTACATAAGACAGAATGAAAACACTTCCTCTCCTGCTCTATCTTCATAATCATTGGTTTTGTTGGGTTTTTTTGCTTTTTAAAAATCATTTTATTGGGGGGCTTGTAAAATTCCTATCAAAATCCATACATACATCCATTGTGTCAAGCACATATGTACATTTGTTGCCATCATCATTCTCAAAATATTTGCCTTCTACTTGAGCCCTTAATATCGTCTGCTCATTTTCCCCCTCCCTTCCCTCCCCTCCCTCATGAACACTTCATAAATTATTATTTTGTCATATGTTACACTGTCCAATGTCCACCACCCCCCGCCCTCTTCTCTGCTGTCCATCCACCAGGGAGGAGGCTATATGGAGACTCTTGTAATAGGTTCCCCCTTTCTACCCCACATTCCCTCCACCCTCCAGGCATCGCCACTCTCACCACTGGTCCTGAAGGGTTCATTTGTCCTGGATTCCCTGTGTTTCCAGTTGCTATCTGTACCAATGTACATCCTCTGGTCTAGCCAGATTTGTAAGGTAGACTTGGGATCATGATAGTGGGCAGAGGAAGCATTTAGGAACTAGAGGAAAGTTATATGTTTCACCACTGCTACCCTGCACCCTGACTGGCTCATCTCCTCCCCATAACCTTCAGTAAGGGGGTGTCCAGTTGCCTACCAATGGGCTTTGAGTCTCCATTCTGCACTCACCTTCATTTACAATTATGATTTTTTTGTTCTTTGATGCTTGATACCTGATCCCTTCGACAGCTCGTGGTCACACAGGCTGGTGTGCGTCTTCCATATGGACTTCGTTGCTCTTGAGCTAGATGGCCACTGTTTATCTTCAAGCTGTTAAGACCCAATATGCTATATCTTTTGATAGCTGGGCACCATCAGCCTTCTTCACCACATTTGCTTATGCACACATTTGTCTTCAGTGATCGTGTCAGGGAGGTGGGCATCCACTGATATGATTTTTAGTTCTTTGATGTCTGATAAGTGGTCCCTTCTACACCTCGTGGTCAGACAGGCAGTTGTGCTTCTTCCATGTGGGCTTCGATGCTTCTCAGATAGATGGTTACTTGTTTATCTTCAAGCCTTTAAAGCCCCAGACGCTATATCTTTTGATAGCAGGGCACCACCTGCTTTCTTCACCACCTTTGCTTATGCACACATTTTTCTTCAGCAATCGTGTCGGGAAGGTATGTATCCTGGAATACCAATTTAATAGAACAATGTGTTCTTGCATTGAGTAAATGCTAGAGTGGAGGCCCAATGTCCATCTACTGCCTTAATACTAAACCTATAAATATATGCACATAGATCCGTTTCCCCACACTCATGTAAATATATTTACATATATACATACCAGTCTTTAGACCTCTCTAAATACCCCTTGTCACCTAGTTCTTTCCTCTATTTCCTTTTACTTACCTCTTGTCCCACTATCATGCTCAGCCTTCATTTGGGTTTCAGTAAGTTCTCTCAGTTACATTACCCTTGCTGAATCCCTACCAGGTCTCTCACACCCTCCTTGCCACTGATTTTGCATCACTTGTTGCTCTGCTGTCCCTGGGTTGGTCAGCACCACCTCCTTACCCCTGCCTCCCCCTCTCCCATTTCCTCCCGGAACTATAAGGACATGTCAGGTCAGAGCAAATGGGAGCAAATTAAGGGGGAGGAAGAGCGAGTGGAGCATATTCTGGCCCACCAGGCTAGAGGATGATATCCCCACTCTAAACAGCCAATGCAGAGTGGACAATATGGCGGAACCCACTACGAGACACGCCGTCCCTTGCTGGCCCAGGGCCCTATGGGGGACAACATGGGAGACTCGGTGTCGGGACTGACCCAGACTGACCCTGTGACACCAAGTCAAACCACTAAAAGCATGTGGCAGATCAACCGTGGGAGCAGAGCAGGGAGCCTCTGAGGGAGTACAAAGGACAGACTCTGAGGCCAGAGCATGGTACCCCATCGGACCTGACTGAAGGACACGCATAGAGATCAAAAATCAGATCTTCATCTATTTACAGGTTTTTCTTTCTTTTAAAATTTTTTTCTTTTAATTAATTTATTCTACTATGGGTAATTGGTTTTCTTTTTTGTTATCATAGCTCTGTTCTCATTAATTGCCTATCTTGCTATGGCTTTATTTTTGGTGCATATTATTATCTCAACAGATCTATCTAGATAAGATAGACTGGATGAATAGTCTGGAAGAGAAAACAACGGGACCAATGGTTTCGGGGGGACACGGGAGAGGGGGAGATGGGGTAAGGAAGTGGTGCTGACCAACCTAGGGACAGGGGAGCAACAAGTGATTCACATTCATTGTATGTTTGAACCCATTGTTGCAATCACCATATCAATCTAGCTCCACCAAGTTTGATGTCCTTTTCAGGAACTAGTCTCTGTTAATAATATATCCAAAGTATGCAGGTGTGTTAGTCCAGGTAGACTAGAGAAACAAATCCACGGAGACGCATATATGTATAAGAAAGAACTTGATATAGAAGAGCAATTGAATATTGAGAAAACATCCCAGCCCGGTCCAGATCAAGTCCATAAGTCTAATATTAGCCCTTATGTCCAATAGCAGTCTATAAATTCCTCTTCAGACTCACACAACACATGCAATGATACTGAATGCAGGAAGATCACAGGCCAGTGGGTGGAAAGTCTTGTGGCTCCAGTGGCAGTGGAAGCATCTCATTTCAGGGTTGGTGTGGGTCTCCACATGGCGCCTCCAGCTCCAGGGCTCTGGCTCCATCAGGTTAGCTCGATGTGTCTTGTCAACAGGAATGTCTCGCAGACAGTGTGTCTATCTGGCCTCCAGGGAGCTTTTTATCTCCATCCCATGTCCAAATGAGGTCATCAAACTGTGGTTGACAGGCTAGACTCCACCCCTTATTCAAGTTCACAGAAGATGGTGTAACTGCCACAGAGGGAGTACCCCCACCCCCAAAAATTTTAAAAAGCTCCAGTGGGCAGAGCTTTCATAGTACACATTTTTCCTGCTAGGCAAGTGTCAATCAAGTCTCTCTGAGTAACGCACGCATTGGCATCACCTGGGAAGGTTTTCTCTTGTCACAGTGAATATTTTGTAAAAGCAGTTTCATTGAACCTCATTTTTGTGTGATGGCCAATTTAAGAGAACAAAATTCAGTGGTGAAATTTTGTTTCCTGCTCAGGAAAAATGCCACAGAAACTTGTGATGTTGAACACAGTTTAAAAGGGCAGCACTATGGGAAAATCTCAAGTGTACAAGTGGTTTTCTCATTTCAAAAGAAGAAGAAATGTCAGTTGATGACAAACATCATTCTGGACATCTGTCAACTTCCCAAACAGATGAAAACATCAACTTTTAGTGCATTTGGAGATTTTTTTCCACCGGGTCAGACTGTTAAATAAGCTTTCTATTTAGAGGTTCTAAAAATATTGCGTAACAATGTGCAACAACAAAAGGCCCGATTTTATATGAGGATGGGGAAATAGATCTATGTGTCTATATTTATAGGTTAAGTATTAAGGTGGCGGAAGGACCTTGGGCCTCTACTCAAACACTCCCTCAATGCATGAATACTTTCTTTTATTAAATTGGAACACTATGATGCTCACTCTCCCGACACAACTGCTGAAGTCAAAGTGGGTGAACAAGTAAATGTGGTGAAGAAAGCTGATGGTGCCCGGCTATCAAAAGTGATGGTGACTGGGGTCTTAAAGGCTTGAAGATAAACAAGCGGCCATCTAGCTCAGAAGCGACAAAGTCCACATGGAAGAACAGACCAGCCTGTGTGATCGAGTGGTCCTGAAGGGATCAGTTATCAGGCATCAAAGAACAAAAAATCATATCATTGGCTACACACCTCCATGATAGGATCGCTGAAGACAAATGGGTGCATAAGCAAATGTGGTGAAGAAAGCTGATGGTGCCCGGCTATCAAAAGAGATAGTGTCTGGGGTCTTAAAGGCTTGAAGGTGAACAAGCGGCCATCTAGCTCAGAAGCAAAAAAGCCCACATGGAAGAAGCACACCAGCCAGTGCGATCATGAGGTGCCAAAGGGACAAGGTATAAGGCATCATGCAAAAAAATAGATATATATGTATATATATGTGTGTGTATGTATATATGTGTGTGTGTATATATATATATACCATATTGAATTAAGAGGGAAGTGCAGAGTGGAGACCCAAGGCCCAAGTGTCGGCTACTGGAGATCCCCTCATAGAGGGGTTTAGGAGAGGAGACGGGTCAGTCAGGGTGCGAGGTAGTACAGATGAAGAACACAGCTTTCCCCCAGATCCTGGATGCTTCTTCCCCCCAACTACCACGATCCGAATTCTACCTTGCAGGGCTGGATAGGGCAGAGGTTGTACACTGGTACATATGGGGGCTGGAGGCACAGGGAATCCAGGGTGGATGATACCTTCAGGACCAAGGGTGTGAGAGGCGATGCTGGGAGAGTGTAGGGTGAGTGGGTTGGAAAGGGGGAACTGATTACAAGGATCCACATGTGACCTCCTCCCTGGGAGAGGGACGGCAGAGAAGGGGGGGAAGGGAGACTCTGGATAGGGCAAGATATGACAAAATAATGATGTATAAATTACGAAGGGCACATGAGGGAGGGGGGATCTGGTAGGGAGGGGAAAAAAAGAGGACCTGATGCAAAGGGCTTAAGTGAAGAGCAAATGCTTTGAGAATGATTGGGGCAGGGAATGTATGGATGTGCTTTATACAATTGATGTATGTATATGTATGGATTGTGATAAGAGTTGTATGAGCCCCTAATAAAATGTTTTTTAAAAAGGCCTGATTTGTAGCAGACATGAGATTGGTTTTGTCACCACAACAATGTACCTGCTCACACAGCTATTGCAGTGTGTCAGTTTTGGGCAAAATCAACATATCTCTCTTGCTCCATACACCTTATTCACCTGACCGCTCTCTGTGCAACTTCTTTTTGCTTCTGCGAATGAAGAGGGATGTGTTAGTCCAAGTTTAC
This sequence comes from Tenrec ecaudatus, assembly GCF_050624435.1. NCBI lineage: Eukaryota > Metazoa > Chordata > Mammalia > Afrosoricida > Tenrecidae > Tenrec > Tenrec ecaudatus. The sequence goes on along the minus strand of NC_134541.1, from coordinate 80,231,318 downwards.
CAGAGAAGCATTCATAGACACTCATATGTTTATAAGTGAGAGCATTATATAAAACAGCACTTGAATATTGAGGAAACATCCCAACCCAGTCCAGGTCAAGTCTCTAAGTTTGATATTAGCCCATATGTCCAATAGTAGTCCATAAATTCCTCTTTAGACTCATGCAGCACAAAGCCCACATGGAAGAAGTACACCAGCCTGTGTGATCATGAGGTGTCAATAGGAACAGGCATCAGAAGGTAAAAAATAAACAACCCCATCGAGATGAAGGAGAGGGATCAAAGTAGAGACCCAGAACCCATCTTTGAATAATTGCACATTCCTACACAGAGGGGCCATAAGTGAGAGAAGATATATCCATGATCTCAGTCCTACCTCACAAATCCTGCTAGACTGGTGTATGTACATCAGTACAAATGAAAGATTTTGATATGTGGAATTCAGGATAGACAAACCTCTCAGAAACAGTATTGGGAGCATTGATTCCAGGAGGGTAGAGGAAGGAAACTGGAGAAGGAGGAGTGGATAGCAATGGTGGAATATCCCCCCTCGAAGGGAACAAGCATAGTAGGTGTAGGGATTGCCTAGGCAGTATGAGAGATGTATAAATAATAATAACTGTATATAGTATATTAATGGTTCACAAAGATGACAGGGTGGGCAAGGGAGGGAATAAAGAGAACCTAATAGCAAAGGGTTCAAGAAGAAAGATAATGTTTTGAAGTTGTTGATGGCAACACTTGTACATGTCTGCTTGATATAATAGATTGTTATATGTAGGAGCCCAATAAAGTTATTTAATTATATGTGTATTTACATATATATGAGATATTTCCTCACCTCAACTCACTTCCATCAGTCTATGCTGACTCATAGTGACCCCGCAGGGCAGGGTTATACTGCCCTTAAGAGTTTCTGAAACTGTGACTCTTAATGCAAGTAGAAAGCCCCATCTTTCTCCTGAGGAGCAGATGGTGATTTTGAACTGCTGACTTTGCAGATCATAGTCTACACTACACCACCAGGGCTCCAGATAATTACTGTGCATATAAAATTAGTACCTTACCCTAGCGCAAGCCCTTGTCATTTCTCCTTAATTATATCTTTCTCTTACACCCATCATTCATTTCTTCATCCTCTTACAAAAGCTCCCCTTTTCCCAATCTCCTCCTCCAAGGTCTTATTTGGTTCTAATAAATCAATGAATAAGCCCTTTTCACATCTCTTGATCAAACACCACTCCCATTCTTTTATTGGGAAGTCTACCGTGCGCTTTCGGTGGGAAAATTCCGATTTTTAACTATTTTTCCCATGTCCCGTAGCCTTTTTAAAAAGTCCCGATTTTTGGAAAGAATGCAAAACAAGCTAGAGTATACAGTTTTGGGCTGCCATGTGGCTATTTCTCCAGGATATGAGTTTTATCAATGGTGTCCCGCTTTACAATGTTAAAATCTGATCACCTTAGTATAGTAAGAAGAATCAGATGATGACTAACATCCCAATTCCACTAGCACACCTAGGCACTTTGAGGGAGGTGACGCAAATACATATTCTAGGTTTAAGGCTCCACAACAAGAATGAGGTAATAATGTACTATCGATCACATTAGCTGTGTTGGCCCATCCAGTGTGACTGTACAATGAGGAACCTGTGTTGTGGGTGCGCTTGCTAATGTGACAGCCACCAGCCACACATAGTAACTGGGCACAGGACCTGTGACTAGTGCTGCAGAGACAGAGCTTATAATTTACTTAATTTTAATTAAAATTAAAAACTGAATCATTGTAATTTTGTTGTTGTTGTTGTTAAGCCACCAAACCTTTTTTGCTTTGGTAAGAGTATATTTCACTTTAAACACTGTAAATTTAGTGTCTGGACTAAGACATGCTATGAGTGTTAATTACATAATAGATTTCAGAGACTTGATGAACAAAAACTGTGTCTTATTAATAATTTTGCAGTGTATACATAGGGAATAATATTTTGATTGAGTAGGTTAAATTAAAATATTAAATTATTTTAATTGTTTACATTTAATACTTTAGCTCCTAGAAAATTCAAAATCATGAGTGTGGTTTTTGTTATACTTCTAGTGGATAGCATTGGACAACATAGTAACACACTTGAAATACTTCATCATTAACAACATGTATATACACACAAACTCTCCAAATTTAAGGGTAGATGTGAGAGCTCAGAGCTTCTGTATCACGAATCTGCACATAAGGGGATTTCATTGGTATAAAAAGTCCCTCATTAGGACGTGTCAGATGAACTGTTTTATACCTGCCATTATAGAAATCCACCTCTCGTATGTCAGTTTGTCAGACTGTGGTGGCTTGTGTTGCTGGAATGCTGGAAGCTTTGACACTGGTAAAGTCAAAAATACGTGAAGTCCTTCAACTCCCGTGAGCTGCTGTGTCCAAGGTCTAGGAAGCAGAAGCAGAGTCCTCCCTCATGCAAGGACTCTGCAAGGCAGAGTCTGCCCAAAGGGAGCAAACGGTAAGGTGGGTCACCAACACTCAGTAGCTTGGGAGCTTAGCAAAGCAGACCAGGATGAGATATCAAATGCAAGCAATGTAAGGCAACAAGATCCACCAGCCTCAAGTTCAAGTGATGTACGCACAAGCAGTGTGCTAAAGCAGGTCCAAAGGAGCCTCAAGCTCTAGTGACACGAACCATGGGTTGGCTTGGCCCAGGGGTGGTGTTGCTCACAGGCTGAAGCAGAGAACTAACTAAAGCAGCAGCATGCTCCAATCACCTGAGAGCAAGACAGAGAAGGTCGGGCCTTCCAGAGCCATTTATCTCTTTGTCCCCCACCCCCTTCAAACTGCTACCTGATTAATCCCACATGTTCCTATTGTCCAGGTTGCCTCAATAAACCTAACTATCACAGTTCACCACTTGACAACTCGGCACCTATACACAATTGTTTAGCCACATATAATTTCCAGATATTAATGAACTCACACTTAGACCTAACATCATACATCTGTCATACATTTAAATGAAAACACACTGAATTTAATTTTATCTGGTACATCATACATGAACAAAGAAAAGACATTCAATAAGCACATATAAAGAAGAAATACTGACGATTACAAACCTTGCTTTTGCAATTGAGCACGTAGTTATAACTGATAGATAGAGCTACCTTCTTCTACTACCCATTCTGCATTACCTTTACCCTCACCTAGCACCTCAGTTGGCCATAGTTCTTTGCCTGGTGGGTTGACCCAGACCTTCATTCCTGAGGGGTCTGGGTCATTAAACCTTCTGTCGAGATTGGGTTGCTGTAGTTTACCATTTATTTTTAATCATGGGGCAAGTTTCAGAACTGAATCAACAGAGACAGGGTGGGCATGTTTATCGTACTAGACAGCAAGGTTAATCAGAACCTTGTGGTAATCAGAACAACCTGTCTCGTGTGGACTTATGGTATTGGCTACTTAGCCACAGTGTCCCTAGGAGTGAAATTCATGGGAAACCTACTAAATATTTATGAGATCTATACAGGCAGAATGCTAGATCAGGTGAACAGCAGAATAGAGTGTCACAAACCCTCAATCAATTCCCAAGCCTGAGCTAGTTTTACAGACCCACAACCCCTTGAATGAGGGGAAAGCCAGGTCCCTTTGAAGAAGGACCCTGTTACATCACTGAAGGTTTATACTGTTAGTCTTTCTTCTAGCCTTCCCCAAAGAGGCCTGCAGCCTTTCACAAGTATGACTGTTCATTGGGGGAAATGAAATAATCAAACTTTTCGGGAATTACTAGACACTGGCTCTGAACTGACACTAATTCCAGGAGACCCAAAATGTTCAAAGGTCCACCAGTCAGAGTGGGGTATATGGAGGTCAAGTTTTCAATGGAGTTTTAGCACAGGTACACCTCACTGTGGGTCCAGTGGGCCCCCAAACCCATCCTGTCTTTACTTCCCCAGTTCCAAAATGTATCGTTGGAGTAGACATACTTAGTAAATGGCAGAACCCCCATATTGGATACCTTAAATGTGGTATAAGGGCCATTATGGTAGGAAAGGTCAAGTAGACACCATTAGAAGTGCCATAGTCTAGGAAAATAGTAAACCAAAAGCAATACTGCATTCCTGGAAGGATTGCAGATATTAGTGCCACCATGAAAGACTTGAAGGATGCAGGGGTGGTGATTCCTACCACATCCCCATTTACCTCACTTATTTGACCTGTTCAACAACAACAAAAAGATGGATTTTGGAGAATGACCATGGATTATTGTAAATTTAACCAGGTGGTGACTCCAATTGCAACTGCCATTCCAGCTGTGAATTCATTGCTTGAGAAAATTAATACTTCTCCTGGTACTTGGTATACAACTATTAATCTTGCCAAAGCCTTCTCAATGCCAGTCTCGAAGGACCACCAGAGAAGTTTGCCTTCAGCAGGCAGGGGCAACTATACACTTTTCACAACTCTCCCCCAGGGGTGCATCAACTCTTCTTCCCTGTGCCATAATTTAGCCTGAAGGGAACCTGATTACCTGTCTCTTCTGCAAAATGTCACACTAGTCCATTATATTGATGACATTATGCAGATTTGACCCATTCAGGAGGATGTATCAAAGATCCTAGATTCATTGGTACAACATCTGCATGCAAGAGGTTGAGAAATCAATCCAATAAAAATTCAGGCACCCTCCATTTCAGTTATATTTCTAGGGGTCCAGTGTGTGGGACATGTAGAGACATTCCTGTGGAGTCACATGGAGCTACACTGATGGATCCAGAGCCCTGGAGCTAGAGGAGCCAAATGAGACCCACCGCAGTGCTGAAATGCTTCCACCGCCACTGACTCCACAAGATTTTCCACCCACTGGCCTGTGATCTTCCTGCATTCAGCATCATTGTATGTGTGGTGTGAGTCTAAAAAGGAATGTATAGACTGGTATCAGACATATGGGCTAGTATCGGACTTATGGACTTTATCTGGACTGGGCTGGGATGTTTTCTTAATATACAATTACTCTTTAATATAAAGTTCTTTCCTTTATATATATGTGAATCTCCTTGGATGTGTTTCTCTAGTCTACCCAGACTAACACAAACACCAAGGAATTTTTCATTTCAAATACCTTTTTCCAACAATACAAAAGGTGCTTGTAGACATCTCCAGATCAAATATACAGCAATCAAATTAACTTCAATGGTACATCAGTGGGAAGAGATGATGGAGAAGCTAAATATCAGCAGCTAAAACCAGATCAAGGGTTAATTGTGGAAAAGATCATCAATTGCTCATATGTAGATTCAGGTTAAAGCTGAAGAAAATTAAAGCAAGCTCATGAGAGCCAAAAATTCAATCTACAGTATATCCCACCTCAAGAACATCTCAAAATAAATTTGACATGTTAAACACTGTGGTAGTTACATAATGTCAATTTGAGACTTATGAGTGAAGGGGTGGAGGTTAGTCTGTCAATCAGGTCACGGCTTGATGGCATCATTTGGAGATGCTAATGAGATGAATAGCTCATTGGAGGTGGGACACACACTCAAACCCTGAGAGACATTCTTGTTGACAAGCCACATGGAGCCTCAGAGCTGGAGAAGCCACATGGAGACCCCAGCCAGTGCTGAGATGCTTACACCACCACTGTATCCACAAGGCTTTCCACTCAGTGGTCTGTGATCGTCCTGCATTCAGTATCATTGTATGTGTTGCATGAGTCTGAAGAGGAATTTATAGATTGGTATGAGACATATGGGCTAATACCGGACTCATGGACTTGATCTGGACTGGGCTAGGATATTTTCTCAATATTCAATTGCTCTTGTACATAAACCTCTTTCTAATACACATATGAGTCTCCCTGGATTTGTTTCTCAAGTCTACCTGGACTAACACAAACACTAATGAGAAAAGACCTGAAAGCTGTGGATGATATCAGGAACATCCTCCATGAAGAAAGCAAAGGGACATTTAAAAGACAGGAAGAAAATAAAAGACCAAAGTGAATGCCAGAAGAGACTCTGAAACTTGCTGTTAATAGGAGAAAAGTTAACGTGCATGGGAGAAGTGATGAAATCAAAGATCTGAACAGATAATTTCAAAGGACAGCTCGAGAAGACAAAGTATAATATTATAATGCAGTGTGCAAAGACCTAGGAGAAAGCACATCCCATGAGTTATAAGATTAAAAGAGTCCAGTCACAAAATATTGAATGATGCAGGAAGCATGAAAAGAAGATGGAAAGAAAACACAGAGCCACAGTACCAAAAATAACTTGTCAGCATCCCCCATTTCAGAAGACAGCATATGAGCAATAGCCAAGGGTTTGGAAAGAAGAAGTCATAGACTTTGTCTTGCCTGGATCCACAAACAATGTTTATGGAAGTAGCAGGCAAGAAATCAAACAACACATTGCATTGGTTAAGCCTCCTGCACTGGACCTCTTTAAAGTATGGAAAAGCAGGGCTGCTACTTTGAGGACTAATGTGTGCCTGACCCTAGCCATGTTAATTTCAATTGCCTCATATGCATGTGAAAGTTGAGCATTGAATAAGGAGAACTGAAGAAGAATACATGCATTTAAATTATTGTACTGGTGAAGAATATTGAAAGTACTTAGACAGCCAAGAAAACAAACAAATCTCTCTTGGAAGAAGTACATCCAGAATTCTCTTTAGAAGCAGGGATGCCGAGACCTTGTCTCATGTACTTTGGACATAACGTCATGAGAAATTGGTCCCTGGAGAAGGACATAGCACTTGGTAAAATACAGGGGTGGCTAAAAGGAGACCTTCAACCAGATGGATTGACGCAGTGGCTGCATCGATGATCTCAAACATAAGAGCAACTATGAAGATAGCACAAGACTGGACATTTAGGTTAATTATGTTGTATATAGAGTCACTATGGCTCAAAATTGACTGACAGCACCTAACAATATTATGAGTATCTATACCTGAAAGTATAATCAGTATAATAGATAATGTAATCAATTTAGGGGTTTGAAATTGAGTTGGCAAAATGCTGCATTGATTTATCACCCTTGAATGCATGATGTTTCATATCTGGCAAGTCCAAAGTTTGGGACACATGGAACCCCATCTACCTGGACACTCAGGGTAGCCAGGGAGTAGTGGTCCTATAACATTCTCCTTAGAGGCCCCCATTCCTGATCTAGTCTCATGGTCGGAATGTCTTGTCCACAGAACATCTTTGCTCTCACTCTGGAGGAAGCCTTTTCTTCAAATCATGAGTTGAAAACAGATATCAAGTGACAAGGAAGGCTGCAAGATGGGTTTTCACTTGCTTACCAGGACATAAGTGCATATGCAGAAGAACATCTGCTGACACTAGGGTTTGATGGAGAGGTTGGAGAGCAGGGATCACATAGCCCTTAGAGGTTTACATGTCAGAGATTACTAATTCTGCCCCAAAGAACTTCACTTTTGAAGAACTGATGTACTGATGAATGAATCTTGAAACACTCAGGTGGGGGAAGTCAGTCACAAACAACAAAAACAGTGTGTTTTCGCTTATATGAACCATATGTATGATGTTCTTTTTGTTACTTACTGTTGAGTTCATTCCAATTCATGACAACCCCACATGGACAGTGCAGAACTGCTCCATAGGGTTATTCAGGAGTGTGACTTTCCAGATCGCCAGATCTGTCTTCCAGCAGACTCTGGGTGTGTTCAAACTGCCAGTCTTTTGGCTGGTAGTGACACACTTAGCCATTTGCATCACATGGTGAGTCCTAAGCAAATATATAGAAGCTAAAAATTATAAGCTACCCAGCACTTGACTGCTAACCAAAAGCTTGGTGGTTTGATCTCACCCAGTGTCTGTGTGGGAGAAAAACCTGGAGATCTTGAGTAGGAAAACACATGATGGCACCTAGCAACAATCAGATGTTGCAGGAAGAGGGAAAGATGTTAATGCTGAGGAGGGATTGTGTTTATGTCAATGGAGATGGAATAATCTTGAGTAGGATAGCAAGAATAACTATGCAACTTGAAGAATATCACTGAATTATGCATGTACAAATTGTTGAATTGGTATCTGCTTCATTGTGTATATTTTAACACAATAAAGATGGAAGGAAGAAAAGAAGGAAGGAAGGAAGGAAGGAAGGAAGGAAGGAAGGAAGGAAGGAAGGAAGGAAGGAAGATGTGCTTTACTTTTCTTAGTGACCCAATTAGTTTAGATTAAATTATTGTTAGATTAAATTGGGTTAGATTTTATTATATTAAGTTTGGGTAGGTTAGAGTAAATTATATTCTTTTATCAGACTGAGTTACTCTTAATTATTTTTTATTTCTTACAGGGACATGTTATACCCCATCATCTCTCACTCCCTCTCTCCTAGTTTACTTTCTTTTCTATAACAAACCTCCGTCTTCCCATAACTTTCCTATATTTGTTAATGAAACACCACCTTTATTTATTACCCAAAGTTAAGATTATTTTCACGTCTCTGTCTCTTTTCCGTTTTCATTTTCTCATATAAAACAGTCTTCAATTTCAATTGAATTCTTGCCCCACTCCCAGTATTCTAGGCACTGAATTCTCATGTTTGTGCCAGAAACTATTGTGTAAAGGAGTCATGTCATTCCAGTCACCAGGGTGGAAACTGTGAACGCATTTATTTAGAAACCAGCAGGATGAAGGCATGCATTTCAAAGAGCTGTTTTTTATTGCCACAAAGTCTCTTGGCCAGGGCCCAAAGGGATCACAGTAAGAGGCAGAGTTCTTTCCTTTTCTCTCCCCTTGAGTGCATCTTTCACCTCTCAAGTACAATCACAGTTTTGAAAGGGGGTCCAGATGAAATGTCCATTGAAAATGGGTGTGTGGAAATTGTGGTGAAGAAAACTGATGGTGCCCGGCTATCAAAAGATATAGCGTCTGGGGTCTTAAAGGCTTGAAGTTAAACAAGTGACGATCTAGCTCAGAAGCACATCAGCCTGTGTGATCATGAGGTGTCAAAGGGATGAGGTTTCAAGCATCAAAGAACAAAAAATCATATCATTGTGAATGAGGAGAAGTGCAGAATGGAGACCCAAAGCCCATCTCTAGGCAATTGGACATCCCCTTATGGAAGGGTGGAGGGGAGGAGATGAGCCAGTCAGGGTGCAGTGTAGCAATGATGAAACATACAACTTTCCTCTAGTTCCTAAAAGCTTCCTTCCTCCCCACCCCCCACCCACTATCATGATCCCAATTCTACTTTAAATCTAGCTAGACCAGAGGATGTACACTGGTACAGATATGAACTGGAAACACAGGGAGTCCAGGACAGATGAACCACTCAGGACCAGTGGTGAGAGTGATGATACCAAGAGGGTGGAGGGAGGGTGAGGTGGAAAACGGGAACTGATTACAAGGATCTACATATAACCTCCTCCCTGAGGGACAGACAACATAAATGTGGGTGGAGGGAGACGTTGGACAGTGTTAGATATGACAAAATAATAATTTATAAATTATCAAGGGTTCATGAGGGTGGGGGAGCAGGGAGGGAGGGAAAAATGAGGAGCTGATGCCAGGGGCTTAAGTGGTGAGCAAATGTTTTGAGAATGATGAGGGCAATGAATGTACAAATGTGCTCAACACAATTGATATATGTATGGATTGTGATAAGAGTTGTATGAGCTCCTAATAAAATGATTTAAAAAAAAAAGAAAATGGGGGTGTGTGCAGTAAGCTGCTGAGTAGATGCTGAGAGCTTTAGTGAAGCCCCCTTAAGACCTAATTCCCACTGATTCATTGTCCTGTGCTCATTATGCATACGTTAAACCCAATTATCACAGGCCAAAGAGCTCAAAGGGCCCTTGACATGATTTAACCTCATGATTTCTAAAGGCTTACCGGAAGTCTTTACCTCGCTGGCTTCGCCAGAATCACCTGGAGGTTCCTAGGCTCTAAGACCAGAGGTTACAAGTCTATCAGATCAATTCCAGAAGCCTTGTGATTTTGATAAGACAAAACGTGCTAAGAGTGTCAAAGAAAGATGAGTAAAGTCACTGAAAATGATGGAAATTTTGAAGTAGGAAGATCTGAGTTTGAATCCTGGGTCTCAAAGTTTTCCTATTTCAAAGGAGAATTGAACTTTGTGGTCCTTCCTAGAGCCCAAGCAGATGATTGTTGAGTCTCACGCCAAGATTCAGATATCCTTCAAAGGCAGCAGTTCTCAACCTGTGGGTCACGACCCCTTTGGGGGGTACAAATGAGCCTTTCACAGGGGTCACCCAATTCATAATAGTAGCATAATTACAATTATGAAGTAGCAACGAAAATAATTTTACGGTTGGGGTAGTCACCACAACATGAGGAACTGTGTTAAAGGGTCACAGCATTAGGAAGGTTGAGAACCACTGTTCTAAGGATATATCAAAAGGAGGTCCTGCATTTCATTTTAGTGTCTGAGCTTGCACTAAGGAATTATTTTACTTACGTATTAGCTTGTTTGTTTTAAGATTAGGATGGGTGAACACTTGTGTGTTAGACAGGGTTCTCTAGAGAAACAAAACCATAATACTAATAATTATATATATATATATTTATACAGCTAGATAAATAGATGTATAACAAGAAATAAACAGTTAATGAAATTATAAAGCAGTACAAATGGCTCAGTGCAACTCACTCCCGTGAGACCGTTGTGAAACACTGGCAGTCCTTCAAGTCTTGAGGGCCGCCAGGCAGTCCTCTGTAGAGAGATTCAGGTTATCTGGGCACAGGCCAGCAAACAGCAAGGGAGGTTACCAACAGTCAGCCAGATGACAGGGTCTGACAGTCCCCACCTCAAGAGATGTAAATTCCAATGATTTGATGAAGTAGGTCTTGAAGGAACCTCAAATTACAGTGACACAGTCCACAGATTAGGTGTCCCACAGGTAGTGTAGCTTGCAAATTGAAGCACAGAACAAGCAAGGCAGCCGCGTACTGGTCCAATGACCAAAGAGCGAAAGACAAGAAAGGCAAGGCTAACCGAGCCATTTATCTCTTTGCCCTTCAATTAATTCCACATGTGTTTATCGGCCAGTTTGGCACAATAAACTAAATACCTCAATCCACCCCTTGTCAACTTGACACCTGTACACAATTCTTTAGCCATACATAATTATATAATTTCCAGACATTGATGAAATCACACTTATACTTGTCATCAAACATCTATAATACATATAAATGAAAACACACTGAGTCCAATTTTATATGATATATCATACATGAACAAAGGAAAGATATCCAATAAGCACATTAAAAGAAAATACACTGACAATTACAAACCTCACTTTTGCGATTGATCACGTGGTCATAATTGATAGGTAGAACTACCTTCTACTATTACCCGTTCTGTATTACCTTTGCCCTCAACAAGCACCTCAGCTGGCTGTGGTTTTTAGCCTGGCGGGGTGACCCAGACCTTCATTCCTGAGGGGTCTGGGTTATTATAAGTCCTGTCAGGATTGGGATGCTGTAATTTACCATTTATTTTAATCACAGGGCATGGTAGCACTAAGAGTCCGCCCATGGGATCTCCTGGATTCCAGACATGTTCTTCTTTACCTCCATTAAGTAGTACCAGTCCAATTTCTCCTTGGTAATCAGAATCAATCACACCACTCAGTACAGTGATACCCTTCCTGACCTGTTGATCCAAAGACATGAGAAGCCCAAAGTGACCAGCGGGCATTCTCAGATGTCAGTTCAGTGGAATCCGTGCTGTGTTTCCAGGTGGGAGAGTTCCTTCCTTCGGGACCAGGACCTCCAGGCCTGAGGAACTCAGGATTGCTGGGACAGGAAGCAAAAATGATGCAAGTGGATCACTAGGAGTAATAGTGAGTGGTGCCCCTCCAGCTTCCACCCTTTGGCTCCTGGACCCATGAATTCTGGCTATTGGAGACACAGCACCATATATTGGCCGCTGGTTTAGAGCGTATACAACTTCCTGGAGCCCCAGCCCCATAAGTTTTTGCCACCTAGTTGACAGCGTAATTTTGTCTTTAGAAGCCCATTCCATCGTTCTATCAAGCCAGTAGCTTCAAAATGATGAGGAACATGATATGACCAGTGGATTCCATGGGAATGGGCCCATAGCCACACAGCATTTTCTGTGAAGTGAGTTCCTTGATCTGAAGCAATGCTATGTGGGATGTCATGCCGGTGGATGAGGCATTCTGTAAGTCCACGAACAGTAGTTTTGGCAGAAGCATTGCGTGCAGGGAAGGCAAACCCATATCCAGAGTAGGTGTCTATTCCAGTAAGAACAAAATGCTGCTCCCTCCATGATGGAAGTGGTCCTATGTAATCAACCTGCCACCAAGTTGCTGGTTAATCTCCCTGAGGAATGGTTCCATGTCTTGGACTTAATGTTGGTTTCTGCTGCTGGCAAATGGGGCACTCCGCAGTGGCCAAGTCAGCCTTGGTGAGTGGAAGTCCATGTTGCTGTGCCCATGCATAACCTCCATCCTTGCCGCCATGTCCACTTTGTTCATGTGCCCATTGGGCGATAACAGAAGTGGCAGAGGAAAGAGAAGGATCAGTCTACACAGTGCGCGTGTCATCTTATCCACTTGATTATTAAAGTCCTCCTCTTCAGAGGTAACCCTTTGGTGAGTGTTCACGTGAGATACAATTACCTTTACCTTCTTGGTCTATTCAGAGAGGTCTATCCACATACCTCTTCCCCACACCTCTTTTTCACTAATTTTCCAATCATGGTCCTTCCAATTCCCTGACCATCCAGCCAAGCCATTAGCCACAGCCCATGAATCAGTACACAGTCTCACATCTGACCATTTTTCATTATATGCAAATTGAATGGCCAGGTGCACTGCTCGAAGTTCTGCCCATTGGGAAGATTTCCCTTCACCACTGTCCTTTAGGGAGATCCCAGAAAGGGGCCGTAGTGCTGCTGCTGTCCACTCACGAGTGGCACCTGCATATCATGCAGAGCCATCCGTAATTGTTTCCCAAAGTAATCTGCACTCTCATGAGATAGGAGGATTTGCAAACTATGTGAAAGGACATACTGCAAGAGAAGGATCAGTGGGCCTTCAGCTGGGGAAGTCTACAGACAAACTCTATAATACTCCAGCTTTACAATGATGATTTTAGATTGTGGTAGGTTATGACACATTCCCCAGGATTATTTTAGACCAGAAAAGGTAACATGCCACAAAGTTTCTCCCGGCATGACTCAGTCGGTTTTCCAGAACCTTTCCTGTCCTCTATTTGGTCTTCTTATGGGTGCTTAGGGTGGAACAACCCTGCCTACTCCTTCCCCAGGTCTTCAACTGCATCTTCCTCTTAGCTCTGACAGCTTCCCTTTGTATTCAGGATGTGAAAATACTGAGAATCGTCGTTGTACTTTTGTCAAATAAAGAGGATTAAAAGTACAAGTAATCTTAACAACAGTCTTCACCTGCTTCAGTTCTCTGTTCTAGTCAATTCCCAAGAACAGACCGGTGGTGCTCAGTTCTCTCTTTCCTTACAATAGACCTAAGTCGCCAAAACTCATTTATCAATTTTGGATAATATTAGTGTGACCCCTGATATGAAAGATGATTGGTTGACTTACTCAAGCATATCCCTACTTCTAATATTTAATAATTGCATTTTAGTATTTCTGTGAGTTGTCATTTAATATGAACTACAGTGAATTGATATTATTGAAATATATTTCAATCTAATCCTTTAGCCTTAATTCACACATATTGTGGCCACACTTTAAAAACTCTTAGCTTAGTAAAGAGTGACTGATATTCCCAGAAAATTAAATAGATTTAATAAGATTTTGTTCTGGAAAAAAAGAGTTTTATCTCAGCAAAGGGCTAATTGGTATTTCCAAAAATAAGTACCAACGTTGGACATTTGAGATTGATCTCTAAATAACACTGAGTAGATGGAAATTTGCCTGAGTCAATGAAAACTACTATAGGAGATTCTAAAATGGGGACATTTCTAGGAGAAAGCTCCAATTGTCCATGACTCAACAGCCATTGAGTCTGTGGGTGATTCGTATTCATAGTTGCCACTTGAGGAAGGGACAAAGGACACATTTGTCAAGTAAGCCAAGTCTAAAAAGTTCATTTTGAAAGAAACAGCTAGAAGCATTGCCAGAGCTGTCTAACTAAGGATTATCGCAATACTGCACATTGTGTATGACATAGTCTAAGGCAGGACATGCCCAAATGTTCTGCACAGAAGGGGTTTGTTCTGGTAAATAGCCTCTGTGGAATACATGGAGTTGATGGAATGAAAGACTCTAAGCATCTTAGCTGATTTTATGGCTTAAATGAAACTTGCTGCCAATAGGGAGCATGAAGAAACCAGAAAGTATTATACATTAGAATTAGGATAGCATGTATTAAGTATCAGCTAACATTTAAAAATCCCTGTGACCGCTCCTATACCTTTTTGCATATAACCTCACATTTAAACTTGACACATCACCCTATGACAGGAGAGATAGAAGGGGCCTAGGAAGACTGAATATTAAATAGAAGTTTTACTACTATAAAGTCATAATGCATGATCTGAGTCCAAACATCTCAATATTTTGAATTGAAATCCAGGAGGGTGAGGCCTTACAAGAGAAAACCATAATATTCAATTCTCAAGAATGAATTTTCTCAGTCTGAATCACACCAAATATCTAAAGTCAAAACCAAATAATTTGTTAACCAATTCTTGCACTTATGTCACCTCTTCCCTGGGAGTCTGGTGAATAGCTACCGAACTATGAAGACCTCTGCTCCCTGCTCTCCGTAACACGCATCAAATCTGCAGCAGAGCGCTGAGTGCTGCCTGCACTCACTGAGCGCTCCCTTAGCTCAGACTGCCTGACCGGTGATGAGGACCAGTATAACCATGCCTGGCTCACAAGGGATACTTTGCTAGTAACCAGTAGGCAACACAAATACCATTTTAATGAGCACTTAGTTTTATCAGGCATCAGACCAATACATACAGTATTTCATGAATTTTCATAACAAATCCATGAGGAAGATGCCAAATAATTCCAATTCCATGGTTGTATAAACAGAAGACAACATAAAGTAATCTAACAAGAAGTAAACTAAAGTATCATAAAGTAAACTAACAAGAAGTACAGACTCAGATGAGTCCAACTCAAAAGAGATACCCAAACCAGTGGTTTTTATAAACTACTGTATATGGCTCACAATTATTTTTAAAACACGTCTTTATAAATGACTATTATGATGATATAGTTCTTCACAATTGGCCAAGATCTCCTTCTGCTCATCACAAACAAATGATGCCAGGCCATGATCCCAATTCTTTACCCCTTGGCTCACTCTGTGATAATCAACACCCCACCCTACCCCTCACCCAACCAGTTTCTCCTTCCCTATACACATCAGGACAAGTGCTTGCCTATATCAAGAAAGTATTTCTGAGAGATGGGCAAAGATAACTGTCAGAAAACAAGCACAGAATGATGGCCTTAGAAAGTACTGGAGATGTTCCCCTCGCAGGGATTCCTCTCAATTCCTTACAGTGAAAAACAAAACCCAAAAGCTAAGTGAATCCAAGTTTCTTAAAGTGGGAGAGCAGCAACACCTGCTGACAGACGTCCACTTATCATCAAGTAGCAGCATGCATCACTTCTGTGAATCCTGCTCCTCCCAGCACAGCCCTGAGGCAATCCAGTCAGCCAAATCTCTTACCTTGCTGGCATCTGGAGGATCTGTGGGTATAGCAGACCACAGAGGCAACTTGCTTCAGACATTGTCAGTTTATCATTTTCCCCGACCTCTTTTTTTGTGCTTTGTTCTCCAGTCCCTAACCCCATATGCTCTACACCCCCACACAACACGTGAGTACATACAATAACACTACCAAGTGAACAGGAATCCCCACTGGCAAGTTATGTTTGTTTGTTTTTACTTTATTTTCTTCAGCTTTCCTACTTTTGTTCTATTAAAAATTTTAAAATAGATCTCTTTCACTTTTTCTTCTAGTATCTTTTTCTGGTGGGACCCCATCTTTTTCAGAATACACATTTCCCAACAGGCTAAAACAAGCAGCCTGAGATTCTGGCACACTTACCCAAACAAGGGATTCCCCAACCCATTTTTTCCTCTGAATGCACAGACCTGCCTGCATTCATGCTACCATAGCAACAGAATTACAGGCCCCATACCTAAACCACACTTGAGTATTTGTCCCTCCTTTAACCTGCATATCCACACATTATCCCTTTTTGCTCCCTTTTTTTACCGTGGTAAATACTTTTCCATGAAATTTTTAATTCTGATTACCTCTCTAAAGATACATTTTCCATTAGCTTTACAAATGCGTTGACTTATCCAGACAGCTGCTTATTATTACTATCATTACTTTTAATTTATTCTCTCTCTCCTTTCTTCAACTTTCCCCACTAATCCATATCTCTTCCCTTTTCTCCATTTTAGTACATATGTTTCCTGACTCTTAAAAGACCTCTCCCACATCACTAGACCAACTACCTCTACACAGCACAGAAATTCACGTACAACAAATAGTTGTACCACAACTCTAAGCTAACAAGAGTCAACTACTGTAAACCCCCAAAATAAAGAAAAAAAACAATACCAAAAAACCTCCCAATGAACACCCAAACCCAATGGAGTACTGAGAAGAAGAGGCACTGGAACTTCCAAAAACAAAATTCAGAAGAATAGCATTTAGTTCCTTTTGAGAGATGTGGGTTATTAGTGACAAAGTTCCTGGGCAGAGCTTAGAGTCCAAACAAACACTAAGATCTCTGCCATTTCTTTTAAAATGTGTTTCTCTTTACTTTTTCTTCTCTTCTTTCTACTTCATAACAAAAGCTTGTCCTGGTCTTTTTCAATAAGTATTATCCTTCCTTTTGTATTTACAAAATAAGGACATTCCCTCCCTCCCTGTTTTTCTTAAAAATATAATTCCCCAATGAGCACTACCTGAGCCCTAATTTTCCTTATTCCTCTTAATATTTTCACTTCAATTATTTGAAAATCTCCCTATCCACTTACTCTGCTGCTCTCTCCACGATACATGTTCTGAAGTGCCTACTATTCCTCAACTACACCTGCCAAAATAACCCAACCTTGTGCATCCACCTGCCTGCCACCACTAACAGCTACACCAAGATGTCAAGGAAACAGCAGAAAATATTAGTACATGTAAAAGAGAAAGAGAAATGAACACAAACAGAAAATGGCTGAAATTTAACAGGTCATGGAACTAACAGAAAAATAATCCAGAAGAATAATAATTGCATAGGTACAGTAAATGAAGAGTCTAAGAGAAAAATGGGAAGCATAGGAAAGTTAGAAACCTAACTACGAGCTTTACAAGAGAAACTAAGAAGTTGAAGAGTATGATAACAGAATTGCACAACACTATTTTTAAAAAGAGAGAAAATTATAATTGAAGAGATGGAAAATCAAATTAGTGAACTTGAAGACAAATCTTAAGACTCCAAACTAAGAGAACAAACAACAAAAAAATGCAAAGGGGATTGAAGAAAGCCTAAAAAATATGTGAGGTACAATCGACACGGAGGAAGAAACAATGGACTAAATGTACCAATAAAGAGACAGCGTAGACGCGAAGGCCCGCGGTGGGTGTTGACGCGGTGTGATTTCTGCCCAGTGCTCTGAATGTCAAAGTGAAGAAATTCAATGAAGCACGGGTAAACGTTGGGAGTAACTATGACCCTCTTAAGGTAGCCAAATGCCTCGTCATCTAATTAGTGACACGCATGAATGGATGAACGAGATTCCCACTGTCCCTACCTACTATCCAGCGAAACCACAGCCAAGGGAACAGGCTTGGTGGAATCAGCGGGGAAAGAAGACCCTGTTGAGCATGACTCTAGTCTGGCACGGTGAAGAAAAAAAAAAAGAGAGACAGAGTAGAATGGATAAAAAAACAAAACCGGAGAGAACTGGGACCATGGAGGCTAGTTAAGACTCACCTGCCTGGAGCTGTTAGGTAGCTTAGCCTAGGGAATTGGGAAGTCCATTTACGCATGCCCAGGAGAGCCAGCAAAGGACAAAAGCTGGTTTTTCCAGCCGGTGGGCCCAGATGGGCGTTACACCTGGAGCAGCCCACCTGGGCCAGGTGACTGCAATTCAGCCAATGGGATCGACCTGGGGTCGTTCACCACGCCTCCCCTGGGAACCCTTGAAAAGGCAGGGACCAGAAGGGAGAGGGGCTTTTTGGTCTGGTCTTTGTGAGAGGAGAGTGATCCTTGCGTGGCTGCATGGTCAAAGGAATCCTAATGGGTGCCGCGTAAAACTTGATGCTTCTTTGAACTTTCATTTAATTCACTTGGATCAGGAGCCCGGCTTCGGCGTGAAATCTTTCTCACGCGGAGCCAAGGACTGAGGTTGGAATTTAGGCCGGAGAGAGAAACCTAACAGAGCGCCGGTTGCCGGACTAGAAAATGGGAAGTAAGGTGACGCAGACTAGGAGGCAGAGTCCTGAAATTAAAACTAGGGTACTAACTAGGGTCTGTCCTGAGCCCTGCTTTTTTGTGATTCCCACTCACAAAGCGAACCAAGCATGCACTAAATTGCTCTAGTTGCTGCGGGCTGGGCTCCTGGGCTCCAGCTGAAGCCCTTTCGCAATGAATAGCGATTTCCCCAGGCTGATGCCCTAAAGCTGGGTCATAATCCCAGACAGGAGGAGAACCTTTGAGACCTACTCACAGAACCCCACACCAGAGCTCCCTGCCCAGTTAGCTGCCTTGAGCTCATAGCTTGGGGAGTGGGGTCAGCAGATAGCCATAAATTTGGGGGAAAGGGATGCAGGAATATACCTGAGCCAGGTGGCGTGTGGCAGAAAATAAGCGGATAGTCACAGTCCAGGGGGCGAATTCAGTTCCAGTTGGCCGAGAAGAAAACAACCTCCCTGCTAAGCTGCATCTTCCCCTCTGGGGGTCAGTGTGACAACCCCCAAATCAGGGCACCTCATAACCCCAATATAAAAAAGAGAAAATATATACTTTCTTGATAAAAACTACAACTCCCAGGCCCATTGTTCAACTCCAAGGAAACTCATAGAAGTCTATTAACATACATTAACATAAGAAGGGAACCCATGCTAAAGATTGCCAGAATTTAGCTACAATGTCTGGAGGCTTTCAACATAACAAAGACCCTCTGGAACAAGTCTAACTTTCTAACTGAGCACAGAGCCTGAGCACAGAGCAAGGGAGTCAATTTAATTTAATTCTATTCTAGCTGGCTAAGGGGAAAGAAGAAAGAAAAAAAACAACCCGCTGAGCTATTAGGCATCAGCAGTCTAGATAGGACAATAAGCCCAGCTCCGTCTCAGAGATTCTACACACAGCGGGGGAGGTCCTGCCTGTCCTGGGGCCCTGCGCAGGGCTGAGGGAACACCCCGCCTCCCCCACTGCTGCAGTGCTGCACACAGCACAAGGCAGGTAAACCAGTGAACTCCAGCGCTCAATACCACTGTGGGAACGGATGCCTGCCCGCTGCTGTGATCTTGCCTTCAAGGGTAATCCCACCCTGCATCTGTGGAACCCTACATCAAGCGGGCACACCATCCTGCTACCTTGAAGCAGAGTTGGAACTCCTCCAGGCCCACGGTCAGGCAATCAAACCTCAGTTATCTCCTTGCTTTCCACTCTATTTCGTCTTTATTCTCTTGCCCTTCGATCTTTCCCACTGCATCAGTTTCAAGGGGCTCAGGCTTGTTTTGGTTTTTGCTCTTTTTCTTTCTTCTTTTTTCCTCTTTTCCCTCTTCCCTCCCTCTCTTTCCTATCACCCTCTGCCTAGGGCACCTCTGCCCACCCAGTAGGGAGAGCTCCAGCCTGCCCCCTAAGACAGTGCTGCACATGCCATGAGACAGTACTACACGTGACACATCACAGGGCTCAGCTCTTTTCATCTTTTCTTCTTCACGTTTTTTCTCTATCTTTTGTACTACTTTCACATTTTCTTCTTTTCTCCTCTTATTCTATCTGTTCTCTCGTTCCTGCCACAGTCTCAGCAGATTCAGTTTCCGTTTTTTGTTTTCTTTTTTTACTGTTTTCACTTTTGTTTTTAGTCTTTGCATTTTTGTGTGTGCGTGGGTTTTAGTTTGCTTGGTATTTTTCCTCCTGTCTTTGTTTTCTTCTTTCTCTTTTTCTTCTCTTCTCCCTCTTTCCTTTCACAAACCAC
Organism: Tenrec ecaudatus; assembly: GCF_050624435.1. NCBI lineage: Eukaryota > Metazoa > Chordata > Mammalia > Afrosoricida > Tenrecidae > Tenrec > Tenrec ecaudatus. The sequence goes on along the minus strand of NC_134541.1, from coordinate 80,211,138 downwards.
TATGACCCTCCAAGCCACTCCCTTCATCCTAGGACAACTCTGAAGACCCATGTGGGAGAGCTACCACCTGCATATTTTGACTTTCCACGCAGCTAGGGAAATCACAGCAGTCCAATGAGAATGAAAATGCGACGTACCAACACCTTGGGGATACAGCAAAGGCATTTATCAGAGGAAGGGTGATAGCAATAAATGCACACATGAAAAAACAAGAGAGAATTATGGTGAATATGCTAGCACAAAACTTACACCAATTAGAGCAGAGTCAACAGAACAATCCTACTGATAACTAAAGAATAGAAATAATAAAACTCAGAGTTGACATACAAGAGAGAGAGAAAAAAGAAAACTATGGGAAAAATTAATGCAGCTAAAAGTTGGTTCTTTTAAAGGAGTAGCAAAAAATGATAGGCTGCTGGCAAACCTAACCAAAGAAAGGAAGGAACAAATGTCAATTGCAAGTATAAGAGTTGAAACAGGGGACATTACAACGGACCCTAATGAAATAAAAAAGATAACTACAAAGTATTATGAAGGCCTGTACTCTACCAAACTCAACAACTTGGAAGACATTGAAAAATACTTGGAAACACAATCCCTCCCTAGACTATCCCAGATGGATGTCAAGAAGCTGAACAGACACATAGCAATGGAAGAAATAGACAAGGTAATTAAGGGATTACCAACAAAATATTCCCCAAGCCAGATGGTTTAACAGGAGAATTCTACCAAGCATTCAGGGAATAACTGACACCAATCCTATACAAACTCTTCCAGAACATAGGAAAAGATGGAAACCTCCCAAACCTTTCCTATGAAGCTAGTATAACTCTGATACCTAAATCATGCAAGGATCCCACAAGAAATGAGAACTACAGACCAATATCCCTAATGAACATCAATGTAAAAATCCTTAACAAAATACTGGCCAATAGAACACAAAAGCATATAAAAAATTATTCACCATGACCAAGTGGGATTCATATCAGGGATGAAGGGATGGTTCAACATATGAAAGACGATTAGTATTATTTGCAACATTGGCAGGAAAAATGATAAAGAACACATGATATATATTGATAGATGAGGAAAATGCACCCATTCCTGTATAAGACACTCAAGAAGATAGGAATAGAAGGAAAATTCTTCAATATTATACAAGCTATATATGAAAAAACAACAGCCAAAGTGGGGGTTAATGGGGAAAGATGAAGACAATTCCACTGAAAAAGGAGACAAGACAAGGATGCCCTTTTTCCCCACTCTTATTTAACATCGTACTGGAGGTCCTAGCTAACAACATAAGACAAAGAAAAGACATCAGAGGTATTCATCTGGAAAAAGGAAAAGACAAAATTATCATTATTCGCAGACAATATGACTCTATACATGGAAAATCCCCTAAAGTCCACAAGTGGAATGTTGGAAGCAATAGAGGAATATGGCAGAGTGGCAGGATACAAGATCAACAAACACATCAGACAAGATCTGCTATACACATCAGACAAGATCACAGAAGAGACGATTAAAATTTACAATAGCCAAGCACAAATTGAAATATCTAGGGATATACCTGACAAAAATGAAAGATTTGTATGAGGAAAATTATAAAACACTACTATAAGAAACCAAGAGGACCTCAACAAACAGAAGAACTTGCTCGTGGCTTGCAAGTCTTAATATAGAAAAGATGTCGGTTCTGCCCAAGGAACTATAAAACTTCAATACAACATATACATTGTATATTATATTCAAAACAATAATACATTGTTTAATGGTATTTTTAAACATTATATGCCATCTATGTAAGAAAAAAAGAAAGAAAATGTTTTGAAACCAACTGGGTAGTAATTGTACAATGCTGTTTTATGTGATCGATGGAATGTTATGACATATGTAAGAGCTCCCAATTTAAAAAAAATCCAAAAAAAAAGATACTGAAAAAGTAATTTATAGCTTAATAAATGCACACATAGGAAAAGAAGAAACCAAATGTAACACCTTAACTCAACATCTTCAACAATTATATAAGGGCAGTAAAATTAGCCTTCAGCCATCATTAGGAAAGAAATAATAAAGATTAGAGCAGAAATAAATGAATCAAAAAACAGGAAAAGTAATTAGGAGAAAACAAAGCAAGCAGTTTGTTCTTTGAAGAGGGAAGAAGCAAATATCATGAATAAGACATGAAAGCTGCAATATCACAATAGAATCAACTGAAATAAAAAGGATAACACAATACTATAAAGGACTGTACTCCCACAAATTTGAAAATCTAGATGCAATGGTAATCTGCTGCACAAACCTCTTAAGAGTATCACAAAGCAAGGGTGTTACTTTGAGGATTATGATGTGCCTGACTCAAAGCATGGTATTTTCTATTGCTCCATATGCATGTGAAAGTTGGACATTGAACAAAGAAGACCAAGAAGAATCTGTGCATTTGAATTATGGTTCTAGGGAAGAATTTTGGCAATACCAAGGACTGCTAAAAGGACAAAGTGATCTGTCTTGGTCAGAGTGCTCCTTAGAGGGAAGGATGGCAAGACTTCATCTTACATAGTACTTTGGACATAACGCCTGGTAAAGTAGTGGGGACATTTTACTTGGTAAAACAATAAAAAGAGGAAGACCCTCAAGAAAATGGATTGACATAATGGCTGCAACAATGGGATAGAGCATCGGAACAATTGTGAGAATGGCCCAGGAGCTGGCAATATTTAGTTCTGTTGTGTATAGGGTGGCTATGGGTTGGAGCTGACCTGATAACATTTAAAAACAGATGGAATGGGCAGATTTATAGAAACACACGACCTATGTAATTGACATGGACTAAAGTAGAAAAACTCAACAGACCTAAAGCTAAAGAAAAATAGATCAGCTCATTAGAAATTTCAACCAGAACAATGAAAATCCAGGAGTAGATTGCTTCACTGGGGGAGTCTACCAAGCATTCAGAGAAGAGTTGACACCAATTATAAAAATTATTCCAGAATACAGAAAAAGATAACAAATTATTTAATACATTGTATGAAGGTAGATTACTATCATACAAAAACCAGGCAAAAACATGCTCACATAGAAAGCTGCAAGACAAAAGCCTTTAGATGCAAAAATTCTCAGCAAAATCCTAACTAACTGAATTCAACAAACAAAATATATCATGATCAAGTGGGATTCATACTAGGTATGTAAGAAAGTTCAACATTAGAAAAACCATCAGTGTATCCACCATAAAAAAATACAGGGAAAGAACTACCTGATCATTTCAGTTGCTGCAGAAGACACATGTGACAATATATGACACCCATTCCTGATAATAAAAAAACTCTCAGTAAAATAGGAATGGAGGGTAGACAGGTGAAAGGCATGCAATATTCTACAAAAAGGAAAAAGGGAAAGCTATCGGGAGGTTTGATAAGTGGAAATATGAAATGTAAATATAAAATCCCACTTAACACACAATAAAAAGTTTTTAAGAAACAAAAATAAATATTGCAGTAGTTCAATTGAATTCCTTAGTTATGCAATCATTACTGCAATCAACTCCAGTACATTTCTTCTACCTTGTACTCATTGTTAGCTCCCCATTTCCTGATGGCATTCATTGTGAAGTCCCTTTGAATCTATGGATTTAGTTGTTGTCCCTATAGGTTTGCCTAATCTGGATTTCATGCACAGAAAATCATACAATATCAAGCAGAATACAAACATCCCAACAATGACACAATGAAACACAGAAAACTTCAGTAGATAACAAAGTATAAAATATTACAAACTGGAGCAATTATGCATTGGATCAAGAAGGAGATGACTGACAAGTGTTACATTTTGACTTAACAACAGCTGCAGTAATCCACCATGCAATGTGCTCTGTCTGGTAACAAGACCTTTCCCATTTCTGGTCCATAGTTAGAGGGGATTCAACAGTGATTACTCCACTTGGGGACCCTGCTTTCACTCTCACACAGAGCCTTCCGCAAATCAACTGTTCAGAATTTAAGCTCTAATACCATTCTCTCCTCCAGGTTTTGATATTCTTGTTTAAAATTCCTGAACCACACATGCTTGTGTACTTCTTCTATGTGAATTTATCTGATGCCTCATTTAGATCTCTGCCTGTTTTGAAGCAAGTCTTTAAGATCTCAGATGAAATTATTTTAATAGTCTGGCACCAACTGCTTTCTTCACCACATCTTGCTACAGCACCCATTTCTTCAGTAATCACTTTATGGGAGGCTGGTATTGTGCAGGACCCTGTCATAAGATCTAAGTGTCCTTAAATTGGGGCTACAATTAAGGGTAAGCTCAAAATCCATTCAAATATCTATCGTTTATATATGTTCCTAGTTCACATTAATGACATCATATTATTTTATTGAAGAACATTATTAATTATCTTCATGGGGCATATGGCAGTTCTATTAATATCACCACAAATTTATCCACTGTTATAGAATTTAAACCCCTGTCAAGAGTAAGAGAGTATACATGTATAGGACAGGCTTTTAGACCATAATACATGAATTGTTGATTTGTACAGATTAAGAATTTAGGTGACTAGATACCATTTACATTTACATTGAGGGTTTGGAGATAGGGGAAACTTTCATGATTGCTCTTTCACAAAGGCAAAAAGAACCATTTCAAGATTAGGCACATGGGAGTATTGCAATCTCTTAAATTTGCTACCAATATGTTTAAGATAAAGTCCAGTTCACTTAGTGGGAGTTCCAAATTGAATTCTGTTGTAGTGTTCAAGGGATGCTGTGTTCCTCTAAAGGACAGAGTATAAAGTCTTGGTGGTCTATAGTATATTGTCTGGGTCAACGAAGGGGTGAATATGAACTGATCACAAGTGTCCAATTAGCAACATGATACTGAGCTTGTTCTCACATGTGCTCCATATAGTTAATGTTAAGCATTTTTCCCAATGACATGTTGCCCCACCAGTTTATCCATCAACTGGAGTACTGTATATACTCGAACATAAGCCGACCCGAGTATAAGCCGAGGTACCTAATTATTACCTGGGAAACCAGAAAAACTGATTGACTTGAGTATAAGCCAAGGGTGGAAAATGCAGAAGCTATTGGTGAGTTTCAATAATCAAAACAAATGAAAATAAAGTTATTAAAAATTGAGACATCAGTGGGGTAATGTATTTAAATATTTATTTAAAATAAAAACATCATTAAAGGACAAGTCATTTAACATTAGTATACCAGCACAGTAAGTGGAAAATAGGTTCAACAAAAACAATAAGGTATCAACAATGATACCTTAAGAGTACTATTCCCTGAGCTCAATCCACAACCAAGCTAAAATGTAAAGAGTTAAAAATCCTTCAAAACTGGATTCCTCATCATCATCAGTATCCCAATGCAGAGCTTCAGCTGGTGTGAGGTCATCATAGACACTGTCCTCACTGAGATCGCCGTCGTCACCATCACTGCTGTCATTTTCATACAAAGCGCAGTCTTCACTGCCATCCATAGCATTACTAATACTACATTTCTGGAAGGTATGTCGCACCATGTCTTCTGGAATGTCTTCCCATGCATCTCAAACCCACTTTGCTATTAACTCTACGTCAGGCTTCATGAGATTTCCTCCTTTGGTTAGTTGGGCTTGACCAGATGACATCCATTCATGCCACATCCTTCGCACATGGTCTTTAAAAGGCTTAGTCAAAGGTACATCCAGAGGCTGCAGTACAGATGTAAGCCCACCTGGAATAACGGTGAAAGTAACTTTACTAGATTTTGCCAATTTTTTTATGTCATCCGATAGGTGGACCCTGAACATATCTCAAACAAGTAACGATGACTTTTTCTTTAAGGCTGCTCCTAGTCGTCGGTTCCAAATTCTTCCATCCATTTTTTTGTTCCGTCTTCATCCATCCAGCCTTTAACATGTGCACACACAGTAATTCTTGGTGGGAAATTGATCTTTTTAGGCAAGATCTTCCTTTTACAAATAATGACAGGACGCAGGTTAGTTCCATTAGCCAAACATGATGGAACAACTGTAAAGAGTTGTTTTTTTTTTTCATTTCCTGTGGTTTTGAGAAAAATGTTTTTTTCTCCTAAACTTGCCACAGTTCTGTTGCTTGGAAGATGAAAAGTCATAGCAGTTTCATCCATATTCCCAATATCTGCCAGGTCATAATTTTAAATCCTTCTTTGTTTTATAATAAATGACTGGAATAACATAATTTTTTTTCAAGGTTTTGTGGCAATTTCTGGGAAATCTTTGTTCTTTGTCTCAAACATAGTAGGCCAAACCTATTCATGAAGCGAGTACACCATCCTGCTGACACAGCAAATTTTTCAATGCCTGGTGCTTTATATTTGTCATCCTTAGCCATTTGTAGAGCACATATGCAGATTCCCATGCATGTTACGCAGTAACCATTTTGAGGACACTCCCTAACCCATTTATGCAACTCACTCTCTAGAGCCCCATAAAAAGACGATAAACCATGACGAGCTTTTTTAGTTTTTGGAATCTTTTCCAAGTCAGCCTTCAACTCGGCTCATACACTAGTAGTCACCTTCTCAAGGACTGACATGCTCTCTTGACCTGCGTTTCCAGTAAGGTCCACCAATCACTGTTGTAGGAGTGTCCACTAATTTGGGGTAACCATAGAGTAATGTTATATGGCAGAGGCGGATTGGTCTTTTCTCTCTCTCCACATCATGGGAAACTAAACCGGTTTAGTTGAGATCTCCCCTGACAGAGTGGTTTTTAAGAAGGGCAAGTAAGAGGGTGTTATATGATACGTCACTGTAGGCAAGCATACCTACAATTGCTAAGGAGGCTGGAACCAAAGATTAGATGACTTGAGAGCAGGGGTTTGCCTTTCTCTTGTTGCTCACTTTCGTTTTGCAGTGATCTCATGCAATATTTGTCCTTTTGTGATGGACTCACTTCGCTCAGCATAATGGTTCCCAGGTCTACCCATGTCATGAGATGTTGCAGCTTCATCACTGTTGTTTTAGCAACGCATAATATTTTATTGTGTAAAAAACTGCTTTACTCGTACTTCTACTAAGGGTATTTGGGCTGTTCTCAGCTTCTTGCTATTGTGAACTATGTTGCAATAAGCACTTACACCTGTTCATGCTTTGTCTCTTACATCTTGGGGTTATGTGTGCAGTTGTGTTACTACGGGATTGTATAGGACTTCCCTTTACAGTTGCTTTAGAGCACACCATATCACATTCCGTAGAGTTTATTTATACATACTCACAAGTTTACAAGTCCACAAGCAGTGTATAAGAGTTCCACTTTCTCCACATCCTCTCCAGTATTTGTTATTTTATGTTTTTTTAAAAATTGGCCAATCATTGTGAGTGTAAGGCGGTATTGCAACATTGTTTTGATTTGAATCTCCTAGATAGCTAATGGTCATGAGAAATTTTTATGTGTTTGTTAGCCAACTGAGTGTGAACTGTCTGATCGTGTCTTTTCCCCACTTTTTAGTTGGATCATTTGTTAATCTCTTATTAAAGTGTTGTAGAATTCTGTTGATTTGGGTAATTAGACTTTTGTCCATTGGGTCATTTCTAAAAAACCTTTCCCAATCTCTGGACTCTCATTTTACTCTTCTGGTGAAGTCCTTTAATGTGCAAACCTGTTTTCTTTTTAGCAGATCTCAGTCACCTAGTTTGCCTTCCACGGTGTGTGCTTCCTTTATTATACGTGGAGGTCTGTGTGTGGCTTGAGTATTGCCCTTAAGTTTGTCCCAATTTTTTTCACTGATGATCCTTAGACATATGGGGTTTCTGCTTGGCTCTTTAATCCATGTTGAGTTTGTTTTTGGGCACGGGGAGAGAGGTGAGTTCTGTTTAATTCTTCTCAAGATGGAGACTCAATTTTTCAAACACCATTTTTGGAGGAGAGTCTGGTCCTTTGTAAAAGATCCATTGCCTGCTGATTGATACATTTACTTCTGGGTTTTCTATTCTGTTCCATTGATTTATATATCAATTATTGGACCAGGACAAGGCTATTTTGAATACTGTGGCTACTTAGTAGGTTCTGAAGTGAGGTAATGATAGGCCTCCTACTTTGTTTTTTCTTTTAAGAAGTTCTTTGCTTATCCTGGTCTTTTCCCTCTGAAGTTGGTAATTAGTTTTTCCATTTCTTTAAAGAATTAAATTGGAATTTGGATTGGAATTGCATTATATCTATATATTGCTTTACTTTGCTTTGTTAGGTACCAATGAGTTTGTGCCAACCCATTGCAACTTTGTGAATAACAGACACACACAAAAAAACACTGCACAGTCCTGGGCCATCTTTACAATTGTTCCTATGCCTGAGCCCATTGTTGGAGCCACTGTGTAAATCCATATTCTTGATGACTTTCTTTTTCACTGCCCCTCCATTTTATCAAGTATACTGTCCTCCTGGCAATATGTTCAAAGCATGTGATGCAAAATCTTGCCATCCTTCCTTATAAGGAGCACTCTGGCCAGACTTCTTCCAAGACAGATTGGTTTTTCCAATTAGCAGCCCATGGTTCTTTCAGTGTTCTCCTTGAGCACCACAGTTCAAATGCGTCAATTCTCCTTCAATATCCAACTTTCACAAGCATATGAGACAAATGAAAATACCACGGTTTGGATCAGACCGACTTTAGTCCTCAAAGTAACATTCTTGCTTTTCAGTACTCTAGAGAGATGGTGTGCAGCAGATTTACCCAATACAACACATCTTTTGATCTCTTGACTGTTCCTTTTATGGGCATTGATTATAGGTCCAAACAAGACAAAATCCTTGACAACTTCAACCTTTTCTCCATTTATCGTGATGTTACCTATTTGTCCACTTGTGAAGAATTTGGTCTTCCTTACATTGACTTGCAATTCATACTGAAGGCTACAATGTTTGATCTACATCGGCAAGAACTTCAATTCCTCCTCATTTTCAGCAAATAGGGTTGTGTCATTTGCATATCACAGGTTGTTAATAAGCCTTCCTCCAGTCCTGAAGCCACACTCTTCTTCATATAATCCAGCTTCTCTGATGATTTTCACAGAATATAAATTGAACAAATATAGTGATAGGATACAACCCTGACGCACACCTCTCCTGATTTTAAACCGTGTGATAGTCCCTCATTCTCTTTACACAACTGCCACTTGATCCATACACAAGTTCCAAATGAGTACAGTGAAGTGTTCTGGAACTCCCATCCTTCTCAAGGTTATCCACAGTCTATTATGGTCCACACAGTCAAATGCATTTGCACAGTCAATGAAACACAAGGAAACCTCTTTCCAGTATACTCTGCTTTGGGCCAAGATCCATCTGACATCAGCAATGATATCCTTTGTTCCATGTCTTCTTCTGAATCCAGCCTGAATTTCTGGCAGTTCCCTATCAATATACTGCTGCAATGATTATTGGATGATTTTAAGCAAAATTTTACTTGGATCCATGTCAATGATATCATTCTATAGTCTGAACCTTCTGTTTGGGTCATCTTTCTTTGGAATGAGCACAAATATGGATCTCTTCCAGTCAGTTGGCCAGGTAACTACCTTCCAAATTTCCTGGCATAGATGAATGAGTACTTCCAGTGCTTCTATAGCTTTCTGAAACATTTCATTGGGTATTTGTCAATTTTGGACCCTTGTTTTTGGGTAATGCATTCAGTACCATTTTAACTTTTCCCTTCAGTATCATTGCTTCTTGATCCTATGCTACCTCTTGAAATGGTGGCATGCCGACTAGTTCTTTGAGGTGCAGTAACTACATTCTTTGCATTGTCTCTTGATGCTTCCTGAAACATTCAACATTTTTCCTATAGAATCTTTCAAAATTTCATTTTGAGGGTTGAATTTTTTCTTAATTCTTTCAGATTTGGATAGGCTAATTCTAGAACCTTGTACATTTCATTATACTATTTGACTTTGTCTTCTTGAGCTGCTCTTTGAATTTTTCTATTCAAACTCCTTCACTTCATCCTTTTTTCAATTTGCTTTAGCAAATGATTAATACCAAGTTTCAAAATCTCTTCTGACATTGACTTTAATCTTTTCTTTTTTTCCTATCTTTTTAATGATATTTTCTTCATGAATGATAGTCTTGATGTCCTCCCATGGCTCATCATTTCCCCTGTCATTAGTGTTCAATGTGTCAAATCTGTTCTTGAGATGTTCTCAAAATCCAGGTGGGATAGACTCAAGGTCATATTTTGCTCTTGTGGACTTATTTTCATTTTCTTCACCTTTATCCTGAACTTACATATGATCAACTTATAGTCTGTTCCACAGTCGGCACCTGATCTAGTTTTAGCTGCTGATATTGAGCTTCTCCAGTCTCTTCCCACAGATATTGTCAATTCCATTTCTGTGTATTCTATATGAGGAAGTTATGTGTATAGTCACTTTTGTATTATTGAAAAAGATATTTGTTATGAACGAGTTATTAGTCTTGCAAAATTCTATCAGCTTCCTTTCTATCACGAAGTCCATATTTTCCCACTATTGTTCCTTCCTGTTTGTTTCCAGCTTTAGCATTCCACTCACCAATAACAATTAATGCATCTGGGTTACATGTTTGATCAATTTTCAACTGAAGTTGTTGGTAGATTCTTCAATGTCTTCATCGTTAGTTTTATGGTTGGTGCATAAAGTTAAATAATAGTTGTATTGATTGGATTTCCTTGAAACTTGATAGATATAATCCAATCACAGACAACATTGCATTTCGTGATGGACTTAACAAGATCCTTTCTGACAATGAATGCCAAGCCATTTCTCCAGATTGTGTTATTCCCAGCTTAGTAAATCATAATGTTTTTCTGATTCAAAATGGCCAGTATCAGTCCATTTCAACTCAAATGCCTAGGATATTGATTTCATGCTTTCATTTCATTTCTGACCACTTCCAACTTTCCTAAATTCATCCTTTGAATATTCCAAGTTCCAATTATTAGAAGATTTTCGCAGCTGTTTCTCTTTATCCTGAGTCATGCCCTATCAGCAATTGAACATCCCTAAGTCTCCTCTCCCACAGACTATTGGACTCTCATCACCATGGTTGACTCCCTCCAAAAACTCAGCTCCTCTTCAGTCACATTTCAGATGGACTAAGGAGGTCCATCTGCTGGCAGTATTTCCAATAATGTATTGCTTTCTTGACTTAGGCTTTCAGTATTTGAAAATGCTTTGAAGCTCTGCATAAGGTTTTCAGCGGCTTTCCCCTCAGGAGTGGAGAATCAAGTCCTTCTACCATGTCTGGTCTTAGTCTGGAAGCTCTACTGAAACCAGTCGCTTTGGTGATTCTGCTGGCATTTGAAATACCAGTGACATAGCTTCCAGCATCACAGCAACACACAAGTCAGCACGGTATGACAAACTGACAAACAAGTGGTGGAAATGGAAATGTAGCACGTAGCTGTTAATACATTTTATCCTATGTTGGCAGAGGACATTTGAAGATGTGTTTGTTTTTAAGTGTTTTCAAGTTGGCTCCACCACATAACTTCACGAGCAACGGAATGAAACCCTGTGGGTCTTCCACCATCCTCAACCTTTCTTTATGCTTGAGTCCATATTACAGGAATGGTGTCAAAGCATTGCCTTGAGAGTTTTCTTCTTTTGCAGATCCTCTACTCTACCAAGCAGGATGCCCTTTTTAAAGGACTGATCTTTCCATATAACATGTTCAAAGTACCAGAGATGAAGTCTTAACATCCCAATTTTAAGAAGCATTCTGAGAATACTACTTCCAAAACAGATTTGTTTGTTCTTCTGGAAGCCAATGGTACTTTAAATATTCTTTGCCAACGCCATATTTGAAACACATCCATGTCCTATGGTTTTCCTCACTCATTGTCCAGCTTTCCTATGCATGTGAGGTCATTGAAAATATCATGACTTGGATCAGGTGTGTCTTACAGACATCTATACTCTTGGGTAGCCAATTTGCCCAATGAAATACATCCTTTGATTTCTTAACTACTGTTTATATGAGCATTGATTGTGGATCCAAGACAAATTAAATCCTCAACAGTTTCAATCTTTTCTTTGTTTATCATGATTTTGTCTCTTGGTTCAGTTGTGATGATTTTTGTTTTATTAACATTGAGTTGTAATCTGCAGTTTTTATTTCATCATAAGGGCTTCAATTCCTCTTCACACTTCAAAAAAAAAAGAACTGGTTGATGCGCACTCATTATAGGAAGTTTCAGATGATGAAGACTAATTGTACTGAAGGAAGAATTCTAAGTTGCTGCATTGGCAGCATTTTTGAAAAATGAGACTCACAACTTTATGGAATATCAATTGATTTCAACAGATTGACGCAACAATGAATGCGCTCACTCATTTATGCCAAGAAATTTGGAAGACAACCTCCTGAGCTACTGGATAACTCAATAGAAGAGATCTTTATTCTCATTCTAAAGGAAGATGAACCAATAGATTATGAAAATTATAGAACATTATCATTATCACTAACATCACAGGCAAGTACATTTTTGCTGAAGGTAATTTAAAAAATGGTTCCAACAGTACATCTAGACAGGGAGCTGGCAGAGTTTCTAGGCAAATTTAACCCTATAATTCCAAGTGCAATGTTTTCGCGACATTTAATTAAATGTTTATATTAATATATATTGAAAACTATGAAAGTAAAGAATAAAAACAAAAAAATTCCTGAAATAAAAATATCAGGCGTTATAGGGTTAAAAGAGGATGAGAAGCAAGCAAAATCATGACTATGTCAGAGGAGTCTAGACTCAAAGCAGAGAATACCAGTAAGATGTTTACCAATTTTTTAACCATGCAAAGGATTTCAACTTTAGATTATAACAAATGAGTGATATTCTTTGGAATGAGAAATCTAGCACAATTGCTTGTGTGCATTTTTGGAATGAGAAATCTAGAACAATTGCTTGTGTGCATCTTTTTTCCCAACTGTTTATGTTAATTAAGTGAAGGTTTACAGAGCAGATCATAGTTTTATATTCGACATTCTGATTCAGCTTGTCCATTGCAGTCCCCTCAATGGGCCATCCACTTACCCACGTCCTCCTTATGTTTCTGGTGCCCAGTCCTCCTTCTCTCTTAACTCTCTGAACTGTGCCCTTGGGTAAATGCTGCCCTTTTGGTTTTAAATGCTTGATTGTCCTAATGCAGAGGTGAATTCAGTTCCAAACCTGAAGGGTAAGGATTGAAGTCTTGAGGGTCCCAGCAAGCCTAGTCTATTTCATGATGTTCACTTCTGTGCCCCATTTCCCCTCCACTCTCTCCAAGGAATGTGACCCTTTTCAAAGCAGTTGGTAGCCGTAGTTGGGTATCATTTAGTTTCTCTGGTATCTGTTTTGTGGAAACTGATATTGGCATGGTTCATGAGTTCATTGGACAATTATGTTTCCCAGTGTCTTTTGATTTCCTCACTCTTCTTCCCTCAGAAAGGGGAGAGACCAGTAGGTGTACCTTCGATGACTGACTGCCCAGGAGCATTTAAGACTTCAGTTTCCACTCACCAAATTCTGATGTAGAACATTGTCTTTGTAAACTATGTTATGCCAATTGACATGGGTGTCCCCAAGACTAGGTCCTCATGCCACAGCACTGGTGCTTGGTGGATCTGAACAGCCACCCTTGCAGGTAGCGGGCCAGTGTCTGTCTCACAGCACCATCAGGGCTCCTTTCACCAGGTAACTTGGGAACAAAATACACTTCAAAGAACCAAAAGACCAAACTCACAACCATCAGGAGCACCGTAAATAAGCCGGCTTTCTTGCTCAGTGGCAAGTTGGGTACACGCGCCTACAAGCAGGCGCGTCTAGCCAAGCCTGACTTTGCCATTGGGAGACCTGGCTCGCTCCACCCAACCCCGCCCCCAGGTCCACCCCGCCCCGCGTGCCAGTCCCTCCCGACGCGCACCGCGGCGTGCTGCGCGGGGCGGTTTCAGGAAGCCAGTGGCCAAGCACAAAGGACCGCCGCCGGCGCTGGGGTGGAGCGCGGGGCGCACCCTGACGCCCACACCTGCGCCCTGGTGGGCGCGCGACGAGCGGGAGAGGTCGCCTCCACAGGTACCCTGGGGCGGGGCTGGGATGCCAGGGGCGCGGGGCTGGGATCCCAGGGGCGCGGGCAGCCCTCCTGTGGCCGCTAGTGTAGGCCCGCGGCGTGCGCATCTCCTTGGGGGGGCGCCCAGGGCGTGGGCGCCCCGGAGGGAAGCGCGCGCCCCGGGTCCGCGGAGTGGGCAGGTAGGCTGCGAAGGGTTGAGCGCCCAGGCCTCTTCACCGAGCCGCCCGGGGCCCGGACGCCGCCTGGCATCTTCGCCCGCCTTCGCGCACAGCTAGCGTGACTTGCCCCGGGAGGGGGGCCAAGTAAGTTAGGCTTACTTTGTGCGGTAAGCCTACCACGGTGCCCTGTGCCACCCCCCTCCCCCGACATTCTGGAGGCCAGAAGGCTAGGGTGTCATTGAAAAATAACCTTGCTGAGGCTACTTTGTGGCTTGCCGTGGGTAGTGTTTAAAACTTACCTGATCCCCAGGATTCTCTGCTGCTTGATCAGATCGTGAAGAAAATAGGCCTTAAAAGACCGTCCGAGTTAGAAGTGGCTGTGCTGTTGGATATAAGAGTTCGTAATTCCAAGACAGTGTTGGGAAGCTGACTTCTCCATAAAAGCACTGCCAGGGCCCCTAGATAAATTGGCTAGCGGGATCTTTTATCCTTCATGGAGGCGGCTGGAGTGCTTTTCTAGGTGTCCTGCTGTACGGCTGCCAGTTCTTTAGTTTTTGTCCCCACGCGTCCAGTCTCTTCACTCTCCCCCGTCACCTGGAAAAGGTAACTGAGCCTCTGAGAATGAGCGTTCAATTCCACAGACTGAACGCCCTATAAATAACGATTGCACTACACATGGGAAACGTTTTCAGACTAACTGGATGTGTTGTATTAAGATTCTGCACTTCAGGATATTATTTGAAATAAGGGAGGAGAGTATCTTTGTTGTTCGTTTTCTCCGCTCTGCTCCTTATTTACAGAGGTTCTCTGCCCTTTAAATGTGCTCGGTCGCAAATCCCAAGTAGGGAAACCAGTGTTGACATCTTCCAGAGTCAAATAATGACAAAGAGCACAGAATTCTTCTGGGAAGGGCTAGCGAGATGGAAACACTGCCCTCAGAAGTAGATGGAAGATGTGTCAAGAAAGAATAGCTTCACATTTTGATGCTTGTGTTTACTTACCCTCATAAACCCATGCATATGTGAGCTAGAAGCCTCTAACAATACTTTTTGCTTAACCCACTGTCGTGAAGTCAGTTGTGATTCCTAGTGACCCTATATATAGGACTTCCGAGACTGCACACCTTTATGGAAACTTGAAGGTGCAGCAGTGGATTTGAACCACTGGCCTGTGTGTTACCAGCCCTATTCCTAACTCACAGCGAAATTAGAGCGCTTTTACCCACTGATGCACTAGCATCAGTAAATTCCAACTCACAGTAATACTATAGGGGAGAGTAAATTCTTGGAGGTTTAGGAAGCCATAAATCTTCATGGGAACAAAGGGCCTCTTCCTTCACAGAACAGCTCATGGATTACTGGGAATCACTGAGATTTTTGTTAGCAATCCCAAGAATTATACCCTCAGGGCTGCGTTTACTCACATGTGCTTCTTCTAGAGTTTTCTCCCAGTCTCTTGCTTATCTTTTTATTTTGGTGACAGATTCCTTCTGTTAACTCACTACTGTCGAGGTAATTCTGACTCATAGCGCCCCTTTAATTTTGAGGTGATTCCATTTACCTGTTTTCCTTTTTGTTGCCTTTCAAGAATTTTTTACTGAGCACTAAATCTTGAAGCAGCACCCCACAGTTCATGGTTTTAAGTCATACACTGAGGGCTTTGACCCATTTTGAGATTTTGTACATGGTGTGAGGTAAGAATCTATCTTTATTCTTTACATGTGTAAATACAATTGTTCCAGTTCTATTTATTAAAGAGACTGAGACTGAGCAACACCCCCCCCCCCACTGGATTTAGCAATGTTGTTAATTAGTTGATGGTAGATGTGTACATTTAACTGGGCTTTCCCTTGTATTCCACTAGTCTTTATGTCTGTCTGATATTGGTGACAAGCTGCTTTCAACACTGTAGCGTTCTTGTATGTTTTTGTATCAGGAAACAAGAGCCCTCTGCACTATTCTTCTTTTGCAAGTTTGCTTTTGCTATTTGCATTCTGTCAGTCCTTTACAGTTCCATATACATTTGAGGATTGATTTTTTTTTTTGAAAAGGCCATTGGAATTTTATGGTGGTTATATTGACTATCTAAATTGCTTTAGGTAATATTGACATTATTAAGTCTACTGAATCCATGGGCATGAAATGGTCTTTCATCTATTTAGGTCATCTGTAGTACCTCCTGGTAATCTCTTACTGTGTTCATGTCCTGCACCATTATCTGCATGTATTGGAAAAGCAGGCTCATAATAAACCTCTTTCACAATCTCCAGTAGTGTTTCATGTGTGCACTGTAACGGAGTAGCCTCTAGGTTTAAGAATTTTTATTTTGTCAAACTAGTACACTCAATCATTTAAAAATCAAATGTTCAAGAGGTACAGGTAATCTCCAACTTTAAAATATTCAAATTATGGTGAACTACACTTAATGGATGTCTGGTGTTGGTTTTGTTTGTGGTACCTGTTATTGTTAGGATTGTGTACCACATAAAATGCTGCAGGATATTTAGCTGATGTTTTTCTTTGCAGATATTCCTTCACAGATGCTCAGTATATTGGTTTACTGTTCAAAACACTGATGTATAGCAGGCTATGGCAATGATCATGAAAGCTACAAAAAACTGAGGTATTTGACTTGTATCAGAAGCCACTTATGTTAGATTTTGGGGAGAGAAACCCGTTATAAGTTAGGGATTACCTGCATATTGAAAATAGCAAGCCTCTGTTTCTGTTGCTTTTAGTTGCATCCCACCTTGATTCTGATGAACTTTTCCTCTTAATCCCTTTATAGAAAAGAGACACTAAGCAATCAATATTTTAAAAACACTTAAAAACAATTAAAAATAATTTCCTTGTGTATATACAGAATATACACAACACAAAAAAAGTCCAATCAAGTTCTCACTTTCAGAGACAACGAAGGCGCATTCAAGGTTTAGGGGAGAGTAAACAAACAAACAAACAAACAAACCAATAAACCAACCAGTTGTTTCTTAGTACTTAGGGAAAGGTGTGAGGTTACAAAAGGACACAGAGCATTATTAGGCCCTGGTTGATTTTAGTACTGGGATCAAGCAGGGCCTAGTTCTTCCCCAAGGGAAAGTGCTGGTTTTCCCTGTCATGCTCCTGACTTTGCTCCCACGCTCACCCTCCATTTTTCAGAGGTCATCCAGTTCTGAGGAGGGGCCCCTCTTGTCCTAGCTGTGGCTGCCATGTCAGGGTCCCAGAGGAGTTGTCATTCTGCAGGATAGTTAGTGTGGGTCTTCCTAGGACCTTGCCATTTGGTTTCTACGTGTTATATTTGAAACCTGAAGATTGGGGAGTCTCGGGGCCTCTCCAGGGCTTGTCTGAGCCCTGTGGGCTGTTCTGCTTCCACTGTGGAAAACACCTGTTTGGAGGGGAGCACAGTGGCTCAGAGATGGTATCCAATCTCCAGGAGATAATTGGGTGCCCAGAGGCAAGTCTAATTTAGGAGCTGAAGTTGTGTCCAGGGCCAGAGCAGACTCTGTGGAAAGATTTTATTTGGGGACTGGCATCACTCAGCTGCTTCACATGTGGGCCTGGAAGTTCACTGGTGCTGGTCTTACATAGGTGTCTGTCTGCACAAGGCCAAGTGCAGGAGAGCTGGCAGTGGAGGCCTGCCTCATGAGGCCCTCCAGCTGTATTCATAATGGAAGGCCTGGCGGTGGAGAGCTCTCTGCTGTTAGGGCCAGCAGCTAGGACATCTTTGGGCTCTAACTCTGTCCTGTCTCCAGGCCCCTGGCCTCAGGCATACATTCCTGGGAGGAAGTTACAAAGTCCTTAGACCTTCAGCCTACCCTACAAAAACAGAATGTGGAAAATCAAGTCTCAAAGTAGGGATGGTAGAGAGCATGAGCGCTCACTCTGGGCCAAGTGAGGCTGAGGCCCAGCAATTCATTACTCTACTCCTCCACCCCTGACCCAGAGTACACAGGATAACGGCACAAGGGTCCACTACTTGAGCCTGATGTTTTTTGTGCAGTGGAGGCCATACAAGTGACTGGGATGTCCTTGGCTAAGGTCATCTCCACCAGGAAAAGAGGGCTGGGATTGGGCCTAACTCATAGTGAGGTTGCCTGCAAGAAGCGACTCAGGTCCTATCCCCTGCAGTGACCATGTCTGAATTTAACCCCAGATCACCCAACTTTCCTGGTTTCCAGTTCAGGAATCTCCCAGCCTTTGTACTAGAGGCCTCTGCAGACATAATGACTAGTGGAGCTGACAAGGAGAAACCTCCTGGAACTTCTAATTATTGAAATCACTTTTAAGAAAGTGACCATATCAAAATATGTACTTCTATATCTTATTTAAATATGATTTCATTTTTCCTTGTAGTAACTTTATTACAGTTAAAGATGTTACTGTTAGGTGCCATCAAATCAATTCTGACCTATAGAAAACCTGTGAATAACAGAACAAAACACTGCCTGGTCTTGTGTTATTCTTATGCTTCAGTCCATTGTTGCAACCACTATGTCAATCTATCTCCTTCCTCTTTTTCTCTGCCCTCCACTTTACCAAGCATAATGTCCTTCTCCAGGGACAGGTCTCTTCTGAAAAGATGTCCAAAGTATGTGAGACAAAGGCTTGCCATCTTTGCCTCTAAAGAGCACTTTGGCCATATTTCTTCCCAGACAAATCAGTTTGTCCTTTTGGTAGCCCATAGTATTTTCAATATTTATCTCTAGCCCCAGAATTCCAATGCATCATTTTTCAATTAAAAAGATAGTTATAATTTTACATCTGACCTGAGGTTAAGAAATGAGTTTATAAGATATCTTGCTATAAATCAGAAGAGCACAAAAGATTTGGAAATTATTTATAAATATTGTATCATTATTATTTTTAAGAATAGTTTCCTGGTGTAAATGGCTAGCAGAAAAGGCTGAAATCGACTTATCAAATAAATATTACCATGTGCTATGTTAAAACCAAACACCAGTGACTGAGACAATTCCAACTCATGGTGATCCCATATGTTTCTGAGTAGAACTGTGCTCCATCAACTTCTTAAGGCTTTTAATTTTGGAAGTAAATTACAAGGCCTTAGAAGATGTCTCTGGGTGGATCCACCTTCCAAACTTTTGGTGAGCAACCAAGCATATTAGCTATCTGCACCATCCATGTACTTGTAGAAGTTTAAAGACGAGTAAGTCAAACTCCCAGCCATCGGGTGTGGAGGGGAGGGCGGAACAGTCAAAATAATTATGGCAAACTATGGTAAGAACAATACGAAAGGCACATAATCAGGACTCCAGGAAAGAAGGATCAGAGCAGGCTTTTAATTTGATAGGTGAAGGTTAAGCAAACTCAGAAGGGAATTCCAGATTGGGAATCAACTTGGATATAAGAAACACATTGGAGAGAGCAAAGTGTCTTAGGTCTTATACATACTACTTTATGATTGGGTTGGGGAGAAAGGAGTGGGCCACGATGAGACTGAAAGGTTGAGAGGAGCTAGATTTCCAAAGGCCTTACAAGTCATACTAAGAAGTTAGCCATTGTCATCTAGATCAGAACCCCAAACCCATTGTCATAAAGTTGATTCTAACTCATATTGGCCTTATAGGGCAGAGTAGAGCTCCTCTACAGGGTACCTTTCATTGCTCCCGTTTTCGTTATAAATTAGGTAGGGGTTTACATTTCAGATCATCAGCTTTGTATTCAACACTTTAAGCTACTCACCAAATCCTCCAATAGTTTATGCCTCCCCCAGTCCTTGCTTTCTTGAGGACAGCTGTCTTCCATTTCACACAAGTTAACACGTACCAATAGTCTAGCCCATTGCTTTTTCTTCCAAATTCCTTGTCCTCCCTCTACTTGGCAAATTCCTCTGATATGAAAGTTTTCAACTTTTATTCCCTCTTTAACAGTGGTCTAATAATATTTTTCTTTTTGTGAGTCCCTCCAGGCCCATCTATACCATGAAGTGCTTCATAGCTTTGTCATTGTTTTTTAGCCATATGTAATATTCCACTGTGTGTCTGTACTAAAGTTTCTTTATTCATTGCTCTACTGGTGGGAATTTAAGTTGTTTCCATTTTCTTTCTATTGAGAACAGTGCAGGATTCTTTCCTTGTCCCTGGTATTGGAGAGTATAAGTACAGTGTGTCATGGCGTTTTTCTTTTGGTGTCTACCTTGTGAGCCTCTCTCGGCTTTCTGGATAGTTGTTTTCTTTTATGTTTTGGGGGAAGTTTTCTTCTAGAATTTCTTGTATTATTTTCCTTGTGGATGTTTTTTGCTTTCTCCTCTTCTGGCACAGTCTACCACATAAATCTTAGGCTTTCTTCAGACTCCTCTGCTCTTTCGTTGATTGTTCCTTTCATATATTGAAGCTGAGAGATTTGTCTTCATACTCAGTGTTTCAGCTTTCTGTTTCCACAATTAAATTACTCTGGTCTTTTATATTTTTTTCTAATTCATGTATCTTATTTTTCATCTTATGAATATCTGTTTGGAGTATGGTTTCTTATTATTCTGTTGTTCTTTTGAACTCGTTCTCCATCCATTGGAAATATCTGAACTTCATTCTTTTGAATTCTTTTTTATGGTAGTTCCAGGACGTTTTGATCATCAAAAAATCTTTTGGGGTATGGGTGTTGTTCACTTGTTTATGCCTAATTTTTGTGTTTGTCATTGCTTGGGGTTTTGTTTTTTTCTTATGGACCAGGATTGACTGCTGTCTCCATAGCATCTTGATACAGCTTATAGATTTGGTCTGGTTACAGGGCTGGGTAAGGGTAGTTGATGCTGTCAAATGGTGCTCAAAAGGAATAATAGAAACCAAAACAGAAGGAGAAATAAAGGAGCCTAATGAGGAAAGGAGAGAGAGAGAGAGAGAATATAGGAAAAGGTAGAAATAGAAAGGACAAGGCAAGACAAAAAGAAAGAGAAAATGGAGAGTGGTAAGTGGGAGAGTTTTCTTGAATAAAAAATGAAGAAAGGAGATAGGAACGCATTGACAGTCTTTCTGAGTCACAAGGATGCCCAGAGCCTTTATTTCTGGGATGTATAGTTAGCCAGGGCCTTTCCTGCGGGGCACAAGGACAGCTGGGATGGCTGGGGTCTTCCTTGCTGGGTCTCTGGGGTGGCTAGGGTTTTCCTTGCTGGGGCACAACTCATTGTAGACTTTTAATTCTACTGATTTTTATGTCCATATTTCTAAGTAGTGATATTTATGTTCTTTTACCTTGTAATCTTTGGGCATCATGTTGCAAGTGTTCAGCCCTCTTTGAACTCTTTCCTTGTTCTCCCATTATATTTTGTTTTACATTTAAAAGTCAGTGTGTAAGACTTACTGGTCTGATAGGCACTAGTGGAACCTCCAAAACTGTGGGCCTCCCACATCCTCCAAACCTGAAACTGAACCTGCCCCTGAGATCACCTTTCAGGCAGATAACAGACAGGTTTATAAAGTGAACAAAAACCCTCATGAGCGCCATGCTCTTCAGGACCATTAGTCATGTATGTTAGAAAGAGCAGAATGCTCAGAAACAAAGCTCAGAAGGCAGGAAAAAAATAAAACGATAAATGTAAACAGGGGGTCAAGGAAGAAAATGAGGAGAGTGGTATTACATTGAGGCTAATGTTACGCAACAAAATCTACATGAATTATTTGTGGGAAAAGGAATTTGCGCTGTAAACTTTCACTCAAACCACAAACCACAAACCTCCCAATATCAGGAGGGTGGAGGGAGGTGGCGTAGAAAGGGGGAACCAATTACAAGGATCTACATATGCCCTCCTCCCTGGGGGACAGACAGCAGAAAAATGGGTGAAGGGAGATGTCGGACAGTGTAAGATATGACAAAATAATAATTTATAAATTATCAAGGGCTCATGAGGGAGGGGTGAGCGGGAAGGGAGGGGGAAAATGAGGAGCTGATATCAAGGGCTTAAGTAGAAAGCAAATGTTTGGAGAATGGTGATGGCAACAAATGTACAAATGTGCTTGACACAATGGATGGATGTATGGATTGTGATAAGAATTGTATGAGCCCCCAATAAAATGATTTTTTAAGAAAATAAAGGGAAAATGGGGGAAAATCAGTGTATATAGTGTGTATTTTTACTATTATAGTTGTGTAAAAGTGGGCTTCAAAAATTCATGGAAAAATTCTATCATCTTCCAGTTCCATTTTCCACAAGCGTTTTGAAGCCCCTTGTAAGATATTACCCATTGAAAAGGTGTGCGATCATATTTGTATTGAAGTTAATGTTTTCTTTTTTTTTAATGATTTACTTACTAATATTCATATCCTTATTTTTTCTCAGATGCTCTGTCAGCTATGTAAAATATGCATGGTTGTTTTCTAAATGGTCAAATGTATACAGTGATCTATTGGTTCTAACTTCCTCTACTTTGGGCAATTACTCATAAGCCCTGCCCCAAGGTTGCCCTTGTACAGAAAATTCTCCAATTCTTAAATGTGATCTCCACATCCTAGATTCTGTGTCTTTCGGGTCTTTCTTGGTCAATTACTCATTTTGCTGAAGTGTGTTACAGAATCTTCTCCTTTACTTTGACAGGTACTGTTTCTCAGCATTTTGAAGGTCTTGTTTCAGTTTTCCTCTTCCTATTAAGAATATGATACCATTCTGTTACTTAATTCTTGGAGTTTGTGACCTCTCTTTTTTTCTCTGGAAGGTTTTGGATGAGTTTGTTTTAATTGCTGGTGTTGTGAAATTTCTTTCTTTTGGAGGGGTGGAAGAAATAGCTTATATACAAGACCAGTTGCATATTGAGAAAACATCCCAACCCAGTCCAGATCAAGTCCATAAGTCCGATGTTAGCCCATGTGTCTGATGCCAATCTATAAAGTCCTCTTCAGACTCACGCAGCACATGCAGTTACCAAATGCAGGACGATCACAGGCCAGTGGGTGGAAGGTCTTGTGGATCTCGTGGTGGTAGAGGCACCTCGGCTCTGGCAGGGTCTCCATGTGGCTCTTCTGGCTCCAGAACTCTAGTGCAGTTCCATGTGTCTTATCAACGGAGATGTCTCCAAGGAAGTGAGCCTGTGTCCCACCTCCAACAAGCTTTTCATCTATTTAGTGCCTCCCAATTAGGTCATCAAGCTGCGATCTGATTGACAGACTCACCTCCACCCTTTCACTCTTTTTTTTTTCTCTTTTAATCGTTTTATTAGGGGCGCATACAACTCTTTATCACCATACATCAGTTGCATAAAGCACATTTGTACATTCATTGCCCTCATCATTCTTAAAACATTTTCTCTTTACTTAAGCCCCTGGCATCAGCTCCTCCTTTTTTTCTCTTCCCTCCCCTCTCCCTCACGAACCCTTGATAATTTATAAATTATTATTTTGTCATATCTTGCCCTGCCCGATGTCTCCCTTCACCCACTTTTCTGTTGTCCGTCCCCCAGGGAGGAGGTCACATGTAGATCCTTGTAATCGGTTCCCCCTTTCCAGCCCACTCTCCCTCTACCCTCCCAGCATCGCCACTCACACCACTGGCCCTGAAGGGATCATTCACCCTGGATTCCCTGTGTTTCCAGTTCTTATCTGTACCAGTGTACATCATCTGGTCTAGCCAGACCTGCAAGGTATAATTGGGGGTGTTGTGAAATTTCATGTACTTCTGATGAATGTTTTTTATCTGTTGTCCTCCTTGAAGGAAAGGAGAATACAAGTAAACCTTTTTCTGGGCTTCTCTGCTTTCAGCTGAGATCCATCTGAAATCAGCAAGAACACCTCTTATTCCATACCCTTTTCTGAATCCATCCTGAATCTATGGCAGCTCGCTGTCAATGTACTGCTGCATCCACTGTTGGATGATCTTAAGCAAAAATTTACTTGTATGGGACATCAGTGATATTGCCCTATAATTTTAGAATTCTATTGGGTCACTTGGTAGTTACATAATCTGATGTCAGGTTGGGACTTGAAAAGAAAAGGAGGGGAAGGGAGGAAAGACAAAAAAAAAGATAGAAATGTGTAGCGGGGGGAATAGGGCACTAACCCAACTAAGGGGAGGGTATTGTTTATATCTCCACAAGAAAAGAGGGATCAGACTTAAATCCAGTGTTCCAGGATGTGAATGCAGCATGCTGTCGTGAAGAGAGGAGCCAGTGGAGGGGCCTGAGGGCTTGGTCACAATCCCAGATATGTGGACAATTGCCCCTCCTGCCAGAAGAACTTACTTTAGATGATGACACTGAAGCTGCAGCTCAGGGAGAGGGACATGTCTGATCAGAGCACATGGGAGCAAATAAATGCAGAGGAAAAGAGAGTGGAGCGCATCCTGGCCCACCAAGCCTGAAGGACGATATCCCCACTCAGAACAGCCAATGCACAGAGTGGACCATATGGCTGATCCCACTATAAGACACGACATCCCTCGCTTACCCATGGCTCTATGGAGGACAACACTGGAGACACAGTGTTGGGGTTGACCCAGTCTGAACCCACCAAACCCAGGCAAAACACTAAGGGCATATTGCAGAGCAGGGAGCTCCTGAGGGGAGTGCAAAGGATAGACTTTGTGGTAGAGTGTGGCACCCCACCAGACTCTACTGGAGGATACTCCTAGAGGTCAACAAACAGATCTTGATCTGTTTACAGGTTTTTCTTTTAAATTTTTATTTATTTAAATTTTTAGATCATTGGTTTTCTTTGTTGCTGTCATCATTGTATTCTCTTTTGTCGCTTTGTCTTGTGATGACTTTTTTTGTGTGCATATTATTGTCTCTGCAGGTCTATTTAGATAAGATAAACTGGATGAACAGTCTGGAGGAGAAAACAACAGGACTGATGGTTCCAGGGGGGCATGGGAGAGGGGAAGGTGGGGTAAAGGAGGTGGTGTTGACCAACCCAGGGACAAGGGAACAACAAGTGATACAAAATTAGTGACAAGGAGTGTGTGAGAGGTCTGGTAGGGATTCAGCAAGGGCAGTGTAACCGAGAGAAATTACTGAAATCTAAATAAGCATGATAGTGGGACAAGAGGAAAGAAAGGAAAGAACTAGGAGGCAAAAGGCATTTATAGGGGTCTAAATACAAGCATCTACATATGTAAAATATAAGGAGAAATATATCTACGTGCATAAATGTATAGGTTTAGTGTTAAGGCAGCAGACAGGCATTGGACCTCTACTCAAGTACTTCCTCAATGCAAGAATGCTTTGTTCTATTAAATTGGCATTCCATGATGCACACCTTCCCAACACGATCACTGAAGACAAATGAGTGCATAAGCAAATGTGGTGAAGAAAGCTGATGGTGCCCAGCTATCCAAAGATTTAATGTCTGGGGTCCTAAAGGCATGCAGGTTAACAAGCAGCCATCTAGCTCAGAAGCAACAAAGCCCACATGGAAGAAGCACACCAGCCTGTGTGACTACGAGGTATCGAAGGGAGCAGGTATCAGACATCAAATAACAAAATATCCTATCATGTTGTGCCCACCTTCCCAAAATGATCGCTGAAGACAAATGTGTGCATAAGCAAATGTGGTGAGGAAAGCTGATGGTGCCCGGCTATCAAAAGATGTAGCCTTTGGGGTCTTAAAGACTTAAAGATAAACAAGCAGCCAGCTAGCTCAGAAGCAACAAAGCTTACATGGAAGATGTACACCAGCCTGTGTGACCACAGGTGTCGAAGGGATCAGGTATCAGGTATCAAGGAACAAAAAAATCATATCATTGTAAATGAGGGGGAGTGCAGAGTGGAAACCCAAAGCCCATCTGTAGGTTGTGGGACACCCCTTTACAGAAAGGTCATAGGGAGGAGACGAGCCAGTCAGCGTGAAGTGTAGCAACAATGAAACATACAACTTTCCTGTAATTCTAACATGCTTCCTCCCCCCACCCCCCACCATCATGATCCAAATTTTACCTTACAAATCCGGCTAAACCAGAGGATGTACACTGATACAGATAGGTACCAGAAACACAAGGAATCCAGGACAGATGATCCCTTCAGGACCAGTCATGAGAGTGGCGATACCAGAGGGTGGAGGGAGGCTGGGGTAGAAAGGTGGAACCGACTATAAGGACCTACATATTACCTCCTCTCTGGGGGATGGACAACAAAAGTGGGTAAAGGAAGATGTCAGACAGGGCAATTTATGACAAAATAATAATTTATAAGTTATCAAGGGTTCATGAGGGAGGGGTGTGGGGAGGGAGGGGAGGAAATGAGCTGATATCAAGGGCTTAAGTGGAATGTATAGTGGAGTGTTCTATGTATATATATATCTGAAGTTAAGTTTTTTATTGTGTCACTACAATGTTTAGACTGTGTAGTAGGCTTTGAAGTGAGAGGTCTCCCACTATTCTTTTGTAATTGTGCTTTTCTTATCCATGTGAGTATCCTTTCCCTATAGACTTAGTAAATACTTTTTCCATCTCTTTAAAAAATGATGTTGGAATCTGAATTGGGATAGAATGTAATTGTAGATGGCTGTTGGTACTATTTACATTTCCACAATGTGACATTTTGCTATCCATGAGCATGGTATATTTTTCCCATTTATATAGTCCTCATTGGTTTCATGTAATAGTAGTGTTTTATAGTTTTCTTAGTATATGTATTCTGTTTCTCTGGTTACATTTATTCCTAAGCATTTAATCTTTAGATTCACTATTGCAGTTGGCCTCCATTTGTGTGTCTGTTTCTTTGACTGTAGTAGCTTGCATGTTATTTTCATGCTGGAAGCTATGTCACTGGTGTTTCAAATACCAGTAGGATCACTATAGAAAAAAACATGTTTCACTGGAGCTTACAGACTATGAATGAAAAAGGAATAGACTGTTCACTTCTGAAGGGTTTGCCACTGATAGTCACATCAGCAACACTGGAATATGGACAGATATAGGGTCAAAAGATGAACCTGTGGCTTGGAATTCACTCAACATACTACTGAGGAGGAACTGCCTTCTCAAAGTAGTGCCAACACAATGATGTGGGTGGAGTCTAGCTTTGGAGCTCTTCGTTTACTAATGGATATGACTCAAAATAAGAAACAGCTGCACGCATTATTAGTAAACTTAATGTAGAGTGTATGAGGTATTAATCAATGAAATTGGAACTCATCAAAAATTAAATGAATTGCCTAAAATAAATATCCTAAGCAATTAATGAGCTGAAATGGACTGGTACTGGTCATTTTTGCATCAGGAAATCAGGAGTTAGTGTGCCGGGAAAGGCAAATTTAAGAATGGCGTCACCTTTATTATGCACTCACTGTAGGCGTTAGCCAAAAACTGGCTCCGGGAATTGATAGAGTAACACTAGAACTGTTTTGACAAATTCATCAGGCCCTGGAGGCACTCACTGATCTATACCAAGTGTTTTTTTTAATTGGGGGCTCTTATAGCTCTTATAACAATGCACACATCAGTTGTATCAAGCGTATTTGTACATATATTGCTATCATTATTTTCTAAACATTTTATTTGAGACCTTGGTATTACTGCCTTTTTACACTCCTTTTTCCCCTTTCCCACCCTTGTGACTTCTTGATAAATTATAAATTATTATTAATTTCATATCTTACACCAGCCGCTATCTCCCTGCCCCCACGGTTTCTCCTTTCCCTTCTATCCCCACCTTTCCCCTACCTTCTGGTATTGCTATTCCCATTTCTGTTCCTTAGGGGTTTATCTGACCTGGATTTTTATCTGTACCTATGTAGATGCTCTAGCCTCGCAGTGAAAGGCAGGATTAGGGTCATGATAGTGGGGGGTGTGTGTGTGTGTGTGTGTGTGAGGAAGCCGCAAGGAAACAAAGGAAAATTCTGTGTTTCATCTGTGCTATATTTCACCCTGGTTGACTCATGGGTTTGGGGTCTCTGCTCCAACTACCTTGTTCTCAACATTGTGTTTTTTGTTTGTTTGTGGTCTTTTGATGCCTGTTACCTCATCCCATCAGCACTTCATGATCACACTTCTCTGCTAGATGGCTGCTTGTTTATCTTCAAGTCTTTAAGACCCCAAATGCTATATCTTTTGATAGCCAAACACCATCAGTTTTTTTCACTACATTTGCTTATACACCCATTTTGTCTTCAGGATCATGCCAAGAATTTTGAATGCAGCTACTTTGCCAAGTAACAAGAAGAGATGCATATTTTTACCCATTCCAAGAAAAGTGACCCAGAAGAATGTGGAAGTGATTGAACAGTATTATTAGTATCACATGCAAGTAAACTTTTGCTGAAGATTATTTTAAAATAGTTGCAGCAGAACATGACTGCTAGTATCAGATAGAGTTTGGCTGCATACAGAGTTCCAGAAAGACATTTTGTTGTGATTTTTTTGACTATGCATAGGCATTGGACTGTGTGGGTCATAACAAACTATGGGTAACATTGAGAAGAATACTAATTCCAGAACACATTATTGTGCTCATGTGGAGCCTGTATAGACCAAGAGGCAGTCACCCAACAGAACAAGGAAATACTTTGTGGTTTAAAATCTGGAACGATGTGCATGAGAGTTGCATCCTTGCACCATATTGACTGGATCCGTATATTGGGTAAATAAATCAAGAAGCTGGAGTGTATGGAGAATCATACATGAAGAAAGTGAAGCATCACTAAAAAGACAAGAAAGAAAGAAAAGATTTAAAGTGGATGTCAGAATAGATTCAGAAACGTGCTCTTAAATTCACAGCATCATGATTGGAGGAAGTCTTATGCCTGCAGTATGCAGGGGACACAATCTTCCTTGCTGGAAGTGAGGAAGATTTGAAGCATTTTCTGATGAAGATTGAGGCCTGCACCCTTCAATATGAATTATAAGTCAGTGGAAAGAAAACACAAATCCTTACCAGAGAAAAAGTTGATAAGGATTTTGTCTTGCTTGGATGCATAATCAATGCTTATGGAAGCTCAGTGCAGAAATGAAATGATAACTTTCATTGGACAAATCTGCTATACAAGACCTCTTTAACATATCAAGAGCAAGGATGTTACTTTTGAGGACTATGGTGCACCTGACCTAAGCCGTAGTATTTTCATTGTATTTGTGAAAATTGAACAATGAATAAGGAACATTAAAGACTGTTTTATGCATTTGGTGTTCCTGAAGAATATTGAAAGTACTATGGACTTCCAGAAGAACAAACAAATCTCTTTTTAAAGAAGTGGAGCCCAAATGCTCCTTAGAATTAAGGATGGTTAAGACCTGTGTCATTTCCTTAGGACACGTTACCAGCGACACCAGACCCTAGGAAAGGACCCATGTGTGGGAAAAGTAGGACAACAACAACAAAAGGAACCTCTTCAATGAAATGGCTTGACACAGTGACTGCAACAGGGGGCTCACGCATGACAGCAATTGTGAAGGTGGTTTAGGACTGAGCACTGCACATATTGTCCACTTGTATGTAGGGTCACTGTGTTTTCCTTGTTTCATGAGGATAGAGGATTTGTTTTCACTGCTATGTGGTTTAAATACCTTGAGGTTTGCATTGTGGCTTAAGTTGGTCTGTTCTGGAGAGTGTTCCAGTGTGCTGAAACCGACTGTATTCTGTTGTTGTAGTGGAGTGTTCTCTATGTCTATGATTTCAAATTAGTTGTGTTCACTTATCTTTTTGTCTTTGTTGAATTTGTTTCT
The DNA here is from genome assembly GCF_050624435.1 of Tenrec ecaudatus. Lineage (NCBI taxonomy): Eukaryota > Metazoa > Chordata > Mammalia > Afrosoricida > Tenrecidae > Tenrec > Tenrec ecaudatus. The sequence goes on along the minus strand of NC_134541.1, from coordinate 80,181,323 downwards.
ACTTCAGTCCTTCATCAAATATGGTGTTTTTAAGTGTTTTTCTATTACTGTAAAGCTATTTCTCAGAGCTTTATATGTGTATTAGATAATTATGATTATGTCTTTCTTGTTGATTTATAAAACTTCCTTGTCTGTTAATCTGGATATTGTCCTTAATGTCTATTTCATTATGAATTAGTATGGCCACTCTTGCCCTGTTCTTGATAGCCATGATTAGATTGAACTCTGCCCCTGCCCCCAGCCCCAATCCTGTTAATTTTGCTGTAGTGGTAGAGTGGGCTGCAATCTCATGGTCATCTGCTTTCTGTCTATTAGAGGTGGTGTATTTAATCCATTTAAATCTATTGTAATTATTGATTGATATGAATGTATTGCTCTCATTCGAGATTTTCCCCCCAATTTTTTTAGGACCTAATCCAGACATGAAACCATTCTATGGCTCAGTTATATCAAGCAGTGCTGTACATTTGCTACCACAATTAGTTTCCAAACATTTTCTTCCTTGTAATCTTTGATATCAGCTTCCCATTACTCACCTACACCCCACCCCCCTGCACCCCCCTGGAGCCTTATTCTACTTATTGTCTCTACAGATTTATTTTCCTGGGTTTCATACGTTGAAAAACATAGACAAATATATAATAGTTAAGAAAGGTACCAACGATGACAAAATACAAGAGATAAACCCCTATGTGGAAAAAAATACAGCAAATAATAAATACTAGATCAAGCACAAAGTATCAAAAGGCACATTGGATGATAAGGTTTTAACCATTCCAGTTAGAGTTATCATTTTCATCTATTATAGTTGCCCCAACAATTCTCTCTCTCTGAAAACCAGGTTATTCCCATCCCTCAATTCTGGTTAGAGGGAAATCACTAGAGGCTTATTATTCCTTGTGTAGATCCTTCAAATGTATTCGGGCTATTCGTTCTGATAAACAGGCAGCATCTAATTTCTTCACCACACTTTGCTAAAGCACCATAGCTTCCATATCTCCATGAGGACAGGTATTGAGCAGGACTGTGTCATAAGAACTAATTGTTCTTAGACCGGAGTTAGGATTAAGTTCTAGCCCCAGATCGATTCCTGAATCTGTTTTTTGTCTGCCTCTGGTTCACCTTAGAGACATGGAGTATAAGGACCTTTTGTTGATAGTGTCATGGAGTAGTCCATGGTAATAATTTTAAACACTATTGGTAATTTTGACAGCTTTGGGTTTTACATTTAGGTCTCTGATCAACCTGAGTTCATTTTTGTGTATGGGATGAGGTATGGGTTCTGTTTCATTCTTCTGTAGATGAATATCAGTTTTGCCAGCACCATTTGTTGAAGAAGGCATCTTCTTCCGATTTAGTGTTTATTGGGTTTCTGCCCTGTTCCATTGGTTTGTGTATCTACCGTTATATCAGTATCAGGCTGTTTTGACAACACTGGCTGTACAGTGGGTTTTGAGGTCAGGGAGTGCAAAATCCCCCTTCATTTTGAGAAGGTCTATTTTGTCTTCCACTGTGGGTGCTTCCTTTGTTAGATTTACTAGTCCTGCATGTATGCCCTGTACTAGGGTCCTTAGATTTGTCCCCGCTTTCTCTGCTAATCTTGGGTATCTTCCCCTCTCCATGTGATTTGGTCATTAATTTTTCCATTTCTTTAATGAATGATGTTGGGATTTTGTAGAATTCTCCTGTGAAGCCATCTAGTCCTGGATTTTTTTTTAGTTGGGAATTTCTTGATGACTGTTTTTTTTCCCTTCTTCTCAGCTTTTACCCATGGAATTGTTGGTTGTTTTTTTTCGGGGGGGGGGGATAGGTTTGCATTTTAACACCTACTCAAGTTTTTTTCCACAGAGTTTTCTGTGCTTAGTTCATCTACTTGTAGGATTTCGCATAGTGTTCTGCATTGTTGTTGATTTTGTGTTCATTAGATCTTTATGATTTTTCTTTTTTGTTTTGATGAGGTTCATTCATTTTCTTTGAAGTGAGCATATGTTTTCTAAATTTCCTCCCTACTTTAAAACAGTTGGTACTATCTTAAAATCTCCTTTAATTGTCTTTCTTTCAAGTTGATATCTCAAATTTCCTGTCTTTAGTTTCATGTGTTAATTTCTGGATATGTTGACATCTGTGTGGTGTTGTCATGTATGTTAGTCTCATATTGTTTTCTATTGTTGCTTCCCTGTCTATACCACCAACCTTAGTATTTCTTGTAATGTTAGTATGATTTTTTTAAATTCTAGTTCCTTTATGTTTATCTGGAAAAGTCCTAATTTCACTGTTGTATTAAAAAATACACTTCGGCAAGGTATATTATTCTTTCAGAGTTTATATATGTCACCCCATTGCTTTCTTGTGTGTATGTGTTTGCTGAGAAATCAGAACTGGGTCTTACTGACTCTAGGCAACTTTTTGCTTTTCCTAAGTTACACTCAGCCTGGTTTTCCTTGTCTTTGGTTGTAGAAAGTTTATTGTTTATTTATGGAATCTTTATAGTATTTTTTCTCTATTAACTATTGTACATATTTTAGTTTTTTTATTTTGTCATTTTGTTATAGTGTTTTCGATATTTCTATGGGTTTTCCGTGCTCTCATCTACAACTTTCTTAATCTTTCTCTCGTTCCAATGAAGGAATCTAAATATGCTTCTTTAGAATTCTTTCCCAGATATTTCCAATTCCAGTTTTTTTGTCTCAAGCTCTGTATTTTGGTCATTTTTTTTGAGCCACTCTATCTTGTTTCTGTATGCAAACTAAATTTTTCTATTTTCCTAGAAACATTGTAATATAATTGTATTTATATTTCATTGATGGTTGTATATGATTTGCTCTTAGGCCCTCATAATGTGCCTCCTGGTGGGTGAGATGGAGAATGTGTGCAGTTCCTTGTGCACAGTTCTCTTACTTTGGTAGCACAATGGAGGAGTTGACTACTGCCTTTCAATCACTGTAGGTACAGGAGTGGAAAGTATCCCTCTCCCAGTAAATAGGGCTTCAAGAGTATGGATATGATGGTACTGCATGGGCACTGTTGCTATTTCACATTGGGAAAGACAAGAAAAAACCCAAAACAATAAAGGGGAAAATGAAAAATAAGCAGGGAAAGGAAGCACACAACAAGAAAAAAAGAAATAATACATGGAAATACTCCCAAAGAGGCAGGACCGGAGAGGTGGTGGGGGGAGGGCGGACAGGCGGCGAGGGAGAAAGAAAACATATATAAAAATAATGAGGGTAGAAAAGGCCAAAAATTATAGTAAAGCTAAAAACTAAGATGATGAATGGAAATAGAGAGAAGCAGAAGAAACAAAAAGAAGAAAGCAGAGAAAGGATAAAAAAGAAAGGAAAGAATCTTTTAAAGAAAAGGATAATGGGCAGGACCATGAGAGGAGAAGAGAATGAAGGGCAGGCTACCAAGTACATGTCTGCACCTTGTCCCAGCCAAGAAGCTCACGGGGTAGTGGAAGGGGGCACGGTGGGGGTGGGAACATCTATCATCAATGGAGTTCCTGCTGGCCTAATAAAGAGCAACTCAGTATCAGGTCTGATATTGAAACCTGATTCCAAAGTAGTTTGCGTAGTCTCAGGTGATAATCTAAGTTGCTTCTTCTTGGAAAGAACTATCTTGGGCCAGAAAGATAGCTGTGGGCAAGACAGATGGCTAGGAAAGGAGCTGTTACCCGCACACGGTGGCTGATAATGCGCCATTTCTTTGAGACTGTGCTTTCTGTTCTTCTGATGACGTGGAGTCATGTGCCTCCAGACTTCGGGTGGTGCACCAGGAGCCTGAACTAACGAGGCCAAACTCTTCTGTCAGTCTGATCTGGGGTTGTGCATGGGGTGTAAGACCTGCTGGGAGGGTGAAGGCTCTCCCCCCTCTCATGACCAGGTTGGCGTAGAGCAGTAGATCTAAACTTTTTTGTCACCAGTGACACCTGTCCTCTATTATAGAATGGCAATGGTGTCTCCAAGGTGAACCAGAGACATAGAGATAGGGCAGGGGAAGATGAGGGGAAATGGGGGAGCAAGCAACAATGAGTATAAGAAAGGAGAAAGTGTTCTGAAATTCATTGTGGTAGTGATTGCATATTTTTTCAATATGATTGAACTATGAAATTGTAATATGTGAATTATATGCCAATAAAACTATTTTTTAAAAACCCTGTCAAGAACTACTTTGAAAAACATGTGTCACCACAGTAGCTTTTGTCTTCAAAGAGCCAGAGGTAGAAAGTGAAGCTTACTTCAAATGAGAAGATTAATACATATATACTTAGGAAGATAATTTTCCTACTTATCATATCCAATTTTTTGTTGTTAATTTGTCATTCTTGATGCTTTTTCAGATTTTGACCAAACAGTATAAAGAGGTATAGATATTTGTAGCACCCAAATGAATAAATAATTTGATTACCAAGTGAGTATCAAAAATAGACTTTGGGGCTAGGGTATGGCACTCCATCAGACTCGACTGGAAAACACTCCTAAAGGTCAACAAACAGACCTTCAACTATTTACAGGTTTTTCTTTTTTGTCATTGTTTTTTGAGGATGTTGTTTTCATTTGTTGCTTTGTTTTGTTCGGTCTTCTTTTTGTGCATATTATTATCTATGCAGGTCTATCTAGGTAAGACAGACTGGATAAACAATCCAGAGGAGAAAACAACAGGACTGAAAGTTCTAGGGGCGGGGGACATGAGAGAAGGGGAGGTGGGGGAAAGGAAGTGGTGTTAACAAACCCAGGGACAAGGGAAAATCAAGTGATCCGAAATAAGTGGTAAGGAGGGTTTAAGAGGCCTGATCAAGGACAATGTAACTGAGAGGAATTACTGAAACTCAAATGAAGACTGAGCATGATAGTGGGACAAGAGAATAGTAAAAGGAAATAGAGAAAAGAACTAGGAGGCAAAGGGCATTTATAGAGGTCTGATTACAGGTATGTATATATGTAAATATATTTATATATGATGAGGGGGAAATAGATCTATGTGTATATATTTATAGGTTTAGTATTAAGGTTGCAAATGGACATTGGGCCTCCACTCAAATACTCCCTCAATGCAAGAACACTTTGTTCTCTTAAACTGGTATTCCATGATGCTCACCTTCCAGAGACAATTGCTGAAGGCAAATGGGTGCATAAGCAAATGTGATGAAGAAAGGCGATAGAGCCTGGCTGTCAAAAGATATAGCGTCTGGGGTCTTCAAGGCTTGGAGGTAAAGAAGCAGCCAAAGCTGAGAAGCAACAAAGCCCACATGGAAGAAGCACACCAGCCTGTGTGATCATGAAGTGTTGTCAGGATTAGGTGTTAGGCATCAAAGAACAAAAAATCAAATCATTGTGAATGAGGGAGGAGTACAGACTGGGGACCCAAGACCGATCTGTAGGCAAGTGGATATCCCCTTATAGAAGGGTCATGGAGAGGAGATGAGCCAGTCAGGTATAGTGTAGCAACGATGAAACATACAACTTTCCTCTGTTTTTTAAATGCTTCCTTCCCCACACTACCACCCTCCACTATCATGATCCCAATCCTACCTTACAAATCCGGCTAGACCAGAGAATGTACACGGGTACAGATAGGAACTGGGTAAACAGAGAATCCAGGACAGATGATCCCTTCAGGACCACTGGTGAGGGTAGCAATACTGGGAGGGTGAGATAGAAAGGGGGAACCAACTACAAGGATCTACGCACAACCTCCTCCGTAGGGGATGGACAACAGAAAAGCGGGTGAAGGGAGACTTTGGACAGTGTAAGAAATAACAAAATAATAATAATTTATAAATTATCAAGGGTTCATGAGGGAGGGGGAGCAGGGAAGGAGGGGAAAAATGAGCGATGCCAAGGACTCAAGTAAAAAGCAAATGTTTTGAGAATGATGAAGGCAACAAATGTACAAATGTGCTTTATACAGTGGATGGATATATGGATTGTGATGAATTGTATGAGCCCCCAATAAAATGATTTTAATGATAATTTATTAATAAATAGAGGAACCCTACATAAATTGTTTAGCAAGATTATTTTACACCGACATGAAATCTGAGACCATGAATCATTTGTTCAATTTCAGTTGTAGGCACTGTTTTAGAGGTGACACCTTCTTTGATTGCAGTGAAAGATTACTATTAAGAGTCTACCAAATGTCAACATTTTTTAAATGGCATTGAATTCCTCTAGTATAAGCTGGTAAGCATTTTGATTTTCCACTAGGGGTTGATCTAAAAATATTTTCTGGTACAGTCATTATTCTGATGCACTCTACCTGTGTGATCATCCGTTCAGTGAACACGGTCACAGTGCAAGGCTTTTCATCATTTCATGGTAATGATTTGATTTGTGTGAGTTCGACCAACTACCTATGACTGATTACTTATAAGATTTCCTGTTTTTTTCCCAATTGTATCACATAATAATCTGAACCATATGGAAATACCATTTTTGTATGTCAGCCTGACCACATATTAGTAGTTTCATTCAGTTATCCTGCTTCCTTTAGGATTCTAATGCTTTCTAAGTTGAATAACCCTTTTTCCTAGATACAAAAATACCCTAATAGTTGTAAAATTTTGAAAATTGAAAAAATTATAGAACAGGGGATATAAATGCTTAACACCAAGCAAGCGTCTTACCATTTTTGATGCATTTAAAAAGCAAAATACATAGAAAGTTGTAGAATCATATTGATAAAATTGTTGAAAGCCTAAATGAATGGTAATTGCTAAGTACTCACTCTTATTAGTGTAATGTGTTTATCCTCTCAGTATTTTGTCAACTATACTTGCCACTCTATTAAATGTTTTCAGAAATGTGATAGAAAGGTTTTGACATTTTGTTATAGAAATATACCATAATTTAGTGAATCAATCTTTTGTTAACTATTTTAGGTTATTTTCTTTTCTGCCTTTATATCAGAAATACTCTGATGAATTCCCATCTTTGTCTATGGCTCTGTTTCCTTAAATATACTTCTGAAGTTGAAGTAACTAAGTAAAATAATAAAAATACTGTTAAGTATCTGGATATGTGGACAAAGTGCCCTCCAGAAATGTTTGCTGACATACCCTCCAGCCAAGTATAAGATACCACTTCTTACAATAAATAGGTCAGTTGTCATCAGAAGGTGAACTTGATAATTTAGCGGTCATAAATAGTATGCTAGTTTTCATTTGAACATTTTAGATAGTTGTTAATTAACTAGATATGTCTTTGTCCTTTTGTATTTTGTTTTGATATTCTCTATATATTTTTATTGGTGATTTAATTTTTTATTATAAGATCTTTTCTCCTTAGTAGAACTTTTAATATTTACTTAAAATATAGAGGAAAAGTACTTGCTGGAAATTTTAAGAAAGAAAATGTACAGACATAGCCAGAGAGAAAAGTAAATACATTCACCAACTTTTTTACATGCGGAATATAGGATAATTTTAATTTTCCTTATATTTATGTTTTCATTCCAAGTATTCTACAAAAGAAAAAATAAAACAAGTAAAATTCTGCCTCCTATTAAGGATGAATGAAGAACCAAACTTTCTAACCTAGCGTTCTAGTAATGTATTTCCTGCCTTGTCTGGCCCAGCATCTTGGCCAGTGGTGAAGAGGTGTGGCTGTAAAAGTGAACTCCTATTCTTCTCTTACCCTCGGTGTGTCTAGCCTGCGATGGGATGGGAGAAGAAGAGAGCCCGTATGTGTTGCAACTGAAGGATGTCTACAACAGCTGTGACACCACTGGAACTGGCTACCTGGACCGACTGGAACTCACTCAGCTCTGCCATAAGCTTCACCTGGAAAAGCAGCTGCCTTCCCTTCTGCAAACACTTCTTGGAGGTGACCACTTTGCCAGGGTGGGTATTCGATTCATTATAAAAAAGGAAAGCACTCAGGGCTATAATGGACTAATAGTGAGCATTTGATACATGAAACACACTTGTAAAAGAAAAAATATAAAGAAAAAGAATAGCATTTTTTTATTGGGCATCTTATGTTGTAGAAAGTCCTTAAAGATTTCTTTATTTAGTATAGTCACTTGCAGAGATTTTTGTTTTGCTTTTGCAGGGGAAAAAAAGGTTCTAATGATTTTTCTGGAGGTAAGGGTGATTGTTATAAGATAAGATTTGTATGACCATAAGGAAGCCCAGCTACTAAAATTATTAAACTATTATACAAATTTACACACTAACCACTAAAACCCCCCCAAATTACACTCACTGCCATCAAGTCAATTCCAACTCATAGATATCCTATAGGATAAAGTAATCTCATGTGGATTTCCAAGGCTGTAAATCTTTATGAGAGTAGAAAGCCTCATCTTCTTCCCAAGGAGTGGCTAATGATTTCAAACTGTTAACCCTACAGTTAATAGCTCAATAGGTAACTCACTACACCATCAGGGTTCCACCACTAAAATTAGTAATAAATTAAATTGAATAATTCTAGCAACTTCTTTAGTCTGAAATGGATCACAAATGCAGTTGAGGTGCATGTATAATTACTGGTGATTAGAATGTGAAAGGTGGAAACAATGAGAAGGAGCAGTTGGTGAAAGAAATGAAGCTGGCTATTGCATGATAGAATTTTGTAAGATTTCTTCCTTGCAAATACCATTTTTCAGCAACACGAGTGGTGAGTATACACACGGACTTTACCACATGGAAGACACAGGAATCAAAGAATACCTGAAGGAATCAGAACACCTGAAGAATAGATTTGACACATTGAACACTAATGACAAAAAATTGATGAGCTTTGGTATGACATCAACAATAGCATATATGAAAAGCAAAAAGTCACCAAAAAGACCTCAAAAAAAGAAAAGATCAAAGTGGATGTCCTTAGGTCTCAGCAGTCCTTGAGCCCCAGCAAGGAAGGTCTCAGGCGACCATGCACTTCTGGACCAATGGACGAACCCTTCCAAACAGCTTTCTGCTTTGTAAAGAATATCCCATCCTCCCCTTTTTTTGAGAATGCTGTTCTCCCCCCACTTCTATCATCTTTTTTCAAACTACATTTTTCTTTTTTCTCTTCATTTCTCTTTATCTTCTTTTTTTTCTTTCCTTATCATTCTACCTAAGTCTTTTTTATGTTTGTGGTCTCCATAACTTAATTTTGGCACCCCTTGATAGAATCAACTACCTACATCCAGCAGCTCAACCTAAAAGCTGAACCAAGATGCCATGGAAACAGCAGCAAATCTTGGTCCACACAATAAAACAAGAAAATCAGTCATAGACAAGTGAATAACACCCATACCTACAGGAGGTTTGTTGTTGTTTTTCCTGAAGAAAAGCTCCTGAACTACCAGCAAAAGAATTCAGATATTTTCAATAAAGAATTTAAGAGAACAATGGGAAAAACTAGAAATCGTACACCAAATTGAATCTATTAGATGAATAATGTGATAACAGAATTACACAACACTGTAAAAGACTAAAGCTATTGAGGAAGTAACAGAATTAGTGAGCTTGAAGACAAATCTCTCAATTAAATATATGAGAGGAACAATCAACAAAAAGAGCAAAGGAGTCAGAAAAGGCTTTAAAATAATGTAGGATACTCTCAAGGTGAGGAGGGACGGGAATCTACAAAGAAAAGAGTATAACAGATTCTGGGGGAAATCTTTCTCAGCAGCATACAAGAAGAGAAAGTAACTGTCCAGGGACTGAGAGAAGCCCACAGGAGAGACCCTGAAAGAAAATCATCATGACATATCCAGTTAATTGTGCCAATATCAAGGACAAGGAAAGTGTTGTAAGAGCAGCTAGGGGAAAACAGAAAAGTCACTTACAAAGGAAAACTAAAATGTATAAGCTGTTTTCCAGCAGAAATCATGCAGGCAAGAAAACAATTGAATGGCATGTATAAAAACACTGAAAGAAAAACCTGCCAAGCAAGAATCTAATATCTAGCAAAATTATCCCTTAGATATAAGGGACAAATAGGGTATTTCTAGACAAGAAAAAATTAAAGCAATGTATTAAAACAAGACCAGCATTATAAAAAATACTAAAGGTAGTGTTTTGGAGAAATGATCTACAATCACAGGCAAACATAGAGATAACATCATCTAAAAATCAATACACTTAAAACAGTTCTCAAAACATCACATAAATAAAAGAACAAAGCACAAAGAAAATACCACACACACAAGAAGAAAAACACTTGTCAAAATTATAGCAACAAACACATATATCAATAACATTATTGAATGTTAAGGGACTATCAGTTAAGAGACAGACTGTCAGACTGGATAACCAAAGACCCATCAATGTACTGCTTACAAGAAACAGCTTAAACATAAAGACAAAAAATTAAGTACATCCACCTACAAAAAATATATTTGACAAAGGGTCAAAAAGCATTAAATGAAATAGATGTAGTCTCTTAACAAATTATACTGGCAAAATTGGATTTCCATGTATAGAAGAATGAAGCAGAGCTCATACCTCATCCCTGTGTACAAAAACAAACACAATGAATCAGTGATCTAAATATGAACCACAGAACTATAAAGATTTTCAAGGAGGAAATAGAGACTAACTTAAGGGCTCTATTCCAGGTTATAGACACGCTATCAAATATAACTAAGAAACCTAATACAGTAGATGACAAAATAGATGATTGGGAAAGACATTTATGTGCATCAAAACACTTTATCAAGAGTAAAACAGGCACCCATGGAAGTGTTGAAATTTTTTGATAATGACACAACCAACAAGGGACTAATCTCTCAAATTTGTAGAAAACTAACATCTCAATAAGAAAAAGACAAATAACCCAGTTTAAAAGTGGACAAAGGACATGAACAAGCTGTTCACCAAAGATTACATCCTAATAGCTACAAACACGTGAAGAAGTAATCGTGATCACTAGCCATCTGAGAAATGAAAAAGCAATTATGAGATACTGCTTTACACTGAAACTGACTGCCATGTTAAAATCAGAGCAAAATAAAATTTAACATATGCTGTAGAGGCTGTAGAGAGATTAAACTCTTTGCACACTGCTGGTAGGACTGTAAAATTTTAAAACCACTGTGGAAAGTGATATCGCTGTCCCTAAAACTAGGAATAGAAATTTCATACAATTCAGCAGTTCCTCTGCTGAGTATATACCCTAGTAAGAGCCATAGTATGAACAAATACATGTACCCCCATGTCCATCACAGCACATTCACAACAGCAAGAAGGTGGAAAGAAACCAAAAGCCCATCCTCCAAGACTGGGAAAAGATACTGTAGTACAAACACACAATGGAATAGAATGTATAGCCAAAAAAAGAAAAAGAAAACACTTGAATCAGGAAGCATTGCACGACATGGGTGAACCTAGAGAACATTATGCTGAATAAAAGTCGCCAGTCACAAATAGACAAATAATAGACTACTGCTATAAGGGGGAAAAAACAAGATGAAATCATTCCTAACAAAGGGAAGAGACTTTGGAGATGGCCAGGGGGCATGGGGAGGGCAAGCAAAGAAAGACAAAGCAATTGGCTAGGTTTTGGACAAACCTTAACTTTGATGAAAGGGGAAATAGTAGTTGACAAGAGGGAGCAGAACAATCAAGGAGCAGGTAAAGAGTAAAGTACAAGCAAGAGTGGCCTGTGATCTTCCTGCGTTCTGCATCATTGCATGTGCTTGCCTGAGTCTGAAGATGTACTTATGGACCAGTATTGGACTAATGGATTTGAGTTGGACTGAACTGGGATGCTTTCTTGATATATAATCACTTCTTGATATAAAGCTCTTTCTTATACATATATGAGTGTTAACTGGAGTTGTTTTTCTGCTTATCTAGGCCTAACACAGACAGTTGATTAGTAATTTAAACAGTTGAATACAAAGCCAATTATCTGAAAGGTAAACCTAATTTACAATCTAAAAATTTTTTTCAGTTTTTAAAATCATTTTACTAGGGACTCATACAACTCTTATCACAATCCATATATACATCCATTGTGTCAAGCACATTTATACATTTGTTGTCATCATCATTCTCAAAACATTTGCTTTCTGCTTCAGCCCTTGGTATCAGCTCCTCATTTTTCCCCTCCCTCCCCACACCCCCTCCTTCATGAGCCCATGATACATTATACATTATTATTATTTTGTCATGTCTTACACTTTCCAACGTCTCCCTTCACCCGTTTTTTTGTTGTCCATCCCCCAGGAAAGGGATTATATGTAGATCCTTTTAATCGGTTCCCCCTTTCTATCCCACCCTCTCTCTACCCTCCCGGTATTGCCCCTCTCACTACTGATCCTGAAGGGATCATCTGTCCTGGATTCCCTGTGTTTCCAGCTCCTATCTGTACCAGTGTGCATCCTCTAATCTAGCCGGATTTGTAAGGTAGAATTGGGATCATGACAGTGGTGGGGAGGAAGCATTTTAGAACTAGAGTGAAGTTGTATGTTTCATTGTTGCTACACTGCACCTTAACTGGCTCATCGCCTCCCCGTGATGCCTCCATTCCCTATGATGGGCTTTGTGTCCCCACTCCACATTTCTCCTCATTCACAATGGTATCATTTTTGTTCTTTGATATCTGCTACCTGATCCCTTCTACACCTCGTGGTCACACAGACTGGTATGCTTCTTCCATGTGGGCTTTGTTGCTTCTGAGCTAGATGGCTGCTTGTTTGTCTTCAAGCCTTTAAGACCCCAGATGCTATATCTTTTGATAGCCGGGCACCATCAGCTTTCTTCACCACATTTGCTTACACACCCATTTGTCTTCAGCGATTGTGTTGGGATGGTGAGCATCATGGAATGTCAATTTAATAGAACAAAGTGTTCTTGCACTAAGAGAGTACTTGAGTGGAGGCCCACCCAATGTCCATCTGCTACCTTAATACTAAACCAAAAATATATATGCACATAGATCTATTTCCCCATCCTCATATATAAATATATTTACATATGTACATGCCTGCATTTAAACCTCAATAAATGCCCTTTGCCTCCTAGTTCTTTCCTCTATCTTCTTTTACTTTTCTTTTGTCCCACTATCATGCTCAGCCTTCATTTGGGTTTCAGGAATTCCTCTCAGTTACATTGCCCTTGATCAAGCCCTACCAGGCCTCTTACACCCTCCTCACCACTGATTTTGGATCACTTGTTCCCTTATCTTTGGGTTTGTTAACACCACTTCCTTTCTCCAACATCCCCCTCTCCCATGTTTCCACAAAACTGTTGGTTCCATTCTTCTCCTTGAGATTGTTTATCCATCCTATCCTATCTAGATAGACCTGCAGTGATATTATGCACAAAAACAAGACAGAGCAAAACAAAGGAACAAAAGAAAACAAAGCAACAACAAAACAATAACCAAAAAAGCCTGTAAATAGTTCAAGGTCTATTTGTTGACCTTTAGGAATGTGTTCCAGTCCAGTCTGATGGAATGGGACACCCTGGACCCAATGTCTATTTTTGCTACTCCCTCCAGACTTCTTGTTCTGCTGCCCTTGCGGTTCTGTTGTACCCCTTTAGTGTTTTGCCTCGGTGTAGTGGAGTCATATCGGACACAATTCCCACACTGTGTCTCTAGTGTTGCCCCCTGTAGGGCTATGGGTTAGTGAGGGATGTTGTGTTTCATAGTGGGGTTGGCCACATAGTCCTCTTGGTGCATTGGCTGCTCTGAGTGGGGATATTGTCCTCTAAGCTTGGTGGGCCAGGGTGTGCGCCATTCTCTCTTCCTCCCCCTTCATTTGCTCCCATGTGCTCTGATCAGACATGTCCCTCTCCCTGAGCTGTAGCTTCAGTGTTGTCCTATGAAGGGAATTTTTCTGCGGGGAGAGATGGCTGTCCACAGAGTTGGGATTGGGGCCAACCTCTCAGCCCTCTCTACTAGTTCCCTGTTTCATGCCAGTATGTTGCATTCACATCTTGGAGCACCAGGTTAAAGTCTGGTCCCTCCTTCCCTGTGGAGATATAAACAATACACTCCCCTTGGGTGGGTTAGTGAAACTTGTTCTTGAGCACTGAGTAGCCAAAGCATATGGAAGGAATGATGAAGAAAAATGGCTGACTAAGGAAACTTCAAAATGTTGCCAGAAAGACAAAGTCTTGAAATGTGTGATGACCTGGAATTAGAAGGACAAAAACAGAGAACATACTTAGCATCTCAAGCTGAAAGAACTAAAGGAAAAAGGCAAGCCTTCAGTTTCAATGTGGTACTTTCATAATCTCCTGTGGACTTGCAAAGGGGTGGTGTGTTGCCTGTCAATCAGGTCACAGCTCGATGGCCTCATTTGGAGACTCAAAGGAGATAAATGGCTCACTGGAGGGCAGACACACTCTCTCTGCTTGTCTTCCTGCTAACAAGCCACATGGAGCTACACTGATAGACCCCAAGCCCTTGAGGTGGAGTAACCACATGGAGACCCACGCCAGTGCCGAAATGCTTCCACCACCACTGGATCCACAAGACTTTCCACTCACTGGCCTGTGGTATTCCTGCATTCAGCATCATTGCTTGGCTGTGTGAGTCTAAAAAGGAATTTATGGACTAGTATTGACATACGGGGTAATATTGGATATATGGACTTGGCACGGATGTTTTCTTAATGTACAATTGCTATTTTATATAAAAATCTTTCTTATACACATGAGTCTCCCTGGATTTATTTCTCCTGTTTACCTGGACTAACACCTTCAGTATTAAAGAATTCCATGAGAAAGAAGATAGAGAAAGACAGTCATTTTGTAACAGAAACACCTGGTAGGCCATACAATCATTTCAAGAGCTAGCATCTGATCAAGAACCAATGATACTGAAGGAAAAGTCCAAGATGTACTGAATGTTTTAACAAAAAACAAGATTCCAGGAACCAACAGAATAATAATGGAAATTTCCCACAAGCTCATCACAAGCTTCACTCACTTCTATGACAAGAAATTTGGAAGATGGCTGCTTTGCCAACTGACTAGAAGAGATCCTTATTTGGATCCATTCCAAAGAAAAGTGACCCAGCAGAATGTGGAAATTACTGAATGGTATTATTAGTATCACATGCAAGCAAATCTTATGGTTGTAGCAGAATACCAGGGAGCTTCCAGAAATTCAAGCTACATTCAAAGAGGAAGCGAAACAAGGGCTGTCCTTGCTGGCATTGGATGGAGCATGGCTGGAAGCAGAACGTCAGAAAGATGATTTGTTGTGTTTTATTGACTGTGCAAAGGCATCAGACTGAGTGGATAAGAACAAACTATGGATCACACTGATAAGAGTGGGAATCCAGGACACTTAATTGTGCTCAGGTGGAGCCTGTATATGGGCCAAGAGAGAGTCGTTGGGACAGGACAAGGAGCTATTTCATGGTTTAAAATCTGGAAAGGTGTGCATCAGGGCGGATCATTTCGCCATACTTATGAATCAGTTTGCTGAGCACGTAATCTAAGAAGCTGGGCTATGTGAAGAAGAAGGTGGCATCAGGATTGGAAGAAGACTTTAATAAACACCTGTACTTGCAGGTGAAACAACTTTGCTTGCACCAAGTGAGGATTATTTGAAGCACTTGATGTAGATCAAGGATTATAGTCTTCTGCATGGATTACAACTCACTGTAAAGGAAACAAACAAACAAAATATCTTCACAACTGGACCAATAGACAACACCTTGATAAACAGAGAAGATATTGAAGTTGTCTAGTATTTTATCCCTACTCCTAATCCCAAGCCTAAATGTATCCATATCTACACAGGCACCCTGAGTTTCTTTTCTCTAGAGAACCCGGCTTACGAAAACATATCTTTTAAAGTTGAAATTGAGTAATCCTGGCTTTGGACAGGAGAGAAAAGAATTGTAATGTAAGATGAAAGAAAAGCTGCTGACAGATTAATTTAAGTGTGTAATGTGGTTTGGGGTCAATGAAATCCAAAAATGAAACCAATATACAAGGTGCCCCCCAAAAAAATGTGATGTGAGGGGGATAGTGCATTTGGAATTCGTTCTACCAGGTCAGACTGTTAATCAAGCTTTCTATTTAGAGGTTCTGAAAAGATTGCGTAATGTGTGCAGCCAAAATGGCCTGAATTATGGCAGGCAGAGGACTGGTTTTGCCACCATGACAATGCACCTGCTCACACAGCCATCTCAGTGCACCAATTTTTGGCCAAGAAAGCATGCCTCTTTTATCCACGCACTTCACTCACCTGACTTCACTCTGGGTGACTTTTTTTGTTTCTGTACAGCAGAGGGACATGTAAGGGCAGTGAAGAGGGGTAGGGGGTCGGGGAACAAGGGTGGTGCTGTCAGCCATCCAAACAGCGGAGTTTGAAAAGTGTTTCCAAGAAAGGAATTGCAGATTTGGCAAATGTATTAAGTGTAATGTGATATGGTGGTTTAGTTAAAAAATTTAAGTACATATGTTGGCAGGGGGGAATCCATTTTTTTGAGGGTGCCCCCTCATAGGTATCAATTTATGTTTTTGACATCAACATACATTCAGTGAGAAGGAGACACAAACAGAACAGCTGAGATACCTTTAATAGAGGCAGACCCACAAAGATGTGAGATGTTGAAATTATTTGGCATAAAATATAAGACTGTATTAGGGAGATAGAAGATAAACTTGAAAATACCGACCAGAAAGAGGGAGCTCTAAATTAAAATGATATAACAAATGAGCAAATAATCAAAACTTAAGAGAACTAAAAAATATGGAAGCCAAAATTAAACATCAAATGAAAAAGCTTAGCAGTGAATTATTTAAAAGTAAAGATAGTATTCATATGCTGGATTTATCCAGGTTGCAACATGATGATAAAAAAATAAGCAAAAGTAAAGAGCAAGAAGGTTCAACATTCCTTTAGTCACAGTGCCTGTAAGCAAAGACTGCATGAGACCCAGA
Organism: Tenrec ecaudatus; assembly: GCF_050624435.1. Taxonomy (NCBI): domain Eukaryota; kingdom Metazoa; phylum Chordata; class Mammalia; order Afrosoricida; family Tenrecidae; genus Tenrec; species Tenrec ecaudatus. The sequence goes on along the minus strand of NC_134541.1, from coordinate 80,164,474 downwards.
CATTGGCATACAGATAATCACTGATTTTTCCCCCTGAACTGTGTAAACATTATTTATTCTTGGAATTCCACATATCTTTGGAAGTCCAAGCAGGATAGATGAAGAAAATCCATTCGTGGCTACTTTTCTTGATGCTGCAGAAAAACAAAGACTTAGAGAACATATTAAAAGTAGCCAGAAATGGACGTACATGGTTTCTGTATTTTTTAAACAAAATCATTAAAAGTAAATCTGTAGTTAACTCATAATAAAATGTCCAATATTTAAAAAGGCAAAATATAGCCAGTATAAATATTTATCGCACAAATGAATCATAGTTTGACAGCTGGCTTCTGAAATATAGCAATCTAAACCAGAAAACAATGGATTATCTTCAATTGGACTAGAAGAAAATAAGTGCCACCCTGAATTGCATACTAACAGAAAACAAAACTCAAACCATTGAGCTGATTCCAACTCACAGCTGCTCTACAGGACTGCACTGTAGATGTCTCAGGCTGTAAATCTTTACATGTGCAGAAAACCTCATCTTTCTCCAATATAACAACAGATAGGGGTTTTGAGTTGCTGACTGTGTGCTAAGCAGCCAAATTCATAGCCCACAGTGCTACTATAAATTCCATACCAAGAAAAATTATCTGTAAAAAATAAATTAAATCAAAACATGTAATATAAGCTAAAATAGTGTACTATCAGAATATTCAAGAGGTAAGGAAATTCTAAAGCATATACTTTAAATAGGAGGGATGGGGAATCCAGAATGAAATCAGAAATAGAAGAAAGTGGATAATTCTCAATGAACACTGACTAAGATATAATATAGTAGTTAAAAATATATAACTCTATGTCAATAGTAACATCACTATAGTCAGTGGTAAGGCACTGTTAAGCAAAGGATTTTATAAATGCGTGGTATGTCTTATTAGACTCCAATACATGTATTGTTAACTTATATATCTCCAAAATGATGTTCTTGATGTCCGCCAACAGCCCATCGGGTGTTTTGTCTTTTTTTTAGTGACCAATCTGCCAAATTGGTTCTTAATATCTATTCCAAATTCAGGTGGGATAGACTTAAGATTGTATTTTGGCTTTTGTGGTCTTGCTTTAATTTTCTTTAGCTTTAACCTGAACTTATAAATGAGAATTTGATTATCTGCTCCACAGTCAGCCGCTGGCCTGGGTTTAGCTGCTGATATTGAGCTTCTCCATTGTTTCCTCCCGCAGTTGAAGTCATTTTGATTTCTGTGTATTCTATCTGGGGAAGTCCATGTGTATAGTCAGTCACCTTTTGTGTTGTTGAAAATGATATTTACTATGAACAGTTGTTGGTCTTCCAAATTCTATCTTGTGATCTCTAGTTTCTATCACAAGTCCATATTCTATTACATGTCAAACTACTGCTTTTTCCTCTTTGTTTTCAATTTTTGCATTCTAATCACTAATAATTGTCAATGAATCTTGATTGAACACTTGATCAATTTCTGACTGAAGATATTCTTTGATTTCTTCAACTGGTCTCGTGCAACACCAGTGTTTGAGGTTGTTGCATACATTTGAATAATAGTTATATTCATTGGATTGCCTTAAAGAGAGTTAGATATAATTTTATCACAGACAGCATTGTACTTCCAGATTGCCATTTTGCAATGTCTTCTTTGAAAATTCCATTCCTCTTGATTGTGTCAATACCAGCAGAGTAAACCATATGATTCTGTAATTCACAATGGCCAGTACCAAAACATTTCCGCTCACTAGTGCATAGGATATTGATCCTTATGCATTCCACGTTATTTTTGCTGACTTCCAGCTTTCTTAGATTCATACTTTGCACATTCCACATACTGACCATTAGCAGATTTTTGCAGTTCTTTCTTCTTATTTTGGGTTGTGCCCTGTCAACCAATGAAGATCCTGGAGGTTCCACTCTCACTGGCATTACCCCACTCAAGTCACCATGGTTGCTCCATTCTGAGAAAGCAGCTCCAACTCAGTAACATTTCAAGTGCCCTCTGCCCCGGGGTGCCCCTCATCTGACACTGTCTTCAACATTGTTCTACTTCCCTTCATTAGGCCTTCAGTGTTTGACAGTGTTTTAAACTATGCGCATAAGGTTTTCAGCTGCTGCTTTCTCCAATGTGGCCAGCCACTGATTCCTTCTTTGTTGTATGTCCTTAGTTTGGAAGTTCCCCTGAAACCTGTTCACTTTGGGCAAACCTGCTGGCATTTGAAATACCAACGATGTAGCTTCCAGCATCACAGCAACACATAAGCCACTACAGTAGGACAAACTGACAGACAAGTTTCAAGGATTTTGTCTTGCTTTTATCCACAATCTGTGCTCATAGTATGAGATCAAAAGACAAGTTGCGTTGGGTAAATCTGCTGCACAAGACCTCTTGTGTATTAAAAAGCAGGATGTAATTTTGAGGACTAAGGTGTACCTGACCCAAACCCTGGGATTTTCATCTGCCTCATCTGCATGTGAAAGTTTGACATTGAATGAGGGAAACAGAAGAAGAATCAATGCGTTTTAATTGTGCTGGAGAATAATGAAAGTGCCACAAACTGCTAAGTGGACAAACTTAGGTGTCTTAGAAGAAGTGCCTCCAGGGTGCTACCTAGAAGCAAGGATGGTGAGACTTAGTCTTACGTCCCTGGGAAAGGACATTATGCTTGGTAAAGTGGAGGGTAATGAAAATGAGGAAGGTCCTCAAGGAAGTGAATTGACACAGTGGCTGTATCAGTAGACTCAGGCATAGGGATAATTGTGGGAATGTCTTAGGACCAGGCAGTGTTTCATTCTGTTGTGTATAGGTTTGCTATGGGTTGGAACTGACCCAATGGCACCTAACAACAGCAGCAGCAACAAAAGATTGTTAAATTAGAAATAAAATACTGTCATAAAAGGCACATCTACAGTATAAGCATTAGAAAATTTGAAACTGACCATTTACTTATATATAATATAGATATAGATAGATATGGAATATTAATGAAAAGAAAGATGAAATGTTATTTTAATCATTTTATTGGGGATCATATAATTATTATCACAATCCATACACACATTAATTGTGTAAAGCACACTTATACATTCATTGCCCTCATCATTCTCAAAATTCGCCTTCCACTTGGGTTCCTGGAATCAGCTTCTCATTTCCTCTTTTCCCTCCCCCTCCCCCCTCCCTCATGAACCCTTAATAATTTATAAATTATTATTTTATCTTATCTTACACTGCTGGTGACTCCCTTCATCCACTTTCCTGTTGCCCATCCCCCAGAGAAGAGGTTATATGTAGCTCCCCAAGATTGGTTCCCCCTTTCTACACCCCCTTCCCTCCTGGTATCGCCACTCTCACCGTTGGTCCTGAGGGGTTCATCTGTACTGAATTCCCTGTGTTTCCAGATCCCAACTGTACCGCTGTGTATCCTCTGGTCTAACAAGGCTTGCAAGGTAGAATTGTGATCATGATAGTTGGGGGGGGGAGGAAGCCTTTAAGGACTAGAAGAAGATTGTGAGTTTCAGTATTGCTATACTGAACCCTGAGTGACTCATCTTCTCCCCACTACCCTTCTGCAAGGGATGTCCAGTTGTCTACAGATGGGCATTGGGTCCCCTTCATGCACTCCCCTCATTCATGATGATATGATTCCCCACCCCCGCTTTTGGTGCTTGAAACCTGGTCCCCACGGCCCTTCATGATCACATATGTTGGTGTGCTGCTTTCATGTGGGCTTTGTTGCTTCTGAGCTAGATGGCCACTTGTTTACTTTCAAGCCTTTAAGTCCCCAGATGCTGTATCTCTCAATAGCTGGGCACCACCAGCCTTCTTCACCACACTTACTTGTGCACAAATTTGTCTTCAGCATTTATGTGGGGAAGGTGATGACACAATGATCGTTTTCGTTCTTTGGTGTCTCCTACATGGTCCATTCAACACCTTGTGTTCACTTAGGCTTGTGTGCTTCTTCTCTGTGGGCTTTGTTGCTTCTGAGCTAGATGGCTGCTTGTTTGCCTTCAAGACTTTAAGACCCCAGACGCTATATCTTTTGATAGCCGGGAATTTTTTAAAGAAGAGAATATAAATTCTAAGGTTAGAAAACATTACTGGAGGAACAAGTCATCGTTTCTTAATGATAAATGGCTCCGTTTACCAAGAGGTGTGTCCCAACGATTACACACTTAGGTGTGTAGCCTAGAGAAGCACATTAAGGACAAGCTCTTCAAAGTAAAATTGTTTCAATAGCCAAATAGTGGGAGCAATTTCAATCTTAGCAGGAGATTCAGCTAATGTATTGTTGCACAGTTACTCTGGAACACTGTACAGCAAAGAAAAGGAATGCATTACATGTGTGCACAGCGACTTAGATGGATATGGCAAAAATAATATCAAGAATAATATTGAACCAAAGAAGCAAAGCCTAAAAGAACATATACATATGATTCCATGTAGATCAAATCTTTAAGAAGACAAAACCACACTATATTGTTTAGGGGTGGACAAAATGAGGTATAAAAAGGCATAAACGTGAAAGTAGGAACCAAGGGATTTAATCAGGAAGAGCAATATAGCAGATTCCTTCTGAGGTATTGGAAATGGTCTGTTTTTTAGGGTGACCATGGATATTTTCTTCATATAAACTTTTTTGTGACCAACTCTTTTCCACACTGTTTATTCCCTAATTATGTTATTTTGTTTTCTTTTTTAAATTGCTGTACATTTTGCAGTGGGGAGGATTATGGCTCACTCCTATTTTCATTACTATACTCTTAAAAATTTGAAAACATGAAATGTTCTAAGTGAGAGAAATAACAATAAAATGTTTTCATCTGGAAAAGAAGCAAGACACTAATTATTAAATATATGAGCCCTCCAAGCAGAAAGAAAATGTTTTTAAAATGATGATGTACAAATATGTTTGATACATTTGCTGTATGGATTGTTATAAGAGCAGTAAGAGCCCCAAGAAGATGATTTATTTTATATATATTGTTTTAGTCTGGGTACTTTAAAGAACAAATCCACAGAAACTCATGTATAAGAGAGAGTTTTATATAAAGGTTAAGTGTGCATCAAGAAAACATTCCAACCCAGTGCTGCCCAAGCCCACAAGTCCAACATTAACCCATATGTCCAACACCAGTCCACAAAGTTCTCCTCCATCTCACAAAACACACACAATGATGCCGACTGCAGAAGGAAAGCTGAGTCAGTGAACGTGTAAGCATCTCAGCGCTGGCAGGGGTCTCCACATGGGTGCTCCAGCACCCAGGGCTGAACCGGGGTAGGTCCATGTGGCTTCTCTTCAGGGATGTATTGCAGGAAGTGAGCCTTGCCAGCTAAAGCAGGGAACTGGCTAAGGCAGCTGCACCCTGGTCTGACCATCACAAAGCAAGGGACCTGAGAACTAGAAAGATGAGGCTCACTGAGCCATTTAACCCCACATGTGTTTATTGGTTAGGTTGGCATAATAAACTAACACACACACACACACACACACACACACCCTTACCCTCAAAGTAGCATTAACCTGTTTTTACTTCAATTCACTCAGGTGAACTTTGAGGAATTTAAGGAAGGTTTTGTGGCAGTATTGTCATCAAATCCTGGTGATGATCCCTCTGAGGATTCAGACAGTAATTCTTTGGAAGCAGGTAAGCAGATTTCTCATCAACTACAGCTTATTTTCATTGTTGATTTGTTATTTGGGAACTATAATATTCTAGTTGAAAAATGTAAACGTTCTGTAAATGAAATTCTAAACTCTACTTTCTACTCTATCATTACCAAGCTGTGTGGTCTTGGGTTGTTGTCTTCTTGTCTGCATTCATTTATAAATTAGTGTCAAATATGGGTTATATCTGCATCATAGGGTTGTTGCCAAAATAAAATAAACTAATGTGGAAGAATTAAAGATTTTAAGAATTAAAGGTGCAATGCAAATATGTTCTTGTGTCCTCCCAAGGTTGACAAAACAAGCAAGATTGCTACAGCCCATGAACAGATTTAAGTACATGTTTAGTCTCAGATAAACATGACCTATAAGAGTCTTGTCACTGTATGGGCTTGATGGGACAAAGAATACACTTTTAAACAGAAGTGATGATCTCAAGAGAAGAACTAGCTGAAGGAGTGGGGTAAACCACCAGGCTCTGGGTCAGGTCAGAAGATGGAGAGTGAGTGGGAAGTTCAGTGGAAGAGTTTTAAGGGAAGGATCCAAAGCAGGGAGCATCAGGTCAAGAATATAGATACTCTTAAGGGATGAGATTTGGAAGATGATGACTAAAGTACCCATTGGCTGTCACTACTTGTGTTAGTCCGGGTCACTAGGAAACAAATCCAGACACTTTCATATGTATATAAGTGAGAACTTTAGCCGTATAGCACCGACAAAACACACATCATTCCTCTAGCTTCTGAATGCTTCCTCCCCAAATACTATGAGGCAATTCTACCATACAAATCTGACTAGACCAGAGTACACACATTGGTACAGATAAGAGCTCTCCACAAATGGAATTCAGGACAGATAACCCTCAGGAATAGTAGTGGGAGCAGCAATATCAGGAGGGCAGGGGGGTTGAGGGGAGAGAGAACCCTCACAAGGTTGGATATATAGCCCGCTCCCCAGGGGCATGAATAACAGATATGTTGTTAAAGGGAAACAACGGACAGTGTAAGACACAAAATAACAATAATATATCATTGATCAAGGATTCACAAGTGGGAGGATGGAGGAGTGAAAAAAAAGAGCTGATACTAAGGGCTCAAGTACATAGAAGATATTTTGGAAATGTTGATGGCAACATAAGACAAATTGGCTTAATACAATTGAATGATGGATTGTCATAAGATTTGTAAGGGCAGGCTAATAAAATGATTAATAAAAATAAAATAAGAGTTGTGCAAAAATAAAAAGTATAAAATCTGGATGTATAAAAATCAGATAGCTTTATATCAAAGAGTAATTATATATTAAGGAAATATCCCAGCCCAGTCCAGATCAAGTCCGTAAGTCCGACATTAGCCCATATATCTGATACCAATCTATAAATTCCTCTTGACATTCACACAGCATGTACAATGATGTGCTGGGAGATCACCGGCCAGTGGATGGAAAGTTGTGTGGGTCCTGTGGCACTGGAAGCATCTCAGTACTGGCATGGGTCTCCACGTGGCTCTCCCAGCTCCAGGGCTCTAACTACCATCAGCATAGCTCCATGTGGCTTTTCAACAGGAATGTACAGAAGAGAGAGTGTGTCCTGCCTCCAGGAAGGAAGCAGTTCTCCCAGAATCCCATGTGAAGGCCATGCCTACAAGGAGGCATCAATCAAGCTGTGACCTGATTGACAGGCTAGACTTCACTCCTTCACCCAAGTTGACAGGATATTATGTAGCTGCCACCCACCTCCATTGGGCTCAGTCTGTGAGAAAATAGTCATTTGATTTGCTTAGTAACCGGAGCTGAGGTGCCTGTGTTAAGAATGGCTGAAATGTCCATGGGTACATTCCCTTGTGAATGAGAGCAGGTGTATCTGAACATGGTGAAGGTGGTGTTGATTATCATAGGGCAGAGGCAGGAAGAGCACTTTCCTCCTTTACTCCCTCCTCAGTAGAAAGGAGTATTGACTGTGGGATGGCACTTTTGGGAAGGACCTGGGAAAGAGGAAAGAAAAAAAAATAGAGAAAGCAGTGTCCTCTATATTCCTGGCCTTGAATTTTAAGTATATATCATATATGTATTGTATCTAACCCTCAGACATTCTGAGGCATTAGTGTACATGGTATTCATGAAAAGAAATTGATCAAGAGGTATGAAGGAATTTTTCCAAGATACCATGATGGCCAGAAATATGGGTCCAGGCTTTCCAGCTTTCAGCTCTGGGAATTTGCACAGGCACCATTACTGGAAGCCTGCACTAACAGTGGCTACTCATATTGGCTCTTCCCCGTCCTGCTGATTGCAAAAATACCTGCATATGGTGAAAAGCACCCTGTACTTTTAGGACAGGGGCTGGAGTCTGCATGATACTGGATGAGGCATTAATTGCTTGGTTTTCCTTTTTTAAATGTGAGGAAGGCCCTTGCCTTTTCAAACTCGCAGGATTTAAAATTTTGATTGCATGATCCCGTATGTGAAAGTCCCTTAAAATAATGAATGCCTATTGAGTTAGTTTATTGTGCCAACCTGGTCGATAAACACATGTGGGGTTAATTGAAGGGTGGATGGATAAATGGCTCGGTGAGCATCACCTTTCTAGTTCTCAGGTCTCTTGCTTTATGATTGTCAGACCAGGGTACAGCTGCCTTAGCCAATTCCCTGCTTCAGCTGGCAAGGCTGACTTCCTGTAATACATCCCTGAGGAGAAGCCTCATGGACCTACCCTGATGCAGCCCTGGGTGCTGAAGCAGCTGTGTAGAGACCTCTGCCAGCACTGAGATGCTGACACATTCACTGGCTCAGCTTTCCTTCTGCAGTCAGCATCATTGTGTCTATTTTGTGAGATGGAGGAGAACTTTGTGGATTGGTGTTGAACATATGGATTAATGGGTTAATGTTGGACTTGTGGGCTTGGGCAGCACTGGGTTGGGATGTTTTCTTGATGTGCACTGGGTACTTTGTGTTAGTACCCAGACTAACACATCTGTGTCATTGAGACAGAAAGTACTGTTCTCAGTGCTAGAGAACACAAAGTATTTTTCCCAGATATACAGAAGTTCTAGCTTAAGATTCGCGACCTGTGAGACATATGTTTTGTTCCTCCAAAGAAACAAAAAGCTGTTTCAGGACTTAGGCTTTTTCTTACTGATATCAATTGTTTGTTTTTTCTTTCAGAATACAATCTGTAAGCTTCCCTCAATTAAATGGCTCATATACCTGACCGGAAACACCACCCCTTGTGCCAGTTAATGGAGTAAAGATTCCATTACTTGAATTTCTGACTCTATACTGTTAATTCTACCAAACCCACCCAAACTCACTGCCATGGAGTTGATTCCAATGCATGGTGACCCTAGGTCAGGGTAGAACTTTCCTTGTGGGTTTCTAAGACTTTGAGCCTTTAAGGAAGTAGAAAGTCACATCTTTCTCTAGTGGAGCAGCTCATGATTTCGAACTGCTAACCTCTTGGTTGGCAGACTAGCATTTAACCACTACTCCACCCAGGCACCCATTGGTCTTACAGACACTGGAATTTTATGAGTCTGGTAAACCCAGCCTGTTGTTTGAAACTAAAACTTATCTTTCAGTTTTTCATACTATGGAGTTACTATGTTACTGGAAGTTAGCCGGAGGTTCACCCAAAGTGAACAGATTTGAGCAAAGCTTGCAGACTAAGATTAGGAACAAAATTGTCTAATAAAGTCCTATGAGTATATAGTGATGGTTGGAAGGTACTCACAACAATGGAATTGATCATACCAACAACCATAAAGATTGCCCAGGACTAGTCAAGATTTTGTACTTTTCGTGTGGTGTCGCTATGAAACAGCAGCTAATGACAGCAACACCATTCTTTTATAGGAGTGCTTCTTTTCTGCTTATCGATTTCATCCTATCTTGTCAAGCCAAATGCCTCAGCCCACTTGGGTACCCATGCTTCCTTTCCTCCTGTGTCCCTGAATTCCATGTTCCTTTAGGGCTTCGTCTCACTTCCTGTGCTCTCTATGTGACATTCTGTTCTTCCTGATTTCTAATCAGATTGCTAATGATTCCTACCATTCCCTGCCCCGCCCCACCCTGGACTCAGAAAAATGTCTGCCCTCCAGGGATTAATTACATTTTTTAAAATCACTTTATTGGGGGCTCATAAATTCTTATCACAATCCATACATACATCCATTGTGTCAAGCACATATGTACATTTGCTGCCATCATCATTCTCAAAACATTTGCTTTCTACTTGAACCCTTAATATCGGCTGCTCATTTTCCCCCTCCCTCCCCACTGCCCCCTACCTCATGAACCCTTCATCATTCATAAATTATTATTTTGTCATATGTTTCACTTTCCGAGATCTCCTCCCGCCCTCTTCTCTGCTGTCCATCCCCTAGGGAGGAGACTATACAGATTCTTGTAATCAGTTCCCCCTTTCTACCCCACATTCCCTCCACCCTCCAGGCATCGCCACTCTCACCACTGGTCCTGAATGAGTCATCTGTCTTGGATGACTGTGTTTCCAGTTCCTATCTGTACCAGTGTACATCCTCTGGCCTTGCCAGATTTGTAAGGTAGACTTGGGATCATGAGACTGGGAGGAGGAAGCATTTAAGAACTAGAGGAAAGTTATATGTTTCATCATTGCTACCCTGCACCCTAACTGGCTCATCTCCTCCCCATACCCTTTAGTAAGGGGTGTCCGGTTGGCTACCAATGGGCTTTGAGTCTCCACTCTGCACTCACCCACCTTTACCATGATATGATTTTTTTGTTCCTTGATGCTTGATACCTGATCCCTTCAACAGCTCGTGGTCACACAGGCTCATGTGCTTTTTCCATGTGGGCTTTGTTGCTTCTGAACTAAGTGACCACTTATTTATCTTCAAGCCTTTAATACCCCAGATGCTATATCTTTTGATAGCTGGGCACCATCAGCTTTCTACACATATTCTTATGCACACGTTTGTCTTCAGTGATCGTATCAGGAAGGTGGGCACCCACTGATATGATTTTTAGTTCTTTGATATCTGATAACTGGTCCCTTCTACACCTTGTGGTTAGACAGGCTGGTGTGCTTCTTCCATGTGGGTTTTGATGCTTCTCAGCTAGATGGTCGCTTGTTTATCCTCAAGCCTTTAAGGCCTCAGATGCTAGATCTTTTGATAGCCGGGCACCGTCAGCTTTCTTCACCACATTTGCTTATGTACACAGTTTCCTTCAGCTATCGTGTCGGGAAGGTGTGCATCCTGGAATGCCAATTTAATAGAACAACATGGTCATGCATTGAGTAAGTGCTTGAGTGGAGGCCCAATGTCCATCTCCTGCCTTATTACTAAACTTATAAATATATGCACATAGATTTCCCCACACTCATATAAATATGTTTACATACGTATATTCCAGTCTTTAGACCTCTATAAATACTCTTTGTCACCTAGTTCTTTCCTCTATTTCTTTTTACTTTCCTCTTGTCCCACTATCATGCTCAGCTTTCATTTGGGTTTCAGTAATATCTCTTGGTTTCATTGCCCTTGCTGAATCCCTACCAAACCTCTCACAAACTCCTTGCCACTGATTTGGATCACTTGTTGCTCCGCTTTCCCTGGGTTGGTCAGCACCACCTCCTTACCCCCACCACTCCCTCTCCCATGTCCCGTGGAACCATTGGTCCCATTGTTTTCTCCTCCAGACTATTAATCCAGTCTATCTTATCTAGATAGATCTGTAGAAATAATAATATATACGGAAAATCAAGCCATATCAAGACAGGCGATGAGTGAGAAAACAGCAATGACAACAAAAATGGAAACTAATTACCCATAGAAGAATAAATTAATTGGAAGAAAAAAATTTTTTTTTTGTGACAGAAGGCTTTAATTTTAAAGACCTCAAAGCAGGAACAGAGTAGCCTTTCCTGATTTATACAGAAGAGCCAACACTGCTGATGGCTTGATTATAACAGTCACATACCGCTTTTTGTGTCATGGGTCATTTATCACTCATAAGATTTTCTAAGAAGTCTAAAACCCATGAAGAATATTTATAAACTTACAAACTCACAAATTTATACTGAAGAGCAATTTAAGTTAAAGCATTCCCCTCTAATGAGAGAATTAAAGACTGCACATCTGCCTTGTGCTTTACAAGGACAATTTACATCCTGTTGATGTAGAATGGTATTAATGTCTGATAGTTACGATGACCCGAAAGGCTGCAGGGTGAGCACCATCCCACTTTGCCTTGGACATGCTTCTGGCTGAGAGTGAGCAGAGCTGACTGAAGAATTCTCCACATGGTTCCACCTGTCAGTGTGTGGTCTTAAGAGAGTCAAAACACGAGTCTCACACGGGAAGTCAGAATCGATCTGCTGCTCTGCTGGCCATCGCACGGATGTTGCCATAAACCTTTGATGGAGGATTTCCCAGAATGAGGTTGCAAATGGCCGTTCTTGCCATCTTGATGTTTTGGAAAGAGCCAAGAATGTGAACTTTCACATCGGCCAGGACAATCCGTGTCCGGGTCACGTTCTCAATGGTGAATTTGGTTTTCCCTCCTTTGCCAGCGATCCGTCCGATTGCTCTCGAGAGGTGGTCTCCCTTTAACAGCTTAACGTCTGTAACTTCAAAGGACTCGAGGAAGAGGTCGTCCAGCCTGATGAGGGCGAGGGCGTCCTCGACCTGAAACCCCAGAATAAAGGCTTTCACGAAGTCAGCGGCTTTTGTCAGGGCACTGACATCCTGGGTTTCTTTACAAGTCCTGATTTCCACATTCCGCGATTTCAAGTTAAAGCGGATCTGAAGTCCCAGGTGCTCTACAACAGGCGTGAAGATCTTCATCCAGTTCTCTTTCAGTGGTGTGTATCTGTTCGCTGGCACGGGGACTTTCCTCGTTTCTTCTTTTCCGCCCAAGAGCCCATCCCCGGAGAGGGGCGGGAAGACGGGCCTCTTCGCGGGCCAGGCCTCCTCAGTGCCCATGCGGTCCCCGTCTTTGCTCTCCTCAGTCACCGACAGCTGCTTAGCCTGCCGTTTCCTCGTCCGCCGGCTTCCCTTGCGAGTGATGTGAACGAAACCGTCCGCGGCCCCGGCGCTCTGCGCCTCCATCTCGCCTTCCATCCCCGGGACTCGGAAGAAAAATTTTTAAAAGGAAGTAAAAACCTGTAAATAGATGAATGTCTGATTTTTTTAATCTCTAGGCGTGTCCTACAGTCAGGTCCAATGGGGTGCCATGCTCTGGCCCCAGAGTCTGCCCTTTGTACTCCCTCAGGGCTCCCTGCTCTGCTCCCACAGTTGCTCTGCCACTCACTTTTAGTGGTTTGCCTCCCTGTCGTAGGGTCAGTCTGGGCCAGTCCCAACGCTGAGTCTCCAGTGTTGTCCTCCTTAGTGCCCTGGGCCAGCAAGGGACAGCATGTCTCGTAGTGGGATCATCCATGTTGTCCACTCTGCCCATTGGCTGTTTAGAGCGGGTGTATCGTCTTCCAGGCCTGATGGGCCAGGATGTGCTCCACTCTCTCTTCCTCCCCCGTCATTTGCTCCCATTTGCTCTTATCAGACGTGCCCCTCTCTCCTAGCTGCAGCTTCAGTGCCATCCTCTCAAGTAAATTCTTCTGGAGGAGGGGCAGTTGTCCACATAGCTGGTATGGGGGCTGAGCCCTAAGGCCCCTCCACTGGCTCCCCACTCCTTACCAGCACACTGTATTTGTCTGGCACTGGCTTTGTAACTGGTCCCTCTTTCCCTGTGGAGACATAAACAATACCTTCCCCTTGGGTGGGTCAGTACCTTATTCCCCCATCACACATTTTTTTTTTTTTTTTGCTTTCCCCTTTCCTCCTTCCATCCTCTTTTATTTGGCTACCATATATACCTATGGAATTGGTCTGGCCCCTGCCATACTACCTGGACCTCACCCCTGGAGTGTTTATATACAGTAGCTTTTTCCCTGGGCTACTTTTGCAGTTACCTTTCTGGTCTTTATATATATATAAAACCTCAGCGCACTTATGTTATACTTGTCCTTTTGTGCTTGGCTTACTTCACTTAGTATAATTTCCTCCAGTTCTTCCCATGTGGCGTTATGCTTCATGCGTTCATCACTGCTTTTTAGCGATGCATAGTACTCCATTTTATGTATGCACCACAGTTTTTTAATCCATTCGTCTGCTGATGAAAATTTGGATTGATTGCAACTCCTTGCGATTGTGAACTGTGTCGTAATGAAAATTGGACCACAGATGTCTGGCCGTGTTTTGTTTCTTGCCTCTTCTGGGTATATGCCCAGTAGGGAGATTGCTGGGTTGTATGGAAACCCAATTTCCATCTTTTTCAGAAATTGCCAAATCGATATCCATCGGGGTTGTACATACCTACAGGTCCACCAGCAGTGGATGAGAGTTCCTATTTCACCACAGCCCCTCCAACACTTATTCCTTTCTGATTTTTTGAATTGGGCTATCTTTGAGGGTGTTAGGTGGTATCTCAGAGTTGTTTTGATTTGCATTTCTCTTATGGCTAATGATCAGGACCATTTTCTCATATGTTTATTGGCCATTCGGATTTCAGACTCTGAAACTTCTGTTCAGGTCCTTTGCCCACCTCCTCAGTGGGTAATTAGTTTCTCTCTCTCTCTCTCTTTTTTTTTTTTTTTTTTTAACATTTTATCAGGGGCTCATACAACTCCTGTCACAATCCATACATATACATACATCAATTGTATAAAGCACATCTGTACATTCCCTGCCCTAATCATTCTCAAAGCATTTGCTCTCCACTTAAGCCCCCTGAATCAGGTCCTCTTTTTTTCCCCCTCCCTCCCCGCTACCCCCTCCCTCATGAGCCCTCGACAATCCACAGATCATTATTTTGTCATATCTTGCCCTATCCGGCATCTCCCTTCACTCCCTTCTCTGTTGTCCGTCCCCCAGGGAGGAGGTCACATGTAGATCCTTGTAATCAGTTCCCCCTTTCCAAACCACTCACCCTCTACTCTCCCACTATCGCCCCTCACCCCCTGGTTCTGAAGGTATCATCCACCCTGGATTCCCTGTGCCTCCAGCTCCTATATGCACCAGTGTACAACCTCTGGTCTACCCAGACTTGTGAGGTAGAATTCGGATCATGGTAGTTGGTGGAGAGGAAGCATCCAGGATCTGGGGGAAAGCTGTATTCTTCATCGGTGCTACATTGCACCCTGACTGACTCATCTCCTCCCGTAGACCCCTCTGTGAGGAGATCTCCAGTGGCCGACAAATGGGCTTTGGGTCTCCAATCTGCACTTCCCCTTTCATTCACTATGGTAAGATTTATTTTTTTGATGATGCCTTATCCCTGATCCCTTTGGCACCTCGCAATCGCACAGGCTGGTGTGCTTCTTCCATGTGGGCTTTGTTGCTTCTGAGCAAGATGGCCGCTTGTTCACCTTCAAGCCTTTAAGACCCCAGACACTATGTCTTTTGATGGCCGGGCACCATCAGCTTTCTTCGCCACATTTGCTTATGCACCCATTTGTCCTCTGCGATCATATCATGGAGATGTGTAGCCAATATATGATTTTTTTTTCTTTGATGCCTGATAATGGGTCAATTCTTCCCTGAATACTTGGTAGAATTCTCTTGTGAAGCCACCAGGCCCAGGGGATTTTTCGTTGGTAACCCTTGATTGCCTTGTCTATTTCTTCCATTGCTATGGGTCTGTTGAGGTTCTTGTCATCCAGCTGCGATAGTCTGGGAGGGATTGTCTTTGAAAATATTTGTCCAGGTCTTCCAAATTTTTGAATTCGTTAAAGTATAGACCTTAATAGTATTGTGTAATTATCCTTTTGATTTCATTAAGGTCTGTTGTAATGTCCCCGGTTGCATCCCTCAGCCTTGCAAATGTCATTTGTTCCTTCCTTTCTTTGGTTAGGTTTGCCAGAGGTCTATCAATTCTTTTAATTCTTTCAAAGAACCAACTTTTAGTAGCATTAATTTTTTCGATACTTTTCTTCTTTTCCCTCTACTGTATCTTGGCTCTGATTTTTATTATATCTATCCTCTTTCTATTAGTAGGGTTTTTCTGTTGACTCTACTCTAATTGGTGTAAGTTTTGTGTCAGCATATCATCGACAAGTCTCTCTTCCTTTTTAATGTGTGTGTTTATTGCTATCAGCCTATCTCTGATAAATGCCTTTGCTGTATCCCACAGTTTTGGTACATCATATTTTCATTCTCATTGGTTTCTAGAAACTTCCTGATTTCATCTCTGACCTGGGTCAATACCCACTCCTTTTGCAATTGGAAATTGTTCATCCTCCAATTTTTGTATTTGTTTTCTTCACCGTCCTTCTGTTAATTTCCAGCTTTATGGCACAATAATCGGAGAGAGATGTATGTATAACCTCTATGTGCTTGAATTTACTCAAGTTCAACTTGTATCCCAGCATGTAGTCTATTTTCGAATATGTACCATGTGAGCTTGAAAGGAATGTGAATTTGTTTGCATGTGGGTAAAAAGCTCTGAAAAACATCAAGTCAATTCGTCCAATTGTGTTATTTAGATTTGTAGTCTTCTTGTTGAGTTTCTTTCCTAATGATCTGTCTTTTTCAGAGAGTGGTGTATTAAAGTCACCAACTATAATTGTTGAGCCTGTGATCTCTTTGTTCATCTTTTGGAATTTTTGATTCCCGAATTTCACAGGTCTCTCGTTAGGTGCATATATGTTTATTATACTCACTGTTCTTGGTTTTTTGTTCCCTTGAGCATTATATAGTGCCCCTCCTTGTCTCTTGTTATGGCCTGTGTCTTGAGGTCAATTTGGTCAGATATTAAGATTGCTACCCCTGCTTTTTTTACATTACCATTTCCTTGGTATATTTTTCTCCAGCCTTTAATTCTCAACCTGTTTTTCTCTGCAAGCTTGAGATGAGTCTCCTGGAGGCAGCAAATAGATGAGTTATGTTTCCTGATCCAATCTATTAGTGTCTGCCTGTAATGCCTGCGTTCAGGCCATTGTTATTGAGCGTTATTATATCCATCTGTGGACTCTGTGATATCATCTTGTACCTTTTGTTTTGGACATTTTCCTGTCTACCTATCTTATCTGCTTGTGTTGTGTGTGTGTTTTATGTTTGCCTTCTTTCCACTATTGAGCTGACGCTATCCTGGGGGCTGTTTTCTCTTTGTCGCCCTATGGGTGGAGTTGTCCTATGTGATGGTCTCTTTTTTGTCCTCAGTGAGTGTTGATCTGCATATACTGGATAGGCAAGGATCTTTTGTAGGCCTGGGTTTCTTTTTATATATTCTTTGAGGTTGTCCTTGTCTGGGAAGACTCTTACTTCTCCATCTATCGTAATAGATAATTTGGCTGGGTAAAGTATTCTTGGGTTTGCGTTGTTTACCTTCAATTATTGGAATATGTTACTCCATTCCCTCCTCTTCTTCATTGTTTCTGCTGATAGAGCTGAACATACTCTTATTGGGGTACCTTTATACGTGACTGCTTGCGTTTCCCTAGCTGCTTTTATGATCATCTCCTTTTCCTCATAGTTGGAATATTTGACAATTATGTGTCTTGGTGACTTCTTCGTGGGATTCAGTCTGGCTTGTGTTATTTCAGTCTCTTGAATGGTCGCCTGAGTTCCATTTATTAAGCTGGGAGAGTTTTCCTCTAAGAATTTTCTTGCTATTTTCGCTGTTGACTTCTGTATTGTGTCTTATTCTGGTAGTCCAATCATTCTAATATTGTTTCTTTTTAAAATATCATTTTATTAGGGGCTCATACAACTCTTTTTACAATCTGTACATACATCATTTGTGTCCAGCACATTCATACATATGTTGCCATCATCATTCTCAAAACACCTGCTTTCTACTTGAGCCCTTGGTATCGGCTTCCCCTTTCCTCCTCCCCCAAACCGTTGATAATTTATAAATGATTACTATTTTATATCTTACACCATCCAATGTCTCCCTCACCCAGTTCTCAGCTGTCCGTCCTCCAGGGAGGAGATTACATGTAGACCTAATGAATATCAATGCAAAAATACTTAACAAAATACTAGCCAAGAGAATACAAAAATATATAAAACAAATAATTCACCATGACCAAGTGGCCTTCATACCAGGGATGCAGGGATTGTTCAAACAAAAGAAAGACCATTAGTATTATTTGTCACATTGAAACAAAGAAACATGAGAACCACATGATAATAGCAATAATATTCTTTCTTTGCATAGAATCAGACATGGCTCTCAAGTTTTCTTCAGCTATTTTGATTGTCTTATTTGACTACTTTTTCTATTTGCTGAGGTCTGCTTGGTTATCCACTAGGTCAGTGGTGCGATTCTCTGCCTCCTCAAGCCTATTGGCAAGATCTGTCAATTTTTCACTGGATTCTGTTATTTCATCCCTTAACTCTTGTCTTTCCCGTTGGTGTGCTGCCTTTATCTCCGCTATCATTTCATCTTTTTTCTGCATTTCTTCCGTCATATCCTTTATGATTTCAGGCAGCATTTTGAAAATTTCTTTTTGTGGCAGGTCAATATCTGCTTCTTCTATGCCCATCGTTAGGTTCATGACTTCTTCTGGCATTGTCTTCTGTTTCTCCTGCTTTTTTGTTGTTGAGCTGTTAGAACTGGTTGTTGTTTACATATTGTTTTAGAAGAGCCTGGAGCCATCTTCCTGAGTCGAAGAGCCCTGGGCTCTCTCTTTGGGGATTCATGTGAGTACTTCTATGAACTACCTACTGGTAGCTGTACTTAGGGGTCAGATTATTGCTATATCTTCCGGTGGTTTCACGCTTATCCTAGCCGTCCAGTATTCTGTTACTTGGAAAGTGTGTTGGATATTCCTCTTATGTGACACTGGTCAGGTTGTTGTGGGCCAACAAGGGCGTCACTTCCCTGGACGATATTTAAGTAGGCTTCACGGTTCTCGGAGCACCTCAGCTGTCCTGTGGTGTTTTCCTCTGCAACTGTAGTGCTGAGGAGGGCATGTGGGTATTCCCGCCTTGGTGTAGAGCTCTGTAGCTGGCAGGGGGATTACCATTGACAGAGAGATCACCTTTGAGGTTGGGTGGATGTTCCCGCAGTAGTGTGGAGCCCCACCAGTGGTGGTCAGGCGATTTCCTCAATCACTTGTAGGGCCTCCTGGTTGGGATGTAGGGAGAACCCCCTGCTGCTTGGTGTCTAAAGAGGACGAGCGTGAATTCCCAGCTGCTTGCCAAGCCAATAAATGCAGTTGGAGCTCCCCAGTTGGGCCTTCAGAGTTTCCCTAAGCAGAGGGAGTGGCCTGAAGGCCGCCAGTGGCTTGTGACAGAAAGAGTGAAAGGAGAGGAGAAAGAGGAAGACACAGACTGGAGCAACAATGCCAAGCAAACTGACACCCACTCTCACATACACAACTAAAATGCACAGAGTAAACAAATGTGAAAACGGTTTTTAAAAAAAAGGAAAGAAAGAAAGAAAAGACAACAACGAAAAAAGAGAACTGAATCTGCTGAGGCTGGGGTAGGAAAAAGAAGAGCTAGAAGAGGAGAAAAGAAGAAAACATGAAAGAAGAACATAAAGAAAGAAAAAAGGAGCGAAAAGGAAGGCAAAGGAGTGAGAATTTTAAAAATAGATAAAGAAATAGCTGACCCCGTGCTGTGCTGTGATCTGCACTGTCTTAGGGGTTAGGCTGCCCACTGGGAGGACAGGGTTCCCCTAGGTAGGGGTCTGTGAACCAGCAGTGAAAGGAGTGAGAGGGCGAAGAGAGAACCATACAAGCAGAGAGAGAAGTGAAGAGAACAAAGAAAGAAAGAGGAAAAAGAGAATATAGAGAGAAGGGGGGAAAACCCCAATTGTGTTCACTAATATTGGCAGTGATGGTAAAGAGGGAGGAGAGAGAGAAGGAGGAGACCGAGAATAAATAGATAGCTGATCCCTAATTGCTTGAATGTGTGTCCAGAGGGGCTTAGACCCTGCGCCACAATGGCAGGTTGGTGTTACTTTCAATGCTGGGACCCAGTGGTGCTGAGCAGAATTGCTCTAGTTGACAAGATCACCTTAGAGCCCCAACTGAGTTTTCCTCAGCAGCGTGTTGTAGATGTTTGTCCCAGATGCCCTGTGTGATGTACAGCACTCCCACGGTGGGCAGGCTGGAGTTCCTCCTGCTATTTGGGTTGATTTGCCCTAAGTGGAGGATAGTGACCTGGAAGCCAGTAGGGATATATGATAGGAGAGAGTGGGAGAGAAGAGGAGAAAGAGGGAAAAGGAAGAAAGGAAAAACCCAACACAAACCTGAGCTCTTTGAGACTGACTGCAGTGGCAAATATGGGATAGTGAATAGAGAGAGAAGAAATAGAGTAGTAGGTAAGGAGGTAACTGGGACTTGATCACCTGTCCTTGAGGCTGGAGGAGTTCCAACTCTTCCTCAAGGTAGCGGGGTGGTGTACTTGTTTGATGTAGGGTTCCACAGATGCTGTGTGGGTTTACTTCAAAGACAAGATCGCACCCGTGGCCAGGCGTCAGTTGAGTGCTGGAGTTCACTGGTGTACCTGCCTTGTGCTGTGTGTAGCACTGCAGCAGGGCTGAGGGCTGGAGTGTTCCACAGCCCTGGCAAGGGCCCCAGGACAGGCAGGGCCTCCCCAGCTATGTGTAGAATCACTAAGAGGGAAGTTGGGCTTATTGTCCTATCTAGTCTACTGGTGCCTACTAGATCAATGGATTTTATTTTTTCTGTTATTTTATTTTATTACCCTGGCCAGCTAGAATAAAATCAAATTGAATTGTCTCCCAAAGTCTCTGGGCTGTACTTATGTGCTGTTTGAAGCTGACACTTGCTACAGCATGTCTTTGATATGCAAAAAGCCATCCGGCTCTTAGCTGAGTTCTGGCATTCCTTAGCTAGGTTTCTTCTTATGCTGATTTATGTTAAGCCCCCCAATCCCCCACTGCCCATGTGCTCCTTGGAGCTGAGCAACCAGACTTAGGTTTGAGTTTTAAACCAAAAATATATATTTGACTCTTTTGTTATTATTATGCTTGTGATGTACTCCGATTTGGGGGCTGTCAGGCTGACCCCCAGACGGGGAGATCCAGCTTATCAGGGGGGTTGTTTCCTTCTCTGCCAATTGGAACTAAATTTGCTCCCTGGACTCCGACTATCTGCCTATTTTCTTCCACACCGCAATCTATCTACCTGGGGTAAATACCTGTTTTTTCTTCTACTTTAAATTCTGGCTACCTGCCATTGCCGCTCCTGCATGGGGTTCTCGTGTTTGGGATTCTGTCCCCTTTAGGACTCAGCCCTGGAGAAATCGCTGCTCCCAGCAAGGGCGCAGCTGGTACCCGTGGGCTCGCCAAAGCTAGAGCACTTTAAAGCATCCTTGGTTTGCTTTGTGAGTGGAAATCACATGCAAAAAAAGGGGTTTAGGAGAGACCCTAGTGCCCTGGTTTTAATTTCAGGATTCCACCTGCCCATTTCCTTCACCTTACCTCCCAATTTTCTGGTCTGGCAGCAGGAGCTCTAGCTGAATGAGTCCTGTCGGGTCAACATTATTTTACTTCTCTCTTGGGGTTAATTACTTTCATTAAGTGCCCAGATGTCCTGAATTTTTAAGAACAACCCTGATCCCCTGCCTTTTTCTCTTTCCATTAAAGACCATTATTAAATACATAATGTCAATATATTTTTATCTTTACCCTTGGTAAATCTTTTCCTGTCAAACCAAGCCAGTAGACCGTGCGTTTCCAAAATGGCAGCAGTGATGGATGTGGATACCCGAGCAGCACCACCGGTGGTGCGAGCAAGAACCGCTTCGAAGTAAAAAAGTGGAATGCAGTAGCCCTCTGGGTCTGGGATATTGTGATTGATAACTGTGCCATCTGTAGGAACCACATGATAGATCTCTTTAGAGAATGACAAGATAACCAGGCATTTGCCACGTCAGAAGAGTGTACTGTTATCTGGGAGTCTAAGCATGTTTTTCATTTCCACTGCCTCTCTCTCTGACTCAAAACATGGCAGGTGTGTCCATTGAACAACAGAGTGGGAATTCCAAAAGTATGATGTGTTAGTCTGGGTAGACTAGAGAAACACATCCAAGGAGACTCATATGTGTGTAAGAGAGAACTTTATATCAAAGAGCAATTGTACATTAAGAAAACATCCCAGCCCAGTCCAGATCAAGTTCATCAGTCCAATGTTACCCCATACGTCAATACTAGCCCATAAATTCCTCTTTAGATTCACACAGCCATGCAATGATGCTGAATAATGGGAGATCACAGGCCAGTGGTGGTAAGTCTTGTGGATCCAATAGTGGTGGAAGCATTAAGTGCTGGCATGGGCTCCACGTGCCTCCTCCAGCTCTGGGGCTCTGTCTCCTTTAGTGTAGCTCCATGTGGCTTGTCAGCAGTAAGATGAAGCAGAAAGAATGTGTCTGGCCTCCAGTGCACTATTTATTTCCTTCGGGCCTCTGAATGAGGTCATCAGGCTGTGACCTGGTTGACAGTATAGACTCCATCTCTTCACAAGTTGACAGGAAGTTATGTAACTGCCACATATGGGCATTAGAAAAAATGAATTCTTCTATCAAGCTTAAATGTTTTATTATTCATTAAAAGACTTGCTAGAACCACGTCTTTGTTCCTTTGGCTTTTCAGTTTGTTGTGCTCATGCAACTGTATTATGTTCTGTATCAAATAAAAGTCCAGTTGTGTTCTGAACAACAACAACAAAAAGAAAGCAAACCAGTGTCTCAATGTCAAAGCACCATTACCTGAACTCTTGGTATTCTCGTGTGTGTAGCAAAAGGAAAGCCACTGCTCAGACTCAAAAAAAAAAGTACTTGGTGCAATAGCTTATGGTCCTTCCAAACCTGAGAGTTTGAGTCTCATAATATCACATACTGGGAAGCTGACACATTTATTTGTGTTTTGATCACTCGTTTGCTACTCTTGTTTCTTCCTGGCCTGTGTGGATATTATTTTTGTATTTCTTCTTCTTGGAGGTGGTAAGTTCCTAGGATGTTCATTTTCTTTTTAGTTGGCATTTAATACATATATCATTCCAAATTTCAATCACATTAAGTAGAATTGTACAATTGTTACCACAATCAGTTTCCAAGCATTCTTTTTCTATGGACTCCTTGACATCATCTCTTTTTTACCCCATATCTACCACTGTACTCCCTCCCCCCAAACCCCTTATCCTACATGCTCTCCCTCTAGGTTCATTGATCCTAGGTTTCAAGTACTGAAAAACAGAAACGCATATAACACAGCTTCAAGAAGGTGACCTCCATTGAATAACTCCTCTGAGATATACTCTAATATGAGCAAACAAAAACTGAAGAAAACAATATAAACTGAAAATTTTGGGAATCAGATCAGGTCCAGCCTGCATCAAAAGGGGTGGGGGTGGGGGGGCAGAGAACCTACTAACGAAGTTTTAACTGTTGAGGTCAGATTTATGCCTTTGGTTTTCTATCTCCTCTCTTCAAGCACCTTGTTTAGTGACCACTCTCCTCTCTTCCCTCAATTTTAGATAGGGGAGGTCTCTGGAGGCTTACTTCCTACGGAGTTCCACCAGTGGATCTTGGATTTCCACTATCTCCCATTGCCTGCTACACACAGGATTCTCGCAATTTAGGCTCTGATGCTTATCCCACCGTCAAGTTCGGATTATATGGATTCCATCCTAGGATGTTCTTCTGAGAACATTAGAAAGGCTTGTGAAAAAAGCATGTTTTTCTGGACAGCTTACTATTCTAAGGAAAATGCTGGCTGGCAGCAACTATAAAGGAAGGAATGATGTTGTGGAGCCAGCACTGAAGGAGCAAATGGGAATTCTCACAGGCAGGCGGTGCAGCAGTGGGCTGGGCTCTCGGAGCAGGATGTTGGCAGATGGTCTGTTCCGGTGGTGGGTTTGATGAGTCCAGGGAGAAATGAATTTTCTGTCACCAGCTTTCTTTTTCCCTCCCTGACAATGCCCTTCTTCTTACACACCCTGAAGGGGTCCTTGAATTAAAGAAGTCCTGTTTGTTTCATGACAGTCTTTTTGCTCTAGCTTATTTTAATATTGCCGGTAGACTTTTCTTTCTTCCCTTTTTAATGTGCACTGTTTTATTCTTGGGGTTTTTTTTTAAGTATGTGTCCCAGTTATGAAGCCCAGAAGGGGCAGATGTATAGAGACAACAAATGATGTAATCGTTAAAGGGGATACAGGTGTGTTGAGGGGAATTGGGAAGCAAATCATGAATATGGGAGTGGGGAGATTGCACCAGAACTGATTGTGCTGATGTGTATACAACTCTTCTTTTAAACTATGACTGAACTATGAAAGTGTGTGCTAAGTGAATTATATCTCAATAAAACTATTGTGGGGGGGAGCCAGTTGCTGTCTATTGGATTGTGAGTCACGGTGGCCCACGGGTGTCAGACTGGACTGCGGTCCACAGGATCTCCGGTGGCAGGGGTTTCTGTTTGCATAGTCACTAAACTTTTCTTCTGAAACTCCTCTGGGTGGACTCAAATCTCCAGCCTTTTGGTAAATAGCCACGCACATAAATGATTTGTACCACCAAGGGATCCCTGTCTGGATACTGGAAAAAATCGATGCTTCCCCACTCACACAAACCCACTTTAGAGCCCTTCATAGGGAGTCAGACGTGTTCTATCACGCACCCTTTGGGCAGCGCTTTACTCGTGGTCTCTCTCTCGGAAGGTATGGTTCTCCTGTCTACTTCTCCTTGAAGGGAGCTACTGACTTGGAAACTTTTCTCTCTTGCTTGGTATTTCCTATAAGCTGTAGTCACATTTCCTTAGAATTTCCCAAGCCATTCCTTATTGATACCTGTCATCCAATCATGCTTATTAACAATATCTTTTTACTTCAAAAGTCTCTTGTGGTGTGATAGGTTATATCACCACCACACACAGTGTCGGAAGCCCTGGATGTCACACGCACTCACTGCCATCGAGTGGATTTCAACTCATAGCGGCCCCATAAGACAGAGGAGAACGGCCCCTGTGGGTTTCCGAGAATGGAGTCGAAAGCCCCATCTTTGTCCTGTGTAGTTGTGCAAGTGTTTCTTACTGCTGTTTGCAGTCCAATTCATAACTCACCACACCAGCATAGTGCCATGCCTAATACGTTCACACATGAGAACTCGAACGTAACACCTTACTCCTATCTGCTGTGGTATCACTATTCTACCAGCAGTCAGATTTAACCAGCTTCCTGCTCTGCATAACCCCAAGGTCAATGTCCGCAGAAAACAAGTGAGGTGGCGCATGACCCTACGAAGCAAGACTTCTGTGTAGGGAGACAAAAGACACATGTGCACCGAAATATGCATCTGGTTTTGTTGCCCCGTCCCTACCTCATGAAAGTCTCTTTGCCTTCTCTTCAACTGGCTCTGCTCTGAAGCCATGGCCTGTTCGATCAGGCTTCCATGCCACCCGTCCCCATTTCTTTTTCCTAGCTTCCACTTTCAATTTTCATGAGAATTCAGCATCAATTTCTTCTCTGGCTGAGAGGTCCCAGCTACTCTTTGTAGATATAGAGAAGAAAGGATTTCAAAAGGAAGCAGAGAGCTGTTGAAAGCCTCTTTCTGTCCCAGACTCACCAGACATGCTCTGACTTTCAGAGGTACCTGCCTGCCTGTATCCTGACCCCACATCCACAGATCCCACGCACCACTCTCTCTTCCTCTGTTGGTGGCTAAGATGTACTCCGAGGACATTTAGGTTTGGAAGATGATCTTCAGCTTCCAGAGCCCTAGATTGTTAGACTACTGGAGAACCTACTGTTTGCATAAAAAGTTAGGGCTTCAGGTTTAGAGGGTTTGGGGGTGTTTTTCCCCCCCCTCAGCCTTTTATTGCATAAACAAAAGCAAAATAGACTCTGAAAACTTCAAGCAGTGCATAAAGTTGAGCCACTATTACTAGCCTTCAGACCCAATTCACACCTAACAGAGAAGCAGCTTCTCGTGTTCTTTTTAATGCTTTCTGTTGGGTAAAAATGTTCATCCATGATAACGTAGACACATTCAAATCTCAGAGAGCTCATTTAAAGGGCTCCTCACCAAATTTCCCTCTTCCTTTCTCTCTCTCTCACAAGCTGTCCTACCGAAGTATGTGAGTGGTCCTAAGTGGTATGGTCGTCGGACCCGGCCTGAGTTGTGCTCACTGGAGACTGAAGTCAGGCATGCAGCAGATAAGCAAGGACAGAGCAGCCTGAGCAGCCAGCTCCACCGAGCAACATCTCTGCAAAGTGTGGAGGTGGGTCAGAATTTCCTTCTCCAACTTGAGTGCCTAATATCAGGTAAATATCTTAGTTCACATGGTTGTGAGAGAATGTAAGCAGAGAGAGTCTCATTCCCTGGAATTTTAAGTAGACAGGTGCTAGGGTTACCATTGGGGAATAAGATCTCATTTAAAATAAGATCTGGGTCTAGTTGTCTCCATGTGACCCTGGACACAGAGTGCTCTCCTTCAGACATTGCAACAGCAGAAATGTTTTCATTTGTTTCTCACTCCTTTCTGACGCTAGTACTGTAGTGCTTCGAAACTGTAAGACAGGAAATACTTACTACTCCCCTGTCGCTTTGGGGGCTAGCTTCAGCTCCCTTCTCCCAGTTCATTAAGTTACTCACTTCAAGTACCTGGAGTGAATCCCAGACACCTGCTAAGGGCCAGGTCTTCACTGTACTCCATGTCAAGAAGCATATTCATGATGATGCATCACATGTCCTAAGTAAATCACATACTTGTTAGATCTGTATTCAAGGATTCCAGAATGTTACTGGTTCCTCCTTTATGTGCTGTCAGATTGAAAGACGAGACCATATCAAGAACCTATCTTTAGTAAGGTAACTTGGAGTCCTGAATTGATTTTAATCTTAAACATTTGTAAGGCAGGGGGAAACAAATAAGCACACGTTTAAATCCTAAATTTTCTTTCATGGATGCATGTGCTACGTTGGGCTACGTTTGCTTTCTGTTCTCTTTACATTTGGATCTGAAGTATGGCGTGGGTTGAATTATCATTTCCTGGGCTAATGAGACTCTGTCTTCATCGGGGCTCTTCTGATTTTTGAGGCCTTTTTGGTACTCAAAACTGGGTATGGAAAGGGTATTTTTAGTTTTTCAGTGAGTGGAAGGCATTAGGGAAGTGGGACTGAATTTACTGGTGTTGCTCTGACTTGTCATTTAAATTCAAGGGTGTGAGAGCACTGGAGGGTCGGCCCTAGACCTCTGGTAGACAAGACACCTAAGCACTGTAGACCTCAGTTACCCCAGAGAGACAGTGGACAGGGTCTGAGCTGAAGGCGCTACCTTGTCCCTTTGTCGCATGCTGGACTCCATCGGTAGCACGATGCTTCTTTCTTTCATCGCTTCCGTAGACTCTTCCTGTTGTCTGCTCTCAGCTTTCAGTCCTCAAGATTGCTCCTGCTTAGAATGCTGAGTCTTGGTCCAACCCAAACCCAAACCCACTACCATTTAACCTACTTGGGTTCTTAGCAACCCCATCGTCCTTAGTAGAACAGCTTCAAAGGGTCTCCAAGGCTGGTGCGTTCAAACCAACTGACTTCCAGTTAGTAGCCTTGTGCTCAAGCACTATGTCACCAGGACTCCACCGATTCCATTTGTGGGTATTCACTTGGTCACTACATACACCATAAGATTTTGACAGAATCAGATGCTTCTGGGTGTCCTCGTCTTTTCTCTTGGTGTAAGGTAACCAAGACAGTTGACTGCATGTGCCCACTTAAAGTGCTGATGACTTAGGGGGTAGGAACACCAAGTATGATTTCACAAAGTACGACATGCTCCCTATTGCCACTTCTGGCATTCTCACTTTCAATAAGGAATTTATGATCCACGTGCTGCTGGTGTACAGATAGCATGTCCACTTCAGTTACACAAAAGAGCTTTCCAGTGCTACATGTTTGTTTGGTGTTCTGCAAGTGCTTTTGATATTCTCCAAGGGATTTATGTATCCTTTCCATTTTTCCACAGAGTTTCAAGTCAGATGAAGAACCTGATGGTGCCAAAGAGCCTCAGAATGAGTTATTTGAGGCACAAGGTAAAACCATGACCTCATGCTTGGTACTTTGAAAGATCCAGGACCTGGATTGTCAGCAGTGTTGCTGTGACAAGAATAGTTTCCTGGAGAGTGCAGTGTGGGTAATCTCCCTGGACAGCCTGTTCTCCGGATATACTTATATAGAGAGCGTCGCATCAAGAAAATAGCTCACACAGATGTAGAAGAAGGCAAATTCCAAGTTGAGCAAGTTCTAGGCCCATGATGCTGATGTTAGGGTGCAGGGTTTTCATGACTGTCATAGCTTTGGGAGTTGATGGGCCCAAAAGGAGCTGAAAGACAAAGGTCTATGGCTACAGAGGGAAATGAATTCAAGGTTGGCAGATCAAGCCTGTGGCTAAAGAGACGAATAAGTCCAAGCTTGGTAAGTCAGGTGACAAGCTACTGATAACTCCCAAGGACAGCAAGCAATACAGGAGACCACTGATTCAAGTCTTAACCTGTGTACAACTGAATCTGGGCTAACCCCATTTACATATTTATTATTTTAAAATAGTTTTATTGGAAGATAGAAGGAGTTACCAAAAATGGATTTTTTTCAAAGTTATGTATTTAAATTTTTTTACAAAACAACCATGTCACCGTCAAAGTACTCTCCATTACACTTCATACATCTGTCACACCTGTGATTCCATTCTTGGAAACATTTTTCAAACTCATCTGTTTGGAAGGCTGACAGTACCTCTTCCATTTTTTTCTTCATCTCTGCTTTTGTCTTCAAATCTCTGTTCTTTCATTTCCCTCTTCATTCAAAGAAACAAAAAGAAGTCACACAAAGTGAGGTCAGGTGAATAAGGTGTGTGGGGCAAAAGAGGCATGCTGGTTTTTACCAAAAACTGGCACACTGAGATGACTGTGTGAGCAGGGGCATTGTCGTGGTGGCAGAACCAGTCCCCTGTCTGCCACAAATCAGACCATTTTCATCACACACTATTATGCAATCTTTTCGGATCCTCTAAATAGAAAGCTTGATTAACAGTCTTGCCTGGTGGAGCAAACTCCAAATGCATGATGAGTTGACGTTTTCGTTCATTCAGGAAGTTGACAAACATCCAGAATGAGGTTTGTCATCAATCAATATTTTACCTTTTTTGAAATGAGAAAAACACTTGAGTTTTTTCCCATAGCACTGCCCTTGTAAGCTGTTTTCAACATCACAACAGTTTCTGCAGTGTTTTTCCTTGAGTAGGAAACAAAATTTCACCACTGCACACTGTTTTCTTAAATTGGCCATCTCAAAAAGCAAGGTTTCAAGCAAAACTGCTTTTATGAAAAAATTCACCGTGACCAGAGAAAACCTTCCCAGTGCCATGGGGTGCACTAACTCAGAGCAAGTTTCTCGATGCATACTTAGCAGGAAACATGGGTACTATGAAAGCTCCACTCTGCCCAGCGCAATTCTGGTCTGGGGTTGGTGTGGGGGGGGTACTCCCTCATATTTCACCTATCATACAATTCAATTGTTCTATCCTATTAAGAACGTTTCTGCAGTTATCACCACAATGAATTTCAGCGCATTTTCTCATGAACTCGTTGTTAGTTCCTAATTTGCCACCAATCACTCCTACCATGCTCTACACAATTATCAAGCCGGTTACTACCTCTGTGAATCTACATAGCCTGGACTTTACATACAGAAAATCATTGAAAAGACAAACTGGAAAACAATGATTAGAACACAGAGAAAAACTTCATAGGAAAAAAAGCAAAATATTAAAAACTGAAACAACTTTAAAATGAGTCAAAAGGGAGATCAAATAGCAAGATATTAAAATGTAACCTAAGTACAACGAACTTAATCAACTTTGCAGTGTTCTGTCTCTAACAAGGCTCTTAATATCCCAGGACTTTGGTCCAAGAAGATTCCCCAGAGGCTTAATCCATCCAAGCGACCCTGCAATTGGATTTTTGGCTTTCACTGTCTTCCATAGCCTTCTGTAAACCACATGTCCAGAATTCAAGCTCTGATACTATTTTCTCCTCAGATTTGGATGTTATTTACAATCCTTGGATTATAAAGGCAGGTGTGTTTCCTCATGTGGACTTAGTTGATGCTTCACTCATATAGCTACCTGTTTGAAGACGAGCTTTTAAAACCTCAGCCACTATTCTGTCTGATAGTCGGGCACCAACTGGTTTTTTTTATCACATGCTGCTACAGCCCTCATATTAGCAGTGCCCTCTTCATGAGGGCAAGCATTGAGCGGGGCCAGGCTAGGATGCATTGGGCTACAATTAAGTGCGAACCCCAAATCCATTCATATATCTATAGTTTATATGTCTCTGGCTAACTTCAGAGATTATTATGATTTTATGATAGAGAACTTTATAAATCATCCCCCTAGGGCATAAGGTAATGTCTTTTATTTAGCCAATTATATAGCATTTTAAAATGCTGAAGAAAAATTATTTAAGTATAGATAGGCTTCAGACTGTAAAATATGAATTAATGACATGTACACAACAAGACACTATTTATAAACAAGCAGTGGGATCAGTGATAAGACAAAATTTGCAGTAATTCGCAGAAGCAGAATCATCCCTATCAGATGAATACATTTCATAAGAAAAAAGAAGGGCATTAAGTAGTAAATATATGGTAATCCCGGGCCACATTGAATGGGCATCATTAATAGAGCACCCTGAGAGCAAGAGAGCTGAACCACAGTCCAAAGACCACCAATTCCATAACCTTGGGATAGCAGTCATCTGCTTCTTCTCACACTAAGTCATATAAATATTAAGTCCAAGAAAGTCTGTCTGTTCCTTAAAACGGCTACAGGTGAGTGTGAACAGTTCGAGCAGTAGGACAGATGTGTGCCTTGAAAACACAGTTCAAGGTCCCAGTAGTCTACAGCGCATAGCCTGGTTCACCAAGGTCTGGATGGAAACTAGATGAAAAGAAACCAAGTAGGAACATAATACCGGGCATTTTCTCCCATTGGATTCTTTACGAGTATTTTTCATTGTTTTTCTCCAGCCAGTTTAACCATTGATAGAAATGTAGTCGCCTTCTTCAAGACATACATTCCCCTGACCCCACCTCCCATCTTTTTTCTGTAACTGCCCTCAGGATTCTATCCTTTTTTTTCAAATTGGAGAATTTGGCTCTGATATTTCATGGTGGTTTTCTTTTAGCTTCTATCTCATTTTGGTTTTCTTAACTTTTTGAATAATTATGTACTCCTGTGTTGTTGGTCCAATTTTCTTTTATAGTTTGTCAAAACTATTTTCTTTGTATGTATTTTTGTTACTTCTTTTTCAGGGTTTTTAATGAGACATAGATTATTTCTCTTGATTCTTTTGTTGTTTTTTGGTGGTGGTTTTTCTTGTCAGTTATAGTCAGAGTGATCGTCTTTGAGCTCACTGATTTGATTTTCCTTTTCAGAAGGAAAATCTATTCCTCAAGTCATTTACTGTGTTGCCTAATTCTGTTATCTCATTGTTTATATTCTTAGATTCCCTTTGATTTAAGATTTCTTCTATTGTTTTCCTGAGTATTCCCTACATGTCTAAATCATTCTTCGGAATCCTGTTTCTTATAGTTCCAGGGCCTCTTTTTCAGAATTCTCTATTGGATCTGGGCAATTTCCATTTGTTTACATTTGTTTTTCTTGATGTTTTGGGTTTTCTGTGGTTGATTGCTGTTTCCTCAGAATCCTAGTAGTAGTGCCAGTGATATGAACACTTAGTTGGCTTTGTCTAGTGATGTGGGAGAGGTCTAATAGAAGGTGGAAAATATGGTGAAATGAAGGAAAGGGGAGAGAGATGAGTAAGTGGTGAAAGTGTGGGGGAAGATACAATATTGTTTTTAGCTTACCATTTTCCTAGACAGTTTAAATGGCGTCTTCTTGGCATTTGGTTTTTCCTACCATTTTAGCCTTATTCCCCACCTCAGGGACCCAATGTGGATGTTCTGCTAGCTGCTGAGTATTCCAGTTACGTAAATCTGACTTACACAAAATGGATTCTGGAACTGGTTCATTTGCTATAGGGTGGGTTTGGAGAGCCACCAGCCCACCTGAAGATGAACTTGAAGTAAGAGACTCCGTTACAATATTGACCTCCATGTGCCCCCACACCAAAGGTGGGTCACAGTGATGTTTTAGGCCTTCTAGAATTGGTCTCAGTTAGAGCCAGTGTCCAATAATCCCTAAAAAAATCTAATTATTTCTTTTCCCACAGTGAACACTCACTCTTGTAAAATGCTGATGATCCATTTGAGGAAGGCTGACAAAAAAAATAACAGAAAATTTTGTCATTATAGTGGGGGTCCTTCCACAGGGAAACATAGCCCCTGCTCTTTTTAATGGGTTATGGGTCTGTAAACTATCTCACCTCAGGGAATGATTGAACAATTATGACTCTTCTAATCATTTGAGTTTCACTGCTGTTCACTTGACCCAGATTTTTTTTTCTGCTTAGACAGATCAAGTAAATATTCATTAGGTTTCCTATGTTTTTCACTCCCAAGGACTTCCTGCCTAAGTAGACAATACCATGAGTCCATGACAGTCAAGCTGTTCTGATTCCTACTTTGACTCAGCTGTCCATTACAGTAGCCACATCCACCTGTCTCTGTCAATTAAGTGCTGCCATTTGGCCCCTACTTCCCTGCAACCCGATCAGCCCAAGTGTAGTTAGGTGTCACTATTCCAATAAGTCCATTTCCACAGTGAAATGTGACTTACATAAAATAGCAATCTTCAGAGATGCTGGGACTACATTTGCAATTGGGCTCCCTCCTCTTGCAGTAAAGGTGTGAGTTCTACTCCATGTGCGTCTGTAGACCCATCCTGATTAATCCATTATAGCATGCCCAACTACTTAATCTTGTGGATACCTTCTGCTACAATATACTTTGACTGGACTTGTCATTGAGCATGATTTATTTATGCCATCATACAACCCACGAATCAGCTTCACTGAATCAACCAAAAAGTGTCTTAGATTGAAACATTAAATTAATATTCTGCACTTAGTGGGCCCATATCAGTAAACTAAGACTGATCCAACTTTATGTTCTACACACCATTATTAGCCATTCTTATATCTATATTCTCTACGTTTCTGGAAATTCTTTTGGAGTATAGTGTACCTCTGCCTGGGTCACCATGTATATGTCATCTTTTAGAGCTTGCTGGAACATAAGTCTAGTCTTAGGTCTAGAAGCAATAATGGGTGGTGAATTCATTAACTGGAAACATTTATCAGTATCTTTTAAAGCATCTCTTCAAGCAAGGCTCCAGTAAATGCCCAGGATTCATATCAGCATGCACTATTGAGTTAATCTTTTCATGTGGTGAGAAGGGATAATAGTTTTTTTTACTGATCATGAATTACGATGGAGCAATCTCTTCAGATGGAAACAATCTGCTGTTAGCTAAAGTAACATTATAGAAATTGGGGGCTCAATCCACCCGTCTTCTTAATTATCTGCCTGTATCTCCCCATCCCAAGGCGTAAGAGTCCGTTTTGTTCCCAATCAATATTCTCAATTTAACAGCATTTGAGGTTGAGAATTCAGTTGGCACTATAATTCATCATTCTTAGGATATTACTCTTGAGTTTATTTTTTCAGTAATATCACCTCTGTTACCACAAAAAGAAAACCTTTTTTTTAAAGAATAAATGTAAACTTTGAAGTCTTTTATGCATTTTTTGATCTTTGACTCTGAAGTCCTGAGTTCATGTCTTTCCTTCTACCAATTTATCTTTTGTAAGTAGGATAAATAATCAGCTTCCCCATACTGCTTACCCCGAAACAATTGCAGAAGAATATCAAACATGCTATCACTTAGAGCATCAATTTCCACCAATTCCTGATGTGCGGGTGGTGATACACTGCGTGCATCGAGTAGTGACTGTCAGACAGGGTAGAACTACCCTCTGTGGATTTCTGAGACTAGTTATGGGAGTAGAAAGCTTCATCTTTCTCTTCCTGGTGGTTTTGAACTGCTGACACTGAGGTGAGCCCAATGCGTAACCACTACAGCACACCGCACACCACGATTTCACAGTGCCCTTTATACGCATGGGGGCAGTTATTAGTACCTTCAAACCTGATCAGATTTGGGAACCAATTGAGAAAATTGATCTGTACAACTTTGTTTCTCTAGAATCACTCTTGGAACCAAATGTTTTACACCGGGTTCTCCAGAGAAGCAAAAATTGTGGGGTGTGTGTGTGTGTGTGTGTGTGTGTGTGTGTGTGTGTGTGTGTACTGCTATACTGAACCCAGATCTGGATTCTCCTCTGGAACACCAGGTTTCCTGTGAGCTCTTTTCCTATAGTTACACCAGAGTAGGGTTTTTGTGCTTGGTGAAGTATAGGGTAAACAGAAAAGATGACTCGCATTGAGATTAATTGACACAGTGGCTGTAAAATGAGTTTTAGGATGGTGCAGGACCAGGCAGTGTTTCCTTATGTTGTACGAAGTGTCACTATGAGTCAAAACTGACTTGATGACATTTAGCAATGTAATCTATATGTGTTTTTTATTTATTTTCTTTTTTAATGTCAGTGATTGTTTATTTATTTACTTATTTGTTTTAAAAGATTATTTTATTAGGGGCTCATACAACTCCAATCACAATCCATACATACATCAATTGTGTAAAGCACATTTGTACATTCAATGCCCTCATCATTTTCAAAACATTTGCTCTCCACCCAAGCCCCTGGCATCAGGTCCTCATTTTTAACCCTCTCTCCCCCCTCCCCCCTCCCTCATGAACCTTTGATAATTTATAAGTTATTATTTTCTCATATCTTGGTCTGTCCCACATCTCCCTACCCCCACTTTTCTGTTGTATGTCCCCCAGGGAGGAGGTCACATGTAGATCCTTGAAATCAGTTCCCCCTTTCTAACCCACTCTCTCTCTATGCTCCCAGCAGCGCCACTCACACCACTGGTCCTGAGGGGATCATCTGCCCTGGATTCCCTGTGTTTCCAGTTCCCATCTGTACCAGTGTACCTCCTCTGGTCTAGTCAGGCTTGCAAGGTAGGATTCAGATCTTGACAGTGGGGTGGGGGGAGGAAGCCTTTAGGAACTAGAGGAAAGTTGTATTTTTTCACGTTGCTACATCGCACCCTGACTGTTTCGTCTCCTCCCCAAGACCCTTCTGTAAGGGTATGTCCAGTGACCTACAAATGGGCTTTGGGTCTCCACTCCGCACTCCCCTGCTCATTCACTATGGTAAGATTTTTGTTCTGATAATGCCTTAAACCTGATCCCTTGACACTTTGTAATCGCACAGGCTGGTGTGCTTCTTCCATGTGGGCTTTATTGCTTCTGAATCAGATGGCCGCTTGTTTACCTTCAAACCTTTTAGACCCCAGATGCTATATTTTTTGATAGCCAGGCACCATCAGCTTTCTTCACCACATTTGGTTGTTCACCCTTTTTGTCTTCAACGGTTGTGTCGGGAAGGTGAGCATCATAAAATGCCAATTTAAAAGAAGAAAGTATTCTTACATTGAGGGAGTACTTGAGTGGAGTCCCAATGTCCTTCTGCTACCTTAATACTAAACCTATAAATACATGCACATAGATCTATTTCCTTAGTCTCATGTACAAATATATTTGCATATGTACATGTCTTTATCTAGACCTCTATGAAAACCCTTTGCCTCCCAGCTCTTTCCTCTATTTCCTTTGACTTCCCTCCTGTCCCACTCTCATGCTCAGTCCCCACCAGTGTTTTGGCAATTCCTCTTAGTCACATTACCCTTGATCATGCCCAACCAGGCCTCCTACACCCTCCTCACCAGCAATTTGTATCCCTTGTTGTTCCCTTGTCCCTGGGTTTGTTAACACCACTTCCTTACCTCCCCCTCTCCCATGTCCCCACGGAACTATTGGTCCCGTTGTTTTCTCCTATTGTTCATCCAGCCTATCTTATTTAGACAGACCTGTGGAGATAATAACATGCACAAAAACAAGACAGAGCAAAACCAAGCAACAATATACAACAAAATAACAACATACTAATGAGAGAAAACAAAACACAACAAGAAAGAAAACTTGTAATTAGTTCAAGGATTGTTTGTTGGTCTTTAAAAGTGTTTTGCAGTCCAGTCTGTTGGGGCATCATGCCCTGGCCCCAAAGTCTACCTTCAGCATTCACTGGGGACCTCGCCGCTCTATTCCCTTGCTGTTCTGTTACACCCCTTAATTATTTTGCCTCGATGTGGTGGGATCCGATTGGGTGCAATACCCACACTGTGTCTCTGGTGTTGTCCTCTGTAGAGATATGGGTCAGTGAGGGACGTCTTGTCTCATAGTGGGGCTGGCCATGTGATCCTCTCTGTCGACTGACTGCTCTAATTGGGAATATCAACCTCATGGCCTGGTGGTCCATGATGTGCTCTACTCTCTCCTCCTCCCCCTTCATATGCTCCCATATGCTCTGATCACATATGTCCCTTTTCCAGAGCTGTAGATTCAGTGCTGTCCGTTGAAATAAATTCTTCTGAGGGGAGGGGCAGGTGTCCATTTGGTTGGTGTTGGGGCCAGCCCCCCAGACCTCTCCACTGATTCACTACTCCGCACCGGCATGTTGCATTCACATCTTGGAGCACCGGGTTGAAATCTGGTCCCTCTTTCCCTATGGAGACAAAAATAGTACCCTCCCATTGGGTGGGTTAGTGTCCTGTGCCCCCGCTACCCTTTTCTTTATTATTATTTTTCTTACCCCACCTCCGTTTTAGTTGTGTACCATGTGTACCCCTGTGTTTGGTCTGGTCCCTGCCATATTACGTGGTCCTTGCCCCAGGAATGTTTGTATACCGTAGCTTTTTCCCTATGCCTCTTTTGCCTTTTTTTTAAAGATTACCTCAGCAGCCTTTGAAGTCTTTCCATATTTAAGTCAGTGCTATCTGAGGTCTGTTTTCTTTTTGCCCTCTGGGTGAGGTTGTTCTATGTGGTGGGCTCTTATTTATGCTTGGTGGGTGTTGTTCTTCTGCCCATACTGGGTTTGCAAGGATCTTTTGTAGGCTGGATTTCTTCTAACGTATTCTTTGAGTTTTTCCTTGTCTGGGAAGACTCTTACTTCTCCATCTATATTGATAGATAATTTGACTGGGTAAAGTATTCTTGAGTTTGCATTGTTTTCCTTCAATTTTGGGAATATGTTATTCCACTCTCTCCTCTTCTTCATAGATTCTGCTGATAGGTCTGAGCATATTCTTATTTGGGAACCATTGTATGTGATTGCTTGCTTGTTTTTCCCTAGCCCCACTCATGATTTTCTACTTTTCCTCTAAATTGGATAATTTAATTCTTTTGTGCCTTGGTAACTTCTTCTTGTGATACAGTCTTGCTGGGGTTCTTTCAGCCTCCTAAATGGTTGCCTGGTTTTCATTCACTAAGCTGGGGAAGCTTTCCTCCAAGAATTCTCTCACTATTGTTGCATATGACTTCTTTGTTGTCTTCCTCCGGTAAGCCAATAGTTCTCATGTTGTTCCGCTTCATAACATCAGACATCACTCTTAAGTTTTCTTCAACTTCTCTGATGATCTTATTAGATTTTTGTTTGCATTTGTTAAAGTCTGCCTGGCTGCCCTCCAAGTCACTGATGCAGTTCTCTGATTCCTCCAGTCGATTCTTGAGTTACGTGAGTCTGCTACTGGTTTTTGTTATCTCCTCCCTAAGCTCCTGTATTTCTCTTTTATTTATGGCTTTTACCTCTTCTATCATTTCATCCTTTTTCTGTATTGTTGCCCCATATCCTCTATGAATCCAAGTAGCATTCTGAAAATTCCTTTCTGTGACTGTTCAATGTCTCCTTCCTCTATGCATGTCATTATGTTCAGGCCATCTTCAGGCATTGCCTTTTGTTTCTCCCGTTGTTTCGTTGAGGTCGTTTGGGCTGATGGCTGTTTGCCTTGTGTTGGTTTAGATGAGCCAGGTGCCATTTTCCTGGGAGTTGTATAGCACTGGCTCTCTCTGGGAGACTTGTAGGAGAACTTCTTCGAACTGCCTATAGCTTATTTCACTATGGAATTAACCTACCACTTTATCCTCCTATAGCTTTCCTCTCAGGGAAGTGACCCAGAAGGCTGGTGGGTTGCCTGCTTTGGTGTTGCTGAGGTTGGGCAGAGGTTCCTACAGCAGCTTGAAAGGTTGAGGAGTGTTGGCTGAGCTACCTTAGGACTCCAGGCACACATGTAGGAATTCCCCTGTTAGATGTTTTAGCAGAGTATCCCCTGGTGGAGGTTGGCAGGCCCTTTCCCAGCCTCCCTAGCTACACAGGGTGGAGTTCACCTAGCTGGGTGTGGCCCAGGCATACATGCCCTAGGCTAAGGGGAGTGGTCTGGAGAGACCAAGAAAGAGAAAGAGGAGGGAAAAAAATCAAGCCCGCTGAGCCTGTGGGGGGCAGGGGAGGGGAGGATATAGTGAAGACATGGAAACAAAGTAACACATGTAGCTGAGTCCCGATCCCCCGCCAGTGGAGCTGCAAGGGTTTAGTCCCTGCTCTGAGGCGGTAGCAGCAAGCTGTGGCTGTGTTGAGAAAAGGCCCCTGTGCAGCCCTCCAAGACTGAGGGGGCACAGAGAGGAGCTGCAAGGGTCCAGTCCTTGCCCCGAGGTGGGTGGTGGCAAACTGTGGCTGTGTTGAGACCAAGCCGCTGTACAGGCTCCAAATGGTCCCAGGCTCCAGCAGACAGTGGCAGGGCCAAGGTCAAATCTAGCTGTCCTCCACTGAGGTAAGCCAAAAGCCCCCAGCCCCTCAAAACCATGTGGGTCTGAGCCTACTTATCATTATGATGCTCCTCCTGCATTCCAGCAGTGTTGAAATTCCCTCTAAGCAACTCTCCTGGGCTGAAATCTGCAGAGTTCCTCTGGTATGTATTACTCCATCGCCATCTTGCCGGAAATCTCTGTTGTTGCTTTTTTTTTTTAATCTCCCCCCCTCCCCAATCTTCTCTTAGGAGCTAATACAGACATCATACCATTTCATAGTTCAATCTCATTAAACAGCATTGTGGTATTGTGACCAAAATCCACTTCAGAGTCTTTTCTTCCTCCTTGATATCAGTTCCCCCTACTAATGCACCCCACCCACCACTTCCCCCACTGCACCCCCAGGAACCCTTATTCTAATTGTTGTTTCCCTAGCTTCATTTATCCTGTGTTTCATATACCAAAAAACATTGAAAAACACATAAAAAGCGTCAAGAAGGCTACCCACAATGACAAAATACAACAGAGATAAAACCCAATATTAAAAAAAACACAGAAAATATTAAAAACCAAATCAAGGTCAAATGTATCAAGTGGCAAAGTTTTAACCAATCAGGTCAGGTTTATCATTTTAATCTACAACAGTCATCTCTCCAATATTCTCTGTCTGATAACCAGCTTATTCTCATCTCTCAATTATGGTCAGAAGGAAATCACTAAAGGCTTATTTCCTATGTAGATCCTGCAAATATATTTTGGCCTTCTGATGTCATCCATTGCCTTCTACACACCAGAATCTCACAATATAAGCTCTGATAGTATTCCATCCTTAATATCTGGATTATATAATTTATAATCCTTAGGTCATAGATGTTGGTGTGCTTCTTCCATGTGGGCTTAGTTGACATATCACTTAAATTGCTGCTTATTTGAAAACAACCCTTTAAGAACCAGATGATGATAGCCTGGCACTATCTAATTTCTTCCCTGCACTTTGCTATGCAACCGTATCTTCTGTGTTTCATTTGTGAAGGTGAGTAATGAGTACGGCCATGTCATCAGAAATAATTGTTCTTAGCCTGGAGCTAAAATTAAGTGCGAGC
This sequence comes from Tenrec ecaudatus, assembly GCF_050624435.1. Classification (NCBI taxonomy): domain Eukaryota; kingdom Metazoa; phylum Chordata; class Mammalia; order Afrosoricida; family Tenrecidae; genus Tenrec; species Tenrec ecaudatus. Next base: position 80,124,959 of record NC_134541.1, on the reverse strand, counting down.
CCCAAATCCATTCCCAGATCTATGTTTTTAATTTGCCTCTGGCTCACCTTAGAGATATCCTTGTTAGTTTATGGTAGCAAATGATATCAATCTTCTCCATGGATCATAGGACCTTTTGTTTATAGTGTCATTAATTAAGCTATGGTACTAATTTTTTGAACACTAGTGAGAGAGGGAGATTAAATAAGGGTAGGCTAACTATATCTCAATATCTAGATTATTCATTTTTATAGAATAAATCCTTACTTGACTGGATGCTATTTACTTAAAGAATTAGAGTTGGTTATCAGGCAAAACTTGCAATAATATTCACTGATAATGCCACTCAGGTCTGCCAGAATAAAACATATCTTAATACAGCAAGTAAGGCATTAAAGTATTAAGTCAATGTTGGTCTACCTACTGAGCTAGGTGTTTATATAAATGCATGTATGTGATCATGAGGTGTCAATAGGATCAGGTATCAGGCATCAAAGAACAAAATATCATATTGTGAATGAGGAGGAGTGAGGAGTGGAGACCCAAAGCCCATATGTAGGCAACTGAACATCCCCTTACAGAATGGCCACAGGGAGGAGATGAGTCAGTCAGGGTGCAGTATAGCAATGATGAAACATGCAACTTTCCTCTAGTTCTTTAGGCTTCCCTCCCCCACCCCCATCATGATCCCTTGTACAAATCCAGCTAGACCAGAGGATGTACACTGGTACAGATAGAAACTGGAAACACTGGGAATCTAGGACAGATGAACTCCACAGGACCAATAATGAGAGTAGTGATACCAGGAGGGTAAGTGGAAGGTAGGGTAGAAAGGGGGAACTGATCTCAAGGTACATATAACCCCGTCCCTGGGGAGTGAACAACAGAAAAGTGGGTGGAGGAGACATTGGACAGTGTAACACATGACAAAATAATAATAATTTATAAATTATGAAGAGTTCTTGAGGGAGGATGGGTGGGGAGGGAGGGGAAAAAATAAGCTGACACCAAGGGCTCAAGTAGAAAGCAAATGCTTTGAGAATAATGATGGCAACAAATGTATAAATGTGCATGACACAATGGATGCATGTATGGATTGTGATAAGAGTTGTACGAACCCCCAGTAAAATTATTTTTAAAAATTAAAATAAATGCAAGTATTTGATTGTATGTGTGTAATAAAACACATAGACACAAGTATGGATATTTCTTATATATAACCCAATAACTCATTATTAAGATTTGGGGTTTTCAGGGACAAGGGAATAACACATGATCTAAAATCGATGGTAAGGAGGCTGTAGAATGCCTGGTGGGTTGATCAAGTGCAATGTAGTCAAGAAGAATTACTGAAATCCAAATGAAGGTCAAACATGATAGTGGGACAAGAGGAAAGTAAAAGGAAATAGAGGAAATAACTGAGGCAAAAGATATTTTAGATGCATAAATACAGGCATGTACATGTGTAAATATATTTATATATAACAATAGGGACATAGATCTATGTACATATATTTATATGTTAAATAATAAGGTAGCATACGGACATTACTCAACATGGCTCAAGTCCTCCCTCAATGCAAGAACACTTTGTTCTAATAACCTGGCATTCTGTGATGCTCACCATCCCGACAACAATCGCTGAAGACAAAATGGGTGCATATGCTAATGTGATGAAGAAAGCTGATGGTGCCCAGCTATTAAAATATATTAGTGCCTAGAGTCTTAAAGACTTGAAGATTAAAAAGCGGCCATCTAGCTGGGAAGCGAAAAAAGTCCACATGGAAGAAGCACACCAGCCTGTGTGATCATGAGATGTAGACAGTATCAGGTATCCAGCATCAGAAAGGCCCAAACAAACAATCATATTGATTCAAACACTGGGGTAGGGAGGGGAGACCCAAAGCCCATCTGTAGACAATTGGACATTCCCTCACCATAGATTCACAAGGAAGGAACAAGCCAGCAAGGGTGCAGTATAGCACTGATAAAACATGCAACATTCCTGTAGTTCTTTAATGCTTCCCTCCCCCCGCCCCACTATCATGACCCCAGTTCTACCTACAAATCTGGCTAGACCAATAATGAGAGTAGCGATACCAGGAGGGTTGGGGACAGTAGAGGGAGAAAGGGGGAACTGATCCAAATGATCAATGTAACCACACACACACACACACACACACACACACACACACCCTAGGGTGAGGAACAACAGAAATTAGTGAAGGGAGACAGCAGACAGTGTAAGATATGAAAATAGCAATAATTTATCATTTGTCAAGGGTTTATGAGGATAGGAGGGTGGAAGAGGGAGGGGGAAAAAAAAGGAGGATCTGATACCGAGGGCTCAAGTAGAAAGAAACTGTTTTGAAAAGGATGAAGACAACATATGTGCTAAAATGTGCTTGAACTAATGGTTGTATGGATTGTTGCAAGAGTTGTAAAAGCCCCCAATAGAATGATAAATAAATTTTAGATTTGAAGGATTAAAGCCATAGTCTTTTGGGACATCTCATTCATTCAGTATAATTTAGTTTATGAAGTTATGTTCTACTTTTTAGTTTGTTGAATTTTTTCTGGAGTTTCAAAAGCTTATGACTGGTCACCTAAGGTACAACTTAGAGTTCTACTTAAAGTGAACCAAAGAGTAAGATGGAAACTAAAGACCCGAAGAAGAATCCAATCCAAAAATCACATCCACATTTACCTGAGACCAGAAGAACTAGATGGCTACCATTACCTAATTAGTACCATTGTAGATGGCTCCTGATAATAAAACCATAAATTCCTATTATATAAAAACAATAAAAGATAGATCTTATCTGGAAGACATAACATTATTGATATGAAATAATCTTTAAACCTTGAACCAAAACTCACCCTGAAGTCTCTTTATAGCTAAATAACACATTAGCCCCCAAACTAATAAATACCACCCATAAGTACTGTGTCTTTTTAAAGAGATCACCCATATGTGACCCTGCTAGACATTGAAGCCAGATTTAGATGAGGATGTGGAACAAGGGATACCGTTGCTGATGTCAGTGGATCTTGGCTGAAAGCAGAGTACACCAGAGGTTGCTTGTGTTTTATTCACTAGGCTAAACTATCTCATGTGTGAATCATAACAGTTTGGATAGCCATGAGAAGAATGGGAATTCCAGACCACTTCATTGTGCTCATGTAAAACTTGTGCATGGACCATGAGACAGTTGTGGGTACAAACAAGGTTATCCTACTCAGTTTAAAATCAGGAAAGGTGTGCATCAGGCCTGTGTCCTCTCACCACACTTCTTCACTCTGTGTGCTGAGCACATCATCAGAAAAGCTGCATTTCATGAAGAAGAATGGCAATGATTAGAAAAACATAATAACAATTTGTGATGTGCAGATGACATGATCTTACTTGATGAAAATCAGGAGGACTTGAAGTAATTTCTGATGAAGATCGAGGATTAAAGCCTTTAGTATAGATTACATCCCAATATAAAATAGATCAAAATCCCCACAACTGGACCAATAGGTAACTTGATAAATCGAGTAGAGATTGAAGTTATCAAGGATTTCGCCTTGCTTGGATCTGCAATCAGTGCTCATGAAAGCAGCAGTCAGGAGATTAAATGATGCGATACATTAGATAAATATGCACAAGATCTCTTTAAACTGTTAAAAAGCAAGGATGTTACTTTGAGGACTAATGTGTGCCTGACCCAAGCCATGATACCATTTTGACTGTATCATTTCAGTTCCCTCATGAACCTTTTCACTTCCCTTGCGTACACATGGAAATTGGATATTGAATAAGGAAGACTGAAGAATAATTTATGCATTTGAGCTATGGTGCTAGCAAAGGATATTGAAAGTACCACAAACTACAAAAAACAAATCTGTCTTGGAAGAAGTAGAGCAGGGAAGCTCATTAGAGGCAAGGATGCCAAGACTTCATCTTCTTTCCCTGTGCATGTTATCACGAGAGACCAGTAACTATGAAAAGAGGAAGCCCTCGGAAAGATGAATTGACACAGTGGCTGCAACAAGGGCCTTGAACATATGAACAATTGTGAGCATGGCACAGGGCCAGGCAGTGTTTCGTTGTGTTGTACTTAGGGTCACTGTGAGTTGGAAATGACTCAGTAGCACTGAACAACAACTAAAATAAGTTTAGAGTCTTTCTACCTAATATATATATATATCCATCATGTGTATCTATCCATCCCTCTATCCAGTTGTTCCTCCTTAATTTAGAAAACCTTACTGGTGTTGGTACACTTCTCCTAAATTCTTCAACTGGTACCACGTTTAACTATCTTCCCTTTGTTTCAGGCCAACTTCAAGTCTGGAGCCCTCTGGAGCTCAGCAGCCCCTCCTTTCATACCCCTGAGATCCAAGCCCAGATAATCTGGGAAGAGCTTGGCGTTGGCAGCAGTGGTTTCCTCAGTATGCAAGAGCTGACTCTGGTCTGTCAAACCATTGGGCTACAAGACCTTGAGAAAGAGGTGAGAGAAAGCCTGAGACTGACCTGTCTCAACCACTTTTCTTTGAAATGTTTGGTCTGAAAACTCTCACCCTCTTTTAGACTATGATTCAGACATATCAATTTCTCATTAAAACTCTTGACTGGCTTCAAAACTCCTGTTAAAGAATATATCTCAGACCCCCCCCCCCCCCCCATTGTGATAAACTCTCACCACTGTAGGGCAGTTGTGCCAGGCACTCTTAGACACAGTCACTCAAGATCACCGTTCCCTGCCTGCCAGGCTGATTGTACTACGGCCAAGTAAGGCCTCTTTAGAACCTGTCTGTAGTCTCATCAGATGGGAATAGAGGTGGAGTGTTATATTGCAGTCCTCACTCTTCATTAAAGCGCTCTTGGCCTAGCTGCTGTTATCCTGTGACCCACTGGAGCCAGGCTGGTTTTTGTGGGTATATCTTCCACCAACATACTGCAAGTTCCCAGCCACAGCAGATAGGAAATAAGTTATTTATGGAGTTCAGGCAGTTTGAATGACTCAGCTACTGATTATGGAACTAAAACAGACATGGTAGTATAGATTTCCCTTGAGACTGATAAGGAAAAATATTTTGGAAATACAGCCAGTTGGGACCTAGACAATTTTGAATGTGGATGAAGATGAGCAAGCTGCCCTTTTTGGATGCTTGATCCAAAAGTTTGGAGAAGCAGGAGGCCCAATGGTGACATCTGGGTTGAGCTGCCTGTTTGTGGAACCTCTGCATCAAGCAAAACATGTGTTCTGATCCAGGTGTATGACTTTTGTTTAGGAAATGGAAGATTTGTTTAACAAATTGGATCAAGATGGAGATGGCAGAGTAAGTCTTGAGGAATTCCAGCTTAGCCTGTTCAGTCATAGACCCAATTCACTTCCGAAATCTTCTACTCCCATCGAACTGAGTGATCCTTGGACTCATTACCAGGTAAAATAGGACAAATAAATTATGAACCACATTAAGTATTATCTTTCTGATGACTGCAACCATAACCGTCAGCATCTTTCATAAACCTGGCCTCTCTGAGTCACCTGACTGTTGTCCAGGAGTTCAAGAGGGATAAGTAACAGAGATATGTGTTTGAGATTCTGGGGTCACACAGACCTCCATAACTGTATGTCCCTGGATGGCATGCTCATCTCTGAGCCTCATGCTCCTCATCTATAAAATGGGGCAATTGTGATGCCTGCCTCCCAGGTGTTGTTCTATAAGACCAAGTAGTGTCTGACATGACAGCTTCAGCCATTCTTAATTGTGGGATAGAGAACATTTCAGTAGGGAAATCCCTTTTCCCTCATACCATGATGCAGCAGGAGAGCAATGTCAAAGAGCATTCTGCAACATCTCCCTCGGGCAGCCCTTTTGATTTAGGTCCTGAGTCTGGATTCCTCCCTCCTATCCCTGGGTTTTATGTCTTGCAGAAGTACCAGGTCTCCGTACAGCTTTAAACAGAACAGATTTAGGCAGTTTCCTTAAATCATAGCATTGCTCAGTGACTGCTGGGTTAGCACTTTCCGAACAGAAGAAATTCCTTCTCCCACCACAGAGCAGACTGCTCTAAGGAATTCTTGCTTTCCGCACAAGGATGTGGCTGACTCCCATGTTGTGTGGGAGGCAGAGTAAAACCAGTGTGATATTCTTCACCACTGAGTAGGTACTTCTGAGAGCATAAGTTTTTCATTCTAAAATCAACAAGAATGCAGGAAGAAGATATTCAAGAGCATTAAGGAGAGATTTCAGGCCATATAAGGTAAAAAAAAAAATCAGAGTATGGCCCTTATATGTCACTGATTGGGTTAATTGGCAGATATGACTTCCTTGAAGCAGAAGCAGCCCCATGTTCCCTTTGTATTCATTTGAAGTATAGACTAATGTGGACACTGAACTAGGGATGGATGTGCACATAGTTGGCATTAAAGAATCAAGATAGTGGCTATAGAGCCGTACCGCTTCTTGTGCCATGCACACCTTCCTGAACAGATGCTCTCTGGCCAGAGGTGTGAGTTTGTAAGGAGGAGTCTTGGGGAAATGGCCTAGGCAGGCAGGTATGTCTTCCAGGAGACACCCACATCAAGTGAAGTGTGATCCCTGTTTGTGGATTAAGATTTGAACATGGAAATGGGTTTCTCTTCTTTGTCAAGGATTTTCTCCAGGGTAAGTTGCACTGAGGCTAAGAACTAGCGAAGATACAGAAACAAGGGTAACTCATGTCCAAATGTGGAGACCTAGGTGTTGCTGGAAGCTAGTGTAGGATAAGGATCTCAAAGTGGCACCCCTGAGCCTGCAAGGGCAGGATCCCTAAGAGTTCTGTAACCTCGAATACCACTGAAGTATGGGTCCTATGGTAGTTACACAATCTGGTGTCAACTTGTGGAGGGGTAGAGTCTAGCCTATCAATCAGGTCATAGCTTGATGACCTCATTTGGACCCACCACGAAGATAAATAGCTCACTGGAGGCCAGATAAACACACAGTCTCTGCATCGTCTTCCTTCGGACAAGTCACATGGAGCTAGGCTGATGAAAGCCAGAACCTTAGAGCTGGAGGAGCCTCGTGGAGACCCACACCAGCACTGAGATGCTTAGACTGCCGCTGGATCCACAAGATATTTTACTCTCTGATCTTCCTGCATTCAGTATCATTGCATATGTTTTGTGAGTCTGAAGAGGACTTTATAGATTGATGTCAGACATATGTGCTAATATCAGACTTACGGACTTGATTTGAACTAGGGTGGGATGTTTTTGTGATATTCAACTGCTCTTGTATATAGAGCTCTTTCTACACACAGATGGGTGTCTATGAATTTGTTTCTCTAGTGTACTCAGACTAATACATTATGGTCCCTTGGGAGTGGAGTACTAGATAAACGAATCATAAAGATGGAGAGTAGATGTTTGTTTGATCTCTGCTTCATGATAGTGCTTCTTTGGCTAGCCAGAAGTCAGACATGGCCATGCAGTTTACTGGATAGTTTTCTGGAAAGAACATGGGAAGTTAAAGTTTGGATTCTTTTCATTGGTTGTAGTCTTTGGTTATTCTTGTGTGAAATGGTGAAAATGTGATTAATGTATATTTTGAGCTCAGGGGACAAAATCACCCCTTGAATTTCTCAGAGTTGCTTAGTGAAAATGGCTGACAGAAGGTCAAAATGGCTGAGAGAAAGCTGGCTGGAGGGGCAGGGAGCACTTCAGGCAAGACGGCAACTGAGTAACACATAGCAGAGGGACTCTGCAGAAATTAGCGCAGGAGAGTCACTAAGGGGGATGTTGTGCACTGCCGGTTGCAGGAGGAGCGTCATAAAGATAAACAGGCAAATATCCACTCGGTTTTGAGGAGCTGGGGGCTTTGTCTTACCACAGTGAAGGCTGGCTAAGGTCTAACCTTAGCCCCACCACTGTCTCAGCCAGAGAGGGGATCATCTGGAGCTGGCACAAAGGCTTTATCTTAACACAGCCACACTTTAACTCCGAATTGTGGAAGGGTTTAAACCCCTCCAGCCCCAGGGTCAGGGAAGGGGTTAAGCTATATTGTTACTTTTGTTTCTCACTCTTCCTTCTTTCCCACTACAGTTTCAACAGGCTCTTCTTTTTTTTTTCCTCTCTCTTTCTCTTCCTTTTAATCTCACACACCACTGCCAACCTCCAGGCATCTCCTCTTATCCTAGGGCTTTTACTCAACAAAGAGGCTAGAGATCTTAATATTACAATTAGACAATTTGACCTGATAGATGTGCACAAAGCTATTCACCCAAATACAAAAGAATTTACATTTTTTTCAAGCCCACATGACACATATTCAAAGATAGAGGTGCTGGGGCATTAGATGAATCTGCATAAGTTTAAGCACATTGATATATGTACCTCTCTCTCTGACCACTGTGCCATAAGACTGGAAAACCAACAAAAGGAAGATGAAGAAAACAAGGACAAACAATTGGAAGATGATAACTCTCTTGCAAAAGGAGTGTGTGCTGGCCCAGATCAGAGATGAAATTAGGGAATTTCTGGAAATCAACAAGAATGAGCACATGATGTACCAAAACTTATGGGACACAGCAAAGGCAGTTATCAGAGGAAGTCTCATAGCAATACATGAACACATGAAAGAGGAAGAGAGACTTATGATTGATATGCTGGCACAAAATTTACAGCAACTAAAGCTGAGTCAACAGGACAAACCTATTAATAGATTAAGAAAATAAATAATAAAAATCATGGCTGAGATTCAGAAGAGGGAAAATAAGAAAACTGTGGAAAAATTAGTGCTGCTAAAAGTTGTTTCTTTGAACAGATAAATAATTGACAGGTTTTTCTTTTCTAATTTGTCATTTTTTGTTGTTGTTGTTTTCTTTTGTTGCTTTGTTTTGGTCCGTCATGTTTTTGGTGCATATTATTATCTCTGTAGGTCTATCTAGATAAGATAGGCAGGATAAACCATCTGGAAGACAAAACGGGACTGACAGTATTGCAGGGACATGGGTGAGGGACAGGTGGGGGAAAGGACATGTGTGTTAAAAGCCCAGGGACAAGTGAACAACAAGTGATCCAAAAATGATGGCAACGAATATGTAGGAGGCCTGGTAGGGCTTGATCAAGGGCAATGTAACCAAGAGGAATTACTGAAACCCAAATGAAGACTGAACATGATAGTGGGACAAGAGGGAAGGCAGAAATGATCACAATGATCTGCATATAACCCCCTACCTGGGGGACGTACAATAGACATGTGGGGGATGGGAGACATTGAACAGTGTAAGATATGAGAAAATAATAATAATTTATAAATAATACTTTATAAATTATCGTGAAGGCAGGAGTGTGGGGGAGGAAGGGAGAAAATGCTTAGCTGATACCAAGGGTTCAAGTAGAAAGAAAATATCTTGAGAATGATGATGATGGCAACAAATGTACAAATGTGCCCGACACAATGGATGTATGAATGGATTGTGATAAGAGTTGTATGAGCCCCAATGAAATTATTTTAAAAAATAAAAATAAATAATGAACCCTGGCTCTGGCTTGATGCTGTCAGAGGCCTAATGCCATATTTTCTATCAATAGAAGCGTTTAGATAATGAGTAAGATAACTAAATAAGCATCAAATTTGACTGTTTTACGAATAGAGCTTAGGATCTGATGCTACTCTGTTTATACTGATTTTTTTTCTGTTTATTATTATTGATATATGATTGATAGAAATGATTATTGGGAAATTTGAAAATAGAGAGCTTGTAAGCCCACTTGTTTCTAGTCATTAAAACTGGATTGTTAGATGGGTTTAGGACACACCCGCAAAGAAGGCTTTGAAAAAATAAGCTCTGAAAAGAAAAGTGTCTTCAGTGTTGAGGACATTTAAGGGTGAAGAGACTTGCCAAGGGCTGTTGACAGATTGACAGGGGGAAAAAAGGGAACTCTTTGGATATTTAAATTTTGAACTCGTGGTTTTGTCAGAAGCTGGGAAAAAATCTGGAACCATGAAGAAAACTACTCTCTGGGGCTGAATATTACAGGGAGCCTGTGGGCAGGCTGAACTGCTTGCTAGGCGACCACCCAGATCCACTTGTTGAGTGGAAGTGGGCGAAATGCAGCAATAAAGAGACAGATTGAGTCTGGCCACTGACACTCATGGACCTTGTTTCAGGAACGTGAAGAGAAAACGAGAGTGGGTTGACTGGTCTGAAATTCATGATCTAGCGCAAGGGGGCTAGGCTTGTTGAAAATTTGTGACAGTGCCCATGGTCTAGAAGCGAGGTGACCAATGGGCACCATGTGGACGCTGAGTGAAGCAGCCCACATTGAGTTGACCAGAACCCGACCAGATGAAGAGATGTTTGAGCCTGTGAAGTAGAGATATTGCTGCAGACTTCATGGATAGCCTGTCCTGATTTGACTTTACTATGGATGGGGAGTTCACAAGGTTCTAACTGGGATGAAGGTTCCTCAGAACACGGCTGATGTAAGTGGGCAGTATAGAAATTTTATACCTAAAATGGAGATGATAAAGGCATGAAGTGGTTGGCTACAAACTTTCATAGGTGCTGGAATATGTACATAGGATTATAGGTTTAAGTGTGTGTTCCTTAACTGCGATGCTTAGGCATAGAATATTGTTTTGTCACTTATATAATATGTTTAAATGAGGATGGCACATACTGAATGGTACGCTTATTAGTTTTATCTTGTTAGTTACAGATATGATTTTATTATTTTTTTGTTAAGAATTATGTATGAGTAAAAAGTTGTGTAAAAGTGTCAACTTGACAAAGGTTGGTCTGTGGTAGTTACATATTCTGGTGTCAACTTGTTGAGGGGTGTTGTCTAGCATGTCAATCAGGTCACAGCTTGATAACCTCATTTAGGCGTGCCACTGAGATAAATAGCTTACTGGAGGCCAGATAGATACAGAGGCCAGATAGATACAGATAGGTGCTTCATCCTCCTCCGGACAAGCCACATGAAGCTAGACTGATGGCAGATAGAGCCATGGAGCCACATGGAGACTCATGCCAGCCCTGAGATGTTTATAATGCCACTGCATCCACAAGACTTTCCATCCACTGGCCTGTGATCTTCCTGCATTTGGCATATTGCATGTGTTTCGTGAGTCTGAGGAGGATTTTATAGATTGGGATTGGACATATGTGCTAATATTGGATTTATGGACTTAATCTGGACTTGGGGTGAAATTTTTTCTCAATATTCAATTGCTCTTGTGTATAAAGCTTTCTCTTAACACCTATGAGTGTCTATGAATTTGTTTTTCTAATCTACCCAGACTAACAGGTCTTTCAGTACAGCAACTTGACCCATTATCCTGCTGTCATAGCCATCTACTCTTCCTGTCACGTGTATTTCTACATACAGCACACACTTGTACACATATCCACACAGTTTGGACCCATCCACTGTATACATGTACACCCACTATATATACACACCTGATACATGTAGTCAATGCTACATGTATACACCCAAACTATAGATGCGTCTGTCATACACACACACACACACACACACACACACACACACTTAACTATACACACACACTATATATGCACATGATACAAGGTGGTACCCTCCCAGAACTGGAATTGTGCTGGGCAGAGTAGACCTTTCATAATATGACTTTTTCTCCCTCTTTGAGAACTCCGAGTTCCAGCGCCACCTGAGAAGGTTCTCTCTGGTCACAGTGAATTTTTTGTAAAAGCGGTTTCACTGGAACCTTGTTTTTCGTGATGGCGAATTTAAGAGAACAGCATGCAGCTATGAAACTTTGTTTCCTCCTCAGGAAGGAAAAATGCCAAAGCAACTGTTGTGATGTTGAATACAGCTTAGAAAGACAGTGCTATGGGAAAAACTCTAAGTGTATGAGTAGTTTTCTCATTTCAAAAGAGGTGAAATGTTGATTGATGGCAAACCTCATTCTGGACGTCCATCATCTTATCGAACAGATAAAAATGTCGATTTGTAGTGCATTTGGAATTCGTTCCACCAGGTTAGACTGTTAGTCAAGCTTTCTATTAGAGGATCTGAAAAGATTTCGTAACAGTGTGCGGCAAAAACAGGCCTGATTTATGGCAGACAGGGGACTGGTTTTGCCACCATGATAATGCACCTGCTCACACAGCCATCTCAGTGTGCCAGGTTCTGGCAAAAAGCAGAATGTCTCTCTTGCCCCATGCACCTTACTCACCTGACCTTGCATTGTGTGACTTCTTTTTGTTTCCTCGAAGAAGAGGGACATGGAAGGATAACTATTTGAGGACATAGAAGAGTGAAGAAAAACACTAGGGAGGTGCTATCAGCCATCCAAACAGATGAGATTGAAAAATGTTTCCAAGAATTAAATTGCAGATTTTACAAATGTATCAAGTGTAATTGAGAGTACTTTGTAGGTGACAAGTTTGTTTTGTAAAAGAATTTAAATGCATGCCCCATGGTTGCTGGGCACTGTTGGGCAGGTACAGCTTTCCAGCGATGGCAATGGGCCAGAGCGATCCTGGGATGCATGCATGGGGCTGTTCCTTTTCAGCTGCCTCCATAGCCCGGTCACTGGTACATGGAAAAAAATTAAATACATAGCTTTGAAAAAAATTCCAGGGTTTTTTTTTGGGGGGTACCACCTACTATATGCACACAAATTGTAAGGCACACAAACTCATGCCCACCACACACACTGCTAGTGTACGTAAACATCATAAATACAGTGCCTACACATCCCTTCACTATACATTCTGTATGCATTCATGCACAGTATAGTCATATACATGCACTCTCTACACACCCACACTAAATTCACTGCAGAGATATGAGTGTATACACAGTATATAATACCTTTGGGGCATAGAATGTCAAACTGAGGAGTGGGCGGATTCGGTCTTTCGTTTGTGGAGCACAAAGTCCTACCCCTCTCTTGATACCTCTCACCTGAGAATTGCCCATTTGCACTGTCATTTTAGGGCAGAAACTGGAAGGAGGCCAGGGTGGTAGAGTCTCCTGCATTATTTCAAAGTAGAGTGTGCCATATCTTGTGTGTGTCTCCACAGTTTGGCTATAGAGTGTGATTTTTGACCATGTCATGTGGTATACCTGTTAGATAGATAGATAGATAGATAGATAGATAACCTACTTACTAACGGGTATACTAGCTCTGTACTGATGTCATGTATATATATGACAGCAGGAGAATCAGGTGGACATGGTATAGGGGAAACCCATTCTGAGCCTCATCTTTTCTAGAGTAAGTGGCTAGAGGGTTCATAGCAGTTCCAGATGCATTTGAGTGTCTGGGACTCTCCATTGATAGCCATGGTGCCCTCTTCCACCTGCAAACAGAGTAAAATACCTGCTCTAGAGTGTTGTCCAGTTGGCACGCAGAGCACCCAGCGTAGCTTAGTAAGCTCGGTGAACAAGCTCCTTCATTAGAGAATTGGTGACTCAGTGAGTATAGGCAGAGGAGGTTTCTGCTCCCTTGAGCCTGACTCAGGAAGTGTACTGCTGGGAGAAGATGAGGGATGAAGGGTGGAGAGTATAGCCAGGACAAGCCTGGTGGTCATCAGAGAAGGGACCGGAAAGAGTCCAGGATGAGCCAGAAAGAGCAAGAGGAGCATGATTTAAGCTGTGGGGCTGGACTTGAAAGGGCTAAAAAATAGCTAGGTATCCTTCTATCTGGAGGCCAGCGAGCCGGTGTGTCAGAAAAGAGGAGTTAAGGGTGATTGAGCAAGGTATTGAGGGTCCCAGATCCAGATCCCAGCCAGCAAGGCAGTGAGGAGAGGGTAGCTGAAGAGCCATGAGCAGGTTGGAGCAAGGTGGTTTTTACTCTGAGGGAGGCAGGAGCGCTGGATGCCTGGAGCAGAAATGTGATGACCTGAAGGCGTGGAGAACACTCATTCTTACTCCCAGGGATTCCTGACAACACATATTTACTGGAAAGGGCTCTGAGGTAGAAAAAATTTAAGGGAAATATTTCTTGCCCTTGTGGATTCATAGAATATCTGAACGTAGCAGGTCAGCTTTCCGCTTAAGAGACTTTACCATCATCGTAAGACTCCCCTAGCTTGCTTAGCTGAAAGCTGCTTGCTTCTGTATTCCCAGTAATGTGCAGTTTCACACACAGGGAAGCCCACTCTGCTTTTGGAGCCTCTTAGGAATTTCTCCATGATGGCAAGCCCCTCTTTAGGCTCTTCCTTTGTGAGGCCCTGTGTACCTTGTTCGTCATGCCAGAGAGATGCGGATAGTTCACGGGCTGCACTTACACACCCAACTCACACTCATCCTCACTGCCATTGACTCAGTGTGGACTCATAGCGACCATACAGGACACAGTAGGCCTGCCCTGGCAGTTTGCAAGCCTGTAGCTCTCTGTGGGAGTAGAAAGCCCTGTCTGCTGCCTTCTGGCTCCAGAGCAGTCATGGCTGCTTTGATGAATCACGTCGCTGTGCCCAGCCCTCTCACCTTTGCTAGAAAGTGAAGAGAGCGATAACTGGTGAGGTTGTTCTTGCTAGGCAGCGTGCAGGTTTGTGCAGTGGGGGACACGAGAAACAAGAGATTGGGCTGAACAGACGTGCGTGCTCACAGCACTTTCTTGGTCCCTGGTGTACAGGCCACAGAGGAGAGCAGCTGCCACACGACCACTTCGTCCCTCGTGTCCATCTGCTCAGACCGGCACCTCTTCTCCAGCATCGATGACGGCACTGGGTTTGCATGCCCTGAGCAGGTGGTGGCTCTGTGGGCCCAGGAGGGCATTCAAAATGGCAAGGAGATTTTGCAGGTTTGGAAATGGATGGCCACAGCTGCCCCGCTGAGAATGGGCTGAGGGTGGGGTGGGAGCCCGAGAGGGTTACTGTGCTTGGCCTCTGCTCTCTGGCTTCCTTCCTCCTGCTGCAGCAGAGAATCCCAGACAGGGAAATTCTCGGGAAACTTTTCTTTTTGGCTATTAATATATAAAAATTTTAATTTTGAAAGAGCATAAATAAAATACAGAGAAAACAACAGTGATAAAAACACCCTGAAGGTAGGTTTTCATGTATTAGATACTTCCCCCTTTGCCATGCTAACCTTTCAGGCTTGTTGCTTGGACAAGGCAGCACTCCGACGGGCGTTGGAACAAGCACACTTTTGTGGTGACATCAGAGTCAGAGAAGGTGCATGTGTATAGCCAGCACTGACCACTACATAAGGGCATGCATTCTGCCAAGTCCTTTGATCAAAAAAGACCTAGGTGGGAACTGTGCCACTTGGCTCCACAGGCCAGCCTCGCATTCCTGGAAGCCATGGGGGTTTCCTGCCCATGCTCCTCCATTTCTTCTGCAACTGGCCCAGGAGACTAGCCTGGTGTAGCTCTTGCTCTTGGACTTAGTGTCACACTGTGCAGTAGTCAATTTAAAATAAATATAGCAAAGATTCATTTTTAAACATTCATTGTTTCATTCTGTATATGTGGGTGGTAAGATGCACATAACATCTCTTTTTAAGTTTATTTTTCAAAATTCTGAGAGAGAAGGAAGATTTCATTTTCTGTAATACTTTTGACCATGGCTCATGTCCTCTGATACATAATTTTTCTACCAATACAAATCATCAGTGTGTGTGTGTGTGTAGATAGATAAATAGATAGATAGATAGATAGATATTATGGAGATATGAAATATGTGTCAGGATTCTTTACATATATTACGTTAGGAGTCTCTCCCAGAATTCTTTTAGTTTGAAATGGTAAAAACTCAACTCCAAGTGGCATAAGAAAAAAGGAGAATGTAAAATAAAATAATAATTTATAAATTATTAAGGGTTCATGAGGAAGGGGGCAATGGGGAGGGAGGGGGAGGGAAAAAAGAAAAATGAGCTGATTCCAGGAACCCAAGCTGAAGGCGAATTTTGAGAATGACGAGGGCAACGAATGTATAAGGGTGCTTTACTCAATTGATGTATGTATGGATTGTGATAAGAGTTGTATGAGCCCAATAAAATGATTTTTTTTAAGAAAGAATGTTAGTGGCTTACAGTGGTGGGCAGTTGGCAGAGTTAATTTAGCCACTGCTCTCTGTAAGTGCCTGTATCAGTACCCTTTCATCTCTAACTGCTTCCAAATTTTCCTTTGCTATCAAGTTAATTTCAGCTCATCATGATGCTAGGGGGCAGAATGGACTTACCCCTTTGGGTTTCCAAGAATTTAAATCTTTATGGGAATAGATAGCCTCTACTTTATTCCTCAGGGAAATGGGGTGGTTCAAACTGTTGACCTTGAAGTTAACATCTTATTGCATTACCCACCACACCACCAGAGCTCCTTCCAGTGCCCTTAGCCTTGGGCAAAGTCTCCTCTCTATAGCTCCATACAGCTTTTATAATTATTTGGTTTAGGTGGGGGGAAGGGCCCCTCTCTTGCTATTAATCCCCATGAAGTACTATGCATGGAGTCATATTCTTCCTCATGTGTCCCTGGCTCAGGCACAGTGGGATCTCCTATTGACAGCCTAGGAGTTGGAGTGGGGGCGGCCCCAAGAGGAAAAGTCTCAGGCAAATGGGAGAGCCAAGGAAAATGGAGTCTGGAGTCAAATTGTTGAGAGAATTAAACTCATCTTGAATGTCCCTTGGGATTTATTTCTAGAGCCTCGAATTCAGTGTGGATGAGAAGGTGAACCTTCTGGATCTGGCCTGGGCTATCGACAACAAGCTCCTGATGGTCACTGGTGTCATTCAGCAAGCGGCCCTGGCCTCCTACCACCAGGAGCTGAGCTACCTCCAGTAAGAGGGTGGGAGAGGTTGTTTCAAGGCTACGGATGTGGTCTGTTCTCAGGGGTCCGGGACTGGCAAGGGTCTGGGCTGCTGCCTTGCCTGCCCCCACCACCCTCTATAGGCAACTTGTGATGGGACAAGGAAAAGGGTCTCTGGTGTAGGGAGAGACGCTTTGCTTCTTCCTAATAGGGCCTAACGAGCAAGGGGCCGCCTATGGTTATTCTTGCCACAGGTCTTGCATACTTGGTGAGAGGCTTAGAAAGCCAGATCTCAAAATCCTAACCTAATCCCCTTAATAATATCCCAAGCAGCTGAATCCAACTTAAAACTTATGTGACTGACATTTTTCTTGCTATTATGGAGGTGCAAATGTTCTCCAGACCAGCCCACGGGGCCCCCAGGCTTAAGCCAATTGACTGAAAGCACACACAAAAAAATTGCTTCTTAGACCTTTTCACTGAGCACAACGTGGCAGTTGGCACCGTGTTCCATTACAACAGAGCTCTGCTTTCACTCAACGGGTTATTCATGCTGTTCTGCTAAATAGATTCACAGGGACAAAAGTTGATAGTATTTTATAGAAAGATAACTTTTCCAACAGTTTTGTTGGCATATAAGTCATATATCATACAATTCAGTGGTTTAGACATATTTTAAAAGAATTGTGTAGGCGTCACCACAATGAGTTTTAGAATATTTTCTTCATTCTGGTACCCGTTATTATTAACTCCCCATAGCCCCCAGTCTCCCCTGCCACAACCGGAAGGAGCTATTAATCTAATTGCTGTTTCTATAGATCACCTATCCTGGATTTCATATACAGAAAATCCTACAAAACAAAATAAACACCAAAAAACCTCAATTCAAAAGCAAGTCGACAATAATAGAAACTAAAACGAATAAAGTCATTTAATGTCAGGATACACCATTAGAGAACCATTCTTCAAAGACTCAAAGACAAGGCTAGCCCGCACTCAACACCATCATGTTGGCTGTTTTTGTCGTTTATGCAGACCCAGAGTTTGAGGGCCCTGCAACGGTATGTGCTTCTGTGGGAAGCTGACAGAGTAGTAGCTACATTTGACAGTGTCTCCTTCCTGTGGGCAGGGGGCAAATGAAGCAAATGGTGCAGGAGCGAGACAAGGCAAGACAGGACCTGGAGAAGGCTGAGAAGAGGAACCTGGAGTTTGTGACAGAGATGGATGACTGCCACTCTGCCATGGAACAGCTCACGGAACGCAGGATCAAGTAGGTGCCACCGAGACAGCTTCTGGGTCAGAGCCTGGCACAGTAGCCCTCTAGAATCACAGCAGCTGTCCCCAATCTGGTCCCTACACCCTGGCCAGAGGGTGGGTGAAGGACAAATAGCTGCTACCCAAGTGGCAGTGCTATAGTTCTGGTTCGTTGAAGGCCTTACTTGAGCCAGTAGAAACCAGAAAATGTGACTTTTTGTTTTGTACCATCAGTCAGGGGCCTCCAGAGTAACACGGTCAGTACGATAGATGGGTGTTCATATGGGTGGAAACATGGAGGGATACACGTGATTCATTTATTTTAGAAAACTGCCTCCTGGTTGTGAGGCTTGGCAATTCTAAAATCCATCGGTCAGATGGCAGGTTGGAGACTGTCTGCAGGATGGCTACGGTCTTAAAACATCCTTCTCCTTCCAGAAACCTTAACGTCTGCTCGGAAAACCTTCAACTTATTGCATACTCCGCCCCCCCCCCCCCCCCACACACACACACACATCATGGATCATGACCTGTTTTACTGAGGACTGACAGGCTTAAATGCTAATCATATGTAATGCCCTCATAGCAATACTAAGCCAATATGTTAATAAGCAGTGGGGCCCCATGGCCTACCCAACGGCACACATGAAATTAGCTATCACAAGACTCTTTCCTTGAAAGATGAGGGTACAATAGAAGCATCAACTGAACTCTGGGTGGGGCTGGTGCAGTATGCACTGGCTTCTCATTCTATATGCCTATGGGCTGCAGACATTCGTCTCTACCCTACCTCTACTCTCTTTGCTCAATCCGTTGGACCTCCCCTCAGCTCAAGGAAGATCTTTAACTATTGTTTGTGCTTGTGATGGGTGTTATGTAAGATATTTTTGCAAACAGCTTCAGGAGTTCAGCAGGTAGCACTCAACACAGCGAAGGTACCCCAACACCTCAGTCTTACCTCTCATCACCCTTCATACTGAACAGTCTTAGGGGGAACTCTGTATGGTATGTTTGGCGATGGCTTCAAGGCCAGAGAAAAGGATGTAAGAAAACCTAGCCACATATATATCCACACTGCATCAGGGAGAAGGTTTTTTTCACCCCTATTGAGAGAAAAGTCTTGGCCAGAGGTGGCTAAACTCAGCTAGTGATTCACCTTCCTGAATCCTTTGTTTACTGAAGGTGCTCTGCTGGAAACAGCTGAGGCTACATGAAATGATCTTCTACATTTCTCTTTCTCTCATACTGGCTCATGCCAGAAGTCAGAACACTGGCTGCCTGCTCCCTGGTCTGTCTTCCTTCACTGGTGGGCAAGATGTCTCTGGGGCATGCCCTTTTAGAATCCTGCTTCCTTGCCCCTAGCCCCTTGCCCTTTGGGTAAGCTGAGTCCTTTGGTCTCCTCATCTCTAACCTGAGAATGGTAATGAGCCCTGTCTAGCATGGAGGGATGACCAACACAATATGTCGAGCTTCCTAATTCTGATGACTGTGCATAGGTCCAATCATGTGCCTCAGGAAACAGAGAGAGTGAGAGAGACGTCACAAATGATGCAGAGTCCTGGCGTGGTGAAAAGGTTGGCCCCTTGGCACCTTGCCTCTGTGTGGGGTCATGTTCTCCTGGAAGGACCAGCAGTGAATGTGGTGTCCAGTGTCTGGTCCCTGCCTGCCTTCAGAACACTCATACTTTCTATCAAACAGGTGGCTATAAAGTCTAAAACTGTCAGTAGATATACAATCTTCCAGAAGGCCAGGCCATGTGTGACACTGGGTTAGTTTAAGGAGGTGTCCCAAAAGGTACCCTCAGTCTCTCCTTTGTGGGTATTGTAGACACCTGGAGCAGGGATACTGTGGACAATTGGCCCTGCTTCGCTCAGAGTTGGAGATGGAACAAGAGCTGCTCTGGCAGCAGACCAGCATGCAGAGGGCTAGGCTGGAGGAGGACCTTGAAGCCCTGCGCAGGGAGGAAGCCTGCTTGCAAGAGAGGCTATCATTGGTGCTAAAGGTATGAGGGTACTATACAAAGAAAATGCATGTGCACAAAGCTGGGAGTACATAAAGCTTGATTTTCTCCTCACAACTGTGTTCCCTGACAATTGCCCCAGCCAGCTCTAGGGTAGTATAGCTACTTCGTGGCTATTGCCTGCAGCTCTGAGCTGGTAGATAGGGGCAAGGGAAGGTCTGCAACAGCATCTGGCACCCCTGCATCCCCAGAGACCAGGAACATATTGTGGCTTTAGCAAAAAAAAAAAAAAGCCAGGACCTGAAGCTCACCTAGCAGGAGCCCCACTGTATTTCCAGGAGCTGAGAGGTTCATGGGTGTGTGCCACCCAGTCCTTACCACAGCCGGCACTTGATCCCCAGGGATTACTTCTCAGGAGAGACAGGAAGGCCCTGGATCCCTGTCTTAGTTGTGAGGCCTCTGGGGAGAGGACGGCATAGCAGGCGAGAGGCAGAAGTAGCTGAGCTGACTGTCTCGGTGGACTTTCTTCCCAGTCCTTTTTGCACTCCAGCCTGCCTGCCTTCTCCGTTTTCATCTTGGCTCCTTTTTTCTCTCCCTTTCTACCTGTCCTCCCTCCCTTGATGTCTGTCTCCCTTACTCCAGCTCCTGGCTTTTCAACCCTGCGGAGCACTCAACAGAGCCTTACCTTTTAGTTATACACTGTGTCTCAGAAGTAATTCCACATCCTTCTGATTCGTCATTGCAGCTTTCAAGTGTCTATAAACACTGGACTTTTCCCTGACTGGATATATGGACTGCATTGATGTTATTTCAGATCTCTTATTTAGAAGTACACCCTGAAATCATTTGTCTCTAATCTTCTTTCCTAGCTTATTGCTGTTGAGCTCTTGAAGTGGGAGAAGTAGCGGCAGTGGGAAAGCACTGAGCACTTCAGTGTCTGCATGTCTGGCTTAGGAGCTGGTCTACTAAAGAAATGTTATGGGGGCCACCACGCACCTCCTCTGGCTACACACAGAAGAGGAGACTCCAACACCAACCCAATGCCAATTGGCACAGGGCAGAAGTTAAAGATGCCTCCCCCCACCATCTTTATGCTATTCTAACGCCAACCATCCCTAACCTTCCCATAACACTCTTCTTAGCTAGATTCGGTCATTTATTTCAGTGACCACATACAATTCACAGACAATATTCACAATTATCAAGTTAATCAGGGAAATGTTAATGATACAGGTCTTTTGTCTACAATACCATGCTGATAACCACCTCTTTCTCTGGTCCCAGGCCTCTCAGTTGCATAGTCCCTTGGCTTCTGCTTTGTTCCATGGGCCAGGAAGCCTAGCACTCTGCCTCGTGGTCTCAGTGTTGCTCCTTGCTCTGTCTCATGTGCTCAGTGCCAGGGCTTCTGCTGCCTTCACAACTTAACGGCATGGATCTCACATGTGCCCCACTGATGGCTCTTATTTCTTGATGGACACAGGATTCTCTCTCTGCTACTGAGATGCCGTGCAAGGGCATCACTGTCCGACCCATCTATGAGTGTTTCACATACCCGATTTGCCTAGTCCCACCCAATTATTTGATGAGTGTTACAAAGATATGGATAGAAGAGCCCTTTGGATCATTTCACTTCACCCCGGGCTACCTTTTGGCTCTTCTAGACATTGCTCCTTTAATACATGAAGAATTGCCTCCTGCCCACTGACATCTAGGATTTGTTTTCACAGTCGTGGTGACCCTGTTAACAGTCACTCGTACTTCAGTCATATCATCAAACCAGCATCTTCCCCTCGCCTCCTTTTACCTGAGCCCATGGTGAAAAGAGGACACTCTTCAATGGGGACTTTCCCTTGACTTGTTCTTTTTCTTTTCCTTTTCATATTGATACTAATACACCCACAAAAACTGGTAAACCAGCTACTTCATTACCACTCCCTATTTTAGATATCCCATTGCTAAATTGTCAATCCCTAACAACCAGTCCTCTGAGGAGACAAGCAAATTTTTGATCAGAAGAATCTTTATTTATGATTTAAACTTTGAGCATCTGTTTCCATAAATATAATCCAATCCAGGGAAAGCCATCAAATTAGAGCAATGTATGCCAGATCATAGTGTCAACATTTATCTTGTCATTCATTTGGGTTCTGGTCAACTCAGCCCTAGAATCCAAGGTAGATCAAATAGGTACCAGTATCAAGCTTGGGAGTTCACACACACCTCCCTGTACTTTAGATTAACTGGCCAATTCATATATTCTCATCAACCCTAACTCCCCATGGCCTAGGTCCTGATCATCAGCTTTATAATTCACAACTCATGAAATCTCCCAATGTCTTCCCCTCTTCACTCACATTTTCAAACTTCAGACCAGCCAGCCCCTCTCTCTCATCTCTAGCTTCTGGGGCCAGATCAGCAGGTGCCAATAGAACATGCCAAAATGCAGGCTGTGTCATCAGTGCGGCAGTTCCACCA
Source organism: Tenrec ecaudatus (assembly GCF_050624435.1). Lineage (NCBI taxonomy): Eukaryota > Metazoa > Chordata > Mammalia > Afrosoricida > Tenrecidae > Tenrec > Tenrec ecaudatus. The sequence goes on along the minus strand of NC_134541.1, from coordinate 80,102,568 downwards.
CTCCCACCCAAGTGGACCCAAGTGTCAGCACAGTGAGCGTACTAGGCTGCCGCCAGCTCCCTTAACTTCAGTCTGTCAGGAGCCATTCTCTGAGAGGAACACACTTCTCCCTGCTAAGATGACTCTAAAGGCAGGCAGCTCAAAATTCAAAAGGCCAAACCGATTTTTCTCCTACTCATTCTTTCAGTTGTTCTGGGTGGATCTGCATGTCTTTGCAAATAAGTGCAAAAGTACTGGTAGCAAAGGTTCTGGGTGAGGCTTCCATCCACACTGGTGAGAGCTTTCACTGCTCTCCAAACCAAACCAAACTCACTGCAGTTAAGTCAATTCTGACTCCCATTCAGCCTATAGGGCAGGGGGTAGAGCTGCCCTTGTGGGTTTCTAAGATTGTAACTCTTTACAGGAATAGAAAGCCACATCTTTCTCCCATGAAGTGTCTTGTGGTTTGAACTGCTGAACTTGCAGTTAGAAGCCCAGTGCGTAACTACTACACCAACAGGCCTCCAATACTCTACTTGGACTTAAAACAAAAACCTATTTCTTCAGGGAAAATTCCTAACTCCCCTTTTAACAAATCCAATAAGAATAGGCTGAATGTGAACATACAAGCTCTCTGTAATCATAAAACTGAGCATTTGTTTCTATCGCACATGATACCTATTTATAACACTAGTCAGGAGAAACCTCTATCCAACAGTCAGCTAAACACATAAACCCAAATACATCATCCTTTTAAAAACACTCAGTTCAATGTTCTTTTCTCCACCCAGATTATCCCATTCGTATGTCTACGGACTTGGGCCTCTGTTAGGGTACATCCAGGAAACCCTGGCCTTCTTATTAACTGTTTTGTTTAACCAGCCTGGTATTTCCTTCAGGCCACTCCAGAGCACTTTCACGCCCTTGACATCTCTTACATTTCTTTCAAGCACTGCCATTGTTTTAGGTAGGTACCATCATGTAGGTTTCGACCTTATGCATCTATGCCAGGTTCTGCAATATCCTCACAGTTTTTCCCGTTGAGCCTCCTGTTGCAGCCATGGTACCAATCGATCGCATCGAGAGCCTTCCTCTTTTTCACTGTCCCTTTGCTTTATCAGACATAATGTGTTCCCCAGGGGCTGGTCTTTCCTGACATGTCCAAAGTGTGCCCATCTTAGACTCTTAAGGTGCACTATAGCTGTATTTCTTCCAAGACAGATCATTTTGTCCTTTCAGCAGTCCATAGTAAGAATAACCAAAGGAATAATCTAAGAATCAAAATTTTCACTTCCCTTACCCTGACCTTTCTTTTGTAAAACCCCATGCTTTCATGAGCCTGGAGCCATTGCAGTTAATTCCACTCTTGACACCAACTGATGAAATGCCGTACGTCTGACCTCCTAGCTACACAAAGGGGGAGATTCCAATGCCACACCAGCCCAAGCTAATTGCCACAAGGCAGAATGCCTTGACCCTCTATCCTTTTTTTACCCTTATCTGATACCAACATCCCTCAGTTGGCACGCTACCTCTCTGTTGGGTTCAATAATGTATTGCAACGTCTTCAAAAAAAACTTACAGGCAATGTTCATGGTTATAGAATTGCTTAAGGAAGCTAACCAGTTACAGAACGTTAAGGAAACAGGCTTTTTGGTCTGCATTGCCTCTTCTCACCCACGATGGTAGGCATCTCTTTCTTAGTGTTGCACCTCTGCCCTCTACCTCATGAGCTTAGCACTGCTCCTTTGCTTTGTCTTCTGTTCTCAGTGCCTTGGCCTCTGATACTTCTGGTGCCTCCACTACTTCAGGCAAGGATCTTACATGTGCTCACTCCTGGTGTTTCCATCTTGATTAACATGGAATGTTTCTGTCTGCAACTGTTATCATTCACTCTTATATACACAGTGCAATGGGAAAACCAACAAATTCCCTCAGTTAGCATTTCACATACCCTATTTGCTTGATATGGCCCCAAAATTTGGTGGGAGTTACAAAGACATGAATAGAAAAGCCATTCCAAGTAATTTCACTTCAACACAGCTGCCCTCACACCCTCCACCACTACAGGAACTCTTTCAAGGAAAAGCAGCTTGCCTCCCTGTAATACCTCTCCCTTATGGAAAGGTGAGAAAGTTACCATTGCGTCATTGCTTGCGTTATATAGCTATTAAACCACTGGCCTGAATCTTTTAGGAAAACAGTCGATTGCAGAAGGAGATCTTTGAAGTTGTGGAAAAGTACTCAGATTCAGAGAAGCTGGTGCTGAAACTGCAGAATGACCTTGAGTTTGTGCTGAAGGACAAGGCAAGTGCTTCTGCTTATTCTGAGTCTTTCAACTAGAATCATGGTCAGTAGTGTGGGCCATGTCTTGAAAATGATACTTGGGTGATAGAACTTTGGTTTTTTTTCCTTACAAAAATCCTGTAATGGAGAGAAATCTATATAATATCTTTTTCTTTCCCCTTTTCATGACAAGTCACTGTGACCTAGTGCTACCCCGCGTAGTATGGCCTCTGTACTGATAAAGCCAGGACCCACTAATGGTACTTGGGATTAGCCAGAGAGGCCAAAGGAGCACTTAGAGCGTGGTGCCATCATATGTCACCTACCCTAAGGACGTTGCTGGGAAGGGAGAAGTTGCACCAGAGACAAGGCAGAAGTGCATCCCAGCCACCACAGGCTCCGGGTCCTAAGAAAACGCTGTTGGTGGCAAGACCTTTTAAACAAGTTTGAAAGTAGGTAGACTGGATGCTTTTTTCTAGAGCTACTGGAAAGTAGAAGTTAGATTCCCAGAAGGAAAGTGAGGAGGTGGCCCCAGGAACCTGGCCCAAGAGGACCTGCCTTACCATTCTCTGTATTGTTGCTTTCTTTCTGGGTCTGACATCAGCTGGAACCAGATGGCACTGCACTCTTCTCTCAAGAACAGTTCATGGCGATCCTGAAGGAGTATGAATTCAAGTGCAGGGTATGTGCCAGGGAAGTTTGGGGGGCTGGGCTGGGGGGGTTCCCTCACCACCCTCAGCTCTACTGTACTCACCCTTTTGACTGCTGTGAGCAGTCACATATTAATCTTGTATTGGGTCTTACATGCCAGCATTTTGGTTGTTGGTACCCAAACCTTCACCTTTGCTCATTCCCATCCTCTTCCCCAACCATTTCTACACTGGGGCAGGGTCAAAGCTTATGGGGAACTTAGGGCTTTCTCTAAAAGCGTGACCTCTGGCTGCATCAGCAGGTCTCTAGACCTCTTGTGCAAAAAAGTCCAAAAAACTCTACTTCTTGTCTCATTGTACCTGCTAAGAGGGTGGTGTTCAACCATTAGAATGGACAGAACTGTAGGTGACCAGTGTCTGTGTAGCTCAACCTAGCTGATGGCTATGAGAGTGGCTGAGGTTTGAGCAGGCCATGTTCAGGCCCTCCTTTTGGAGGTTGAAAGAGGAGACCACTGAGAGTATCTTCTTGAAGAGACCGGGCTTCTACGTTTAGCCTTGATTCTGCTGAAAAGCCTCAAATTTGATGACGTCTACTTGCTGCGTGTGGAAGGTCAACTTGATATCTAAAAGTGGCCTCATGTTATAGCCACAAGAATGTCCCAAGAAACCAGGCCCAGTGCTCCAGACTTGACGGCTGCTATTCTTCTACTGTATATCTTTCTTTAAAAACAAAGTTGTTGTGTGGGTGTTTTTTAATCATTTTATTGGGGGCTCTTACAACTCTTGTTACAATCTATACATCAATTGTATCTGACATATCCGTACATATATTCTGTCTTTCTTTTATAGACATTTACTTTCCATGGAGCCCTTGGGATCAGCTCCTCTTTTTTTCTCTCCCTTCTCCTCCCCCAACCCCAACCCTCGTGGCCCCTTGATACATTGTAGATTGTTAATTATTTTCAAATCTTACTCCGACCGCCATCTCCCTTCCCTTCTAGTTTCTGTTGTTCTCCCCCCTGACTGGGGGTGTGGGGTTATATGCTATTCATTGCTATTGGTGTCCCCTCTCTCCCCACTTCGCCCCCCTTCCCCCTACCCTTTTGTTGTCTCTATTCCCATTCCTATTCCTGGTTCCATGTGTCGTGAGTTTTATCTCTTGCCTATGCCTATGCGCATGCTCCCGTCTAGTCTAGATTGGGAAGCGGCACTGAGGTCGTGATAGCGGGGAGTGAGAAGCTGTTGAACTCATTGGAGTACAGTCCTTCATAGTACTGTGCAATTACCCTTTTGATTTTATTAGGGTTCATTGTAATGTCCCTTGTTTCATTCCTCATCCTTGCTATTGAAATTTGTTCCTTCCTTTCTTTGGTTAGGTTTTCCATGGTCTTTTGATTCTGTTAATCCTTTCAAAGAACCAGCTTTTAGCTGCATTTATTTTTTCCATAATTTTCTTGTTTTCCCTTTCATGAATCTCAGCCCTTTTTATTTTTCTTTTGCAATTTGTAGGATTATTCTGCTGACTGCTCTAATTGGTGTAAGTTTTGTGTCAGCACATCAATCATACGTCTCTTTCTTTTTCATGTGCTTACATATTACTATCAGACTTTCTCTGATAGCGGCCTTTGCTGTCTCAAAGGTTTTGGTAACTGTATTCTCATTGGTTTCTAGAAATTTTCTAATTTCATATCTTTCTGAGCCAGTAACCACTCCTTTTGCAATAGAGAATTATTTTTCTTACAATTTTTTCCCTTGTTTTCTTCATCATCCTTTTGTCAATTTTCAGCCTTATGTTATAGTTGTCGGAGAGAGAAGTCGGTATGATCTCTTTATGTTTGAATTTACACAGATTCGACTTATGTCACAGCATGTGGTCTATCTTTGAGTATGTGCCATGGGGGCTTAAAAAGAATATGAGGGTGTTTTTGCATTTTGGTGGAGAGTTCTGAAAATATCTATCAGGTCAAGTCATTTAATCATAATGTTTAGATCTGTTGCCTCCTTGTTAAGCTTCTTTCCTTGTGATCTTTCTCAGAGAATGGTGTATTAAGGTCACCTACTATAATTGTTAGCCTGTGATTTCTTTTATCATCTTTTGGAGTGTTTGATAAATTTTGTGGACGTCGCGTTGAACATGAATATATTTATTATGTTCACTGGTTCTTCATCTACTGTTCCCTTGAACATTATATAGTGCCCCTACCCCTTATGTCTTGTTATGGCTTGTACCTTGGGAACTATTTTTACAATCTGAGGTTAGGATTGCAACCTTTGCTTTTTTTGAATGGCCGTTTTCTTGGTATATTTTTCTCCAGCCTTTGATTCTCAGCCTATTTTTGTCTGTAATCATAAGATGTGTATCCTATAGGTAGCAGCCCAAGGGGTTGTGTTTTCTAAGTCAGGCTGCTAACCTCTGCCTTTTATTGGCTGAGTTCTGTCCATTGTTATTCAGGGTTATTATATCCAGCTGTGGACTCTGTGATGTCATCTTGTACCTTTTGTGTTGAATGTTTTCCTACCTCCCTTTCTTATCAGTGTGTTGTGCATTTGTGTGTGGTTCATTCTGCCCTTCTTTGCCACTGTTATCTTGGGGGCTGTTTACTCTTTGTTTACATCTGGGTGGAGTTGTTTTATGTGGCAGTCTCTTGTTTTTGTTTGGTGAGTGATGTTTTTCTGCCCATACCGGTTAGATAAGGATCTTTTGTAGGGCTAGTTTCTTTTATCGTAGTCTTTGAGTTTTTCCTGTCTGGGAAGACTCTAACTTCTCCATCTATCTTGATAATTTGGCTGGATAGAGTATTCTTGGGTTTGTGTTATTTTCTTCAATTTCTCCTCTTCACAGTGTCCGCTGATTGGTCTCAACAGACTCTTGTTTGAGTTCCTTTATAGGTAACTGTTTCTATTTTCCCTAGCTGCTCTTATGAGTCTGTCCTTTTCCTCTAAGTTGGATAGAATAGCTGTTATATGCCTTGGTGATTTCTTCTTGGGAATTCAGTCCAGCTGGTGTTATTTTGGCCTCCTGAATAGTTGCCTAGTTTTCATTTATTAATTTGGAGAAGTTTTCCCCTAAGAATTTCTACACTATTTATTATGCCATTGACTCCTTTGTTGTGCCTTGTTCAGGTAGTTCAATTATTCAGATGTTGTTCTTCATAGCATCAAACATGGCTCTCAGCTTTTCTTCAGTTTCTTTGATTATCTTGGCTAACTGCCTTTCCCATTTGCTGAAGTCTGCCTGTTTATCCTCTAGGCCACTGGTGCAATTCTCTGCCTCATCAAGTCTTTTGGAGAAGTCTGTGAATTCACTACTGGATTTGGTTATCTTGTCCCTGAGGTCTTTTATTTCCCTTTGGTGCATGGCCTTTATCTCCTCTATCATTTCATCCTTTTTTTATATTGCTTCCCTCATATTCTGTATAACTCCAAGCAGAAATCCTGAAGATTGCTTTCTGTTTGCAGATCAATGTCTGCTTCTACTATACATGTCATTATGTTCAGGACTTCTGGCATTGCCTTTTGTTTCTCCTGTTTTTTCATTGAGGTTTTTGTGGCTGGTTGCTGTTTGTGTTGTGTTGTTTTAGAAGAGCCTGGTGCCATTTTTCAGAAAGTCAACAAGCACTGGTCTCCTACTTTGGAAAACTCATTGGAGTGCGTCATTGAACTGCCTGCAGCTAAATGTACTAGGTCAGGCTACCACTTTTTCCTCCTGTGGTTTTACTCCTTACCTAGCCAACCCGTATCCTGTTATTTAGAGGTTACGTTGGATGGTCCTCTCATGGGACTCTGGTTGGGTGATTGTGGACTGGGGAGGATGACACTGCACTGGATGATCTTACAGGAAGCCATGGTGGTGTGGCCCACAGCGGCTTGGAACACCTCAGGGGAAGTGCGGGAGTGCTTCCTGCTGCGGGATTGCCACATAGGGTTGATAGGTGTGCCCACTTTAGTGTAGAGCACTGCAGATAACAGGCGGAATTGTTCTAGTAGCAAGATCTCCCATATAGGTCACACAGATGTTCCCACAGCAGTATGGCACACTGGAGAGGGCTCACAGAGCTGTCTTAAGTTGTGTAAAGCACGGCAGCAGGTAGGAGGAAGTTCCCTCGGCCATGTGGGACCACAGAGGACGGGGAGGGGCCCAGGGGCCCTTCCAGCCACATGGTGCACCGTGGAGGGTGGTTGGGATTTCCATCATCTGCTTACAGGGCTTTGGAGGGTTGATGGGAGTTCTCCTAGATGTTTTAAGGGGAGATTCCCCCATTTGAGGTGTGGCAGAAGACAGGCAAGATTTCCCCAGCTGCTTGTAAGGCTACAGAGGGCAAGTGGGCAGGAGCTGCCCCAGCTGAGTGGAGGATGGATGCAGTTGCTCTAGGCAAAGAGCAGTGACCTGGAGCCCAGCAGTGACATGTGAAAGGAAAGACAAGAAAGAAAAAAGACCAGGTGGTGGGTACCGAGGCCAATTAGACTGTGGAAGAAGGGAGAGAGAAATAACAGCCCCAGTCACCTGACTGTGGGGCTGGAGGGGTTTAAACCCTGCTGAAAGGCAGCAGTAAGCTGTGGTTGTGTTGAAGTTAAGCCTTTGTGCTGGCCAAGAGAGCTCAGATCCAGCCGAGACTGTGGCAGGGGAAAGGCTAAGCCATAGCCAACCTCTACAGTAGTAGCCCAAACCCCACAGCTCCTCAAGACCTAGTGTCTGCTCATCTTTAAGATGCTCTGCCTGTGACCCAGAAGAGTGATATTTCCCTCTCAGTGACTCTCCTCCACTGATTTCTGCAGAGTCCCTCTGGAATGCTACTCCATCACCATCTTGCCACACAGACCTATTCATCTTTTTCTTATTGAAGTGTTTCAATTACGTATATCATTGCCAAAATCTTTTTCCTAATCTGTAGATAACATTTTTACTTTTTTGATGAAGTTTTTGTTTTACTTTTCTTAAGTCCCAGACTTCAATTTTGTCTTCTGTTACGTGTGTATCCTTCATTAATATTTGACATTTTGTGTATCCCCTGCAATAGGACTCTTAAGTTTGTCCATGTTTTCTCATTGATTTTCTGGTATTTATTTTTAGATATTTGATCCATATTATATGTTTTTGTGGGGGTGTGGGGCATTAGTCTTATTTAATTATTCTGCAAGTCGAAATCCAATTTTTCCTGCACCATTTGTTAAAGAGACTCATCTTTATGTGGTTATTGTAAATGGTATTGATTCCTTGTTTTCTTTTCCGGAGTTATCTTCGTTAGTATGCAAGAATCCTGTTGATTATTATATGTCAATTTTGTTTCCTGCCATGTTGCCAAATCTTTTTATATTTTCTAGCAATATTTTTGTTGAGCCTTTGGTGCCTTCTATGTATAGAATCAGATCATCTGCAAATAGTGACAGTTTTACTTCTTTGCCCATTTGGATTTTTAAAACTTCTTTTTGTGTCCTGATAGCTCTGGCTAACTTCCAGTACAATGTTGAATAAGAGTGTTAATAAGGAGCATTGTTGTGTATTTCCATCTGAAAGAGGAATGAGTGCTTTCAGTTTCTCCCTATTGAGTAAGATGCTGGCAGTTGGTTTTTCATATATGTCCCTGATTTCATTGAGAATTTCCCTTCGATTCCTATTTTTTAGTATTTGTATCTAGAATGGCTGTTAGATATTATCAAATACCTTTTCTGAATCAATTGAAATGCTCATGTGGTTGTTTTTCTTTTTTATATGGTAGATCACATTCATTATTTTTCTCATTTCAAACCATCTTTGCATCCCTGGAACCAATCTCACCTGCTGTGGTTCTTTTGCTTAGCTTTTTGATAGATTGTTGGATTCTGTTGGCCAGGATTTTGAGATTTTGCCCCTATATTCATAAGGGATATTGGTTTACAGTTTTGTTTTGTTTGAAATATTTATTTCTGTTGACAAATAAATGAAATTTTGTCTTAAAGCATGGTGCAGCATGGGTAACAGTGTTCACTCACGGTACTCACATGTGGGTGTATCTGCATGTGGGCGGACCCACCTAGAGACAGATAGAGGAGCGGTGTCTTGGTTCCTAAGAACATTGGTAACACAGAAAAATATGAGAAAAAAGACAAAAAGGATGGTAATAGAAATAAATTAATAAAAATATCTATTAAAGGCAACAAAAGAGAGACAATGGGAAGAAAACATAAAAATTTAAATTTACAAGACATATTTTTGTTTTAAATTCTATACCATTGGCTAAATTAATTACACTATCAATAAAATTGCCTTATGCCCAAGGGGATGATTGATAATGTTCTCTAACAGAAAATAACAATTATATCTCTGAGGTGAACCAGAGCCAGATGAACCATAAATATGTGAATGGATTTTGAGCTTGCACTTAATTCTAGCCTCAATCTAAGTACAATTAGTTCTTATGAAATGGCCCTATTTGATGCTCGTCCTCATGAAGAAATCACTCAAGACATGAATGCTATAGGAAAGTGTAATGAAGAAACTAGATGGTGCCCACCTATCAGAAAAAAATAGCCTCTAGGGTCTTAAAAGCTGGTCTTAAACAGCCATCTAAGTGAGGGATCAACTAAGTCCATGTGGAAGAAGCACACCAACCTGTAAGATCCTAGGATTTTAACTCATGAAATTCAAATCTGAAGGAGGGAATGATATCAGCTTCTATTATGAACACCTGGTTTTAAGGTTGTGGATAACATTTGCAAGCTCTGGGGAATCCTCTCTGACCAGAGCCATGGGATGTGAACAGCCCTGTTTTCAGACAGATAGCATTGTAAAATTGGTTATTGCAGATGTATTTAAGTTAAAATTTATACATCTCCCTTTTGACTCATTTTAAATATATTCCAGTTCTTTTAACCTCTGCTTTCTTTTCTAGAGCTTTTTTTAATCTGTTTTCTTTGTTATTGTTGTTAGGCTTTTAAAAATACATTTTTCTGTATATGAAATCCAGGATAACTAAATCTATATAGACAATGGTTTTGGGGCTATGGCAGGGGAGGTTGGGGGAAATAACATGAATATAATAAAGAAAAAATGTTCTAAAATTGATTGTGGTGATAATGATTATTACAATTTATCTTAATATAATTGAGCTATTGTATGACATGTGAGTCATATGCCAATAAAAGTGTTTTTGTAAATGAATTAAAACACTTTTTCCAAGCTGTTCTCAGCCTGCTAATTGTTTCTGTCTTGGAAATTTCAACGACAATATGTTCCAGTGTTTTCTTTTGGGATCTGTGGTGTTTTGGGTTCTCTCTGCTTCCTGGAGAATTATTTTCTCCTCCTCTGTTCTGTTAAGGAAGTATTATTCCGGAATTTCTTATATGGATAGAATCCCACTTCATTCTTATGTTTTCTTCAGATTCTTTTGTTCTTTTAGCTGATTGTATCTCTCATAAATTGGAGTTAAGAGATATGCCTTCAAACTCACCAGTTCAGCTTTCCATTTCTTTAATTCTCTTACTCTGTTCTTCTAAATTGTTGCCTAATTCTCTTATCTTAATATTTTCTGCATTTCTTTTTAGAGGTTTTTGTTGAAGATATCTAGCTTTTCTATTCTGACCATTGTTCTCGCAAACTCTTTGTTGAAAGTACATGACAACATTTTTCTGAATTCAATTTATGATAGTTTCAGAGCCTGTTCTTTTTAAGAAAATTCCTTGAGATCTGAGTGTTGTTCATTTGTTAATCCTTCTTCTGATGAATCAGGAGTGACTGCTGCCACTGCAGCATCGTGGCCGGGTATTACGGTTGGGAGGGCTGCTAGATTTTGTGGGAGTCGATGACTTTGTTGAGTAGTGCCAGAAATGAATAATAGAAGAGGGACGGGGGAGGGAAAAAAGGCTTTGGGCAGTAAAAGGCTGTACTAAGAAAAGTTGGGAGGGGGAGGAACACTGTACTTGAGTGTATTCTTCCCTAAGGCCAAGAGCTTCTTAACATAGTCCGTCAAAGCACAGGCAATCTTCAGGAAAACCATCATGGTGCCAAGTTTGTCCTTGGGATAGCCTAGGCTGGTCCTTTGGGACCTATGCTCCGGGAACTGTGCAGGCCAGCTTGCTTGGAGAGCTGGAAGCCACATGGGACCTGCGTGCTTATTACACGTGAAGCTTTGGACCCTGCTCACAATGATAGTCTTTGAGGAGTGGAGCTGGGTTGCTGTAGCCAGCAGTGCAGAATGGAGCTACAGATGGGTAGCAGGAGACCACTGGGCACCTCTTCAGTGGACCTGCTCTTTCCTTCCCTTCTCTGCTTGCTCCCACAGTCTCTGATATGTGGAAGCCTCCTTTTACTTCACTTTCAAGCCATTGTCTGAGATCACAGGCCACCTGTCTTTTCTTAGGGCCTAGTCTATCCTGGTTGTTACATAAGGATCTACCTGTGTGTATGTGTTCAGTTGGACATGTTCTAGTCCCCTTTCTTTAATGTTTTTAAAAGTTTCTATAGAACTGGTGTCAGCACTTCTGAATTTTTTATGAAATATCCCAGTGAAGCCATCTTGCCATTGACTTTTCTTTTTATATATATTTTTGGTCTTTTTTGAAGGGGTGGAGCAGGGTGTTAATCACATTCTGAATTGCTTATTTCATAATTACTCTGCTTAAACCTATTTCTATTCATATTAGTTTAGGTATGTCGTATATTTTCAGGAATTTGTCCCATTCATCTGCACTTTCAAATCTGTTGCAGTTCTTTTTCATAGTGTTATGATTCTTTATTCAATGAATATGTTGTGTTGTCTTTAGATTCATTTCTTTTGATTATTTGCCCTTTCCCCCCCCCCCCCCCCCCCCAGTATATCCAGTAGTTTGTTTCAGTGATTCTTTTCAAAGAACCAACTTCTGGTTTGATTGATTTTTTTCTGCTGTTTAACTGTATTCTATTTCATTTCTTTCTCACTGGTATTTATTATTCATTTCAGCTAGTATCTTTGGCCTCTTGCTCTTCCTTTCCTTTTTGTTCAAGTTTTCATTTAAACAATTGATTTTCATCCATCTTTTTAAATGTGGGCATGTATTGCTATGAATTTCCCTCTGAGAATGGTTTGTGCTGGGTCCCAAAGGATTTGGTATGTTGTGCTTTCCTTTATATTTGATACCAAGTATATTTTTATTTCACTTTTAATTTCTTACATAGAGAAATTGTTTTCTAGTCGTACAATATTTAATTTTGGTATAATAATAATTATTCATTTTTATTCTTCCTGTGATTGATTTCTTACTTCATACCATTATGGTCAGAAAGTATGCTTTGTATGATTTTAATCTTTTAAAACTTGTTGAGATTTGTGGCCTAATCTGTAGTTGGTTCTGGAAAAATTATCCTGTGAAAATGTCTGCTGATGATGGATGGAGTGTTCTAAGTATGTCTTCTAAGTCAAATTGGCTTATGATTTTCTTTATGTTCTTAATGTCCTTATTGATTAACTTTTTAAATGTTCTGTCGAGAACTGAAATTGAAGGTTTCAAATCTACAAATATTAATAGCGGCACTGTAATTTTTTTCTTTGATATTAGTGTTTGTGTAATGTTTTTGGACAGGTTAGGTGAATATATGCTAATAATTGTTGTATCTTCTTGAAGTATTAGCCCTTTTATTATGTAATAGCCTTTATCAGTATGACCACACTCCTTTTTTTGGGTGCTGGTTGCACGGAACATTTTTTCCATCCTTTATTTTCAGTCAGTTTGTGTCCTAATGTGAATGTGTGTTTTGTGTAGGTAACAAAAGATGAATCATGTTTTTTATCCAGTCTATCACTCTGCCTTTTGTGTAAAGATTTTGGCTATTTACATTTTCTTCATTCTTTTAGCTAATTGGGTTTTGAGTTTCTTTTATCTGGTTTCTCTTTTTATCAATTTTCCTGTTATTTTTTGTATTTAGCATCTTTTGTTATGAGCTTTAATTCCTCTTTACATATTCTCTTAGTGGTTACTACAAATATTATACTATACAACATGCAATTACAGTAACATTTAGCATGCAATCAACAATGAATGTGAAACATTAAGTATTCCTGGTTTACTGTTCCCTCTCCTTTTTCTGTTGGTGAATCTCCAGTGACAGTAATGTACACCCTACATCCAGTAGTCGTAATATGTACTTATTTTTTAAGTACTTGATGTTTTATTACTTGTGCAACTAGCTGTTGAGTTTACCACCTGAAAATGTATTCCAGATCCTTTCAATTGCCCACATCTTCTTTCTGTCTTTCTTTTTTTCTGAGATCTCTGTCTGACTCCTTCCTCCCCCTTTGTGTACATTTGAGTGTTTGATTAATGTTCTTTCCTTTCCATTTAGAAAACTTCCTTAAGTACATGTAGGGCTGGTCTGGTATTGCCAAATTCCCAAGGCTTCTGGTTATTTGGGACTCTTCTTCCCTGTTTCAAAGAAATGCCTTGACTTAGTGCTTTTCTGTTGTTTCCTTTTTAATTAAAGTAGGGCGATGCCATCTATCTATCTGCCCTGGTGGTGCAGATTGGTGTGATACTGCTAACCACAAAGTCAGAAATTCACATCCATCTTTCTCTGTATCAAGCTATTGCTCCTGTAAACATGTACGCTCTCAGAACTCTAGGGTAAAAAAAGAAACCTTGGGGAGCAGTTTTACTCTTCCCATAGGGACATGAACAGTCAGAATCAACTTGAAGGCAGTGTGTTTTTATCTGTTGTTATGGAATTAAAGAATTTCCAATTTATTACCAAAGGTTTATAATTCATTACTGTGCTTAGATTTCTGGTGTTCAAATTGTGCCAGACAGGTCAACCTATCTGCTAAGTTTTTGCACTGCACCATCATTGTTTTGGTTGTTTTATTACGTGGTTCCTGAGATACTCCAGATTTACCTTGTACATTGCTGCCATTTACCCCAGAATCTGCCGTTTCTCCAATGACTGCTGGTTCATTTGACAAGAGAATGATTCTTGAGGTCAATTAGGTTACCAGGTAGGCTCATTGCTACAGGGATATCCTTGCTTGTTGGCTGAACTCAGTGTCTTACACTCATTCTACAGAAGGAGAAATAGCATGACCTTTCCCACTGTGTAGCGCCCATTGTTTCCCAAATTTTACCTTAAAGTTTCACTGTGATTTACAATGCATATTGCAAAGCACATCAACCATGCTTTTTCCCTTTGTCGCTGAATTTTCCTCCAATTTAACTATCATTTTAACTTTCTTTCTCTTTCTCTCAGCTGTTAATCTTTGTTTTCTCGCTGAGGCTGCCCTTGGCAAATATAAGATTTTAGTCAGATCGCTTTCAGTGGCAGTTTTCACTGCTATCGTGGACACTGTAGCAGTAGTGGACACTACAATGGATTTTTCGAATGTTCTTTCTCTTTAAGCATCATTTCAGCCTTTTCTTTTCTTCCCAACTGTCCATCTTGATTTTCCTGGTGAGGCTGCCTTTGATAAAAGGAAATATAAGATGGTAACCCACTATCTTTGGTTTGATACTTTTTTCTGCTGTGTATTTTGCTGGACACCATAATGGATTTCTGTGGCCTCTGTAAGAAACCCAGAGTCCTTTGTTCTTAATGCTGTGATAGACCTTAGTGGACTTGCTACTTCACAAGACTTTCCCCAGATTCCTTATCGCCTTCAACATCGACAGCCATCCACTTAAGCAAGTGATAACTTAAAAACAGTAGTCTGCCTTCCATCCTTCCAGAGAGCCACCATGTAGATGTGCTAAGGCCCTGCTGCTCCAGTTCAGGCTCCACACATCTCTACCAGTTGTAATGGACTATGCTCCTAGGTTCTGTGTTGCTAAATTTCAAGACAGAGAGACTTCGACTCGTTGTATAACAGGCATCAGCTTTCTCACACTGCTGAGTGGTAGGGATGTGTCTAAAGGAGTCCTAGTGGTACTTAGTGGCTATGTTTGGGTGCTGTTAAAATCGAGGTCAGTCGTTCAAACCCATCAGCCAGTCTGGGAGCGAGATGAAGCCGTCTGTTCTTGTAAAGATTTTCCGCCTCAAAAACCGAAAGAAGTAGTTCTCCTCTACCCTATATGGTCGTTGTGAGTCAGAATCAACTTGTTGACAGCAGTGGACATTTTCAGAATACCTATTTGGGATAAAAGAAGAACCACACAAGAAACAGGCCACCAGATAAATATGACTGTAGATGTTGCCTCCAAGATCCTTGCTGTCCAGTGGAAAGGGAAATGAGCTGTAAGTGCACACAGTTGACACATCCCACTGCCGACTGCGAGGTTGGCAGATTGAGTCCACCCATATTGAAAGGGATATTGAAAGAAAGACCTGGTGATCTACTTCTGAAAAATCACCATTGAAAACCCTGTGAAGCACAGTTCTACCCTGACACCTATGGGATTGGCAGTACTACTCAACCGGGTGCCTAGCAAGACACCATTCTTTGGGGGATTTTTTCTATTTTAATTACCATCCATTGCTTTTAATTTTTTTAATCATTTTACTGAGGGCTCGTACAACAATTATCACAATCCATACGTACATCCATTGTGTCAAGCACATTTGTACATTTCTTGCCATCATCATTCTCAAAATATTTCTTTCTGCTTGAGCCCTTGGTATCAGCTCCTCATTTTTCCCTTCCCTCCTAACCCTTCTTCTTTATGAATCCTTGATAATTTATAAATTATTATTATTTTGCCATGTCTTACACTGTCCAGCATCTTCCTTCACCCACATTTCTGTTGTCCGTCCCCCAGGGGGTGGTTATATATAGATCCTTGTGATCAGTTCCCGCTTTCTACCCCACCGTCCCTCCACCCTCCTGGTATTGCCGCTCTCACCACTGGTCCTGAGAGGGTCATCTGTCCTGGATTGCCTGTTTCCAGTTCCTGTGTGTACCAGTATACATCCTTTGGTCTAGACTGGATTTGTATGGTAGAATTGGGATGATGATAGTGGGGAGAAGGAAGCATTGAAACTAGAGTAAAGTTGTATGTTTCATCATTGCTACACGGCACCTTGACTTGCTCATCTCCTCCCTGCAACCCTTCTGTGAGGGGATCTCCACTTGCCTACAGATGGGTTTTGGATCCCCACTCTGCACTGCCCCTCATTCACAGTGATAATAATATTTTTGTTCTTTGATGCCTGATACCTGAACCCATCAACATCTCATGATCACACAGGGTGGTGTGCTTCTTCCATGTGGGATTTATTGCTTCTCAGCTAATTGGCCTCTTTATTTTCAAGCCAATAAGACCCTAGGTGCTATATATTTTGATAGCCAGGCACTACCAGCTTTCTTCACCACATTTGCTTATGCACCTGTGCTGTCTTCAGCGATCGTGTTGGGAAGGTGAGCCTCATGGAATGCCAGTTTAATAGACAAAGTGTTCTTGCATTGAGGGAGTACTTGAGTAGAGGCCCAATGTCCATCTGCTACGTTAATACTATAAATATATGCACATAGATAGATTATTTTCCCATTGTCATATATAAATATGTTTGCATATGTACATGCCTGTATTTAAACCTCTGTAAATGTCCTTTGCCTTCTAGTTCTTTCCTCTATTTCCTTTTACTTTTATCTTGTCCCACTATCATGCTCAGCCTTCATTTGGGTTTCAGGAATTCCTCTCGGTTACATTACCCTTGAACAAGCCCTACCAGGCCTTTTACACCCTCCTCATCACTGATTTTGGATCACTTGTTATTCCATTGTCCCTGGAATTTATTAACACCACTTCCTTTCCCCCACCTCTCCCTCTACTATGTCCCCTGGAACCTTCGGTCCCTCGGTCCCTTTGTTTTCTCTTCCAGATTGTTTATCCAGCCTCTTTTATCTAGACAGACCTGCAGAGATAATACTATGCACAAACCAAGACAGAGCAAAACAAAGCAACAAAAGAGAAAATAGTTCAAGGTCTATTGACATTTAGGAGTGTTTTCTGGTGGAGTCTGATGGAGTGCCACACCATGGCCCCAAAGTCTATTTTTGGTATTCCCTTGAGACTTCCTTGCTCTGCTCCCCTTGCTGTTCTGTTGCGCGCCTTTAGTGTTTTGCCTCGGTATGGTGGGGTCTGATCAGGCATAATTCCCTCACTGTGTATCCAGTGTTGTCCCCTATAGGGCTATGGGCCAGTGAGGGATGTCATGTCTCATAGTGGAGTTGACCATATGGTCCTCTCTAGCTATTGGCTGCTCTGAGCAGGGATATCATCTTCAAGTCTTGGTGGGCCGGGATGTGCTCCACTCTCTCTTCCTACCCCCTCATTTGCTCCTGTGTGCTCTGATCAGACATGTAGCTTCAGTGCTGCCCCTGAAGTAAATTCTTCAGGGGGCAGGGATGGTTGTCCACATAGTTGGGATTGGGGCCTGTCTCTCAGACCCCTCTACTGGTTCCCTGCTTCATGCCAGTATGTTGCATTCACATCTTGGAGCACCGCTTTGTAGTCTGGTCCCTCTTTCCCTGAGAAGATATGAACAATACACTCCCCTTGGGGGGGTTAGTGCCCTGTTCCCAAACTACTCGTTTGTTTTTGTTTTTTTCTCTCTTTCCCCTTCCTTTTTAGTTGTCTACCATATATATTCCTGGATTTGGTCTGGTCTCTGTCATACTTCCTAAACCTGAACCCAGGAATGTTTGTATACAATAGCTTTTTCCCTATGCCCGTTTTTCACTTTTTTTTTAAGCTTTCCTCATCGGACTCATATAGTACTTCTCCTTTTCTGCTTGGCTTACTTCGCTTAGTATAATTTCCTCCAATTCTTTCCATGCAGCAGTGTGCTTCATGCATTCATCACTACTTTTTTTCTTATTTTTTTAATCATTGTGTCAAGAACATATGTACATTTTTTGCCATCATCATCCTCAAAACATTTGCCTTCTACTTGAGCCCTTAATATCTGCTGCTTATTTTCCCCTTCCCTCCCCACTGTCCCCTACTTCATGAACCCTTCATCATTCATAAATATTGATTATTTTTTCATATACTACAATGTCCAATGTCTCCCCCCGCCTTCTTCTCTGCTTTCCCTCCACAAGGGAGGAGACTATATGTAGATTCTTGTAATCAGTTCCCCCTTTCCACCCCACATTCTCTCCACCCTCCAGGCAGCGCCACTCTCACCACTGGTCCTGAATGAGTCATCTGTCCTGGATTCCCTGTGTTTCCAGTTGCTACCTGTACCAATGTACATCCTCTGGTCTAGCCAGATTTGTAAGGTAGAATTGGGATCATGATAGTGGAGGGGAGGAAGTATTTAAGAACTAGAGGAAAGTTATATGTTTCATCGCTGCTACCCTGCACTCTGACTAGTTCATCTCTTCCCCACAACCCTTCAGTAAGGGGTGTCTGATTGGCTACCAATGGGCTTTGAGTCTCCACTCTGCACTCACCACATTTTCAGTGATATGATCTTTTGTTCCATGATGCCTGATACCTGATCCCTTCGACAGCTCGTGGTCACACAGGCTGGTCTGTTTCTTCCATGTGGGCTTTGTTGCTTTTGAGCTAGATGGCCACTTGTTTATCTTCGAACCTTTAAGAACACAGACACTATATCTTTTGATAGCTGGGCACCATCACTTTTGTTCACCACATTTGCTTACACACACGTTTGTCTTCATTGATCGTATCAGGGAGGTGGGCACCCGTTGATATGATTTTTAGTTCTTTCATGTCTGATAACCGGTCCCTTCTGCACCTTGTGTTCAGACAGGCTGTGTGCTTCTTCCATGTTGGCTTTGATGCTTCTCAGCTAGATGGCCGCTTGTTTATCTTCTAGGCTTTAAGATCCCAGACACTTTGATAGCCACGTACTGTCAGCTTTCTTCACCACATTTGCTTATGCACACATTTTTCTTCAGCAACCATGTCGGGAAGGTATGCATCTTGGAATGCCAATTTAATAGAACAAAGTGTTCTTGCACTGAGTAATTGCTTGAGTGGAGACCTAATCGTTTTATTAGGGGTTCACACAACTCTTATCACAATTCATACATACATCAATTGTGTAGAGCACATTTGTACATTCATTGCCCTCATCATTCTCAAAACATTTCCTCTCCACTTAAGCCCCTGGCATGAGGTCCTCATTTTGTCCCCTCCATCCCCGCTTCCCCCTCCCTCATGAACCCTTGATAATTTATAAATTATTATTTTGTCATATCTTGCCCTGTCCGACATCTCCCTTCACCCACTTTTCTGTTGTCCAACCCCCAGAGATGAGGTCACATGCAGATCCTTGAAATTGATTCCTCCTTTCCAACCCACTCTCCCTCTACGCTTCTAGTAGTGCCACTCGCACCACTGGTCCTGAAGAGATCATCCACCCTGGATTCCCTATGTTTCTGGTTCCTATCTGCACCAGTGTACATGCTCTGGTCTAGCCAGACTTGGAAGGTAGAATTCAGATCATGATAGTGCAGGAGGATGAAGCATTTAGAAACTAGAGGAAAGTTGTATTTTTCATTGTTGCTACATCACACCTTGACTGGCTCGTCTCCTCCCCTACACTCCTCTGCAAGAAGATTCCGGTGGCCGACAAATGGGCTTTGGATCTCCAATCAGCACCCCGCCCCCCCCCCTACCTCATTCACTATGGTAAGATTTTTTGTTCTGATGATGCCTGATACCTGATCCCTTCAACACCTTGTGATCGCACAGACTGGTGTAGTTCTTCCATGTGGGTTTTGTTGCTTCTGAGCTAGATGGCTGCTTGTTTGCTTTTAAGACGCCAGACACTATACCTTTTGATATCTGGGCACCATCAACTTTCTTTGCCACATTTGCTTATGCACCCATTTGTCTTCAGCGATCATATCATGGAGGCAAGCACAAAATGTTATGAATTTTTGTTCTTTGATGCCCGATAACTGATCCCTTCGGCACCTTGTGATCACACAGGCTGGTGTGCGTCTTCCATGTGGGCTTTGTTGCTTCAGAGCTAGATTACCACTTGTTTATCTTCAATCCTTTAAGACCCCAGACGCTATATCTTTTGATAGCCGGGCACCATCAGCTTTGTTCACCACATTTGCTTATGCACCCGCTTTGTCTTCAGCAGTTGCGTTGAGAAGGTCAGCATCACAGAATGTCAATTTAATAGAAGAAAGTATTCTTGCATTAAGGGAGTACTTGAGTGGAGGCCAAATGTCCTTCTGCCACCTTAATACTAAAAGTACAAATATGTGCACATAGATCTATTTACCCATCCTCATATATAAATATATTTGCATATATACATGTCTTTATCTAAACCTCTATAAATGCTCTTTGTCTCCCAGCTCTTTCCTCTATTTCCCTTGACTTTCCTCCTGTCCCACTATCATGCTCAGTCCCGCCCAGGGTTTCAGCAAATCCTCTTTGTTACATTACCCTTGATCATGCCCTACCAGGCCTCCCAGTTCCCTCCTCACCACCGATTTGGATCACTTGTTCCCTTGTCCCTGCATTTGTTAACACCACTACCTTTCCCCCCACCTTTCCTATGTCCCTCCTGAACTGTCAGTCCCTTTGTTTTATCCTCCAGATTGTTCATCCAGCCTATCTTATTTAGAAAGACCTGCGGAGATAGTAACACGCACAAAAACAAGACAGAGCAAAACCAAGGAACAATATACAACCAACCAACAACAATACATCAATGACAAAAAAAACACAAGAAAGAAAGTTTGTACTTAGTTCAAGGATTGTTTGTTGGCCTTTAGGAGTGTTTTCCAGTTCAATCAATTGGGGTACCACACCCTAGCCCCAAAGTCCTCCTTCAGCATTCCCTGAGGACCTCGCCGTTCCATTCCCTTGCTATTCTGTTGCACCCCCTTAGTGTTTTGCCTCGGTGTGGCGGGATCAGATCAGGCGTAGTTCCCATACTGTGTCTCCGGTGTTGTCCCCTGTAGGGCTATGGGTCAGTGAGGTGTGTCATGTCTCATAGTGGGGCTGGCCATGTGGTCCTCTCTGAACTGGCTGCTCTAATCGGGATAATCGTCCTCAAGGCCTGGTGGGCCAGGATGTTCTCCACTCTCTCCTCCTCCCCCTTCATCATCACCCATGTGCTCCAATCAGATATGTCCCTCTCCTGGAGCTGCAGATTCAATGCTATCTTTTGAAATAAATTCTTCTGGTGGGAGGGGCAGGCGTCCTCTTAGTATTTGTCATCACTGCTTTTTAGTGATGTGTAGTACTCCATTATATGTATATACCACTGTTTTTTAATCCGATCATTTGTTGGTGGAAATTTGGGTTGCTTCCAACTCCTTGCATTCGGATTTGTACCCTTGTGGAACTTCTGTTCAGGTCCTTTGCCCACCTCCTCAGTGGGCAATAATTTTTTTTCTTTTTGGAAACTAGCAGAGTATTGTAGATTTTAGTAATAAGGCCTTTGTCTGATGTGTCATGCTAATGATGTTTTCCCAGTCTGTGGGCTCTCTTATTACTCTCTTGGTGAATTATTTTGATGTACACAGATGTTTTATCTTCAGTGTATCCCACATGTCAATTTGTGACTTATGTGTATTTGTGTCCTTCCCTGTTTCTGCTATCCTATGTATTCCCTGTGCCAAAATTCTCAGATTGGTCCCAGTTCCCTAATTGATGGACCTAATAGTTTGGAGTTTTACCTCAAGGTCTGTGATTTACCTTGAGTTTATTCTTGTGCATGGAGACAGATAAGGGTCATGCTTCATTTTTCTGCAGGTAGATATCCATTTTTTCCAACACCGCTTGTTAAAGAGGGCACCCGCTTTTGATATTTTGGGGGTTTTATCAAAAGTGAGTTGTCTGTATGCTGATGATTTTATTTCTGGGTTTTCAGTTCTTTTCCAGTAGTCTAAGTATCTGTCATTATACCAATACCTCCCAGTTTTGACCATGATGGCATTATAATATGTGCTAAAGTCAGGTAAAGCAAGCCCTCCCACTGTGTCCTTCTTGGGGAGTTCTCTGCTAATTCTGGGCTTCTTCCCTCTCCATATGAATTTGGTAATCAGTTTTTCCATTTCTTTCAAGAAAGATGAGGGTAATTCTCTCAGGATTGCATTAAAGTTATATAGTGCCTAGGAGAGAACTGACATCTTTACTATATTGAGTCTTCCAATCGACAAAAATGGGATATCTCCCATTTGTTGAATCACTCTTGGTTTCTTGTAATAGTGTTTTATAGTTTTCCTCATAGAAATCTTTTGTTCTTTTGGTCAGCTATTTCCCTAGATATTTTAATTTGTGCTTGGCTATTGTGATGGGTACCACCTTTTTTATCTTCTCTTCTGTTATTTTAGCTGATATGTATAGCAGTCCAGTGGACTTCTGTTTGTTGATCTTGTATCCTGCCACTCTGCCCCTTTTGGATCTTTTGGGATTTTCCATTTATAAAATCATGTTATCTACATATAACGATAGTTTTACCTCTGCCTTCCCCAGACGAATACCTTTGATGTCTTTTCTTTGCCTTATGCTGCGAGCTAAAACCTCCAGTACCATGTTAAATAAGAGTGAGGACAAGGGGCATCCTTGTCTGGTCCCTTTTTCTGTGGAATTGTGTTCCTCGTTTCTGCATTGACCACCATGTTGGCTGTTGGTTCTTCATATATAGCTTGTATTGTCTTGAGGAATTGTCCTTCCATTCTTATCTCCTGACGTGTCTTAAAAAGGAATTGGTGTTGGATGTTGTCGAATGCTTTTTCCACATCTATCGATCTTATCATGTGGTTCTTCCACTTTTTCATGTCAATGTGGCACATGATACTAATGGTCTTTCGTATGTTGAACCATCCCTGCATCCCTGGTATGAATCTTGCTTGGTCATGGTGAATTACCATATATACTCGTGTATAAGCTGAATTTTTCAGCACAAAAAATGTGCTGAAAAACTGGGGTTCAGCTTATACGAGGTGTAATATCTCACAGGTGATTGTCGTTCCTCCGCTGTTCATTCAAAGCCCCGCTGATACTGCAGGGCTTTGAATGTGTGTTACTCACATCTAACCAATCAGAGCCATCCTATGACATGGACGGCTCCAATTTGCAGAAGCACCCATAGTGATTCACTTACGCTGGCAGCTGAACTTGTAAAAATGTGTCTGTGGCTGTGCTCCATCTCTTCCCTCTGGTCTCTGTGTTAATTCACATCCTGCATTTCCAACCCTAGGCTTATACTCGAGTCATCAGTTTTTCTAGTTTCCCAGGTAATAGGTACCTCGACTTATACTCGGATTGGCTTATATTCAAGTATATATGGTATTTGTTTTATATACATTTGTATTCTATTGGCCAGTATTTTGTTAACAATTTTTGCATCAGTGTTCATTAAGAATATTGGTCTGTAGTTCTCAATTCTTGTAGGACTCCTGCCCTGTTTGGGTATCATATTTATACTTGCTTCAAGAGGTTGCCGTCTTTTTCTGTGTTCTGGAAGATTTTGTGTAGGATTGGTGTCATTTCTTCCCTAAATGCTTGGTAGAATTGTCCTGTGAAGCCATCTGGTCCAGGGAATTTGGGGTTGGTAATCCCTTGATATCCTTGTCTATTTCTTCTATTGCTATGGGTCTGTTGACATTCTTGATGTTCCTCTGGGAAATTGGAGGGAGGGGTTGTTGTTCAAAATTTGACCATGTCTTCCAAGTTGTTGAATTCATTGGAGTACAGTCCTTTGTAATACTCTTTAATTATCCTTTTGAATTCATTAGAGTCTGTTGTAATGTCCCCTCTTTCATCCCTCATTCTTGCTATTGAAATTCGTTCCCTCCTTTATTTGGTTAGGTTTACCCACGATCCGTTGATTCTGTTTATCTTTTCAAAGAACCAACTTTTAGCAGCATTAATTTTTTCTATAGTTTTCTTATTTTCCCTCTCCTAAATCTCAGCCCTGATTTTTATTATTTCTTTTCTTTTGCTATTAGCACGATTGTGCTGTTGACTCAGCTCTGGTTGCTGTAAATTTTGTGCCAGCATATCAATCATATGGCTTTCTTCCTTTCTCAGGTGTGTATGTATTGCTATGAAACTTCCTCTGGTAACTGCCTTTGCTGTGTCCCATAAGTTTTGGTACGTCTTATTCTCATTCTCATTGGTTTCTAGAAATTTCCTAATTTCATTTATGATCTGAGCCAGTACACACTCCTTTTTCAGTAGAGAGTTACTCATCCTCCAATTGTTTGCCTTGTTTTATTCATCTTCCTTTTGCTGATTTCCAGCCTTATGGCACAGTGGTCAGTGAGAGAAGTCTATATGATATCAATGTGCTTAAATTTATGCAGATTTAACTTATGCCCCAGCATGTGGTCTATCTTTGAATATGTACCATGTGGAATTGAAAAGAATGTGAATTATTTTGTATTTTCATGAAAAGCTCTGTAAATATATATCAGGTCAAATTGACTAATTGTAGTGTTTAGATCTCTGGCCTCCTTGTTGAGTTTCTTTCCCTGTGATATTTCTTTCTCAGAGAGTGGTGTATTAAAGTCACCTACTATAATTGTTGAGGCTGTGATTTCTTTTTTTCATATTTTGGAGCATTTATTTGACGTATTCAGCAGGTCTGTCATTTATGGTTTGCACTTTGAGGTCAGTTTTATCCAAGATTATGATTGCAACCCTTGGGTTTTTTTTTTTTAATTGCTGTTTCTTTGGTATGTTTTTCTCCAGCATTTGATTCTCAGCCTAGTTTTGTTTGTAGTCTTGACACGTGTCTCCTGTTGGCAGCAGATTGATTAGTTGTATTTTCTAAACTAGTCTGCTAGCCTCAGTCTTTTAATGCCTGAGTTTAGTTCATTGATATTCAGGGTTATTATTTCCATCCGTGGACTCTGTGATGTCATCATACACCTTTTGTGTTGGGTGTTTTCCCACCTCCCTTTCTTTTTAATGTATTTTGTGTGTGTGTGTGTGTGTGTGTGTGTGTGTTTCGTTCTTGACTTCTTTTCGCCCTTAATCCAGTGCTATCTTAGGGGCTGTTTTCTCTTTGTTTCCCTCTGGGTGAGGTTGTTCTCTGTGGCGGTCTCTTACTTATGCTTGGTGAGTGCCTATACTGGATCGACAAGGATCCGGGCTGGGTTTCTTCTAATGTATTCTTTGAGTTTTTCCTTCTCTGACAAGACAATTACTTCTTCATCTATCTTGATCAATAATTTGGCTGTGTAGAGTATTCTTGGGTTTGCATTATTTTCCTTCAATTTTTGCAATGTAACTCAACTGTCTCCTCTTCTTCATAGTGTTCTCTGATTCCCTGTTTCCCAAAAAATAAGACAGTGTCTTATATTAACTTTTGCTCCCAAAGATGCACTAGGTCTTATTTTCAGGGTATATCTTATTTTTCCATGGAGAAGAATGTGGTACATGTTTATTGTTTATTGTTTTATTAAAAGAGGCCTTGTACTATCTGTCTGCTCTGACTGTGCTGCAGCCAATAGTGAGCTGCGTGGTGGTGCCCACCACTATGATCCAGAGTCCAGAGTTATGGTAGCTTCGGGGGGGCTTATTTTGGGGGAGGTCTTATTTTCAGGAGATGCCTTATATTTCAGCCCAATGCAAAACTGTAAGTAGGTCTTATTTTGGGGGGATGTCTGACTTTTGGGGAAACATGATAGGTCTGAGCATATTCTTATTTGGGAAACTATGTGATTGCTTGTTTTTCCCTAGCTCTTCTCATGATTTTCTCCATTTCCTCAAAGTTGGATAGTAAGTATGATGTGCCTTGATTTCTTCTTGGGCTTCAGTCTGACTGGTGTTCTTTCAGCCTCCTTGGGAAGTTTTCCTCCAAGAATTTCCTCTCCGTTGCAGTTGACTTCTTTGTGGTGTCTTCCTCTGGTAATACAATAATTCTAATGTTGTTCCGCTTCATAGCATCAGACCTAGCTTTTAGGTTCTCTTCAGCTTCACTGATGATCTTATTAGATTTTTGTTCGCATTTTTTTAAAGTCTCCTTGACTGTCCTCTAGGTCACTGGTGCAGTTATCTGCCTCCTCCAGTCGATTCTCAAGGTCTGTGTGTCTGCTACTGGTTTTTGTTATCTCCTCCCTAATCTCTTGTATTTCCCTTTGGTGTATGGACTTAATCTCCTCTTTCATTTCATCCTTTTTCTGTATTGTTTTTCTCATATCCTGTATTACTGCAAGAAGTATTCTGAAAAATTCTTTATGTGGCAGATAAATATCTGCTTCTTCTATGCATGTCGTTTGGTTCAGGACATCCTCTGCCACTGAAGTTTGTTTCTTATGTTTTTTTTGTTGAGGTCATTGGGCCTGACTGCTGTTTGTTTTAGAGGAGCCAGGTGCCATTTTTCAGGGAGTCAAAGAGCACTGGCACTCTCTGGGAGACTCGTAGGAAAGCTTCTTCAAACTGTTGCAGCTAATTTCACTATGGAATTAGCCAACCACTTTATCCTCCTGTGGCTTCACTCTTTCCCTAGTCAACAAGTTGGATGGGCCTCTCCGGAGATGCTGGTTGGGTTGTTGTGGATCCACGAGGATGGTGCTTTACTGGGTGATCTCACAAGAATCCATGATGGTGTGGCCCATGACGGCTTGGGTTGCCACAGGTGGCATGCAGGGGTGCCCGCTGCAACAGGAGTGTCACAGAAGTCTGGTTGGTTGCCTGCTTTGGTATAGAGCACCATGAATGGTGGGCGGAATTTCCCTGATCAGGTAGATCACTGCATAGGTTAGGCAGAGGTTCCCGCTGCTCCGTGGAAAGTTGGCGAGTGTTTGATAAGCTTTCTTAGTCTGTGAGGCACTACAGCAGGTGGAAGGAAGCTCCCTCAGTAATGTGGGACCACAGAGGATGGATAGAGCTCCCCAAGGCACACAGGCAGGATTT
Organism: Tenrec ecaudatus; assembly: GCF_050624435.1. NCBI lineage: Eukaryota > Metazoa > Chordata > Mammalia > Afrosoricida > Tenrecidae > Tenrec > Tenrec ecaudatus. The sequence continues at coordinate 80,075,908 of NC_134541.1, read as the reverse complement.
CCCCCAAAGAAGGGGTGCCGGATTTCTCCAGCCATGTCTTAAGCACTGCAGAGGATGGGCAGGTGGGCTTTTCCAGGGAAGAAATTTGGCAGGATATCCCCAGTTGGAGTGTGGGTGGGCTTTCCCAGCTTCCGGTTATGCTGCAGAGGGAGGAGCTCACCCAGCAGGGTTGAGTGCAGGCATTAATGCCCTAGGCTAAGGGTAGTGGTCAGGATGTTGGCAGTGCTGTGTGAGAGAAAGGGGAAGAGAAAATGAGAAGGAAAAAAACAGCCTACTGAGACAGGGGGATAGGGGGGAATAGAGAGAAGAGAGGGAAACTGAAGCATCAATATAAATGAACCTGATCCTTGACCATGGGGCTGGAGGGGTTTAATCCCTGCCCTGAGATGGTGTCAAACTGTGGCTGTGTTGAGATAAAGCCCCTGTGTTGGCTACAAATGATCCTGGCTCCAGCCAAGACAGTGGCCGGGCCAAGGTAAGGTGACCAGATTTTAACATTGGTATAGCGGGACACCATTGATAAAACTCATATCCTGGTGAAATTGCCACATGGCAGCCGAAAACCGTATATACCCTCACTTGTTGTGCATTCTTTCCAAAAATTGGGACTTTTTAAAAACACCATAGACACGAGAAAAAATGTTTAAAAAGCGGTACATCTGGTCACCTTAGGCTAAGGTCAAACCCTAGCTGGCCTCCATTGTGGTAAGCCAAAAGACCCAGCTCCTTAAAACCTATTGGATCTCTGCCTACTTATCTTTCTGATGCTCCTTCTGCGACCTGGCGGTGTGGAATTTCCCTCTTGGTGACTCTCCTGCACAGATTTCTGTGGAGTTCCTCTGCTATGTGTTACTCAGCTGCCATCTTCCTGGAAGTCTCTACCATCCATTTCTTAACAGATTTTTGTGAGAACTTTTTTTCTCTCCCACTTAAAATTAATATACTCCCCCCCCCCAAGAGAATATAATTTACCTTTGTAAATTACAGAAAAGGGGCTTCAAAAATTCATGGAAAAATTCCTTTACCTTTTTATCCTATTTCCATGCGCTATTTGTGGCTCAGTCATACATGTTATTCCAGTTACTATGGCTCCATAAGAAATTATCCCCAACACTTAATGGCCTAAAATAGCAATTAAATATGCTCATAGATTTTAGATTTTGTGGGAAGGAACTCAGACATGGCATAACAAACATGTTTCTTCTCTGCCCTATGATGCCGGGGCCTCAGCTACACACCTTACTGGCTAGACCAGAAATGTCTGAAAGTTCGCTTACCATGTGGCTGCCTGATAGGCCAGTTTGGGCTTCTTCACAGTTCAATGTCTAGTGTCCCTCCAGAGTACATTTCCTAAAGGAGAAACCAGGTAGAATCGTACTCCTATAGTCCCTGGGAGCAATGCTGCCGTATTCATTAGGTCTGAAGAGTCCCAAGTCCCCCATCCCCAGGTGCACAAAAGGGACAGTGACCACACACCTCACATTCCTTCACGAAGGGATCTAGGGTCCCTGAGTAAACCGCATGGAGTGCATAGCTGACCTCCTACATCAAGGAGAAGAATCCTACCTAGCTCCATCAATCAAGGCCAATTGCCACAAAATAGAGATCAGGCATGCCTCCACCCTCCATCATTCTTTACCCTTTTCTGATACTGTTTCTTCCACATTATTCTACTTTTGTGCTGTGTCCCACAGAGCTCACAGGCAATACTTACAAGTAAGGGAGTTTTTTAGAGAACTTAATGGGTTACTACAAGCCAAGATCAGAAAACACTAAGGATACAGTCATTGGTCCACAGTATCATCTCGCCTCAGCCAGTAGTTAAGTCTTTCTCTAGTCCTTAGTCTCTGTGTTGCCCTTCAATTCTGTCTCGTGTCTCCTTGCCTCAGCCTCTGACTTTGCCTTTTTCTTTCAGTCTGTCCAGTAATTTCTGTTTCACAGCCTCTGGTTCCTCTGGTCTTTAGACAGATCTCCTTTGTTCTCCACTGGTAGTTCTTCATCCCTTAAGTTCATGGGATTCTTCTCTGTTCCTGTTCTAAGATAGCACATCCCTATGGCCAGGGAAGTGGCAACGAAAATGAACCAGTCCACTCTGTTTTGTGTTAGACATGCCCTATTTGCAAAGTCCCACCTAATCATCAATGGGAATCACAAAGACCTAGACAGAAGAGCCATGCCAACAGACTTCACACCACGATAGTCCCACAGACAGGCGCTTCTTGCCTTCTTACCCTTAAATCTACAAGTGAGAGCTGTGTCTTGGGAGATTCGCCTGTAAACCCTGGCAACCAAGTGTGCTTTTTACAGTGCCTTTCCTCAACTCCTGTGCAGACAGACCACTGCAGCCAGGTGCAGATTCAGGGCAGCCTCCCAGCATTGCCTGTCTGTCCTGCAGCCCCCACTCTATGTGCCTCATTGGGCCTCAGCCATCCATGTGGCCTTTCTGCTCTGCTGGGTGGCATTTTGTTTTAAGATGATGTGATAGAAGGCGATGTAGGGTTTAAGAAAGCTGAATTATCCCTGTCATGTTTAACTCACTGCATAGTTGGAAACTTATAGTTTGAATGTTACATGTTTGCTGTCAGGAATTGAATTTCCTTTCCACTGGGCATCCTGCAGACCCTGCGGTGCTGCATTGCTCCTTGGGCCTTGCTGTGTAGCATGGGGATTGCAGGGCCATCTCTACTCTGCTTATAGGACCTGCAGGACCGCAATGATGAGTTGCAGGCTGCGCTGGAAGGCCTACAGACATGGATGCACAAGACACAGAGTAGCCCATCTAGTTTCCGGCCAGATGGATGCCTGCCCCCAGCAGATGGCTCCGAAGGTAGAGGCTCTTCTTGGGGAAAGGGTGGAGTCCTTTTTCCAGCTAACTGGGCTATCTCTCAGACCTACACGTAGTTTGTGTCATGGGCCACTTCCAAGCATCATAGGGTATATTGAGGCACAAACACATGCCCCAGACACACTGGCACCACCCGGCTGAGTTCCTTGTAGCTGGGGATTTATGGAAGGGGATGGGGGCTTTATCAACTGTAATGAAATGGCAGCGGTTATGTGATCTCACAATGACCTCATGAGAGGCATGTCCATCACTCGTAGCTGTTCCAAAGCCACCTCCAGAGTTGTGATTAAGATGAAGGGGCTTGGTGGTGAGGTTTCAGCATAGGCTAGAGACAGAGAGAGTGAGGGTATGAGACAGTAAATAAAGGAGCTATATTTCCTTTGCCCAGGTCACAGACCAGTCTCTATACAGATTGTCCTCTGAGCTGTAAGCTGGTTGATGTGAAAACTCTTTTAATAAAAGAGCTAAATTATATCTAAAACATATTAATGACTCCCTGATGTTCAGAGAGAGCTTGAGATTTGTCCCCTTGAGTGTCAGAATTCGTCAGAATAGACCTGTGCCAGCGGCGCCTGCGCAGGACACAGGTCAAGCACTGGAAGCAGTTGGGACCTGTGTGCATAGGTGTGCATATCTGCTTAAAAGTAGATATCTCTGGCTTCAGGATCCTCTTAGTGCTGAGGTTTATGACAAATTCCACCTACAGTGTAGACTGTGTTTGATTAATCTCAGCTCCTTCAAAAGACAAGAACAAGGAGGTAACACAGCTGCCCTAGAGTTTTGTCATAGTCCTGTATAGCCAGGGGTTTGTTCTTGGATCAGTGCCCCCAACTGTGCATCAGCAGACACCGTGGCAAGTCTCTCAGCCCTGCTGCCAAAGCTCTGATACACAGTGGTTTTGTGTGCTAAGTTTTGGCCACTCCCTCACCCCAGGGAGATCTGTGGACACTGACAGCCCACTCCCTCACCCCAGGAAGATCTGTGGACACTGACAGGCCACTCCCTTACCCCAGGGAGATCTGTGGACACTGACAGGCCACTCCCTTACCCCAGGGAGATCTGTGGACACTGACCTGTGGATCTTTGGCAGTCGAGCATTTTGCATCCTCCTCCCTCCCAGTTTTGTAGTGCTCTAAAGCTATTTATTTAATAAAATGTAAATGAATTATAGCTAAAAGAGCCAACCTGGGAACCTTAAGTTTTCTCTGAATGTGGGTACAGCGTCTTTGGACCCCAACATAACCTGCTCACCTGCAAATGGCAGATTGGTGTCTTGAAATCCTGTGAGTCAACAGCCAAAGGCCATTAGACTCATTTGGGAAATGTGGGATGGAGCCTGACACAGCCAGCTGTACCACATCAAGAGATGCCAAGGGTGCTATGACATCCATTTAAGGCATCCTACGTATTCTTCCACACAACAAACAGGTCAGCCATCCCCAGGGAAATGGACACTGTGTCCCCTCAACTACACAGAATTTGTGGCCCTCAGCACGAACCACTGACCCAAAACCTGGGAGACAAGGCCCTGAAGTCTTGGGTCTGCTCGAGACTGGGGACTGCGGCACCAGATCACAGACCTAGGCTTCATGCCATCGCTAATGAAACCTAGCAGTTTCACAATGTGGCCTTTTTATGTACTGTCCTCCCATCCCTCTGATGGAAACCATTTTAGAAGCAGCACCAAGGCTCAGTTGACCCTTCCGATGTTTGTCTGCTGCAGAGAGAATAGTAAGAAGCTGGGTTGCAGTAAGCCTAGTGATGTGGACTGTCCAGCCTCACGGACCTCCTGTCAGCCCAGGTGACTGCACAAGTTGACAGTTCTCAGTTTCCAAGGCAAAGTAATTCTTTCCAGAGGTTCTCATTCAGGTTTTTGTCTTGTCCCTTATGTCAAAGTTTATCACCATTTTCAGGGTGACAATGAGAGTAGAGGATGACTTTGCCACTTCCCATCCTTGACACCGCAAAATGAAGACTGAGTCATGGCATAAATGCAATTCTGAGTCTCAGACCAGCTCTCTTCCAAGCCCTAGCAACACACGTAGTTCAAAGATGTGCCTTGTGTGCCTGGTGTGCGGAGTGGTGATTCAGGTTGGAAAGCGAGTCCTTGCAGTGCTCTCAAGCACCATTCCTCATTCCACACGTATGGAATGTGCCTGACTGCTTTATTTATTTATTATTATTATTATTGTATTTTAAAATCATTTTGTTGGGAGATCTTACAAGTATAACATTCCTTAGTTAAATCACATCAAACAGTGTTGTACAGTTGCTACCACAATCGGTTTCAAAACATTTTCTTTTTCTTGAACTCCTTGATATCTGCTCCCCATTTATTCCCTCCTTTGCCCACCATACCCCGCCCCAGGAAACCTTACTTTATTTTTTTCCATATCTTGCACATCCAATATATCCATTCACATACAATTCTGTTGTTCGATCCCATTGAGTGGGGTTATTCAGTCATCAGTGCTCTCAGCTCCCTGTTATCTCCTCCCCCCTTCCCGTACCCTCAGGGAACCATTACTCCATTTATTGTTTCTGAAGGGTTATCTATCTTAGCTTTCATGTATCAAATGATTATAAATATACGATGAACCTACATCAAATCTGATATGATTAAAGAGGCAAAACAAATAAAAACCATAATCATAAGGGGAGGGAATATTAAGGAACTAGAGGATAATTATGTAGTTCATCAGTGCTATACCACACCCTGGATTTATCATCCCTTCCTGTGTCCCTTCTGAGCGTGACTGTCCAATTACCAGAGGGGCTGTGATTTCTGGGTCTCTACTACATCCATGCCCCTTCACATCAATTTGGTTGCTTATCTTTTGAACTTCTGATACCATTTCTCCTCAACACCTCATGATCACACAGGCTGGTGTGCTTCCTTGTGGGCTGTTTCTTACCTGCTAGTTGGGCACTTATTTAACTGCAAAGCATCTAAGACCCCATATGCTATTAATAACCAGGCACCATCAGCTTTTTTCAACCACATTTGCTTATGCACCCATTTTGGCTTCAGCAATCATCTGACCAGTTTATCGAGCAACACACAGACTTACTGCCATCAAGTTGATGCCAACTCATAATGACCCTATAGGACATGGGAGACCTGCCCCTGTGGGTTTCTGAGACTGTAACTCTTTATGGTGGTTTCAAACTGCTGATATTTCAGATCACAGTCCAATGCATAAACACCATGCCACCAGAGCGCCTCCATATCCTGAAACCCAGCATTATTGTGTGATATAATAAATAATGTGTAGGAGGAGGAGGCCAATTTGAAGTCTTTAGCTAATAAATAGGCCATGAGGTGTGTCTGGCCACCTTCACACACAGTGAGGCTCATTCCCAGGCATCACACTGCCCAGAGGCATGTGTCACCAGGTCACCCCACTTCTTCCATCTCCCCACCTCCTCTATGATCCTGGCATCACCAGGGAATAAACTTGAAGTGAAGTACAAGGGGGCCTTACATTCATGGACAATTCCATTATCTTTTTCTTCCGTGTTCTGGAGGTTTTTTGAAGTCCCTTCACACGGTATCACTGCCACTTTGTAGGAACTTGAAGGGTGTGATGGGCTGCAGGAGCCTCCTGAGCAATCTGTTCTGGGAAAGTGTGAAATGGTCCTAAATGAGTGTTTCCTAACGTGGGCAATGCTGCCCCCTGGGGGGCACTGGAATAATCCATGGGAGCTGCCAAAGCAAATAACCTACACCCTATCCTGGATTAGGGATGGGCTATTGTATCAAAGTTAATTGCCAGAGGGTTGCTGGGTAACTATTTTTCTGAAAATTGGACAGCTGACCAAATAAGTTTGAGATCCTTTATTCTACATGGATACAACATAGCAGATCACCAGTGATGCGTGCTGTCGTACGCCAGTGCAGCAGGACTCCACCATCACTGCCTTTCCCTTGAAAAAGCACATGTAGAATCTGTGCATTGTTGTCCCTTGGGAATAGGAAAGCTGTAAGAAACCTGTAATGTCCTCACTGAGCTAAGCTGAGATTTCCTCTTCTTCGCAGGCTTTTTCACATGCGTTACAGCTCCTACTCCAGTGAGCCTCGAAACGGAACTCATGATGGAGCAGGTGAAAGAACGTTACCAAGACGTCAAGAGCCAGCTGGAGACGAAGGTAGGTGTGAGGGGTGCCCGAGGGGGAGCCTGGGGCTTCCTTTTGTGCACAGAGAGCCGTGCTTAGTGCTGACCCTTCTCCAGGCAGCTGCCTTGGATTTCTCTGGTTGGTGAGCGGGGGCACTAAGAAGACAGTTTGAGGGAAATACAAGCAGAAATGACTGTCAGTGCCTGGCCCAAAGTCGCTGGGGGCTGGCATGCTGAGTGCAGCCCTGCCAACTGCTGTGCGGGAATTCACACCACCTACCTCATTCTTAGCATAACTTATCCTTGGCTTTGCCTCTCGTGGGATGCTGCATAGTTTCTCAGCCAGGATTACACTGGCTGACAAGGTCTTCTCAGATGAAGTTAGCTCCTGCCTCTCCTTAGATGGTGACTAAGAGAATGTCCGCACACAGTTGCCATGTGCCGCGTTCTTTCTACTTTCAGGACTCAGAGAGCCAGCCACCCTGTTTCCACCGGGACCTCTGAGCTCCTGGGTGCAAGTTACTTACCTAAACGGAGCTTGCCAGCCAACGGCCAGACAATATCTTCTCCCACGGGAGGTTATCCAACTGGTCCAGACAAGGCTGTGCCCTCTCTACAGAAAGCACCTACATCTTGAGCACTGAGTCTTGGGGATGTCACCGCTGCCTTTGCATCCCTGACTTCTGCAGGCCTCAGCTCCTTGGCATGCCCGACAACCTTGCTGTTTCCATGTCATATTGTCAGGGGCTAATGTTTCTCTTTCCAGGTAAACTACTACAAGCAGGAAATCGAACTAATGAAGAAAAACTTTGAGAAGGAGAAAAGGGAAATGGAGCTTATGTTCAAAAGTGAAGTCAGCATGCTAGAGAGCCAGAGAGCAGACCTGGAGGCGCTCCATGCACAGTCTCAGGATGCCCTTTGCAGCCTGCAGGGGCAGCTGTGGGAGATGAGGAGTGGGGGCCCACATTGCCCCAAGGAGTTGGCCACCTTAGCTCAGTGGCCAGACGAGAAGCTACGCCTGAGACACCAGCACGGACTACCACAAATCAGGTCTGCTGCCCTGTTTTCTTCTGGGTCCTCCTTCAGTCTGAAGTTCTTCCCCAAAACCCACATTAGATATTTAATTCAGGAAATGACTCAACTGCAGTGCATGCTAAGTGGGTAGTTTTTCTCTGGCCACAGAGAGGAAGGTAGGAAAAAATAGGGCTTTGTATGAGTTGTTTTAACTTAAATTAGAAATATATATATTAAAACTTAAGTTATGAAGTAATTTAGTTTGTAGACTACTTTTAACACATTCATATTTATTTTCTGCCTCAGACTTCTCTGTAGCAAAGGAACAAAGTAGCAAAGCATCTTCCTTATTTAATGTCATGTTCTAATTTTCCAGTGCACGCGGTAGCATGTGGGCAAATGGAGAAAAAGGCTAAAAGCTCCTTTGCAATTGGGAGGCCAGTTATCTGTGAAGGTAGCTTTTCGAAGCTGTCCTAAGCGAAAGGAGCCCTGCTGGGGCTTTGGGTTAGCATCAGGCTGCTAACTACAAGATTGGTGATTCCAACCTCCCAACTGCTTTGTGAGATAAAAACAGACTTGCTCCTCCAAGAAGAGGGACCATCTGAGAGCCTCGGCAGCAGTTTGTTCCATCCTGCAGAGCATAGGAGTTAGAATCGGTTTCATGGCAGCGAGTTGCTATGTCATCACAAAGAAAAGCAATGAAAGATTTCTTTGGAAAACTGAGCATATCAAGTAGGTTTCACTTAGTGGAATGATAACTGGTTGCTGCCAGCCCATGCCTATTTATCATGACCTCACTCTCCCACAGAGAATCTTGGTCCTCGCCAACTTGGACACCAAGCGGGCTAGAGCCCTGCTGACCAGACCTGCAAAGCCTCCTTGGGAAGCATTCTTAGCTGGGAACATGGCTCGGGTTAGAAGTGGCACTATGATGACCACAGTGGACCAAGCCATCTCCTGTGTCCTGTGACCTGGGGAGGTTGATGATCCCAGAGCCAGTCTGCCTTTCTGTCATGGTGCAAGGAAATTGAGGCAGCTTGAGTATGGGTGGTAAAGAAAATCCTGGACTACTGAATTGTACCCTCTTCTGTACCCTGCCTTTCTGTCCCCCAAAAGATGGCCACACAGTGGCCTCAGACCTGGGCGTTGCAATAACACATACTGCCCGCTAGGATGATCCAGAGCTTCCTCCTGAGAATTTTGCTTCATAGTATCTGAACCTGTGAACTGTCTGGTAAAGGGCGGGCTACTGTCCAGAACACCTTATAGACCATTGCCACTATTCCCAAGCCCTCTCAGGCTCTAAGAAGCAGCAAAGGGACATGTCTGGTCCCAGGAGTTTCCTTAACTGGCTGGAAGGCTGCTCCCACCCCCATTCCCACCCCATGTCATGATTGTGAGTCGAGCCATATTGCATGACTCTGATGAGCTGAGTTACTCTTGTTCTCCCAGGCTGACTGCTCTCAGCTGGGCCTCACTCCACCTCAGTGTTATTTTCCTGGGGCTTCTAAAGGCCTCTTTCCTAGATGTTTAAAATACTTTTTTAGAGTAATTTCGACTAAAGGTACATTTTTTTTTTTCACTAAACTTTAGGCCAGTACTGCCCAATACAGCTTTCTGTAGTGATAGACATATCTTGTGTTTGCCTGCCCATTACAGGAGCCACTGGCCACATGGGGTCACTGAAAGTGACTGATGTGACCAAGAATCTGAGCTTTGATTTTATTCCATTTTAATCTGTCTAAATGTAAATTTAGTCCCATTTGACAAGTCGTGTCTGCTGCATTATCAACTAGATCCTGTGCATGCACTCTCTGAGCGCAGCTGGCACGAGTAGCGAGGAGTTGTTCACTTAGAACGTGCGCTTGGGCAGGCCTTTCTAACCCTGTGATACATGTGACATTCATGTTTCTGAGCCAGGTCCATGTGAAAGTTTCTGTAGAAAGGGGGCAAAGGCTGAACTGAGCCAGAAACTCCTGTGGATGGAAGCAGCGCACTTGTTACAGCAATGGGACTGTAAAAAGAAAAAGATGCTTCAGAGGCAACTGCAGCTAGTGACAGACATGGGAGCCCAGCTGGACTTGGACAAGGGATAGAGAAGAGAGGCAGAAGTAGATGCTAGCCCAGTGCAAGAAGCAGCAACGCAAGTTGGGTGGGGGGTGGAGGGTGGCAGGGAGGGCTGATGAGTAAAGAGCAAGCTAAAATTTGCTAAGTGTTTGCACTTGAAAAGTTAGAAACCACATATAGGAAGCAATTAAAAGGGCTTTCCCTGGAGGCAGAGGGGCTGAAAGCCTTCTTGAAGGAGGGAAAGGCAACTGCCTCCAGGCCTGCTGAGGTCCACAGAAGTCAGAAAGGAGACGGGACCAGCAGGGTCAGAACGTGGAGAGGCTGAGTTCCTGCGTATGCCAGGGAGGCATCTCACTGCAGATCCTGTCCAGAGCCCGGTCCCGAGAGCAGCCCCACAGCCCAGAGGACCCTCTGCATAGCTCACTATCAGGGCCATCCCAGCTTGGTGAATGATATAGAGGTGGCTCCTGCTCCTTTAGAGACATGGGTGATCTATGCTATCCCCTAGAGGGGCAAGGCCCGTGTTCCTGGAGAAACCCGTACCTTTGGCTAGCAGCCTTGCTGGTCAGAAGCAAAGATCATCTGAGCAGCAGGAGTCCAAAGCCACAGAGCAGCCCTTACTGGACATGGCTGGACACAAGCTGCCCCTCTAGGAGCCTCTGTGTCTTGGAAGGTGAGCATGGGGTAGGGACCACTAGGACAGGACAGCAGAAATTAGAAGATGCTGTACCGATAACAGAAGGTAGAAACTGTGCTGGAGAGAGAAAAGAATGACATGAAAACCAGGCTCCTACAGCTGGAAGATAAGCTTCTGGCTAGGGAGAAAGAAGCAGACTCGAGAGAGAATAACAGGTTTGCCCTCTATCCATTCTTAAACAAGTGGAACTGAGTCATCTCAGTCCCTGATGACTTGATTGCATAACCCCCTTTCCTCCTAGCAGGCTGGTAGACTCGGCCCCAGGAGAATACCACATAGCCCAGGTGTGCCCAAGCTTACAAGCCCAGTCTGGCCTGTACTCGGGCCGTGGTGTTGCTAGGTGCTGTGTGAATGCGAAAAGAGAAATTTTCCATACAGAAACCCCCAGAACTTCACCAAGAGGACTGCTGTGACTTAGACTCAGGTTTTCACTATCTCTGTCGGCAGGAAATCTGTGCTTGTCTCACGGGGCCCACGAAAGACTGCCCTGAACCCCATTTCATTCCTTTGGGGTCTCTGAAGGTCTCTGCCTGCCAGCTCCAAGCACCTTCCTTTAGTCCCACTGTGTGTATTTATTGAAAGTGTCCTTGGCGCAGATCTACTGCTTCATGAATTCTGTGAGAGCCCCAAGAACTGACTGGGACACTCGGATGTTGGCCGCAGAAGCCAATGCCTTCTAGAGAAAGCTGAGCTGAGAGGGAGTTCTTAATTCCACCAGCTGGGCAGGCTGCTTGAAAGGCCACAGGTGGAACTGGCCTTCTCGCTTGAGGACTTTGGCTGGCAAATGCTCTATCTCAAAAGCCTGGGATATAGGAAGGCCTTTCCCAATATTTTCCATAGATGGACCCATGTCCCTGAGTGGCTTAAAACAACACAGATTTAATATCTTACAGTTCTAGACGCTACAGGTCAGAAATAGGTTAAAATTTAGCTAATTTCTTGACAGCTTAGTTGCATGTTAGCTAGAACTGAGAGCTAAATTGTACTCTAATCGAGGTGTCATCAGGGTTGTGCCCCTTCCAAGGGGTTCTAAGGAGAACCCATGTACTTACTTTTTCCACCTTCTAGAAGCCACTCACATTTCTTGACTCGTGGCCTCTTCCACTTTTCAAAGCGTCCAATGGCTGGCTGAATCTAAGGCTGTGCCTCTTCTGCCTCTTTCATTTAAAAGGACCCTAGTCTGTACAATAGGCCCACTAGAATAGTCCAGAATAATCTCATTATCTCACAGTCAGCTGATCAGCAGACTTAATTTCATCTTCAACTGTAATTCCCCTTAGCCATGTAACATAATATTCACAACCGGGAATTAGAACATGAATAATGTTTTACCAACTGCCATCGAGTTAATTCTGACTCATATCCACCCCAAAGGGCAGAGTAAAACTGATCCCTAGGGTTTGTGAGGCTATAAATCTTGATAGAAGCAGAAAGCCCCATCGTTCTCCTTTAGAGCAGTGAGTGGGTGGGTCTTTTAGCTGCTGGCTTTCCAGTTAGCAACCTAGAGTGAAATGCAGATGAATACAATACCAACTGCACCACCATGGCTTCCCAGAACAGTCTTTAGGAGGTCATTAATCTGCCAACCACAGTAGTGATCTGGATGTTTTTTATCTCTGATACATCCATGATGACATATCTTTGGTGTATTTAGGTGTGTATTTTTTAAAATATTCTAATGTTATATGCAATAAAAAAGTGTACTGCTATGATTTTATAAGAAATTGATCAGATCGTTTTACCAGCACCCAAAACAAGAAATAGAACCCTCCTGGATTCCCCACACATAGCCAGTATCCTGACTTCTAACTCCTTAATTTTGCCTGTTTTTGCACTTTATATAAAGGAAGCATACCATCCGTCCTTTCTTACCATATGTTGTTTGTGAGATTCTTCCATATTGTTGCTTAGAGCTATAGTTATTTCATTTGCACTTTATTTTTCATTCTCTTGCCTGCATTTTTCTACTGCTATGAAAGTTCTTTTACATGTCTTCTGGGTCAATGCAATATGTTTGTATGGAATGGAATTTTTTAGATTTTAAGATATAATCATGTTTACCTTTTTATTGACATAAGAAACAATGTGTCTTGTGCAAAACTCAACTACAACTCTTTTTTTAATGAAGTTTTTATTGTGAATTAAGGTTTACAGAGCAGATCATACTTTAACACTCTGCAATTCATACATATTTTGATGCCATTCATTCATTCATTCATTCCAGTCCCCTTAATGTGCCCTCCCTTAGTCCACGACTTCCCTGTTTTCTATGTCCTTTTCTCCTCCTTTCCTAGCCTTCTGTCTTTCGGTGAATGCTCCCATCTCATTTTAACGGTTGACTTTTCTAACACAGTAGTGAGTTGAAGTCCAGACCCAAGGGAGCACGGTCTTAGGGGCCCCACCAGACGCTGTCTGACCAGTAAGCCTGGTTTCTTTTAGGATTTTGATTGACAGGTTCTTCTTCTCTTTCCAGGACTCTCTAGTGTGATTTTATGCAGAGCTGGTGGTGGTGGTGCCAGGTATCACCCCGTTCTTCTGGGCCCAGGATTGTGGAGACCGGTGTTCTCACTGTCCCTTCGACTAAGTGTTTTCCCTGTGTCTGTTTAACTGCCACCCCGCTGCTCTGCTCTGGACAGGGAGAGATCAGTCCTTGCACCCTAGACGGCTGCTCAGAGACCTTTAAGACCGCTGCTACTTACCAGATTAGAATGTAGAGCACTGTCTTTGTGAACTATGATATGCTAATGGATCATTTTGTCCCCTGCAACTATTGTGATACCACTCCCCCAAAGCCCAGTACCTTATTCCTTCAGAGTATCTGCTTATATTTAAGAAGTTGTCATAATTTTGTCCTCTGTTCGCCCCACCACATTCATGGATATATTTGCAGTAAAAGTAAATATACAAATACTCTCTTTTAAACATATATATATATATATATGTTTGTAAAAGTCTCCTATCTGTTCAGCCTGTGTGTATGTCCAAGTACTCACTTGTAGATTCCCCAATCCCCCACTGTTGTAGGACTTTGAATCTAACAGTGTTTGCGTCTGTAGTTTCTCACTCTTGCAAACTACCGGTGTACGCGCCTGCCTGCCTCCATCGTTTCTCCTGTGTGTTGCATTCCCCTCCGCCCAGGCTATCACTTGCCTGTGTTCTAGCCGCACCTCCCCCCCCCCTCCTTTCCATCCTCTGCAACCATCAAAGAATGTTTTTATTTCCATAAGAAAACTTACTGTTGATTTTTATAGTGGTGGTCTCATACGATATCTGTCCTTTTTGTTTTTGACTAATTCCACTCGGCGTACTGTCCTCCGTGTCCATCCCTCTGTGAGGGCTTTGCAGGTGCATCGTTATTCTTCGACGTTGCATAGCATTTCATTGTGTGTTTATTGCACCCAAGTTTGTTCATCCATTCTTCCACTGCAGGGCATTTAGATTGTTCCTGTTTTTTGCTATTGTGAATAATGCTATGATGAACATGGGTCTGTATCTATTTATTTGTGTCATAGTTTTTATTTCTCGAAGACACATACCAAGTAGAGGGATTGATGTGTCATGGTATTTCTCTTCCCAACTTTCTCAGGGTGCACCATACTGCCTGCCACAGTGGCTGCACCATTTCCCAGTTCCTCCGGCAGTGTATGAAAGTGCCAGTCTTTCCACACCCTCACCATCATTTGTTGTTATCTGTTGTTGTTTTTTTAACCTTCCAGTTAATTTGGGGGGTGAGGTCGTATCTCATTTTGATGTGTATTTCTCTAATGGCTAATGATTAAGAGCATTTCTTCATATATTTTTGCCCCCCTGAATGTCTTCTTTGGTGAAGGATCTGTTCACATCCTTTGACCATTTTTTACATTAGATTGCCTATCTCTTTCTGTTGAGATACTCAATTTTCTGTAAATTTTAGAGATGAGTCTCTTGTCCAGTATGTCATTGTCCAATATGAAATTCCACAGCCTTTGGCTTCTCTTTTGACTCTTGGTGGAATCTCTTGACACACACAATTGTCTACGTTTTCGGAGCCCCTAGTCATCCATTGTCTTCTGCTCTGAGTGTGTTCTCCATTACTTCTGTGAGGTCAGTTACATACTTGGCTTCACATAGTCTCTTAATTGTTCAGCAGATAGGATGAGCAATCTTCAGTGTATCTGCGCTCCAAGCAGCCAAAAGTAGAATTCCACCTCCACCTAACACAGTGTACACACCTAGAATCAGTCTGTTTCCCATACTAGAGCCAGAGTGACCATTTCAAATTTCATGTCCCATTTATTTGACAGCCCTACTCTAAACCCTTTGCTGCTTTTAAAGTTCCCATGACTTCTTTTTCTCTATTTTTCCCTTAGTGCCCCATGAGATCAAATGAAGTCAGATGAGACATACTTGTGTTTGATACTAGAACATAATGCATAAGATAAGCATGGCAAGGTTATATAGTACCTTGATTACTTAGATTGGGAAAATTAGAATCTAACAAGATGCCAGACAAAGACGTAGTTGGGGGGATAAATATCGACATGTGTTCAGGACAGAAAGTATGGGTTCAAAGCTCAATAGGGATTTTTTTGTTGGTAAAAATACTTGCCTGTCATAAATCACTTGTGTTGTCTTGGCAGAGATTCTTTAAGAATTGTTTGTCAGGAAATAATGTGGCCCAGGGTAGCCTTGGTCATGGAGTAGATAGTGACACCTGCCTTTCTCTGCTGAGGTATTCACTGTGCATCAGGCCGCTCCATAAATCAATATGTGTTTCTTCCTCAGTTTTTCCTTCCAGTGATGACCTTGGAGTATAGCAGGTGACAGTCTCACTAAAGAGGAAAATGTGTGCAAATATTTTAAGCTCTGGTCATTCTTGTTTCTTAGATCCCTGCCGGGATTCACTAGCAGGGAATAGCTTTTGGAATGCCCCAAGGTCTCACATTCAGTATTACGCATTGATACCAACCATGGGCACATGGTTCCCAACTTACTTCTGATTGTCAATTGTGCTTGCAGAGCCGAGCTACAGAGGCTTTCTGAAGAAAACACATCGTTGACAAATGAATTGGGAAGGATTCAGCAAGAACTTAAAGTTGCAGAAAGAACAAATGATGTACAGAGGTAAAGGCTTGTCCAGGTTCAACTTAGGACCTTTGAGCTTGTGACCCAGTTTTCACATAGCAGAATGAGTGGTTTCCTCTCAGTAAAGTGAGTGTAGAAGTTACTGAGATAGAAAGTGGGGCGTATTCTCAAATCAACCTCACTTTCCAGAAAGCCAAGAGTGGATGAACCTAATTGGTCTCTGACCATGACATGACACATATGTAAAGGGCCCTGGCCTACCTCCACATGCAGGCAGCCCCTCTCATACCTGAATGCCTGGTCTCAGACATAAAAGGTAGAACACGTATGTATGTGGCAGCATTGCCCACCCCACAGTGAGCAGCTGCTACACCCATCCTTCTTACCTCTGCCATCGTGGCATACCACCTTATTACCTGTATGAAAGTACTCTGCATCACACCTGATGGTGAGGACAGGTGGACATAGTTTAGTACAGTGAAATGATCCTAGGGCCTTCCTAGACAAATACAATATCTATGTTCATGACTCAGTAATAATTTCAGGTGGACTTTTCACCACGGTTTATATTTGTATGTAGATATCGGCATTAGGGGTAGGTCTGGGCCCTAGGACACTGAGGCAGGAACAAGGGACAGGGAGTGGAGTGCTAACACTGGTCAGTGAGTTTTCACTGCTGTAGCCATATCCAAGGGCAGTCTGCCTTTTGATTTTTCTTCCAAATAAGAAGTTCAAGATAAAGTCAACTCTGACCTGCTGCGAGCATAGAGCATAGTTGATGGAGTAGCCATGACGGTCAGAATATGGATGGCAGGGGAAGGGACCAGCGGGGATTTGCATCATTACAGTTCTGAAATCCAGGAGGTCTTCCCTTGAAACCATTTTCTCCTAAGTTTACTACCAGACTCCATTCCCAGCAGATCGCAGTGAGGGTAAGATGGTTTGTGTTTGTGTTGCTGGGTGGCTAGTTCCATACTTTGCTAAATCCGTAGTAATTTGCTTGACTAAGGATTGCCACGGAGAATGCTCCTTTTGTACAATCTGGCAAAATCTTGCAAGCGAAAACTAAACCCACTCTCATTGAGTCTGTAGAGGGTTTCTAAGACTGAATCGTTAAGGGGTGTGGGAGGCTATACCATTGACCTTGGCAGTTACCAGCACAAACCAAGGTGACACCTGGCTTTGGTTTCACCCTCCCTGCTGAAAATTTTCATTTCCGCCTCAAAAAGAGTCACCTGATGAATCCCATCTGACCCTAGACCAAGGATGGGACCAGCCTTGTTCTCATGTAAAATGCATTGGAAAGGGGATTATTGGAGATGCAGTTAGTTTAAAATTTGGCACCTTGTCTTTTGATCTCTCTTAAGATCCATTTTTAATTTGTTCCAGTTTTTAATACTTTCTGCTTTCTTTTCTAAAGGTTCTTGTCTGTTTTACTTTGTTATTGTTAGTTGTTTCTGTTGTTTTTAAAGTATGTTTTCCTATAGATGAAGTCCAGAATAGGTGCATCTATACAGACCCTAACTGGATTAATGGTTCTTTGGGAGTATCACACAGTTGGTTAGAAGGAAATGGGAAGCTAATAATGACGAGTACAAGAATGAAGAAAATGTTCCAAAACTGATTGTGGTGATGATTATACAATCTTGATATGATTGAACTATTGAATTGTATATATGTGAATTATGTATCAATAGAACTTTTTTAAAAATTAAAGAATCGCCTGAGAACTTTGCTAAAATGTTGATTGTGATTCAGTATATTTAGGTCAAAAATTCAAATTATCAGCAGGGGTTGGAACTGGAATAAATCGGTTTGAAGTCCTAAGGGTAAACTTTCCTAAATTCTTCTGGCTTTAGGAGCTTGGAATCAAGATTGAACCATCACCACTATTATCAATCATAGCAGTAGCAGTAGTGTAGAGGGATCTGGGCCGTAGAATATGAGGGGAGGTAGGGGTGGGCCTTTTTGTCCAAGCCATGGTGGACTGTTACTAGAAGAAGAAAACTCATTAATTGGCAATGATATTGTTAATTTTGCTTTTTCAACAGGAAAGAAATTGATATTTTAAAGAAAGAGAAATATCAGGCCTGCCTTGAAATGGAAATGATCAACAGTCAGGTTTAGTATTACCACCTGATGCGAAGCTAATGAACTTTTCTTTCTCTTTCTTTCTTTCTTTAAAAACTATTTTCGAATACTATAGAGGACTTTGTTCCTCAACGATTTCAGAATGCAGTAACTACCTCCCTTGTCAAAAATCAGAAAGTTCGTGTGGATACATTACTGCCATCAGGGACACCCCATTTTGGTGCTGCCAGCCATCCTGATAATTCTTAGAATCACATGTGGCATTTATATCATGTCTTCTTGTCTCTTTCTCTCGGTCTATTCTTTATTTTGGAGACCATGGCACTTTTGAATATTACATGCAATTGTTTTGTTCCGTGTCTTGAAGTTTGGGTTTGTCTAGTCATTGATAATAATTAGATTGAGATGAGGCTTCTTTGGCAGAAGTACAAGAGTAAGAGTTGTGCAGTCATCAGCACCATCAATGTCAGAACTCTTCCTTCTTCCACTCATTGTTAGCTTCCCACTTCCCGCATCCTCCCTGCCATGCCCCTAGCCAACTATCACTCCAGTTACTGTCTCTAGAGATTTACATAGCCTGGATTTCATACACAGAAAATCACACAAAGCACAAACAATGACAAAGCAAAACAGAGAAAAACCTCAGCCAAAAGAAAATATAAAATGTTAGAAACTGCCACCAGTTAGA
This sequence comes from Tenrec ecaudatus, assembly GCF_050624435.1. NCBI lineage: Eukaryota > Metazoa > Chordata > Mammalia > Afrosoricida > Tenrecidae > Tenrec > Tenrec ecaudatus. Next base: position 80,057,327 of record NC_134541.1, on the reverse strand, counting down.
ACCTCCTTGGGAATTCAGCCAGTCTCAGCCAGAATCTTAACAGTGAGACACACTTTCACATAAACTAACAAGTACTAGCAGACCCCTTAAAATCCCCTTTTTTAATTTATCAGAAAACCACTATAACCAGAACACCACTTATGATTATTTCTGTCACCTAAATCCCACTCATGTATTCCTATTCCTTCTACCCAGTCAGCTCTATCATTTCTTCCTCATCTCAACAGAATACAATTTCCAGCCCCTATCTGAACTTTCTCCACTAACCCAAAGAGCAAGTCCTGTCCCTCCCTCCTCCACCTACTCACACACAATCCAGAACCTTACATACCATCTACAGTTGGATCACTATGCCATGCAAACAACAGTCAGCAGTAGTAACCACAAAAAATCAAGATAAACAAAAGTCAACAACTGAAGATTACGCAACTTCATTGGAATACACAGAAAGTGAAGACCTTAAATTACCAGAAAGAGAATACAGGTGAATGATGTTTGTGACCATACAAGAGATTTGGGGATCAATTCTGAAAAAAGGAAGAAAGTGTGATACTAAAAACCTCACACCCCAAAGAAACCGAGAAACAAAACAATGAGATAACAGAATTAAAAAACATTGTATGAGAACTGAGCAATACCGGTGTTCATCGCAGCACAGTTTACAATTGCAAGGAGTTGGAAACAACCCAAATTTCCATCAACAGATGAATGGATTAAAAACCTATGGTACAGATGTGCTTTACATAATTGATGTATGTATGGATTGTGCTAAGAGTTGTATGAGCCTCTAATAAAATTATTTAAATAAAAACTATGGTACATACATACACTGGAGTACTACACATCACTAAAAAGCAGTGATGAATGCATGAAGCACCTTGCCACATGGGAAAAACTGGAGAAAATGATGCTAAACAAAGTAAGCCAAGCACAAAACACAAATACAACATGAGTCCGCTGAGGTAAACTTAAAAAAAAATGCAAAAGGGACATAAGGAAAAAGCTACTGTATACAAACATTCCTGCGGTGAGGTCCAGGTAGTATGGCAGGGGCCAGACCAAATCCAGGGATACATATGGTAGACAATTAAAAAGGTTGGGGGGGGGGAAGAAAATGAAATAAATGGGTAGCTGGGGAACAGGGAACTAACCCATCCAAGGGGAGGGTCTTGTTCATATCGTCGCCGGGAAAGAAGGACCAGACTTCTACCCCATGCTCCAAGATGTGAATGCAACATACTGGCATGAAGCAAGGAACCAGTAGAGAGGTCTGAGGGGTTGGCCCCAATCCCAACTACATGGACAGCAGCCCTTGCCCCCAGAAGAAAGTACTTCAGAGGATAGCATTGAAGCTACAGCTCCGAGAGAGGGACATGTCTGATCAGAGCAAATCAAAGCAAATGAAGGGGGAGGAAGAGAGACTGGAGCACATCCTGGCCCACCAAGCCTTAAGGACAATATCCTCACTAAGAACAGCCAATGCACAGAGAGGACCATATGGCTGGTCCCACTATGAGACAGGACATCCCCCACTGACCCATAGCCCTATAGGGGACAACACTGGAGACACAGTGTGGGAATTAGACCGATCTGACCCCACCACACTGAGGCAAAACATGAAGGGCATGCAACAGAACAGCAAGGGGAGCAGAGCAAGGAAGTCCCGAGGCATTATCAAAAATAGACTTTGGGTTCAGAGCATGGCACCCCATCAGGCTCAATCAGCAAACACTCGCAAATGTCAACAAACAGACCTTGAACTATTGACAGGCTTTTCTTTTTTTTGTCATTTGTTTTTTGGTGGTGTTGTTTTGTTTTCTTTTGTTGCTTTGTTTTGTTCTGTCTTGTTTTTGTGTATATTATTATCTCTGCAGGTCTATCTAGATAAAATAGGTGGGATAAACAATCTGGAGGAGAAAACAATGGGACTGACAGTTCCAGGGGGACATGAGAGAGGGGAAGGTTGGGGAAAAGAAGTGGTTAACAAACCAAGGGACAAGAGAACAACAAGTGATCCAAAATCAGTGGTGAGGAGCGTGTAAGAGGCCTGCTAGGGCTTGATCATGGGTAATGTAACCGAGAGGAATTACTGAAACCCTAATGAAGGCTGAACATGAACAAGAGCAAAGTAAAAGGAAATAGAGGAAAGAACTGCAAGGCACATAGCATTTATAGAGCTCTAAATATAGGCATGTACATATGTAAATATATTTATATATGATGATGGAGAAATAGAACTATGCATATATTTATAGGTTTAGTATTAAAGTAGCAGATGGACATTTGGCTCCTACTCAAGTACTCTCTCAATGTAAGAACACTTGTTCTATTAAACTGGCATTCCATGATGCTCACCTTCCAGACACAATCACTGAAGGCAAATGTGGTGAAGAAAGTCAATGGTGTCGGCTATCAAAAGATATAGCATCTAGAGTCTTAAAGGTTTGAAGGTAAACAAGTGGCCTTCTAGGCCAACCAAAGCCCACATGGAAGAAGCACACCAGCCTGTGTGATCATGAAGTGTCAAAGGGATCAGGCATCAAAGAACAAAAAATAATATTGTGAATGAGGGGAGTGCAGATTGGGGACCCAAAGCCCATCTGTAGGCAACTGGACACCCCCTTACAGAAGGGTCACGGGGAGGAGATGGGCCAGTCAGGGTGCAGTGTAGCAATGATGAACATACAACTTTCCTCTATTTCTTAAATGTTTCCTCCCCACCACTATCATGATCCCAATTCTATCTTACAAATCTGGCTAGACCGGAGGATGTACACTGGTACAGATAGGAACTGAAAACACAGGGAATCCAGGATAGATGAACCCTTCAGGACCAGTGGTGGGAGTGGCAATACTGGGAGGGTGGAGGGAAGGTGGGGGTAGAAAGAGAGAACCAATTACAAGGATCTACATATAACCCCCTCCCTGGGGGATGTACAACTGAAAAGTGGGTGAAGAGAGACGTTGAACAGTGACTAATAATAATTTATAAATTATTAAGTGTTCATGAGAAAGGGGGGCAGGGAGGGAGGGTAAAAAATGAGCTCATACCAAGGACTCAAGTAGAAAGCAATGTTTTGAGAATGATGAGGGCAACAAATGTACAAATGTGCTGACACAATGGATGTATGAATGGATTGTGATAAAAGTAGTATGAGCCCCCAATAAAATAATTACCCCCAAAAAAGAACTGAACAATAGAATGGAAGAAAATGAAAATTGAATCTATGAACTTGAAGACAACCATGCAGACTTCAGCAAATGAGAGAAACAAACAAAAAAGTAAAATAATCTGAAGTAAACCTGAGGATGATGTGAGAAACCATGAACAGAAGTAATGAATGTCTTGTTTGGAATACTGGAACAGGAAGAAACAAACAAATCTACATATAAATTAGTAAGAGAATTTGTGGAGGAAATTTTCCCCAGTACTATAAAGGAGGAGATAATAACCATTCAGGAGACAGAGAGAACTCCAAGGAGGTTAGACCCGGGGGGTGGGGGTAGGAGACATGTATAGGAGGGCATCAGGACATATGATAGTCAAAATATTCAACTTCAAGGAAAAGGAGAGAATCTTGAGAGCAACTAGAGAGGGAAAAAGTCACCTTCAGAGGTAATCAGATTGGAATAAGCTCAGAGCTCTCAGCAGAAAATATGCAGGAAATAAGAAAATGGAGCAACATAGATCAAACTTTCAAAGTAAAAACCTGCCAACCAAAATCCTGTATCCAGCAAAGCGATATATCACATATAAAGAAGAAATAAAGGTATTCCCAAACAAGGAAATAGTTAGAGAATTCATAAAAACAAAACCAGCATTGCCGAAAACACTAACCATATCTCTATGGTCAGAAAATCAACAGCACAAAAACATTATGAGATCGCCACAGTCCGTGCTTCTTTCCAGAAGTCAACACACTAAAACAACACCCAAAACAGTAGATCTAGACGGGAAACAAGGACATGAATAGATTCCTCCCTCCCAAACACAGATAATACAATATGATAGTAACTCACCTGCATTTGGAATTAATACCAATGAAAATCAATGGGCTAAATACCCCAGTCAAAAGACAGAGTAGCAGACTGGATTAGGAAACAAGATCCATCAATCTGCTGCCTTCAAGAAACACACCTCAAACTCACAGACAAAAACAGACTGAGAGTCAAAAGATGGAGAAAAATTTACTAAACCAATGACAATGAAAGGAAGACCTCACACAAATAGAAAACTACAAGCCAATATCTCGCATGAACATAGATTCTCAACAAAATCCTGGCCAGTAGAATTCAACAACATATCAAAATAATAATAATACTTCATGCCCAAATGGGATTCATACCACCATATAAACAAAATATAGAAGAACCAGATGATCATATTGATGGATGTAGAAAAAGCATTTGACAATATCCAACACCCATTCCTAATAAAAACAATAATTAAATATAAGGAAATTCTTCAATATACTAAAGTCCATATCTTAATATCCAACAGCCAGTATCATACTGGATGGAGAAAAGCTGAAATCATTGCAATTGAAAATGGAAACCAGACAAAGATGCCCATTATCCCCACTTTTATTCAGCATTGTGCTAGATCCTAGCCAGAATCAAAAGGCAACAAGAGATTAAGGGAGTGCAATTGGGCAAAGAGAAATTAAGCTCTAGTTATTTGCAGATGGTATGATTTTATATATAGAGAAAAACCCAAGGTCTCCACAAAACCCTGTTGGAAATAATTGGAGCTTGTTTCAAATAAGCACCCATCTAAGTGAGATGTCAGTAAACTCACCTGGAAGAAGCACACGATCATCGATGATCCAAGGATTATCAATTACATAAACCAGATCTGAAGAAGGGAGTGCTGTCAGAGCTGAAATTTGTGAAATTCTGGTGTTCACAAAGCTATGGCTGACAGTGGGAGCCCAAAATACATGTTCAGGTTCTCCACAGGGAATAAGCCTCCAGTGGCCCCCCTCTGACTATCACTGAGAGATAGGAATAACCTGGTTATCAGGCAGCTGGTATTGGAAAGACGATTATAGTAAATTAAAATGATAAATAGGGCTTGAATGGTTAAAATCTTGTTATTTGAGCTCCCTTTAGATACACTTTGACTTTTATCTAGTTTTTAATATTTTCTGGGTTTTGCTGTTGTTTTCTAGATTAGGTCTTATCTCTGCTGTATTTTGTTATTTTGGTACCTTTCTTGATTCTCTGTTATGTATCTTTCTGTGTTTGGGGGTTTATCAAACCCAGATTGGGTGAATCTGTAGAGGTAATAACTGGAGTAAGAGTTCTTGGGGTGTATTGATGGGGAGGAAAGAGGTAATGGGGAGCTGACATCACGTAGTATGAAAAGGAAGAAATTGATTATATGCAGTAATTGCACAACGCTGCTTGATCTGATAGAGCTATTGGTATGATGTCTGGATTATGCCCTAATAAAATGATCTGGGAAAAACATAAATTTTAAAAAATCAATTTTCATTTACATCAGGGCTATCACATTTTTAACAAAACTCAAGTGAATATTCCCAAATTAATTAAGTTTTCCCACAAGTTTACAGGAATGCTGCTGCTCCACATAACACAATACTTTTTAGCGTTTTAATGAAGGTCGGGAAGACCTCAAAGATGAATTCAAGGCAAGTCACCTCAGAAGGCTTTGGAGACTCTCTTTCTGGGTTTCAAAGGAATCCTCTTTATATTTTCTCAAGGATGATCACAGAGACTTCTCAGGAAGACATCTGAAGAGAATGGAAAGCTGCGCTGGGGAGGAGGAAGAAGGACAGGAAAATGTACCACGGCGTGTGTTCTGTTACGGCGCCATACCTGCTCCTCCTGGAGGGTAGCAAGGACTGTCTGACGAGCTCCTCATTGGGAACGACCCATCCACCTGATGCAGCCTTATCTGCCCTCCACACAGCTCTGTGTTCCCAAGCTCAGAGGACATTTAAAACGAACATGATTTGCATCCCTTGAACATGACAAAACTCCCATTTGACATGACATAAATTGAAGAGTGAGAATTCTTTGGGAAATGAATAGAAAGATGAAAACACTTCAGAAGCATATAGGCATAGATAAAGATATGACATGAAACAGTAGCTTCATATTTTGATAGTTTTGTTTAATTAAGGTTTCTTTTTTTAATCATTTTATTGGGGGCTCATACAACTTATCACATTCCATACATACATTCATTGTGTCAAGCACATTCATACATATGTTTCCATAATCATTTTTAACAAGTTTCTATTATACAATGCTTTTATACTTACCCTTGTGTGTGCGTATTAAACCTACAAGATAAAAATGATATGATTCTGCTCATTGCTGAACCATAGGTATTCACACCAACGTGGGAATACCTTGGAACTGTGGTTGATCTCTCCCCTGAAAACTAATTGTTGTGAGAAAAAAAGAAAGGCAATCCAACAAAAATGTAATTTGATTCTTTTAAATTGTAATTTATTGAAAGATGCTCCTGACCAGTGGTTGACAGTAACTGAAATCTCTATGGTGAAAAACTGAGAAATTTTCTAGCAACTGTTGGAACACACGGCCATTTGTGTACACACCAAGAGGACATCTGTCAGACACTCTAATTTCCTGGCCCAGTGGTACTGAGAATATCAACAACTTACTGCCAGATAGATTTGGATATCAGGGACAGGTCAGAGGTCCTTTTGAAGAGATTCATATGCTTTAAGTTTCTTCCTCCCCCCCCCTTAACACGATGTTTTAAATAACTTAGATAAAAGTGGGAGGCCTTCAGAACAGTGGTTTGAATGTTCTTAATGGTCTAGATGTATTCTCACTTCTTCTCAGGAATAAAGCAGAGTTCTCAACTTCAGCATCATTGCTGTGTGAGACTGGATAAGTCTGTATAGGGGCTGTCCTATACACTGTAGGATATTTAGTAGCATTTCTACATGTCAGTAGCCACCCCTACCTACCCCAATTATGACAATGAAAAATGCCTCCAGATGTTGCCACGTCCCACAGTGAGACAAAATTACCCCTCATTAACCACTGAAAGGATCTGCTGGGGCTTCGTTTTTAATCATTGTTTTACCCTTTTTTGCTCTAGAGTCAGAAATACAAGGATCAGTTATCTCAGCTCAACCATAGGATCCTTCACCTGGGTGAGGAGGCCTTTGTCCACAAGGCTCAAAATGAGAAAAATCAAGTACCCGTTCAGTTGCTGACACTGAAGATGGATCGGGCTGGTCACCAGGTGAAAGAGCAGGTGAGTGGGCAGTGCAGAGTGGGAATATGAGAGCAACAACTTAAAGATATGGAGACATACACTGCCCCACACATAGCCAGGAAGCCTGGGGGAAAAGAACATGGAATATCATAGTTTTTTTATAAATCTGCTTTATTTAGAAGAGTAGCATAAAGGAATTAAATCTTAAAAAGAGAGTAAATTCCTACAACCTTTCTGAAAAGACAAGTTGAAAATATAGATAGCAAGAGCCTCAAGAATCTCATTATAAGAAGTGAAACTTCACTGTTTGCAAATAATATGATTTTATATATTGAGAATCCTAAAGGGTCCACAAGAGACTAGCTGGAAGTCATAGAGGAGTTTAGTAGAGTAGCAGTATACAAGAGTAACAATTGACTTCTTCTATACCAGGGATGGGGGTACAGAAAAAGATACCAAGGAATCAGTATCCTTTGCAAAAGCTGAAATACCTGGGAATAAACTTAACCAAAAACCAAGACTTGTACGAAGAAAACTATAGAACATTACTATAAGAAGCCAACCGGGATCTACACAAATGGAAGCATATTCCGTGTTTGTGGATCAGAAGACTCAGTATTGTGAGAATGTTGATACTATCTAAAACAATCTACAAATTCAATGCATTGCCGATCCAAATTCTAACATCATTCTTCAAAGAAATGGAAACACTGATTATTAACTCCATATAAAAAGGGAAGAAACCCAGGATAAGCAAAGAACTCCCCAAGAAAAAGAACAAAGCAGGTGATCTCACATTACTTGACCCCAAAACCTACTTATACAGCCACAGTTGTCAAACAGTCTGATACTGGTATACTGATACATGCTCCCTGTCACTAGCCACCCAGGAAATGCGAGTCAAAATGACCATAAGATCCCACCTAATGCCCATAACTAGCCCAATTTAAAAAAACAGAATGTGAAAGGGAGGATAGGGTGGAGGTAGGGGGAGGAATGAGGAGCTGATGCCAAGGGCTCAAGTAGAAAGAAAATGTTTTGAAAATGATGATGGCAACAAATGAACAAATGTGCTTGACACAATGGATGGATGGAAGGATTACAATAAGTTGTACAAGTCCCCAATAAAATGATTTTTCAAAAGAAACAGAACAACAAATGTTGGAGAGTGTGTGGTGAGACAGGAACTCTTATCCCCTGCTGGTGGACTGGTAAATATGTACAGGCACTCTGGAAGGCAGTATGGCGATACCTAAAATAGATGGCAACTGAACTACCATATGATCCAGCAATACCATTGCTGGTATGTACCCCAAAGAAATTAGAAGCAGATCACGGACAGATGTTTCCCTCCCCTATGGTCATCACAGCAGAGTTCATAGTAGCAAAAAGCTGGTGGGTGGGCAGGAAGAAGCTGGAAACAGCCTACATTACCATCAGTACAAGAGTGGATAAAAACTCTGGTACATACATACAATGGAATACATCCCTAAAAACAGCAATGAAACACCTCAAGTTGTAGAGGCATCTGGAAGATATTATGCTGAGTGAAGCTACTCAAGCACAGAAGGATAAACACTGTGTGAGTCCACGATAATAGGAACATGCAGCAGAACGGGCACAAGTTCAAGTGTGCAGGCCATCCAGTCGTCTGGCTGGGGACCAGGCAGGCCGCTAAAGAGCCACACATCATCTGCTCAAAGTAAGTATCATGTAGGTCACTTGGCCAAAGGTCACCTCATGAGAGCTGGAATCAGATGGATGGGGTGGGGTTGATGCTGGTCCCCGAGAGGTAGCCATGTGGATTTGGGGTGAGGTCTCCCAGAGAGGGAATCGGCCCTGTCAGAGGAATGGGGCTTACTGATGCGAGGGGCAGCACAGGAAAGAAGAAAGGCAATGGTCAAATTTGGGGGAACATAGGTGCATGCCTGTTGAGGGGAGAAGAGGGAGGGCTGACATTGTGGGGGGAGGGGTGTCCAGTGAGGTTGCTCTTGGGAGGACCTGATGCAGAGGGGTTAAGTGGAGAGCAAATGCTTTGAGAGTGATTAGGGCAAAGAATGTATGGATGTGCTTTATACAATTGATGTATGTATATGTATGGATTGTGATAAGAGTTGTATGAGCCCCTAATAAATTGTTTAAAAATAATAATAAATTTTTTTAAAGTTGTATGAGCCCCTAATAAAATGATTTTTTAAAATACTGTAAAAAAAGAAACCAAACTTGACCAACAGTTACCATGGGTGAAGGGGAAAGATCTGTTGCTTTGGGAGCATTGAGTTTCTGTCACTGGTCGATAGTTTGAAAAAGGATAACAATGATAGTTGTACAACATGAAGAATATTATTGAACCTCTTCTCGCTCTGAATTATACAACTAGAAGTTGTGCAATTGGAAAATATTTCTGTATATTTGTGCCACAGTTAGAAAAAAATAAGTACATGAATTACAATGAGTACAAGGAAGAAGAAAAAGGTTTTGAATTAAATATTGTAACAATTGGACAACTTTTCTTGATCTGATTGAATTGTATGACGTGGGTGAAGTGCTAATACAACTGTTTTAAAAGATGTGATGCAAAACAATAATATGGATTATTTGGGAGAACATGATGCTGAGTGAAATTAGTCAATCACAAGAGACAGATATTGTATGAGACCACTACTGCAAACAGTTTTCATATTGAAAAATAAATAACGAGATAGAAAGAAACTCCATGTGGTTACAGATCAGATCAGGTTTTCTGGGATGTTAGAATTACAGAGTCAGATCATGACCAAGAAAGCCCCATGGAGCACTTCGACTCTGACAAATACATGTGTTGCCGTGAGTTAGAACTAACTCCACAGCATCAGTTTTCGTTATTAACTGCTGTCTCTTGTTCCCATTCAGGATGACGCTTAGGGTTTCCCGTAGGCATGCCCTGTACCCAAGATTAAAGTTTCATGCAGAATAATTTCACTGCCCTTAAAATTCTCTGCTCCACCTGTTTGTTCCTCTATTGTTCCTTGAACTCCTGCTAGTCGCTGACCTTGTTTCTGTCTCTTTAATTTTGCTTTATAATTGGAATCATGCATTATGTAGCTTTTTCAGACTGGTTTCTTGTACTTAATAAGTACTTAAGTTTCCTCCATATTTTTTTCATGGCTTGATGGCTCATTTATTTTTTTTGCTAGATAATATTTCCATGATACAGATATGCTCGTTTGTTAAGCCATTGACCTGTTGAAGGACCTCTTGATTACTTCCAGTTTGGGGCAATAATGAATAAAATTATGATAAATATTTGTATGCAGGCTTTTATGTGGATACAGATTTTCAACTCATTTGAGTAAATACCTAGGAACACAACTGCTAAAACATATGACAGGCCTTTGGAATAGTGGTTACATTACCAGATAAGTATTGGACTGCTGACAGCGAGATTGACAGTTCAAATCCACCAGATGATCCGAGGGAAAAAGATAAGCCTATCTATTCCCATAAAGAAAACCTGTCAGAAACTCTATAGAGGGACGCTGTGAGTCAAATTGGCTTGATGGCATTGTTTTTGTTTTTTTGTAAGCCTATGTAAGAAACTGCCACTGTCGGATTCCTATGCAAAACACTACGCCCTGCGCCACACCTATACTCCTGACAGAGCTTGTTAGCATCCCATGTTCAGACAGAGGCTCGTAGCTAGTAACTTGTAGATGTGTACATTTCGCCCAAATACCATTTTAAATGTCTTGAAGTTAGTTCTTTTAAAACATAATTTTTTGATTGGTAACCTCCTTTTGTCAGGAAATACATGAAAAACAACTTAATACCACAGAAAAGCAAGTGGATAAAGTGGAAATGATCTTAAAGAATATGGAAATGCTTCTACAAGAAAACGTAGATGAGCAGAAGGACCAGGTGAGTGATAAGTTCTTGTCATTTCCTCACAAACATCTTATATCTGCACACTTCTACCTCCTGGGTATTCACACAGCTGGTGTAGTAAGAGACTGTCTGGTCACAGACTCCGAGAGGCCATGTTCATTAGTTACCCCTCAGACTGAGCCTCTGTCAACACCTCATACTTGAACATAAAGTAATTTTCCACAGGATTCATAATTAATAGCAGTCAATAAAAGATTCTATTATATATATAACTAGCTTGTTTATTGTACTTATTTTCTTTTGGGTATCATTTTAAGGTTTCTTTTTTGAGATGGCCACATAACCTCAGGAAGGTTATTGATTTATTCATGCATCCATCATTCAGCACATTGCCTACTGAGCACCTACTGTGTAGGAAAGCATTTTTCTAGGTAGACCTGAGATAAATAAGCCCTCATGGAACTTAAATTCTAGAGCTGATGAGAGCTAATAATAAGATTGTAGTTGGCCAAGGGCTTTGAAGAAAACACATTTTCCTGGACTGTAGAGTCAGGGTGTTAGGGGAGACTATACTGCACAGATAAGGTATCTGAGCAGCCCCTTAATCATGACCTAACATATATGAGTGGGTAAAAAAGAAAAACAGGAAAACTCCACTCTGTGGAGCTTTCATAGGATGCATTGTTCCTACTAGCTGAGCATCGAGCAACTTGTTCTGAGTTAGTGCACCCAGCGGCGTCGCCTGGGAAGGTTCTCTGGTCACAGTGAATTTTTTCATAAAAGCAGTTTTGCTCACACCTTGTTTTTTTGTGATGGCTCATTTAAGAGAACTGCGTGTGGCTGTGAAAGTTTGCTTTCTGCTCCAGAAAAATGTCACAGAAACTGTTGTGATGTTGAATACAACTTACAAGGATAGCACTCTGAAAAAAACTCAAGTGTACCAGTAGTTTTCTTATTTCCAAAAAGGTAAAATGTTGATCGATAACAAACCTTATTCTGGATGTCCATCAACTTTCCAAACAGACAAAAATGTCCAAAAAATTCATCCACTTTTGCTTGAAGACCAATGATGGACCATTAAAAAGATGGGGAAGTTATCTGGACTATCTTGGAGCTTAGTTCAGTGAAGTTTAACAGAAGATTTGTGACAGGCCACCAAGAAGGAGTGTCAACTGGAAACAAGTCATTCTTGGAAAGAACAACTCTGAAGTGATCCAGACTTTTCTCAAGGTCATTACTGGTGACAAGCAAAGTTCAGTCAAGCCAGGGGAAGACACCATCATCACCTTGCCCAAGAAAAACTCGTCAAGTGAAATTAAAGATCAAGATTATGCTCATTTGATTTTTTTGATGTCCATAATATAGTGCATTTAGAGTTCCTTCCACTAGGTCAGACTGTTAATCAAACTTTCTATGTAGAGGTTTTGAAAATATTGTGTAACAATGTGCAACAAAAAAGACCTGATTTGTGGCAGATGGGGGACTGGTTTTACCATCATGACAATGCAACTGCTCACATGCCATCTCAGTGTGCCAATTTTTGACAAGAAACAGCATGCCTCTCTTGTCCCATGCACCTTACCTGACTTCACTCCATGCAACTTCTTTGTGTTTCCACCAATGCAGAGGAACATGAAAGGACAGCTAGTTGATGATATAGAAGAGATGAAGCAAAAAAATGAGAGAGGTGCTGTCAGCCGTCCAAACAGCTGAATTTGAAAAAAAAAAAAATGTTTCCAAGAATGGAAGCGCAGAATTGACAAATGTATTAGGTGTAATGGAGAGTACTTTGAAGGTGATAAGGTTGTTTTGTAAAAAAATTTAAATACAAAGCTTTGAAACAAAATTCCAGGTTTTGGGGGTACCCCATCGCATACCTCAAGTAGAAAACAGATTAGCATTGGGGGAAGCATGTTGCTCACTGGTGGAATATCACATGTGTTGTACTTGAGAATCCTTCCTGACAGGTGCTAAATACCGGTAACATTTCCTGATCACCAGACAGCCATAAATAGGCACCCACACACTTACACTTCCCTGTTCGTGGTTGTGGGAAAATAGTCTCGGCCCTGTAAAAGGTTTTGCTCTACCGAGTGCCAGGCACCATGCCTGTCACTGTTCTACTGTTCCTTTACTTCCTCCTGTCCCTCCCCTACTCCTCTTAAGTCCCCTTTCTCCTCTTCTTTCCATCCTGCCTTGCTCTTTTTTATTCCCCCACTCACTGGGAGCCCTCCTTGCCATAAGTATGTAAGCCCATTGTAAAGAAGCCTGGCCCTCTGGCCTAGCCCTCAGCCCTCCTCTCTGCTCTTTAAATGCCCTTCAAAGACTCTGTGTTCACAACCCTGCTTCTCTCCCTTCCATGCTCCTCTCATGGCTCAGCCACTGTTCGTCCCCCCTGCCTGGGTCTACACCTAATTCGCAGCTCAGCTTTCAGAATGGATATAGACTCCAAGCACTCGTACCCCACTGATCTCACTCTGGTCCACACCCCCTCACTTTATGCCCTCTCTCTGGCTTTCCTGGTTCTGCCTTGCATACCGGCCTTGATTTCTTCTTAGCACAGGCGCTGCAATACCTCTGAGATCTCAGCTCGCCGCGCCTCACACCTTCCCATCTTCTTCAAAGTAAAAGTCAACCTTGTCACGGTGTCCTTTAAGGCTCTCTTAGATTTAGTGTCCACTCCTGCCCTGACTTCCTGTCTATGTTTCCTCAGGAGCACACACCTTCAGCTATGGTGGCTGCCTGCTGCTACCTAGTCACCCGAGGCCCTGACCAGCTGCAAGGTCTTTGTAATCTCTCTTCTTGCTACCTGGTGTTCACATAGCCCCTAGATTCCTAAACTTACTTGGCCTACCACCCCTTTTTACAGGAAAAAAAAATCACTCATTGTCCACCTGACCATTAAAATCTTTTGTACTATTGCCCCTAATTCAGGATATGGTTTGGGTGTCTGCTTGTGTAGTGCCCCTGGATGCTTTGAGGCCCAGACATCGTCACTGGACTGTTTCACTGCTACCCAACGGGCAGTACCGCCCCCTTTGGGAAAAACTGGGATAGTCTCTGGACTCTCATTTTACTCAGAACTCCGTTCACATGTCATCTTACAGGAACAGCCTCGGGGTTTCTGTAGACAAGCAAAACCAGTAAAACATGTATGTAAATATATAGAGAAAATTGTACTTCGTGACTCACACACATGGGGGGGTTAGCACGTCCCATATCCGTGGGTCCAGTGGCAACTTGGAGACCTCTGCTGGTTCATGGGGTAGCAGAGGAACAGATGTCTGCAGGTTTATGAACTAGAACTGCAGGCCAGGCGTTAAGCAAAAACATAACAAAGAATCGAGACGGCTAACCACGATGACAAAATACAACAGAAATAAACCCCCATAGTTTTAACTGTTCGAGATTTTAGCTATTCAAGTCAGAGTTATCATTTTAATTTCCTATAGTCATCTTCAGTACTCTCATCTGGTAACCAGGTTCTTCCCATTCCTCAGTTTCATCGGAAAATCACTGGAGACTTATTCGCTGAGTAGCTCCTGCAAATGTATTTTGGCCTTCCGCTCTCATCCATTCCCTTCTGAAAACCAGAATCTCGCCTGCTAAGCTTTGATACTATTCCCTTCTTCCGATTTGGATTATATAATTTACAATCCATGGATAACAGATGTTGGTGTGCTTCTTCCATGTGGATTAGTTGACATCTCACTTAGATGGCTGCTTGTTTGGAAACAAGCCTTTAAGATCCCAGATGCTGTTCTGTCTGATTAGTGGGGCACTATCTAATTTCTTCACCAATGCTACCCTTAAGGGACCTGATCTCATTCAAGAACTTTTTGAAGCCCCCTTGTATTCTTGACCTTGATAGCTAAAGGTATACTGCTTCTGACAGGTATCAAGAAAAAGACATTGATTAAAGCAATAGCTATGTGCTGTCTTCCAGGAAATGTACTAATGTGCTCAAGCAGATAGGTAAGTTGAATGAGATTGTGGTGGAAATCATCCCCCTCCATTCTTCAAGTCTTTATGGTGACATTAATCTCTGCAGTTTCTCCAGCAATGTAATACTGCTTTTGGTCTAATATTTCTTTGAGGAAAGTTCTAATGGCTTCCACTTGGCCTTTCTTACTGTAATAACCCTTTCTCCATGTGTCAGGGATCCAAAATTCTGCCAATTGCATATTCTGGACCTGGAGAGATTATTACAGGATTATTTCAGAGACCACTGTACCCACTGTTGGATAGGCATGAGCTGACATTTGGGCCTCCTAGAATGAGTGTCAGTTTAGTGCCATAGGGATCCTTTGAGAAATATTAACTATCTATATTCTGACAGTGTAGTGGATTTCTACCTCAGAGGATTCATAGGAGTTGTGGGCCTATACACTTGCTCATCTTGGAATTGATAGAGCCCTCTAAGCATCCCCTGCATGTGTGGGTATGTCCATCTTGATAAATCTACTCTAACATTCCAATTTACTTCAGCTTTTAGATCCCTTTTCCAGTATATAAAAGCAATTCAACTTCATTCAGTATAGGCCACTTCATAGTCCTCATTGTCGTCCCGCAACAATGTAACTACTAGGTACTTTTCTGACACCGTGAGCTGAAACATCGAATGAAGACTTGCCACTTGGCAGGCTCATAGCACTACACTCAGACTGACACAGTTCCCACACCTAATCCCGAGGCCTTTGTTTCTCCTTGTGTTCAGTAGGAAAAGCAAGCAGTCTCTGTCTGGAGTATGCCATACCTCCTCCTGGGCCACACTTTATGCCTCAAAGAAGTCGTGTCACGGGACAGTGGACTTCACACTAGTTATTGTTCTAAAAGCAAAAAGTGTATCTTGCAAAGCATTTGCCTCATACAAAGATTCCTGGGACACAGCTGTGGGACTATCGTCAGATGAGGATAAGAGGGCTGATTTTACTATCGAAGGTGATTCAGGCAAAGAAGGTGGGTTAATCCCTTTAGATGGGGGCAGGAGGCTGGTCCTTCTGAAAATAAAAAAAGGTAATTCAACAATAAGGGCTCCATGTCCCTAGCTTGATCCTTTTATTGTCCACATTTTCCCATCTCAATTTTCAGGATCTCACATCTTCCCAGTCAAACCTTTCAATGTAAGGGATTCAGTTGATGGTGTAATTAGCTGTTCTTCAGCTAGGACTCAGGAATGATGGTGGTGTGTGGTTTACAAACTGGACTGTTAGCTAAAGGTCAGCGATTTTAAAAGCACCAGCCACGCCCCAGGTAAAAGATGAAGTTTGTGCTCCGATAAATATTTATAGCCCCCAGAGCCCTCGAGGACATTCGATTTTGGCTTATGCAGTCACTGTGCATTGCAGCCAACTCAGTGGTAGTGAGGATAAGACTCTGGATGGGTTTTCAGCAATCTCAACACTGCTACAAGAAATAAGACTTTATTTCAAGACCCAAATAGCAACTTTCAGGTCCTTTATGTACTGCTTGAGCCAGGACTTTGAAGCTCTGGACTCATCATTTTCTCTTTCCGTGTTGTGTATCTGAAAGCTGAACCAGCCAGCTTCACTATGCTTGTGGGTGTAACAAAAATGTTAAAAGATAATAATGAAATAGTAGTCACTTACAGCATTGTCTCTCACAGATGTTTGATCTAATGGTGGTGATATTATGCTTGTCTTTATTGCCACCTCATGCCATGGATTACTATGCCTCTTTACTATTGGAAGTCGAGCAATTAGTACTTTTAAATCCAGACAGGCTTGAGAATAAGTTCAGAAAGCATGCTGTAGTGGAGTTAACAAACCCAGGGACAAGAGAACAACAAGTGCTCCAAAATCAGTGACGAGGATGGTGTAAGAGGCCTAGTAGGGCTTGATCAAGGACAATGTAACTGAGAGGAATTACTGAAACTCAAATGAAGGCTGAGCATGATAGTGGGACAAGAGAAAAGTAAATGGAAATAGAGGAAAGAACTACAAGGCAAAGGGCATTTATAGAGGTCTAAGTACAGGTATGTACATATGTAAATATATTTATATATGATGATGGGGAAATAGATCTATGTGCATATAGTTATAGATTTAGTATTAAGGTAGCAGATGGACATTGGGCCTCCACTCAAGTACTCCCTCAATGTCAGAACACTTTGTTCTATTAAGCTGGTATTCCATGAAGCTCACCTTCCTGACATGATCGCTGAAGACAAATGGGTACATAAGCAAATGTGGTGAAGAAAGCTGATGGTGCCCAGCTATCAAAAGATATAGCATCTGGGGTCTTAAAGGCTTGAAGGTAAACAATTGGCCATCTAGCTCAGAAGCAACAAAACCCACATAGAAAAAGCACAACAACCTGTGTGATCATGAGGTGTCGAAGGGATCAGATATCAGGCATCAAAGAACAAAAAAATCCTATCATGGTGAATGAGGGGAAGTGCAGAGTAGGGACACAAAGCTCATCTTTAGGCAACTGGAGATCCCCTCACAGAAGGATCATGGGGAGGAGACAAGCCAGTCAGGGTGCAGTGTAGCAATGATGAAACATACAACTTTCCTCTAGTTCTTAAATGCTTCCTCTCCCTCCCCCGCCATGATCCCAATGCTACCTTACAAATCTGGCCAGAGGATGTACACTGATACAGATAGGAAATGGAAACACAGGGAATCCAGGATGGATGAACTCCTCAGGACGAGTGGTGATACCGGGAGTGTCAAGGGAATATAGAATAGAAAGGGGGAACCAGTCACAAGGATTTACATAAAACCCCCTCCCTGGGGGACAGACAACAGAAAAGTGGGTGAAGGAAGATGTCGGACAGTGTAAGACATGACAAAATAACAATTTATAAATTATCAAAGGTTCATAAGAGAGGGACACTGGGGAGAGGGGGGAAACAAGGAACTGATGCCAAGGGCTCAAGTAGAAAGCAAATGTTTGAGAATGATGATGGCAACAGATGTACAAATGTGCTTGACACAATGGATGATTGTGTGGATTGTGATAAGAGATGTAAGAGTTCCCAAGGAAAGTATATAACTAAAAAAGAAAGAAAGCATTCTGTGTTGGGCCGGGTTGACTAGAGAAACAAATCCAGAGATACTCATATATGTATAAGAAAAAGTTTTATCTCAAGAAGTAATTATGGATCAATAAAACATTCCATCCCAGTCCAGCTCTTCAGTCTATAAGTCGCTCTTCAGACTCATTAAGTCACATGCAATGATGCAGAATGCAGGACAATCACAGGCCAGTGGGTGTAGTTATGTGGATCCAACTGACCGTATCGTAGTGCTTGCAGCAGCCAGGAAAGTGAAGGCACAGAGAGGGGGGGAGGTGCCCAGGACCCTGCTTATGAGAAAGTCTCGCCCACAGAGAGTTACCATCAGGGTGTGACCTGATTGACAGACTACACTCTACGCTTACACTTTCATATATCTTCAAGTTGACATGAAATGGTGTAACTACCACTTATTCTTTGAGTTTTGTTCTTCTAGAATCACTCTTGGTGCCAAATAGCTAAGTCTGAGTTCTCGAGAGGGGTGCATCAGTGAGATGCACACATACATACATATAAAGAGATTTGCTGCATGGTAGGGGTTTATGCAGTTGTAGAGGTTGGCAAGTCCCAAACCTACTGTATGTGTCCAGTGGAAGCTAAGGATTTCTGATGGCTTGTGGGGTTGTAGGACTGGTGAATCCACGACCTGCTGGTTAGGCTGGAGACTTCTTCAGGTTTATAACACAGGAACTGCAGATCAGGCAACTAGAGTGCAGGTCAAGAAAGAGAGCAAACTTTGCCACAACTTCCACTTCGATAAAGGAAGCTGGCCACACTCCTGAGGCAATTTCCCTTTCAACTGATTGGCTGTTCATATCAGATCACAAAAATGAAAGTTGATTCCATTATGAAATAGCACCTGTCAGACTGATGAGAATCATAGTCTAGTCAAATTGAGGTTTACATTAGTCGTTACAGTTCCCTCAACCAACTAGCTGCCCCCCTCTTGCTCCTTGCTTGGTTTTCTCAGCACTTCCCCCATATGGCATATTAAGTTTGGTTCTCATTAGCATATGTGGTGCACAGCCCAGAGACTACGTTCACCACTGCTTCGCTAGTGCTAGAGCAAGACCTGGCATATGGGCGCTTACTGACTATATGTTCTACAAGTGAAATTTGGTGTTGACTGAACCCCATGCTGGGATTCTTGTGCCCTTGTATTTTGAATGAGGTCATTGCTAGTGTTTCCTGTCATTCACATCTGTGAAACCGTATGGGTTTGGCAGAAAGCTCAGACCCAGGAAACAGCAGTGGGGGTCAGGGCCACAGTGATTCCTAGGGCAAGGGGCAGTAAAGAACCAAAAATTGTTGTCATTCTTTGCAATTCATTATTGTATCGTACAATAGCCTTTCTGAGAACTGTTGATTTGTGACTCTTGGGTCTTCCAGTTAAACTGATTCCCACAATTTCCCTTAAATTTTCTCCAGTACATAATTCATCACACCCTCAGTTGGAGGTCTCACTTCAGGGTAACAAGAAGTGTCATACACGCAATATTTTTGTTATATCCTTAAGAACCTAAAGTTATCATTTCAACGACCGTGGAATGAACAGGGTCGGGAGCATGTACCCCTTCCCTGCACTCACAGTAATGGGTGGCTCTCTTCCCTCTCTAGTTTGAAAACAGCGTGAAGTCCAATTTGCTGCTCAAGGAGCTTTATGTGGAGAACGCACACCTGCTGAAAGCCCTCCAGGTTACTGAAGAGAAACAAAGAGGAGCTGAGAAAAACAGCCTCATCTTGGAAGAAAAACTCAGAGCTCTCAACAAATTAATCAGTAAGATTGCTCCGGCATCCCTCTGTGTGTAAAGACTGCTTGCTTTCTTGGAATTCATTCTGAAAAGAAAATCTTAAAACCTGAGCCACTGTGATGCCTTAATCACTTGCAGCTTATTGGCCATGGTCCTCAGAAACAGGGCGACTGTGGTGTCTGGCTCGTTCCAGCAGCATCTGCTCTGTGCCAGATCCTGGGAACATACACGTGTTGGACAAGAGCACATTTTTATAAAACTCCCAATTTTACCACTGGGAAAACATGATGGAAACACTTGGTCAGGCCTGACAGAGAAAGTGGGTTAAGATAATGCAGTTCCAATACTGCATTTTCGACTTAAGCTCTCATTGCCATCGAGTCAATTACAATTCGTAGTGACTTTGGCTTCAAAGATTAAAATGTAAAGTAGGGCTCTAGACAGCTTTATCATATTTTTCCTTTTAAATTTCATTTATGTTTTCTTAAGCAGACACACAACAAAACATACATCACTTCAGCAGTTTTTAATGTATACAGTTTGCTGATACGGATTATATTCCTCCGGTCTGTAGCCATTTTCAGCTTTTTTGAGTTGTTGCTCATCTGTTAGCATAAATTCACTCCCCTTAGAGTTCCAGGGGAGTCCAGGTGGCA
The DNA here is from genome assembly GCF_050624435.1 of Tenrec ecaudatus. NCBI lineage: Eukaryota > Metazoa > Chordata > Mammalia > Afrosoricida > Tenrecidae > Tenrec > Tenrec ecaudatus. The sequence continues at coordinate 80,036,792 of NC_134541.1, read as the reverse complement.
TGGTGATGACAGCACTGGGCTGCTAGCCACAAAATCAGCACTTTAAATCCAACAGCCTTGGGAGAAAGACATGGCTGTCTGCTCCCATGAAGAGTTGCGGTCTCAGAAACGCACAGGGGCAGGTCTACTCGGTCCTGTAAGGTCATTGTGAATCAGAATTGATTTCATGGCAGTGTGGTTGGCTTTGTTTTTTGTTTAAAGTCCCAGGCAAATACTTCAAGTTGTTTTCCATTTTATTCCACATACATAGTTGTTAAAAGATCACCAAGCTCAAAGCAGACTTTTTTTTTACTAGTTAAGCCAAACTATTACTTGGTTTCAAGAAGACATTATGGTACATTTCTGGTTTAAGGCAATAGTTTTAGGAGTTCAGCCACCCTCCATGGCTCCAGAAAGTTGGGAATTATGAGAATTTTCTATTCTTGTCTGTATTTTTGCCCCATTTTGTTCAGGATCCTTCTCTGAACTCTTTGATCAAAATGCTCAGCAGTGGTAGCCAGGCACCATGCAGTTCATTTGGACTCGTGACAAAGGAGGGCATTGTTTATGGAGGCAGCTAATTAGCCATGCATTCCAGAATCCTACTCTATTCGATTCTGTTGTTCCACATGAATCGACACCAACTGTGCCTGACAACTGAAGGAGGAGGTAGAACAGAAGCACCAAACATGTTAATAAGCCAAATAATGGTATGTCCCATGAAACCATTACCCTGAACCTAAGAGCTTTACTGTCTGGTTATTCAGCTCTGTCCTCTGTTACACTTCCCAATGGCTGCTGATTGCAGACTTTCCAGAAGGGCTTCCCTCTGTAAGCAGAGTGTCCTCTAGACAATAAAGGGGAGGACTCTTGTTTGTTTGGAACCACTTTACCACATGTAAATATTGGTACTGTGGTTACACCTGTAGGCTTGTATTTATTGTACATTAATCTTTTTTTCATTGGAGTGTTTTTGCACTGGGAATTGAACTATATGTTAAAAAAAGATAAAAATATAGTTTTATACCAAAATTGATGGTCATTTGTTTATCTGAATGTACTACTGTAATGTGAAATGAGTCACTGTATTTGCAGTTTTTCAATTAAAAAATATCTATATTTCAATTTTGTCCTTTGTTCTTCAGTTATAAAATATCTCAAATAATTAGAAAATACAGTTTTAGGAGAAAACCCATATACCCATCAACTAGATACATTTAATATAATATTTTGAAATTTTTCTTTTTAAAAGATATAAAACATTTTAGATAGAGGTGAAGGTCGTATTCTATTGATTGCAACCTTTTACTCTTCCTAAAGGCACGCACTATCCCAAAGATGGTAAGTCTCCTGGTCTCTTTGTACATTTATTATATATGCATTATATAGTCTTGATTAGTGTCCACTCTTTTACTTTTGCATGTATCCATTGCAACGGCTACACAGAAACTCACAGACAAAATGCGTGATGAAAGAATTTAATAACTCAATAAGTTATAGTGCCAAGAGAAATGCTCAGGGTAGGTGTTTAACAGGACACATTACAGAGTTTCAGGTATGCTAATAAACACCCGAAGTGGCATACAACTCTGCTATGAGCCTCAACCCAAAGACATTCAGCTCAGGCTCTGGTCAAACCCAGGTCAGCAAACCCAGGTCTCCGAATTAAGTGCCCAGACTGAAGGACCAGGAAAACGTCAGTCTTCACAACCTAGAAATTGAAAACATTGTTCGGCACCCAGCTACCATGACCAAGTGTTATGAAAAGGATCACAACAGAAGGTTCTGTCTAGAGTGGGGGAGAAGTTAAGAACATAACCCTAAAGGATGCCAGGTTTACTGATCGAACAGAGATAGGCAGGACCTCCAAGATTTGCACTCTTCCCCTGCAGATCGGAAACTGAACTCAAATGGTACATTGACGGTATTGCTGCAATTATTGGGTTGAATCAGAATGCATATGAATTGTGGTAAATGATGTAAAAATATCACCTGATCTTTTGAGGGCAGGCCAGGTATGAGTGATAGGCTTTTTCACTGGGGTCAAGGAGGGGAGCCAAGCCCTTCTTTTAAAAGATATTTTTAATTAAAAGTTTCTTTTCTCATATAACACTGTTTAGGAATGAAGAAAATGTAACACAAAACCTTTCTCTTTCAGCCCTGCCATGTTCCCAAACATGCTCCGCAGTGTTCCCCTTGCTCATATGATAAATATGATTATATCTATCCATACTTGTTTTATGAAAAATGCTCACACTGTACAAGTTGTAAAGTGGTCCTTCAAAAATTAAGGACTGTAAAAATTGTCCTTCAAAAAAAAGTTAAGTATTCCAAGATAAAAGCTGAGCGTTCATAGCTATTAGACTCCCATACAAGAAAACTTAAAGCCAGTCCTCCAACGTAAGAAATGTGAAGGAATGATACTAGAAAGTCACTCAAAGTTGAACACAAAAGGGAAAATGATGAGAACAAATGTACAAATGTGCTTGAAAATTGATATATTTATGGATTGTGATAAGAGTTATACAAGCCCCCAATAAAACTATTTTTTAAGTTGTACGAGCCCCCCAAAAACTGATTTAATAAAAAAGAAAGAGCTAGATCTGGAAATGGTGGAATGTCACCTGGCTCATATTCTTTTCTTATTTTTTGCACAATGACTATATTCCTTTCTCTCTTTTTTAATCATTTTACCACAATCCATATCTACACCCATTGTGTCAAGCACATGTGTACATTTATTTCCATCATCATTCTCAAAATACTTTCTTTCTACTTGAGGCCTTGGTATCAGCTCCTCATTTTTCCCCTCCCTCCCCACCCCCTTCCCTCATGAACCCTTGACAATTTATAAATTACTATTATTTTGTTATGTCTTACACTGTCCAACATCTCCTTTCACCCACTTTTCTGTTGCCTGTTCCTCAGGGAGGGGCTTATATATTGTAGATCCTTGTAATCGGTTCCTCCATTCTATCCCACCTTTCTTCCACCCTTGAATTATCGCCACTCTCACCACTAGTCCTGAGGGGTTCATCTGTCCTGGATCCCCTGTGTTTCTTTCTGTACCCGTGTACATCCTCTGGTCTAGCCAGATTTTAAGATAGAATTGGGATCATGATAGTGGGGGGGAGGAAATATTTAAGAACTAGAGGAAAGTTGACTCATCCTTCCCTGTGGTCCCTCTGTGGGGAGATTGTTCCACTATCTACAGATGAGCTTTGGATCTCTGCTCCAGCCCTCTCGTTTTTGTTATGTGTCTGCTGATGCCCAGTTCCTATGACTCCTCATGATCGCACCAGCGATGTGCTTCTTCCATGTGGACTTGTTGCTTCACTGCTGAATGGCAGCTTGTGTGACATCACGCCTTTTAGACCCCAGACACTATATCTTTTAATAACCGGGCACCATTTGCCCTCTTCACCACATTTGTTTATGCACCTATTTGTCTTCAGCGATTGTGTCAGGAGGGTAAACATCTCATGCTGCTGACTGGTTAGAACAAAACTTTCTCTTTTTAAAAAAATTTATGTATTGGGGCTCATGCAATTCTTACCACAATCCACACATACATCAATTGTGTAAAGCACACTTATACATTCATTGCCCTCATCATTCTCAAACTTCGCATTCCGCTTTGGTTCCTGGAATAAGCTCCTCATTTTCCTTTTTTCTCTCCCTCTCCCTCCCCGCTCCCCTCTCCCTCATGAACCCTTGATAATTTATAAATTATTATTTTATCTTATCTTACACTGCCAGGCGTCTCCCTTCACCCACTTTCCTGTTGCCCATTCCCCAGAGAGGAGGTTATATATAGATCCCCGTGATTGGTTTCCCCTTTCTACCCCTCCTTCCCTCCTGGTATCGCCACTCTCACTGTTGGTCCTGAGGGGTTCATCTGTCCTAGATTCCCTGTTTCCAAATCCCAACTGTACCGCTGTGCATCCTCTGGTCTAACCAGGTTTGCAAGGTAGAAGTGGGATCATGATAGTTGGGGGGAGGAAGTGTTTAAGAACTAGAGGAAAGTTGTGAGTTTCGTTATTGCTACACTGAAGCCTGAGTGACTCATCTCCCCACTACCGCTCTGCAATGGATGTCCAGTTGTCTACAGATGGGCATTGGGTCCCCATAGAACAAAGTGTTCTTGAATTGAAGGAGGATATGAGTGGATGCCCAAAGTCCATCCCCTACCTCAGGGTATTGCCATATAAATATATGTACATGGGCCAATACCTCTATTTTTGTAGATTAATGTATTTACATATGCACACCACTATGTTTATACCTCTATCCATTGCTTTGCTTCCTTGGTCCTTCCTCTGTTGCCTTTTACCTTCCTCCTGTCCCACTGCCACTTTCCCCTTATTTCTGCCTCTTGGTAACCCCCTTAGCTAGTCTGCTGTTGCTCCAACATTACCACCACCCCCACCTTGGATCCCTATATCCTCATTACTGGCTCTGACACCCCAGTTGTTCCCCTGTCCATGGCGCAGCCTGCTCAGCACCCCCTTCCTCCACCACTCTGACCTCCCAGGTCTCCCTGGAACCGTTGGTCCCAATGCTCTTACCTCAAGCATGCCTCCCATACCTATCCTATATAGGTAGGTACACCGACTATGACATAGCCCAAACTGATTTTTTGAAATAAAAATAGTAAATCAATAAGAAAATTTTTTTTAAAAAGAGAAAAGAACTATACAAAAATCCTGGGTCTCTTCGCTGGCCTTCAAGACTGTCCAGGAGCTGCCTCTCCCAGCCTGGAGTGCATGTAGACCCTACTATGAAGCACCAAACCATGAGGACAGCATGGTTACATGGAAGGATGCATGAAGAGAGAGAGCTACAGGCTAGGGAGAGGAGCCAGCATGCCACACCCACACAGAGGCAGGCCAGGAGAGAGGAAGAGAAAGAGAGCGGGACTAGACCCCACGCTGGCACGCCAGGCTCGGAGGATGACGTCCCTGGGGGAAGCTAATGGGACACAGAGGGAACTGGACAACCGACAACAGCTGGTGGCATGCTGTCCCCTTGCTGGAGCAGACTGCGACAAAGTATATTTCTTGATCACAATTGAATGTAAACAGAATTTGGTAACACAATGAAACTGAAATACACAATTATATGGAAATTAAACCATTATACAAACAACCAGTGAATATTTAGAGTCAAATGAAAATGAAAATACAACACACGAAAACATTTGAGACTCTGAAACTGTTAGGGTGGGGGAAGGGAAGTATACTTATTGCCAATTAAGTGAAGGTTTACAGAGAAGTTCATCAGTTTTACATCGAAAAATTCATACACATTGATTTTGCACATCCACTCCAATACCTTCCATGTGCCATCCTACTTCCCCACTGGGCTTTCTCTTACCATCACTCCTTCTTTAGTAACCCTCTGGACTTTGTCATTGGGTAAATGCTGCCCTTTGGGTTTTAAGCTGTTGATGGTTTTAAAAAAGGTCATTTCAGTTCCACGCCTAGAGGACATTGGCTATATTCTTGGGGTATGCTACTAGACTCCATTCAACCAGTAAACCCAGTCTGTTTTATGATCATGAGTTCTGTTCCACATTTTACCCCCATTCCATTGAGGACCTTCTAATGTGATTGTGTTCAGAGTAATAGGTAGCGGTAGTCAGGCACCATCTAGGTTTTCCAAGCTCAAGATTATAGAGACTAATGTTTGGGTTGTTCATCATTCTATTGTAATAATTGTATTCAACATGTCTTTTGACTTCACTCTTGTTTCCTCCGAGTGCAGAGAGACCAATAGTTACTACTGGCTGCTCATGCACAGTTTTTCTTATTTAAGTCACTTTTTTAAAAAACAAAAATTTCAAAAGAGGACCTGATGCAAGGGGCTTAAGTGGAGAGCAAATGCCTTGAGAATGATTGGGGCAGGGAATGTATGGATGTGCTTTATACAATTGATGTATGTATATGTATGGATTGTGGTAAGAGTTGTTTGAGTCCCTAATAAAATGTAAAAGAAGAAAAGAGAAAAAAATGATTAGGGCAAAGACTGTACAGATGTGCTTTATACAATTGATATATGTATATGTATGAACTGTGAAAAGAATTGTATCAGCCCCAATAAATTGTTAAAAAATTTTTTTTTTAATTCCTTTTATTTTTTTTGTACTGTCCGACGTCTCCCTTCACCAACTTTTCTGTTCTGTTTTAATGTAATTTTTATCATTAAACTCTGAGTCTAATGGTAACAAAATAGAACGTGTGTGTGTCTGTGTTAAAATAGTCATTAAAGAATAGAATTCAGAGACAGAGAATTTTTTTAAGTTTTTAAAAATATTTTCTATTGTTACTTAGGTGAAGGTTTATAGAGCAGACATCAGTTTTACATTAAATAACTCGTTAAATCTACCATTGTCTTTTCATTTCCAATATTTTTTGCCAATCTCTTGTTTTATATTGTCTTCCCTTCACAAAAATAACACCTGTCTACCCTCTAGCTTCCACAGACAGACAACTTATTGTTGACAAAAGCCTAAAAAAACATTAAATGGGAAGCAGACACCTCTTCAATAAATGCTATTGGAAATACTGGCTATCCACTTGCAGAAGAACAAAAAAAGACCACTGCCTCACCCATGCACAGAAACAAACTCAAGATGGATCAAATTCCTAAATGTAAAACCCAAAGCTCTCAGGATCAGAAAACTGGGACAAAACTAGGAACCCTAGTGCAGTAGATGGGCTATCAGAAATAACAAAGCTGACACAATCCATAGAAAACAAAATAGTGGGACATATTAAAAAATTAAAAACTTGCATACATTAAAAGACTTCATTGAAAGAGTAAAAAGATCCATAGACTGGGAAAAGATATTTAGTAATGACATAACAAAGGACTAATTACTAAAATCTACAGAATTTACAAGGTGGCAAGAAAAACAAACTAGTAGCCCTATGAAAAAGTGGGCAAAGGACCGGAGCAGATGATTCACAAAGGATGATACGCGAATAACTAATACACATATGAGTAAGTTCTCTCAGTCATTAGCTATCCAGGAAATGCAAGTCAAAGCAACCATGAGATACCACCTAACACCCATAACTGTAGCCCAGTTAAAGTAAAAAAGCTGAGAACAGCAAATGTTGGAGAGTGTGTGGTGAGATAGGAACTCTTATCCTCTGCTGGTGGACTTGTAAATATGTACAGACACTCAGGAAGGCAGTATGGCGATACCTAAAACAGATGGCAACTGAACTACCATATGATCCAGCAATACCATTACTGAACATACACCCCAAAGAAATAAAAAACATCATAAGCAGACATTTGCTCCTCTATGTTCATCACAGCACAGCTCACAATTGCTAGAAGCGGCCTCCATTCCCAACAATGGATAAAAAACCTCTGGTACATAAACATGATGAGTACTGCGCATGCCTGAAGAACAGCAATGAGACCCCTCACGTCGTGGAGGGCTCTGGAAGACATGCTGAGGGAAGCGAGTGAAGCACGAAAGGACAAGCACTGTGTGAGTCCAGAGCAGCAGGAACAAGCAGCAGAAGGGGCGCAAGCTCAAGCGTGAAGGCCATGCAGTCGTCTGGCTGGGGTCAGACAGGCCGCTAACGAGCTGGACCAGTGCCAATGACCTACACATCATCTGCTCCTGGTGAGTATAGTGTAGGTCACTTGGCCGGAGGTCACCTCACGACAGCTGGGATGAAATGGAGGGTGCGAGGGGGTAGTGGCTGTTCGCTGAATAGTAGCCATTTAGATCTGTGGTGAGGTCTCCCAGAGAGGGAGGTAGCCCCGTCGGAGGAATGGGGTTTACTGATGAGAGGTGCCGCACAGGAGATGAAAGGGAATGGTCAAATTTGGGGGTACATAGGTGCATGCCTGTTGAAGGGAGGGGAGGGAGAGCTAACCTCCAGGTGGGGGACAAAAGACTGAGGATGCTCTTGGCAACAATAAATGGGAGGTGTCTTCAGTGGCATGCAATGGGTGGGCAGAACTGGTGTAGGGCATCTGGGGTGGGGGTATCCCAGGAAAGCAGACCAGGTGCCATAAAATGCTGGGACACCAAATCCTGGATCTTTGGGGTGCATACATGCTCCAGAGGCTACATCAGTGAGCCCCATATGGGAATCCCACTGGGTGAACTAGACTCTACCTCAGACACACTTGTAACATGAGGACTTAAGCTGGAAATACATGGTGCCTGAGGAAGCAGAAAACAGCTGTACCAAGAGTGGTGTACTGATGGTTGGTGGACAAATAAGGTCATGTTACATCAACCCCCTTTATGCTGGGTTAAGATATCTATTATTCTGGAAATCTTGTGACAGCCCCTCTACTGTGTGTTGCATGTGCTTGGGTATATTAAGGTGTGTCTCAGGGGTGCAGCACCATGGGGGTCACTTTCTTGAAGCTGTTATTTGTTTCTGCTTTTTAGTAAATGAGACCCAGAGACTTTGAGAAAGAAAATATAACAATAGTTTGTGGGGGGGGCGAGGATAAAGAGGGTCGGGGGAAGTAAGAGGGAGATGATGTCAAGTAGTCTAGGAGGGAAATGTATGTGTGGAGACTGATTGTGGCAGCAATTTTACAATTCTGTTTGATGTGATTGAACTATGAAATAATATGACATTTGTATTAACTCCTAAGTTAGCAAATTTTTTAAAAAGCATAGATTCAGGAATGGTTTGGGGGCTCACACTTAAAAAGAATTATCATGGCCCTGCTCAGTACTCACCTTCATGAAATGATCACTGAAGATAAAGGTACTACAGCGAAGTGTCGCAAAAAAGTAGATAGTAGCACTCCCTAAATGCATGAATACTTTCTTTTATTAAATTGGCACTCTGTGATGCTCACCCTCCCGACACAACTGCTGAAGCCAAAGCGGGTGAACAAGTAAATGTGAAGAAAGCTGATGGTGCCCGGCTATCAAAAGAGATAGTGTCTGGGGTCTTAAAGGCTTGAAGATATACAAGCGGCCATCTAGCTCAGAAGCAACAAAGCCCACATGGAAGAACACACCAGCCTGTGTGATTGCATGGTCCCGAAGGGAACAGATATCAAAGAATAAAAAATCATATCATTGGGTGCACACCTCCATGATACAATCACCGAAGACAAACAGGTGCATAAGCAAATGTGGCGAAGAAAGCTGATGGTGCCCGACTCGAAAGAGATAGTGTCTGGGGTCTTAAAGGCTTGAAGGTGAACAAGCGGCCATCTAGCTCAGAAGCAATAAAGGCCACATGGAAGAAGCACACCAGCCTGTGCAATCACGAGGTGCCAAAGGGACCAGGTATAAGGCATCATGCAATATATATATACACACACACACACACACACACACACACACACACACACACACCATAGTGAATGAAGGGGTAAGTGCAGCGTGGAGACTCAAAGCCCATTTGTCGGCCACTGGAGATCCCCTCATAGAGGGGTTTAGGAGAGGAGATGGGTCAGTCAGGGTGCGATGTAGTACCGATGAAGAACACAGCTTTCCCCCAGATCCTGGATGCTTCCTCCCGCCACCTACCATGATCCGAATTCTACCTTGCCGGACTGGATAAGGCAGAGGTTGTACACTGGTGCATATGGGAGCTGGAGGCACAGGGAATCCAGGGTGGATGATACCTTCAGGACCAGGGGTGTGAGGGCCGATGCTGGGAGAGTGGAGGGTGAGTGGGTTGGAAAGGGGGAACTGATTACAAGGATCCACATGTGACCTCCTCCCTGGGAGACGGACGGCAGAGAAGGGGGGGGGGGCGGTAGACTCTGGATAGGGCAAGATATGACAAAATAACAATCTATAAATTATCAAGGGCTCATGAGGGAGGGAGGAGCGGGGATGGAGGGGGAAAAAAAGAGGACCTGATGCAGAGGGCTTAAGTGGAGAGCAAATGCTTTGAAAATGATTAGGGCAAATAATGTATAGGTGTGCTTTATACAATTGATGTATGTATATGTATGGGTTGTGATAAGAGTTGTATGAACCCCTAATAAAATGTTTTTTTTAAAAGTACTAAATCTAAAAAAAAAAAAGAGTGGCTGAATTACAACACTAACTGAACCCTCTACTTAGAATGATTTCTGATGTTAACAGGAGAGCATGGATTGGGACTAAATGGGAACCTGAAAGTTACAGTGGAGAGGACTGTGCTACGCTGAGTTTTCTAGAGAAATAAATCAAACTACACTCAAATAACTTTATAGCAAAAATAAATTTACATCAGGAAGCCCAGCCCAGTTCCACTCAAGTCCATGGGTCAGATGCTAGATGAAGTCCCCTTTAGACTTACCCAGCTTCCAGCCAATGAAGCAAAGGCAAAGCAGGAATCGGGAAAATCACAGGCCAGTAGGGGCAAGAGCATCTGGATGTAAGGTCAGCAGGAAGAGGGCAGGGCACTGCAGCTCCTATGATCAGCAGGCCGGCTCGGCCATGAATCCTAGAGACGCAGAATCAAGGTAAGCAGGATGGAGGGAGAGGGAAGGAAAGTTGTCCATGGCATCTCTCTAAATTGGGCACCCCCTCCAAGGAGAGGGCCTTATTGAGATTGAACTCTACCCATACTTTCACACAGATGCATCAAACTGATATAAAATCGAACCATCATAGGGACACACGGAAAGATTATTCTCAGAAATATCAGAACATGGATCCTTGACATGCCATTGAGTTACTTCAGCCAACAACACTACCACTCACATCTGAAGAGTTTAATCCGTCATTAGTAAAGCCATTGTCCCCTCCACCTGCACTTGAGCTTAGCCCAACTTTCCCTGCTGATAGGGAACCTGGAGTTGTATCTGGAGCATTCCCTGCAGCAGATGCCTTGCAAGATAATGCTGACACTTGCTGGGAAACACCTTCGACACTCATGCCTGCTTCGACACTGCCTCTAAACTTGTCTCAGTAATCCCAAAGGTGACCTCCAAATATTGATCCAGAAAGAGCTGTGCTATCCTCTTAAAGGACTGCTAGCGTTTTCTAGTATGTACAGGCAGAGACCCGAGGAATGTGTGCGGGAGTGAGATGATGATGCAAGGAGCGAACGGTTGCATCAGTCTGAATGTGTTGACGTGGACCAACTAAGCACTGATCCTTCAGTCAGTGTTTCAGCACCAGACGTTAGGACAGAATCTAATAGTTTATCTGTTTGGTTTACTGAAGCAAAGCTTCTGCAGTGGCTTAGAGCAAGTTAAGTTGAAGTACCAGACCTAGCTTGGTATACTTTAGAGGATTAAGGAAATGGGCGTGTTTCAGGGCAGACCCATAGACTCACAAATGGAATGCACTGAGGACACACCTTTTCTCTCAGTGGGAAACAAATTTCTGAAGGGATCATAAGTATCTCTAAAGACTGCTGTGATTGATATTTTATTTTGAGCCAGTTTTGACAGTGGAAAATACCCTAATTAAGACGTTTGCACATAACATGGCTGATTGGGTCCCATGGTAGTAGGCGGTAAGCAGTAGCATTTAACAGAGACAAGGTGGGTGTGGTTGCCAAATGGTTAGCAGAGTCAAAGTAGTAACAGAATAGCCTGATTTGTATGGCATTGGATACCTAAGCAGAGTGTCCCTAGGAGTGAAATAAATGAGAAACCTACCAAATCTATCATTGATCTGTACAAGTTGAAAAATTCTAGGCCAGTTGAATAGCAGTCTAATTCAAATAGCCAGATATAGAGTCGCAAATGCTCGATCAATTCCCCAAAATTGAGCCAGTTCACAAACCCTTCATTTATGGGGAAGCCAGGTCCCTTTGAGGAAGGCACCCACTACACTAATAAAAAAATGCATAGTTAGCCTTTCTCCCAGGCCTGCCCAGTGGAAACTGTGCCTTTTATAAGTGACAATTCATTGGAGAAAGGAAATAATCAGACGTTGGGGATGGTTACTGGACATTGGCTCCAAACTGACATTAATCTAAGTGACCCTAAATTTTAAGGTCCCACAATCAGACTAGGAGCATATAAAGGTCAAGTTATAATGGAGTCTTAGCTCAGGTTGATCTCACAGGGGATCCAGTATGAGCCCAAACCTATCCTATAGTAATTTCCCAGTTCTAGAACACATAAATGGAATAGACAGACTCACTGACTGCCAGTACCCCATATGGCTACCTGACTCTAGAACATGGACTACTATGGCAGGGGCAGGAGTGGAAGCTAGTAAAGCTACCTCTACTTAGGAAAATGGTAAAGCCAACGCAATTATGTTTTTCTGGAGGGATTGCAAAGATCAGGGTGCAAAGATTGCACCATCAAGGAATTGAAGAATATAGGGCTGGAGACCATTACTTCCGAACTGAGCTGTTGTCTATGGGGGGACTAGCAAACTCTAGACCTATGTGGTTTGTAAGGGTCCAGGTATAAGCTGTGCTTACACACACACAAGCACCAGCAGCGGTTAAGCCAGTTTTTAGTGTGGGGTTTTTTAATCACTTTATTAGGGGCTCTTACATCTCTTTTATAACAATCCATACATCAGTGGAGTCAAGCATATTTGTACATATGTTGCCATCATCATTTTCAAAACATTTTCTTTCTACTTGAGCCCTTGATATCAGCTCCTTTTTTCCCTCCCTCACCCACCCTCCCACCCTCAAGACCCTTGATAAATTATTATCGTTTTCCTATCTTACACCATCTTCTGTCTCCCTTCACCCACATTGCTGTTGTTTGTCCCCCTCAGGGTGTGGGGGTTATGTCTACATCATCATTTTAATCAATTCTCTGTTTCTCCCCCTTCTCCCCCTACATTCCCCCTAAGTGGCCTATGCTGATAGTATTGCTACTCCCATTACTGTTCCTGATGTGTTTATCTGTCCTGGATCCCGTGTGACAAGAGCTCTTATCTGTACCATCTGGTCTAGCTAGATTTGTAAGCTAGAACTGGGATTTGTAAAGTAGAAGTGGGGTCATGATAGGTGGGTGGGGTGGGGTGCGGGAAGCACTAAAGAACTAAAGAAATGTGTGTCTCGTTGGTGCTGTACTGCACTCTGGCTGACTTGTCCCTCCTGTGAGGGATGTCCAATTGTCTACAGATGGGCTTTGAGTCTCCATCCGACTCCCTTCATTCACATCATATGATGGTTTGGGGTCTCCTGATGTCTGATACTGTTAGATTCCTCAGGTGGAAATACCTGGGTCATTGGCTTCCCATGAGAATGAATTCACACCGAAGCCTGGTTTGTGATCCAAGTGAATTTTTATAAAGGATAGAAGTGTAAAGGTGAAACTGAGGTACAGGGAGGAAGACAGACATAACTGACAGGACAAGGAAAGCAGAAACAGAAATAGCTTTATTAGGTGGGGCAGTAGGGCGGCTCCCTGCCGAGGTTTCGTGACCTAGGCGGACAGGTCAGGGAAGTCCCATTCAGCAGCTGGGGGCGAGGGTTTTTACAGGGGTAGTGAGGAATGTATGGCAATTAGCATATGGGGTCTGGAGACCTGGAGAATTGCTTGTCATCTCCTTGCAATTCTGACTTCAGGGCCCTCCACTGGGAGGCGTGGTTGACAGTACTGGTTGACTCCATTGACTCAATTAAGCTCACCTGGCCTAGATTGAGGTCCTCCCAAGAGTACTGGCTTCTTCTCAACTGCCTGAATTTATTCATGCCATCCAGCCTGGAGCAGCTTCCCACAGTCTGTAAGGGTGGAGGGAGGCCTTGGCAGGTAGAGGTAGAGGTTTCTGCCTCTAGCTCCCTAACACTTTCTGATCCCATCTACACCTTGTGATCACACAGGCTGGGCAACAATTTTATTAAAGCATAGATAGAATCATTTCCAAAGAAAGTATGTGAGTCCTTCTGGCATGGTGAAAAGGATATCTTAAGCATAGATAAAATATGCTTTGCTCCCGGAATGTAGTGGGGGCCCCTTTCACAAATTAAGAAGGGTCATTCATTGTCTAGGGGAAGACTCCTAGTTTCTAAAAGACAGTTTTAAAGGGGAGGAGTTTGCCACTCCACAGATGTACAATTAGCTTTCTAATTAGTTATTTAGACCACCCTTGAGGCTCTTTAAATTGCAATCTCAGCTTTTGTCTCTGGATCAGTGTGCTGTCAGATTTATCTCCAGCAGCACTGCTGTGTGAGGACATTCATTAGGGCCTAGCTTCAAGGTTGACCTGTTTACTAACCTGTTCTCACAAGGTCTTCTGTTAATTCCCATATTGCAGGCAGAAAATGCCTCTTCTGTCCCTGTCAATTTGGTCAGTGCAAAAAACAGATGGATCTTTGAGAATGGCAGGGGGTGCCTGGAAACTTATCCAGGTGGTGACTCCAATTGCAGCTGCTGTCCCAGAAATGGTTTTATTGCTTGAGTAGATTAATATCTCTTCTAGTATCTGATAGCAGCTACTAATTGGGCAAATGTGTTTTTCTCAATTCCAGTTTTAAAGGAGCAGCACAAGCAGTTTGTCTTTAGCTGTTGTGGCAGTTAGATGTTATGTCAACGTGACCCTGTGGGAAACTGTAGCACTAGTCCCACCTATCAAACAGGTTACAGCCTGATGACTCCTCCTAGGGGATATGAACTTTCAAATAAGAAAGACAATGAGAGCAGCAAGAGGAGATAAGCAGCACCTGAGAGGGGATTGAGGGGCAGCTGGGAGGAGGAGGATGACCAAGCAGCACACACTGCAGAGAACAGCGCAAAAGAGTTACTGAAAGGGATAGCACTTCCAGACCACAGGATTGTCACCATAAAGATAGGTAGACACAAATAGACTACAACGAGAGAGCAGAAACACCAGCCAATTAGAACCGCTTAGGGCATCTCCCCTCGGCCGCCTGAGGGGAGATTCCCGGGTCTTTGAATTGGGAAGCTAGCTGAGGGGGTGGGGGGTACGTGCCAGTGGGGTGTGATGGAGCAAAAGGATCATAATTCAAAGTGACCAGGGAAAATAAAAATATAAATTTCTTTGGCTTCCTGCCAAGACCAGAAGACTGCCAGTGGAGATCCCCCATCTAGGACTCACTCCTAGTAGTGGGTACTTCAGAGCTTACTGAGCCTCACAGGGCTGAGAACAGGGCAGCTGAAAGCAGGTGTTAAGTGATTAACACCAAGAGCTCCAGCCCCCTCCTGAGGTACCACTCAGCACAACCCCTGATCGGAAGACACCCCAAAGGCCTGGTACCTTAAATAATTGGGCCACTCTGAGGATTTATTTTCATATTACTTGTTACACATACCTGGATTGCATACACCTGACTCATTGACTAAGTATTTGCATCACAAAACAAGAAGCTGGAGCAGGTTTGGCAGGCAGAACAGGTTTTACAAGCCCAGGCAGGGAATTTATTTAAGGGAGTTTATATATATCATTTGTATATATTTGTATGATATATTACTTTACGTTTTTTCCTTCCGATCTCATTGGTTTATTTCCTAGACCCCTAACACCCCATCTACCTACTAGTTCGCACCCACAACAGAGACTAAGCTCTGTGTGAAGCTTAGTGTCCCGGACAAACATACATTAACAGCTCTCCTGCATCTTATGCTAGTATGATTTTTCCTATTACTATTATTAAAACTTTCATCTCTTACCCCTTTTCTTTAATTTTCCTTTCTTTAGTCTAAATATCCAAAGTTTTACTTCATAACATCATTAACCTGTCTTTTAGTTTCACTGTACTGATCATCAAAATTTTTCTTACATTTTCAGACTCATAAAACCAAAGACTAATACTACTATCACAATATTTAAAATTGTTTTTGCTCTAAAATACTAGTACCCATTGATCCATCGTTGCAAATGAGGCATTTCAGGGCCAAATACCCCTTCCTTTAACCTACTATATAACACTACCTGATCCTCCACCTTCTTTTTTAACCTACTGCTTCTTTCACTCTCCCAACACTCATAACACTTCCTCCCCAAATTTCATATGACTCCCTTAACACATAAATTAGCAACCTCCCTCAGACACTTAATACAAACTATCCATTAGCCCTCTACTGCACCACCTAATAGAGTTAACCAGTTCCAAATAACATCGCCTACATAACACTCCCAATAGACTCCAAGATGACAAGGAAACAACAGAAGATATTAGTCACACACACACACACACAAAACAAGAGAAACAGAAACAAATAACCAAATAGCAATCAGACTTAAATGTAATACCTAAAACTGTACAAGTTATGGATTTCCCAGAAAAAGAATGTAAAGAATGATGTTTGTGCTCATGCAACAGTTGAAAGAAGTCTAAAAGGAAAAATAAAACAATAGAAAAGCTATAACCTCATTAGAGAAACAAACAGAAACACAAAAATCAAACACTACAATAGCAGAATTACAAAGCAGGGGTGTCAAACTCAATTAAAAAGCGGGCCATTTGGTGCAACAGGCAAGATTCACATGGGCCACATCACATTTACAAATTTTGTTCAATTTCTATTTTGAAGTGAGGATTCAGGAATATGGATAGGATAATTAAAACACTATAATAGCTTTTATTTAAATATTTATTTTATTTAATGTATTTATAAAACTAAAATTATTGTTTTACCCTTAACTTGACAGTGTTTTCCTTCTACTAGTTTTCACTACGTCTTATGTTGTGACCGGAAAATATAACAAAGTAACTAATGAAAAACACCAAGATTTGGGCAGCTGACAAACGTGATGCACAATTGTAATGGCTTCCCTCTAAAAATGTTCACTAGCACTGCTGCTAGGTATGATCATAACAGCACAACCCAGAGTGCTCTTTTCACCTTTTCGCTATTGGGATCTCTTTACATTATGTGACACTGAGAGTGGCAGATAGATCGCTTCCAATCATCACTGGAACTAGGTCAGTGCATTTATACACATCCACAGGCCCCCCAAAAAGCACTGGGCCACATGTATACTCATCTTCAGATAAAGGGTTAACGAGGGAATTGTGTGTACGGTATTGCCTCGATCTCCCCTAAGTGTTATTTTCTTCATAACAATTTTTTCTATTTTCATTTTATTTCAGAGCATCGCAGGCCACAAAAAAAGCTCCTCAGGGGCTACATGCGGCCGACAGGGCCAGTTTGACACCCCTGCTATAAAGGAAAAGCGGGAGGCTGTAAAAAAAATACAGATACAGAATTGAAGAGATAGAAACCCAAATTAGTGAACTGAAAGACAAATCTATAGATTCCAATCTAAAGGAAGGACAAATAACCAAAAAATGCAAAAGAGACTGAGAAAAGCTTGATAATAATGTGGGACACCATTAAGAGGAACAACCTGCATCTTGTAGGAATTCCAGAAGAGGAAGAAACAAACAAAGTTACATCCACACAGAGAATAGTCCAAGAGCGCCAGCCAAAGAACTTTGCTCAATGTCTAAAAGAGAAAAAGACGATTATTTAGGAAGCCAAAAGAACCCCAGCCAGGAGAGATTCTAAAAGGCAAACTCCACGGCATATTGTAGTCAAGATGTCAAACATCAGAACGGAAACAACAAACAATCTAAAAGCACCTAGAGAAAAAGATCAATTACACACAAAGGTTCAGCAACTAAATATGGTGGTATAATACAATTATTTCAAGACAAGAAAAGCCAAAAGCAAGACCACCATTACAAAAAGTACTCAATGAAGTACTGTGGCCAAAAAAAAACAACAGCAACAACACACAAACCTGAAACCAACATTCAAGACAATTCCTCACAAAAACCAGCACACACGGAACAACACCCAGAGCAAGGGAACGACACAGGAAGAACAAAGAAACTGAACACAATACACATCCAAACACACAACACACGCATATATAAACCAAAATGGTGGAAACAAATACACATACATGTCAATAATTTCACTGAATGTTAATGTACTACATACACCAGTACAGAGACAGAGAGAAGCTGAATGGATAAGAAAGCAAGCCCCATCAATATGCTGCCTACAAGAAAAACACCTCACAAACAGAGACTTGAAGACATTAAAAATCAGAGGTGGAACAAAAGCATACCCAGCAAACAGCAACAAAACTCAGCAGGGGTAACAATATTAATCTCCAAGAAGATAAACTTCAAGGTAAACAACATAATGAGAAAAGATTGAATACTACATAATGATAAAGGGAAAAATAGCTCAGAAACCCATAACTATAATAGTCATCTATGCACTCAATGAAACACCTTTGAAATACATCAGATCCTCATAGAATTGAAAAAGGACCAAGACACATCGACAGTAAGAACAGAAGACTTCAATACACCACTCTCAAAGAAAAAGAAATGTCAAGAAAAAAGGCAATGAAGACCAAAAAAAGTTTAATAACACAATCAATAAAAACTATCTTGGATGTATGAGCCCCTAATAAAATGTTTTTTAAAAAAACTATCTTGGAGGGAAGATGGTGACTGAGTAACACATACCAGAGGGACTCCACAGAAATCAACCCAGGAGAGCTACTAAGAGGGAAATTCAACACTGCTGGGTCGCAGGAGGCGCATCATAAAGATAAGTAGGCACAGATCCACAAGGTTTGAAGGGACTGGGGGGGCCCTCAAAGTTTAGTATTAAGGTAGTAGATAGACATTGGGCCTCCATTCAAGTACTGCCTCAATGCAACACTGTGTTCTATTAAACTGGCATTCCATGATGCTCACCTTCCCAACACAATCGATGAAGACAAATGAGTGCATAAGCAAATGTGGTGAAGAAAACTGATGGTGGCAAAAGATATAGGGTCTAAGGTCTTAAAGACTCAAGGTAAACAAGCGACCATCTAGCTGAGG
Organism: Tenrec ecaudatus; assembly: GCF_050624435.1. Lineage (NCBI taxonomy): Eukaryota > Metazoa > Chordata > Mammalia > Afrosoricida > Tenrecidae > Tenrec > Tenrec ecaudatus. The sequence goes on along the minus strand of NC_134541.1, from coordinate 80,018,076 downwards.
AGCAACAAAGCCCACATGGAAGAAGCACACCAGCCTGTGGGATTATGAGGTGTCAAAGGGATGAGGTAGGAGCCATCAAAGAACAAAAAATATTGTCATTGTGAACGAGGGGGGTGCAGATTAGGGAACCAAGAGAGACTCATTTGTAGACAACTGGACATCCCCTTACAGAAGGGTTGGGGGGTGGGGCGAGACAGCCAATCAGGGTGCATTGTAGCAACAATGAAACTTACAACTTTCTTCTAGTTCTTTAATGCTTCCTTCCCCACCACTATCATGATCCCAATTCTAATTTACAAATCTGGCTAGATGAGAGGATGTACACTGGTACAGATAGGAACTGGAAAAACAGGGAATCCAGGACAGATGCTCCCTTCAGGACCAGTGGTGAGAGTGGGGATACCAGGAGGGTGGAAGGAGGGGGGGGAGGGGAAACCGATTACAAGGATGTACATATAACCTCCTCCCTGGGGAATGGACAACAGAAAAGTTGGTGGAGGGCGATGTTGGACAGTGCAAGATATTACAAAATAATACATTGCCAAGGGTTAATGAGAGAGAGGGCAGCGACAGGGTGGGGGGGGAATGAGGAGCTGATGCCAAGGGCTTAAGTGGAGAGCAAATGTTTTGAGAATGATGTGGGCAACGAATGTACAAATGTGCTTGACACAATTGATGTGCTATGGATTGTGATAAGAGTTGTATGAGCCCCCAATAAAATGATTTAAAAAAATAAAAATAAAGATTTATTTGAACATAAAAAATAGATATAACTGATGGCATATATTCAATCTTGTTTTGTTAGGTGCCACCCAGTCAGTTCAGACTCGGTGACCCTATCGACAACATAAGGAAACAGTGCTTGTTTCTTGTGTCATCCTTACACACGTTTTCTCTTTGAGCCTATGATTTCAGTCATGTCAATCCATCTTTTTTGCTGTGCCTTTTCTGTAACAAGCATTCTTTCAGGGACTGGTCTCTCCTGAAAACCTGTCCAATGTCCAACATCTTGCCATCCTTGTATCTAAGGAGCATTCCGGCTGTACTTCTTCCAAGACAGATTTGTTGTTGTTTTTTGGCAGTCCAATTACTTCCAATATTTTTCACAAGCACCATAATTCAAATACATCGATTCTACATTGATCTTCCTTAATCAATGTCCAATTTTTACATGTGAATGAGATGATTAAAAATGCCATGGCCCCCAAAAGACTGGACTGGAAAACGCTCCTAAGGGCCAGCAAACGATCCCTGAACTAACTACAAGCTTTTCTCTTGTGAACTGTTTCGTTCTGTTCTTTGTCAGTGGTTTGTTTTTGTTGTTTTGTTGCCTGGTTGTATACTGTTGCTTTGTTTTCCTCTATCTTGTTTTCGTGCATGTTAGTGTCTCCACAGGTCTGTCTGAATAGGACAGGCTGGATAAACTATCTGGAGGAAAAACAACGGGACCGACAGTTCCGGGGGGACTTGGGGTGGGGGGGTAGAGGGGGTAAGGAAGTGGTGTTAACAAACCCAGGGACAAGGGAAAAACATGGGACCCCAAATGGTAGAGAAGGGGGAGTGGCAGGCCTGGTGGGAAATGATCAAGGGTAAGGTTGCTTAGAGAAGAGGTATACTCTAGCCCAGGTGGCGACGAAGCATGGTAGTAGGGCAGGAGGAAAGTCAAGGGAGATGGAGGAAAGAGCTAGGAGTCAAAGGGCATTCATGGAGGTCTAGATAAATACATGTACATGCAAATATATATAGGAGGATGGGGAAATAGATCTATGTGTCTATATTTATAAGTCAAGTATTAAGGTGGCGGAAGGACCTTGGGCCTCTACTCAAACACTCCCTCAATGCATGAATACCTTCTTTTATTAAATTGGAACTCTATGATGCTCACTCTCCCGACACAACGGCTGAAGTCAAAGTGGGTGAACAAGTAAATGTGGTGAAGAAAGCTGATGGTGCCCGGCTATCAAAAGAGGTAGTGACTGGGGTCTTAAAGGCTTGAAGATAAACAAGCGGCCATCTAGCTCAGAAGCAACAAAGTCCACATGGAAGAACACACCAGCCTGTGTGATCGAGGGGTCCCAAAGGGATCAGTTACCAGGCATCAAAGAATAAAAAATCATATCATTGATTGCACACCTCCATGATAGGATCGCTGAAGATAAATGGGTGCATAAGTAAATGTGGTGAAGAAAGCTGATGGTGCCCAGCTATCAAAAGAGATAGTGTCTGGGGTCTTAAAGGCTTGAAGGTGAACAAGCGGCCATCTCGCTCAGAAGCAAATAAGCCCACATGGAAGAAGCACACCGGCCAGTGCGATCACGAGGTGCCAAGGGACCAGGTATAATGCATCATGCAAAAAAAAAAGATATGTGTGTATGTATGTGTACATGTGTGTATATGTATATATGTATATATATACCATATTAAATGAAGGGGGAAGTGCAGAGTGGAGACCCAAGGCCCAAGTGTCGGCCAATGGAGATCCCCTCATAGAGGCGTTTAGGAGAGGAGATGGATTAATTAGGGTGCGAGGTAGTACCGATGAAGAACACAGCTTTCCCCCAGATCCTGGATGCTTCCCCCACCCCTCCAACTACCATGATCCGAATTCTACCTTGCGGGCCTGGATAGGACAGAGGCTGTACACTGGTACATATGAGGGCTGGAGGTTCAGGGAATCCAGGGTGGATGATACCTTCAGGACCAAGGGTGTGAGGGACGATGCTGGGAGAGTGGAGGGTGAGTGGGTTGGAAAGGGGGAACTGATTACAAGGATCCACATGTGACCTCTTCCCTGGGAGAGGGACAGCAGAGAAGGGGGGGGGGAAGGGAGACTCCAGATAGGGCAAGATATGACAAAATAACGATGTATAAATTACCAAGGGCACATGAGGGAGGGGGGAAAGGGGAGGGAGGGATAAAAAAAGAGGACCTGATGCAAGGGGCTTAAGTGGAGAGCAAATGCCTTGAGAATGATTGGGGCAGGGAATGTATGGATGTGCTTTATACAATTGATGTATGTATATGTATGGATGGTGATAAGAGTTGTATGAGTCCCTAATAAAATGTAAAAAAAGAAAAGAGGAGAAAAAATGATTAGGGCAAAGACTGTACAGATGTGCTTTATACAATTGATTTATGTATATGTATGAACTGTGATAAGAATTGTATGAGCCCCTAATAAATTGTTAAAATTAAAAAAAAACAAAAAACGTGGCTTACACTCAAGCATATATGGTAATTGGTGTTTTCAGCTATCTCTTCTCCTTTTGAGTCATGTCCCATCAGTAAATGAAGGTCCTGAAGGATTTACTCATGTAGGGTGTATTCCACCCACATCACAATAGACTCTACTTTGTGAAGGCAGTTCTCCTGGAGTCATACTGAGTGTCTTCTGGACTGAAGGCTCATCTTCTGGCACCATCTCTGACAATGTTGTTTCTACTCTTAAGGTTTTCTGTATCTTATTCACTCTGTTTGTCTCCCTGTGAGACATTCCTGTTGACAAGCCACTGGGAGCTACACTGATGGAGCCAGGGCCCTGGAGATGGAGGAGCCATATGGAGACCCATGACATCGCTCAGATGCTTCCACCACCACTGGATCCGGATTTTTCACCCACTGGCCTGTGATTTTCCTCATTCAACATCATTGCATGTGTTGCTTGAGTCTGAAGAGGAATTTATAGACTGGTATTGGACATATGGACTAATATCAGACTTATGGACTTGATCTGGACTGGGCAGGGATGTTTTCTCAATATACAGTTGCTCTTTTATATAAAGTTCTTTTTTATACACGAGTGTCTCCCTGGATCTCTCTACCTGGACTAACACACACAACCACCACAGTAAACCTGAGTCATGAATATCCCCGGGAGAAGCAGCTAGATTATGGGCCCCAAATGAACTCTAGCTCCAGCCCAAGAATAGTCAGTTCTGAAAACATGGCCCTGCTCAATACTCACTCACATGAAAAGATCACTGAAGAGTGTCCTACACATTGTGGTGAGAAAGCAGATGGTGCCTGGCTCTCAAGTGGAATCGTGTTTGTGGTTTTAAGGTGTGTATTCAAATAAAAAGCCATCTAAGTAAGGAGTCTACTAAGCCAACATGGAAGAAAACCAGCTCGTATGAGTCAAAGATGACAATAAACTCAAATATGATGAAAGAAGTAATATCAGACCTAAAATTATGAACACCCAATTTGTGGAAGGCTATGGAGGACAGTGGGAGCCCAAAATCCATCTGCAGAATATCAAGACAAATTAAGCCACTGGCAGATCTCTAGTTACAGGCAAAGGTCTGAAATACTTACTACCAAACAAAAATCATTGTCATCCTGATTATGCTGGATCAAACTTGGGATTTGATCAGTTGACCTTCTAGATCCATCCTGAATTTGTTCTAGGTGTAAGGATCTCTTGCTTACTCCATGATAAAAACTTCTTCACTGGCCTTTAAAATATTGATGGTGGTGGGTTAGGAAAAAAAAATGATGGTGGTGCTTTTTATTTGTCTTTATATAATATTGTCTTATCCATATCATTTTATTTTTTGCTATTATTTCTGTTGGATTTACCAGTTGAAGCACAGGAGTGGATGAATATAGTTAACTGATGAAAGGGTTTCTAGGAGATATAGGGGTGGGTGAGCAGGGATTGGGGAGGGTGAGGCTATTTCGGGAGTAAACAATGAAGGTGGGAGGGGGAGTGAGTACTAGGACTCAAGGTGATTACACAACTCAATTTAAAGATGATTTAACCATGGGAGTGGGGGGGTATAGAGAAAATATTCTGAAATTGTGGTAATGATTGTACAATTCTTCTTGATATGACTGAACTATTGAATTGTGTGAATGTGGATTAAAGAGAATTTCAAAACTTAAAGTACAATGCTTTCTGTAATATGAAAATATCTATATACCTACAAGGAAGCCCAATTAGTATGACTATTATTCTAATTTAAGAATAAAGAAATTGAATTCTACCAACTTCAGTTTGAACTGATCACAAATATAATCAAGATGCATTATTGATAATTGGAATGAGAGCTGGAACAAAGAGGGACAATAGTTTGAAACTATGCCTTCAGAGAAACAAAAGTTGCTGATTGCATGATAGAATTTTCTGAGATGGACTTAAATGCAATACCTTTTTCAACAACATAATGTGTACTTGGATAGACAGCATACAGAATGTATAGTGGATAGACAGCATACAGAATGTATAGATAGGTCTCATACTGACTACCTCCATGGGAAGAGATGACAGAGAAGCTCAGTAATAGCAGCCAAAAGGCTGACTGTGAAACAGAACATCAATTGCTCACATAAAAGTTCAGGTTGATGTTGAAAATTAAAACATGCCCACAAAAGCCCCAATATGACCTTGCATATATCCCACCTCAATTTTATAGACACATCAAGAACAGCATTAAATATTAACAACACTGATGACAACTGATATGCTGTGGGATGAAATAAATGACAAGGTTATATAATAAGAAAGCAATATGCCAATAAAAAGAAAATAAAGCAGATATCAGAAGAGACCCTAAAACTTGCAGTTGATCATAGATCAACTGTAATAAATTTAAGAAATGAAGTTCACAGAAAATCACAAAGGGCAGATTAATGAGACAAAGTATCAAATATGCAGACTTGAAGTTAGAAAACCAAAAAGGAAGAACACACTCAACATATCTCATGCTGAAGGACTGAAAAAAAAAATCCAAGCCTTGAGTTAAACATTAAGGATTCCTATGGGCAAAATATTGAACAAAGCAGGAAGTACCCAAAGATGATGGGAAGAACACTCACTGTACTGAAAAGTACATTCAGCTATTTTAAGAGGTAACTTCTGATCAAAAACCAATGGTATTGAAGGAAGAAGTCCAAGCCCTATCAAAGGCATTCGCAAAAAATAAAGTTCCTGCAATTGGTCAATGGAAATGTTTCTTCAGCGAAGTAATATACAGGCTCGTCTATGCCTAAGAAATTTGGCACAAGGTTACAAGGCCAACTGAAAATCTGTGCCTACGTCAAAGAAAGGTGACACAACAGACTGCAGAAGTTATCAAACTTCTTATATTAATATCTGTTAAATAAACTTTTGCTGAAAAAAATTCATCAATGGTTACAATCAACAGAGTGCTGCCAGAAATTCAAGTCAGATTCAGGAGAGGATGTGGAACAAAGGATTTATCATTGATTATATGAGATGGATCTTGGCTGAACAAAGATAACAACTGTTGCTACTTGCGTTGTAAAGGTAACAGGGTACATAGATCATAACTATTGATCACATTTGGAAAAATTGGAATTCCTCAACCCTTGATCATCCCTGTACAAACCAAGTGGTATTTGAGGCATTCATTGGAATAGAACAATATGGGGCTGTTTAAAAGCAGCTAATATTCATGTCAGAGCTGCTTTCTTTCGCCATATTTAATCAAAATATATGGTGAAATAATAATCTAAGAACATATGAAGACAGCCCCAGGATTGGAGTGTTTATTAACAACTTACAATATACAGATGACACCTCAACTGCTACAGGTGAGGACCTGAAACACTTGCTGATGAAGATCAAGGGTTGCAATCTTCAGTATGGAATACAACTCAATGCAAAGGAAACCAAAACCCTTATAATCAGTAGCCAACATTATGGTAAAGACTAATATTATCTAAAATGTCATTCTGCTTGGATTGACAAGCAATGCCCATGGAAGGAGCAGTCAAGAAAACAAACAGTATTGCACTGGACAAATCTGCTGCACAAGACATTTTAGTGTTGAAGAGCAAGGGAGTCACTTTGAGACTGAGACCTGTCTGACCCAAGAGAGTGTGGCATTTGGGCATTAAGACCAGAGAAGAATGGATACATTTGAATCATGGTATTGATGAAGAACAGTGAGAAGACCAGGGACAGGCAGAACAAGTATTCTAGAACAAATACAGCTAGAATGATCCTTAATGGTAAAGATGACAAGATTTCATTTCACATACTTTGAACATATTGTCTCAAGATGTTGGACATCAGACTTGTTAAAATAGGGTAGTAAAAAAGATTCTCACAATGGACTGATAAAATGGTTACAAGTTCAAACCTAATTGTGAAGAGGCACAGGACGGTAGTATTTTGCTCTTTTGTACACTGGGTTGCTATGAGGAACCAACTAAATAGCACCTAAAAATGATCAGCTTAATGAGCTTTGTCTTCTCTTGATGAATGTTTCTTCTTGATTACATTTCATTGACTTACCTTCAATGCTACCTACTTCTGTAATCTTTTGGATTTTAATTTGCTGTGTTGGGATAATTTCTAATGTTTCATTTATTTTGTTATTGTAGTCGTCCCTGAATTTTCCCAAAGTTTTGTTTGCCTTGCAATATTCTCTATGTAAAATGCCCAATTATTAACTATTAGGAAGTTCCCATGACATTTCTTCCTTAGAAAGGGTTTCTAGATCTTTATTTTGGTGAATTGTTTCTTTGGGTGAAATGAAATTGAATTCTTCAGTGTACTGTAATGGTACTATTTGTACTTAATTGGTGATTATATGTTGTTAGGTGCTAAGCACCTGTCTCCTTATGGGTGTGACACAGAACGGGAATGACTATAATTCTCTGTTCACTGCGGAGTGCAGTTGAGAACAGATTTAGAAGATGTTGGCCACTATCATTAGTCAAAAAGTGGCCCCCACCTGTAGGTAGAACTCCTATGGTAAATGGGTGGGGGGAGGGGGAGGGCTGGGCACCTGGGCTGCCAGCTATTGATATGGGGCAGTTGTCAGCTCATTGTTCTGATCAAACCCTGTTCACAAAACTTCATAATGTTCAACAGCAATGGGTACAAGAAGAAAATCTTCCAATGTTGATTATAGTGATGATTTCACATTAAACACAAATTTCATAATGGATGTGCTGTAATGTCAGTTGAGAATTTACTAGTCTCGTGTCTTCATATTTAGATTTTATTCAGCTTCTTGTAGTCAGCATTCAAATAATCTCTCTATCCTCTCCTCTAAAACTGAGGGTCCCTGGATTTTCATTCGTGTTTTATTTGGTCTTTCACATATTTCTTGTACAGGATCTTGGTAGTGTGTCTGTTTGGGCCAGGTCCGGACCAGGCAGCCCCTTGCACCAGCCTCTCAAGAAGACAAATGACCTGCTGAACTTCAAAGCAGCTGCCTCCAGCATGTCACAAAGCTTACCCCCGGGCAGAACACAGACTCCCCCACAGCGTGCCAGGAAGCAAGTTTGCTGAGAACAAGATGATTTATGGACAGGTCATCTCCTGCTCCGAAACTTGCAGTCGCAGTACAAAGAACCTCCCTTCCCCTTACCGGCCCATATGCCTTTAAGCTCATATAATATGTATATATCCTGCCACCCTAGCACCATGCGCGACTTCCTTAACCTATTCTTGTTGGGTTGCGGAATCCATCTGGGAGTTCTTTTCCCTCAATAAAATCTTTCTCTTTCACTCATTTTTGTCTGAACCCTGCCTCTGTTCTGTGACTCTGTCTCAATCTCTCGGTGTCTATTTAATCTTGGCAGAAGTCCTTCTTGATTATCTTTTAGTTCTATTTCCACATGACTTTTTGGAAAACTTTACTCACTTACTTAACATTTCATCATTTCATAATTTAAAATATAGTAGAGATGACCAAAACTACAGCCCCAACAAACACTTATGGGGTTGCTGAGTTGAAAATCTTAAACAGCACCCAACATGCACAGCAACAACAATCTAATACTAAGTTTTTATTTAATTAAAGAACACTTCATCATTGTACCTGTTTACAGAATTAGTTTCGCATTCAATAATTCTTAATTTGTTTCTTTTGTGACATTAGTTGTAATCCCTTAAACATCCTTTTTGGGTTCCCATTTCACCCTCTTCCTGCCTTCTGAACTTGGCTTTTAGCAACATTTCTTCTCATATGATTGTCAGTATACTTTGTTCTCATGAGTCCTCACAAGTGTTACTATTTTACAGGCCTGTCCAGTATGGCATAAAAATGATCTCTGGGAATAGGTTCATTTTCAGGTTTGACGGATGTTTAAGGGTTATAGTCTTAGGGGGAGAGGGGATTCTACCTGTCTTTATCAGACCAGTGAAGCTGGTCTTTTCTCTCCTACTCTGTTCAGGATCTTCGATTTTTACTAGAGTGGTAGCCAGGAACCTTCCAGTTCTCCTCGTCTTAAGGTTAGAGAGGTTGTGGGATACAGAAAGGTTTTCCCCAGGTTGTCACACCTTATTATGACACATGGTAAATGACTGTACACTTGGAGGTCAGCTGCTTAGAGGGTATCTTGTCACAGGTGTATCCCCAGTGTTTCCCCCTTCCTATTGTGTGTGCATTCCTAGCTCGTCCCCTTCCTGTCACGCATAAACTTATTGTACAGCCCCTTCCTGTCACGCATATGGTTACCTGTCACTAGGGGGCTTGAATGTCCTCAAAATGTATATACAGCATGATTAGAAATATGATACATTTTCTCTCTGTGTGTGGACCTGGCTGTTGAGATCATGGCCGTCCTGAAGGTGAGCAATTGTATACTTTATTTTGTCTGTTGTCTCTTTAATTTTACCCCTCAATTACACAACTGGACCCGTTTGATTGTGGGAGTTGGTACCCCCCAGGAGGTAGGAGTTCATGTGGTCCAATAGTTCTTTAACCTAATTGTTTGGGTCTTTGATTTCAACTCTTTTCCAAATGGAAAGAGACTAACAGTTGGAACTTAACTGGTCACCACGCAAGCTTATAAGACTCCCTGTAACTGCTACTCATCCAAATAAAATGCAAAACATTCGGTTTAAAGACTGTTACACCAATTGACCTAGACAGTCTCCAAACTATGGTCTTTACCCTTCCAGTCCAGTGCCTCAGAACTTGAAGGTGTTTTTGGATATGAATAAGTTTTCATAACTTTGTACCCTGTATGCTCTATCACATACGTGGACATATTGACATATTTACAGTACAAATAAGTATATCAAAATAGTCCCTGCCACACAGGTATACTCCCACAGACCACCGGTTCAACTCATATCTACCTATATATATACATATACTTATAAATTATTATTTGCTTTCACTGTTATTTCAAAATGGTGATTGGTATCTTTAAAAGGCATTTGAATCCAAAAACACAAGTAAATAGATAATGAATGATTGACTACAAGCTAAGCAACTCTAAGAATTGCTGGCAGTTCCCAAAAGCTGAGAAAAACAATATACGGACCTCCCTTATTTCAGAGAGAGAACAAGGTGCTGTCAACACTTGCCTTCAGATTTCTGGCCTCCAGAACCGAGAATAAACTTCCCTTTGTTTTAAGCTACCTTGCTTATGGCATTTAGTTGTTGCTGATGCACAAGTTTATTGATAGTCATGTGCCAGGCTAGCCATTACTGTCTGCCTTCGCAAATCAGATGATAAACAATTGTGGTTACACATTAAATATAGCAAGAGGTCTTACACATCATCGTAACTTGCTTGTGTGAAACATTAATAAATATTCAAGAATCTTGGGCTTCTTGGCTTCACCAGGAATGCTACAGCATCCCTGCCGAATGTAAGACCCATGAGGGTCTGCCTTCTTCTTGTACAGCCAAATGCAACTGTGTTTGGGGGGAAAAGAGGAAAAAGACTCAAAGGTAATTAACAAACCACTAATATAAAATGTTATATATATGGATAGAGATTACTGCAAGGATGAGAATTCTTAGGATTCTAATAAATTCTTAGAAATGAGCACTAAAACTATGTAGTCAAGTAATTCTGGTTTTACATAAAGAATGCCTGTAATTTTAACAATTAAACAGTGGTGTCAGGTAGATGGAAAGATGTACAGATGTCTCCAAGAGCTGGACTCTGTCTAAATGTGAAGCTATGACAGCACATGTTCCAGAATTCCTTGTCTGATTAACTGTTCACACTTCCAACGAGGTAAAAAATGCTGAGGGAAAAAAGGGACACAGAAAAGAAATTATTGGAAAATAACCTCTTGGATTATATTTTACATCAATAAAAAACAAACTAATAGCTTATTTTAAAATTCCAACAGTGATAGATCATAATCAACTCAACAGCAACAAGTAGTTAATAAGGAATTAAGTTAACTTTACTATATTTATTGCTTTATTCAAATTTTGTTAAAGCTATTGGTATTTTAATCAGAATTACTTAAATGAATTGTATAGTTTAAATTAAATTCAATAAGAAACTTGTAAACACAGAAGTGGTTTTTTGCCCAACTTTAATAAACCCTGAATTTTTCAGGAGTGTAACTAGTATATTTTTTTTTAAAAAAAAGAAGAACTTATGAATTAAGGACATCAGGTATAATGAATAACTATACAGACAACTTACAACAAAGATACAAGAGATCTAGTAAAACTAGGTAATCTTGGAACCTTGAGCTTCAGAAGAAATTATAGAAAAGTGGACTGAAAACTAACTAGAAGATGAAGGGAAACAAAAGTGGTGCAAGAACAGACAGGTGAATTGTCAGCTAGCCTGACGCATTCCATCCAGACAGAAGCCTGGCACATTGGTAGCTGGCACTAAGAAAGGATCCTCACTTGTTTCCCACACCCTCCTGATATCACAATTGCCAGCCCCTACCTTCACCCATACACCAGACAGAGATATCCTTGTAAGTCCATTTCTGCTTGAAGACAAAGCTATGCCCTCATGGTTTAACATCCCCATGCCTAGAGATGGTTTATCACCCCCATGCCCAGAAATGCTTGAGATTCTCCTCATAGCACTAGCAAAAAATACAATGCTGGATCCCTCGCTGCTCTTGGACACGTGGAAAGTTCCCCCATGATTAGCCATTCTGACCCAGCTGCTTCTCTACCAGAAAGATTCCCCTCAGCTATCACCTAAGCTGTAAAAACGCCCTACTGGATCAGGTGCGTGGACCACAGAAAACAGATAGGCCTGCCAAGCTCCATCTGGAATCAATATTCAACCCCCTAGAGGCTGTGACCTATACAAAAAGGTCCTCACCCCAAGTTTTCTCTTTGTTTTTCCTTTTCCTTCACTTCCTTTTATTTATTTTAATCACTTCTGCACTCTGCTTTCTTCTTTATTTCTGCTTCTACTTCTATTCTTTCCATTTTAATTTACTTTTCCAGTTCCCTTCCTTTCCTTTTTTATGTTTTGATTAGCTTCTCTTTTATTTTTCTCTACCTTGGTTTTGACACACACACACACACACACACACACACACACACACTTCTAGTTATTAAATTCCTTTCACTTGCTCTTGTTTGTCCGCTGTCTCTTGCTGGTTTCTTTTTCAAAAATTATTTCTTCGTTGGCAATTTTTTTTTGTCCCTTCCTGTTCTACCTGACAGTGGACAGCAATCGCAGGCCTAGCCACCTCTATGACTGTAGTCATACCTATACAGTGACAGACACTACATACTCCTGTACCACCTGATCATCTTTACGTAAGTGAGACCACCAAACAAACCATTGCTAACTGTGCTATAATAACAACAAACAGTACCACACACATTCTCAAATTATCCTTTACAACAACCAGTAGATAGGTGGAGTGTCTGCAGTCTCAAGATACTAAGATCAATTAAACACAAAAACACTAATACTACAACATCTCAGTGGCATTGATGTAGTAGATGGACGTTAGGTCTCTGCTCAGGGCCTGCCTTCAATACAAGAATACTTTGTTCTAAGAACCTGGCATGTTGTGATGCTCACCCTCCTGGCATGATCGGTGAAGACAAAATGGGTGCACAAGCAAATGTGGTAAAGAAAGCTGATGGATTGCCTGCAACAATGATGCAAAAATAGAGCGATACTGGGGATGGTTCAGGACTGGATGGGGTGTGCTCTCTTGTCTAGAGGGTCACTGTGAGGTGGAGCTGGTTCGACAGCACCCGACCACAACAACAACAGAAAACTAAGACTGGCTCTGACAAGTGTCAGATGCTGCTCACCCAGGCTTGGACATTAACTTTCCATCGCATTAAATGTAATCGCTTGGTGTCAGAGTTGGAGAAGCTGCTATTCATACTCTAGTGATCAAGTGTTATGTGAGAAAATTACTTGTACATTTACTAGTTTGCTATTCATATCTTATTTCAGTTTAGCTTAATAACCCATTCCCTTGTTTTCTTTATCTCTGGGGAAAATAAGTATCACTAATTGGAGCAGGATATGTGAAAGTACTGCAAAAATAAAACACACCATGCTAATATTAAAAAAAAAAGAAAGCTGATGGTACCTCTTCTATCAAAAGATATAGCATCTGAGATCTGAAAGGCTTGAAGTTAAACAAGCAGCTGTCTAGCTGATAAACAAACCCACATGGAAGAAGCACACCAGCCTGTGTGATCATGAGATGGGATCAGGTAACAGGCATCAGAAGACCCAAAACACACACACAGACACACACACACAAACACACACACCCAAATCCATCTGTAGATAATGGAACATCTCCTTGCAAAAGGGTCACAAGGGATGAGTCAACTAGGATGCAGTATAACACCAATGAAATATACAATATTCCTCTGGTTCCTTGAGGTTCCTCACCCCCCACTACCATGACTACAGTCCTGCCTTCCACTGCGGGCTAGACCAGAACATGTAGACAGATACAGATAAGAGCTCGAGACACACACTGAATCCAGGAATAACAATGGAAGTAGTGATACCAGGAGGGCAGGAGAAAGGTGACTCCAATGATTGACACATAACCACACCCCCACCCCAGGGGGACGATCAACAGAAACCATGGGTGACGGGAGACAGTGGTTGGTTACGATATGAAAATAATAATAATTTATAATTTATCAAGGGGTCAAGGTGGGGTGGGGAGGGAGGGGAAAAAGAGGGACTGATATTTTGACCCTGGCCTCTAAACCCCTGATAAGGCCTGACGATGGCAGCCTGCTCTCTGCTGGCTCCTCTAAGCCCCATGTCCATCACATGGCTGGTTCATTTTCTGTCAGCACCCACGTAACTGACATATCTCCCCCACTTGCCTGAAAAGACAGCCAGGAGATCATCTCGCTAGGGTTTGGGATCAACGGTGGCCCTCTCTCCTTTGGGGACTGCCTACACCAGCGGAGCTCTTAACACTGGTCTCACTTCATGCCCTGCCTTGCCCTAGGGGCTAACTGACCCTGGGGCACAGCAAGGCCAGTATCATCACAAGGGCATAAGGACTGCACCTCTTGGCCTCCTAGTACAATCCTGCCCCTTGAGAGTCCCTGGGGTCTAATAGTAAGGGCTCAAATAGAAAGTAAATGTTTAGAAAATAATCTTGGCAACATATGTACACATATACTTGATACAATTGATGTATTGATTGTTATAAGAGCTCTAAGAGCCCCTTTATTAGTCTAGGTACTTTGGAGAAGTAAATCTACAGCAACTTGTGTATAAGAGAGAGTTGTATGTAAAGGTTAAGTGCGCATCAAGAAAATATCCCAACCCAGTGCTGCCCAAGCCCACAAGTCCAACATTAACCCATTAGTCCAATAACAGTCCACAAAGTCCTGCTCCATCTCACAAAACAGACACAATGATGTCGACTGAAGAGGAAAGCTGAGTCAATGAATATGTAAGCATCTCAGCGCTGGCAGGGGTGTCCACGTGGGTGCTCCAGCACCCAGGGCTGCATCGGGGTACGTTCATGTGGCTTCTCCCTGGGGATGTCTTGCAGGAAGTCTGTCTTGCAAGCTGAAGCAGGGAACTGCGAAAGCAGTTGCACCCTGGTGTGACCACAAAGCAAGAGACCCGAGAACTAGAAAGGTGAGGCTCACTGAGCCATTTATCCCTCTGCCCTTCAATTAACCCCACATGTGTTTATCGGCCAGGTTGGCACAATAAACTAACTGAGTCCCCAGTAGTATGATCTTTTAATTTTAAAAAAGAGCAAATGGACTAGAATTGAATCAGAGAGAGTTCATCAGTGAGATTAAAGAATATCTCTCAACCTAATTTGGTAAAGGAATAATTTTTAAAATAGACAAGAAAATCTAGAGAAAATCACAGAATTCTGTGGGACAACATCAAGTACATTATGTGTGATTGGACAAAAAAACAGGAAGAAACAAACAAAACAATCAAAAGAGCAGAGAGAAGGAAACTTCCTTAATATATCATGACATGGTAACAAATGTACTCATGAAGCTAAACAAACCAAAAGCAGGGCTGACTGAAACAAAATAATCATGACATATCATGATGAAAGTTACAAATGACAGGAATCCTGACAGCAATTGAGGAAAAATAAGTTACTTAAAAAGAGGAACTGAAAACAAAAATTGTCTTAGAAAAAGTGCATCCAGAAGGCTCTGTAGCAGAAAATGACGAGACTTGGTTTAATGTACTTTGGACATGTTGTCCAGGGAGACAGACCTTGGAGACGTGTCCCACGCATGATAAAAGTACCCGGTTTTAGAACCGAGGAAAACCTTCAACAAGATGGATTGACACAGTAGCTGCATCACTGGGCTCAAAGATAAGAACAATAGTGAGGATTGCACAGTATGGGGCAGGGTTTTGCTCTATTGTCCATAGGAACACTGAGTTGGAATAACTCCACAGCACCTTCCAATAACAGCAACAACACCACCATCTATCATACACGAACACACTGAAGCAGGAAAAGTAAACATACATATTGAAAAGAGAAACGAGTCATGCAATTAAAAACTCCCAATACATTCAAAGAAGAGTTGACACCAATTTTATTCAAACCATTGTAGGACATAATAAAAATGGAAAGTCCCCAAATTCATTTTATGAAACTTGTAAAATCATTATACCCAAATCAGACAGAAACATAGCCAGGAAAGAAAATAATACAGCAATATCCCTTATGAACATAAATGTAAAAATATCTCAACAAAACCCTACCTAATAAAGCCAACAATAAATATCTCAGTAAAGTAAATCATCATGACCAACATGAATTCATAACAAGGGTGCAATGATGGTTACATATTAGAAAAACAATCAATGTTATCCACTATATAAACAAAACAACAGGAAAGAACTTTATAACCATATTAGAAAAATTCAAATCCTACAATCCTGAGAAGAAAATGGGACCAACGGTTCCAGGGGATAAGACAAAGGGAGAGCTAGAGAAGGGGGAGGGGAGCCACAGACCGACGGACAGGGAACAAGAGATCTAAAATTGATGGAGAGGAAGGTGTAGAATGCCTGGTGGGGTTAGATCAAGTGCAATGTAGCTGAAAGAGGAATTACTGAGCGCCAAATGAAGGTCAAACATGATAGTGGGACAGGAGGAAAGTAAAGGGAAATAGAGGAGGAAAGGAGGCAAAAGACATTTTTTTTTTACATTAGGGGCTCATACAACTCTTATCACAATCCATACAAATACATACATAAATTGTATAAAGCACACCCCTACATTCTTTGCCCTAATCATTTTCAAAGCATTTGCTCTCCACTTAAGCCCTTTGCATCAGGTCCTCTTTTTTTCCCCCTCCCTCCCCGGTCCCCCCTCCCTCATGAGCCTTTGATAATTTATAGATTGTTATTTTGTCATATCTTTCCCTATCCGGAGTCTCCCTTCCTCCCTTTCTCTGCCGTCCATCTCCCAGGGAGGAGGTCACATGTGGATCCTTGTAATCGGTTCCCCCTTTCCAACCCACTCACCCTCACTCTCCCAGTATCACCCCTCAGACCCCTGGTCCTGAAGGTATCATCCACCCTGGATTCCCTGTGTCTCCAGCTCCCATATGCACCAGTGTACATACAACCTCTGCCCTATCCAGTCCTGCAAGGTAGAATTCGGATCATGGTAGTTGGGGGGAGGAAGTATCCAGGATCTGTGGGAAAGCTGTGTTCTTCACCGGTACTACCTCGCACCCTAATTAACCCATCTCCTCTCCTAAACCCCTCTATGAGGGGATCTCCATTGGCCGACACTTGGGCCTTGTGTCTCCACTCTGCACTTCCCCCTTCATTCACTATGGTATATATATATATATATATATATATATATATTTTGCATGATGCCTTTGGCACCTCGTGATTGCACAGGCTGGTGTGCTTCTTCCATGTGGGCTTTATTGCTTCTGAGCTAGATGGCCGCTTGTTCACCTTCAAGCCTTTAAGACCCCAGACACTATCTCTTTTGATGGCCGGGTACCATCAGCTTTCTTCGCCACATTTGCTTATGCACCCGTTTGTCATTGGTGATCGTATCATGGAGGTGTGCACCCAATGATATGATTTTTTTGTTCTTTGATACCTGATAACTGATCCCTTCAGGACCACGCGATCACACAGGCTGGTGTGTTCTTCCATGTGGGCTTTGTGCCTTCTGAGTTAGATGGCCGCTTGTTTATCTTCAAGCCTTTAAGACCCCAGACACTATTTCGTTTGATAGCCGGGCACCATCAGCTTTCTTCACTACATTTACTTGTTCACCCACTTTGGCTTCAGCAGTTGTGTAGGGAGGGTGAGCATCGTAGAGTGCCAACTTAATAAAAGAAAGTATTCATGCATTGAGGGAGTGCTTGAGTAGAAGTCCAAGGTCCTTCTGCCACCTTAAAACTAAACCTATCAATACAGAAACATAGATCTATTTCCCCATCCTCATATATATATTTTCATGTACATGTCTTTGTCTAGACCTCTATAAATGCCCTTTGACTCCTAGCTCTTTCCTCCATCTCCCTTGACTTTCCTCCTGCCCTACTACCAAGCTCCATCCCCACCTGGGTTACAGCTATACCTCTTCTTTATGTAACCTTACCCTTGATCATTCCCTACCAGGCCTGCCACTCCCTCCTCACTACCATTTCGGGTCCCATGTTGTTCCCTTGTCCCTGGGTTTGTTAACACCACTTCCTTACCCCCCCACTTCCCCTATCCCAAGCCCCCCCGGAACTGTCGGTCCATTGTTTTTCCTCCAGATAGTTCATCCAGCCTGTCTTATTTAGACAGACCTGTGGAGACAATAACATGCACGAAAATAAGACAGAGGAAAACAAAGCAACAGTATACAACCAGACAACAAAACAACAACAAATCACTGACAAAGAACAAAACAAAACACATCAAGAAAGAAAACTTGTAGTTAGTTCAAGGATCGTTTGTTGGAGGCAAAAGACATTTATAGAGGTGTAAATATACACACATATAAAAAATATACTTATATAATGATAGGGATATGGGTCTATGTTCATATATTTATGTTTAATATCAAGGTTGCAGATGAATATTGGTTCTCTAGTCAAGTCCTCCCGCAACGCAAGAACACTTCCTTCTAATAACCTGGCATTCTGTGATGCTCACCTTCCTGACATGATAGCTAAAGTCAAATGGGTGCATTAGCAAATGTGGTGAAGAAAGCTGATGGTGCCTAGCTATGAAAAGATACAGTGTTTGGGGTCTTAAAGGCTTGAAGTTAAACAAGCGGCCATCTAGCAGGGAAGCAATAAAACCCACATGAAAGAAGCACACCAGCCTGTGTGATCACAAGGTGTCAACAGGATCAGGTATCAGATGACCCAAAACAAACCATCATATAGATATGAATTGGGGGGGGGGTTTGGAGTGGAGACCCAAGGCCCATTTGTAAACAATTGGACATCTCCTCACAGAAGGGTCAAGTCAGTCAGGGTGCAGTTTAGCACCAACAAAATACACACTACTCTAGCTCTTTAATTGACCTTGGCACCCCACTATCCTGACCCCAGTTCTAGCTTACAAATCTGGCTTGACAGGAACATGTACCCTAGTACATATCAGAGCTCTTGGTACACGGAATCCAGGACAGATAAATCCCTCAGGAACAGTAATGGGAGTAGCAATACCATGAGGGGAAGGGGAAGATGGGAGAGGAAGGGGAGAAAAGGAAAACCAGTCACAATGATCGACATATAAGCCACTCCCCACCTGCAGGGGACAAGCAACAGAGTAAAGGGAGACTGCAGATAGTGTAAAATATGAAAATAATAATAATTTATAATTTAACAAGGAGTCATGAGGGTGAGGGAGGGAGGGAGGGAAATAAAACAGGAGCTGATACCAAGGCCTCAATTAGAAAATGTTTCGAAAATAATGGTGACAACATATGTACAAATGTGCTTGATACAATTGATATATGGATTGCTATAAGAGGTGTAAGAGCCCCTAATAAAATGATATTAAAAAATACATCTACCTCTCCGTCTCTCTGCCACCCTGAGTGTGGTGGTGCTCCGACTTCACCATTTCATCTCATAAGACTTTCAGGATCAAGAGATTCCTGGCCAAGAAACAGAAGCAGAATCTGCCCATTCCCCAATGGATTCGAATGAAAACCGGTAATAAAATCAGGTACAACTCCAAGAGAAGACATTGGAGAGGAACCAAGCTGGGTCTGTAAGGAGCCCCCTGAAGGATGGCACGCATGGCCGTATTTTCCCAGGCTCAAATCATGAATTAAGATTTTTGTCCCCATCTGATGAATTGAACTTCAATCGGCAAATAATCTGGTTTATTCCTTGTTTTTTTGCTTCCTAATCAAGTTTAACAATAAATAATGTAAGGTTGTTGTTGTGAGAAAAAAATACATCTATACTACTATAATACCTCAAGTAGAAAAAGACAGAAAATGGAGTAAGATGGCCACCATATAACAAGCCCGGGAAGATGTGCTCAGCAACTACCAAAGAGTTTCCACTATGAGAGAGATTCTGCACTTCCTGGTAGCAAGAAATTCAACTTAAAAGCCAAGTTGACCCAAGTTTCTCAAAGTGGAAAGCAGCAAGGCCTGCTGACAGACTCCCCTTTACGGATGAGCAGCAACATGAGTTGCTTCTACAAGCATCGTGATTCTTCGTGGCCCCTGAGAAAAGACAGTCAGCCAGCCAACCCTCTACCTCCCTGGCCTCTAGGGACACAGATAGCTAGCAGATCACTTGGGCAGCTTGGTACACACATACTCAGTACCCAAGGTACACTTTGTACCATTTCCCCATCTTCCTCCTCTCTTCCTGCTTTGTTCTACAAGGCATTCCATCCCGTGTGCCAGCGCCGTGATACCGCATACATGTACACACAGACTACTAAAAGAGCAGGAATCTCCACCCACAAGGTAGCTTTATTATATATATTTTTGGATTTTGTACTTTTGTTCTATTTTAATACTCTCTCTCTCTCTCTTTTTTGATCTCCTACTTCCTCTTCTGGAGTGACTCCACCCTCCTGAGAATCCACATTCCTCCCAGGAAGAGACAGGTCTGTGTATCCCAGCATACCCATTCTAGCATGGGCTTTCCAGGACCTCCTAAGTGCACAGATATGCTCACATTCATTCACATTGCCACAATAGCAAAATCTGGTACCCACAACCATACCCAAGTCTTTTTCTTTTTTGATCCTTGTACTTCTATCAATTATCTTTCTATTTTCTTGCTGTTCTCTCATTAAATATCTTTCCATGAAACCTATTAATTGAGATTAACTCTCTGCCCGCAAGTGTCAACTCACAGTGATCCTATAGGACAGGGTAAAACTGTCCGGTGAGTTTCTGAGACTGTAACTGTTTATGGGAATAGAAAGTCTCCTTTTTTTGGCGGAGCAGCTGGTGGTTTTAAAATGTTGACCTTTCGGATTACAACTCAATACATAACCATTATATGACCAGAGCTCCTTATTGTGATTACCCCTCTGAAAATATTTTCCCATTATTTTTGCAAGTCTGTTGGCTTATTCACAGTCACTTATTACTATCATTACTTGATTCTTATCATTACTTTTATTTTATTCTATTTTTCCCAGCCACTATCCCCACTTAGGCACCTTTCCCCTTCTTTTCATTTCACCACTGTATGTTTTCCAGCTCCTATTAGAACTCACCTGTGTCACTAGACAAACTCTACCTCTGTATGACCAGCAGCTCACACACCACAATGCTGAAGAAACAGCAGTCAAGCACAGAAAGCTTCCAAATTCAAGAAAAACAAACATGAACAACCAAGTAGCACTCAAACCAATGGAATAGTCTGAAGATGTGATTGTGAACCACCAGTAACAGAATTCAGAAGAATGATGCTTAGGTCAAGAGATCTGGGGAATGTTCATGAGAAAAACAGAAGAAATTGAGAAACTAAAATCCTTAAACCAAAGGATTCTAGAAGACAAGCAATGAGATAACTGAATTAGGCAACATAGTAAAAGGCTAGAGGAATAAAATGGAAAAGGAAAATAAAATAAATGAGCTTGAAGACAATTACCCTCACGACAGTAGACAAGAGAAGCAATCAACAAAAAACCCGGAAGCATCCAAATAAATCCTGTAGGACACTATCATAAGAACCCATCTAAGAAAAGAAAAAAGAAAAGAAATGCTGGGAAAAGAACACCACCAAAAAAAAAAAAAATCTACAGAGAATAGTACAAGAAACCATGGAAGAAAATTTCAACACACTATTCAACAAGCTGAGAAGAATGGACAACCAAAGAGAAAACATCAAGACATAAAGAAAAGGAGAGAATCTGAGGGCAGCTAGAGAAAAAGGAAAAGTCATCTACAAAGGAAAGTTGATAAGGATAAATTCAGACTTCTCAGCAAAAGACCTGCAGGCAAGAAGACAATGGAATGACATATATACAATTGTGACGGGTGGAAGGGGGGGTGGGGCGGAAGGAAGCCAGCCAAGAATATTATACTGAACAAAAATATCCCTCAAATACAAGGGAGAAATAAAGGTTATTTCCTGAGGAGGAAAAAATAAAGGAATTTTGAATTCAACAATTCATTTTCTCAGATCACAATGTTATAAAACTGGAAATCTACAACAGAAAGAAAAGGAACAAAAAGACAAACACATGGAGACTGAACAACATACCATTTCAAAATGACTGGACACTAGAGTAAACGAAAATGAGAAATTAAGAAACTCCTTAAAACAAGCAAACCTATAACACATCATACCAAAAACTCGGATACAACAAATGCAGTTATCTGAAGTCAATTTATAGCAATCAATACACACACGAAATATGAGAGAAATCCAAAACCAATACTAATGAAACACTTCCAACAAGTAGAAAGAGGGAAACCACATAAGTCCTTCAACAATAAAGGGAAAGAACTAATAAAAATTGAAGCAGAAATAAATGAACTGAAAAATGGGGGGGAAATCAACAAGACAAAAAGTTGGTTATGAAAAGATTAACAAAATCGACAAACTGATAGAAAACTTAACAAAGGAAAAGAAAGATGCAAATATCTAGAATTTGAGATGAAAAGGGTACCATCACAAAAGATCCAAATGAAATAAAAAGATACATGTAGAGCAAAAGAAGAATTAGAGGTCACCAAGAGACTTCCAACCAAGAAAGGTTCTAAAGAAGTATGTATGTTGGCTTCACAGGAGAATGCTAGCAAGTATTCAGGGAAGAGCCATAACTAATTCTGTGCAGACTATTCCAAAATATAGAAACTGACAGCAAACTCCCACACGCATTCTATGAAATGAGCATAATCCTCAAAACCTGATCACGATCATTTAGAAAAAATGAAAACAGGAAGTAGATAAGAGTGTCCCTCATCAATATTCTTATTCAACATTGTACTACAATAAACATCTTAGCCAGACAGACAGCAAAAAAATTTTAAAATAAAAGGAATATAATTGGGCAAAAAATAGGTCAAGCTGTCACTATTTGCAGATAGTATGATTTTACATAGTGAGAGCCCCAAGGACTCCACAGAAAGATTGTTGGAAAGTACTAACGAATCTGTTAAAGTAATGGCATACAAGATTAATAAGCAGAAATCAATTTTAATATGCTATTGAAGAGAGCTCCAAAATAAAAACATCAAGAAAAAAATATAAAAAAAGAGAAAACAATATCATTTATAATATCCATACAAAAGATGAATACCTGGGAATAAACTTAACCAAAGAAACAAAAGACCTGTACAAAGGAAACTACAGAAAAATCAAAATGTGAATATTACTGAAAGCAATAAATCTATAGATAGAACACAATTCTGATCAAAATCATTTTCTTGGGGGCTCATACAGCTCTTATCACAATCTATGCATCCATCCATTGTGTCTAGCACATTTGTTCATTGTTGCCATCATCATTTTCAAAACAATTTCATTCTACTTGAGCCCTTGACATGGGCTCCTCATTTTTCCCTCTTCCCTTCTTCACGAACTCTTAATAATTCATAAATTGTTATTAATTTTTCATGTCTTACACTGTCCGAGGTTTCTCTTTACCCTCTTTTCTACTGCCCATGCCCAGGGAGAGGTTACATTGTGATCAGTGCCCCCTCTTGGTACCACTACTCTCACAGCTGTCTACAAATGGGTTTGGGGTCTCCAGTCCACCCTCCCCCTCAATCACATCAATAAGGCTTTTTGTTCTGGGTCTTTGATGCCAGATACCTGATCCCTTCGACACCTCTTTATCACACAAGCTGGTGTGCTTCTTCCATGTGGGCTTTGTTGCTTCTTAGAGAGAGTCACTTGTTCATCTTCAAGCCTGTAAGACCCCAGATGCTATATCTTTGCATTGCTGGACACCATCACCTTTCTTCATTACATTTGCTTATGCACCCATTTGTCTTCAGCAATTCTGGCGGGAAGGTTATCACAGAATGCCAGGTGACTAGAACAAAGTGTTCTTGCGTTGAGGGAGTACTTGAGTAGAGGCCCACCTAATTGGACCTTTTGGACCTACTTTCTATCCAGCTCTTGGTAATCCAGGGTGTGTGCTACAGACTAGTGGACTTAATATTGTTCTTTTGAGGCACACAATATCTTTCATAGGCCACACCAGAAAGAATCCATGTGGAAGCTACATTCACTGGAGTTTGTAAACTGGGCTTTCATTCAAACTCATCAGGAGCCCTTTGATTTAAGACTGAAATTCATCAGTGTGAGAAGATGATGACTGCTATCCCAAGTTATGGAATTGGCAGTTATTGGACTTTGGTTTGCTCTCTGGCCTTCAGGGTGCCTAATGAATGGTGATCCGGGAATACCAAATATTTACTACTTTAATGCTCTTCTTATTTTGTTATGACATGTATTAGTCAGGTATGCATGTTGCTACCTTTTGGAATGAATTTTGTTGAAAGTTTGGTTCCAACATCAACCCTAATTATTTGTGTAAATAGTGTCCAGTCCAGCCTGTGTGATCACGAGGTGTCAATGGGATCAGGTATCAGGCATCAAAAAACAAAAAGTCCTATCACTGTGATGAGTGGGAGTGCGAAATGGGGACACAAAACCCATCTATAGGCAACTGGACATACCCTTACAGAAGGGCCTTGGGGAGGAGACAAACCAGTCAGGGTATAGTATAGTAAAGATAAAACATACAGCTTTCCTCTAGTTCTTTAATGCTTCCTCCCTCCCACTATCATGATCCCAATTCTACCTTACAAATACGGGTAGACCAGAGGATGTACACTGGTACAGACAGGAACTAGAAACAGAGGCAATCCAGGACAGATGACCCTCTGAGGACTAGTAGTGAGAGTGGCGATACCGGGAGGGTGGAGGGAAGGTAGGGTAGAAAGGGGCAAGGGATTATAAAGATCTACATATAAACTCCTCCATGGGGGACAGACAACAGAAAAGTGGGTGAAGGGAGACGTTGGACAGTGTGAGATATGCCAAAATAGTAATAATTTATAAATAATCAAGGGTTCATGAGGGAGGGTGGGGGAAGGAGGGTGAAAACGAGGAGCTGATACCAAGGGCTCAAGTAGAAAGTAAATGTTTTGAAAATTATATGGCAACAAATGTACAAATGTGCTTGACACAATGTATGTATGGATGAATTGTAATAAGAGCTGTATGAGTCCCCCCAGAAAAGATTTTTTAATAAATTGTTCAGAAACTTGAATTTAATCTATATAAGTCAACAATTCAAGCATGAATTGATGTCTGAAACCAGCCTATACGTCTATATGCTTTTCTCAACCGTGTTTTAAATTCTGTATCATTAGCTAAATGAATAACACTATCGTTACCTTATGCCCCAGGAAGATGGTTTGAAAAGTTTTCGCTATCATAAAATGATAATGTTGTTTCTAAAGTGAACCAGAGACATATATAAACCACAGATATGTGAATGGATTTTGTGCTCCCATTTAAATCTAGCCCCAATCTAAGAACTATGAGTTCTTAGGATGTGGCCCTCTTTAATGCTTAAAGAAGTCACTAAAGATATAGGTGCTATAGAAAAAACAAAACAAAAGAGAATGAAAAAACAACAAACAAAGCCCAAGTAATATACTCATAAAAATTATATCTGTTTGTAATTAATAGATAAAAATTTTACTAGTACATTGCTTAGAACACATGGTAGACAAATGGAATCACAGAATGGAATTTTCCCACTTTTTGCAGTCCATTGTATATTCAATATTTGTAAGTCTTAACATTTACAAAAAGTACAAAACAAGGTGATCTATATTAAACATAATGCCTGTGCTATAAATTGTCATCACAAGGTAATTATTTTACTATTGATTCGAACATTTTCTTCATTCAATACTTTTAATGAAGTTCAAAGTATACATTCTTAAGACAATAAATACCTGGCTGTTTTTTCTTAGTATCACAGAGGTACCATCATCAACTTCAAATTCTCCATAGTCTCTTAGACACCGTACCTGAAAAGAAAATCAGATATTTTATCCAAATTACCTTTTAAAATATGCAGTGATCATAACATGAAGTGGGATTATATAAATGCCCGAACAGTAAAAGTACTGTATTTTCTGTGTCTGTTTCCTCCTCTGTGTACTTAGGACCCTTACTATTCCCAGATATTTACTGTGGTCCTAAACCTAAAGATCTCAATTTCCTACGTCACCGGGAAGGGAAAAATAAGCTTTGCAAATGTATACATGGATGGTATTACCAATAAGGAAACCAGGGATTTAGATAAAAGGAGACTACATAGTTGGACGTTTTCCTCTCAAACAATGCACTATATTAATCAGAAGGAATAAAAATGAGGGACATAACAGTGGCAAACAAGAAAGAAAAGAGCATTTTACCTCAACTAGATTGACCAGATCCTTCCCATAATCCATCAGGATAAAAGAACATAAATCTAAAAACAAACTGTTTCTCTTTTTAACAATTTATTGGGGCTCATACAATTCTTATCACAGTTCATACATATACATACATCAATTGTATAAAGCACATCTGTACAGTCTTTGCCCTAATCATATTTTTCTCTTTTCCTTTTTTACATTTTATTAGGGACTCATACAACTCTTATCACAATCCATACATATACATACATCAATTGTATAAAGCACATCCATACATTCCCTGCCCCAATCATTCTCAAGGCATTTGCTCTCCACTTAAACCCCTTGCATCAGGTCCTCTTTATTTTTTCCCCCTCCCTCCCCTTTCCCCCCTCCCTCGTGTGCACTTGGTAATTTATACATCGTTATTTTGTCATATCTTGCCCTATCCGGAGTCTCCCTTCCCCCCCTTCTCTGCTGTCCCTCTCCCAGGGAAGAGGTCACATGTGGATCCTTGTAATCAGTACCCCCTTTCCAACCCACTCACCCTCCACTCTCCCAGCATCGTCCCTCACACCCTTGGTCCTGAAGGTATCATCCACCTTGGATTCCCTGTACCTCCAGCCCTCATATGTACCAGTGTACAGCCTCTGCCCTATCCAGCCCTGCAAGGTAGAATTCGGATAATGGTAGTTGGGGGGAGGAAGCATCCAGGATCTGGAGGAAAGTTGTGTTCTTCATCGGTACTACCTCGCACCCTAATTAACCCATCTCCTCTCCTAAACCCTCTATGAGGGGATCTCCATTGGCCGACACTTGGGCCTTGGGTCTCCACTCTGCACTTCCCCCTTCATTTAATATGGTATATATATACATATATACATATACATATATACATATACACACATGTACACATACATACACACATATCTTTTTTTTTTTGCATGATGCCTTATACCTGGTCCCTTGGCACCTCGTGATCGCACTGGCCGGTGTGCTTCTTCCATGTGGGCTTTTTTGCTTCTGAGCTAGATGGCCGCTTGTTCACCTTCAAGCCTTTAAGACCCCAGACACTATCTCTTTTGATAGCCAGGCACCATCAGCTTTCTTCACCACATTTGCTTATGCACCCATTTGTCTTCAGCGATCCTATCATGGAGGTGTGCAGTCAATGATATGATTTTTTGTTCTTTAATGCCTGGTAACTGATCCCTTCGGGACCACTCGATCACACAGGCTGGTGTGTTCTTCCATGTGGACTTTGTTGCTTCTGAGCTAGATGGCCGCTTGTTTATCTTCAAGCCTTTAAGACCCCAGTCACTATCTCTTTTGATAGCCGGGCACCATGAGCTTTCTTCACCACATTTACTTGTTCACCCACTTTGGCTCCAGCCGTTGTGTCGGGAGAGTGAGCATCATAGAGTTCCAATTTAATAAAAGAAGATATTCATGCATTGAGGGAGTGAACAAACTGTTTTTCAAAGGAAATCAAGTCTTCCAATCTCTTGTTTCTCACGAATACTTAAAAATACATTTAAAAGATTCAGTTTCATGCTCTTTCATTTTGCTTACACAGTAACTTAGCAATCAATTGATTTTCATTTAGTATTTTAAAAATAAAACAAAATTTATGGAAGATGGAATGTTAGATTACATTAAGATGCTTGAAATTAAAGTGCCAACATCCAATCATTTTTGACCTATAAAATGTAAGCTTAATATAGTTCAGCTCACACATCACTATTACCTTAAAACTGTGAATCAAAGTTTGTTGCAGAGAGGGCAGTATAAGCATTTCCATACTCCTGTCCCTCTATAGCAGTGTTTCCCAAAGTGGGGATACTGCAATGATCCAGGAGGAGTACAAAGCAGATAGCTACACTTTATCCTGGAGTATAGGCTATTGTATAAAAGTTTTTAATTTTACACACACACACACACACACACACACACACACCATAGTGAATGAAGGGGTAAGTGCAGCGTGGAGACTCAAAGCCCATTTGTCGGCCACTGGAGATCCCCTCATAGAGGGGTTTAGGAGAGGAGATGGGTCAGTCAGGGTGCGATGCAGTACCGATGAAGAACACAGCTTTCCCCCAGATCCTGGATGCTTCCTCCCCCAACTACCATGATCCGAATTCTACCTTGCAGGACTGGATAGGGCAGAGGTTGTACACTGGTGCATATGGGAGCTGGAGGCACAGGGAATCCAAGGTGGATGATAACTTCAGGACCAATGGTATGAGGGGCAATCCTGGGAGAGTGGAGGGTGAGTGGGTTGCAAAGGGGGAACTGATTACAAGGATCCACATGTGACCTCCTCCCTGGGAGACGGATGGCAGAGAAGGGGGGGGGGAAGGTAAGGGAGACTCCGGATAGGGCAAGATATGACAAAATAACAATGTATAAATTACCAAGGGCACATGAGGGAGGGGAGAAAAAAAAAAAGGACCTGATGCAAAGGTAAAGTGAAGAGCAAATGCTTTGAGAGTGATTAGGGCAAAGAATGTAGGGATGTGCTTTATACAATTGATGTATGTATATGTGTGGATTGTGATAAGAGTTGTATGAGCCACTAATAAAATGTAAAAAAAGAAAGAAAAAGAACACAGCTTTCCCCCGGATCCTGGATGCTTCCTCCCCCCAACTACCATGATCCTAATTCTACACTGGTGCATATGGGAGCTGAAAGCACAGGGAATCCAGGGTGGATGATACTTTCAGGACCAGGGGTGTGAGGGGTGATACTGAGAGAGTAGAGGGGGAGTGGGTTGGAAAGGGGGAACTGATTACAAGGATCTACATGCGACCTCCTCCCTGGGAGAAGGACGGCTGAGAAAGGGGGGAAGGGAGACTCCGGATAGGGAAAGATATGACAAAATAACAATCTATAAATTATCAAGGGCTCATGAGGGAGGGAGGGTAAGGGAGGGAGGGGGGAAAAAAAAGAGGACCTGATGCAAAGGGCTTAAGTGGAGAGCAAATGCTTTCAAAATGATTAGGGCAAAGAATGTAGGAATGTGCTTTATACAACTGATGTATGTATATGTATGGATTGTGATAAGAATTGTATGAGCCCCTAATAAAATGTAAAAAAAATGATTAGGGCAAAGAATGTACAGATGTGCTTTATACAATTGATGTATGTATATATATGGATTGTGATAAGAGTTCGATGAGCCCCTAATAAAACAATTAGGAAAAAAAACAGGCCCAAAGAACAAAAGAAAACTGGGTTAGCAATATATATACATAAATTAAAATATCTATAAAGAGATTCTATCACTGCCCTCTAGTTGATTCTAACTCACAATGACCCTATATTGGTTTTCCAAGGCTGTAAATCCTTACAGAAACTAATAGTCTCATCTTTCTCCTGAGCAACAATTGGTAAATTTGAACCTTAAGAACCTCAGAACCCTGGTGGTACAGCAGTTAATCACTGGGTTGCAATCTGCATGGTCGACAGTTCAAAACTACCAGTACCAGTAGGAGAAAGCCTGGGCTTTCTACTCAGAAACCCACAGGGGATCCCTAGGAATCAGCATTGACTCAATACCAGAGAGTTTGGTTCTGGAACCTTATGGTTAGCAGTCCAATGCCTATCCTACAATGCCAGCAGGGATCCTAAGAAAGAGATGAAGAGATGTAGTCAATGAATAAGGCCCATCTAGCCATAATCTCTTATGCATTGTATTATCAATTCTAGCCTATATGGCTATGGTTAAAAATCCCATTTTGGAGGGATGGTTATGTGGAAAAGCCATCTCAGAAGCAGGAACACAGAGAAATGCTGGACCATCAAGGTGTAAGAGGCCCTAGTGGGACATACTTGAGATCTTTGTCTGAAGTGGTAGAGACTGAGATGGAGGCATCAAAGGCTGCAGCACAGAGACCATGGGACAGAACAGAGGAACTAAGCCAAGACCAGAGGCTGAGGCAAGGCGTCCATGACATAGAACAGAGGAGCAATACTGAGACTATGATACTTTGAGGCAGAGCAGTGGGCTGCCTTTCTGGCCCAAAGAGGCAAAGGGACTATGTGACTGAGAGGCTAAGGACTAAAGACTGACATGACTGCTGGATGACAGGAGAGGTACACTTACTGTTTCCTGATGCTGACTTGTGGTAACTAGTTACCTTCCTTAATAAGCCCACTAAATTATGAATATTGTCTGTGAGTTCTGTGAGGCCAACTGGGACCGATAATTGAACCCGACAGAAAGGCAGTGTGTGAGGGAGGAGTGGGTGGTGTCAGAATAGATATTGAAGGATGAAGGATGGAGGCATGTCTGAACTCTGCCTCATGGAAACAGTGCAGCCAGAGAAAGTCAAATACGGCCCTCTGATATGTCTTCCTACATTTAAAGAAGCCAATCCAATTACTAGCACTAACAAATAAGAGAAACAACGTTACTGGATAACTCAACAGGATATTTGAGTTGGCAGAAGAACAGAACAGCTTATTGAGTCTGAGGAACAAAAGTAAAGAAACATGATCCCAAGGAACACCATCAAGCAAATCAATGCAAATATTATGGAAGTCCCAGAAGAGGGCAAAGGGTAACTAAATAAAACTTAATAGACAACAGCAGAACATTACCAAAACTCGACAAAGGACAAGAATGTACATATCAATGACACTTAAGAATTTCCAAATCAGAAGAAAGCCTGAGAGATCCACACCAAAATATCTTATAATCAAACTCTTTAAAAAAAAGATAAAATCTTGACAATATCAAATAAAATGAAGTACCAATTTACATATATAGAAACCCTGGAAACCAGGAGGTAATAGAGTCACATATTTAAAATAATGAAAGAAATGAACAGCCATCCAAGATTCCTATAGCCAGCAAAACTTTCCTTTATAAATGAGGATAAAATTCAAGAAAACAAATAAAACCTGAGGGAATGTTGAGACATTCCTTTAGATTGAAATACAAGGATAGTAGATTGCAAGATGAAGCAATATAGAGAAAAAGGTGTTAGGTTCCTGGATTCAGGTACCTGAAAGAATTCACACAGCAGAAGCAGGTTTGTAATCCAAGTGATTTTATGGGGAAAAGGGAAGTTTCAGGTATTACAGCCTCAAAAAATACACATTGTTTTAAGAAAGCATACAAGGATCCGCAGAACTGCACATGGGTTCGCCGCTGAATGGGGAAAAAACACATAGAAAGAACAGGAACACATAACCCAGCACGTGGAACCAGGAAATCCCAGGGGCCAAAAGGGCTCCCACCCCCCACTTGTGGAGAATGCTGGAATGGAAGGAAGTCAAGGCAGGGTCTTTATTCCCTCCTCTCCACAACGGCTGGGGGAAGCATGGTTGAAGGTATTGGTTGGTTCCACTGGCTTGAGTTTAGGCCCACCTGTGTGAGGTAATGTAACTGAGCCTAATCTGTGTGCCCTGGTGGACCTCCCCTCGGGGCGGAGGGAGCTCTTGTCTGAGCATGCTCAGTTTGATTGTTCTAAAATTTAATGGATGCCTGATTTCTTCCAATCCTTTTGCTTTAGCCTTATGCAGTTACTGCGGAGACAACCCCCTTGTGGTGCTTATGTAATCTGATGTCAATTTGGGACTTGAGAGGATTAAGAGTGAAGTGGTGGAGTCTAGTTGGTCAATCAGGATAGCCAGTGAGGCCTCTGTGTGGGCATTGCCTTCGCCTGAGAATTCTGGGAACTCCGGTATTTCCTCCTTAAACAGGAGACGCTTCTCTCTCTCAGCTCACTTCCTTGGAGATGCTCTACTGGCAAGACACATGGCACTACGTCCTGGTAGCTGGGAAAGCCACACGGACCTACCCTGATGCAACAGACCTCTGGAGCCAGAGAAGCCACATAGAGAACCCTGCCAGCGCTGAGATGTTTACAATGCTACTGGATCCAAAAACTTTCTACTCGCTGGTTCAAGATCGTCCTGCAATCGGAGTCATTGCATGTTTCGTGAGTCTGACGAGGCCTTTACAGATTGGTATCAGACATATGGGCTAATATTGGGCTCACGGACTTGACCTGGACTGGGCTGGGACGTTTTCACAATATTCAGTTGTTCTTCTATATAAACCTCTTTCTTATAAACATGAGTTTCTATGAATTTGTTTCTCTTGTCTACCCAGACTAACACTCCCCCTTTATGGCCCCTATTCTGGCTACCTAACATATTTAGCCAACACCTAAGTTGAATGCATCCATTTTTCTTTGGTCTTCTTTATTCAATATTCAAAAGTATACAAAAGAGGATAATAATGATGGTTCAAAATCCAAAAATTAACTAAGCGCCAAAGTACGTGGTACTACTGGAAGAAATGAGGAGCAAAGAGAGGATAACCCACTTAACAAGTAACAAAATGACAACTATATGACAGGGACTTCAAATGTGTGCAAATATGGAATTTAAAAACTGAAAAAAGTCCCAGAAACATTTGAAGCTCCTTGGTAAGTACTTCCTTAGTGGTAGTAACTTTCAATATGAAAGTATTAAAATGTCCAGTGTAAAAGCAGAGACCTTGTGATATGCATATGATACAACTTTGCTTATGGAAAGCTAAGAGGATTCAACACATTAATGAAGAACTGAGACTAAAGCTTTCTGTAGGGATTATGGCTCGATGAAAAAAAAAGCCTCATGCTCGGGCCAATAAACACAATGATAAAAAGAGAAAAAAATAAATTGACACGGATTTCATTTATTTCAATGCATAATCAACATTCATGGAATTAGTGAAGAAATCAAGCCATGAGATAAATGCTGCAAAAGACTTCTTTAAAGTGTTAAAGAGCAGCAGAGTCAGCAAAATGACTGTCAGACAACAAACTCGGACAACTCTCAGCAATTATAGAGAAGGTCCACTAGGAGCGATATCCTAAACTTCCTGGAAGAGAATCTCAATATGAAGTACATCCAAGCTTCTTAAACTGAGAGAGCAGTAGCAACTACTAACAGATTCCCCTCTTTGTTATAGGCTGTCCACACGCTGGGGAAGCTTCCCTCCTGCCTGGCATAGCCAATTTTTTCTGGTCCCTGAGCTAACCCAGCTGATCAAGCCTCTTGGCTTGCTGGCCTCTGGTGAAGAACAGCTTTGCAGAGTCAGCTTGGTGCAGACAGTCACTGGCCAAGCTTAACTTTTGCTTTGTTCTACAGTTCCACCAGCCCTTGCTCAACATTCCTCACCCTGCCACCCCCAAGCAGGAAATGTGTTAGCAAAACAACACAATTAGGGGGCAAGGGGGAAAGAGAAGCCTAGCACTTCCTGCATCAATCTCAAAGTAGACTTGAGAGGTTTAATTTAACCCCCCCATTGGGTGAGAAATCCACACACCTGGCCTCTAGACCTGGCAGGAACCCCATCTTATCCCTCAAGGGGTGGAGTCAAGGGACAGAGTTTTTGTGGGTTTTGAACTGCGGACCATGCTGATCGCAACCCAATGTGTAACCACTGTACCACCAGGGGTCCTTTTATCTCAGTAAAACTATGAAAACTAGTCCTCGGTTTATCTGACCCCAGCCATGCTATTTTTTAATCACCTAATATGTATATGAAAGGTGAACAATGAATAAGACAGAGGTGAATTGATAACTATGAATTATGATATCGCAGAAAAGCACTGACAAAACATCAACAGCCAGAAGAGCAAACAAAGCTATGCTGGAAGAGCTACAGCGGGAGTGCCCCTTAAAGAGGCCGACTCCGTGTATATGTCATCTGGATGGCAAGTCCCTGGATGGTCAAAAAGAGGAAGCCTCTCAGTGGTACACATTGACACCATGACTGCAATAATGGGCTCAAACAGCAATGTTTGAGAAGAGGGTGCGGGGCAAGGCAGTGTTTCATTCTGTTGTACATCTAGTTACTATGAATAGGACTTGGTGGCACCTAACAAAACTATATTCATATCTCCTTCTTACATAATAGGAGCATAATCCACACATTCAATAAAATCCATTCTCAAGAGGTAAAACTTACTTCAATATATAAGCTTTTGGGAGGCTTCATATCCTGTGTTATGTCCAAACCTTCATTTCCTCCCAATGACCTCATGTAAGTAGCAAGGGACTTCTTATAACAATTGAACCATTCTATCTGAAAACAGAAAAATGGTCTTTTTACCAAGTGACAAAGAAAACAAGCTTGCCAACATTGTGTAATCCTGACTTCAAACGGCACATACGCCCATGTAGATCATGAGTGTGGCCTTCCTGTATTTATATAGCGAACATTAATGGTTGTCTTCTACGAGTCAGGAACTGTCTGTGCACTTAGGATGGAGCATTCAACCAAAACAGACAAAATTCTTGTTACCACATAGCTTACAAACCAGTAGACCTAAGCACAGATCTAAAAAAACCATTCAACCAGAAACAACACTATGAAAAACACATGATTCAGTTATGGTCTCTTTAAATACTGCACGGACTCTTTTTATAAGAATGGAACAACATGCTTGAGCAGACAATGCAAATGTCCCCAAAGAGAAGGAAGGACAAGCAAAATGAGGAGTGCACACAATAGAAGATAGTGAGGCTTACTTTGGAATTCAGTTCTAAGTTGTATCTGACAAGGGTAAACCTTTATCACATGTAAAGTGGCGCAAGAGGTCACATTATTTTACGACTGCATTTGTAGGAAAGTCAGTCATCGGAATTCTATAAATGTAAAAAAGTAGATTAAGAGTTGCCAAGGGCTGGGGGAAGGAAATAATAATAAAAGGCATTTGTTATTTTTTAAAGTCTATTATGGTTAGGGTGAAAGTTTACAGAGAAAACTCATGTTTTATACAATAATTTATATATATTTTGTTTTGTGACATTAGTTGCAATCTCCTCAGAATCTTATTTATGTATAATTACAGAAAGGTAGGCAAAACAAAGATGTACAGGTTAATGACATTATTAAGAAACAGCCTGGTCAAGGAGTAACACATCCTCAGCCCCAAAATGGAGACTTATCATTTTGTTCCATTCTGAAAATTTTACATTATCACCCAAGAATGCATCCCTAAAACACTAGTTTAGTGCTGTTCATTATTTGTACTTTAAATAGATCCACACAGTATTTATTATTTTGTGACAAATTTCTTTCACTAAACATATTTTGGATTTCTGAAATTCTACTTTAAAGTGATGAAGAGCAAGGATGTCACACTTTGAGGACTGAGCAATGCCATGGGATTTTCCATTGACCTTAGCCATGGGATTTTTCCATTGCCTCATAAGCATATGAAAGTTGGACAACAATTAATAAAGACCAAAGAATAGATGCCTTTGAATTAGCATGTTGGCAAAGAACACCGAAAGTACCATGGACTGCTAACTGAACAAACAAATCTGTCTCGGAAGATTACAGCCAGACTGATCCTTAGAGATGAGTATGGCAAGACTTGTCTCACAAGTTTTGGGCATGTTTTCAGGAGACCAGTCCTTAGAAAACGACACAATACTTGGTACAGTGCAAAGTAAGTGGGAAAAACAAAAACAACTCAAGGAGATGAATTGATATGGTAACTCAACAATGGGTTCAAACATAACAATTGTGAGGATGCAGAGTCCAGTAGTACTTCATCCTGATCTAGACAGGGCCACTATGAGGCGGAACTGACGAGAAGGCACCCACCACTACTATGTTGGTTAGTATTGGGTTATGTGTTGGCTAAAGCCAAGGTCAACAGTTTGACTCAACCAGTTACACCTAGGGAGAAAGGGGATTTCTGCTCCTATAAAGAAATACAGCTTCAGAAACCTAAAGAGCCAGTTCTACTTTGCTCATCCTTAAGGATTGTTAAAAGTCAATGGCAGTGGGTGTTTTACACAATTAATGTATGTATGTATGGATTGTGATAATAGTTGTATGAGCCCCAATAAAATGATTTTTAAAAAAGAAATTATGACATAAGATTATCTCTCTCTAAAGTGTCTTGGAGTCTCTAACTTGTAAACTACTATTTGTCTACCTTCATGGAAAAAAATAATACACTAATCTTTGTTAAAGATGGCATCACCTATCCCTTACAGTGAGTTCAAAGTGAAATGTTCACATATAGAAACTGAATTTCGGTTTATGCTCTGAGAAGGAAAAGGCAGAGGCAGTGATTCTCTCCATAGACTAGACCTTGTAGAGACTCTATTAACACCGAATTTGGACCCCAGCTACAAGGGATTTCCATTGAACTCAAGGTCAAAATGAAGTCTAAAGTATGGAAATCTAATCTCAAGACTAACATTATAATAGTTAATTATAATTTTCTGGTTCTAAAATCAGCATCTTGAAGTCTTACTTGTGTGCCTTGTCATGACTACCTTGTACTAAACTAAAAATGTTTATGCACGACAAGTTCATGTATTTATGTTTAAAATAAAATCCTCATCTATTGGTTACTTAAATTTTAAGATAAAATCCTACAAGAACTATTACTCTTAAACACTATATGTTTTTAAAAAAATACTATAGCTATTGTTATTAGAGAAAGAACATGTTCTGTTCATTTCACCATAATAGAGAGGCACCCCTCAAGTCCACTTAATGTAAGATTCCGGCACAAAGACCATGGAAAAAGAACCTGAAAAATTAACTGGTAACGTAATTATTTAGTAGTTCCCTCAAGAAGCTGAGGTACTTTGTTTCTTTCTCCAGAACATGAACAGAATAAAAATAAAGCATGGAAATGTACTTAGCAATCCAAGATCAGAGGAGGCAATGGTATTAGAGATTAAAACCTGAGCAGACTGCGGATGACAGTGGAAGCCCAAACTCCATTTGCACAGTTCCCACACAGATTAAGCCTCCAGTGAATCTCCTTAGACCATGAACAAAGAATGGAAATAGTCTTGTTATACACTGAGTGCATTGGAAAGTAGATTAACACAGATAATTTTTAACGTTATTGTTTTTCTCTCTTTTGGTCCCTTTTAAATTTGTTCTAGTTTTTATATTTTCTTTTGGATTGAGGGCTGTTTTTTTGCATATGATTTTCTTTCTTTTTTTTTGGAGTTTTCAGTGGTTTATTGAGAATTCAATATTTTGCCATGATGACTTAGGATAGTTAGGTGTTTTTTTTTATTTTGTGTTTTACATTTTATTAGGGGCTCATACAACTCTTATCACAATCCATACGCATATGATTTTCTTTAAATAAAATCTAGGATAGGACTTAGTTACTGTGAAGACTATAAATGGATTAAGTTTCTTTGGGTTAGGACAGGGCAGGCTGGGGCAAATGGTGAGTTTAAGACTGAAGAAAATGTTCTAAAATTGATGGGGATCATAACTGCACAGCTCTTTTTAATATATTTAAACCACTGGGTTGTGTGGTATATGAATTATGTCAAT
Organism: Tenrec ecaudatus; assembly: GCF_050624435.1. Taxonomy (NCBI): domain Eukaryota; kingdom Metazoa; phylum Chordata; class Mammalia; order Afrosoricida; family Tenrecidae; genus Tenrec; species Tenrec ecaudatus. The sequence continues at coordinate 79,980,705 of NC_134541.1, read as the reverse complement.
TAAACTCAAGTTAAATTTTTTAAATGCAGTTAGCAAGTAAATTGTTTATAAAACTCATGGCAAATTTACTGAATACATGCCGTGGCAATTACATTATATCCTGTCAGCCTGTCAATAAAATTGCAGCTTGATTACCTCATTTTGAGGCATGACAGAAATAAGTAGCTCAATGGAGATCAAACCCAGTCTCTCTGCCTTCCTTTTCTGCGCTGAGACAGTCAGAGAGCTGGAGGAGACCCGTGCCAACACTGAAATGCATACACTGCCACTGGATCCACAAGACCTTCTACCCACTGGCCTGCGATATTCCTGCATTTGGCATCATTACATATACTGTGAATCTAAAGAGGAATTTATCGACTAGTACCGAACATATAGGCTAATATCGGACTTATGAACTTGATCTGAACTGGGCTGAGATGTTTTCTCAATATATAATTGCTCTTTTATATAAAGTTCTTATACACATGAGTGTATGACTGTTCCTCTAGTCAACCCAGACTAACACTTTCTTTCATAAATGATATACTATACCAAACTCACACAATAACAGCATTGATCACATTCCGTTCTATGCTATGTTCCAAATGGGCAGCCTTAATCATCCTGTAACAACCCTGTTAATACAGCAGTTCTCAACCTGTGGGTTACGACCTCTTTTGGGGTCAAAGGACCCTTTCACAGGAGTCACTTAAGACCATTGGAAAACATGTATTTCCAATGGTCTTAGGAACCAAGTCACTGCTCCTCTATCCATCTCCAGGAGGGTCTGCCCACATACGAGTACGCAGCGTAATGACATAATCAGACAACCTCATCACATTCAACTTGTACAAATAAAGGTGGATGTGACAGGGTTGGCACCACAATGTGTTTATGTGGACAAGTCACACATGTGTAGAGAGCAGCTGCTGTGTTAAAAGCAGCTACTGTGTTAAAAGCAGCGACAGTGTTAAAAGCAGCAGTATTGGAGGTAAATGACACTTCATGAATTATTATTTCTGGGTAAAATCATAAACTACTGCAAAAAATCGATATCTGTACCATGGGAACTTTATCTGGATGCTGATTGGTCTTTTTATATTCAGCTGTGGTTGATGTGAATACTGCTCCTTGTGATAGTAACAGGTATGTAAAAACACAACATAGAGAATGTTAAATCATAGGAAATTTTAATAAACTGTATTGACTAAATTGTGCCATGTATCATCTTTAGTACTTTTTTTTTTAAATAAGAAATTTAAACAAGACGCTTGACTTGAAGGGAAAACTATCTAGGTTTCATTGAGAGTAATTTACGCCTACTTAAAGACAGATTGCCCTACATGTAATAGCTACATACAAAAATGTTATAAAACTGTCCTTGGTTTTACAATGATAAATGAAAAACATAAAAATTCTTCAATCGAACAAGGCATGCAAGGATTTTTTTCATGTCATTTTTTTTGTTTTTGTTAAACAGTGAGAGCAAAATAACCTACTGAAATACAAAGAGAGAAGCTGAATGAGCAAGCCACTGATGGAGAAGGGGAGCTTTCACAGAGCCAGTGTTTTCCCCATCCCATCTCCACCTGATGTCGATCAAAACATACCATTGGTGATTTAGTAAACGAATAAATAAACAAAGGGAAAAATTTAATATGCTTGTGCACATGCACCAGTTACTTTGTGTACAATAAAGGAATGAGGAAGGGGAAATGAAATAAAGAGAAAACTATACTGTAGTTGTCAGGAGGTGGTGGAATCAAACTGTGGTTTTCTAATCGAGAATGGATTCTTGGTCGGCTGGAAGAGAGTTCTGGAGGAAAGGAGCAGGCTCCCTTAGAAGATGCCTCCTGTCTGCTGCTGGAACACATCAATTGTATCTTCATCCTCCATTTCCAACTGTGCAGGTGTGTCTGTTTCATTGATTGGCTGTCTGTCGAATCAAATCAGATCTGACTCATTGACAAACCCTGTTCACAATAGGCTTCCATTAGCTTACTAAGTGGGTGTGCCTCTGAATCTTAAAGTGCACCACAGAACCATCCTGCCCTACCACCTTCAAGTTAATCTGATCATTGTTCTCAGTCTTGACTCCTCCCTTGAGTTTTTTGTTGGCCAGGGTGAATGCTGAAGTCTTCTCAAAAGAGGTACCAGGTCCGCACCAAACGAGCACACAGGCAGCTGCAGGAACAGCAGGAGGAGGTGGCAGTGGTGGAGGAGGGAGAGCCATCTTTTGTATTATTAAAGCTATGGTTATATATTATTTTCATTAGCCAACCATCCCATGACAATGGATCATGTAGAAGAACGTTAAGAAAAGATAGTGAGGATTTTTTATGGTATGGTTTTACTTCAATGACAGCAGGAACTGAGAAACTACAATGTCTTACTTGTTGTGAAGTTCTATTAGTTGAATCTATGAAGCTGAACAAACTAATATGCCATTTTGATAGCAAATATCTGAGCTTTGCTGGCAAAGATACCAACTATTTTAAAAGCAAAGCTGGTGATGAACTCAAGAAAGCCAGACTTGACACTGGTGGCAAGTACCACAAACAAAACGTAGCAGTCATTGAAGTTTCATATTTGGTGGCACTCAGAATCACCAGCGCTATGAAACCCTACACCATTGCTGAGGATTCACTGTTGCCAGGGGCCAGTAAATTGTTCGAGTTATGATCAGAGATGAATTTGTTACAAAATTGAGCACAATTTTCTTATCAAATGACACTGCCTGCAGAAGAATAGCAGACAAGGCTGCTGATATTCTTGATCAGATAATCCAGGAAAGTAAATCTGCTCCACTTCCAATATTTAGCATCCAGCGTGATGAATCTACAGACGTTGCAAACTGTTCACAGTTACTGTTTACCTGAGGCATATTAATGATGGCGACTTTAAATATGAGTTTCTTTTTTTGCAAACCTCTTAAAATGGCAACTACTACACGTGATGTATTTGATAGTTGGTTCATTCTGAAAGAGCATAAGATCTCTTGGGAAAAGGTTAGTGGTGTTTGCAGATGATGCTCCACTATGCTAGGATGTCAATCTGAATTTCAATGTTTGGTACTGAGTCACCGAAAGTCACCGGAACTCACTGTATAACTCATCAGAAAATATTAGCAACAAATACACGGCCAAAAGAGTTACAAGAAGTAATGAGAAGCATCATAAATTCTGTCAATTTTGTAAAGGCGAGCACTTTAAATAGTCTACTGCTTTCGCAACTGAAGTGAGACGGTTGTCCAGAGGAAAAGTTTTAAAAGGTGTTTTTGAGCATGGTGATGAACTCAAAACGTTTTTTATCAGAAAACATGACCGCAGTTCAAAGCATTTTGCAGCGATAAAAGTGAAATACAGAAAATAGTTTGATTGCCATCTTTGCCATCTTGAATGAGTTACAATTTATTACTGCAAGGACAAAATGCAACATGCCTTGATTTGTCTGAAAATATCTGATCATTCCAAAGGAAACATCAGCTTTGGGGGAAAAAATTGAATGAAAATAAAATTTACCAAAAAAATAATAAAAAGAAAATAAAATTTACATGCCTACCCTATCTGTTTTCTTTGAAGAACATGACACTGAACCAGACAAAAGGATTACAATTTCTGTGAAAGAACACTTGCATATGCTTGCAGATGAAATTTCATCGTACTTTCCAAATCTACCCGACACCTCATTTGCACTTGCCAGAAGCCCATTTACAGTCAAAGTTGAAGATGTTCCTGAGATAGCACGAGACGTTTATTGAACTAACAGCGATGCAGCGAGAACTGATTTCTCTACAATGCCAGTTACAAAATTCTGGATCAAGTGTTTGCAGTCAGGTCCTGTTCTGTCTGAGACTGTGTTGCACCTTTTTCTTCCATTTCCAACAACTTATCTTTGTGAAACAGGGTTTTCCAGCTTGTTTGTTATCAAGTCTAAATAAAGAAGTAGATTTGTTGTGGAAGATGATCTTGTGCTCTTGCAAAGACTGTCTGGAGAATTTCTGATCTAGTGAGAAAGAAACTATCTCAACCCTCTGGCTTTTTACGCACACTGTCGCAAAATGTAGCAATGTAGTTCACTATTGTTATATTAAGACTGTTACTCATGCTACACCATGCTTCAAGACAAAATTTCATTTATTTATAATTAGAAATCAGTATTTCTCAAGATATAATTACCTATTTTTGTGATTAATCACTATGCTTTAAATATGTTCAATTTGTAAACTAAAAATATATCCTACATATCAGATGTTTACATTATAATTCACAACAGTAGCAAAATTACAGTTATGAAGTAGCAACAAAAATGATTTTAAGATTGGGGATCACCACAACATGAGGAACTCTATTCAAGGGTCATGGCATTAGGAAGGTTGAGAACCAAGGCTGTAGTAGGACACACTATGACCCCATTTTGTAAATAAAGGAGTGAACACAGAGCAATGAGGTTACTTGCCCAAGATTAGAAAGCAGTGTCAGGAGTTGAAACCAAGTGTTCTGACTCTAATGTTCTATCTTGAAATACTGGTCTAGCACCCTACCTTCAGTGACAAATACTCATCTTATTCTGAATATTTATTCATGCTGACTAGAAAACTACATATCTCCTAAGAATAATGTCGGCTTTTCAACTCCACTGATGATTCACTAATAAATAAAAGAAACTCCTTTTTTTATTGTTTGTCAGTTTTCCCTGTAGCACTAGAATTACTTACTACTACTCCCTTCCAGAAGGGTACCCCAGTGGCAGTTGCTACATTTGTCACTATTAATGGAAAGGTTGGCAATTTGAATCCACTTAGCTACTCTGTAAGAGAAAAATATGGCAGTTGGTTTCCATAAAGATTGATAGTGTATATGGATTATGTGCCAAATAAGACAGTTCAAAACAAAAATAATGTATAGCCTTATAAACCTCTGAGGCAGTTTTAGTCACAATCGACTTGAGAGTAATGAGTTTGGTTTTATACTTCCCATGCCTATCGCAGTAAGTACTAACTGCTTAAAAAACGCTGAAAACTTATTGCTGAAAAGGTGATCAAATCATGGATCAAATGATAGCAACTCAAAAGATTAGCTAGGAATCTTGGAGTAGTAAGCTTATGCTAGTGAGGAATAACTCAGAAAAGTATGGTAAGAATGGTTGCTTAATTCAAAAAGTATGTGTCAATAAATTATATATACAAACTGCTGAGTTAGTAGTTTATATTTACCTCTACACATTCTCACAAACAAAATATAGAAAATTTACAGAAAACAGAGAAATACCAGTAAACATCATTGTAGAAAAAAAAAGCCAGGATCTCAGTATTTTCCCAAAATCATTAACTTGAAAAAGTGCTAACTTACTTCTTCAGCAGACATGTGAAATCGTAAAGCATTAGGCAACACACTGCCATATTCCCACCTAAGTGCACGAATCCGCAGTAACCGGTCATACCTAGGACATTGAGAGAGTATTAGCATACAAACAAGCAGGAAATCAGACATTGTTCTATCAGTAAGGACTCAAGGATCTTATCAACTAAACTGTCATTTGTGGATTTTTTTTTTTTTTTAAGATTCTGATGCAAATAGATCTACTCTAAGAAGACATCTTTGGGACTACCAGAAATTGGGAATAGGAACTGGGCTGATGCCCCTAGCACTGTTCATTGTCGTAACTGTGATGGTGACACAGCAGTAATGTGGAAAAAGATCAGAAAGGCCCTTATTTCTTAGAGATGTATCCTAAAGTATATAGTGGTAAAATGTTATCTGATGTTTAGTACTTAGTTTTAAGTAGCCTAACATACATATGTCATAAATTATGGAAAATGTATTGTTAAATTTATGACAACTCCAGGAGCTTCACTATATTATTCTCTCTGCTTTCAAGAATAGTGCAATCTTTTACAATACAAATTTTAAACTGGAAAAACGAAATTAAAATGCTTACATTAAATCAAACTTAAAAGAAATAACTCACTGCCACATGGAATTGTTTGACTCATACTGACACTGTAAGGACAGGATAGAAGCGCACCAGTGAGTTTCCGAGATTGTAACTCTTTTTTAAGAGTAGAAAGCCTCATCTTTTCCCCGCAGAACAGCTGGTGGTTTTGAAATGCTGTTTCTGGTTAACAGTCCAGCGCATAAACACTGAAAACACTCTCACTTCCATCAAGCCAATGCTGACTCATAGCAAACCCCTGTGGGTTTCCGAGATTTTAATTATTTACAGGAATAGAAACACGGCCTTTTCCCCTCGGAACTACTAGTGGTTTTGAACTGTGGACCATGTAGATCACAGCCCAACAAGTAACCATGCTACCAGGGCTCCATGCATAACCACAGAGATAAATAAATCTGAGATCTGTTGCTATCAACCAGAAACTTAATTGAGAAACCCCATGGAAAACTCTTCTTTGTTTCCTGCTACTACAAGTAAAATCACAGCAGCTTACAAGTATGCAATAGTGCAGCGTCGATTTCTTAACAAAGAACAGTGCCGAAATTTGATGGTTGGTATCAAATTGCTTCTTCCGTCTGATTTTGCTTCATTACTAGGAAGAGAATTAAAGAGAAAATGGAGAAATACACTGCAGAACAACAAAAATTTTAAGTTTTATTGACATGTAACAATTCACATCAAACAATTCAATAGTTATTAAGAATTGTACAAAAAACTGTACAATTACCACTACAATCAATTTTAGAACATTTTCTTATTTCTTGTACTCATTGTTATTAGCTTCCTGTTTCCCACCAACCACCCCTACAATCCCCACAAGAAACCATTAAATCCAGTTCCTGGCACTACAGAACCAAAAAAATTAATTTTTCCATGATATTTTTCAAAGGACTGATACACGTACACATTTTTACCTATTTGTACGTAACAGTTTACCTAAGCAAATTGTGCTGCTTCTACTTCAGAACTTTTATTTACACATTACAAGGTTAAAGTAAGAAAAAGCCAAGTTAACTAACTTGTCAATGCAATGATACTATAATAATTTAATCTCCTTTAACCATTTGGTATTGTACAGTTTTGCACACTGATTGCTTTCTATTATTTCAAAAGACAAGTGTCCTATTTGTTCACTGAGGTAAGAGAAAACCTGACATCATGGCCCGAAGAAGGTGGTCTTACATGATGTTTCTATTGTATGAGCACTCCGCTTCTAGGAGCACTTCCGAATCCTCACCACACTACTGTAGCTGGACATGGAGTCAGCAGTTTATTCATTCAACAAATATTTGCTATTTCCCATCTATATTTTTTACTATACTTTAGGGTTTTTTCATATACAGAGGAAGTAGTTTCACCCTATAAAATGCACATCTTCTTAGACACTTGATATGGATCACATTTTAAAACCAGAAGAACAAAAGGAGTAAGTATCTACTTTAGCATTTTAAAGCAATTAGATGAATATAAAAAGGGTCCACCATGCTTTGTTCCACATAATGCACTAGGCCCTGAAAACAGGAAAAATGCACACCCTGTGCTGTTAGGTTTTTCTATCTGCTGTCACTCTATGGGTACCAGATTATGGTCTACATTGTACAAACTAAGCACAAATACACCTAATACCAAGTACTTAAAAACATACATCAAATGTCCTAAAAAAAAATCACATTTATAGGTGGGTAAATAAAAAGATTTCTTTTGATATATAATTTAACCAGACATTGCTTACAGTGATTGTTTTCTCAGAAGGACATCAGGAAGATGGGGGACAAAAATTTAAAACAAGAATTTACAAGTGTTATGAATACAAGAAAGTAGTTCAAAGTGGAACACATCCTGGCCCACCAAGCCCTGAGGACGATATTTCCACTCAGAGAAGTCAAAGCACAGAGAGGACCATATGGCCAGTCCACTATGAGACACGATGTACCTCACTGACCCATAGTGCTACCAGGGGACAACACTGGAAACACAGTGTGGGAACTGTGCCCAATCTGACCCCATCACACTGAGGCAAAACACTAAGAGCCATGCAACAGAACAGCAAAGGAAGCAGAGCAAAGAAGTCTTGAGGGAGTACAAAAAATAGACTTTGGGGCCAGAGTGTGCCACCCCATCAGACTCAACTGGAAAACACTCCTAAAGGTCAACAAACAGACCTTGAACTATTTACAGGCTTTTCTTTTTTTTGTCTTTTTTTGGTTTTCTTTTGTTGCTTTGTTTTGCTCTGTCTTGTTTTTTGTGCATATTATTATCTCTGCAATTCCATCTAGAAAAAATAGGCGGGATAAACAATCTGAAGGAGAAAACAACGGACTGCTGGTTCTGGGGAGATATGGGAGCAGGGGAGGCGGGGGTGGGGGGAAAGGAAGTGGGTGTTAACAAACCTAGGGACAAGGGAACAATAAGTGATTCAAAATCAATGGCCAGGAGGGTGCAGGAGGCCTGGTAGGGCTTGATCAAGAGCAGTATAACCTAGAGGAATTACTGAAATCCAAATGAAGACTGAGCATGATAGTGGGACAAGAAGAAAGCAAAAGGAAATAGAGGAAAGAATTAGGAGTCAAAGAGTATTTAAAGGTCTAAATACAGGTGTGTACATGCCAATATTTATATATGATGATGGAGAAGTAGATCTAATGTGCATGTATTTATAGGTTTAGTATTAAAGGACATTGGGACTCTACTCAAATACTCCCTCAATGCAAGAACACTTTGTTCTATTAAACTGGCATTCCATGATGCTCACCTTCCCTACATGATTGCTGAAGACAAAACAGGTGCATAAGCAAATGTGAAAAAGAAAGCTGATGGTACCAGCTATCAAAAGATATGGCCTCTGGGATCTTAAAGGCTTGAAGATAGAGACCCACATGGATGAAGCACACTAGCCTGTGTGATCACGAGGTATCTATAGGAACAGGTACCAGTCATCAAAGAACAAAAAAAATCATCATTGTGAATGAGGGGGAGTGCGGAGTGGAGACTCAAAGTCCATCTGTAGGCAAGTAGACATCCCTTTACAGCAGGGTCACAGGGAGGAGACGAGCCAGTCAGTGTGCAGTATAACACTGATGAAACACGCAACTTTCCTCTAGTTCTTTAATGCTTCCTCCCCCAATTATCATGATCTCAATTCTACCTTACAAATCCGGGTAGACCAGAGGCTGTACACTGATACAGATAAGAGCCGGAAACACAGGGAATCCAGGGCAGATAAACCCCTCAGGATCAATGAGTGCAGCAATACCAGGAGGGTAAGGGGAAGGTGGGGGAGAAAAGAGGAACCAATGATCCACATATAACCCCCTCCCTGGGGGTGGAAAACAGAAAAGTGGGTGAAGGGAGATATTGGACAGTGTAAGACATGAAAAAAATTTTATAAATTATCAAAGTTTTGTGAGGTAGGGAGGGAGGGAGAAGAAGGGTAAAAAATGAGCGGATACCAAAGACTCAAGAAGAAAGAAAATGTTTTGAGAATGATGATGGCAACAAATGTGCTTGACATAATAGATGGATTTATGGATTGTGCAAAGAGTTAGTTATACAAGTCCCCAATAAAATGATTTAATAAAATAAATAAACCTAACCAAACTCACTACCAAAAAAAAAATTTCTTGTATCCATTGCTGGTAGGAATGTAAAATGGTATCGCTAATGTAGGTAGTAGTGTCGCAGCTCAACAAAAATCTGGTCTACTACACCCAGATTTGAAAAGACATGCAAACAGACTTGTACACCAACATTCCTTGCTATACTATTTGCAATGGGTGAAGATAAGAACCACCTAATGCCCATGAATAGGAAAATGTGATATATATGTGTACACACTACTGCTGCTGCTGATGTTACTCAGCCAATCGGAGAAATGAAGAATTGGCACAATCTACAATATGGATGGGACTCGATGTCATTAAACTAGTGAAAGAAGTCAACCACAGCACGGGACTTGGTTTCAATCTCTTGCCACCAAGAACAGTGGCCCAGAACTACCAGTCTGTTTTAATGCTTCTTTGCTTTTATGGCAGGTGTGGCTCTGCTGTTGTAAATATTATTGGAACGTTTGCCCTATCACCAACTCCTGTTGTTTCTGTAAATAGTGCTCAGTCACTTAAAGGTTTAATTTACACAAGTCAACAATTCATGTATTGCAGTTCACAGCTGGCCCATACTTGTATAATTTCCCTTTCTCGACAATGTTCTAAATTCTGTAACATTGGCTAAACTAATGACACCATCAAAGTGTACCGGCTACACATTAGACTCCTAAGTGAAACATCAGCAGTTTAAAGTCACCAGCCAAGTCTGTGGGGGAAGGATGAGGCTTTTTACTCCTGTGATGATGTGCAGGCTGGGAGACTCACAGGACAGTTCTACCCTGCCCTATAAAGTTGTCATGAGTCAGCAAAGGGATGATAATTGATAATGTTCTGTAACATAAAATGACAATGATGTCTCTTAGGTGAACCAGAGTCATTTATAAACCATGAGTGGATTTTAGGCTTGTACTTAATTCTAGTCCCAATCTAAGAACAGCTAGTTCTTATGACACGGTCCTGCTTGGTGGTTGCCCTCATGAAGAAATCACTGAAGATATGAGTCTACAGCAAAATGTGGTGAAGAACCTAGATGGTGCCCAGCTATTAGAAAAAATAGTGTCGGGGATTTTAAAGGTTTGTTTTCAAACAAGCAGCCATCTAAGTGGGGTGTCACATGGAAGGAGCACATCAGCCTGTGTGAACATAATCCAAATCTAAAGGCTGGAATGATATCAAAGCTTAAATTGTGAACAATTGGTTTGTAGAAGGCTATGGTTGTCAGTGGAAGCCCAAAATCAATTTAGAGGGTCCACAAAGAGATCAAGCCTCTTGTGAATTCCCTCTCGTTATAGCTGAGGGATGTGAAGAGCTCTATTATCAGACACTGTAAATCAATATGTCAGACATAGATCAAAATGCAGTATATCTTATTTGATTTTCCTTTGGACCCACTTTAAAGCTGTTTCAATTTTAAAAAAAAGTGAAGGGAAAATACTCATGAAGCAAACCCATGGAGCCTCACTGTGACCATGGACGAGGGGTGGAGGGCCTCGCTAGTATGCAGAGCGCAGTGGATTCCTGCGGATGCGGTTAGGTTCAAACTCAGCACCCCACCATTTGCTCTCCCTTATGAGCCATCTAAATGTGTTCTAGTTCTTAAGATACTTGTAGCTTTCTTTTGACTGAGGCTTTTGTTTTACTTTCATAGTCTTGTTAGTGTTGTTTTTATTGTTTTCACTGTTTTTCTGTATATAAAATCCAAGATAGGTAAATCAGAGGCAGTAACTGGATTCATGGTTCCTTGGGGCAGGGCAGGGGAGGTGGGGAGGAAATGGGGAGCTAATAACAATGAGTCCAAGAATGAAGAAAATATCTAAACCTGATTATGGTGATGATTCTACAACGATATGTGAATTATATACCAATAAAACTGTTAAAAAGTCCATCACAAATTATATAATTAAATGGTTCAATCATATTAAGAAGAGTTGTACAATCATTACCACAATCGAATTTAGAACATTTTCTTCCTTCTTGTACTCACTGTTATTATTGTACTCACTTCCTTCAAATCGCCCCGGCCACAACTCAGGAACCATTAATCAAGATATTGTCTCAATAGATATACCTACCCTAGATTTCATATACACTAAAACATTTAAAAACAGCAAAAAACCTACTAAAAATAACAAAGTAAAACAAAAGTATCCCAACTGAAAAGATAGAAAATATAAAAAACTAAAATCAATTTAAAATGGGTCAAAAAGGAGATCAATGGATATGGTGCTAAATTTTAAAGGAATTGCATCTGCAATAATCCACTTTCCAATGCACTCTGCATAACAGCAAGGCTAACCACAACACTGGTCTATGCTCAGAGAGGACTCACAGAGCTTTATCCATACATATTTCCCCTGCACTTTGTTTTTACTGAAGTAAAATGGGTCAAAACAGAGGTCAAATGATATCATGCTTTATTGTAATCATCTCTATAACACTCTCTGTCTGATAGCAAGACTACTGACATCCTTCAACTGAGTCAGAGAGGATTCACCGGAATCTTAAACCACTTATGTGGAACTTGCAAATGATTTTGGATTTCCACTGTCATCCATATCCTTCTGCAAATCAGGTGTTCACAATTTAAGCTCTAATACTGTTCCCTCCTTCATATTTGAGTTTTAATTATTCACACTCCTCTGGTCACAAAGGCTGATGTGCTTCTTCCATGTGGACTTAGGTGACATTTCACTCAGAAGGCTGCTTGTTTAAAAATAAGACCCCCATGCGCCATTCTTTCTAAAAATCATACCATCTAAATTTCTTTACTACACTTTGCTATAGCATCCATATCTTCAGTGAGCATCAAAAAGGGCCAAGTCACAAGAACTAATTCTCATATTGGGCTAGAATTAAATGCAAGTCTAAATCCCATTCATGTTATCTATGGTTTACGTACATCTCTGGTTAATCTTAAGAGATATCATTGTAATTTTATATTAGAGAACATTATCAATCATCCCCTGGGGCACATGGCAATTCTATTGATAGTGTGAACTTTTTGATTAAAGAATCTATAAACGAATGCTGATCAAAAGGGAAAAATTCAAAATTGAATTTCAAATTACCAAGAACTCTAGACTTTCTAGAGCCACGTAAACTGGAAAAACCCAAGTCCTAAAATAATCCTTAAACCAAAAATATCCTCCAAAGTGGGTCACTCCACAAAGAGGTGGGATATGGGATAAGACCATCCACCTGAGGGTCTACACCAAGACAAGGCTGGGGCAAATCCCCACAGAAATGAAAGAACCTTGCCAGGAAATCAAGTTTAGGCCAGGGGAGAGGAACATCACTGATAGTTCTGTTGGCGAGCATGGTAGGTGATTGGGGAGAAATATCCTCACATTGGGAAGGGGTGCTAAACAATGATTGTAGGGAACCTATAGGGACAATGGTCCAGATTTTATGTTCCTGGGTAAACTCTACAAATATGTCTCTAGCCAAAGCTCAATAAAACATGCCATGGACTAAACACCAAGATGTCACTGGATGCTGACCTTGTGGTACGGTAAACCTTGTGGTCAGCATGGCATAACTCGGGCTACACAAGAGCTTAACACAGAGGCCCAGCAGAATGAACTGAGCCTGGCCTCAAAGGTGCCTGTACCCTTGGACTGAGGACTGGGGTGCTTAGATAGAAGAGGAAGCAGAGTGGCTGCCCTGGACCTGTGGAAATGATGGTCATTGGACCTTGGGGGGAACCCCATTTGGTTGGAGTCCATCAAAAGGGACTCAGAATCACCATATATTTAGTACCTTGATGCTCCCCTCTCAGTGATATGACTGGCTTTGATCTGTTGGGCAGAGATTTAAACTTGGAAAATTGATCCAGGATGTTTCCCCTGGCATCGATCCCCCCTGCTTAGGGTAAACAGAATTCAACTGAATATGAGATCTAACTGTGTGGAGCAACAACTCATGGGTTTCGGCTCAAGTTAGAACTGTACTTGCAGACTCCTCAAACCTACAGCAGAATGATGTGTCATCGGAAAACTTGATGGTGTTGCCAGTGCAATCATCTTATACTCCAGGGGGAATGATTGACAATGTGTTACTTTTCTGTTTCTATGGGGGTTTTTCCCTGCCTTTCATTTGCTGGTTTTGTTTGTGTTTGTCTTTAGTTGTCTGCTAGTTGTTTTGTTGCTGTTGGTGGGGTAGTTGGTCTTACAGGGTATTAATTTGTCATAGTATGGCTGTCAAAGTAAACCCGAGCTATGCATATCCCAGGGACAAGCAGATGGATTCTGGCCCCAATTTAACTTTAGTCCCAATCCAAAGACAGTTAGTTTGGATAACATGGCCTTGCCCACCTCATGTAATGATCACTGAAGATAAGGGTGCTACAGCTAAGTGTGGTGAAGAAAACAAATGGTGCTCACTATCAATCGGAATAGTGTGTGGAGTCTTAAATTCAAACAAGTAGTCATCTAAACGAGGAGTGAACTATGTCCACAAAGAAGAAGCACACCAGCTTGCGTGACCCAAAGGCACGCAAAACAAAATTCAAAAATGACAAAGGGAAAAGTATCAGAGCCCAAATTTCGAAGACCCAATTTATAGAATGCTATAGAAGATAGGGGGGGCCCAAACCCATCTGCAGAGTATCTAGTCAGATTAAGCCACCAGCAGATCCCCTCTAGTCACAGGAAAGTGTCTCGAACAGCTTTTCTATCAGATAGAGATCATTGTAAGTGTGATTATGCTGGAATGAACTGGATACATGGTCAGATGACCTCCCTTCTAACCTGAACTTGTTCTTGGTCAGTGGTTTTCAACCTTCCTAATATACATTTACTACAGTCCCTCATATTGTGGTGACCCCCCCAACCACAAAATTATTTTTGTTGCTACTTCATAACTGTAATTTTGCTACTGTTATGAATCGTCATGTAAAATCTGATAAGCAGGATGTATTTTCATTGTTACAATTTGAACATAATTAAAGCATAGTGATTAATCACAAAAACATTTTCTATTGTGAAAGACTAATTTCTAACTACAAATGAAATTAATTTTATTGTAAAGCATAGTGTAGCATGGGTAACAGTTTTCACGCCAGTTACTCGTATGTGGGCATATCTGCATATGGGCAGCCCTGCCTAGAGACAGCTAGAGGAACAGTGTCTTGGTTCCTAAGACCATTGGAAATGTGTTTTCAGGTCTTAGGTGACTCCTGTGAAAGGGTTGTTTGACCCCCAACGGGTCGTAACCAACAGGTTGACAACTGCTGTTTAGGTGAGAGCATTTCTTGCTTGTTCTAAGACAAGGTGGTCTTTTCTTTCTTACTCATTATTTGTAATTTTATCTCTAAAGAATTGATTGTGCTAATGATTATGTAAGTCTTCTTGATATGACTGAACTATTGAATTGTGTGATATATGTGGATTAAGTACCAATAAAACTGTTTTTAAAAAGGCTCAGAAACCCACACAGGCAGTCTATGTCTATCCTGTCCCATAGGGTCACTATGAGTCGGCATTGACTCAATGGCAGTGAGCTTGGTTTGTTTTTTGACCAAATCACAGGGCACTATTACTTTGTCTTACAGCTCAAATTCTTCACTGTGCCAAATCCCAGGCTTAACTTTTACTATCTGTAAATCTAGAAACCTTTTGAGCTTTCTGCAGCACTAGTTCTGTATAAACTCCACTCCAACTATGAATAATCTCTACTGCGCCGATACTCAAACCAAACTCTGCCAGTGAGTTGATTTCCACCCAAAGCAGTTCTACCCATAGGACAGGGTAGAACTGCCCCTCTGGATTTTTAAGACTGTCACTTTATAGGAGTAGAAAGCTTCATCTTTCCTCCTCAGAGTAGCTGATGGTTCCAAACAGCTGATCTTGCAGTCAGCAGCCCAACATGTAGCTATCATGTTGTCTATTGTCTATACTGCCTACTATATATTGTCTATTCTTTTTACTCAATGCATTAAAACATCTATTAATTTTTTTAAAAAGTAAAATGTATGTATTCCACTTTGTTAGTGCTTTTATTCACTTGTATCTCAATTTGGGTCTATCCTAATTCTGTCATATCAATCAACCAAAAAATATGCATTAAAGCACCCAAAATGCAGATATAACAATAAGCAAT
Source organism: Tenrec ecaudatus (assembly GCF_050624435.1). Lineage (NCBI taxonomy): Eukaryota > Metazoa > Chordata > Mammalia > Afrosoricida > Tenrecidae > Tenrec > Tenrec ecaudatus. The sequence goes on along the minus strand of NC_134541.1, from coordinate 79,965,067 downwards.
ATTAAGTCCTTTAGAGCTGGGCTAAATTATATAGTTAGAATATAATCAGGTGCACAGAGATTAAAAAAAACCCAAATATGATGCAAAATCAACTAGCTAATATTTCTAATTAATTCTTACCTCTGATAACTTAAAAAAAATCTTATGAAAACTTACACATCGGATTGGTTTTGTTCATATAAAGCCTTCATCTCCTCCAGAATTTGTCTGAGTCCATCCTCCTGGAATATATAAACTGCTTTTGATATATATCCATGGATTCCCCAATGCATTCAATTAATCCCCTAAGTCTATCTGTACTACATTTATCCTCAATTTATATATATAATTTATTTAAAATCCATAGCCATTGCATAAATTCTGGCTATTTATGTACCTATATCAAAAATAAAGGCTTAATCGAGCATGAAAGTACACATTTTCACTGCAAAAACAACAAATACAAGTTTTAAAATATTTCTCCCAATTTTTTCCCCCAAAGACACAGTTTTGGTTTGTACTGCAAGAAAAGAAAGGCCAAAGGAATTTTTCCTACCATCTACCTTAAGATAGAAATTTTTCACTTAGACAAATAAAATGTTTTAATTCTAAAATTCATAAATGTTAATAAGATAGTTGACCATTTGAAAAGAAGTAACATCACATATTCTTTCAGCCAAAATACAGTCTTGGGTTCAACCAACCCTGTAGCCAATTATATGTTGAAAATATTTGATGATGATGAATAGCCTTGTTTACTCTTGATGTCATTTATTACCCATTTCATCTCCACAATTCTAAAAGTTACAAGTCCTGCTAGTCTTCAATCACTTAAAAAACTCATTTATCAATATCTTTAGAATTGAGTTTAAATCATCCACATTTCTCACCACTAGCTCATCTCTCTGCCTCCATTAGTTCTTCTCTTCTGATGCATTTTCCATATTGCCAATAACCAAAACCACTTCCATTAAGTACATTTTGATTAAATGACCCTATAGGACGGAGAAAATTGCTCCCTATGGTTTACACAGCTGTAAATCTTTACAGAAGCGGCTATCTTTCTCCCTTAGAATGGCTGGTGTGTTTGAATTGCTGACCATTAGGCTAGCAGCCCAATGCATAACTCCAGGCCTCATTTTACTGCCAATAAGTACTCCAAAATATAAAAACATCCCGCCACACCCCTACCTGAAAACCTCTACTTGATTCCAAATGCCTGTGGAATAATGCCGAAGTTTTTCTAATCCTAGAACCCACCACTGACATCTCCATACATAACCTTTCCAGTTGTGATCATGAGTCTTAAGCCATTGTTTATCACCTGCCTGTGTGAGGGCTAATACTTCATACAAGGCTCGAACACCCACTCCCAACCCCCCAGTAGCATTTCTCTTTATGCTCCCATCTACGCAACACCAGTTTCACTTACCACATTGCATTCTATTCACTTGTGTTTCTTGGTCTTCTCACTGACATCTACCTAGTTGCTGCCCTATGATTGTTTACTACGATGCTTAAACGTACAGGCTCTTGAGCCAGACTTCCAGGGTTCAAGCTCTAGCTCTGCTCTTTACTGGCTATATCACCACTGACAAATCTCCTAACTTCAATTCTCCATTCACATGTTTGAGGTGGGGGGAGACAGCTCAGATCTCACACAATTATGAGGAGAGACAATTGCAAGCTAAGTGCTGAACATCATTCCTACTTCCATGTTATTGTAGTGAACAAATAATCATAATAGTAACAATACGACTGTTAGCACTATTATTATTTCTTGTAGAAACAGCATACAGGGACTCAGCCCTGAGTGTGTCAGGTACAGTTCCTCACTACACCATGAGCTCTGTACCATCATCATGCCCATTTTTGTTGGTGAGAACACTGGATGCACAGAAAGCCTGAGTCCACAGTGATCGAACAGAGTATGAATCTCAGTCTGGCACCAGAGGCCTACTTCATCATCACATTTTGCTCACTGAGTGCGTGCGCGCACACTAACGCGCATAAAACGCTAGATCCAATAAAAACCACTGGTTCTGTGGGTTTCTGAGGCTGTGAATCTTTAAAAGAACAGAAAGCTTCCAGCTTTCTTCGGCAGAATGGAGGTGGATTCGAATTTACTTTAGTTCGTATTAGGCAACCTTTTACTTGGCTAAGCAAAGGAAAAGCAACAAAGCTAAAAATGAAGCAAAACGGAAGGAAGTAGACTTTGAGGAAGCGCAATTGCTGAGTTGTACAGTAACTTCCTTCTTTCTCCCACAGTAACCTTTTGTTATGCTGTTACTTTCCCTTCCGGAACTTGGCTCACACCCTCAGGGGATTCTGAAGCAAACCGCGAAAAGAGCAGCCCAGGGGAGATCCCGCTCACCCTCCATCCCCTTTCAGCCAAGCTCCCCGGACCTCCATCCCGCCCTCTGCCGTCCAGCCCCTCACATTAAAGGCGGGCAGCTGCCCTTCTGGCGTGTGGTGCAGTTCGCGGACCACCTCCGTCGCCTTTTCACAGAACATGGCGGGTAGACCTGGTACCGGGACCTCCTTGTCGGCCGCCCACTTGACCGAAGAGTCTGCGGGCTCCCTGCAGCCTAGTTCGCGCCGCGCTTATTAGCGCAGGTCTAGGAAATCGCCTGCGCTTTGGCGGTAAAAATCCCCAACCAATGGGAAGGCAAGGACGCAGGTTGCGTGGCTACGGTGGTTGCAAAGGGACAATTCCATACGCGGTACGGAAATATGACCGGAAGTGGGGAGGCGGTGACCGGTGCCTTCTTCCGTTGGAAGGCGGCCCTCCGGAAAGAGTCCTTGGGGTTCCATTTGACTTTATCCGTGAGGAGAGACGAATTTTCCAATACTAATCTGAGCACATAGTTTAGGGAGCAGCATAGCTTGGAATAGATGTACCGCCCACACCCCCCGAAACTTCCTCTTTTCCCTTTTTAAAAAATAAAAATCATTCTATTGAGGGCTCATATAACTATCCATATGTACATACATTGTGTCACGCTTATTTGTACATTTTTGCCATCATTCTCAAAACATTTGCTTTCTCCTTACTCCCTTTATATCAGCTCCTCACTTTTTCCCCTGCTTCATGGAACCTTGATCATTTATCAATTATTTTGTCATGTCTTACAGTGCCCACATCTCCCTTCATCCACTTTTCTGTTGTGCAACTCCATGGAGGGGGTTATATGTAAATCCTTGTAATCAGTCCCCCCCCCCCCTTTTTAAATCATTTTATTGGGGGCTTGTACAACCCTTATCACAATCAATACATCATTCCATTGTGTTTAGGACATTTGTGCATTTGTTGACCTCATCATTCTCAACACATTTCCTTTCTAATTGAGCCCTTGGTATCAGCTCCTTGTTTTTCTATCTCCCTCCCTACCCCCTCCCTCCTAAACCCTTGTTAATATTGATAGGTTTAGAATTAAGGTAGCAGATGGACATTGGACCTCCACTTCTTTTCTCCCTCAATTGCAAGAACACTTTGTTCTATTGAACTGGCATGCCGTGATGCTCACCTTAAAAGCTTGAAAATAAACAATCCGCGATCTAGCTCAGAAACAGCAAAGCCCACGTGGAAGAAGCACACCAGCATGTGTGATCACGAGGTGTTGAAGGGATCAGGCATTAAAGAACAAAAAAAATCACATCATTGTGAATGAGGAAGGGTATGGAGTAGGGACGAGGCCAAAACCCATCTGAAGGAAAGTGGACATCCCCTTACAGAACGGTTGTGGGAAGAGAAGAGGTGTTCAGGGTGCAGTGGAGCAACAATGAAACATACAGCTTTGCTCTAGTTATTTTCTATTTATTTATGTATTTGTTTGTATCATTTTATCAGGAGCTTGCACATCTCTTATCACAACCCATACATACATTGTGTCGAGCACATTTCTACATTTGTTGCCATCATTATTCTCAAAACCTTTGCTTTCTACTTGAGCCCTTGGTATCAACTCCTCATTTTCTCCAACCCTCCCCGCTACCCCCTCCCTCATGAACCCTTGATAATTTATAAATTATTATTTTGTCATATCTTACACTGTCCGACATCTCCCTTCACCCACTTTTCTGTTGTCCTTCCCCCAGGGTGGAGGTTATGTAGATCCTTGTAATCGGTGCCCCCTTAATACCCCACTTTCCCTCCACCCTCACGGTATAGCCATTCTTAGCACTGGTCCTAAAGAGAGCGTCGACCTGGATTCCCTGTGTTTCAAGTTCCTATCTGTACCAGTGTACATCCTCTGGTCTAGCCAGATTTGTGCGGCAGAATTGGGATCATGATACAGGAGGGGGTTGGGAGAGGAAGCATTTAGGAATTAGAGGAAAGTTGTATGTTTCATCATTGCTACACTGCACCGACTGGATCATCTCCCGACAACTCTTCTGAAAGGGGATGACCAGTTGCCTACACATGGTTCTTGGGTTCCCAATCTTCACTGCCCTCATTCACAATGATATAAATTTTTTGTTCTTTGATGCCTGATACCTGATCCCTTTGAAACATCATGATCACACAGGCTGGTGTGCTTCTTCCATGTTGCCTTTGTTGCTTCTGAGCTAGATGGCTGCTTGTTTACCTTCAAGTCTTTAAGAGCCCAGATGCTATCTCTTTTGACAGCCAGGATTTGTTTCACCACATTTGCTTATGCTCCCATTTGTCTTCAGCAATCATATCGGGAAGGTGAGCACACAATTATATGACTTTTTTTGTTCTTTGATGCCTGATAACTGATCCCTTTGACACCTCATGATCACACAGGCTGGTGTGCTTCTTCCATGTGGGTTCTCTTGTTTCTGAGCTAGACAGCTGCTTATTTACTTTGAAGTCTCTAAGACCCTATATCTTTTGATAGCCATTTGTCTTCAGTGATCAGATCATTACACACCTCTTTTAACAAGTTTAAACTATTGTATTATATGACATCTGAATTATATGTCAATAAAACTGAAAAAATTTTAAAGATTAAAGGAATATATGGAGTCGCTATACTAAAAAGAACTAGTCAATATTGCATCATGTTAAGAGGTATCATATAAGAACCAAAGGTACTGAAAGAAGAAGTCCAAGTTGCACTGAAAGCATTAGTCAAAAACAAGGCTCCAGGAATTGTTGGAAAACCCACTGTAGGCAGTTACATAATCTAATAACTTGAGAAAGGGTAAAGTCTAGCCTGTCAATAGGGTCACAGCGAATGAGGCCTCTGTGGGGCCTGGCTTTCTCCAGAGGATTTTGGGTATTCCTGTATTGCTATCTTGTGGTGGAACACACTGTCTCTTTTCTACACAATCCTGTTGACAAACCACATGGAGACACACTGAGAGAGCCAGAGCCCTGGAGCTGGAGGAGCCACATAGTGACCCCTGCCAGCACCAAGATCCTTCACCGCTACTGGATCTACATGACTTTCCACCCACTGGTCTGTGATATTCTTGCATTTGGCATTATTGCATGCCTACATGAGTCTAAAGAGGAATTTATTGACCAGTATTGGACATAGGGGATAATATTGGACTTGATCTGGACTGGGCTGGGATGTTTCTCAATATACAATTGCTCTTTTATACAAAGTTCTTTCTTATACGCATGAGTGTCTGTAAATTTGTTTCTCTGTTCTACCTGGACTAATACATTATGCTACCTGGAGTGGTGTACTAGAGAAACAAATCACAAAGATGGAGAGTGGATGCTTGTTTGACGTCTGCTCATGGTAGTACTTTTTTGGCTAGCCAGAGGTTAGATCTGGCCATTCAGTTTGCTGGGTTGTTTTATGGAAAAAATACAGGAAGTTAAACTTTTTATTATTTCCTTTCATTGCTGTCTTTGGTGATTCCTGTACTAACTGGTAAAAATGAATGTGATTAATGTATATTTGGAGCTCAGGGGTAGAAATCCAGATTGGAGACTGGAAAGTCAACTCGGTGCTCCTCAAGGGGACAGGCACTCCCCTCTCTGGATCTCACTTTTAACATCAATACACAAAGGTCGATTCTGTGAGGGTCACAGACTGGGGACTCCCCTGGCCAAATGAGGACCTGTGTGGACTCTGGTTGGCCTGCTTATTCACTGCTATCTAGAAGATTCCAAATCACAGTGACCCTGTAAGACCGAGCGGAACTGCCCCTGTGGGTTTCCGAGGCTGAAATTCTATATGGACTAGAAGGTCTCATCTCTGCACAGCCCCCCACCCTATCCCCCACCCCCCGCTCCCCCAGTGTGACTGGTGGTTTCAAACTACTGACCTTCTAGTTAGCTGCCCAACACATAACCCACTGTGCCATCAGGGCTCTTTGGCCTACTTGGCTTTTATCCAATGTTATTGAATCACCTTTGAAAAAATCAGGAGGTTTTTAAGAAAACAGGAATTTTGACTTTCTCTAGAAAAATCGATCTGGCATCACTGGAACCTAAACTAGAGGATCCACAATTCCACGTGGCTCTGGGAATCTCAACATTTCTTCCTCCTGCTCAAAGTAAAATGGTTTAAGGGGACCTTTCACAGCTGGTGGGCTGGTCTCCTTTCTAGAAAGTTGCCTCTGTAAAGAAAATGCATCTTTCTTCCCTTTTACCTAGTTGGGGGTGGTGAGGGTAGCAGGAGCCATTGGGTTAAGAAAAAACAGTCCAGGTAGCTTCAGTCTGCCCTGCCAGGGCTTTAGAGGCCAAGCCTTTTTTGCTCCAGCTGACTGGCCTGCTGTTTCCAGGGCAGCCCCACCATCTGTTCCCAGATGCAGGGAGGGAGCCAACTTTCCTTCATCACACCTGCCCCAAACTCAGGCCCAGAACTACTGTCTAAACACAGAACAACTTTTGTCTGTGGCCAAATGTGGGACCCCAAATTTCTTCCCTCTTTCCCGATACTCCTTCAGTGACTTGATGACCTGGGCCAGGCTGTGATGAATTAGCTTGCTCCTCACAGCTGGCTGCTGGGTTCCAGTCAACTCCCAGAGGCCACTGGCTGTGCCCATCAGTAGAAGTGGGAGTTGAGAACCCTCAGCTCTTGGCTGAGCAGCTCTGTCAGTCTGTAGCTGTTGACTGTAGCTGCTTCTGACAGCCAGTCTAGCTGGTGCTTTAAGTCATTTCAGTCGCTCCACCTCAGCTGTGATTAGTCTAGTCTCTGTAGCCTCAGAGGGAGGGGAAAACAAAACACCTCAATGACTTTGAATCAGAGTGGGTTATCCTCTTTTAAAAGGCAGAAAGTCTGAATTGGAGGATATTTTGGGGGGGTCTCTTTTATGCCTTTCACATTTATGAAATAAGAACTAACAGTATTTGTTCCAGTAAGTGGATGAGAACCACCTAAGGGCCCATTCCTCTCACCAGGCCACGCCTCACTAAGAATAGAGGTCCATCACTTGTCTGGCATTTTGTGGTACTGTGGTGACTTTTGTTTTGTGAGATACTGGGAGCTATGTGATTGGCATTTCATATACCAGCAGGGTCACCCAAAGAGCTTCCAGACAAAGAACAGACAATGAAGAAGGAATTGGCTGCCTGCATGGGAAGAATGAGCCATTGAAAACCCTATGGATAGCAGCAACACTGTCAGTTACTAGACCCCCCATGAACAACAGAAGAACATTGTCAGAACGTGTGCCAGAAGATGAGCTCTTCAACTTGGAAAGTACTCAAAATACGGCTGAGGAAGAGGAAGAGATGACTTTTCATAGGCAAGTCGACCATAATGATGCAAATCGAGTATAGCCATCAGGACCTTCATTTGCTGATGGGGCACAACTCAAAATGAGGACAAACAGTTCAAATCGTCATTAATAATTGAAACTTGGGATGTATGAAATATGAATCTAGGGACATTGGAAGTCATTAAAAATGAAATGGAATACATAAAGATTGATATTGTAAGCATTAGTTAGCTGAAATGGACTGATATTGACCATTTTGAAACAGAAAATCTTATGGTTTACTCTGCTGGAAATGACACAATCAAGAGAAACAACATTGCATTCATCATCAAAAGGACATTTTAAGATCTATTTTAATGTACAATGCTATCTTTGATAGGATGCTATCTAGCCCCCTTCAAGGAGAACCAATCAATACAACTATTGTTCAAATTTATGCACCAACCATCCAAAGCTGGTGATGCAGAAATTGAATAATTCTACCACCATATTCAGTCCCAAATTTGTCAGACTTGCTATCAAAATGCTATTGGAATGCAAAAGTTGAAAACAAAGAGGAAGGATCAGTAGTTGAAAAATATGGTCTTGGTGATAGAAACCAAGCTGGAGATCTCATGACAGAGTTTACAAGACCAATAAATTGCTGATAGCATATACTATATTTTCCAACTTCTGTTCTTTCCTCTTTGGTTCCAACATTTGCACTCCAATCACCAATAATTACCAATTTATCTTGATTGTATGTTAGAATTTTGCATGATTAATGATTTCTTCAAACATTTGATCAACAACAAAAAAGGTGACCATAAATGTGGACTTCTCCAGATGGAATACACGGAAATCAAATTGACTACACCTGTGGGAAGAGACAATAAAAGAGGCTCAATATCAGCAACTGAAACCAGTCCAGGACTGATTGTGGAACAGATCAGCAATTGTTCATATGTGAGCTCAAGTTGAAGTTCAAGAAAATGCAAACAAGTACACGAGAGTCAATATACAACCTTGATAATAACCCACCAAATTTTGAGAACATCTCTGAATAAAGCACAGTGTCATGTAAAAAAATGGAAATAAAGAAAAGATACAAGTGCATGTCAGAAGAGACTCTGAAACTTACTCTTAATCAGAGAGTAGCTAAGGCAAATCGAAGAAATGATGAAGTAAAGAGCTAAATAGAAAATTTCAAAGGACAACTCGAGAATACAAAGTAAAATATTATCACAAAATGTGCAAAGGCCTAGAGTTAGAAAACCAAAACAGAACATATTCAGCATATCTTAAATTGAAAGAACTGAAGAAAAATGTCAATTCTCGAGGTGCAACATTAAAAAATTCTATGGGCAAAATATTGAATGATGAAGGAAACATCTGAGGAAGATGGAAACAATATGGAGTCACTGTATCAAAAAGAATAGACCAACATTCAACCATTTCAGGAGGTAACATATGAGCAAGAACCAATGGTCAGGAAAGAAGAAATTCAAGATGCATGGAAAGCACTAGCCCAAAACAAGATGCCAGGAATTGCTGGAATATCTATTGAAATGTTTCCACAAGCTGATAAAGCACTGGCAGCACTCACTCATCTATGTCAGGAAATTTGGAATACAGCTACTTGGCTAACAGACTGGAAGAGATCCATATGTGTATACATACCAAAGAAGGGAGACCAACGGAATGGTCAAATTATGTAACACTATCATTGGCATCACATGTGAGTCAAATTGTACTGAAGCTAATACAACAACAGTTGCATTAATTCATTGACAGAAAGTTACCATATTCAGCATTCAAGAGCCATCGTGGCACAGTGGTTACAGGTTGGATTGCAAACCCCAAGGTCAGCAGTTCAAAACCACCAGTCATTCCGTGGGAGAAAGGCAAGGTTTTCTACTCCCATAATGAGTTACAGTCTCAGAAACTCACAGGGGCAGTTAGTTCTACCCTATACTATAGGGTCAGGATGAGTTGTCATCAACTACAAGGCAGTGAGTTTGGTTTCCCAGAGATTTAAGCCAGATTCAGAAGAGGATGTGGAACAAAGGATATCAGATATCAGATGGATCTTGCCTGAAAGCAGTGAATACCCTAAAGATGTTTACTTATGTTTTATTAACACCCAAGGTATCTGACTGTGTGGATCATAAGAAAACATGGATAGTTTTGAGAAGGGAATTCCAGAACACTTTGTCTTGCTCATGTGAAACTTGTACATGGTTTAAGAAGCAGTAGCACAAATAGAACAAGGGTAGATTGCATGGTTTAAGAATCAAGAAAGGTGTGCATCCAGGTTGCACCCACTTATTATACTTTTTCAATCTGTATGGTGAGCAAATAATCAGAGAAGCCAAATTATATGAAGAAGAACACAGAATCAGATATGGAGGAAATATTATTAACAACCTCCTATATGCAGATGACACAGTTTGGCTTGCTGACAAGGATGGGGGACTTGAAGCACTTGCTGGTGAAGATCAAGGATTGCAGCCTTCAATGTGGGATACAACTCAACACAAAGAAAACCAAAATCCTCACAACTGAACCAATAGGTAACATGATGATAAATCGAGAAAAACCTGAAGTTGTCAAGGATTTTGTCTTATCTGGATCCACAAGCAATGCTCCTGGAAGCAGCAGTCAAGAGATGAAAAGATACATTGCACTGGGTAGATCTGCTGCATAAGAGCTCTTTAGAATGTTGAAAAGTTAGGATGTTACTTTAAGCAGGAAGTACACCTGATCCAAACCATGGTATTTTCATTTGCCTCATCTGCATGTGAAAAGCTTGCCATTGAGTGAAGAAGACCCAGGTAAACTGTATGAATTTGAACCATGGTACTGGCAAAGAATACTGACAGTACCATGGACTGCCAAAAGAACAAACAAAATCTGTCTTGGAAGTACGGCCAGAATTCCCATTAGAAGTAAGGATGGTGAGACTTTGGACATGTTGTCAGTGGAGACCAGTCCCTGGAGAGGCATCATGCTTAGAAAAATGGAAGGGCTGTGAAAAAAGGTTGAAGACCCTTGAAGAGCTGGATTGACACAGTGACTACAACAAGAGGACTGAGCATAGGAACACTTGGGTGGATGGAGGAGGAGCTGTTATTGTTACATTCTGCTGTGAATAGGTTTGCCATGGACCAGAACCAACTGGATGGCAAAATAACAACAACAACAGGGAGAGACATTAAAAAGCCAAACACACTGCCATTGAGTTGACCTTGATTCAGAACAACCCTGGAGGACAGGGTAGAACTGTCACCTGTGAATTTCCCGAGAGTGTAACTTTTCACAGGAGGGGAAAGCCTCTTTAAGCTACTACTTAGCAGCCCAGCCCATCACCAGGGCTCCACAAGGATAGAGAGAAGCACTGTTAGGGCTGGATAGGGCAGAGGCTGTACACTGGTACATATGAGGGCTGGAGGTACAGGGAATCCAGGGTGGACGATACCTTCAGGACCAAGGGTGTGAGGGGCGATGCTGGGAGAGTGGAGGGTGAGTGGGTTGGAAAGGGGGAACTGATTACAAGGATCCACATGTGACCTCTTCCCTGGGAGAGGGACAGCAGAGAACCGGGGAAGGGAGACTCCGGATAGGGCAAGATATGACAAAATAACGATGTAAAATTACCAAGGGCACATAAGGGAAGGGGGGAAGGGGAGGGAGGGGCAATAAAAAGAGGACCTGATGCAAAAGGCTTAAGTGGAGAGCAAATGCTTTGAGAATGATTGGGGTAGGGAATGTATGGATGTGCTTTATACAATTGATGTATGAATATGTATGGATTGTGATAAGAGTTGCAAGAGTCCCTAATAAAATGTAAAAAAAGAAAAGAGGAGAAAAAAATGATTAGGGCAAAGACTGTACAGATGTGCTTTATACAATTGATGTATGTATATGTATGAACTGTGATAAGAGTTGTATGAGCCCCTAATAAATTGTTAAAAAATGATCCTCAATTCTATCTGAATCCTTGCCATAGCTTCAAGTTGCCTTAATAAACACGAGCAAAAAAAGTACCTCTGGCAGCAGACCGCTCAGGTTCAAATCCAGGCTCTCTAACTTATTGACTATGTGACCTTGGGCAAACCTGGACCTCTCTTTGCTTCCAAACATTCACTTTCCAAAAGGGAAGTCATAAGCCAACTTTTCTTATTCCTCACTGGGTTGCTTTGAAGATGAAATAAGACATCTGTCTAAAAATGCTTCTGACCATCACTTGGTTCTCAGAGCTCCACAAATGCTATGGATTATTGTTATAAGATTATGAATGATTTTTTTCCAAGGGTAGTGCAAAGATTAACATCAGTGCTACTTCTCTCTGACAAAATATAAATCCAAATTTCTAAATAGCAGGGTCTGAACGGATGCGCTGTTAACAGCATCTTGCTTTTCTCCCATCACTTGTCACAGTAAATCTGATAAGAAATGCTGGGCTAGGGCCTGCAGCCAAGCCCCTCACTGGCAGCGTGCAGGACCTTGGGTTGTTGGCAGGCCAAGGGGCATCACAATGGCAAGAGTAGACTCCACAAAGAGCCCCTGATTCCTCCCCCACGCCCCCCTTCCTCACGTTCAGGGTTAAACGTCAAAATATTATTTTTTTGTCACCTGGTGAAATAATGAGCCCCCCATTCCCGTTGCCTTGGTATCATCAGAGCGCAACAGCCACGTGGGGTAATCGCTGTCTCCGTGTTAATGCTGCTCAGTTCAAACATTTTCACAGGCCCTGGCGAAATGAAACCCGTGCTTTCTACCTAGGTGGAGTTTGAGGCGATTCAGCCCATTTGCTTCTGCTGAAGAGGCTACCTCAGAAAAACAGGAAATAAAAACATAGAGGGTGCCATTGACATTAGTTTTCTCATTTTCTTCCTCTCTTCCCTACCTTCCTTTCTTCTTCTTGCCCTTCTCTTTCTCTTTTCTTCCTTCCCTCCCTTTGCTCACGTCTTCCTGCCTGCCTTCACCTTCCATCTTCCCTCCCACACTCCTCCATTTCTTCTTCACTCCTCTCTCCCCACCGCCACCTTTCTCCTTTCCTTCCCTGCCTTTTCCCTTCAGCCTCCCAGTCTCCCTCCTTCACTCTCTCCATTTGCTCCTTCCTTTCCCCACCTTGTTTTCATCCAGTGATTTGTACTCCTTTCTTCCTCTCATCCCACCCCTCCCCATTGCTGGAGAAACATCAGTTCCTTGTGGCGCTGGTTTCTTGGCACCAGACCCTATTCTTTGGGTGTTCACAAGTCTGCGTCCTGTGTGCAAACATAAGACAGACATATGATCAGGGTTGGACAGAAGATGGGATTTGACAGGTGTACTGCATCCCAAATCTCCAGGAGGCAAAGGTAAAGTCAGGCTCCTGCCTTTAAGGTTATGTCTCCCATTGTAACTGCATCCCACAGAGGCTCCTGCCTCCTGGCCACCTGAGGCCTGCTGCCTGCCTTCCTCTAGCTCCAAGGGAATTGGGGCAGCAGTGGCAAGAACAACAAAAATCCCCAGGAGTTGACAAGAAGGGAGGCTGCCTTGCTCGAGAGACGGCCCCCTCACCCACCTGCATGTTGTTGAGATGCAGGTTCTCATCCCTGTGGCTGGGCAAGAAACGCCCCCTCCCCAAACGCAGTGGCTTCAAACAAGGACCATCATCGTGTGGTTGCTGGGATGCCACGGGGTCGTGCTTGGAGTCTCCCATGAGTTGGCAGTCACATGGGAGCTGGGGCAGGGGCCTCTGGTGACTCCAGTGCCTACACGTGCACTCAGAGGGCTGGCAGCTGAAGCTGGCCGTTAGCTGGGTGCTTAGCTGGGTTGTTGGTTGGAGTGTCTCCACGTGGCCTTTCCAGGCGGCTCAGGCTTCTTTCAGCATAGTGTCCGGGTGCTGAGAAGTGTCCTGAGAGGTAGCACGTGGAGGCTGGACATTCTAAGGGTGAGCACTCAAGAAGAAGTCTTTGAAGGGATTTTTCAGAAGCTGTGAAGCACTTTGTGGGAGGGAAGGGGGTTGCCCAAACTAGATGTCACAGTGTCATCTTCTCCATAATCTATTGGTCACAGAGGTCATGAAACATCCCAATTTAAGGGCAAAGGGCATAGACTCTACCTTCTTATAGGTAGCCTGTCAAGGAATTTGGGGGTCACATACGAAGACTGGGAGACCCTGGGTGGCACAAGTGGTTAAGGACTCAACGTATCAAGAGGTGGGCAGTTGCACCCCTTAGAAGAAATAACTAATGGCCTGCTTCTAGAAGCCCACAGGCTTGAGAATCCCGTGACGTGTAGTTTCTCCCTGGCACCCAGGGGGTCCTCGGGAACCAGAACCAACATAACAGCAACGGGTTGGGTTTTTGTTGGTTTTGTTTGGGCTAATATTAAAACGACTAGTATGAAATTATATATGTATTGTGTTTAACTCTCAGGACTCTGATTATGCTGAAGTTGAACAAAACCGTCTGCCTCTTCTATGAACGCCAGCCGATGGAGGCAAAGGGTGAGGGTCTAGAGGAAAAATTAATGTCACATTCCCGTCCTTATGTTTCAGTTGTCCTTCAAGGGCACAGGGGACAAACCAGACGTCTTTGATATGATTTTAGCCTAATGATGTGCTAGTATGATGATGAGCAGCCTGAAAAGTGGTTTTAACTAATGTGATCCAATATTTGAAAAGTTGACGATTTCACATCGAATTTTATATTCTCAGCATCTCAGTTACAAACAGAAAATCAGGCCTTAAAATCCTTGCATTTCCCCAAGGCAACAACAGTCTGGAGCTAGAATTTGAATGTCCCCTGTGGATGAGCTGACACGTGCCTGTTAACCACAGTCCCCATCCATCCCTATTGCCCCCAACACAGATGTTGGCTACAAGTATCCTTTATCTATATGGCTAAATAGGTAGGTTGGTTTGGATTGGGTTGCTAGTTTTTCCTGTTTTGTTTTGCTTACTTTTGATTTTTGGGGGGGCTAGGAAATGGTGTGTATTTTGGTACCATGTCTTCCAAAGCGAGAAAACCAAACCCAGTAAGCCAAGAAGGTCAAACAGTCTAGATTAATGATGAAAGGAGGAGCCCTGTTGGTGAGGTAGATTATGAGTTGGACTTCTAACTGCAAGATCAGAAATTCGAAACTCCCCCCACCCCCACTCCACAAGAGAAAGATGAGATTTTCTAATCCTGTAAAGATTTACAGCCTTGGAAACCCACAGGGGCAGTTCTATACTCTGTCCAAAGGGTTGCTATATGTCAGAATTGATTCCAGGGTAGTGAGGTTTTCTTGATTGATATAAACAATTTTTGGTGAGTATTGAAAAACCAGTCAATATTATTTTTAATACACATCAAAGAAGGTCCACATTAATTGTTCACACAACCCTGCCACCTTCTTTCTTTATTCCCTTGCCTCCCACTCTCATTTCTTCCTCCCTATGGTCTTTTATCTCATTCGTTTTCTTTCAAGGGTTAGCCTAGGAATGGGAAAGTCTGACTAATTCTTAACCAAAAGACTAAATTGGTTTTATTGTTGGTGTTATTACTTGGGTTAAATTTTTTTCTTTTCTCTTCTTCTATTGGTTTGTGTCATGTAACCCAGAAAATGGGGAAACATTTGGAATATCAAAACACTATCCTTTCTCAGTAGACTACAAGCATTAAAGGCAACAGAGATAAATACTCCAATAATAACAATAACATACAAGGATAGCTAGAGAGATAAATAGATAGATAGAAAAACCACAAAATCTGAGCAGTTGTGGGAAGGAGTATGGGAATAGCCCCATGAATAAATATAGGTTTGCCAGAGAATAGTTCTATATACATATTAGCATATACTACAAATATGACCATGAATATAATAGTGCATCCAGGAGGCATAGTTATGAAAATGTCTTAGCTAGAACAAAACCCCTTGAGGGAGCGTGTCCTAAATATCGGGGATCAGGAACATAGCTCTGAGAGACCTCAAGATCAATTGGTACGAACTAGCTCACAAAGACAATGTTCTGTATCCATCAGGGAAGTGACTGGGGTCTTCAAAAGCTAGTGAGTAGCAAACTAAAAGTCGGTTCTTGGTCTCACCCTATGTGTTGGACAGGGTTCTCTAGAGAGACAAAACCATATTGCTAGTAATTATATATAAATATATTTATAAAGCTAGATATGCAATACAAGAAATGAACCACTAAATTATATACAGATAGATAACACAAGAAACTAACAGTTAAATTATAAAACAGTGAGACACTAGCAGTCCTTTAAGGCTTGAGAGCCGCCAGTTGCCAGTCCCTTTCTGTAGAGTGAGCTGGGCTATATATACCCAGGCAGCAAACAGCAAGGCAAGTCACCAACTGTCGGTCCCCAGCTCCAGAGACGAACATTCCAATCCTGTGGGATTAAATGGACCTCAACTTACAGCGACACAGTCCACAAGCTAGGCATCCCACAGGTAGTGTACCCCTTTAAATTGAGGCACAGAACAAGCAAGGCGAGGCTCACGAAGCCATTTATCCCTCTGCCCTTCGATTAATCCTACTTGTGTTTATCGGCCAGGCTGGCACAATAACCTATTGCACCCTGTCTGGAGCAAATAACATTGAAGAAGCTCAAGATGCCTGGCAACAATTAGTCCAAATCAGTAATGGACTATGCGTATACCTCAGCCTCTATGATGCTAAGGTCAGAAGAACTAAATGGTGCCTGCCTATCACAAACAGCTGCTCTGAAAGGGATCATGGTACATGATCCTAGATAGAGTGGGGAGTAATGTGTAAGAAAACTGAAAGTCATACTACTACTACCAATAGTAATAATAATAATGACAAAAGATGAGGTTTATTGATTAGATAGACTAGTGAGATCCCCACTACTATGGTCCTTCATCACCCTTCAGGTCTGGAACTGAATTCAACCCCCTGAAAAATAGACAGGTTTATAAAGTGAACCTTATGAGAAAAGATTGCAGCCCTCAGTATGGATTACAACTCAATGTCAAGAAGACACACATCCTCACAACTTGATCAATAGGTACCATGATAAATGGAGAAGTTTGTTGTTGTTTTTTTCCTTGTTGTTATTTGTTGAAGTTGTCACGGATTTTTGTCTTGATGAGGTCTATAATCAATGCTCTTGGAAGCTGCAATCATGAGATCAAATGACGCATTCCATATGGATACATTTGGTGCACAATACGTCTGTAGAGTGCTAAAAAGCAAGGATGTTACTTTGAGGACTAAGGTGCACCTTACCCAAGCCATAGTAATTTAAATTGCTTCATAAGTATGTGAAAGTCAGACATTGAATAAGGAAGGCTGAAGAAGAATTGATATGTCTGAATTGTGGTGCTGGTGAAGAATATTGAAAGTAACATGGACTGCCAAGGGAACAAACAGATCTGTCTTAGAAGAAGTATGGTCAGGGGGCTCCTTAAAGGCAAGGATGGTGAGACTTCCTCTCACATACTTTGGTCATGTTATTAAGAGAGACTAGTCTCTGGAGAAGGACATCATGCCAGGTGAAGTAGAGGGACAGTGAAAGAGAGGAAGCCCCTTAAGGAGATGAATTGACAGTGACTGAAACAAGGAGCTCAAGCTTGGGAACAATTAGGAGAATTATTCAGGGTTAGGTAGTGTTTCTGTCTGTTTGGCATAGGGTCAATGTGGGTTGCAACTGGCTCAATGGCACCTGATAAGAACAACTACACCAAAATGAATCATAGCACTGAGGAGCACACATTCCTCAGAACCATCAACCATTCAAAAGCAAATAGGCAGTATTTGCCCAAGGCCAAATTCAAAAGGCAGGCAAGGTTAGGGGAGAAGGGTGAATGAAAACAGGAAGCAGAGTTTCAATGGCATGAGTGATATTACATTGCAGGAGATTGTCATCAATGTCACATAACAAAACGTGTATAAATTGTTACGTGCAAAGCTGATTTTCTCTGTAAATCTTAACCCACCTTACAATAAAAAGTTTCTTTTTTTAAAACAAAGACACCATCGTTCATATTATAGACACAGCCAAAGATCTCCTGGACAATCCTAAAATGATCTCCCAAATGATTTGGGTAGTTAGCCCTCCCCAGGGAGTTCTACCCATTGAAACGCTGGGCGGTTATGGCTGCAATTATATTTCAGGCTAGAAGAGGCAGCAGAGGCCTGGTTGTTCCAATGCTACAAAACTACCAGACAATGGGCAAACAGTTTCTTTCCACGGACGACTAGAGGCTCTGTCATATCCATGTCTGGTGTTCAACACTTGGTGACAGAATCCAGCCCGCTGGGTTTGTGTGGGGTCTGTTTCTCACCCATGCTTGGCTTGGGATTGTTCTATGGCATCCACAAAGTGGAGTCCTTTCCTTTCTGATGTCCCGAGAAAGTTGTTTTCTCCTTTTTCTCTCTCTGGCCCTCTTCCCAAGAACCCTGGGGTTCACTCTGCTTTCCTCTGGTTGATGTTTCTCAGGCAGTTACTCGACCTCGGTTCATCTACTGCAGGTGACCATTAGCAAGTAACTGTACCGTCATTGGATGGTATTGTTCATGAGCTAGGCTGCGAACTACGGGTTAAAGGTTTGAGTTCACCCAGAGGTGCCTTCCAAGAAGGGCCTGGTGATATGCCTCTGGAAAAAAACCCACCCCAGCCATGGAAAATTCTAGGGACCGGACTTCTCTAACACAGTTGGGCTCTCCATGAATCCGAGTTGACTCAATGGCAATTGGTTGCTGGTATTCCTGTAAGTAGAAGACAACAATCTTTAAGCAGTCCCTCTTGGATTCATGGGAAGAGGATGGCTTCCTCTGAGAGAACTTCTCAGGGCTCCAAGGGCTCAATGATCTTACAAAAAATGAGAGAAATGATGAGCCTGATGACAGATGATATTGCTATGCAGGCCCCGTTTCAGGATGCTCAAGTTTCCAGGTCTTTCCCTGACTCACAGTGTAGCCCTGTGAGGTTCCAGATAGAAGGGCACCCTTGCTCCCAGGACCTGGAGCCTTGTAGCTGAGCAGAGCAGTCATGATGAGAAAGAGGACCCAAGGGGGAAGCCAGGGGGCTGCTCCACTTGTCTCAGTGTCAAGCAAACAAATGTTTTGGCAGGAAATTTCTCTTCAAGAGTGTTCTGATTTCTTGAAGGAAATCTTTTTCTGAACCATTTCCTCAGGGGAAAACCACTCAACTACCTCGGGAAGGAAGATTTTTCTCCTTCCAAGCTTACCAGGCTGTGCTAACTCACAGAGGAGGTGTGACTAGCAGGCAATGAAACTGATTTCCAGACTCCTATGAAAATCAGCAAGTGCTCGGCTGCTAAGTGAAAGGTCGGCAGTTGGAAAACCCCAACTGCTCTGCAGGAGAAAGTGGTGGCTGACTGTGTCTGACAAGATGACAGCTTTGGAAACCCAATGGGGCAGTTCTCCTCTGTGTTCTACAGTTGCTTTGAGTTGGAGTGCACTTGACAGTGATAGATCTGATCTTTTTCCCCATGAAAATCAGCTTTCACGAATACATGTGCATTCATGGATGTCTGTGTCTGCTTTGGCATGCATGTGCACATATGTGCCTATTTGCACGTGGATGAATACGTCTGTGAATGTGGGCGTCTCTATTTACTTTGCCATGTGTGTGCACATGTCTGCCTTTGTCAGTATGCATGCGGGCTCAGGCAGCATAAAGAGATCACAGAGAAACTTGGAGAGAAAGAGAAAAGTAACCTATTTTCTCATGGGTCTCCCATACCTGACGGTCTACTGGCATCCACCGCCACGAAGACCAGAGGTCCCTTCATGCCATGTGTCCAGCTGCCCATTGCTGGTTGAGGTCAGTCACCAGGGAGGCAAGTCAGACTGGCCTCGCCAACCTACCACCCACCTGCAGGAGTGATTCCCACCATCTGTCCTGGAGCCCCTCCCACCTTACTCAGCCTCCCTAGACCTTGAGTGAAAGGCGTTTCCAACGTTTTTACATAAAGATTTCTGAGATTGACTGAAGAAATGATTTCATTTGACAAAACAAGAAGCTTTGAATTTAAAGATTTGAGGCAAGTGCCCTTCAGAGAGGGGGACACAGGACGGGGCCATGCTCCCTTCCGGTATGCACAGGGGTTGCTATGAGTTGGAACCAACTTGATGAGCACCTGCCAGCAACAACAACAACCAGAAGTTGTCCAAACTTCTGTGGCCTCAACTCGGAAATGAGAATATTATTATTGCCTCCTAGAAAGAACTCAAGGTATGTACAATTGGTTAATAGGCATTTGGAAAGTGAGTACATTAAGTGGACTGATGACATTGATAAGGCAATAAGAAACTGAGAAGGCTTCACTAACAGGTGCTTTCACATCTGTACCCAGTAGATTCCTTCCTTCTTCATCTCTTGCCATCTTAATCAGCTCCCACACTTTCCAGGCAGCTTGAGGGATTAAATGTTCAGTCTGATCCTATTATAAGTCTCAGCCTCAGAATCAGAGGCTTTACCTGAGGTTCGAGGAGCTATACTGGGAATGAGGGAGAGTAACCTGTCTTTTCTATTGCTCTCCTATCGCTCCCTCTTCCCTAGCCCTTCCCTGTCTCTGGGCCTGCCTTTCCTTCCTAGAGCATTGGCTTCCGGGAGAAGGGGATGGAAACAATGAGCACAATGAGCACATTCCTGACCAGGCCTCTTACCATGCTATGTTCCAACCCTCTCTTGGAAGGGCCTCCACGAAGTCCTCTTATGTCATCTCACAATAACTTGTTAGATACCATTGAGTGAGCTCCTGACTCATAGCAAAAGTACACACAAGAGATTGAAGCACCACCTGGTCCTGCACCATCCTCACAATGTTCCTTGTGTGTGAGCCCATGGTTGCAGCAGTGTGGAGGAGATCCTGTCCAAGAAGGCTGCCAGTGGGTGGGAGGGGCTGCAGCTTTCAGAGACTTTGGAGGATGCCAAGGTGGATAGTTCACGGCGTATCATATGAGGTCAGCCAGCGGGCCTTGGGGGCCCTTCCCATTATCCATAGATATATGAAATAAATGGAGGCCCTCAGCAAGATGGGCTGCAGACACCTCCAGGACTCACTTGATCCTTGGCAAGCTCCCTTAGCCTTAGGACACCACCTGCTGGAACTGTGGCTTTGCTGCCTCTCCTGGCTCTCAACTTCCCTCCTAGAGGACTCCAGCCACCCTTCTCCTTCCAGATCCTTCCAGCAGGAGGCAGATATTGGTCTCTATGCTTTTGCATGTGGCCAGTTTTCTAGGGACAGATCAGCCTCTCCCAAGAATTTGGGTTCACCAGAGTGAGCGTGCCCACAAGTCTGCAGAGCGTACGGCCAGGCCTCTGAAGAGAGAACTGCTGGAAGATTTGCCCCTTTTCAAAAGCGCTAATTCCACAGTTGAGAGCTCGTCTCCTGGGGACTCAGCTTGAGTCTCAAGGAGCTCATCCCCTTTGACACTGCTGGCAACTCGAGGTGCTGTGGGTCATTTTCTTGCCTTTGAGGAGTGCAAGGGAAATGCTACAATATGTCCCTTCACATGAACCACCAATCCTTATCTGGAGAACTCTCTGAGATGACAGGGATGAGAGGGAGATGTTCCTGGGGCACGCTTTCACCTGCACATCTCTCAGGTGAGTCAAACATTTGACCCCCAAAAGTTGAGTATGATGGTGAGAGTTCAGGCTGGGAGATAGAGTGTCTGGGTTCAAATCAAGAGACTGCACATCTCAACTCCCATGGTTCTCCTGCATAAAACCCAAGCCAAGCAGTTTATCACTTCCCTGCTGAGTATCCTACTGAGGCCAGCTAATCTCATTCTTTGCTGAAGACAACGTTGCTTGTACCAAATGGCTTTGCCATGTAGCCCTTAGCAATGGCCAGAAGGGCTGCTCATCAAACCGCAGAGCAGGTCTTCTGGCGCACACGTTAAGAAGGGGGCTATTCACAACAAGGTCAGTAGTTCAGAACCCACTAGCTGTTTCTCTGGAGAAAAACTGTGGCTGTGTGCTTCCATAAAGATGCCCAGCCATGGAACCCCCCTGGAGAGGGCCATGATGAGCTGGAGTGAGCTCTACAGGAGTGGGATTTTTTACTGTGGATGTAATCCCACCTGGGCAGAGATTATCTTTGTGACATTAAAGAGGCTGTACCTTACACCAATCACTTGGCTGATACAAAAGGATTCAATTCAACACTGAAGCAAACCAACTCCAAGGGAAGAAGGCAGCTGCCATGCAGAGAGCTCCAAGGACCACCAACCATGGAGGTTATTGAAGCCAAAACAAGAATACCGCCCACCAGCCCTCAGCCCCCAGGGATGGACAAAAGAGCCTGCCCATCAAGCTGGTGCACTGGCATGATGCTGTCAGCCTCCGGTGCTGTGAGAACATTGACTTTGGTGTGTTAAAGGCACCCACTTGCGGTATGTTTGTGATGTCAGCATGTGGAAACTATGGCAAGCCCCCCTCCCTGCCTCACAGCAGCAAAGCCTCGGCATTAAAACCCCGTGCCTTCTGTGGCGCTTGCCAGCTGTGAGAGGGCAGGAAATGCCCTTGGCTTTTCTGCTCCTTGTTGCGACCTCCGTCTGAGGCAGGGAGCAGAGGATGTGAGGTTGGAATCTGTTTTGTTTCATCACTACCCTTTGTCATCTCTCTGAACACTGTCATGTGCCCCTCACCAGTGCTTCGCCCTCTCTATCACCAAGCCATGTGCTCTTTAAAACACACACACACACACACACACACACCTAATGTTCACATTTTGAGGCACATTTGTCTTTAATTCACTAATAATAACAATAATTATTCAAAGCCACTTTACCATCTGAAAAGAAATCTCTATGCATACACTTAGATCATGGATGCCAACTGCCTTCTTAAGAACATTTCCAAATGAAATATTCAGCAGCGATTATATTAAGCCTAAAGCTGTTCATCCAGTTTGTGCTAATCAAAACAAAAACAAGAGACGAAGGGATCCAAAAGGACATGTAAGATCATAGACTGAAAGTAGCCCCATCGAGCACCAAAGGCTTGTCCAGAAGGGCAGAGCCACAGGTAAAAGCTATGTCTCTCTGGAGTTGCTGGCATTTAACTAGATGCAAAATGTCAGCGCAGGAAATGGCTTGCCCAATGCAAATACTAACAAGGGAGGCATGTGTTCCTGTGTAAATGGAGCTTCAGCCAATCCGGGCCTTCAGGATCCAGCTCCCATCGCAGCATCCACAGGAAGCACCAGGGGAATGTTCCGTTTGCTTATTTTCCCTCTCTTTGCTAAGAAGAAAAAGAGCCTTTGTGGCCTAGTGGCTACAAGTTGGGCTGCTAATTGCTATATCAGCAGTTTGAAACTGCCAGCTGCTTTGTGGGAGAAAGATAAGGCATTCTGCTCCCATAAAGAGTTCGAGTCTCAGACACTCACAGGGGCAGTTCTATGCTGCCCTATATGTTGGCTGTGAGTCAGCATGGATTCGATGGCAGTGAGTTTTCTAAGAGTAAGAAGTATCTAGGGGTGTAAACAGTTAATGAGCTCTGCTATTAAGGGAAAAGTTGTCATTCCCAACCCACTTAGAGGAGCTGTGAAAGAGAAGCCTGGCAATCTTCTTCAGAATCCTCGGCCATTGAAAAGTTTATAGAATGTATTGACCTAGGTTGTTAAATAGATCCAGGTATATGGCGGAGCATACAGGGACCAATGTCATAAAACGGGGTGGGGGTGGAAAAAATCTCTGAGACAGATGCAAAAACTGTGAGGGAATGAGTTGTTGAGGCTGGGGGATCAGGACCATCGTCTCTGGGATTTTCAAAGTTCCTGAGCAATCAGGAAAGGGGCAACAGTTGGTCTCCCCCCATCCAGAGGACAGCAGAAGAGGAGAACTGATTGGGCACAATGAATCAATGACTAGTGACTCAAGCAACGATCACCCTCCACCACTGGAGACCAGAAGAACTAGATGGTGCCTAGCTCTCACTATCGACTGCTATGAAAGAGATCACATTAGAAGGGCTTGATTAGAGTAGACGGGAAATGTGGGGCAAAACTCAAAATCATGATTGTCGCGCGCCAGGTCTCGCCAGCAAGAAAAGACGCACCACAACAGGATTCTTCCACAAGCATTTAATTTTTCATAATGCGGTAAAAGACCCCGAAACCCCAAACTACTGCTGCATATATATGCTCTATGGGGACGTGCTGTGCCCTGATTGGTGCATTTGCCCAAACCTCATGCATTGATTGGTGAGTTCGCCAGAACCTTCGTTTGCATACTCCAGGGTGGAGTTATGACTACGTCATCTCAGCATCGCGCATGCGCTAAGTGGTTGTTTATCACTTAGTTTGACCACCGCCCTGACTGCCCGGCGCCATCTAGTAATGGCGGCGAGAGCTGCGGCTACCCACATCACGAGAGCTGTGGCTTCCCACATCTCGCGAGAGCTACGGCTTCCCACACATGATAAAACACTAAGCTTACAGTTTGGATAAAGGCTGGTGAAATTGCAAGACCATGGTGCTTAGTTACCCTGCAGGTCTGGAACTGAACTCATCATGGCTCGATGTTCAACCAAAGAATAGACAGGTCTATAATGGGAACAATGACATTAGAGACATACAAATACCGTAGAATAATAGATCACATGAGATCAAAAGACAGCATTCCCCCAAGAACGAAGTTCAAAAAAGTTGAGAATGAAGGAAGCTTGGAGACAAGAAACAAGAAGATGTGGGGGAAGTGATGGTACATTGTGGGAATTGCTATCAATGACATGAAACAAAATGTGTATGCGTTGCTCAATGGCCAGCTGAGCTGCTCTTTAACCTTCACCCAAATCACAATAAAAATGTTTTTAATCAAAGAAAACTTCATGGTTCACTTCTACTCTGACACACATGGGGTGATGAGGAAATAGTGTCAACCGGGTTTACTGTGGTCCAACCACCAGACATGTGCTTATGGGAGAAAGAATGCTGACGCTGGCAATACCGAGCAGGACCAAGATGGTTTTATTTGCCTGCATCATGAAGATGGTAGCCCTGGTGGTGAGATGATTCAGAGCTCAAGTGCTAACCAAGAAGCCACCCAGTTTAAACTCACCCAGCTCTACTGAAGGAGATTTCCCTCCTCAAAGGTGTTGTTGGTTGTTATGTGCCATTGAGGCGATTCTGACTCCCTGTGACGGGAAGGAAAGGCACACTGTGCTATAGTGTAAGGGTTTTCAGCGGCTACTTCCTCTGAAGTGGGCAGTGGAAAGCTTCTTTGTATTCTGTTCATAGCCTGGAAGTTTCCCTGACACCTCTTCATTTGAGGTAACCCTGCTGGCATTTGAAATACTAGTCACGTGGCTTCCAGCATCACAGTAACACACAACTGACCACAGCACCACAAATGGACAGACAACAACAGGATAGGAGTCTTCATGGGAGCAGGCAGTCACGTCTTCACTCTCTCGATGGGGATCAGTGAGTTCAAACTGCCAGTCTCTCTGTTACAGCCGCACATGCATCGACTGTGCTGCTAGGTACATTTCCTTAAAATTCTGCCTAGAAAAATCTGTGGAACAGTTCTTCTCTGTCACAGAGGGTCACTGTGAGCCAGGATGGGCTCTGAGACACACAAATGCAACACCATGAAGCCACCTTACTCTGTCCTGCTCTTATTTAACTCTATTCTTTTCTGAGCTATCTTTTCCATATATTCAGAAGAGACTAGCACTGAGCAGTGTTAATTCCACCAAGGCCAGGAAGGAGATCAAAGAGTCAAAAAGGACTATCTCTTTGCTCTCATGCCACTGCACTAAGGAGGCTTGGGTGGCAGCTGGAAGCTGCACATTTCACTCCCTGTCCCTACACTCCTGGCTGAGTCACCTCAGAGTGAGACTGCCCCTTTACCCAGCTCACTGCATTGGCTGTCTTGCTCTGAAAAGAGAATCCGCACATGTGAGTCTGACTGGGTGACAGATGGGAATCTTAATGCTGCTCTTTGGAATATGAAAGGCCTCGGATCAGAGTGCTGCAGGGGAGTGATGTCTGCAGAAGACCTGCTGGTCTCCCAGTTAGAAAGAAGCCTTCCCCTTTGCCTCAGAGGTGCGTTCACTGTGGGTGGCAAGTCAGATCCTTGGGCTGGCACTCTCAGTAAACAGATCATATGGGCACGTTGAGAAGTGCTTGCTCACTGACCCAGCTCCCCAAGGATGTAAATATACCAACCAGGATGACTAAGGACACCAGTGCCAAGAATGATCACATTCTTTGCATGTGTACAAATGAGGTGGGCAGCCACCTTCGCTGATGGTGGCTGCACAGTGAGTGTCTGGAATCACACCTGGCTAGGTGAACCATTGAAAGAGTTGGTGACATGATAATAGGGAGTACACCCCCTTGCCAGTAAAGCTGAGGAAATGGCATTTGAGGAAGCAGGGGCAGCCGGGTCGCCAGCATGAAGTCAGCGAGAATGTTGCTTGTGCCTCCTTTGTTCACTGGTGGCTGCTGGCATCTGGGTAGTGAGGACACCATGGCTACTGCCAGAATTCTCCACGGTCCCTGGTTCCACTCTCAAGTCGCTGGCTTCATCACTACCACTGCCATCGAGTTGATTCTGACTCACAGCAACCCGAAAGGACAGAGTAGAACTGCGGCTGGTGGGTCTGGGGGGCTGTGGATCATTATGAAAGCATTTATATCTCGCAGTAGCTAAAGGGTCCAAAATGCTGGCCTTACGGTTAGCAGCCCAACATAACCCACTTGGTCATGAACCCTTGCCAGCTGATCCAGGGAGTCCATTCCCAAGTGCATATCTAAAGGAATGAAAGACGAGTACCCAGATGGATGCTGCACTAATCACTATGGGCAAAAGGTAAACAATAAGCCAACAATACCCATCAGTAGAAGAATAGAGAAAATATGATCTACACAGAGTGGGATATACATATAGTCTGCCACAAGAAAACTAAGGTCTTTGATTCGGACAGACTCTGTAACACAGGTGAACGCAAGACATGAAGTGAAAGACGCCAAACACCAAATGCCATGTATTGTGAGTCCATTTAGAGCAAAAATGCTGGACAGGTAAATCCCGTAGAGCCATAGAGTAGATTGGTGGTTTCCCAGGGTGGGGTGGGAGGGGCAATGGGGAATGACTGCTTAATGGCTGCAGGGTCGATGAAAATGTTCTGGAACTGGATGGTGGGAAGCTTTCACAGTGTCCTTAAAACTACTCTTAAAAAGGGGAGAGAAAGAATCTGCAGAAAGCACAGTTCTGATTGACTCACATGAATGCGGTCACCAAGAATTGGAATCCACTAGAATTGGAATGGCAGCTAGACTATTGTTTCCTTGGGAGGTGCCTCCAGGAAGGACCAGTAGAGAAGGGTAATACTGATAGAGCAAAGGGAAGGGGCCGAAAAAGAAATGTCATTGAGTAGGTTCCCAGAGACAGTATAAATCCTCTTGTAGTTGTCCCACCCAAAGGCTGAGGGAACTAGAGTGTGGCTCCACCTATCCCCATGTGTCATTGGTTAAAGTGGCATTAGGTCCTGGAGGATGTCAACTCCCCTGTCTGCTCAATGACTGTTCCCTGTGTGGGGAGAGCTGGGGCGCCCCTGGCCAGGGACTCCCTAAGCCTAAGTGTGGGGGCGCCCAAGTCCTGGGGTTCCTTAAGCCGAAGGTCTTGGGCGCCCCAGGCCTGGGGCTCCCTAAGCCTAAGGGCTGTGGCGCCCCAGGCCTGGGGACCCCTAAGCCTAAGGGCTGTGGCGCCCCAGGCCTGGGGATCCCAAAGCTTAAGGGCTGGGGCTCCCCAGGCCTGGGGCTCCCAAATCCTAAGAGCTGGGGAGCCACAGGTCTGGGGATCCCAAAACCTAAGGGCTGGGGTGCCCCAGGCCTGATGCTCCCTAAGTCTAAGGGCTGGGTGCACCAAGTCTGGGGCTCCCAATGCCTAAGTGCTGGGGCGCCCCAGGCCTGGGGTTCCAAAGCTTAAGTGCTGGGGCGCCCCAGGCCTGGAGCTCCCAAAGCCTAAGAGCTGGGGCGCCCCTGGCCTGGGGATCCCTAAGCCTAATTGCTAGGGCGCCCCAGGTCTGGGGCTCTCTAAGCCTAAGGGCTGGGGTGCCCCCGGCTTGGGTCTCTCAAAGCCTAATGGCTGGTGCGCCTCAGGCCTGGGGCTCCCTAAGCCTTAGGGCTGGAGCTCCCCAGGCCTGGGGCTCCCTAAGCCTAAGGGCTGGGGTGCACCACGCCTGGGGCTCACTAAGCCTAAGGGCTGGGGCGCCCCAGCCAAGGGCTCCCTAAGCCTAAGTGTGGGGGCGCCCCAGTCCTGGGGCTCCCTAAGCCGAAGGTCTTGGGTGCCCCATGCCTGGGACTCCCTAACCCTAAGGGCTGGGGCGCCCCAGGCATGGGGATCCCTAAGCCAAATTGCTAGGGTGCCCCAGGTCTGGGGCTCTCTAAGCCTAAGGGCTGGGGCGCCCCAGGCCTGGGGCTCCCTAAGCCTAAGTGTGGGGGCGCGCCAGGCCTGGGAGTCCCTAAGCCTAAGGGCTGGGGCTCCCCAGGCCTGGGGTTCCCTAAGCCTAAGTGTGGGGGCGCCCCAAGCCTGGGAGTCCCTAAGCCTAAGGGCTGGGGCGCCCCAGACCTGGGGCTCCCTAAGCCTAAGGACTGGGGTGACCCAGGTCTGGGGCTCCCTAAGCCTAAGGGATGGGGCGCCCGAGGCGTGGGGCTCCCAAAGCCTAATGGCTGGGGCGCCTCAGGCCTGGGGCTCCCTAAGCCTAAGGGCTGGGGCTCCCCAGGCCTGGGGCACCCTAAGCCTAAGGGCTGGGGCGCCTCAGGCCTGGGGCTCCCAAAGCCTAAGGGCTGGGGCGCCCCAGGCCTGGGGCTCCCAAAGCCTAAGTGTGGGGGCGCCCCAGGCCTGGGAGTCCCTAAGCCTAAGGGCTGGGGCGCCCCAGGCCTGGGGTTCCCAAAGCCTAAGGGCTTGGGCGCCCCAGACCTAGGGCTCCCTAAGCCTAAGTGTGGGGGCGCCCCAAGCCTGGGAGTCCCTAAGCCTAAGGGCTGGGGCGCCCCAGACCTGGGGCTCCCTAAGCCGAAGGACTGGGGCGACCCAGGTCTGGGGCTACCTAAGCCTAAGGGATGGGGCGCCCGAGGCGTGGGGCTCCCAAAGCCTAATGGCTGGGGCGCCACAGGACTGGGGCTCCCAAAACCTAAGGGCTGGGGCGCCCCAGGCTTGATGCTCCCTAAGTCAAGGGCTGGGTGCACCAAGTCTGGGGCTCCCAATGCCTAAGGGCTGGGGCGCCCCAGGCCTGATGCTCCCTAAGTCAAGGGCTGGGTGCACCAAGTCTGGGGCTCCCAAAATCTAAGGGCTGTGGCGACCCAGGCATGGGGCTCCCAAAGGCTAAGCGCTGGGGCACCACAGGCCTTGGGCTCACAAAGCCTAAGAACTGGGGCGCCCCAGGCCAGGGGCTCCCTAAGCCTAAGGGCTGTGGCGCCCCAGGCCTGGGGATCCCTAAGCCTAAGGGCTGAGGAACCCCAGGCCTGGGGCTCCGTAAGCCTAAAGGCTGGTGCGCCCCAGGCCTGGGGCTCCCTAAGCCTAAGGGCTGTGGCGCCGAGGCCTGGGGATCCCAAAGCTTAAGGGCTGGGGCTCCCAAGGCCTGGGGCTCCCAAATCCTAAGAGCTGGGGAGCAACAGGTCTGGGGATCCCAAAACCTAAGGGCTGGGGTGCCCCAGGCCTGATGCTCCCTAAGTCTAAGGGCTGGGTGCACCAAGTCTGGGCCTCCCAATGCCTAAGGGCTGGGGCGCCCAAGGCCTGGGGTTCCAAAGCTTAAGTGCTGGGGTGCCACAGGCCTGGAGCTCCCAAAGCCTAAGAGCTGGGGTGCCACAAGCCTGGGGCTCCCAAAGCCTAAGGGCTGGGGCAACCCAGGCCTGGGGCTCCCTAAGCATAAGGGCTGGGGCGCCCCAGGCCTGGGGCAACCAAAGCCTAAGGGCTGAGGCGCCCCAGGCCTGGGGCTCCCTAGCCTAAGGGATGGGACACCACAGGCCTGGGATTCACAAAGAGTAAGGGCTGGGGCGACCAAGGCCTGGGGCTCCCTAAGTCTAAGGGCTCGGGCGCCCCAGGCCTGAGGCTCCCAAAGCCTAAGGGCTGGGGTGCCCCAGGCCTGGGGATCCCAAAGCCTAAGTGCTTGGGCGTCTGAGGCCTGGGGCTCCCAAGGCCTAATGGCTGGAGCGCCTCAGGCCTTGGGCCCCCTAAGCCAAAGGGCTGGGGCTCCCCAGGCCTGGGGCTACCTAAGCTTAAGGGCTGGGGCGCCCCAGACCTGGGGCTCCCAAAGCCTAAAGGCTGTGGCGTCCCAGGCCTTGGGCTCCCTAAGCCTATAGGCTGGGGTGCCCCAGGCCTGGGGCTCCCAAAGCATAAGGGCTGGGGCACCCCAGTCCTGGGGCTCCTTAATCCTAAGGGCTGGGGCGCCCCAGTCCTGGGGCTCCCAAAGCCTGAGGGCTGGGGCGCCCCAGGCCAGCGGGTCCCAAAGCCTAAGGGTTGGGGCGCCCCAGTCCTGGGGCTCCCAAATCCTAAGGGCTGGGGCGCCCCAGGCCTGGGACTCCCTAAGCTTAAGGGCTGGGGCGCCCAAGGCCTGGGGCTCACAAAGCCTAAGGGCTGGGGCGCCCCAGGCCAGGGGCTCCCTAAGCCTTTGTGTGGGGGCACTCCATTTCTGGGGCTCCGTAAGCCAAAGGTCTTGGGCGCCCCAAGCCTAGGGCTCCCTAATACTAAGGGCTGTGGCGCCCCAGGCCTGGGGATCCCTAAGCCTAAGGGCTGTGGCGCCCCAGGCCTGGGGATCCCTAAGCCTAAAGGCTGAGGAACCCCAGGCCTGGGGCTCCGTAAGCCTAAAGGCTGGGCCCCAGAGGCCTGGGGCTCCCTAAGCCTAAGGGCTGTGGCACCCCAAGCCTGGTGCTCCCAAAGCCTAAGGGCTGGGGCGCCCCAGGCCTGGGGCACCCAAAGCCTAAGGGCTGGGGCACCACAGGCCTAGTGCTCAAAAAGCCTAAGGGCTTGGGCGACCCAGGCCTTGGGCTCCCTAAGCATAAGGGCTGGGGAGCGCCAGGCCTGGGGCAACCAAAGCCTAAGGGCTGAGGCGCCCCAGGCCTGGGGCTCCCTAAGCCTAAAGGCTGGGGCGCCCCCGGCTTGGGACTCCCGAAGCCAATGGGCTGGGGCGCCCCAGGTCTGGGCTCCCAAAGCCTAAGCGCTGGGGCACCACAGGCCTAGGACTCCCAAAGCTTAAGGGCTGGGGCGCCCCAGGCCAGGGGCTCCCAAATCCTAAGAGCTGGGGAGCCACAGGTCTGGGGATCCCAAAACCTAAGGGCTGGGGTGCCCCATGCCTGATGCTCCCTAAGTCTAAGGGCTGGGTGCACCAAGTCTGGTGCTCCCAATGCCTAAGGGTTGGGGCACCCCAGGCATGGGGTTCCAAAGCTTAAGTGCTGGGGCGCCCCAGGCCTGGGGCTCCCAAAGCCTAAGAGCTAGGGCGCCACAAGCCTGAGGCTCCCAAAGCCTAAGGGCTGGGGTGCCCAGGCCAGGGCCTCCCTAAGCCTAAGTGTGGGGGCGCCCCAGTCCTGGTGCTCCCTAAGCCGAAGGTCTTAGGCGTCACATGCCTGGGGATCCCAAAGCCTAAGGGCTGGGGTGCACAGGCCTAGGGCTCCGTAAGCCTAAAGGCTGGGGCGCCCCAGGCCTGTGGCTCCCTAAGCCTAAGGGCTGGGGCGCCCCAGGCATGGGGATCCCTAAGCCTAATTGCTAGGGCGCCCCAGGTCTGGGGCTCTCTAAGCCTAAGGGCTGTGGCGCCCCAGGCCTGGGGCTCCCAAAGCCTAAGGCCTGGGGGCCCCAGACCTGGGGTTCCCAAAGCCTAGGTGCTGGGGAGTCCGAGGTCTGGGCTCCCAAAGCTTAATGGCTGGGGCGCCTCAGGCTGGGGCTCCATAAGCCTAAGGGCTGCGGCTCCCCAGGCCTGGGGCTCCCTAAGCCTAAAGGCTGGGCGCCTCAGGCTGGGCCTCCCTAAGCCAAAGGGCTGGGGCGCCCAGGCCTGGGGATCCCTAAGCCTAAGGGCTGGGCGCCTCAGGCTGGGCCTCCCTAAGCCTAAGGGCTGGGGCAGCCCAGGCATGGGGCTCCCTAAGCCAAAGCCTAAGGACTGGTGCGACCCAGGCCTGGGGCTCCTTAATTCTAAGGGCTGGGGCGCCCCAGGCCTGGGTCTCCCAAATCTAAGGCCTGGTGTGCCCCAGGCCTGGGGTTCCCAAAACCTTAGTGCTGGGGCGTCCGAGGCCTGGGGCTCCCTAAGCCTAAAGGCTGGGGTGCCCCACGCTTGGGGCTCCCAAAGCATAAGGGCTGGGGCACCCCAGTCCTGGTGCTCCCTAATCCTAAGGACTGGGGCGCCCCAGGCTTGGGGCTCCCAAAGCGTAAGTGCTGTGGCGTCCGAGGCCTGGGGCTCCCAAAGCCTAATGGCTGGAGTGCCTCAGGCCTGGGGCTCCCTAAGCCTAAGGGCTGTGGCTCCCCAGGCCTGGGGCTACCCAAGCTTAAGGGCTGGGGCGCCCAGGGCCTGGGGCTCTCTAAGCTTAAGTGTGGGGGCTCCAAAGGCCTGGGAGTTCCTAAGCCTAAGGGCTGGGTGCATCAAGTCTGGGGCTCCCAATGCCTAAGGGCTGGGGCGCCCCAAGCCTGGGGTTCCAAAGCTTAAGTGCTGGGGCGCCCCAGGCCTGGAGCTCCCAAAGCCTAAGGCTTGGGGCGTCCCAGTCCTGGGGCTCCCTAAGCCTAAGGGCTGTGGCGCCCCAGGCCTGGGGCTCCCTAAGCATAAGGGCTGGGGCACCCCAGGCCTGGTGCTCCCAAAGCCTAAGGCCTGGGGCGCCCCAGGCCTGGGGCACCCAAAGCCTAAGGGCTGGGGCACCACAGGCCTAGTGCTCCAAAAGCCTAAGGGCTGAGGCGCCCCAGGCCTGGGGCACCCTAAGCCGAAAGGCTGGGGCGCCCCCGGCTTGGGACTTCCTAAGCCTAAGGGCTGGGGCTCCCCAGGCCTTGGGCTCCCAAAGCCTAAGCGCTGGGGCACCACAGGCCTGGGACTCACAAAGAATAAGGGCTGGGGCGCCGCAGGCCAGGGGCTCCCTAAGCCTAGTGTGGGGGTGCCCCAGTCCTGGGGCTCCCTAAGCCCAAGGTCTTGGGCGTCCCAGGCCTGGGGCTCCCAAAGCCTAAGGCTGGGGTGCCCCAGGCCTGAGGCTCCCAAAGCTTAAGGGTGGGGCTCCCCACGCCTAGGGCTCCCAAATCCTAAGAGCTGGGGAGCCACAGGTCTGGGGATCCCAAAACCTAAGGGCTGGGGTGCCCCAGGCCTGATACTCCCTATGTCTAAGGGCTGGGTGCACCAAGTCTGGGGCTCCCAATGCCTAAGGGCTGGGGCGCCCCAGGCCTGGGGTTCCAAAGCTTAAGTGCTGGGGCGCCCAGGCCTGGGGCTCCCAAAGCGTAAGAGCTGAGGCGCCACAAGCCTGGGGCTCCCAAAGCCTAAGGGCTGGGGTGCCCCAGGCCAGGGGCTCCCTAAGCCTAAGTGTGGGGGCGCCCCAGTCCTGGGGCTCCCTAAACCGAAGGTCTTGGGCGTCACAGGCCTGGGGCTCCCAAAGCCTAAGGGCTGGGGAGCCTCAGGCTGGGGCTCCGTAAGCCTAAAGGCTGGGGCGCCCCAGGCCTGGGGCTCCCTAAGCCTAACTGTGGGGGCGCCCCAGGCCTGGGAGTCCCTAAGCCTAAGGGCGGGGGCGCCCCAAGCCTTGGGCTCTCTAAGGCTAAGGGCTGGGGCGCCCCAGACCTGGGGCTCCCTAAGCCTAATTACAGGGGCGACCCAGGCCTGGGGCACCCTACGCCTAAGGGCTGGGGCGCCCCAGGGATGGGGATCCCTAAGCCTAATTGCTAGGGCGCCCAAGGTCTGGGTCTCTCTAAGCCTAAGGGCTGTGGCGCCCCAGGCCTGGGGCTCCCAAAGCCTAAGGGCTGGGGGGCCCCAGACCTGGGGTTACCAAAGCCTAAGTGCTGGGGAGCCCGAGGCCTGGGGCTCCCAAAGCCTAATAGCTGGCGCGCCTCAGGCTGGGGCTCCAAAAGCCTAAGGGCTGGGGCTCCCTAGGCCTGGGGCTCCCTAAGCCTAAGGGCTGGGCGCCTCAGGCCTGGGGCTCCCTAAGCCTAAGGGCTGGGCTGCCCCAGGTCTGGGGATCCCTAAGCCTAAGTGTGGGGGCGCCCCATGCCTGGGAGTCCCTAAGACTAAGGGCTGCGGCGCCCCAGGCCTGGGGCTCCCTAAGGCTAAGTGATGGGGAGCCCCAGACCGGGGGCTCCCAAAACCTAAGGGCTGGGGCAGCCCAGGCTTGGGGCTCCCTAAGCCAAAGCCTAAGGACTGGGGAGACCCAGGCCTGGGGCTCCCTAAGTCTAAGGGCTGGGGTGCCCCAGGCCTGGGGCTCCCAAATCCTAAGGGCTGGGGTGCCCCAGGCCTGGGATTCCCAAAGCCTAAGTGCTGGGGCGTCCGAGGCCTGGGGCTCCCAAAGCCTAATGGCTGGATCGCCTCAGGCCTGGGGCTCCCTAAGCCCAAGGGCTGGGGGTCACCAGGCCTGGGCCTACCTAAGCTTAAGGGCTGGGGCGCCCCAAGCCTGGGGCTCCCTAAGCCTAATTGTAGGGGCTCCAAAGGCCTGGGAGTCCCTAAGCCTAAGGGCTGGGTGCACCAAGTCTGGGGCTCCCAATGCCTAAGGGCTGGGGCGCCCCAGGCCTGGGGTTCCAAAGCTTAAGTGCTGGGCACCCCAGGCCTGGAGCTCCCAAAGCCTAAGAGATGGGGCGCCACAAGCCAGGGGCTCCCAAAGCCTAAGGCCTGGGGCGTCCCAGGCCTGGGACTCCCTAAGCCTAAGGGCTGGGGCGCCCCAGGCCTGGGGCTCACAAAGCCTAAGGGCTGGGGCGCCCCAGGCCAGGGGCTCCCTAAGCCTAAGTGTGTGGGTGCCCCAGTCCTGGGACTCCCTAAGCCGAAAATCTTGGTCGTCCCAGGCCTGGGGCTCCCTAAGCCTAAGGGCTGGGGCACCCCAGGCTTGGGTCTCTTCAGCCAAAGCCTAAGGAATAGGGCGACCCAGGCCTGGGGCTCCCTAAGTCTAAGGGCTGGGGCGCCCCAGGCCTGGGGCTCCCAAAGCCTAAGGGCTGCGGTGCCCCAGCCTGGAGTTCCCAAAGCTTAAGTGTTGGGGCGTCCGAGGCATGGGGCTCCCAAAGTCTAAGTGCTGGGGCTCCCCAGGCCTGGGGCTACCTAAACTTAAGGGCTGGGGCGCCCCAGGCCTGGGGCTCCCTAAGCTTAAGTGTGGGGGCTCCAAAGGCCTGGGAGTCCCTAAACCTAAGGGCTGGGTGCACCAAGTCTGGGGCTCCCAATGCCTAAGGGCTGGGGCGCCCCAGGCCTGGGGTTCCAAAGCTTAAGTGCTGGGACGCCCCAGGCCTAGAGCTCCCAAAGCCTAAGGGCTTTGGCGCCCCAGGCCTGGGGCTCCCTAAGCCTAAGGGCTGGGGCACCCCAGGCCTGGTGCTCCCAAAGCCTAAGGGCTGGGGCGCCCCAGGCCTGGGGCTCCCAAAGCCTAAGGGCTGGGGCACCACAGGCCTTGTGCTCCAAAAGCCTAAGGGCTGGGGCGACCCAGGCCTGGGGCTCCCTAAGCATAAGGGCTGGGGCCCCCCAGGCCTGGGGCAACCAAAGCCTAAGGGCTGAGGCGCCCCATGCCTGGGGCTCCCTAAGCCTAAAGGCTGGGGCGCCCCAGGCTTGGGACTCCCTAAGCCTAAGGGCTGGGGCGCCCTAGGCTTTGGGCTCCCAAAGCCTAAGGGCTGGGGCACCACAGGCCTGGGACTCACAAAGAGTCAGGGCTGGGGCGCCGCAGGCCCGGGGCTCCCTAAGCCTAGTGTGGGGGTGCCCCAATCCTGGGGCTCCCTAAGCCCAAGGTCTTGGGCGTCCCAGGCCTGGGGCTCCCAAAGCCTAAGGCTGGGGTGCCCCAGGCCTGAGGCTCCCAAAGCTTAAGGGCTGGGGCTCCCCAGGCCTAGGGCTCCCAAATCCTAAGAGCTGGGGAGCCACAGGTCTGGGGATCCCAAAACCTAAGGGCTGGGGTGCCCCAGGCCTGATGCTCCCTAAGTCTAAGGGCTGCGTGCACCAAGTCTGGGGCTCACAAAGCCTAAGGGCTGGGGCGCCCCAGGCCTGGGGTTCCAAAGCTTAAGTGCTGGGGTGCCCCAGGCCTGGGGCTCCCAAAGCCTAAGAGCTGAGGCGCCACAAGCCTGGGGCTCCCAAAGCCTAAGGGCTGGGGCGCCCCAGGCCAGGGCCTCCCTAAGCCTAAGTGTGGGGGCGCTCCAGTCCTGGGGCTCTCTAAGCCGAAGGTCTTGGGCGTCACAGGCCTGGGGCCCCCAAAGCCTAAGGGCTGGGGCGCACAGGCCTGGGGCTCCGTAAGGCTAAGGGCGGGGGCGCCCCAAGCCTTGGGCTCCCTAAGTCTAAGGGCTGGGTGCACCAAGCCTGGGGCTCCCAAAGCCTAAGGGCTGGGGCGCCCCAGGCCAGGGGCTCCCTAAGCCTATGTGTGGGGGCGCCCCAGTCCTGGGGCTCCCTAAACCGAAGGTCTTGGGCGTCACAGGCCTGGGGCTCCCAAAGCCTAAGGGATGGGGCGCACAGGCCTGAGGCCCCGTAAGCCTAAAGGCTGGGGCGCCCCAGGCCTGGGGCTCCCTAAGCCTAAGTGTGGGGGCGCCCCATGCCTGGGAGTCCCTAAGCCTAAGGGCGGGGGCGCCCCAAGCCTTGGGCTCTCTAAGGCTAAGGGCTGGGGCGCCCCAGACCTGGGGCTCCCTAAGCCTAATTACTGGGGCGACCCAGGCCTGGGGCACCCTACGCCTAAGGGCTGGGGCGCCCCAGGCATGGGGATCCCTAAGCCTAATTGCTAGGGCGCCCCAGGTCTGGGTCTCTCTAAGCCTAAGGGCTGTGGCGCCCCAGACCTGGGGCTCCCAAAGCCTACTGGCTGCGGGCCCCAGACCTGGGGTTACCAAAGTCTAAGTGCTGGGGAGCCCGAGGCCTGGGGCTCCCAAAGCCTAATAGCTGGGGCGCCTCAGGCTGGGGCTCCATAAGCCTAAGGGCTGGGGCTCCCTAGGCCTGGGGCTCCCTACGCCTAAGGGCTGGGCGCCTCAGGCCTGGGGCTCCCTAAGCCTAAGGGCTGGGGCGCCCCAGGTTTGGGGATCCCTAAGCCTAAGTGTGGGGGCGCACCATGCCTGGGAGTCCCTAAGACTAAGTGCTGTGGCGCCCCAGGCCTGGGGCTCCCTAAGGCTAAGTGATGGGGAGCCCCAGACCTTCGGCTCCCAAAGCCTAAGGCCTGGGGCGTCCCAGGCCTGGGGCTCCCTAAGCCTAAGGGCTGTGGCGCCCCAGGTCTGGGCTCCCTAAGCCTAAGGGCTGGGGCAGCCCAGGCTTGGGGCTCCCTAAGCCAAAGCCTAAGGACTGGGGCAACCCAGGCCTGGGGCTCCCTAAGTCTAAGGGCTGGTGCGCCCCAGGCCTGGGGCTCCCAAATCCTAAGGGCTGGGGTGCCCCAGGCCTGGGATTCCCAAAGCCTAAGTGCTGGGGTGTCCGAGGCCTGGGGCTCCCAAAGCCTAATGGCTGGAGCGCCTCAGGCCTGGGGCTCCATTATCCTAAGGGCTGGGGCTCCCCAGGCCTGGGGCTACCTAAGCTTAAGGGATGGGGCGCCCCAGACCTGGGGCTCCAAAAGCCTAAATGCTGTGGCGAACAAGGCCTTGGGCTCCCTAAGCCTAAAGGCTGGGGTGACCCAGGCCTGGGGCTCCCAGAGTATAAGGGCTGGGGCACCCCAGTTCTTGGGCTCCCTAATCCTAAGGGCTGGGGCGCCCCAGGCCTGGGGCTCCCAAAGCCTAGGTGCTGGGGCGCCCCAGGCCTGCGGGTCTCAAAGCCTAAGGGCTGGGGCGCCCCAGTCCTGGGGCTCCCAAAGCCTAAGGGCTGGGGCACCCCAGGCCTGGGTCTCCCAAAGCCTAAGGGCTCGGGTGCCCCAGCCTGGGGTTCCCAAAGCCTAAGTGCTGGGGCGTCCGAGGCCTGGGGCTCCCAAAGCCTAATGGCTGGAGCGCCTCAGGCCTGGGGCTCCCTAAGCCCAAGGGCTGGGGCTCCCCAGGCCTGGGCCTACCTAAGATTAAAGGCTGGGGCGCCCCAAGCCTGGGGCTCCCTAAGCCTAATTGTGGGGGCTCCAAAGGCCTGGGAGTCCCTAAGCCTAAGGGCTGGGTGCACCAAGTCTGGGGCTCCCAATGCCTAAGGGCTGGGGTGCCCCAGGCCTGGGGTTCCAAAGCTTAAGTGCTGGTGCGCCCCAGGCCTGGAGCTCCCAAAGCCTAAGAGCTGGGGCGCCACAAGCCTGGGGCTCCCAAAGCCTAAGGCCTGGGGCGTCCCAGGCCTGGGGCTCCCTAAGCTTAAGGGCTGTGGCGCCCCAGGCCTGGGGCTCCCTAAGCCTAAGGGCTGGGGCACCCCAGGCCTGGTGCTCCCAAAGCCTAAGTGCTGGGGCGCCACAGGCCTGCGGGTCCCAAAGCCTAAGGGCTGGGGCGCCCAGTCCTGGGGCTTCCAAAGCCTAAGGGCTGGGGCGCCCCAGGCCTGGGACTCCCTAAGCCTAAGGGCTGGGGCTCCCCAGGCCGGGGGCTCACAAAGCCTAAGGGCTGGGGCGCACCTGGACAGGGGCTCCCTAAGCCTACGTGTGTGGGTGCCCCAGTCCTGGGGCTCCCTAAGCCGAAAATCTTGGGCGTCCCAGGCCTGGGGCTCCCTAAGTCTAAGGGCTGGGGCGCCCCAGGCCTGGGGCTCCCAAATCCTAAGGGCTGGGGTGCCCCAAGCCTGGGATTCCCAAAGCCTAAGTGCTGGGGCGTCCGAGGCCTGGGGCTCCCAAAGCCTAATGGCTGGAGCGCCTCAGGCCTGGGGCTCCCTTAGCCTAAAGGCTGGGCCTACCCAGGCCTGTGGCTACCTAAGCTTAAGGGCTTCGGCGCCCAAGACCTGGGGCTCCAGAAGCCTAAATGCTGTGGCGAACCAGGCCTTGGGCTCCCTAAGCCTAAAGGCTGGGGTGACCCAGGCCTGGGGCTCCCAGAGCATAAGGGCTGGGGCACCCCAGTTCTTGGGCTCCCTAATCCTAAGGGCTGGGGCGCCCCAGGCCTGGGGCTCCCAAAGCCTAGGTGCTGGGGCGCCCCAGGCCTGCGGGTCTCAAAGCCTAAGGACTGGGGCGCCCCAGTCCTTGGGCTCCCAAAGCCTAAGGGCTGGGGCACCCCAGGCCTGGGTCTCCCAAAGCCTAAGGGCTGGGGTGCCCCAGACTGGGGTTCCCAAAGCCTAAGTGCTGGGGCGTCCGAGGCCTGGGGCTCCCAAAGCCTAATGGCTGGAGCGCCTCAGGCCTGGGGCTCCCTAAGCCCAAGGGCTGGGGCTCCCCAGGCCTGGGCCTACCTAAGCTTAAGGATTGGGGCTCCCTAAGCCTAATTGTGGGGGCTCCAAAGGCCTGGGAGTCCCTAAGCCTAAGGGCTGGGTGCAGCAAGTCTGGGGCTCCCAATGCCTAAGGGCTGGGGTGCCCCAGGCCTGGGGTTCCAAAGCTTAAGTGCTGGGCGCCCCAGGCCTGGAGCTCCCAAAGCCTAAGAGCTGGGGCACCACAAGCCTGGGGCTCCCAAAGCCTAAGGCCTGGGGCGTCCCAGGCCTGGGGCTCCGTAAGCCTAAGGGCTGGGGCACCCCAGGCTTGGGGTTCCCTAAGTCTAAGGGCTGGAGCGCCCCAGCCTGGGGCTCCCAAAGCCGAAAATCTTGGGTGTCCCAGGCCTGGGGCTCCCTAAGCCTAAGGACTAGGGCGACCCAGGCCTGGGGCTCCCTAAGCTTAAGTGTGGGGGCTCCAAAGGCCTGGGAGTCCCTAAGCCTATGGGCTGGGTGCACCAAGTCTGGGGCACCCAATGCCTAAGGCCTGGGGCGCCCCAGGCCTGGGGTTCCAAAGCTTAAGTGCTGGTGCGCCCCAGGCCTGGAGCTCCCAAAGCCTAAGAGCTGGGGCGCCACAAGCCTGGGGCTCCCAAAGCCTAAGCCTGGGTCGTCCCAGTCCTGGGGCTCCCTAAGCCTAAGGGCTGTGGCGCCCCAGGCCTGGGGCTCCCTAAGCCTAAGGGCTGGGGCACCCCAGGCCTGGTGCTCCCAAAGGCTAAGGGCTGGGGCGCCCCAGGCCTGGGGCACCCAAAGCCTAAGGGCTGGGGCACCACAGGCCTAGTGCTACAAAAGCCTAAGGGCTGGGGCGACCCAGGCCTGGGGCTCCCTAAGCATAAGGGCTGGGGCCCCCCAGGCCTGGGGCAACCAAAGCCTAAGGGATGAGGCGCCCCAGGCCTGGGGTTCCCTATGCCTAAAGGCTGAGGCGCCCCCGGCTTGGGACTCCCTAAGCCTAAGGGCTGGGGCGCCCCAGGCCTTTGGCTCCCAAAGCCTAAGCGCTGGGGCACCACAGGCCTGGGACTCACAAAGACTAAGGGCTGGGGTGCCGCAGGCCAGGGGCTCCCTAAGCCTAGTGTGGGGGTGCCCCAGTCCTGGGGCTCCCTAAGCCCAAGGTCTTGGGCGTCCCAGGCCTGGGGCTCCCAAAACCTAAGGCTGGGGTGCCCCAGGCCTGAGGCTCCCAAAGCTTAAGGGCTGGGGCTCCCCAGGCCTAGGGCTCCCAAATCCTAAGAGCTGGGGAGCCACAGGTCTGGGGATCCCAAAACCTAAGGGCTGGGGTGCCCCAGGCCTGATGCTCCCTAAGTCTAAGGGCTGGGTGCACCAAGTCTGCGGCTCCCAATGCCTAAGGGCTGGGGCGCCCCAGGCCTGGGCACCAAAAGCCTAAGGGCAGGGGCACCACAGGCCTAGTGCTCCAAAAGCCTAAGGGCTGGGGCAACACAGGCCTGGGGTTCCCTAAGCATAAGGGCTGGGGCGCCCCAGGCCTGGGGCTCCCTAAGCCTAAAGGTTGGGGAACCCCCGGCTTGGGACTCCCTAAGCCTAAGGGCTGGGGCGCCCCAGGCCTTGGGCTCCCAAAGCCTAAGCGCTGGGGCACCACAGGCCTGGGACTCACAAAGACTAAGGGCTGGGGCGCCCCAGGCCAGGGGCTCCCTAAGCCTAGTGTGGGGGCGCCACAGGCCTGGGACTCCCAAAGCCTAAGGCTGGGGCTCCCCATGCCTAGGGCTCCCGAAGCCTAAAGGCTGTGGCATCCCAGGTCTGGGGCTCCCTAAGCCTAAAGGCTGGGGTGCCCCAGGCCTGGGGCTCCCAAAGCATAAGGGCTGGGGCACCCCAGTCCTGGGGCTCCCTAATCCTAAGAGCTGGGGCGCCCCAGGCCTGGGGCTCCCAAAGCCTAACGGTGGGGGCGCCCCAAGCCTGCGGCTCCCAAAGCCTAAGGGCTGGGGCGGCCCAGGTCTGGGGCTCCCAAAGCCTAAGGCTGGGGCGCCCCAAGCTTGGGGCTCCCAAACGTAAGGGCTAGGGCGACCCTGGCCTGGGGCTCCCAAATCCTAAGGGCTGGGACGTCACAGGCCTTGCGCTCCGAAAGCCTAAGGTCTGGGGCGCCCCAGGCCTGGGGCTCCCTAAGCCTAAGGGATGGGGCGCCGCCGGCCTGGGACTCCCTAAGCCTAAGGACTGGGGCGCCCCAGGCATGGGGATCCCTAAGCCTAATTGGTATGGCACCCCAGGTCTGGGGCTCTCTAAGCCTAAGGGCTGGGGGGCCCCAGGCCTGGGGATCCCAAAGCCTAAGTGCTTGGGCGCCCGAGACCTGGGGCTCCCAAAGCCTAATGGCTGGGCGCCTCAGGCCTTTGGCTCCCGAAGCCTAAGGGATGGGGTTCCCAGGCTTGGGGCTCCTTTAGCCAAAGCCTAGGGCGCCTCAGTCCTGGGGCTCCCTAAGCCTAAGGGCTGGGGCGCCCCAGGCCTGGGGCTCGCTAAGGCTAAGTGCTGGGGCACCCCAGACCTAGGGCTCCCAAAGCCTAAGGCCTGGGGCATCCCAGGCCTCGGGCTCCCTAAGCCTAAGGGCTGTGCCGCCCCAGGCTCGGGGCTCCCTAAGCCTAAGGGCTGGGGCACCCCAGGCCTGGGTTCCCAAAGCCTAAGGGCTGGGGCGCCCCAGTCCTGGGGAACCAAAGCGTAAGGGCTGTGGCGCCCCAGGCCAGGGGCTCCCTAAGCCTAATGGCTGGGGCACCCCAGGCCTGCGGCTCCCTAAGTCTAAGGGCTGGGGAGACCCAGGCCTGGGGAACCCAATGCCTAAGGGCTGGGGCACCACAGGCCTAGCGCTCCAAAAGCCTAAGGGCTGGGGCGACACAGGCCTGGGGCTCCCTAAGCACAAGGGCTGGGGCGCCCCAGGCCTGGGGCTACAAAAGCCTAAGGGCTGGGGTGCCAAAGGAGTGCGGCTCCCAAAGCCAAAGCGCTGGGGCACCACAGGCCTGGGACTCACAAAGACTAAGGGCTGGGGCGCCCCAGGCCAGGGGCTCCCTAAGCCTAGTGTGGGGGTGCCCCAGTCCTGGGGCTCCCTAAGCCGAAGGACTTGTGCGTCCCAGGCCTGGGGTTCCCAAATCCTAAGAGCTGGGGAACCACAGGTCTGTGGTTCCCAAAACCTAAGGGCTGGGGTGCCCCAGACCTGATGCTCCCTAAGTCTAAGGGCTGGGTGCACCAAGTCTGGGGCTCCCAATGCCTAAGGGCTGGGGCGCCCCAGGCCTGGGGTTCCAAAGCTTAAGGGCTAGAGCTCACCAGGCCTGGGGCTCCCAAAGCCTAAGAGCAGGTTGCCCCAGGCCAGGGGCTCCCTAAGCCTAAGTGTGGGGGCGCCCCAGTCTTGTGGCTCCCTAAGCCGAAGGTCTTGGGCGTCCCAGACCTGGGGCTCCCAAAGCCTAAGGGCTGGGGCGTCCAGGCCTGGGGCTCCGTAAGCCTAAAGGCTGGGGCGCCCCAGGCCTGGGGCTCCCTAAGCCAAAATGTGGGGGCGCCCCAGGTCCGGGGGGCACCCCAGTTCTGGGGCTCCCTAATCATAAAAGCTGGGACGCCCCAGGCCTGGGGCTCCCAAAGCCTAAGGGCTGGGGCGCCCCAGGCCTGCGGCTCCCAAAGCCTAAGGGCTGGGGCGCCCCAGGCCTGGGGCTCCCAAAGCCAAAGGTCTGGGGCGCCCCAGGCATGCGACAACCAAAGCCTAAGGGCTAGGGCGGCTCAGGTCTGGGGCTCCCAAAGCCAAAGGCTGGGGCGCCCCAATTTTGGGCTCCCAAACTTAAGGGCTGGGGCGACCCTGGCCTGGGGCTCCCAAATCCTAAGGACTGGGGCGTCACAGGCCTTGCACACCCAAAGCCTAAGGGCTGGGGCGCCACAGGCCTGGGGCTCCCCAAGCCTAAGGCTGGGGAGCCCCAGGCCTGGGGCTCCAAAATCTTAAGGGTTGGGGCCCCGCTGGCCTGGTTCTCCAAAATCCTAAGGGCAGGGCCGCCACAGGCCTGGCGTTCCAAATGCCTAAGGGCTGGGTCGCCCCAGGCCTGGGGCTCCCTAAGTCTAAGGGCTGGGGCGGCGCCGGCCTGGGACTCCCTAAGCCTAAGGGCTGGGGCGCCCCAGGCCTGGGCTCCCAAAGCCTAAGCGCTGGGGCACCACAGGCCTGGGGCTCACAAAATCTAAGGGCTGGGGCGCCCCAGGCCTGCGACAACCAAAGCCTAAGGGCTGGGGCGGCCCAGGCCTGGGGCTCCCAAAGCCCAAGGGCTGGGGCGCCCCAGGTCTGGGGATCCCAAAGCCTAAGGTTGGGCGCCCCAAGCTTGGGGCTCCCAAACTTAAGTGCTGGGGCAACCCTGGCCTGGGGCTCCCAAATCCTAAGGACTGGGGCGTCACAGGCCTTGCACACCCAAAGCCTTAGGGCTGGGGCGCCACAGGCCTGGGGCTCCCCAAGCCTAAGGCTGGGGAGCCCCAGGCCTGGGGCTCCAAAATCTTAAGGGTTGGGGCACCGCTGGCCTGGTTCTCCAAAATCCTAAGGGCTGGGGCTCCACAGGCCTGGCGCTCCAAATGCCTAAGTGCTGGGGTGCCCCAGGCCTGGGGCTCCCTAAGTCTAAAGGCTGGGGCGCCCCAGGCCTGGGGCTCCCAAAGTCTAAGCGCTGGGGCACCACAGGTCTGGGACTCACAATGACTAAGGTCTGGGGCGCCCCAGGCCAGGGGCTCCCTAAGCCTAGTGTGGGGGTGCCCCAGTCCTGGGGCTCCCTAAGCCGAAGGACTTGGGCGTCCCAGGCCTGGGGCTCCCAAAGCCTAAGGCTGGGGCGCCCCAGGCCTGGGGCTCCCAAATCTTAAGGGCTGGGGCTCCGCAGACCTGGGGCTCCCAAATCCTAAGAGCTGGGGAGCCACAGGTCTGGGGATCCCAAAACTTAAGGGCTGGGGTGCCCCAGGCCTGATGCTCCCGAAGCCTAAGGGCTGGGTGCACCAAGTCTGGGGCTCCCAATGCCTAAGGGCTGGGGCGCCCCAGGCATGGGGATCCCTAAGCCTAATTGCTAGGGCGCCCCAGGCCTGGGGCTCCCAAAGCATAAGGGCTGGGGGGCCCCAGACCTGGGGTTCCCAAAGTCTAAGTGCTGGGGCGCCCGAGGACTGGGGCTCCCAAAGCCTAATGGCTGGGGCACCTCAGGCCTGCGACAACCAAAGCCTATGGGCTGGGGCGCCCCAGGTCTGGGGCTCCCAAAGCCTAAGGCTGGGGCGCCCCAAGCTTGGGGCTCCCAAATTTAAGGGCTGGGGCGACCCTGGCCTTGGGCTCCCAAATCCTAAGGGCTGGGAAGTCACAGGCCTTGCGCTCAGAAAGCCTAAGGGCTGGGGCGCAACAGGCCTGGGGCTCCCTAAGCCTAAGG
This sequence comes from Tenrec ecaudatus, assembly GCF_050624435.1. Taxonomy (NCBI): domain Eukaryota; kingdom Metazoa; phylum Chordata; class Mammalia; order Afrosoricida; family Tenrecidae; genus Tenrec; species Tenrec ecaudatus. The sequence goes on along the minus strand of NC_134541.1, from coordinate 79,920,750 downwards.
CTGGGGCGCCCCGGCTTGGGGCTCCAAAATCTTAAGGGTTGGGGCACCGCTGGCCTGGTTCTCCAAAATCCTAAGGGCTGGGGCGCCACAGGCCTGCCGCTCCAAATGCCTAAGGGTTGGGGCGCCCCAACCTGGGGCTCCCTAATTCTAAGGGATGGGGCGCCGCAGGCCTGGGACTCCCTAAGCCTAAGGGCTGGGGGGCCCCAGGCCTGGGGTTCCCAAAGCCTAAGTGCTGGGGTTCCCGAGGCCTGGGGCTCCCAAAGCCTATTGGCTGGGGCGCCTCAGGCCTGTGGCTCCCTAAGCCTAAGGGCTGGGGTTCCCAGGCTTGGGGCTCCTTAAGCCGAAGGGCTGGGGCGCATCAGTCGTAGGGCTCCCTAAGCATAAGGGCTGGTGCGCCCAAGGCCTGGGGCTCGCTAAGGCTAAGTGCTGGGGCACCCCAGACCTGGGGCTCCCAAAGCCTAAGGCCTGGGGCATCTCAGGCCTAGGGCTCCCTAAGCCTAAGGGCTGTTCCGGCTCAGGCACGGGGCTCCCTAAGGCTAAGGGCTGGGGCGCCCCAGATCTGGGGAACCAAAGCCTAAGGGCTGTGGCGTCCCAGGTCTGGGGCTCCCTAAGCCTAAAGGCTGGGGTGCCCCAGGACTGGGGCTCCCAAAACATAAGGGCTGGGGCACTCCAGTCCTGGGGCTCCCTAATCCTAAGGGCTTGGGCAGCCCAGGCTTGGGGCTCCCAAAGCCTAAGGGCGGGGGCGCCCCAAACCTGGGGCTCCCAAAGCCTAAGGGCTGGGGCGCCCCAGGCCTGGGGCTCCCAAAGTCTAAGGGCTGGGGAGCCCCAGGCCTGCGACAATCAAAGCCTATGGGCGGGGGCGCCCCAGGTCTGGGGCTCGCAAAGCCTAAGGCTGAGGCGCCCCAAGCTTGGGGCTCCCAAATTTAAGGGCTGGTGCGACCCTGGCCTGGGGCTCCCAAATCCTAAGGGCTGGGACGTCACAGGCCTTGCGCTCAGAAAGCCTAAGGGCTGTGGCGCAACAGGCCTGGGGCTCCCTAAGCCTAAGGCTGGGGCGCCCCAGGCTTGGAGCTCCAAAATTTTAAGGGTTGGGGCACCGCTGGCCTGGTTCTCCAAAATCCTAAGGGCTGGGGCGCCACAGGCCTGGCGCTCCAAATGCCTAAGGGCTGGGGCGCCCCAGACCTGGGGCTCCCTAAGCCTAAGGGATGGGGCGCCGCAGGCCTGGGACTCCCTAAGCCTAAGGGCTGGGGCGCCCCAGGCATGGGGATCCCTAAGCCTAATTGCTAGGGCACCCCAGGTCTGGGGCTCTCTAAGCCTAAGAGCTCGGGTGCCCCAGGCCTGGGGCTCCCAAAGCCTAAGGGCTGGGGGGCCCCAGGCCTGGGGTTCCCAAAGCCTAAGTGCTGGGGCGCCCGAGGCCTGGGGCTTCCAAAGCCTAATGGCTGGGGCGCCTCAGGCCTGTGGCTCCCTAAGCCTAAGGGCTGGGGTTCCCATGCTTGTGGCTCCTTAAGCCGAAGGGCTGGGGCGCATCAGTCCTGGGGCTCCCAAAGCCTAAGGGCTGGGTCGCCCCAGGCATGGGGCTCGCTAAGGCTAAGTGCTGGGGCACCCCAGACCTGGGGCTCCCAAAGCCTAAGGCTTGGGGCGTTTCAGGCCTGGGGCTCCCAAAGCATAAGGGCTGGGGGGCCCCAGACCTGGGGTTCCCAAAGTCTAAGTGCTGGGTCGCCCGAGGCCTGGGGCTCCCAAAGCCTAATGGATAGGGCGCCTCAGGCCTGGGGATCCATAAGCCTAAGGGCTGGTCTCCCCAGGCCTGGGGCTCCCTAAGCCTAAGGGCTAGGGCGCCTCAGGCCTGGGGCTCCCTATACCTAAGGGCTGGGGCGCCCCAGGCCTGGGGATCCCTAAGCCTAAGGGCTGTGGTGCCCAAGGCCTGGGGCTCCCTAAGCCTAAGTGCTGGGGCACCCCAGGCTTGGGGCTCCCTAAGCCAAAGCCTATAGACTGGGGCGATCCAGGCCTGGGGCTCCCTAAGTCTAAGGGCTGGGGCGCCCCAGGCTGGGGCTCCCAAAGCCTAAGAGCTGGGGTGCCCCAGGCCTGGTGTTCCCAAAGCCTAAGTGCTGGGACGTCCGAGGCCTGGAGCTCCCAAACCCTAATGGCTGGAGCGCCTCAGGCCTGGGGCTCCCTAAGCTTAAGTGTTGGGGCTCCCCAGACCTGGGGCTCCCAAAGCATAAAGGCTCTGGCGTCCCAGGCCTTGGGCTCCCTAAGCCTAAAGGCTGGGGTGCCCCAGGCCTGGGCCTCCCAAAGCATAAGGGCTGGGACACCCCAATCCTGGGGCTTCATAATCCTAAGGGCTGGGGCGCCCCAGTCCTGGGGCTCCCAAAGCCTAAGGGCTGGGGCGCCCCAGGCCTGGGACTCCCTAAGCCTAAGGGCTAGGGCGCCCAATGCCTGGGGCTCACAAAGCCTAAGGGCTGGGGCGCCCCAGGCCATTGGCTCCCTAAGCCTAAGTGTGGGGGTGCCCCAGTCCTGGGGCCTCTTAAGCAAAAAGTCTTGGGTGTCCCAGGCCTGTGGCTCCCAAAGCTTAAGGGCTGGGGCTCTCCAGGCATGGGGTTCCCAAATCCTAAGGGCTGGGGCGCCACAAGTCTGGGGATCCCAAAACCTAAGTGCTGGGGCGCCGGAGGCCTGGGGCTCCCAAAACCTAATGGCTGGGGCGCCTCAGGCTTGGGCTCCATAAGCCTAAGGGCTGGGGCGCCCCAGGCGTGGGGCTCCCTAAGCCTATGGGCTGGGGAGCCTCAGGCCTGGGGCTCCCTAAGCCTAAGGGCTGGGGCGCCCCACCTGGGGATCCCTAAGCCAAAGTGTGGGGGCGCCCCAGGCCTGGGAGTCCCTAAGCTGAAGGGCTGGGGCGCCCCAGCCTGGGGTTCCCAATGCCTAAGTGCTGGGGGCTCCAAAGGCCTGGGAGTCCCTAAGCCTAATGGCTGGGGCGCCCCAGGCCTGGGGCTCCCTAAGGTTAAGGGCTGGTGCGCCCCAGACCTTGGACTCCCAAAGCTTAAAGGCTGGGGCGCCCCAGGTCTGGAGCTCCCAAAGCCTAAGGCTGGGGCGCCCCAAGCTTGGGGCTCCCAAACTTAAAGGCTGGGGCGACCCTGGCCTGGGGCTCCCAAATCCTAAGGGCTGGGACGTCACAGGCCTTGCGCTCAGAAAGCCTAAGGGCTGGGGCGCAACAGTTCTGGGGCTCCCTAAGCCTAAGGCTGGGGCGCCCCAGGCTTGGGGCTCCAAAATCTTAAGGGTTGGGGCACCGCTGGCCTGGTTCTCCAAAATCCTAAGGGCTGGGGCGCCACAGGCCTGGCGCTCCAAATGCCTAAGGGCTGGGGCACCCCAGGCCTGGGGCTCCCTAATCCTAAGGGATGGGGCGCCGCAGGCTTGGGACTCCCTAAGCCTAAGGGCTGGGGCGCCCCAGGCATGGGGATCCCTAAGCCTAATTGCTAGGGCACCGCAGGTCTGGGGCTCTCTAAGCCTAAGGGCTGGGGTGCCCCAGGCCTGGGGCTCCCAAAGCCTAAGGGCTTGGGGGCCCCAGGCCTGGCGTTCCCAAAGCCTAAGTGCTGGGGCGCCCGAGGCCTGGGGCTCCCAAAGCCTAATGGCTGGGGCGCCTCAGGCCTGTGGCTCCCTAAGCATAAGGGCTGGGGTTCCCAGGCTTGGGGCTCCTTAAGCCGAAGGGCAGGGGCGCATCAGTCGTGGGGCTCCCTAAGCCTAAGGGCTGGTGCGCCCAAGGCCAGGGGCTCGTTAAGGCTAAGTGCTGGGGCACCGAAACCTGGGGCTCCCAAAGCCTAAGGCCTGGGGTGTCTCAGGCCTGGGGCTCCCTAAGCCTAAGGGCTGTGCCGCCCCAGGCCCAGGGCTCCCTAAGCCTAAGGGCTGTGCCGCCCCAGGCCCAGGGCTCCCTAAGCCTAAGGGCTGGGGCGCCCCAGGCCTGGGGAATCAAAGCCTAAGGTCTGTGGCGTCCCAGGTCTGGGGCTCCCTAAGCCTAAAGGCTGGGGTGCCCCAGGCCTGGGGCTCCCAAAGCCTAAGGGCAGGGGCGCCCCAAGCCTGCGGTTCCCAAATCCTAAGGGCAGGGGCGCCCCAGCCTGGGGCTCCCAAAGCCTAAGGGCTGGGGCGCCCCAGGCCTGCGACAACCAAAGCCTATGGGCTGGGGGCCCCAGGTCTGGGGCTCCCAAAGCCTAAGGCTGTGGCGCCCCAAGCTTGGGGCTCCCAAATTTAAGGGCTGGTGCGACCCTGGCCTGGGGCTCCCAAATCCTAAGGGCTGGGACGTCACAGGCCTTGCACTCAGAAAGCCTAAGGGCTGGGGCGCAACAGGCCTGGGGCTCCCTAAGCCTAAGGCTGGGGCGCCCCAGGCTTGGGGCTCCAAAATCTTAAGGGTTGGGGCACCGCTGGCCTGGTTCTCAAAAATCCTAAGGGCTGGGGCGCCAGAGGCCTGGCGCTCCAAATGCCTAAGGGCTGGGGCACCCCAGGCCTGGGGATCCCTAAGCATGAGGGATGGGGCGCCGCAGGCCTGGGACTCCCTAAGCCTAAGGGCTGGGGCGCCCCAGGCATGAGGATCCCTAAGCCTAATTGCTAGGGCACCGCAGGTCTGGGGCTCTCTAAGCCTAAGGGCTCGGGTGCCCCAGGCCTGGGGCTCCCAAAGCCTAAGGGCTGGGCGGCCCCAGGCCTGGGGTTCCCAAAGCGTACGTGCTGGGACGCCCGAGGCCTGGGGCTCCCAAAGCCTAATGGCTGGGGCGCCTCAGGCCTGTGGCTGGGGTTCCCAGGCTTGGGGCTCCTTAAGCCTAAGGTCTGGGGCGCCCCAGGCCTGGGGCTCGCTAAGGCTAAGTGCTGGGGCACCCCAGACCTGGGGCTCCCATAGCCTAAGGCTTGGGGCGTCTCAGGCCTGGGGCTCCCTAAGCCTAAGCGTTGTGCCGCCCCAGGCCCGGGGCTCCCTAAGCCGAAGGCCTGGGGCACCCCAGGTCTGGGGCTCCCAAAGCCTAAGGTCTGCGGCGCCCCAGGCCTGGGGAACCAAAGCCTAAGGGCTGTGGCGCCGCAGGCCTAGGGCTCCCTAAGCCTAAGGGCTGGGGCACCCCAGGCCTGGGGCTCCCAAAGTCTAAGGGCAGGGGCGCCCCAGGCCTTGGGCACCCAAAGCCTAAGGGCTGGGGCACCACAGGCCTAGCACTCCAAAAGCCTAAGGGCTGGGGGGACCCAGGCCTGGGGCTCCCTAAGCATAAGGGCTGGGGCGCCACTGGCTTGGGGCTCCCTAAGCCTAAAGGCTGGGTCGCCCCAGGCCTGGGAATCCCTAAGCCTAAGTGCTGGGGCGCCCCATGCATGGGGATCCCTAAGCCTAATTGCTAGGGGACCCCAGGCCTGGGGCTCCCAAAGCCTAAGCGCTGGGGCACCACAGGCCTATGACTCACAAAGACTAAGGGCTGGGGCGCCCCAGGCCAGGGGCTCCCTAAGCCTAGTGTGGGGGTGCCCCAGTCCAGGGGCTCCCTAAGCCGAAGGACTTGGGCGTCCCAGGCCTGGGGCTCCCAAAGCCTAAGGCTGGGGCGCCCCAGGCCTGGGGCTCCCAAAGCTTAAGGGCAGGGGCTCCCCAGGCCTGGGGCTCCCAAATCCTAAGAGCTGGGGAGCCACAGGTCTGGGGATCCCAAAACCTAAAGGCTGGGGTGCCCCAGGCCTGATGCTCCCTAAGTCTAAGGGCTGGGTGCACCTAGACTGGGGCTCCCAATGCCTAAGGGCTGGGGCGCCCCAGGCCTGGCGTTCCAAAGCTTAAGGGCTGGAGCGCACAAGGCCTGGGGCTCCCAAAGCCTAAGAGCTGGGGCGCCCCAGGCCTGGGGCTCCCAAAGCCTAAGGGCTGGGGCGTCCAGGCCTGGGGCTCCGTAACCGTAAAGGCTGGGGCGCCCCAGGCCTGGGGCTCCTTAAGCCTAAGTGTGGGGGCGCCCCAGGCCTGGGAGTCCCTAAGCCTAAGGGCTGGGGCGACCCAGGCTTGATGCTCCCTAAGTGTAAGGGCTGGGTGCACCAAGTCTGGGGCTCCCAATGCCTAAGGGCCGGGGCGCCCCAGGCCTGGGGTTCCAAAGCTTAAGGGCTAGAGCGCAACAGGCCTGGGGCTCTCTAAGCCTAAGGGCTGGGGCGACCCAGGCCTGAGGAATTCTAAGCCTAAGGGCTGGGGCACCCCAGGCTTTGGGATCCCTAAGCCTAATCGCTAGGGCGCCCCAGGTCTGGGGCTCTCTAAGCCTAAGGGCTGGGGCGCCCTAGGCCTGGGGCTCCAAAGCCTAAGGGCTGGGGGTCCCCAGGCCTTGGGTTCCCAAAGCCTAAGTGCTGGGGCGCCCGAGGCCTGGGGCTACTAAAGCCTAATGGCTGGGGCGCCTCAGGCCTGGGGCTCCATAAGCCCAAGGACTGTGGCGCCCCAGGCCTGGGGCTCCCTAAGCGTAAGGGCTGGGGCACCCCAGGGTTCGGCTCTCTAAACCAAAGCATAAGGACTCGGGCGACCCAGGCCTGGGGCTCCCTAAGCCTAAGGGCGGGGGCGCCCCAAGCCTGCGGCTCCCAAAGCCTAAGGGCAGGGGCGCCCCAGCCTGGGGCTCCAAAAGCCTAAGGGCTGGGGCGACCCAGGCCTGCGACAACCAAAGCCTATGGGCTGGGGCGCCCCAGGTCTGGGGCTCCCAAAGTCTAAGGCTGGGGCGCCCCAAGCTTGGGGCTCCCAAATTTAAGGGCTGGTGCGACCCTGGCCTGGGGCTCCCAAATCCTAAGGGCTGGGACGTCACAGGCCTTGCGCTCAGAAAGCCTAAGGGCTGGGGCGCAAAAGTTCTGGGGCTCCCTAAGCCTAAGGCTGGGGCACTCCAGGCTTGGGGCTCCAAAATCTTAAGGGTTGGGGCACCGCTGGCCTGGTTCTCCAAAATCCTAAGGGCTGGGCGGCCCCAGGCCTGGGGTTCCCAAAGCGTACGTGCTGGGACGCCCGAGGCCTGGGGCTCCCAAAGCCTAATGGCTGGGGCGCCTCAGGCCTGTGGCTCCCTAAGCCTAAGGGCTGGGGTTCCCAGGCTTGGGGCTCCTTAAGCCGAAGGGCTGGGGCGCAACAGTCCTGGGGCTCCCTAAGCCTAAGGTCTGGGGCGCCCCAGGCCTGGGGCTCGCTAAGGCAAAGTGCTGGGGCACCCCAGACCTGGGGCTCCCATAGCCTAAGGCTTGGGGCATCTCAGGCCTGGGGCTCCCTAAGCCTAAGCGCTGGGGCACCACAGGCCTGGGACTCACAAAGACTAAGGGCTGGGGCGCCCCAGGCCAGGGGCTCCCTAAGCCTAGTGTGGGGGTGCCCCAGTCCTGGGGCTCCCTAAACCGAAGGACTTGGGCGTCCCAGGCCTGGGGCTCCCAAAGCCTAAGGCTGGGGCGCCCCAGGCCTGGGGCTCCCAAAGCTTAAGGGCTGGGGCTCCCCAGGCCTGGGGCTCCCAAATCCTAAGAGCTGGGGAGCCACAGGTCTGGGGATCCCAAAACCTAAAGGCTGGGGAGCCCCAGGCCTGATGCTCCCTAAGTCTAAGGACTGGGTGCACCTAGACTGGGGCTCCCAATGCCTAAGGACTGGGGAGCCCCAGGCCTGGCGTTCCAAAGCTTAAGGGGTGGAGCGCACAAGGCCTGGGGCTCCCAAAGCCTAAGAGCTGGGGCGCCCCAGGCCAGGGGCTCCCTAAGCCAAAGTGTGGGGGCGCCCCAGTCTTTGGGCTCCCTAAGCCGAAGGTCTTGGGCGTCCAGGCCTGGGGCTCCCAAAGCCTAAGGGCTGGGGCGTCCAGGCCTGGGGCTCCGTAACCGTAAAGGCTGGGGCGCCCCAGGCCTGGGGCTCCTTAAGCCTAAGTGTGGGGGCGCCCCAGGCCTGGGGCTCCCAAAGCCTAAGGGCTGTGGTGCCCAGGCCTGGGGCTCCGTAAGCCTAAAGGCTGGGGCGCCCCAGGCCTGGGGCTCCCTAAGCCTAAGTGTGGGGGTGCCCCAGACCTGGGAGTCCCTAAGCCTAAGGGCTGGGGCACCCAGGCCTGGGGAATTCTAAGCCTAAGGGCTGGGGCGCCCCAGGCTTGGGGATCCCTAAGCCTAATTGCTTGGGCGCCCCAGGTCTGGGGCTCTCTAAGGCTAAGGGCTGGGGCGCCCCAGGCCTGGGGCTCCAAAGCCTAAGGGCTGGGGGTCCCCAGGCCTTGGGTTCCCAAAGCCTAAGTGCTGGGGCGCCCAAGGCCTGGGGCTACCAAAGCCTAATGGCTGGGGCACCTCAGGCCTGGAGCTTCATAAGCCTAAGGGCTGGGGTTCCCAGGCTTGGGGTTCCTTAAGCCGAAGGGCTGGGGCGCATCAGTCGTGGGGCTCCCTAAGCCTAAGGGCTGGTGCGCCCAAGGCCTGGGGATCGCTAAGGCTAAGTGCTGGGGCACCACAAACCTGGGGCTCCCAAAGCCTAAGGCCTGGGGCGTCTCAGGCCTGGGGCTCCCTAAGCCTAAGGGCTGTGGCGCCCCAGGCCTGGGGAAACAAAGCCTAAGGGCTGTGGCGTCCCAGGTCTGGGGCTCCCTAAGCCTAAAGGCTGGGGTGACCCAGGCCTGGGGCTCCCAAAGCCTAAGGGCGGGGGCGCCCCAAGCCTGCGGCTCCCAAAGCCTATGGGCTGGGGCGCCCCAGGTCTGGGGCTCCCAAAGCCTAAGGCTGGGGCGCCCCAAGCTTGGGGCTCCCAAATTTAAGGGCTGGTGCGACCCTGGCCTGGGGCTCCCAAATCCTAAGGGCTGGGACATCACAGGCCTTGCGCTCAGAAAGCGTAAGGGCTGGGGCGCAACAGTTCTGGGGCTCCCTAAGCCTAAGGCTGGGGCGCCCCAGGCTTGGGGCTCCAAAATCTTAAGGGTTGGGGCACCGCTGGCCTGGTTCTCCAAAATCCTAAGGGCTGGGGCGCCACAGGCCTGGCGCTCCAAATGCCTAAGGGCTGGGGCACCCCAGGCCTGGGGTTCCCTAAGCCTAAGGGATGGGGCGCCGCAGGCCTGGGACTCCCAAAGCCAAAGGGCTGGGGTGCCCCAGTCATGGGGTTCCCTAAGCCTAATTGCTAGGGCACCCCATGTCTGGGGCTCTCTAAGCCTAAGGGCTCGGGTGCCCCAGGCCTGGGGCTCCCAAAGCCTAAGGGCTGGGCGGCCCCAGGCCTGGGGTTCCCAAAGCGTACGTGCTGGGACGCCCGAGGCCTGGGGCTCCCAAAGCCTAATGGCTGGGGCGCCTCAGGCCTGTGGCTCCCTAAGCCTAAGGGCTGGGGTTCCCAGGCTTGGGGCTCCTTAAGCCGAAGGGCTGGGGCGCATCAGTCCTGGGGCTCCCTAAGCCTAAGGTCTGGGGCGCCCCAGGCCTGGGGCTCGCTAAGGCTAAGTGCTGGGGCACCCCGACCTGGGGCTCCCATAGCCTAAGGCTTGGAGCGTCTCAGGCCTGGGGCTCCCTAAACCTAAGGGTTGTGCCGCCCCAGGCCCGGGGCTCCCTAAGCCTAAGGCCTGGGGCACCCCAGGTCTGGGGCTCCCAAAGCCTAAGGTGTGCGTTGCCCCAGGCCTGGGGAACCAAAGCCTAAGGGCTGTGGCGCCCTAGGCCTGGGGCTCCCTAAGCCTAAGGGCTGGGGCACCCCAGGCCTGGGGCTCCCAAAGTCTAAGGGCTGGGGCGCCCCAGGCATTGGGCACCCAAAGCCTAAGGGCTTGGGCACCACAGGCCTAGCACTCCAAAAGCCTAAGGGCTGGGGCGACCCAGGCCTGGCGCTCCCTAAGCATAAGGGCTGGGGCGCCACTGGCCTGGGGCTCCCTAAGCCTAAAGGCTGGGGCGCCCCAGGCCTGGGAATCCCTAAGCCTAAGTGCTGGGGCGCCCCATGCATGGGGATCCCTAAGCCTAATTGCTAGGGGACCCCAGGCCTGGGGCTCCCAAAGCCTAAGCGCTGGGGCACCACAGGCCTGGGACTCACAAAGACTAAGGGCTGGGGCGCCCCAGGGCTGGGGCTCCCTAAGCCTAATGTGGGGGTGCCCCAGTCCTGGGGCTCCTTAAGCCGAAGGACTTGGGCGTCCCAGGCCTGGGGCTCCCAAAGCCTAAGGCAGGGCGCCCCAGGCCTGGGGCTCCCAAAGCTTAAGGGCTGGGGCTCCCCAGGCCTGGGTCTCCCAAATCCTAAGAGGTGGGGAGCCACAGGTCTGGGGATCCCAAAACCTAAAGGCTGGGGTGCACCAGGCCTGATGCTCCCTAAGTCTAAGGGCTGAGTGCACCTAGACTGGGGCTCCCAATGCCTAAGGGCTGGGGCGCCCCAGGCCTGGCGTTCCAAAGCTTAAGGGCTGGAGCGCACAAGGCCTGGGGCTCCCAAAGCCTAAGAGCTGGGGCGCCCCAGGCCAGGGGCTCCCTAAGCCTAAGTGTGGGGGCGCCCCTGTCTTTGGGCTCCCTAAGCCGAAGGTCTTGGGCGTCCAGGTCTGGGGCTCCCAAAGCCTAAGGGCTGGGGCGTCCAGGCCTGGGGCTCTGTAACCGTAAAGGCTGGGGCGCCCCAGGCCTGGGGCTCCTTAAGCCTAAGTGTGGGGGCGCCCCAGGCCTGGGAGTCCCTAACCCGAAGGGCTGTGGCGCACCAGGCCTGGGGCTCCCAAAGCCGAAGGGCTGTGGTGTCCAGGCCTGGGGCTCCGTAAGCCTAAAGGCTGGGGCGCCCCAGGCCTGGGGCTCCCTAAGCCTAAGTGTGGGGGTGCCCCAGACCTGGGAGTCCCTAAGCCTAAGGGCTGGGGCGACTCAGGCCTGGGGAATTCTAAGCCTAAGGGCTGGGGCGCCCCAGGCTTGGGGATCCCTAAGCCTAATTGCTTGGGCGGCCCTGGTCTGGGGCTCTCTAAGCCTAAGGGCTGGGCGCCCCAGGCCTGGGGCTCCAAAGCCTAAGGGCTGGGGGTCCCCAGGCCTTGGGTTCCCAAAGCCTAAGTGCTGCTCGCCCGAGGCCTGGGGCTCCCTAAGTCTAAGGGCTGGGGCGCCTCAGGCCTGGGGCTCCATAAGCCTAAGGGCTGGGGCGCCTCAGGCCTGGGGCTCCCTAAGCCTAAGGGCTGCGGTGCCCCAGGCCTGGGGATCCCTTGGCCTAAGTGTGGGGGCGCCCCAGGCTTGGGAGTCCCTAAGCCTAAGGGTTGGGGCGCCCCAGGCCTGGGGCTCCCTAAGGCTAAGTGATGGGGTGCCCCAGAACTGGGGCTCCCAAAGCCTAAGGCCTGGGGCGTCCCAGGCCTGGGGCTCCCTAAGCCTAAGGGCTGTGGCGCCCAAGGGCTGGGGCTCCCTAAGCCTAAGGGCAGGGGCACCCCAGGCTTGGGGCTCTCTAAGCCAAAGCATAAGGACTGGGGCGGCCAGGCCTGGGGCTCCCTAAGTCTAAGGGCTGGGGCGCCCCAGGCTTGGGGCTCGCAAAGCCTAAAGCCTGGGGTGCCCCAGGCCTGGGGTTCCCAAAACCTAAGTGCTGGGGCGTCCGAGGCCTGGGCCTCCCCAAGCATAATGGCTGGAGCGCCTCAGGCCTGGGGCTCCCTAAGCCTAAGGGCTGGGGCTCCCCAGGGCTGGGGCTACCTAAGCTTAAGGGCTGGGGCGCACTGGCCTGGGGCTCCCTAAGCCTAAGTGTGGGGGCTCCAAAGGCCTGGGAGTCCATAAGCCTAAGGGCTGGGGCGCCCCTGGCCTGGGGCTCCCTAAGGCTAAGGGCTGGTGCGCCCCAGGCCTGGGGCTCCCAAAGCCTAAGGGCTGGGAGGCCCCAGGCCTGGGGTTCCCAAAGCGTACCTGCTGGGACGCCCGAGGCCTGGGGCTCCCAAAGCCTAATGGCTGGGGCGCCTCAGGCCTGTGGCTCCCTAAGCCTAAGGGCTGGGGTTCCCAGGCTTGGGGCTCCTTAAGCCGAAGGGCTGGGGCGCATCAGTCCTGGGGCTCCCTAAGCCTAAGGTCTGGGGCGCCCCAGGCCTGGGGCTCGCTAAGGCTAAGTGCTGGGGCACCCGAGACCTGGGGCTCCCATAGCCTAAGGCTTGGGGCGTCTCAGGCCTTGGCTCCCTAAGTCTAAGGGTTGTGCCGCCCTAGGCCCGGGGCTCCCTAAGCCTAAGGCCTGGGGCACCCCAGGTCTGGGGCTCCCAAAGCCTAAGGTCTGCGGCGCCCCAGGCCTGGGGAACCAAAGCCTAAGGGCTGTGGCGCCCCAGGCCTGGGGCTCCCTAAGCCTAAGGGCTGGGGCACCCCAGGCCTGGGGCTCCCAAAGTCTAAGGGCTGGGGCGCCCCAGGCCTTGGGCACCCAAAGTCTAAGGGCTGGGGCACCACAGGCCTAGCACTCCAAAAGCTTAAGGGCTGGGGCGACCCAGGCCTGGGGCTCCCTAAGCATAAGGGCTGGGGCGCCACTGGCCTGGGGCTCCCTAAGCCTAAAGGCTGGGGCGCCCCAGGCCTGGGAATCCCTAAGCCTAAGTGCTGGGGCGCCCCATGCATGGGGATCCCTAAGCCTAATTGCTAGGGGACCCCAGGCCTGGGGCTCCCAAAGCCTAAGCGCTGGGGCACCACAGGCCTGGGACTCACAAAGACTAAGGGCTGGGGCGCCCCAGGCCAGGGGCTCCCTAAGCCTAGTGTGGGGGTGCCCCAGTCCTGGGGCTCCCTAAGCCGAAGGACTTGGGCGTCCCAGGCCTGGGGCTCCCAAAGCCTAAGGCTGGGGCTCCCCAGGCCTGGGGCTCCCAAATCCTAAGAGCTGGGGAGCCACAGGTCTGGGGATCCCAAAACCTAAAGGGTGGGGTGCCCCAGGCCTGATGCTCCCTAAGTCTAAGGGCTGGGTGCACCTAGACTGGGGCTCCCAATGCCTAAGGGCTGGGGCGCCCCAGGCCTGGCGTTCCAAAGCTTAAGGGGTGGAGTGCACAAGGCCTGGGGCTCCCAAAGCCTAAGAGCTGGGGCGCCCCAGGCCAGGGGCTCCCTAAGCCTAAGTGTGGGGGCGCCCCAGTCTTTGGGCTCCCTAAGCCGAAGGTCTTGGGCGTCCAGGCCTGGGGCTCCCAAAGCCTAAGGGCTGGGGCGTCCAGGCCTGGGGCTCCGTAACCGTAAAGGCTGGGGCGCCCCAGGCCTGGGGCTCCTTAAGCCTAAGTGTGGGGGCGCCCCAGGCCTGGGACTCCCTAAGCCGAAGGGCTGGAGCGCCCCAGGCCTGGGGCTCCCAAAGCCTAAGGGCTGTGGTGCCCAGGCCTGGGGCTCCGTAAGCCTAAAGGCTGGGGCGCCCCAGGCCTGGGGCTCACTAAGCCTAAGTGTGGGGGTGCCCCAGACCTGGGAGTCCCTAAGCCTAAGGGCTGGGGCGACCCAGGCCTGGGGAATTCTAAGCCTAAGGGCTGGGGCGCCCCAGGCTTGGGGATCCCTAAGCCTAATTGCTTGGGCTCCAAAGCCTAAGGGCTGGGGGTCCCCAGGCCTTGGGTTCCCAAAGCCTAAGTGCTGGGGCGCCCGAGGCCTGGGGCTACCAAAGCCTAATGGCTGGGGCGCCTCAGACCTGGGGCTCCATAAGCCTAAGGGCTGTGGCGCCCCAGGCCTGGGGCTCCCTAAGCCTAAGGGCTGGGGCACCCCAGGCTTCGGCTCTCTAAGCCAAACCATAAGGACTGGGGCGACCCAGGCCTGGGGCTCCCTAAGTCTAAGGGCTGGGGCTCCCCAGGCCTGGGGCTCCCTAAGCCTAAGGGCTGGGGCGCCTCAGGCCTGGGGCTCCCTAAGCCTAAGGGCTGCGGTGCCCCAGGCCTGGGGATCCCTAAGCCTAAGTGTGGGGGGGCCCCAGGCTTGGGAGTCCCTAAGCCTAAGGGCTGGGGCGCCCCAGGCCTGGGGCTCCCTAAGCCTAAGGGCTGGGGAACCCCAGGCCTGGTGCTCCAAAAGCCTAAGGGATGGGGCGCCCCAGGCTTGGGGCTCGCAAAGCCTAAAGCCTGGGGTGACCCAGGCCTGGGGTTCCCAAAGCCTAAGTGCTGGGGCGTCCGAGGCCTGGGCCTCCCAAAGCATAATGGCTGGAGCGCCTCAGGCCTGGGGCTCCCTAAGCCTAAGAGCTGGGGCTACCCAGGGCTGGGGCTACCTAAGCTTAAGGGCTGGGGCGCACTGGCCTGGGGCTCCCTAAGCCTAAGTGTTAGGGCTCCAAAGGCCTGGGAGTCCATAAGCCTAAGGGCTGGGGCGCCCCTGGCCTGGGGCTCCCTAAGGCTAAGGGCTGGTGCGCCCCAGACTTGGGGCTCCCAAAGCCTAAAGGCTGTGGCGTCCCAGGCCTGGGGCTCCCTAAGCCTAAAGGCTGGGGTGCCCTAGGCCTGGGGCTCCCAAAGCATAATGGCTGGGGCACCCCAGTCCTGGGGCTCCCTAATCCTAAGGGCTGGGGCGCCCCAGGCCTGGGGCTCCCACAGCCTAAGGGCTGGGGCGCCCCAGGCATCCGGCTCCCAAAACCTAAGGGCTAGGGCGCCTCAGGTCTAGGGCTCCCAAAGCCTAAGGCTGGGGCGCCCCAAGCTTGGGGCTCCCAAACTTTAGGTCTGGGGCGACCCTGGCCTGGGGCTCCCAAATCCTAAGGGCTTGGGCGTCACAGGCCTTGCGCTCCCAAAGCCTAAGAGCTGGGGCGCCCCAGGCCAGGGGCTCCCTAAGCCTAAGTGTGGGGGCGCCACAGTCTTCGGGCTCCCTAAGCCGAAGGTCTTGGGCGTCCCAGGCCTGGGGCTCCCAAAACCTAAGGGATGGGGCGTCCAGGCCTGGGGCTCCGTAAGCCTAAAGGCTTGGGCGCCCCAGGCCTGGGGCTCCCTAAGCCTAAGTGTGGGGGCGCCCCAGGTCTGGGGGGCACCCCAGTCCTGGGGCTCCCTAATCCTAAGGGCTGGGGCGCCCTAGGTCTGGGGCTCCCAAAGCCTAAGGTTGGGGCGCCCCAAGCTTGGGGCTCCCAAACTTAAGGGCTGGGGCGACCCTCGTCTGGGGCTCCCAAATCCTCAGGACTCGGGCGTCACAGGCCTTGCGCTCCCAAAGCCTAAGGGCTGGGGCGCCACACGCCTGGGGCTCCCTAAGCCTAAGGCTGGGGCGCCCCAGGCCTGGGGCTCCAAAATCTTAAGGGTTGGGGCACCGCTGGCCTGGTTCTCCAAAATCCTAAGGGCTGGGGTGCACAGGCCTGGAGCTCCAAATGCCTAAGTGCTGGAACGCCCCAGGCCTGGGGCTCCCTAAGCCTAAGAGCTGGGGCGCCGCAGGCCTGGGACTCCCTAAGCCTAAGTGCTGGGGCGCCCCATGCATGGGGATCTCTAAGCCTAATTGCTAGGGCACCCCAGGCCTGGGGCTCCCAAAGCCTAAGCGCTGGGGCACCACAGGCCTGGGACTCACAAAGACTAAGGGCTGGGGCGCCCCAGGCCAGGGGCTCCCTAAGCCTAGTGTGGGTGTGCCCCAGTCCTGGGGCTCCCTAAGCCGAAGACTTGGGCGTCCCAGGCCTGGGGCTCCCAAAGCCTAAGGCTGGGGCGCCCCAAGCCTGGGGCTCCCAAAGCTTAAGGGCTGGGGCTCCCCAGGCCGCGGGCTCCCAAATCCTAAGAGCTGGGAAGCCACAGGCCTGGGGATCCCAAAACCTAAGGGCTGGGTTGCCCCAGGCTTGATGCTCCCTAAGTGTAAGGGCTGGGTGCACCAAGTCTGGGGCTCCCAATGCCTAAGGGCTGGGGCGCCCCAGGCCTGGGGTTCCAAAGCTTAAGGGCTGGAGCGCAACAGGCCTGGGGCTCCCGAAGCCTAAGTGTTGGGGCGCCCTAGTCTTTGGGCTCCCTAAGCCGAAGGTCTTGGGCGTCCAGGATGGGGCTCCCAAAGCCTAAGGGCTGGGGCGTCCAGGCCTGGGGCTCCGTAAACCTAAAGGCGGGGTGCCCCAGGCCTGGGGCTCCTTAAGTCTAAGTGTGGGGGCGCCCCAGGCCTGGGACTCCCTAAGACTAAGGGCTGGGGCGCCCCAGGCCTGCGGCTCCCAAAGCTTAAAGGCTGTGGCGTCCCAGGCCTGTGGCTCCCAAACCTAAGGGCTAGGGCGCCCAAGGCCTGGGGCTCCCAAAGTCTAAGGGCTGGGACGCCCCAGGCCTGCGACAACCAAAGCCTAAGGGCTAGGGCGCCTCAGGTCTGGGGCTCCCAAAGCCTAAGGCTGGGGCGCCCCAAGCTTGGGGCCCCAAAACGTAAGGGCTGGGGCGACCCAGGCCTTGGGCTCCCAAATATTAAGGGCTGGGGCCTCACAGGCCTTGCTCTCCCAAAGCCTAAGAGCTGGGGCGCCCCAGGCCAGGGGCTCCCTAAGCCTAAGTGTGGGGGCGCGCCTGTCTTGGGGCTCCCTAAGCCTAAGGGCTGGGGCGACCCAGGTCTGGGGAATTCTAAGCCTAAGGGCTGGGGCGCCCCAGGCTTGGGGATCCCTAAGCCTAATTGCTTGGACGCCCCAGGTCTGGGGCTCTCTAAGCCTAAGGTCTGGGGCGCCCAAGGCCTGGGGCTCCCTAAGCCTAAGGGATGGGGCGCCTCAGGCTTGGGGCTCCCTAAGCCTAAGGGCTGCGGCACCCCAGGCCTGGGGATCCCTAAGCCTAAGTGTGGGGGCGCCCCAGGCTTGGGAGTCCCTAAGCCTAAAGGCTGGGGTGCCCTAGGCCTGGGGCTCCCAAAGCATAATGGCTGGGGCACCCCAGTACTGGGGCTCCCTAATCCTAAGGGCTGGGGCGCCCCAGGCCTGGGGCTCCCAAAGCCTAAGGGCTGGGGCGCCCCAGGCGTCCGGCTCCCAAAACCTAAGGGCTAGGGCGCCTCAGGTCTAGGGCTCCCAAATCCTAAGGCTGGGGCGCCCCAAGCTTGGGGCTCCCAAACTTCAGGTCTGGGGTGACCCTGGCCTGGGGCTCCCAAATCCTAAGGGCTGGGGCGTCACAGGCCTTGCGCTCCCAAAGCCTAAGAGCTGGGGTGCCCCAGGCCAGGGGCTCCCTAAGCCTAAGTGTGGGGGCGCCACAGTCTTGGGGCTCCCTAAGCCGAAGGTCTTGGGCGTCCCAGGCCTGGGGTTCCCAAAACCTAAGGGATGGGGCGTCCAGGCCTGGGGCTCCGTAAGCCTAAAGGCTCGGGCGCCCCAGGCCTTGGGCTCCCTAAGCCTAAGTGTGGGGGTGCCCCAGGTCTGGGGGCACCCCAGTCCTGGGGCTCCCTAATCCTAAGGGCTGGGGCGCCCTAGGTCTGGGGCTCCCAAAGCCTAAGTTTGGGGCGCCCCAAGCTTGGGGATCCCAAACTTAAGGGCTGGGGCGACCCTGGTCTGGGGCTCCCAAATCCTCAGGGCTGGGGCGTACAGGCCTTGCGCTCCCAAAGCCTAAGGGCTGGGGCGCCACAGGTCTGGGGCTCTGGGGCTCCCTAAGCCTAAGAGCTGGGGCGCCGCAGGCCTGGGTCTCCCTAAGCCTAAGTGCTGGGGCGCCCCATGCATGGGGATCTCTAAGCCTAATTGCTAGGGCACCCCAGGCCTGGGGCTCCCAAAGCCTAAGCGCTGGGGCACCACAGGCCTGGGACTCACAAAGACTAAGGGCTGGGGCGCCCCAGGCCAGGGGCTCCCTAAGCCTAGTGTGGGTGTGCCCCAGGCCTGGGGCTCCCAAAGACTAAGGCTGGGGCGCCCCAAGCCTGGGGCTCCCAAAGCTTAAGGGCTGGGGCTCCCCAGGCCGCGGGCTCCCAAATCCTAAGAGCTGGGAAGCCACAGGTCTGGGCATCCCAAAACCTAAGGGCTGGGGTGCCCCAGGCTTGATGCTCCCTAAGTGTAAGGGCTGGGTGCACCAAGTCTGGGGCTCCCAATGCCTAAGGGCCGGGGCGCCCCAGGCCTGGGGTTCCAAAGCTTAAGGGCTAGAGCGCAACAGGCCTGGGGCTCCCTAAGCCTAAGTGTTGGGGCGCCCTAGTCTTTGGGCTCCCTAAGCCGAAGGTCTTGGGCGTCCAGGACTGGGGCTCCCAAAGCCTAAGGGCTGGGGCGTCCAGGCCTGGGGCTCCGTAACCCTAAAGGCGGGGCGCCCCAGGCCTGGGGCTCCTTAAGCCTAAGTGTGGGGGCGCCCCAGGCCTGGGACTCCCTAAGACTAAGGGCTGGGGCGCCCCAGGCCTGGGGCTCCCAAAGCCTAAAGGCTGTGGCGCCCAGGCCTGGGGCTCCGTAAGCCTAAAGGCTGGGGCGTCCAAGGCCTGCGGCTCCCAAACCTAAGGGCTGGGGCGCCCAAGGCCTGGGGCTCCCAAAGTCTAAGGGCTGGGACGCCCCAGGCCTGCGACAACCAAAGCCTAAGGGCTAGGGCGCCTCAGGTCTGGGGCTCCCAAAGCCTAAGGCTGGGGCGCCCCAAGCTTGGAGCTCCCAAACTTAAGGGCTGGGGCGACTCAGGCCTTGGGCTCCCAAATATTAAGGGCTGGGGCCTCACAGGCCTTGCTCTCCCAAAGCCTAAGAGCTGGGGCGCCCCAGGCCAGGGGCTCCCTAAGCCTAAGTGTGGGGGCGCGCCTGTCTTGGGGCTCCCTAATCCGAAGGTCTTGGGCGTTCCAAGCCTGGGGCTCCCAAAGCCTAAGGGTTGGGGTGTCCAGGCCTGGGGCTCCGTAAGCCTAAAGGCTGGGGCGCCCCAGGCCTGGGGCGCCCTAAGCCTAAGTGTGGGGTCGCCCCAGGTCTGGGGGGCGCCCCAGTCCTGGGGCTCCCTAATCCTAAGGGCTGGGGCGCCCCAGGCCTGGGGCTCCCAAAGCCTAATGGTTGGGGCGCCCTAGGCCTTCGGCTCCCAAAGCCTAAGGGCTGGGGCGCCCCAGGCCTGGGGCTCCCAAAGCCTAAGGGCTGGGGCGCCACAGGTCTGCGACAACCAAAGCCTAAGGGCTAGGGCACCTCAGGTCTGGGGCTCCCAAAGCCTAAGGCTGGGGCGCCCCAAGCTTGGGGCTCCAAACTTAAGGGCTCTGGCGACCCTGGCCTGGGGCGTCCAAATCCTAAGGACTGGGGCGTGACAGGCCTTGCGCTTCCAAAGCCTAAGGGCTGGGGCGCCACAGGCCTGGGGCTCCCTAAGCCTAAGGCTGGGGCGCCCTGGCCTGGGGCTCCAAAATCTTAAGGGTTGGGGCACCGCTGGCCTGGTTCTCCAAAATCCTAAGGGCAGGGGCGCCACAGGCCTGGCGCTCCAAATACCTACGGGCTGGGGCGCCCCCGGCCTGGTGTTCCCTAAGCTTAAGGGCTGGGGCACCACAGTCCTGGGACTCCCTAAGCCTAAGGCCTGGGGCGCCCCAGGCCTGTGGCTCCCAAAGACTAAGCGCTGGGGCACCACAGGCCTGGGGCTCCCAAAGCCTAAGGGCTAGGGCGCCCCAGGCCTGCAACAACCAAAGCCTAAGGGCTGGGGCGCCCCAGGTCTGGGTCTCCCAAAGCCTAAGGCTGGGGCGCCCCAGGTTGGGGCTCCCAAACTTAAGGGCTGGGGCGACCCTGGTCTGGGGCTCCCAAATCCTAAGGGCTGGGGCGTCACAGGCCTTGCGCTCCCAAAGCCTAAGGGCTGGGGCACCACAGGCCTGGGGCTCCCTAAGCCTAAGGTTCGGCACCCCAGGCCTGGGGCTCCAAAATCTTAAGGGTTGGGGCACCGCTGGCCAGGTTCTCTAAAATCCTAAGGGCTGGGGCGCCACAGGCCTGGCGCTCCAAATGCCTAAGTGCTGGGGTGCCCCAGGCCTGGGGCTCCCTAAACCTAAGTGCTGGGGCGCCACAGGCCTGGGACTCCCTAAGCCTAAGTGCTGGGGCGCCCCATGCATGGGGATCCCTAAGCCTAATTGCTAGGGCACCCCAGGCATGGGGCTCCCAAAGCATAAGCGCTGGGGCACCCCAGGCCTGGGACTCAAAAAGAGTTAGGGCTGCGGCGCCCTAGGCCAGGGGCTCCCTAAGCCTAATGTGGGGGTGCCCCGGTCCTGGGGCTCCCTAAGCCGAAGACTTGGGCGTCCCAGGCCTGGGGCTCCCAAAGCCTAAGGCTTGGGCGCCCCAGGCCTGGGGCTCCCAAAGCTTAAGGGCTGGGGCTCCCCAGGCCTGGGGGCTCCCAAATCCTAAGAGCTGGGAAGGCACAAGTCTGGGGATCCCAAAACCTAAGGGCTGGGGTGCCCCAGGCTTGATGCACTCTAAGTGTAAGGGCTGGGTGCACCAAGTCTGGGGCTCCCAATGCCTAAGGGCTGGGGCGCCCCAGGCCTGGGGTTCCAAAGCTTAAGGGCTGGAGCGCAACAGGCCTTGGGCTCCCTAAGCCTAAGTGGGGGGGCGCCCCAGTCTTTGGGCTCCCTAAGCCGAAGGTCTTGGGCGTCCAGGACTGGGGCTCCCAAAGCCTAAGGGCTGGGGCGTCCAGGCCTGGGGCTCCGTAACCCTAAAGGCTGGGACGCCCCAGGCCTGGGGCTCCTTAAGCCTAATTGTGGGGGCGCCCCAGGCCTGGGACTCCCTAAGACTAAGGGCTGGGGCGCCCCAGGCCTGGGGCTCCCAAAGCCTAAAGGCTGTGGCGCCCAGGCCTGGGGCTCCGTAAGCCTAAAGGCTGGGGCGTCCCAGGCCTGCGGCTCCCAAACCTAAGGGCTGGGGCGCCCCAGGCCTGCGACAACCAACGCCTAAGGGCTAGGGCTCCTCAGGTCTGGGGCTCCCAAAGCCTAAGGTTGGGGCGCCCCAAGCATGGGGCTCCCAAACTTAAGGGCTGAGGCGACCCTGGCCTTGGGCTCCCAAATATTAAGGGCTGGGGTGTCACAGGCCTTGCTCTCCCAAAGCCTTAGAGCTGGGGCGCCCCAGGCCAGGGGCTCCCTAAGCCTAAGTGTGGGGCCGCCCCAGTCTTAGGGCTCCCTAAGCCGAAGGTCTTGGGCGTTCCAGGCCTGGGGCTCCCAAAGCCTAAGGGCTGGGGTCTTAAGGCCTGGGGCTCCGTAAGCCTAAAGGTTGGGGCGCCCCAAGCCAGGGGCGCCCTAAGCCTAAGTGTGGGGGCGCCCCAGGTCTGGGGGGCGCCCCAGTCCTGGGGCTCCCTAATCCTAAGGGCTGGGGCGCCCCAGGCCTGGGGCTCCCAAAGCCTAAGGGCTGGGGCGCCACAGGTCTGGGTCTCCCAAAGCTTAAGGGCTGGGGATCCCCAGGCCTGATGCTCACTACGTCTAAGGGCTGGGTGCACCAAGTCTGGGGCTCCCAATGCCTAAGGGCTGGGGCGCCCCAGGCCTGGGGTTCCAAAGCTTAAGGGCTGGAGCGCACCAGGCCTGGGGCTCCCTAAGCCTAAGAGCTGGGGCGCCCCAGGCCAGGGACTCCCTAAGCCTAAGTGTGGGGGCGCTCCAGTCCTGGGGCTCCCTAAGCCGAAGGTCATGGGCGCCCCAGGCCTGGGACTCCCTAAGCCTAAGGGCTGGGGCGCCCCAGGCCTGGGGATCCCTAAGCCTAAGGGCTGAGGAACCCCAGGCCTGGGGTTCCGTAAGGCTAAAGGCTGGGGCGCCCCAGGCCTGGGGCTCCCTAAGCCTAAGGGCTGTGGCGCCACAGGCCTTGGGCTCCCTAAGCCTAAGGGTTGTGGCGCCCGAGGCCCGGGGCTCCCTAAGCCTAAGGGCTGGGGCGCCGCAGGCCTGGGGCACCCAAAGCCTAAGGGCTGGGGCACCACAGGCCTGGCGCTCCAAAAGCCTAAGGGCTGAGGGGACCCAGGCCTGGGGCTCCCTAAGCTTAAGGGCTGGGGCGCCCCAGGCCTGGGGCTACCAAAGCCTAAGGGCTGAGGCGCCTCTGGCCTGGGGCTCCCTAAGCTTAAAGGCTGGGGCGCCCCAGCCCTGGGACTCCCTAAGCCTAAGCGCTGGGGCTCCCCAGGCCTGGGGTTCCCAAAGCTTAAGTGTTGGGGCGCCCGAGGACTGGGGCTCCAAAAGCCGAAGGGCTTGGGCGTTCCAGGCCTGAGGCTCCCAAAGCCTACGGCTGGGGCGCCCCAGGCCTGGGGCTCCCAAAGCTTAAAGGCTGGAGCGCACTAGTCCTGGGGCTCCCAAAGCCTAAAACCTGGGGCGCCCCAGGCCAGGGGCTCCCTTAGCCTAAGTGTTGGGGCGCCCCAGTCTTGGGACTCCCTAAGCCTATGGGCTGGGGCGCCACAGGCCTGGGGCTCCCAAAGCCTAAGGGCTGTGGTGCCCAGGCCTGGGGTTCCTTAACCTAAAGGCTGGGGCCCCCCAGGACTGGGCCTCCCTAAGCATAAGTGTGGGGGAGCCCAGTTCTGGGAGTCCCTAAGCCTAAGGGCTGGGGGCCCCCAGGCCTGGGGCTCCCTAAGGCTAAGAGCTGGTGCGCCCCAGACCTGGGGCTCCCAAAGACTAAATGCTGTGGCGTCCCAAGCTTGGGGCTCCCTAAGCCTAAAGGCTGGGGTGCCCCAGGCCTAGGGCTCCCAAAGCATAATGCCTGGGGCACCCCAGTCCTGGGGCTCCCTAATCCTAAGGGCTGGGGCGCCCCAGGACTGCGGCTCCCAAAGCCTAAGGGCTGGGTCGCCCGCGGCCTGGGGCTCCCAAAGCCTAAGGGCTGGGGCACCCCAGGCCTGCGACAACCAAAACCTAAGGGCTAGGGCGCCTCAGGTCTGGGGCTCCCATAGCCTACGGCTGGGGCGCCCCAAGCTTGGGGCTCCCAAACTTAAGGGCTAGGGCGCCTCAGGTCTGCGGCTCCCAAACCTAAGGGCTGGGGCGCCCCAGGCCTGGGGGTCCCAAAGCCTAAGGGCTGGGTTGCCCCAGGCCTGCCACAACCAAAGCCTAAGGGCTAGGGCGCCTCAGGTCTGGGGCTCCCAAAGCCTAAGCCTGGGGCGCCCCAAGCTGGGGATTCCCAAACTTAAGGGCTGGGGCGACCCTGGCCTGGGGCTCCCAAATACTAAGGGCTGGGGCGTCACAGGCCTTGCACTCCCAAAGCCTAGGGGCTTGGGCGCCTAAGGCCTGGGGCTCCTTAAGCCTCAGGCTGGGGCGCCCCCGGCCTGGGGCTCCAAAATCTTAAGGGTAGGGGCACCGTTGGCCTGGTTCTCCCAAATCCTAAGGGCAGGAGCGCCACAGGCCTGGCGCTCCAAATGCCTAAGGGCTGGAGCGCCCCAGGCCTGGGGTTCCAAAGCTTAAGGGCTGGAGCGCAACAGGCCTGGGGCTCCCTAAGCCTAAGTGTGGGGGCGCCCCAGTCTTTGGGCTCCCTAAGCCGAAGGACTTGGGCGTCCCAGGCCTGGGGCTCCCAAAGCCTACGGCTGGGGCGCCCCAGGCCTGGGGCTCCCAAAGCTTAATGGCTGGGGCTCCCCAGGCCTGGGGCTCCCAAATCCTAAGAGCTGGGGAACCACAGGTCTGGGGATCCGAAAACCTAAGAGCTGGGGAGCCCCAGGCCTGATGCTCCCCAAGTCTAAGGGCTGGGTGCACCAAGTCTGGGGCTCCCAATGCCTAAGGGCTGGGGCGCCCCAGGCCAGGGGTTCCAAAGCTTAAGGGCTGGAGGGCACCAGGCCTGGGGCACCCAAAGCCTACGACCTGGGGCGCCCCAGGCCAGGGGCTCCCTTAGCCTAAGTGTTGGGGCGCCCCAATCTTGGGGCTCCCTAAGCCAAAAGTCTTGGACGTCCCAGGCCTGGGGCTCCCAAAGCCTAAGGGCTGGGGCGTCCAGGCCTGGGGTTACGTAAGCCTAAAGGCTGGGGCGCCCCAGGCCTGGGGCTCCCTAAGACTAAGATTTGGGGCGCCCCAGGCTTGGGACTCCCTAAGCCTATGGGCTGGGGCGCCCCAGGCCTGGGGCTCCCAAAGCCTAAGGGCTGTGGCGCCCAGGCCTGGGGCTCCGTAAGCCTAAAGGCTGGGGCGCCCCAGGCCTGGGGCTCCCTAAGCCTAAGTGTGGGGGAGCCCAGGCCTGGGAGTCCCTAAGCCTAAGGGCGGGGGCGCCCCAGGCCTGGGGCACCCTAAGCCTAAGGGCTGGGGCGCCCCAGGCATGGGGATCCCTAAGCCTAATTGCTAGGGCGCCCCAGGCCTGCGACAACCAAAACCTAAGGGCTAGGGCGCCTCAGGTCTGGGGCTCCCAAAGCCTAAGGCTGGGGCGCCCCAAGCTTGGGGCTCCCAAACTAAAGGGCTGGGGCGACCCAGGCCTTGGGCTCCCAAATATTAAGCGCTGGGGCCTCACAGGCCTTGCTCTCCCAAAGCCTAAGAGCTGGGGCGCCCCAGGCCAGGGGCTCCCTAAGCCTAAGTGTGGGGGCGCGCCTGTCTTGGGGCTCCCTAAGCCGAAGGTCTTGGGCGTTCCAAGCCTGGGGCTCCCAAAACCTAAGGGCTGGGGTGTCCAGGCCTGGGGCTCCGTAAGCCTAAAGGCTGGGGCGCCCCAGGCCTGGGGCGCCCTAAGCCTAAGTGTGGGGGCGCCCCAGGTCTGGGGGCACCCCCGTCCTGGGGCTCCCTAATCCTAAGGGCTGGGGCGCCCCAGGCCTGGTGCTCCCAAAGCCTAATGGTTGGGGCGCCCTAGGCCTGCGGCTCCCAAAGCCTAAGGGCTGGGGCGCCCCAGGCCTGGGGCTCCCAAAGGCTAAGGGCTGGGGCGCCCCAGGTCTGCGACAACCAAATCCTAAGGGCTAGGGCGCCTCAAGTCTTTGGCTCCCAAAGCCTAAGGCTGGGGCGCCCCAAGCTTGGGGCTCCCAAACTTAAGTGCTCTGGCGACCCTGGCCTGGGGCTTCCAAATCCTACGGACTCGGGCGTGACAGGCCTTGCGCTTCCAAAGCCTAAGGGCTGGGGCGCCACAGGCCTGGGCCTCCCTAAGCCTAAGGCTGGGGCGCCCCAGGCCTGGGGCTCCAAAATCTTAAGGGTTGGGGCACCGCTGGCCTGGTTCTCCAAAATCCTAAGGGCACGGGCGCCACAGGCCTGGCGCTCCAAATGCCTAAGGGCTGGGGCGCCCCCAGCCTGGGGCTCCCTAAGCCTAAGGGCTGGGGCGCCGCAGGCCTGGGACTCCCTAAGCCTAAGGGCTGGGGCGCCCCAGGTCTGTGGCTCCCAAAGCCTAAGCGCTGTGGGCACCACAGGCCTGGGGCTCCCAATGCCTAAGGGCTAGGTCGCCCCAGGCCTGCGACAACCAAAGCCTAAGGGCTGGGGCGCCCCAGTTCTGGGGCTCCCAAAAGCTAAGGCTGGGGCGCCCCAAGCTTGGGGCTCCCAAACTTAAGGGCTGGGGCGACCCTGGTCTGGGGCTCCCAAAGCCTAAGGGCTGGGGCACCACAGGCCTGGGGCTCCCTAAGCCTAAGGTTGCGCACCCCAGGCCTGGGGCTCCAAAATCTTAAGGGTTGGGGCACCGCTGGCCAGGATCTCCAAAATCCTAAGGGCTGGGGCGCCACAGGCCTGGCGCTCCAAATGCCTAAGTGCTGGGGTGCCCCAGGCTTGGGGCTCCCTAAACCTAAGGGCTGGG
Source organism: Tenrec ecaudatus (assembly GCF_050624435.1). NCBI lineage: Eukaryota > Metazoa > Chordata > Mammalia > Afrosoricida > Tenrecidae > Tenrec > Tenrec ecaudatus. The sequence goes on along the minus strand of NC_134541.1, from coordinate 79,895,594 downwards.
GCGCCGCAGACCTGGGACTCCCTAAGCCTAAGTGCTGGGGCGCCCCATGCATGGGGATCCCTAAGCCTAATTGCTAGGGCACCCCAGGCTTGGGGCTCCCAAAGCATAAGCGCTGGGGCACCCCAGGCCTGGGACTCAAAAAGACTAAGGGCTGGGGCGCCCTAGGCCAGGGGCTCCCTAAGCCTAGTGTGGGGGTGCCCCAGTCCTGGGGCTCCCTAAGCTGAAGACTTGGGCGTCCCAGGCCTGGGGCTCCCAAAGCCTAAGGCTGGGGCGCCCCAGGCCTGGGGCTCCCAAAGCTTAAGGGCTGGGGCTCCCCAGGCCTGGGGGCTCCCAAATCCTAAGAGCTGGGAAGCCACAAGTCTGGGGATCCCAAAACCTAAGGGCTGGGGTGCCCCAGGCTTGATGCTCCCTAAGTCTAAGGGCGGGTGCACCAAGTCTGGGGCTCCCAATGCCTAAGGGCTGGGGCGCCCCAGGCCTGGGGTTCCAAAGCTTAAGGGCTGGAGCGCAACAGGCCTGGGGCTCCCTAAGCCTAAGTGTGGGGTCGCCCCAGTCTTTGGGCTCCCTAAGCCGAAGGTCTTGGGCGTCCAGGACTGCGGCTCCAAAAGCCTAAGGGCTGGGGCGTCCAGGCCTCGGGCTCCGTAACCCTAAAGGCTGGGGCGCCCCAGGCCTGGGGCTCCTTAAGCCTAGGTGTGGGGGCGCCCCAGGCCTGGGATTCCCTAAGCCTAAGGGCTGGGGCGCCCCAGGCCTGGGGCTCCCAAAGCCTAAAGGCTGTGGCGCTCAGGCCTGGGGCTCCGTAAGCCTAAAGGCTGGGGCGCCCCAGGCCTGCGGCTCCCAAACCTAAGGACTGGGGCGCCTCAGGTCTAGGGCTCCCAAAGCCTAAGGTTGGGGCGCCCCAAGCTTGGGGCTCCCAAACTTAAGGGCTGGGGCGACCCTGGCCTTGGGCTCCCAAGTATTAAGGGCTGGGGTGTCACAGGCCTTGCTCTCTCAAAGCCTAAGAGCTGGGGCGCCCCAGGCCAGGGGCTCCCTAAGCCTAAGTGTGGGGCCGCCCCAGTCTTGGGGCTCCCTAAGCCGAAGGTCTTGGGCGTTCCAGGCCTGGGGCTCCCAAAGCCTAAGGGCTGTGGTGTCCAGGCTGGGGCTCCGTAAGCCTAAAGGCTGGGGCGCCCCAGGGTGGGGCGCCCTAAGCCTAAGTGTGGGGGTGCCCCAGGTCTGGGGGGCACCACAGTCCTGGGGCGCCCTAATCCTAAGGGCTGGGGCGCCCCAGGCCTGGGGCTCCCAAGCCTAAGGGCTGGGGCACCACAGGTCTGGGTCTCCCAAAGCTTAAGGGCTGGGGATCCCCAGGCCTGATGCTCACTACGTCTAAGGGCTGGGTGCACCAAGTCTGGGGCTCCCAATGCCTAAGGGCTGGGGCGCCCCAGGCCTGGGGTTCCAAAGCTTAAGGGCTGGAGCGCACCAGGCCTGGGGCTCCCAAAGCCTAAGACCTGGGGCGCCCCAGGCCAGGGACTCCCTAAGCCTAATTGTGGGGGCGCTCCAGTCCTGGGGCTCCATAAGCCGAAGGTCATGGGCGCCCCAGGCCTGGGACTCCCTAAGCCTAAGGGCTGGGGCGCCCCAGGCCTGGGGATCCCTAAGCCTAAGGGCTGAGGAACCCCAGGCCTGGGGTTCCGTAAGCCTAAAGGCTGGGGCGCCCCAGGCCTGGGGCTCCCTAAGCCTAAGGGCTTGGCGCCACAGGCCTTGGGCTCCCTAAGCCTAAGGGTTGTGGCGCCCGAGGCCCGGGGCTCCCTAAGCCTAAGGGCTGGGGCGCCGCAGGCCTGGGGCACCCAAAGCCTAAGGGCTGGGGCACCACAGGCCTGGCGCTCCAAAAGCCTAAGGGCTGGGGGGACCCAGGCCTGGGGCTCCCTAAGCTTAAGGGCTGGGGCGCCCCAGGCCTGGGGCTACCAAAGCCTAAGGGCTGAGGCGCCTCTGGCCTGGGGCTCCCTAAGCTTAAAGGCTGGGGCGCCCCAGCCCTGGGACTCCCTAAGCCTAAGCGCTGGGGATCCCCAGGCCTGGGGTTCCCAAAGCTTAAGTGTTGGGGCGCCCGAGGCCTGGGTCTCCCAAAGCCGAAGGACTTGGGCGTTCCAGGCCTGGGGCTCCCAAAGCCTACGGCTGGGGCGTCCCAGGCCTGGGGCTCCCAAGGCTTAAGGGCTTGGGCTCCCCAGGCCTGGGGCTCCCAAATCCTAAGAGCTGGGGAGCCACAGGTCTGGGTATCCGAAAACCTAAGAGCTGGGGTGCCCCAGGCCTGATGCTCCCTAAGTCTAAGGGCTGGGTGCACCAAGTCTGGGGCTCCCAATGCCTAAGGGCTGGGGCGCCCCAGGCCAGGGGTTCCAAAGCTTAAGGGCTGGAGCGCACCAGGCCTGGGATTCCCAAAGCCTAAAATCTGGGGCGCCCCAGGCCAGGGGCTCCCTTAGCCTAAGTTTTGGGGCGCCCCAGTCTTGGGGCTCCCTAAGCCGAAGGTCTTGGGCGCCCCAGGCCTGGGGATCCCTAAGACTAAGGGCTGAGGAACCCCAGGCCTGGGGTTCCGTAAGCCTAAAGGCTGGGGCGCCCCAGGCCTGGGGCTCCCTAAGCCTAAGAGTTGGGGTGCCCCAGGCTTGGGACTCCCTAAGCTTATGGGCTGGGGCGCCCCAGGCCTGGGGCTCCCAAAGCCTAAGGGCTGTGGCGCCCAGGCCTGGGGCTCCGTAAGCCTAAAGGCTGGTGCGCCCCAGGCCTGGGGCTCCCTAAGCATAAGTGTGGGGGAGCCCAGTCCTGGGAGTCCCTAAGCCTAAGGGCTGGGGCGCCCCAGGCCTGGGGCTTCCTAAGGCTAAGGGCTGGTGCGCCCGAGACCTGGGGTCCCAAAGACTAAAGGCTGTGGCGTCCCAAGCTTGGGGCTCCCTAAGCCTAAAGGCTGGGGTGCCCCAGACCTAGGGCTCCCAAAGCATAATGCCTGGGGCACCCCAGTCCTGGGGCTCCCTAATCCTAAGGGCTGGGGCGCACTAGGACTGCGGCTCCCAAAGCCTAAGGGCTGGGGCGTCCCCGGCCTGGGGCTCCCAAAGCCTAAGGGCTGGGGCACCCCAGGCCTGCGACAATCAAAGCCTAAGGGCTAGGACACCTCAGGTCTGGGGCTCCCATAGCCTACGGCTGGGGCGCCCCAAGCTTGGGGCTCCCAAACTTAAGGGCTAGGGCGCCTCAGGTCTGCGGCTCCCAAACCTAAGGGCTGGGGCGCCCCAGGCCTGGGGCTCGAAAAGCCTAAGGGCTGGGGTGCCTCAGGCCTGCGACAACCAAAGCCTAAGGGCTAGGGCGCCTCAGGTCTTGGGCTCCCAAAGCCTAAGCCTGGGGCGCCCCAAGCTTGGGGTTCCCAAACTTAAGGGCTGGGGCGACCCTGGCCTGGGGCTCCCAAATACTAAGGGCTGGGGCGTCACAGGCCTTGCGCTCCCAAAGCCTAGGGGCTTGGGCGCCACAGGCCTGGGGTTCCTTAAGCCTCAGGCTGGGGCGCCCCAGGCCTGGGGCTCCAAAATCTTAAGGGTAGGGGCACCGCTGGCCTGGTTCTCCCAAATCCTAAGGGCAGGGGCGCCACAGGCCTGGCGCTGCAAATGCCTAAGGGCTGGGGCGCCCCAGGCCTGGGGTTCCAAAGCTTAAGGGCTGGAGCGCAACAGGCCTGGGGCTCCCAGTCTTTGGGCTCCCTAAGCCGAAGGACTTGGGCGTCCCAGGCCTGGGGCTCCCAAAGCCTACGGCTGGGGCGCCCCAGGCCTGGGGCTCCCAAAGCTTAATGGCTGGGGCTACCCAGGCCTGCGGTTCCCAAATCCTAAGAGCTGGGGAGCCACAGGTCTGTGGATCCGAAAACCTAAGAGCTGGGGAGCCCCAGGCCTGATGCTCCCTAAGTCTAAGTGCTGGGTGCACCAAGTCTGGGGCTCCCAATGCCTAAGGGCTGGGGCGCCCCAGGCCAGGGGTTCCAAAGCTTAAGGCCTGGAGCGCACCAGGCCTGGGGCACCCAAAGCCTAAGACCTGGGGCGCCCCAGGCCAGGGGCTCCCTTAGCCTAAGAGTTGGGGCGTCCCAGGCCTGGGGCTCCCAAAGCCTAAGGGCTGGGGCGTCCAGGCCTGGGGTTCCGTAAGCCTAAAGGCTGGGGCGCCCAAGGCCTGGGGCTCCTAAGCCTAAGAGTGGGGGCGCCCCAGGCTTGGGACTCCCTAAGCCTATGGGCTGCGGCGCCCCAAGCCTGGGGCTCCCAAAGCCTAAGGACTGTGGCGCCCAGGCCTGGGGCTCCGTAAGCCTAAAGGCTGGGGCGCCCCAGGCCTGGGGCTCCCTAATCCTAAGTGTGGGGGAGCCCAGTCCTGGGAGTCCCTAAGCCTAAGGGCTGGGGCGCCCCAGGCCTGGGGCACCCTAAGCCTAAGTGCTGGGGCGCCCCTGGCATGGGGATCCCTAAGCCTAATTGCTAGGGCGCCCTAGGTCTGGGGCTCTCTAAGCCTAAGGGATGGGGCTCCCCCGGCCTGGGGCTCCCAAAGCCTAAGGGCTGGGGGTCCCCAGGCCTGGGGTTCCCAAATCCTCAGTGCTGGGGCGCCCGAGGCCTGGGGCTCCCAAAGCCTAATGGCTGGGGCGCCTCAGGCCTGGGGCTCCATAAGCCTAAGGGCTGGGGCTCCCCAGGCCTGGGGCTCCCTAAGCCTAAGGGCTGGGGCTCCTCAGGCCTGGGAGTCCCTAAGCCTAAGGGCTGGGGCGCCCCAGGCCTGGGGATCCCTAAGCCTAAGTGTGGGGGTGCCATAGGCCTGGGAGTCCCTAAGCCTACGGGCTGCCTGGGGCTCCCTAAGGCTAAGTGATGGGGCGCCCCAGGTCTCGGGCTCCCAAAGCCTAAGGCCTGGGGCGTCCCAGGCCTGGGGCTCCCTAAGCGTAAAGGCTGTGGTTCCCAAGCCTTGGGCTCCCTAAGCCTAAAGGCTGGGGCACCCAGTGCTTGGGGCTCTCTAAGCACAAGCCTAAGGACTGGGGCGACCCAGGCCTGGGGCTCCCTAAGTCTAAGGGCTAGGGTGGCCCAGGCTTGGGGATCGCAAAGCCTAAGGACTGGGGTGCCCCAGGCCTGGGGTTCCCAAAGCCTAAGTGCTGGGGCATCTGAGGCCTGGGGCTCCCAAAGCCTAATGGCTGGAGCGCCTCAGGCCTGGGGCTCCCTAAGCCTAAGGGCTGGGGCTCCCTAAGCCTAAGTGTGGGGGCTCCAAAGGCCTGGGAGTCCCTAAGCCTAAGGGCTGGGGCGCCCAAGGCCTGGGGCTCCCTAAGGCTAAGGGCTGGTGCGCCCCAGACCTGGGTCTCCCAAAGCCTAAAGGCTGGGGCGTCCCAGGCCTGGGGCTCCCTAAGCCTAAAGACTGGGGTGCCCCAGACCTGGGGCTCCCAAAGCATAAGGGCTGGGGCACCGCAATCCTGGGGCTCCCTAAGCCTAAGGGCTGGGGCTCCTCAGGCCTGGGGCTCCCTAAGCCTAAGGGCTGGGGCGCCCCAGGCCTGGGGATCCCTAAGCCTAAGTGTGGGGGCTCCAAAGGCCTGGGAGTCCCTAATCCTAAAGGCTGGCGCGTCCAAGGCCTGGGGCTCCCAAAGCCTAAGGGCTGGGGGCCCCAGGCCTGCGACAACCAAAACCTAAGGGCAGGGCGCCGCAGGCCTGGCGCTCCAAATGCCTAAGGGCTGGGGCCCCGCAGGCCTGGGACTCCCTAAGCCTAAGGGCTGGGGCGCCCCAGGCCTGTGGCTCCCAAAGCCTAAGCTCTGGGGCACCACAGGCCTGGGGCTCACAAAGCCTAAGGGCTAGAGCGCCCCTGGTCTGGGGCTCCCAAATCCTAAGGCTGGGGCGCCCCAAGCTTGGGGCTCCCAAACTTAAGGGCTGGGGCCCCCCTGGTCTGGGGCTCCCAAATCCTAAGGGCTGGGGCGTCACAGGCCTTGCGCTCCCAAAGCCTAAGGGCTGGGGCGCCACAGCCTGGGGCTCCCTAAGCCTAAGGCTGGGGCGCCCCAGGCCTCGGGTTCCAAAATCTTAAGGGTTGGAGCACCACTGGCCTGGTTCTCCAAAATCCTAAGGGCTGGGGCGCCACAGGCCTGGCGCTAAAAATGCCTAAGTGCTGGTGCGCCCCAGGCCTGGGGCTTCCTAAGCCTAAGGGCTGGGGCGCCGCAGGCCTGGGACTCCCTAAGCCTAAGTGCTGGGGCGCCCCATGCATGGGGATCCCTAAGCCTAATTGCTAGGGCACCCCAGGCCTGGGGCTCCCAAACTTAAGCGCTGGGGCGACCCTGGCCTTGGGCTCCCAAATCCTAAGGGCTGGGGCGTCACAGGCCTTGCGCTCCCAAAGCCTAAGAGCTGGGGCGCCCCAGGCCAGGGGCTCCCAAAGCCTAAGTGTGGGGGCGCCCCAGTCTTGAGGCTCCCTAAGCTGAAGGTCTTGGGCGTTCCAGGCCTGGGGCTCCCAATGCCTAAGGGCTGGGGCGTCCATGCCTGGGGCTCCCAACGCCTAAGGGTTGGGGCGCCCCAGGCCTGCGGCTTCCAAAGCCTAAGGGCTGGGGCACCCCAGGCCTGGGGCTCCCAAAGCCTAAGGGCTGGGGCGCCCCAGGCCTGCGACAACCTAGCCTAAGGGCTAGGGCGCCTCAGGTCTGGGGCTCCCAAAGCCTAAGGCTGGGGTGCCCCAAGCTTGGGGCTCCCAAACTTAAGGGCTGGGGCGACCCTGCCTTGGGGCTTCCAAATCCTAAGGGCAGGGGCGCCACAGGCCTGGCGCTCCAAATGCCTAAGGGCTGGGGCGCCCCAGACCTGGGGCTCCCTAAGCCTAAGGGCTGGGGCGCCGCAGGCCTGGGACTCCCTTAGCCCAAGGGCTGGGGTGCCCCAGACCTGTGGCTCCCAAAGCCTAAGCGCTGGGGCACCACAGGCCTGTGGCTCCCAAAGCCTAAGCGCTGGGGCACCACAGGCCTGGGGTTCACAAAGCCTATGTGCTGGGGCGCCCCATGCATGGGGATCCCTAAGCCTAATTGCTAGGGCTCCCCAGGCCTGGGGCTCACCAAAGCCTAAGCGCTGGGGCACCACAGGCATGGGACTCACAACGACTAAGGGCTGGGGCGCCCCAGGCCAGGGGCTCCCTAAGTCTAGTGTGGGGGTGTCGCAGTCCTGGGGCTCCCTAAGCCGAAGACATGGGCGTCCCAGGCCTGGGGCTCCTTAAGCCTAAGTGTGGGGGCGCCCCAGGCCTGGGGCTCACAAAGCCTAAGGGCTGTGGCGCCCAGGCCTGGGGCTCCGTAAGCCTAAAGGCTGGGGCGCCCCAGGCCTGCGGCTCCCAAACCTAAGGGCTTGGGCGCCCCAGGCCTGGGGCTCCCAAAGCCTAAGGGCAGCGGCGCCCCGTGCCTGCGACAACCAAAGCATAAGGGCTAGGGAGCCTCAGGTCTGGGGCTCCCAAAGCCTAAGGCTGGGGCGCCCCAAGCTTGGGGCTCCCAAACTTAAGCGCTGGGGCGCCCCAGGCCTGGGGCTCCAAAATCTTAAGGTTGGGGCACCGCTGGCCTGGTTCTCCAAAATCCTAAGGGCAGGGGGGCCACAGGCCTGGCGCTCCAAATGCCTAAGGGCTGGGGCGCCCCAGGCCTGGGGCTCCCTAAGCCTAAGCGCTGGGGCGCCCCAGGCCTGTGGCTCCCAAAGCCTAAGCGCTGGGGCACCACAGGCCTGGGGCTCCCAAAGCCTAAGGGCTAGGGCGCCCCAGGCCTGCGACAACCAAAGCCTAAGGGCTGGGGCGCCCCAGGTCTGGGGCTCCCAAAGCCTAAGCCTGGGGCGCCCCAAGCTTGGGGCTCCCAAACTTAAGGGCTGGGGCGACCCTGGTCTGGGGCTCCCAAATCCTAAGGGCTGGGGCATCACAGGCCTTGCGCTCCCAAAGCCTAAGGGCTGGGGCACCACAGGCCTGGGGCTCCCTAAGCCTAAGTTTCGGCACCCCACGCCTGGGGCTCCAAAATCTTAAGGGTTGGGGCACCGCTGGCCAGGTTCTCCAAAATCCTAAGGGCTGGGGCGCCACAGGCCTGGCGCTCCAAATGCCTAAGTGCTGGGGTGCCCCAGGCCTGGGGCTCCTTAAGTCTAAGGGCTGGGGCGCCACAGGCCTGGGACTCCCTAAGCCTAAGTGCTGGGGCGCCCCATGCATGGGGATCCCTAAGCCTAATTGCTAGGACATCCCAGGCATGGGGCTCCCAAAGCCTAAGCGCTGGGGAACCACAGGCCTGGGACTCACAAAGATAAGGGCTGGGGCGCCCCAAGTCAGGGGCTCCCTAAGCCTAGTGTTGGGGTGCCCCAGTCCTGGGGCTCCCTAAGCCGTAGACTTGGGCGTCCCAGGCCTGGGGCTCCCAAAACTTAAGGGCTGGGGCTCCCCAGGCCTGGGGCCTCCCAAATCCTAAGAGCTGGGAAGCCACAGGTCTGAGGATCCCAAAACCTAAGGGCTTGGGTGCCCCAGGCTTGATGCTCCCTAAGCCTAAGGGCTGGGTGCACCAAGTCTGGGGCTCCCAATGCCTAAGGGCTGGGGTTCCCCAGGCCTGGGGTTCCAAAGCTTAAGGGCTGGAGCGCAACAGGCCTGGGGCTCCCTAAGCCTAAGTGTGGGGGCGCCCCAGTCTTTGGGCTACCTAAGCCGAAGGTCTTGGGCATCCAGGACTGGGGCTCCCAAAGCCTAAGGGCTCGGGCGCCCCAGGCCTGGGGCAAACAAAGCCTAAGGGCTGAGGCGCCCCAGGCCTGGGGCTCCATAAGCCTAAGGGCTGAGGCGCCCCAGGCCTGGGGCTCCCTAAGCCTAAAGGCTGAGACGCCCCAGGCCTGGGACTCCCTAAGCCTAAGGGCTGTGGCGCCCCAGGCCTGGGGCTTCCAAAGCCTAAGCGCTGGGGCACCACAGGCCTGGGACTCACAAAGACTAAGGGCTGGGGTGCCCCAGGCCAGGGGCTCCCTAAGCCTAGTGTGGGGGTGCCCCAGTTCTGGGGCTCCCTAAACCGAAGGTCTTGGGCGTCCCAGGCCTGGGTCTCCCAAAGCCTAAGGCTGGGGCACCCCAGGCCTGGGGCTCCCAAAGCTTAAGGGCTGGGGCTCCCCAGGCCTGGGGCTCCCAAATCCTAAGAGCTGGGGAGCCACAGGTCTGGGTCTCCCAAAGCCTAAGGCTGGGGCACCCCAGGCCTGCGGCTTCCAAAGCCTAAGGGCTGGGGCACCCCAGGCCTGGGGCTCCCAAAGCCTAAGGGCTGGGGCGCCCCAGGCCTGCGACAACCTAGCCTAAGGGCTAGGGCGCCTCAGGTCTGGGGCTCCCAAAGCCTAAGGCTGGGGTGCCCCAAGCTTGGGGCTCCCAAACTTAAGGGCTGGGGCGACCCTGCCTTGGGGCTTCCAAATCCTAAGGGCAGGGGCGCCACAGGCCTGGCGCTCCAAATGCCTAAGGGCTGGGGCGCCCCAGACCTGGGGCTCCCTAAGCCTAAGGGCTGGGGCGCCGCAGGCCTGGGACTCCCTTAGCCCAAGGGCTGGGGTGCCCCAGACCTGTGGCTCCCAAAGCCTAAGCGCTGGGGCACCACAGGCCTGTGGCTCCCAAAGCCTAAGCGCTGGGGCACCACAGGCCTGGGGTTCACAAAGCCTATGTGCTGGGGCGCCCCATGCATGGGGATCCCTAAGCCTAATTGCTAGGGCTCCCCAGGCCTGGGGCTCACCAAAGCCTAAGCGCTGGGGCACCACAGGCATGGGACTCACAACGACTAAGGGCTGGGGCGCCCCAGGCCAGGGGCTCCCTAAGCCTAGTGTGGGGGTGTCGCAGTCCTGGGGCTCCCTAAGCCGAAGACATGGGCGTCCCAGGCCTGGGGCTCCTTAAGCCTAAGTGTGGGGGTGCCCCAGGCCTGGGGCTCACAAAGCCTAAGGGCTGTGGCGCCCAGGCCTGGGGCTCCGTAAGCCTAAAGGCTGGGGCGCCCCAGGCCTGCGGCTCCCAAACCTAAGGGCTTGGGCGCCCCAGGCCTGGGGCTCCCAAAGCCTAAGGGCAGCGGCGCCCCGTGCCTGCGACAACCAAAGCATAAGGGCTAGGGAGCCTCAGGTCTGGGGCTCCCAAAGCCTAAGGCTGGGGCGCCCCAAGCTTGGGGCTCCCAAACTTAAGCGCTGGGGCACCCCAGGCCTGGGGCTCCAAAATCTTAAGGTTGGGGCACCGCTGGCCTGGTTCTCCAAAATCCTAAGGGCAGGGGGGCCACAGGCCTGGCGCTCCAAATGCCTAAGGGCTGGGGCGCCCCAGGCCTGGGGCTCCCTAAGCCTATGGGCTGGGGCGCCGCAGGCCTGGGACTCCCTAAGCCTAAGCGCTGGGGCGACCCAGGCCTGTGGCTCCCAAAGCCTAAGCGCTGGGGCACCACAGGCCTGGGGCTCCCAAAGCCTAAGGGCTAGGGCGCCCCAGGCCTGCGACAACCAAAGCCTAAGGGCTGGGGCGCCCCAGGTCTGGGGCTCCCAAAGCCTAAGCCTGGGGCGCCCCAAGCTTGGGGCTCCCAAACTTAAGGGCTGGGGCGACCCTGGTCTGGGGCTCCCAAATCCTAAGGGCTGGGGCATCACAGGCCTTGCGCTCCCAAAGCCTAAGGGCTGGGGCACCACAGGCCTGGGGCTCCCTAAGCCTAAGGTTCGGGACCCCACGCCTGGGGCTCCAAAATCTTAAGGGTTGGGGCACCGCTGGCCAGGTTCTCCAAAATCCTAAGGGCTGGGGCGCCACAGGCCTGGCGCTCCAAATGCCTAAGTGCTGGGGTGCCCCAGGCCTGGGGCTCCCTAAGTCTAAGGGCTGGGGCGCCGCAGGCCTGGGACTCCCTAAGCCTAAGTGCTGGGGCGCCCCATGCATGGGGATCCCTAAGCCTAATTGCTAGGGCATCCCAGGCATGGGGCTCCCAAAGCCTAAGCGCTGGGGAACCACAGGCCTGGGACTCACAAAGATAAGGGCTGGGGCGCCCCAAGTCAGGGGCTCCCTAAGCCTAGTGTTGGGGTGCCCCAGTCCTGGGGCTCCCTAAGCCGTAGACTTGGGCATCCCAGGCCTGGGGCTCCCAAAACTTAAGGGCTGGGGCTCCCCAGGCCTGGGGCCTCCCAAATCCTAAGAGCTGGGAAGCCACAGGTCTGAGGATCCCAAAACCTAAGGGCTTGGGTGCCCCAGGCTTGATGCTCCCTAAGCCTAAGGGCTGGGTGCACCAAGTCTGGGGCTCCCAATGCCTAAGGGCTGGGGTTCCCCAGGCCTGGAGTTCCTTAGCTTAAGGGCTGGAGCGCAACAGGCCTGGGGCTCCCTAAGCCTAAGTGTGGGGGCGCCCCAGTCTTTGGGCTACCTAAGCCGAAGGTCTTGGGCGTCCAGGACTGGGGCTCCCAAAGCCTAAGGGCTCGGGCGCCCCAGGCCTGGGGCAAACAAAGCCTAAGGGCTGAGGCGCCCCAGGCCTGGGGCTCCATAAGCCTAAGGGCTGAGGCGCCCCAGGCCTGGGGCTCCCTAAGCCTAAAGGCTGAGACGCCCCAGGCCTGGGACTCCCTAAGCCTAAGGGCTGTGGCACCCCAGGCCTGGGGCTTCCAAAGCCTAAGCGCTGGGGCACCACAGGCCTGGGACTCACAAAGACTAAGGGCTGGGGTGCCCCAGGCCAGGGGCTCCCTAAGCCTAGTGTGGGGGTGCCCCAGTCCTGGGGCTCCCTAAACCGAAGGTCTTGGGCGTCCCAGGCCTGGGTCTCCCAAAGCCTAAGGCTCGGGCACCCCAGGCCTAGGGCTCCCAAATCCTAAGAGCTGGGGAGCCACAGGTCTGGGGATCCCAAAACCTAAGGGCTGGGGTGTCCCAGGCCTGATGCTGCCTAAGTCTAAGGGTTGGGTGCACCAAGTTTGGGGCTCCCAATGCCTAAGGGCTGCGGCGCCCCAGGTCTTGGGTTCCAAAGCTTAAGTGCTGGGGAGCCTCAGGCCTTGGGCTCCCAACGCCTAAGGGCTGGTGCGCCCCAGTTTAGGGGCTCCCTAAGCCTAAGTGTGGGGGCACCCCAGTCCTGGGAGTCCCTAAGCCTAAGGGCTGGGGCGCCCCAGGCCTGGGGCTCCCTAAGCCTAAGGGCTGGGGCACCCCAGGCCTGGTGCTCCAAAAGCCTAAGGGATGGGGCGACCCAGGCATGAGGCTCCCTAAGCCTAATTGCTAGGGCGCCCCAGGTCTGGGGCTCTCAAAGCCTAAGGACTGGGGCGACCTAGGCCTTGGGTTCCCTAAGCCTAAAGGTTGGGGCGTCACAGGCCTGGGGCTCCATAAGCCTGAGGGCTGTGGCGCCCCAGGCCTGGGGCTCCCTAAGCCTAAGGGCTGGGGCACCCAAGGCCTGGGGCTCCCTAAGCCTACGGGCTGGGGCGGTCCAGGCCTGGGGCTCCCAAAGCCTAAGAGCTGGGGCGTCCCAAACTTGCGGCTCCCAAAGCCTAAGGGCTGGGGTGCCCCAGGCCTGCGACTCCTTTAAGCCTAAGGGCTGGTTCGCCCCAGGTCTGGGGCTCCCAAAGCCTAAGGCTGAGGCGCGCCAGGACTGGGCTCCCAAAACTTAAGGGCTGGGGTTCCCCAGGCCTGGGGCTCCCAAATTAAGGGCTGGGGCGTCACAGGCCTTGCGCTCCCAAAGCCTAAGGGCTGGGGCGCCCCTGGCCTGGGGCTCTCTAAGCCTAAGGCTGGGGCGCCCCAGGCCTGGTGCTCCCTAAGCCTAAGGCTGGGTGCACCAGGCCTGTGTCTCCCAAAGCCTAAGGCCTGGTGCACCCCAGGCCTGGGGTTCCAAAGGCTAAGGCCTGGGTCGCCCCAGGTCAGGGGCTCCCTAAGCCTAAGGGCTGGGGCACCCCAGGCCTGGGGTTCCAAAGCCTAAGGGCTGGGGGGCCCCAGGCCTTGGGCTCCCACAGCCTAAGGGCTGGGGTGCCCCAGACCAGGAGCTACATAAGCCTAATGGGTGGGGCGCCCCAGGCCTGGGTAGCCCAAAGTCTAAGGGCGGGCGCCCCAGGCCTTGGATTCCCTATGGCTAAGCGTTGGGGCGCCCCAGGCCTGGGGCTCCTAAATCCTAAGTGCTATGGCGCACCAGGCCTGGCGCTCCCTAAGGCCAAGGGATGGGGCGCCCCAGGCCTGAGGCTCCCAAATCCCAAGGACTGAGGCATCCCAGGCCTGGGGCTCCCTAAGCCTAATTGCTAGGGCGCCCCAGGCCTGGGGCTCCCAAAGCCTAAAGGCTGGGGCACACCAGGCCTGGGGCTCCCAAAGCCTAAGGTTGGAGCCTCACAGGCTTGGGGCTCCCTAGTCTAAGTGTTGGGGGCGCCCCAGCTTTGAGCTCCCTAAGCCGAAGCGCTGGGGCGTCCCAGGTCTGGGACTCCCAAAGCTCAAGGACTGAGGAGTCCCAGGCCTGGAGCTCCCTAAGCCTAACGGCTGGGGCGCCCGAGGCCTGGGGCACCCTAACCCTAAGGGCTGGGGCCCCCCAGGCCTGGGGCTCCTAAAGCATGAGGGCTGGGGCGCCCCAGGCCTGGGTCTCCCAAAGCCTAAGGGCTGGGGCGCCCCAGGCTTGGGGCTCCCAAAGCCCAAGGACTGAGGAGTCCCAGGCCTGGAGCTCCCTAAGCCTAACGGCTGGGGCGCCCGAGGCCTGGGGCACCCTAACCCTAAGGGCTGGGGCCCCCAGGCCTGGGGCTCCTAAAGCCTGGGGGCTGGGGCGCCCCAGGACTGGGGCTCCCTAAGCCGAAGGGATGGGGCGTCACAGGCCTGGGGCTCTCTAAGCCCAAGGGATGTGGCGCCCCAGTCCTGGGGCTCTCAAAGCCCAAGGACTGAGGCATCCCAGGCCTGAGGCTCCCTAAGCATAAGAGCAGGGGTGCCACAAGCCTGGGGCTCCCAAAGCCTAAGGGCTCTGGAGCCACATGCCCGGGGCTCCGTAAGCCTAAGTGCTGGGGCGCCCCAGGCCAGGGGCTCCCTAAACCTAAGTGTGGGGGCGCCCGAGGCTTGGAGCTCCCTAAGCCGAAGGTCTTGGGCATCCCAGGCCTGGGGCTCCCAAAACCTAAGGGCTGGGGCGCCCCAGGCCTAGGGCTCCCTAAGACTAAAGGCTGGGGCATCCCAGGCCTGGGGCTCCCTAAGCCTAAGCCTGGGGCGCCCAAGGCCTGGGGCTCCCTAAGACTAAAGGCTGGGGCATCCCTGGCCTGGGGCTCCCTAAGCCTAAGGGCTGGGGCGCCCAAGGCCTGGGGATCCCAAACCTAAGTGTTGTGGCGCCACAGGCCTGGGGATCCCAAAGCCTAAGGGCTGGGGCGCCCCAGGGTAGGGGCTCCCTAAGCCTAAGTGTGGGGGCACCCCAGTCCTGGGGCTCCCTAAGCCAAAAGTTTTAGGTGTACCAGGCCTGGGGCTCCCAAAGCCTAAGGCTGGGGCGCCCCAGGCCTGGGGCTCCCAAAGCCTAAGGGCTGTGGCGCCACAGGCCTGGGGATCCCTAAGCCTAAGGGCTGTGGCGCCCCAGGCCTGGGAATCCCTAAGCCTAAGGGCTGGGGCTCCCCAGGCCGGGGGCTCCCAAAACCAAAGGGCTTGGGTGCCCCAGGCCTGGGGATCCCAAAGCCTAAGGTTGGGGCTCCCAAAGCCTAAGGCTGGGCGCCACAGGCCTGGGGCTCCCAAAGCTTAAGGACTGGGGCGCCCCAGGCCTGGGGCTCCCAAATCCTAAGGGCTGGGGCACCACAGGTCTGGGGCTCACAAAGCCTAAGGGCTGGGGCGCCCCAGGCCTGCGGTTCCATAGCCTAAGGGCTTGGGCGGCCCAGGACTGGGGCTACCTAAGCCTAAGGCTGGGGCGCCCCAGGTCTGGGGCTACCTAAGCCTAACTGCTTGGGCGCCCCAAGCCAGGGGCTCCCTAAGACTAAGAGCTGGGGATCACCAGGACTGGGGCTCCCTAAGCCTAAGGGCTGGGGCGCTCCAGCCTGGGGCTCCCAAAACCTAAGGGTGGGGGCGCCCCAGGACTGGGGCTCCCAAAGCCTAAGGGCTGGTGTGCCCCAGGCCTGGGGCTCCCAAAGTCTAAGTGATGGGGCCCCCCAGGCCTGGGACTCCCTAAGCCAAATTGCAAGGGCGCCCCAGGTCAGGGGCTCTCTCAGCCTAAGGACTGGGGCGACACAGGCATGGGGCTCCCTAAGCCTAAGGGCATGG
This sequence comes from Tenrec ecaudatus, assembly GCF_050624435.1. NCBI lineage: Eukaryota > Metazoa > Chordata > Mammalia > Afrosoricida > Tenrecidae > Tenrec > Tenrec ecaudatus. The sequence goes on along the minus strand of NC_134541.1, from coordinate 79,880,540 downwards.
GCGCCTCAGGACTGGGGCTTTCTAAGCCTAAGAGCTGGGGTGGCCCAGGCCTGGGGCTCCCTAAGCCTAAGTGTGTGGGAGCCCCTGTCCTGGGAGTCCCTAAGCCTAAGGGCTAGGGCGCCCCAGGCCTGGGGCTCCCTAAGGCTAAGGGCTGGGGCGCCCCAGACTTGGGGCTCCCAAAGCCTAAGGGCTGGGGCATCCCAGGCCTGGGGCTCCCTAAGCCTAAGGGCTAGGGCGCCCCAGGTCTGGGGCTCCCTAAGACTAAGGGCTGGGGAGCCCCAGACCTGGGGCTCCCTAAGCCTAAGGGCTGGGGCGCCCCAGGCCTGGGGCTCCCAAAGCCTAAGAGCTGGGGCGCCCAAGGCCTGCGGCTCCCAAAGCCTAAGGGCTGGGACACCCCAGACCTGTGGCTCCCAAAGCCTAAGGGCTGGGGTGCCCCAGGCCTGCGGCTCCCAAAGCCTAAGGGGTGGGTCGCCCCAGTTCTGGCACTCCCAAAGCCTAAGCTGGGGCGGCACTGGCCTGGGGCTCCCAAAGCTTAAGGAATGGGGCGCCACAGGCCTGGGGCACCCAAATCCTAAGGGCTGGGGCGCCACATGCCTTGCGCTCCCAAAGCCTAAAGGCTGGGGCGCCCCAGGCCTGGGGCTCCCTAAGCCTAAGGCTGGGGTGCCCCAGGCCTGGGGCTCCAAAAGCTTAAGGGTTGGGGCGTCGCAGGCTTGGTTCTCCCAAATCCTAAGGGCTGAGGCGCCCCAGGACTGGGGCTCCCAAATCCTTAAGGCGGGGGTGCCCCAGGCCTGGGGCTCCCAAAGCCTAAGGGCTGGGATGTCCCAGGCCTGGGGCTCCAAATTCTAAGGGATGGGCCCCCCCAGGGCTGGTGCTCCCTAAGCCGTAGGGCTGGGGCGCCCCAGGCCTGGGGCTCCCAAAGCCCAATGTCTGAGGGGTCCCAGGCCTGGGGCTCCCAAAGCCTAAGGGCTGGGGCGTCGCAGGCCTCCGGCACCCTAAGCCTAAGGGCTGTGGGCGCTCCAGGCATGGGGCTCCCTATGCCTAATTGCTAGGGCGTCCCAGGTCTGGGGCTCTCAAAGCCTAAGGACTGGGGCGACCTAGGACTTGGGCTCCCTAAGCCTAAAGGTTGGGGCGTCACAGGCCTGGGGCTCCATAAGCCTGAGGGCTGTGGCGCCCCAGGCCTGGGGCTCCCTAAGCCTAAGGGCTGGGGCACCCAAGGCCTGGGGCTCCCTAAGCCTACGGGCTGGGGCGGTCCAGGCCTGGGGCTCCCAAAGCCTAAGAGCTGGGGCGCCCCAAACCTGCAGCTCCCAAAGCCTAGGGGCTGGGGTGCCCCAGGCCTGCGACTCCTTAAAGCCTAAGGGCTGGTTCGCCCCAGGTCTGGGGCTCCCAAAGCCTAAGGTTGAGGCGCGCCAGGACTGGGCTCCCAAAACTTAAGGGCTGGGGTGCCCCAGGCCTGGGGCTCCCAAATTAAGGGCTGGGGCGTCACAGGCCTTGCACTCCCAAAGCCTAAGGGCTGGGGCACCCCTGGCCTGGGGCTCTCTAAGCCTAAGACTGGGTGCACCAGGCCTGTGTCTCCCAAAGCCTAAGGGCTGGGGCACCCCAGGCCTGGGGTTCCAAAGCCTAAGGGCTGGGGCGCCCCAGCCCTGGGGCTCCCAAAACCTATGGGCTGGGGCGTCCCAGGCAGGGTATCCCAAAGCCTAAGGGTGGGGGTGCCCCAGGCCTGGGGCTCCCAAAGCCTAAGGGCTGGGTCGCCCCAGGTCAGGGGCTCCCTAAGCCTAAGGGCTGGGGCACCCCAGGCCTGGGGTTCCAAAGCCTAAGGGCTGGGGCGCCCCAGGCCTTGGGCTCCCACAGCCTAAGGGCTTGTGGCGCCCCAGGCCAGGGGCTCCCTAAGCCTAAGGGCTGGGACCCCCCAGGCCTGTGGCTCCCAAAGCCTAAGGGCTGGGGTGCCCCAGGCCTGCGGCTCCCAAAGCCTAAGGATTGGGGCGCCCCAGGTCTGGCGCTCCCAAAGCCTAAGATGGGGCGCTACAGGCCTGGGGCTCCCAAAGCCTATGTGCTGGCGCGCCCCAGGCCTGGGGCTCCCTAAGCCTAAGGGCTAGGGCGACCCAGGCCTGGGGCTCCATAATCCTAAGGGCTGGGGAGCCCAGGCCTGGGTCTTTTAAGCCTAAGGGCTGGGGTGTCCCAGGCCTGGGGTTCCAAAGCCTAAGGGCTTGGGCGCCCCAGGCCTGGGAATCCCAAAGCCTAAGGCTGAGGCTCCCAAAGCTTAAGGGCTGGGGCGCCCCAGGCCAGGGGCTCCCTAAGTCTATGAGCTTGGGCTCACCAGTCCTGGGGCTCCCTAAGCCTAAGGTCTGGGGCGATCCAGGCCTGGGGCTCCCAAAACCTAAGGGCGGGGGCGCCCCAGGCCTGGGGCTCCCAAAGCCTAAGGGCTGGGATGCCCCAGGCCTGGGGCTCCAAAAGCCTAAGGGCTGGGGCGTCCCAGGCCTCGGGCACCCTAAGCCTAAGGGCTGTGGGCGCTCCAGGCATCGGGCTCCCTAAGCCTAATTGCTAGGGCGCCCCAGGTCTGGGGCTCTCAAAGCCTAAGGACTGGGGTGACCTAGGCCTTGGGCTCCCTAAGCCTAAATGTTGGGGCGTCACAGGCCTGGGGCTCCATAAGCCTGAGGGCTGTGGCGCCCCAGGCCTGGGGCTCCCTAATTCTAAGGGCTGGGGCACCCAAGGCCTGGGGCTCCCTAAGCCTACAGACTGGGGCGGTCCAGGCCTGGGGCTCCCAAAGCCTAAGAGCTGGGGCGCCCCAAACCTGCGGCTCCCAAAGTCTAAGGGCTGGGGTGCCCCAGGCCTGTGACTCCTTAAAGCCTAAGGTTGAGGCGCGCCAGGACTGGGCTCCCAAAACTTAAGGGTTGGGGTGCCCCAGGCCTGGGGCTCCCAAATTAAGGGCTGGGGCGTCACAGGCCTTGCGCTCCCAAAGCCTAAGGGCTGGGGCGCCCCTGGCCTGGGGCTCTCTAAGCCTAAGGCTGGGGCGGCCCAGGCCTGGTGCTCCCTAAGCCTAAGGCTGGGTGCACCAGGCCTGTGTCTCCCAAAGCCTAAGTGCTGGGGCACCCCAGGCCTGGGGTTCCAAAGATTAAGGGCTGGGGAGCCCCAGCCCTGGGGCTCCCAAAACCTATGGGCTCGGGCGTCCCAGGCAGGGGATCCCAAAGCCTAAGGGCGGGGGTGCCCCAGGCCTGGGGCTCCCAAAGTCTAAGTGATGGGGCCCCCCAGGCCTGGGACTCCCTAAGCCAAATTGCAAGGGCGCCCCAGGTCAGGGGCTCTCTCAGCCTAAGGACTGGGGCGACACAGGCATGGGGCTCCCTAAGCCTAAGGGCATGGGCGCCTCAGGACTGGGGCTTTCTAAGCCTAAGAGCTGGGGTGGCCCAGGCCTGGGGCTCCCTAAGCCTAAGTGTGTGGGAGCCCCTGTCCTGGGGGTCCCTAAGCCTAAGTGCTAGAGTGCCCCAGGCCTGGGGCTCCCTAAGGCTAAGGGCTGGGGCGCCCCAGACTTGGGGCTCCCAAAGCCTAAGGGCTGGGGCATCCCAGGCCTGGGGCTCCCTAAGCCTAAGGGCTTGGACGCCCCAGGCCTGGGGCTCCCAAAGACTAAGGGCTGGGGCGCCCCAGGCCTGGGGCTCCCTAAGCCTAAGTGCTGGGGCGCCCCAGGCCTGGGGCTCCCAAAGCCTAAGAGCTGGGGCGCCCAAGGCCTGCGGCTCCCAAAGCCTAAGGGCTGGGACACCCCAGGCCTGTGGCTCCCAAAGCCTAAGGGCTGGGGTGCCCCAGGCCTGCGGCTCCCAAAGCCTAAGGGCTGGGGCGCCCCAGGTCTGGCGCTCCCAAAGCCTAAGATGGGGCGCCACAGGCCTGGGGCTCCCAAAGCTTAAGGGATGGGGCGCCACAGGCCTGGGGCACCCAAATCCTAAGGGCTGGGGCGCCACATGCCTTGCGCTCCCAAAGCCTAAAGGCTGGGGCGCCCCAGGCCTGGGGCTCCCTAAGCCTAAGGCTGGGGTGCCCCAGGCCTGGGGCTCCAAAAGCTTAAGGGTTGGGGCGTCGCAGGCTTGGTTCTCCCAAATCCTAAGGGCTGAGGCGCCCCAGGACTGGGGCTCCCAAATCCTTAAGGCGGGGGTGCCCCAGGCCTGGGGCTCCCAAAGCCTAAGGGCTGGGATGTCCCAGGCCTGGGGCTCCAAATTCTAAGGGATGGGCCCCCCCAGGGCTGGTGCTCCCTAAGCCGTAGGGCTGGGGCGCCCCAGGCCTGGGGCTCCCAAAGCCCAATGTCTGAGGGGTCCCAGGCCTGGGGCTCCCAAAGCCTAAGGGCTGGGGCGTCGCAGGCCTCCGGCACCCTAAGCCTAAGGGCTGTGGGCGCTCCAGGCATGGGGCTCCCTATGCCTAATTGCTAGGGCGCCCCAGGTCTGGGGCTCTCAAAGCCTAAGGACTGGGGCGACCTAGGACTTGGGCTCCCTAAGCCTAAAGGTTGGGGCGTCACAGGCCTGGGGCTCCATAAGCCTGAGGGCTGTGGCGCCCCAGGCCTGGGGCTCCCTAAGCCTAAGGGCTGGGGCACCCAAGGCCTGGGGCTCCCTAAGCCTACGGGCTGGGGCGGTCCAGGCCTGGGGCTCCCAAAGCCTAAGAGCTGGGGCGCCCCAAACCTGCAGCTCCCAAAGCCTAGGGGCTGGGGTGCCCCAGGCCTGCGACTCCTTAAAGCCTAAGGGCTGGTTCGCCCCAGGTCTGGGGCTCCCAAAGCCTAAGGTTGAGGCGCGCCAGGACTGGGCTCCCAAAACTTAAGGGCTGGGGTGCCCCAGGCCTGGGGCTCCCAAATTAAGGGCTGGGGCGTCACAGGCCTTGCACTCCCAAAGCCTAAGGGCTGGGGCACCCCTGGCCTGGGGCTCTCTAAGCCTAAGGCTGGGGCGGCCCAGGCCTGGTGCTCCCTAAGCCTAAGACTGGGTGCACCAGGCCTGTGTCTCCCAAAGCCTAAGGGCTGTGGCGCCCCAGGCCTGGGGCTCCCTAAGCCTAAGGGCTGGGGCTCCCCAGGCCGGGGGCTCCCAAAACCAAAGGGCTTGGGTGCCCCAGGCCTGGGGATCCCAAAGCCTAAGGTTGGGGCTCCCAAAGCCTAAGGCTGGGCGCCACAGGCCTGGGGCTCCCAAAGCTTAAGGACTGGGGCGCCCCAGGCCTGGGGCTCCCAAATCCTAAGGGCTGGGGCACCACAGGTCTGGGGCTCACAAAGCCTAAGGGCTGGGGCGCCCCAGGCCTGCGGTTCCATAGCCTAAGGGCTTGGGCGGCCCAGGACTGGGGCTACCTAAGCCTAAGGCTGGGGCGCCCCAGGTCTGGGGCTACCTAAGCCTAACTGCTTGGGCGCCCCAAGCCAGGGGCTCCCTAAGACTAAGAGCTGGGGATCACCAGGACTGGGGCTCCCTAAGCCTAAGGGCTGGGGCGCTCCAGCCTGGGGCTCCCAAAACCTAAGGGTGGGGGCGCCCCAGGACTGGGGCTCCCAAAGCCTAAGGGCTGGTGTGCCCCAGGCCTGGGGCTCCCAAAGTCTAAGTGATGGGGCCCCCCAGGCCTGGGACTCCCTAAGCCAAATTGCAAGGGCGCCCCAGGTCAGGGGCTCTCTCAGCCTAAGGACTGGGGCGACACAGGCATGGGGCTCCCTAAGCCTAAGGGCATGGGCGCCTCAGGACTGGGGCTTTCTAAGCCTAAGAGCTGGGGTGGCCCAGGCCTGGGGCTCCCTAAGCCTAAGTGTGTGGGAGCCCCTGTCCTGGGAGTCCCTAAGCCTAAGGGCTAGGGCGCCCCAGGCCTGGGGCTCCCTAAGGCTAAGGGCTGGGGCGCCCCAGACTTGGGGCTCCCAAAGCCTAAGGGCTGGGGCATCCCAGGCCTGGGGCTCCCTAAGCCTAAGGGCTAGGGCGCCCCAGGTCTGGGGCTCCCTAAGACTAAGGGCTGGGGAGCCCCAGACCTGGGGCTCCCTAAGCCTAAGGGCTGGGGCGCCCCAGGCCTGGGGCTCCCAAAGCCTAAGAGCTGGGGCGCCCAAGGCCTGCGGCTCCCAAAGCCTAAGGGCTGGGACACCCCAGACCTGTGGCTCCCAAAGCCTAAGGGCTGGGGTGCCCCAGGCCTGCGGCTCCCAAAGCCTAAGGGGTGGGTCGCCCCAGTTCTGGCACTCCCAAAGCCTAAGCTGGGGCGGCACTGGCCTGGGGCTCCCAAAGCTTAAGGAATGGGGCGCCACAGGCCTGGGGCACCCAAATCCTAAGGGCTGGGGCGCCACATGCCTTGCGCTCCCAAAGCCTAAAGGCTGGGGCGCCCCAGGCCTGGGGCTCCCTAAGCCTAAGGCTGGGGTGCCCCAGGCCTGGGGCTCCAAAAGCTTAAGGGTTGGGGCGTCGCAGGCTTGGTTCTCCCAAATCCTAAGGGCTGAGGCGCCCCAGGACTGGGGCTCCCAAATCCTTAAGGCGGGGGTGCCCCAGGCCTGGGGCTCCCAAAGCCTAAGGGCTGGGATGTCCCAGGCCTGGGGCTCCAAATTCTAAGGGATGGGCCCCCCCAGGGCTGGTGCTCCCTAAGCCGTAGGGCTGGGGCGCCCCAGGCCTGGGGCTCCCAAAGCCCAATGTCTGAGGGGTCCCAGGCCTGGGGCTCCCAAAGCCTAAGGGCTGGGGCGTCGCAGGCCTCCGGCACCCTAAGCCTAAGGGCTGTGGGCGCTCCAGGCATGGGGCTCCCTATGCCTAATTGCTAGGGCGTCCCAGGTCTGGGGCTCTCAAAGCCTAAGGACTGGGGCGACCTAGGACTTGGGCTCCCTAAGCCTAAAGGTTGGGGCGTCACAGGCCTGGGGCTCCATAAGCCTGAGGGCTGTGGCGCCCCAGGCCTGGGGCTCCCTAAGCCTAAGGGCTGGGGCACCCAAGGCCTGGGGCTCCCTAAGCCTACGGGCTGGGGCGGTCCAGGCCTGGGGCTCCCAAAGCCTAAGAGCTGGGGCGCCCCAAACCTGCAGCTCCCAAAGCCTAGGGGCTGGGGTGCCCCAGGCCTGCGACTCCTTAAAGCCTAAGGGCTGGTTCGCCCCAGGTCTGGGGCTCCCAAAGCCTAAGGTTGAGGCGCGCCAGGACTGGGCTCCCAAAACTTAAGGGCTGGGGTGCCCCAGGCCTGGGGCTCCCAAATTAAGGGCTGGGGCGTCACAGGCCTTGCACTCCCAAAGCCTAAGGGCTGGGGCACCCCTGGCCTGGGGCTCTCTAAGCCTAAGACTGGGTGCACCAGGCCTGTGTCTCCCAAAGCCTAAGGGCTGGGGCACCCCAGGCCTGGGGTTCCAAAGCCTAAGGGCTGGGGCGCCCCAGCCCTGGGGCTCCCAAAACCTATGGGCTGGGGCGTCCCAGGCAGGGTATCCCAAAGCCTAAGGGTGGGGGTGCCCCAGGCCTGGGGCTCCCAAAGCCTAAGGGCTGGGTCGCCCCAGGTCAGGGGCTCCCTAAGCCTAAGGGCTGGGGCACCCCAGGCCTGGGGTTCCAAAGCCTAAGGGCTGGGGCGCCCCAGGCCTTGGGCTCCCACAGCCTAAGGGCTTGTGGCGCCCCAGGCCAGGGGCTCCCTAAGCCTAAGGGCTGGGACCCCCCAGGCCTGTGGCTCCCAAAGCCTAAGGGCTGGGGTGCCCCAGGCCTGCGGCTCCCAAAGCCTAAGGATTGGGGCGCCCCAGGTCTGGCGCTCCCAAAGCCTAAGATGGGGCGCTACAGGCCTGGGGCTCCCAAAGCCTATGTGCTGGCGCGCCCCAGGCCTGGGGCTCCCTAAGCCTAAGGGCTAGGGCGACCCAGGCCTGGGGCTCCATAATCCTAAGGGCTGGGGAGCCCAGGCCTGGGTCTTTTAAGCCTAAGGGCTGGGGTGTCCCAGGCCTGGGGTTCCAAAGCCTAAGGGCTTGGGCGCCCCAGGCCTGGGAATCCCAAAGCCTAAGGCTGAGGCTCCCAAAGCTTAAGGGCTGGGGCGCCCCAGGCCAGGGGCTCCCTAAGTCTATGAGCTTGGGCTCACCAGTCCTGGGGCTCCCTAAGCCTAAGGTCTGGGGCGATCCAGGCCTGGGGCTCCCAAAACCTAAGGGCGGGGGCGCCCCAGGCCTGGGGCTCCCAAAGCCTAAGGGCTGGGATGCCCCAGGCCTGGGGCTCCAAAAGCCTAAGGGCTGGGGCGTCCCAGGCCTCGGGCACCCTAAGCCTAAGGGCTGTGGGCGCTCCAGGCATCGGGCTCCCTAAGCCTAATTGCTAGGGCGCCCCAGGTCTGGGGCTCTCAAAGCCTAAGGACTGGGGTGACCTAGGCCTTGGGCTCCCTAAGCCTAAATGTTGGGGCGTCACAGGCCTGGGGCTCCATAAGCCTGAGGGCTGTGGCGCCCCAGGCCTGGGGCTCCCTAATTCTAAGGGCTGGGGCACCCAAGGCCTGGGGCTCCCTAAGCCTACAGACTGGGGCGGTCCAGGCCTGGGGCTCCCAAAGCCTAAGAGCTGGGGCGCCCCAAACCTGCGGCTCCCAAAGTCTAAGGGCTGGGGTGCCCCAGGCCTGTGACTCCTTAAAGCCTAAGGTTGAGGCGCGCCAGGACTGGGCTCCCAAAACTTAAGGGTTGGGGTGCCCCAGGCCTGGGGCTCCCAAATTAAGGGCTGGGGCGTCACAGGCCTTGCGCTCCCAAAGCCTAAGGGCTGGGGCGCCCCTGGCCTGGGGCTCTCTAAGCCTAAGGCTGGGGCGGCCCAGGCCTGGTGCTCCCTAAGCCTAAGGCTGGGTGCACCAGGCCTGTGTCTCCCAAAGCCTAAGTGCTGGGGCACCCCAGGCCTGGGGTTCCAAAGATTAAGGGCTGGGGAGCCCCAGCCCTGGGGCTCCCAAAACCTATGGGCTCGGGCGTCCCAGGCAGGGGATCCCAAAGCCTAAGGGCGGGGGTGCCCCAGGCCTGGGGCTCCCAAAGTCTAAGTGATGGGGCCCCCCAGGCCTGGGACTCCCTAAGCCAAATTGCAAGGGCGCCCCAGGTCAGGGGCTCTCTCAGCCTAAGGACTGGGGCGACACAGGCATGGGGCTCCCTAAGCCTAAGGGCATGGGCGCCTCAGGACTGGGGCTTTCTAAGCCTAAGAGCTGGGGTGGCCCAGGCCTGGGGCTCCCTAAGCCTAAGTGTGTGGGAGCCCCTGTCCTGGGGGTCCCTAAGCCTAAGTGCTAGAGTGCCCCAGGCCTGGGGCTCCCTAAGGCTAAGGGCTGGGGCGCCCCAGACTTGGGGCTCCCAAAGCCTAAGGGCTGGGGCATCCCAGGCCTGGGGCTCCCTAAGCCTAAGGGCTTGGACGCCCCAGGCCTGGGGCTCCCAAAGACTAAGGGCTGGGGCGCCCCAGGCCTGGGGCTCCCTAAGCCTAAGTGCTGGGGCGCCCCAGGCCTGGGGCTCCCAAAGCCTAAGAGCTGGGGCGCCCAAGGCCTGCGGCTCCCAAAGCCTAAGGGCTGGGACACCCCAGGCCTGTGGCTCCCAAAGCCTAAGGGCTGGGGTGCCCCAGGCCTGCGGCTCCCAAAGCCTAAGGGCTGGGGCGCCCCAGGTCTGGCGCTCCCAAAGCCTAAGATGGGGCGCCACAGGCCTGGGGCTCCCAAAGCTTAAGGGATGGGGCGCCACAGGCCTGGGGCACCCAAATCCTAAGGGCTGGGGCGCCACATGCCTTGCGCTCCCAAAGCCTAAAGGCTGGGGCGCCCCAGGCCTGGGGCTCCCTAAGCCTAAGGCTGGGGTGCCCCAGGCCTGGGGCTCCAAAAGCTTAAGGGTTGGGGCGTCGCAGGCTTGGTTCTCCCAAATCCTAAGGGCTGAGGCGCCCCAGGACTGGGGCTCCCAAATCCTTAAGGCGGGGGTGCCCCAGGCCTGGGGCTCCCAAAGCCTAAGGGCTGGGATGTCCCAGGCCTGGGGCTCCAAATTCTAAGGGATGGGCCCCCCCAGGGCTGGTGCTCCCTAAGCCGTAGGGCTGGGGCGCCCCAGGCCTGGGGCTCCCAAAGCCCAATGTCTGAGGGGTCCCAGGCCTGGGGCTCCCAAAGCCTAAGGGCTGGGGCGTCGCAGGCCTCCGGCACCCTAAGCCTAAGGGCTGTGGGCGCTCCAGGCATGGGGCTCCCTATGCCTAATTGCTAGGGCGCCCCAGGTCTGGGGCTCTCAAAGCCTAAGGACTGGGGCGACCTAGGACTTGGGCTCCCTAAGCCTAAAGGTTGGGGCGTCACAGGCCTGGGGCTCCATAAGCCTGAGGGCTGTGGCGCCCCAGGCCTGGGGCTCCCTAAGCCTAAGGGCTGGGGCACCCAAGGCCTGGGGCTCCCTAAGCCTACGGGCTGGGGCGGTCCAGGCCTGGGGCTCCCAAAGCCTAAGAGCTGGGGCGCCCCAAACCTGCAGCTCCCAAAGCCTAGGGGCTGGGGTGCCCCAGGCCTGCGACTCCTTAAAGCCTAAGGGCTGGTTCGCCCCAGGTCTGGGGCTCCCAAAGCCTAAGGTTGAGGCGCGCCAGGACTGGGCTCCCAAAACTTAAGGGCTGGGGTGCCCCAGGCCTGGGGCTCCCAAATTAAGGGCTGGGGCGTCACAGGCCTTGCACTCCCAAAGCCTAAGGGCTGGGGCACCCCTGGCCTGGGGCTCTCTAAGCCTAAGGCTGGGGCGGCCCAGGCCTGGTGCTCCCTAAGCCTAAGACTGGGTGCACCAGGCCTGTGTCTCCCAAAGCCTAAGGGCTGGGGCACCCCAGGCCTGGGGTTCCAAAGCCTAAGGGCTGGGGCGCCCCAGCCCTGGGGCTCCCAAAACCTATGGGCTGGGGCGTCCCAGGCAGGGTATCCCAAAGCCTAAGGGTGGGGGTGCCCCAGGCCTGGGGCTCCCAAAGCCTAAGGGCTGGGTCGCCCCAGGTCAGGGGCTCCCTAAGCCTAAGGGCTGGGGCACCCCAGGCCTGGGGTTCCAAAGCCTAAGGGCTGGGGCGCCCCAGGCCTTGGGCTCCCACAGCCTAAGGGCTTGTGGCGCCCCAGGCCAGGGGCTCCCTAAGCCTAAGGGCTGGGACCCCCCAGGCCTGTGGCTCCCAAAGCCTAAGGGCTGGGGTGCCCCAGGCCTGCGGCTCCCAAAGCCTAAGGATTGGGGCGCCCCAGGTCTGGCGCTCCCAAAGCCTAAGCTGGGGCGCCACAGGCCTGGGGCTCCCAAAGCCTATGTGCTGGCGCGCCCCAGGCCTGGGGCTCCCTAAGCCTAAGGGCTAGGGCGACCCAGGCCTGGGGCTCCATAATCCTAAGGGCTGGGGAGCCCAGGCCTGGGTCTTTTAAGCCTAAGGGCTGGGGTGTCCCTGGCCTGGGGTTCCAAAGCCTAAGGGCTTGGGCGCCCCAGGCCTGGGAATCCCAAAGCCTAAGGCTGAGGCTCCCAAAGCTTAAGGGCTGGGGCGCCCCAGGCCAGGGGCTCCCTAAGTCTATGAGCTGGGGCTCACCAGTCCTGGGGCTCCCTAAGCCTAAGGTCTGGGGCGATCCAGGCCTGGGGCTCCCAAAACCTAAGGGCGGGGGCGCCCCAGGCCTGGGGCTCCCAAAGCCTAAGGGCTGGGATGCCCCAGGCCTGGGGCTCCAAAAGCCTAAGGGCTGGGGCGTCCCAGGCCTCGGGCACCCTAAGCCTAAGGGCTGTGGGCGCTCCAGGCATCGGGCTCCCTAAGCCTAATTGCTAGGGTGCCCCAGGTCTGGGGCTCTCAAAGCCTAAGGACTGGGGTGACCTAGGCCTTGGGCTCCCTAAGCCTAAATGTTGGGGCGTCACAGGCCTGGGGCTCCATAAGCCTGAGGGCTGTGGCGCCCCAGGCCTGGGGCTCCCTAATTCTAAGGGCTGGGGCACCCAAGGCCTGGGGCTCCCTAAGCCTACAGACTGGGGCGGTCCAGGCCTGGGGCTCCCAAAGCCTAAGAGCTGGGGTGCCCCAAACCTCCGGCTCCCAAAGTCTAAGGGCTGGGGTGCCCCAGGCCTGTGACTCCTTAAAGCCTAAGGTTGAGGCGCGCCAGGACTGGGCTCCCAAAACTTAAGGGCTGGGGTGCCCCAGGCCTGGGGCTCCCAAATTAAGGGCTGGGGCGTCACAGGCCTTGCGCTCCCAAAGCCTAAGGGCTGGGGCGCCCCTGGCCTGGGGCTCTCTAAGCCTAAGGCTGGGGCGGCCCAGGCCTGGTGCTCCCTAAGCCTAAGGCTGGGTGCACCAGGCCTGTGTCTCCCAAAGCCTAAGTGCTGGGGCACCCCAGGCCTGGGGTTCCAAAGATTAAGGGCTGGGGAGCCCCAGCCCAGGGGCTCCCAAAACCTATGGGCTCGGGCGTCCCAGGCAGGGGATCCCAAAGCCTAAGGGCGGGGGTGCCCCAGGCCTGGGGCTCCCAAAGTCTAAGTGATGGGGCCCCCCAGGCTTGGGACTCCCTAAGCCAAATTGCAAGGGCGCCCCAGGTCAGGGGCTCTCTCAGCCTAAGGACTGGGGCGACACAGGCATGGGGCTCCCTAAGCCTAAGGGCATGGGCGCCTCAGGACTGGGGCTTTCTAAGCCTAAGAGCTGGGGTGGCCCAGGCCTGGGGCTCCCTAAGCCTAAGTGTGTGGGAGCCCCTGTCCTGGGGGTCCCTAAGCCTAAGGGCTAGAGTGCCCCAGGCCTGGGGCTCCCTAAGGCTAAGGGCTGGGGCGCCCCAGACTTGGGGCTCCCAAAGCCTAAGGGCTGGGGCATCCCAGGCCTGGGGCTCCCAAAGCCTAAGGGCTTGGACGCCCCAGGCCTGGGGCTCCCAAAGACTAAGGGCTGGGGCGCCCCAGGCCTGGGGCTCCCTAAGCCTAAGTGCTGGGGCGCCCCAGGCCTGGGGCTCCCAAAGCCTAAGAGCTGGGGCGCCCAAGGCCTGCGGCTCCCAAAGCCTAAGGGCTGGGACACCCCAGGCCTGTGGCTCCCAAAGCCTAAGGGCTGGGGTGCCCCAGGCCTGCGGCTCCCAAAGCCTAAGGGCTGGGGCGCCCCAGGTCTGGCGCTCCCAAAGCCTAAGATGGGGCGCCACAGGCCTGGGGCTCCCAAAGCTTAAGGGATGGGGCGCCACAGGCCTGGGGCACCCAAATCCTAAGGGCTGGGGCGCCACAGGCCTTGCGCTCCCAAAGCCTAAGGGCTGGGGCGCCCCAGGCCTGGGGCTCCCTAAGCCTAAGGCTGGGGTGCCCCAGGCCTGGGGCTCCAAAAGCTTAAGGGTTGGGGCGTCGCAGGCTTGGTTCTCCCAAATCCTAACGGCTGAGGCGCCCCAGGACTGGGGCTCCCAAAGCCTAAGGGCTGGGGCGCCCCAGGCCTGGGGCTCTCTAAGCCTAAGGGCTAGGGCGCCCCAGGCCTGGGGCTCCCAAAGCCTAAGAGAAGGTGCGCCACAGGCCTGGGGCTCCCAAAGCCTATGTGCTGGCGTGCCCCAGGCCTGGGGCTCCCTAAGCCTAAGGGCTAGGGCGACCCGGGCCTGGGGCTCCCTAATCCTAAGGGCTGGGGAGCCCAGGCCTGGGACTTTTAAGCCTAAGGGCTGGGGTGTCCCAGGCCTGGGGTTCCAAAGCCTAAGGGCTTGGGCGCCCCAGGCCTGGGAATCCCAAAGCCTAAGGCTGAGGCTCCCAAAGCTTAAGGGCTGGGGCGCCCCAGGCCAGGGGCTCCCTAAGTCTATGAGCTGGGGCTCACCAGTCCTGGGGCTCCCTAAGCCTAAGGTCTGGGGCGATCCAGGCCTGGGGCTCCCAAAACCTAAGGGCGGGTGCGCCCCAGGCCTGGGGCTCCCAAAGCCTAAGGGCTGGGATGCCCCAGGCCTGGGGCTCCAAATTCTAAGGGCTGGGTCCCCCCAGGGCTGGGGCTCCCTAAGCCGTAGGGCTGAGGCGTCCCAGGCCTGGGGCTCCTAAAGCCTAAGGGCTCGGGCGTCCCAGGCAGGGGATCCCAAAGCCTAAGGGCGGGGGTGCCCCAGGCCTGGGCTCCCAAAGCCTAAGGGCTGGGTCGTCCCAGGTCAGGGGCTCCCTAAGCCTAAGGGCTGGGGCACCCCAGGCCTGGGGTTCCAAAGCCTAAGGGCTGGGGCGCCCCAGGCCTTGGGCTCCCACAGCCTAAGGGCTGGGGCCCCCCAGGCCAGGGGCTCCCTAAGCCTAATGGGTGGGGCGCCCCAGGCCTGGGTAGCCCAAAGTCTAAGGGCGGGCGCCCCAGGCCTTGGATTCCCTATGGCTAAGCGTTGGGGCGCCCCAGGCCTGGGGCTCCTAAATCCTAAGGACTATGGCGCACCAGGCCTGGTGCTCCCTAAGGCCAAGGGCTGGGGCACCCCAGGCCTGAGGCTCCCAAAGCCCAAGGACTGCGGCGTCCCAGGCCTGGGGCTCCCTAAGCCTAATTGCTAGGGCGCCCCAGGCCTGGGGCTCCCAAGCCTAAGGGCTGGGGCACACCAGGCCTGGGGCTCCCAGAGCCTAAATTTGGAGCCTCACAGGCTTGGGGCTCCCTAGTCTAAGTGTTGGGGGCGCCCCAGGCTTTGAGCTCCCTAAGCCGAAGGGGTGGGGCGTCCCAGGCCTGGGGCTCCCAAAGCCCAAGGACTGAGGAGTCCCAGGCCTGGAGCTCCCTAAGCCTAACGGCTGGGGCGCCCGAGGCCTGGGGCACCCTAACCCTAAGGGCTGGGGCCCCCCAGGCCTGGGGCTCCTAAAGCATGAGGGCTGGGGCGCCCCAGGCCTGGGTCTCCCAAAGCCTAAGGGCTGGGGCGCCCCAGGCCTGGGGCTCCCTAAGCCTAAGTGCTGGGGCGCCCCAGGCCTGGGGCTCCCAAAGCCCAAGGACTGAGGAGTCCCAGGCCTGGAGCTCCCTAAGCCTAACGGCTGGGGCGCCCGAGGCCTGGGGCACCCTAACCCTAAGGGTTGGGGCCCCCCAGGCCTGGGGCTCCTAAAGCCTGAGGGCTGGGCCGCCCCAGGCCTGGGTCTCCCAAAGCCTAAGGGCTGGGGCACCCCAGGCCTGGGGCTCCCTAAGCGTAATTGCTGGGGCGCCCCAGGCCTGGGGCTCCCAAAGCCCAAGGACTGAGGAGTCCCAGGCCTGGAGCTCCCTAAGCCTAACGGCTGGGGCGCCTGAGGCCTGGGGCACCCTAACCCTAAGGGGGGGGCCCCAGGCCTGGGGCTCCTAAAGCCTGAGGGCTGGGGCTCCCTAAGCCGAAGGGATGGGGCGCCTCAGGCCTGGGGCTCCCTAAGCCTAAGTGCTGGGCCACCCCAAACCAGGGGCTCCCTAAGCCTAAGTGTGGGGGCGCCCCTGCTTGGAGTTCCCTAAGCCGAAGGGCTGGGGCGTCACAGGCCTGGGGCTCTCTAAGCCCAAGGGATGTGGCGCCCCAGACCTGGGGCTCTCAACGCCCAAGGACTGAGGCATCCCAGGCCTGAGGTTCCCTAAGCCTAAGAGCAGGGGCGTCACAGGCCTGGGGCTCCCAAAGCCTAAGGGCTCGGGCGCCCCATGCCTGGGGCACCGTAAGCCTAAGTGCTGGGGCGCCCCAGGCCAGGGGCTCCCTAAACCGAAGTGTGGGGGCGCCCGAGGCTTGGAGCTCCCTAAGCCGATGTCTTGGGCATCCCAGGCCTGGGGCTCCGAAAAACCTAAGGGTTGGGGCGCCCATGGCCTGGGGCTCCCTAAGCCTAAATGCTGGGGCACCCCAGGCCTGGGGCTCCCTAAGCCTAAGGGCTGTGGCGCCCCATGCCTGGGGCTCCCTAAGCCTAAGGGCTGTGGCGCCCCAGGCCTGGGGCTCCCTAAGCCTAAGGGCTGGGGCCCCCCAGGCCTGGGGCTCCCTAAACCTAAGAGCTGGGGCGCCCAGGCCTAGGGCTCCCAAAGCCTAAGAGCTGGTGCGCCACAGGCCTGGGGCTCCCTAAGCCTTAGAGCTGTGGCGCCCCAGGCCTGGGGCTCCCAAATCCTAAGGGCTGGGACGCCACATGCCTTGCGCTCCCAAAGACTAAGGGATGGGGCGCCCCAGGCCTGGGGCTTCCTAAGCCTATGGCTGGTGCGCCCCAAGCCTGGGGCTCCCAAAGCGTAAGTTTTTGGGCGCCGCAGACCTGGTTCTCCCAAATCCTAAGGGCTGGGCGCCATAGGCCTGGCGCTCCCAAAGCCTAAATGCTGTGGCGCACAGGTCTGGGGCTCCCAAACCCTAAGGGCTGGGGCGCCCCAGGCAAGGGGCTCCCTAAGACTAAGGACTGGGGCGCCCCAGGCCTGGGGCTCCCTAAGCCTAAGGGCTGGGGCGCCCCAGGCCTCGGGCTCCCTAAGCCTAAGGGTTGGTGCGCCCCATGCGTGGTGCTCCCAAAGACTGAGGCTGGGAGCACCAGGCCTGGGGCTCCCAAACCCTAAGGGCTGGGGCGCCCCAGGCAAGGGGCTCCCTAAGACTAAGGACTGGGGCGCCCCAGGCCTGGGGCTCCCTAAGCCTAAGGGCTGGGGCGCCCCAGGCCTCGAGCTCCCTATGCCTAAGGGTTGGTGCGCCCCATGCGTGGTGCTCCCAAAGACTGAGGCTGGGAGCACCAGGCCTGGGGATCCCAAAGCCTAAGGGCTGGGGGCCCCAGGCCTGGGGTTCCAAAGCCTAAAGGCTGGGGCGTCCCAGTTCTGTGGCTCCCAAAACCTATGGGCTGGGGCACCCCAGGCTTGGGGCTCCCTAAGCCCAAGGACTGAGGCGTCCCAAGCCTGTAGCTCCCTACGCCTAAGGGCTGGGGCGCCCCAGGCCTGGGGCACCCTAACCCTAAGCGCTGGGGCGCCCCAGGCCTGTGGCTCCAAAGCCTAAGTGCTGGGGCACCAGAGGCCTGGGGCTACCTAAGCCTAAGTGCCTGGGCGCCCCAGACCAGGGGCTCCCTAAGCCTAAGTGTGAGTGCGCCCCAGACTTGGAGTTCCCTAAGCCGAAGTGCTGGGGCGTCCCAGGCCTGGGGCTCCCAAAGCCTAGGGAATGGGACGTCGCAGGCCTGGGGCTCTCTAAGCCCAAGTGATGTGGCGCCCCAGGCCTGGGGCTCCCAAAGCCCAAGGACTGAGGCATCCCAGGCCTGGGGCTCCGTAAGCCTAAGAGCAGGGGCGCCACAGGCCTGGGGCTCCCAAAGCCTAAGGGCTGGGGCGCCCCAGGCCTGGGGCTCTCTAAGCCTAAGTGGTGGGGCGCCCCAGGCCAGGGGCTCCCTAAGCCTAAATGTGGGGGCGCCCGAGGCTTGGAGCTACCTAAGCCGAAAGTCTTGGGCATCCCAGGGGCCTGGGGCTCCCTAAGCATAAAGGCTGGGGAACCCCAGGCCTGGGGCTCCCTAAGCCTAAGGGCTGTGGCGCCCCCGGCCTGGGGCTCCCTAAACCTAAGGGCTGGGGCCCCCCAGGCCTAGGGCTCCCAAAGCCTAAGAGCTGCTGCGGCACAGGCCTGGGGCTCCCTAAGCTTAAGAGCTGTGGCGCCCCAGGCCTAGGGCTCCCAAATCCTAAGGGCTGGGGCGCCACAGGCCTTGCACTCCCAAAGACTAAGGGATGGGGTGCCCCAGGCCTGGGGCTTCCTAAGCCTAAGGCTGGTGCGCCCCACGTGGGGCTCCCAAAGCATAATTGTTTGGGCGCCGCAGACCTGGTTCTCCCAAATCCTAAGGGCTGGGCGCCATAAGCCTGGCGCTCCCAAAGCCTAAATGCTGGGGTGCCCCAAGTCTGGGGCTTCCAAACCCTAAGGGTGGGGCGCCCCAGGCATGGGGCTCCCTAAGACTAAGGGCTGGGGCGCCCCAGGCCTGGGGCTCCCTAAGCCTAAGGCGGGGGCGCCCCAGGCCAGGGGCTCCCTAAGCGTAAGGGTTGGTGCGCCCCAGGCGTGGTGCTACCAAAGACTAAGGCTGGGTGCACCAGGCCTGGGGCTCCCAAGCCTAAGGGCTGGGGCGCCCCAGGCCTGGGGCTCCCTAAGCCTAAATGCTGGGGCACCCCAGTCCTGGGGCTACCTAAGCCTAAGGGCTCTGGCGCCCCAGGCCTGGGGCTCCCTAAGCCTAAGGGCTGGGCGCCACAGGCCTTGAGCTCCCAAAGACTAAGGGATGGGGCACCCAAGGCCTGGGGCTTCCTAAGCGTAAGGCTGGTGCGCCCCAGGCCTGGGGCTTCCAAAGCGTAAGGGTTTGGGCGCCGCAGACCTGGTTCTCCCAAATCCTAAGTGCTGGGCGCCATAGGCCTGGCGCTCTCAAAGACTAAATGCTGGACCGCCCCATGTCTGGGGCTCCCAAACCCTAAGGGCTGGGGCGCCCCAGGCTTGGGGCTCCCTAAGACTAAGGGCTGGGGCGCCCCAGGCCTGGGGCTCCCTAAGCCTAAGGGTTGGGGCGCCCCAGGCGTGGTGCTCCCAAAGACTAAGGCTGGGTGCACCAGGCCTGGGGCTCCCAAAGCCTAAGGGCTTGGGCGCCCCAGGACTTGGGTTCCAAAGCCTAAGGGCTGCGGCGCCCCAGTTCTGGGGCTACCTAAGCCTAAAGGCTGGGGTGCCCCAGGCCGGGGTCTCCCAAAACCTATGCGCTGAGGCGCCCCAGGCCTGGGGCTCCCTAAGCCTAATGATTGGGTCGCCCCAGGCCTGGGCATCCCTAATCCTAAAGGCTGGGTCGACTCTGGCCTGGCGCTCCCTAACCCTAAGGGCTGGGCGCCCCAGGTCTGGGGCTCCCAAAGCCTAAGGGCTGGGGCGCCCCAGGCCTGGGGCTCCCAATGCCTAAGGGGTGGGGCGCCCCAGGCCTGAGGCTCTCTAAGCCCAAGGGCTTCGGCGCCCAAGGCATTGGACTTCCAAAGCCCAATGACTGGGGCGCCCCAGGCCTGGGCATTCCTAATCTTAAGGGCTGGGGCGACCAAATCCTGGGGCTCCCAAAGCCTAAGGGCTGGGGCGCCTCAGGCCTGGGAATCCCTAAGCCTTAGTGCTGGGGCGCCCCAGGCCTGGGGCTACCTAAGCCTAAATGCTGGGGCGCCCCAGACCAGGGGCTCCCTAAGCCTAAGTATGGGGGCGCCCGAGGCTTGGAGTTCCCTAAGCCGAAGGTCTTGGGCATCCCAGGCCTGGAGCTCCCAAAACCTAAGGGCTGGGGCGCCCCAGGCCTGGGTCTCCCTAAGCCTAAAGGCTGGGGCACCCCAGGTCTGGGGCTCCCTAAGCCCAAGGGCTGTGGCGCCCCAGGCCTGGGACTCCCTAAGCCTAAGGGCTGGGGCGCCACAGGCCTTGAGCTCCCAAAGACTAAGGGATGGGGCGCCCCAGGCCTGGGGCTTCCTAAGCGTAAGGCTGGTGCGCCCCAGGCCTGGGGCTCCCAAAGCGTAAGGGTTGGGCGCCGCAGACCTGGTTCTCCCAAATCCTAAGGGATGGGGCGCCCCAGGACTGGGGTTCCAAAGCCTAAGGGCTGGGGCGCCCCAGTTCTGGGGCTACCTAAGCCTAAAGGCTGGGGCGCCCCAGGCCGGGGTCTCCCAAAACCTATGGGCTGGGGCGCCTCAGGCCTGGGGCTCCGTAAGCCTAATGGCTGGGTCGCCCCAAGCCTGGGGCTCTCTAAGCCCAAAGGCTGGGGCATCCCAGGCCTGGGGCTCCCAAAGCCTAAGGGCTGGGGCACCCCAGGCCTGAGGCTCTCTAACCCCAAGGGCTTCGGCGCCCAAGGCCTTGGACTTCCAAAGCCCAATGACTGGGGCGCCCCAGGCCTGGGCATCCCTAATCTTAAGGGCTGGGGCGACCAAAGCCTGGGGCTCCCTAAACCTAATTGCTGGGGCACCCCATGTCTGGGGCTCTCTAAGCCTAAAGGCTGGGGAGCCCCATGCCTGGGGCTCCGAAAGCCTAAGGGTTGGGGCGCCCCAGGACTGGGGCTCCAAAAGCCTGAGGGCTGGAGCGCCCCAGGCCTCGGGCTCCCAAAGCCTGACGGCTGGTGCCCCCCAGGCCTGGGGCTCCCTAAGCCTAAGGGCTGGGGCGCCTCAGGCTTGAGGCTCCCTAAGCCTAAGGGTTGAGGCGCCCCAGGCCTGGGTCTCCCTAAGCCTAAGTGCTGGGTCGCCCCAGGAGAGTGGCTCCCTAATCCTAAGTGTGGGCGCGCCCCAGACTTGGAGCTCCCTAAGCCGAAGGGCTGGGAGTCCTAGGCCTGGGGCTCCCAAAGCCCAAGGACTGAGGCATCCAAGGCCTGGAGCTCCCTAAGCCTAAGGGCTGGGGCGCCCCAGGCCTGGGGCTCCCAAAGCCTAAGGACTGTGGCATCCCAGGCCTGGGGCTCCCTAAGCCTAAATGCTGGGGCGCCCCAGGCCTGGGGCTCCTAAAGCCTGAGGGCTGGGACACCCCTGCCTGGGGCTCCCAAAGCCTAATGGCTGGGGCGCCAGGCCTGGGGCTCCCTACGCCTAAGGGCTGGGGCGCCTGAGGCCTGGGGCTCCCTAAGACTAAGTGCTGGGGCACCAGAATCCTGGGGCTACCTAAGCCTAAGTGCCTGGGCGCCCCAGACCAGGGGCTCCCTAAGCCTAAGTGTGGGTGCGCCCCAGACTTGGAGTTCCCTAAGCCTAAGTGCTGGGGCGTCCTAGGCCTGGGGCTCCCAAAGCCTAGGGGCTGTGGCGCCCCAGGCCTGAGGCTCCCTAAGCCTAAGGGCTGGGGCGCTACAGGCCTTGAGCTCCCAAAGACTAAGGGATGGGGCACCCCGGGCCTGGGGCTTCCTAAGCGTAAGGCTGGTGCGCCCCAGGCCTGGGGCTTCCAAAGCGTAAGGGTTTGGGCGCCGCAGACCTGGTTCTCCCAAATCCTAAGGGCTGGGTGCCATAGGCCTGGCGCTCCCAAAGACTAAATGCTGGACCGCCCCATGTCTGGGGCTCCCAAACCCTAATGGCTGGGGCGACCCAGGCATGGGGCTCCATAAGACTAAGTGCTGGGGCGTCCCAGGCCTGGGGCTCCCTAAGCCTAAGGGCTGTGGCGCCCCCGGCCTGGGGCTCCCTAAACCTAAGGGCTGGGGTCCCCAGGCCTAGGGCTCCCAAAGCCTAAGAGCTGCTGCGCCACAGGCCTGGGGCTCCCAAAGCTTAAGAGCTGTGGCGCCCCAGGCCTAGGGCTCCCAAATCCTAAGGGCTGGGGCGCCACAGGCCTTGCGCTCCCAAAGACTAAGGGATGGGGTGCCCCAGGCCTGGGGCTTCCTAAGCCTAAGGCTGGTGCGCCCCACGTGGGGCTCCCAAAGCATAATTGTTTGGGCGCCGCAGACCTGGTTCTCCCAAATCCTAAGGGCTGGGCGCCATAGGCCTGGCGCTCCCAAAGCCTAAATGCTGGGGCGCCCCAAATCTGGGGCTTCCAAACCCTAAGGGCTGGGGCGCCCCAGGCATGGGGCTCCCTAAGACTAAGGGCTGGGGCGCCCCAGGACTGGGGCTCCCTAAGCCTAAGGGCTGGGGCGCTCCAGGCCAGGGGCTCCCTAAGCCTAAGGGTTGGTGCGCCCCAGGCGTGGTGCTCCCAAAGACTAAGGCTGGGTGCACCAGGCCTGGGGCTCCCAAGCCTAAATGCTGGGGCACCCCAGTCCTGGGGCTCCCTAAGCCTAAGGGCTGGGGCGCCACAGGCCTTGAGCTCCCAAAGACTAAGGGATGGGGCACCCCAGGCCTGGGGCTTCCTAAGCGTAAGGCTGGTGCGCCCCAGGCCTGGGGCTTCCAAAACGTAAGGGTTTGGCGCCGCAGACCTGGTTCTCCCAAATCCTAAGTGCTGGGCGCCATAGGCCTGGCGCTCCCAAAGACTAAATGCTGGACCACCCCATGTCTGGGGCTCCCAAACCCTAAGGGCTGGCGCGACCCAGGCATCGGGCTCCCTAAGACTAAGGGCTGGGGCGCCCCAGGCATGGGGCTCCCTAAGTCTAAGGGCTGGGGCGCCCCAGGCCTGGGGCTCCCTAAGCCTAAGGGCTGTGGCGCCCCAGGCCTGGGACTCCCTAAGCCTAAGGGCTGGGGTGCCACAGGCCTTGAGCTCCCAAAGACTAAGGGATGGGGCGCCCCAGGCCTGGGGCTTCCTAAGCGTAAGGCTGGTGCGCCCCAGGCCTGGGGCTCGCTAAGCGTAAGGGTTTGGGCGCCGCAGACTGGTTCTCCCAAATCCTAAGGGATGGGGCACCCCAGGACTGGGGTTACAAAGCCTAAGGGCTGGGGCGCCCCAGTTCTGGGGCTACCTAAGCCTAAAGGCTGGGGCACCCCAGGCCGGGGTCTCCCAAAACAAATGGGCTGGGGCGCCTCAGGCCTGGGGCTCCCTAAGCCTAATGGCTGGGTCGCCCCAGGCCTGGGGCTCTCTAAGCCCAAAGGCTGGGGCATCCCAGGCCTGGGGCTCCCAAAGCCTAAGGGCTGGGGCGCCCCAGGCCTGGGGCTCTCTAACCCCAAGGGCTTCGGCGCCCATGGCCTTGGACTTCCAAAGCCCAATGACTGGGGCGCCCCAGGCCCTGGCATCCCTAATCTTAAGGGCTGGGGCGCCACAGGCCTTGAGCTCCCAAAGACTAAGGGATGGGGCACCCCAGGCCTGGGGCTTCCTAAGCGTAAGGCTGGTGCGCCCCAGGCCTGGGGCTTCCAAAGCGTAAGGGTTTGGGCGCCGCAGACCTGGTTCTCCCAAATCCTAAGGGCTGGGTGTCATAGGCCTGGCGCTCCCAAAGACTAAATGCTGGACCGCCCCATGTCTGGGGCTCCCAAACCCTAATGGCTGGGGCGACCCAGGCATGGGGCTCCCTAAGACTAAGTGCTGGGGCGCCCCAGGCCTGGGGCTCCCTAAGCCTAAGGGCTGTGGCGCCCCCGGCCGGGGGCTCCCTAAACCTAAGGGCTGGGGCCCCCCAGGCCTAGGGCTCCCAAAGCCTAAGAGCTGCTGCGCCACAGGCCTGGGGCTCCCAAAGCTTAAGAGCTGTGGCGCCCCAGGCCTAGGGCTCCCAAATCCTAAGGGCTGGGGCGCCACAGGCCTTGCGCTCCCAAAGACTAAGGGATGGGGTGCCCCAGGCCTGGGGCTTCCTAAGCGTAAGGCTGGTGCGCCCCAGGCCTGGGGCTTCCAAAGCGTAAGGGTTTGGCGCCGCAGACCTGGTTCTCCCAAATCCTAAGTGCTGGGCGCCATAGGCCTGGCGCTCCCAAAGACTAAATGCTGGACCGCCCCATGTCTGGGGCTCCCAAACCCTAAGGGCTGGCGCGACCCAGGCATGGGGCTCCCTAAGACTAAGGGCTGGGGCGCCCCAGGCCTGGGGCTCCCTAAGTCTAAGGGCTGGGGCGCCCCAGGCCTGGGGCTACCTAAGCCTAAAGGCTGGGGCACCCCAGGCCTGGGGCTCCCTAAGCCTAAGGGCTGTGGCGCCCCAGGCCTGGGACTCCCTAAGCCTAAGGGCTGGGGCGCCACAGGCCTTGAGCTCCCAAAGACTAAAGGATGGGGCGCCCCAGGCCTGGGGCTTCCTAAGCGTAAGGCTGGTGCGCCCCAGACCTGGGGCTCGCTAAGCGTAAGGGTTTGGGCGCCGCAGACCTGGTTCTCCCAAATCCTAAGGGATGGGGCGCCCCAGGACTGGGGTTCCAAAGCCTAAGGGCTGGGGCGCCCCAGTTCTGGGGCTACCTAAGCCTAAAGGCTGGGGCACCCCAGGCCGGGGTCTCCCAAAACCAATGGGCTGGGGCGCCTCAGGCCTGGGGCTCCGTAAGCCTAATGGCTGGGTCGCCCCAGGCCTGGGGCTCTCTAAGCCCAAAGGCTGGGGCATCCCAGGCTTGGGGCTCCCAAAGCCTAAGGGCTGGGGCGCCCCAGGCCTGAGGCTCTCTAACCCCAAGGGCTTCGGCGCCCAAGGCCTTGGACTTCCAAAGCCCAATGACTGGGGCGCCCCAGGCCTGGGCACCCTAATCTTAAGTGGTGGGTCGCCCCAGGAGAGTGGCTCCCTAATCCTAAGTGTGGGCGCGCCCCAGACTTCGAGCTCCCTAAGCCGAAGGGCTGGGAGTCCTAGTCCTGGGGCTCCCAAAGCCCAAGGACTGAGGCATCCAAGGCCTGGAGCTCCCTAAGCCTGAGGGCTGGGGCACCCCAGGCCTGGGGCTCCAAAAGCCTAAGGACTGTGGCATCCCAGGCCTGGGGCTCCCCAAGCCTAAATGCTGGGGCGCCCCAGGCCTGGGTTTCCTAAAGCCTGAGGGCTGGGGCGCCCCTGCCTGGGGCTCCCAAAGCCTAATGGCTGGGGCGCCCAGGCCTGGGGCTCCCTACGCCTAAGGTCTGGGGCGCCTGAGGCCTGGGGCTCCCTAAGACTAAGTGCTGGGGCACCAGAGGCCTGGGGCTACCTAAGCCTAAGTGCCTGGGCGCCCCAGACCAGGGGCTCCCTAAGCCTAAGTGTGGGTGCGCCCCAGACTTGGAATTCCCAAAGCCTAAGGGCTGGGATGCCCCAGGCCTGGGGCTCCCAAATTCAAAGGGCTGGGGCCCTCCAGGGCTGGGGCTCCCTAAGCTGCAGGGTTGGGGCGCCCCAGGCCTGGGGCTCCCAAAGACCAATGGCTGATGTGTCCCAGGCCTGGGGCTCCCAAAGCCTAAGGGTTGGGGCATCCCAGGCCTGGGGCACCCTAAGCCTAAGGGCTGGGGCGCTCCAGGCATGGGGCTCCCTAAGCCTAATTGCTAGGGCGCCCCAGGTCTGGGGCTCTCTAAGCCTAAGGACTGGGGCGACCTAGGCCTTGGGCTCCCTAAGGCCAAGGGTTGGGGAGCCTCAGGCCTGGGGCTCCCTAAGCCTAAGGGCTGGTGTGGCCCAGGCCTGGGGTCTCCCTAAGCCTAAGTGTGTGGGCGCCCCAGAACTGGGGCTCGCAAAACCTAAGGGCTGTGGCGTCACAGGCCTGGGGCTCCATAAGCCTGAGGGCTGTGGCGCCCCAGGCCTGGGGCTCCCTAAGCCTAAGGGCTGGGGCACCCCAGGCCTGGGGCTCCCTAAGCCTACGGGCTGGGGCGCTCCAGGCCTGGGGCTTCCAAAGCCTAAGAGCTGGGGTGCCCCAGGCCTGCGGCTCCCAAAGCCTAAGGGCTGGGGCGCCCCAGGTCTGGGTACCCCAAAGCCTAAGGGCTGGGGTGCGCCAGGCCTGCGACTCCTTAAAGCCTAAGGGCTGGGTCGCCCCAGGTCTGGGGCTCCCAAAGCCTAAGGCTGGGGCGCAGCAGGACTGGGGCTCCCAAAACTTAAGGGCTGGGGCGCCCCAGGCCTGGCGCTCCCAAATTAAGGGCTGGGGCATCACAGGCCTTGCGCTCCCAAAGCCTAAGGGCTGGGGCGCCCCAGGCCTGGGGCTCCCTAAGCCTAAGGCTGGGGCGCTCCTGGCCTGGGGCTCCCTAAGCCTAAGGCTGGGTGCACCAGGCCTGTGGCTCCCAACGCCTAAGTGTGGGAGCGCCCCAGGCTTGGAGTTCCCTAAGCCGAAGGGCTGGGGCATCCCAGGCCTGGGGCTCCCAAAGCCTAAGGGCTGGGGCGCCCCAGGCCTGGGGCTCCCTAAGCCTAAGGGCTAGGGCGACCCAGGCCTGGGGCTCCCTAATCCTAAGGGCTGGCGCGCCCAGGCCTGAGTCTTTTAAGCCTAAGGGCTGGGGCGCCCCAGGCCTGGGGTTCCAAAGCCTAAGGGCTGGGGCTCCCCAGGCCTGGGGCTCCCAAAACCTAAGGGCTTGGGCGCCCCAGGCCTGGGAATCCCAAATCCTAAGGGCTGGGGCGCCCCAGGCCAGGATCTCCCTAAGTCTATGAGCTGGGGCTCACCAGTCCTGGGGCTCCCTAAGCCTAAGGTCTGGGGCACCCCAGGCCTGGGGCTCCCAAAACCTAAGGGCAGGGTCGCCCCAGGCCTGGGTCTCCCAAATCCTGAGGGCTGGGATGCCCCAGGCCTGGGGCTCCCAAATTCTAAGGGCTGGGGCCCTCCAGAGCTGGGGCTCCCTAAGTTGCAGGGCTTCGGCGCCCAGGCCTGGGGCTCCCAAAGCCCAATGGCTGAGGCGTCCCAGGCCTGGGGCACCCTACGCCTAAGGGCTGGGGCGCCTGAGGCCAGGGGCTCCCTAAGACTAAGTGCTGGGGCACCAGAGGCCTGGGGCTACCTAAGCCTAAGTGCCTGGGCGCCCCAGACCAGGGGCTCCCTAAGCCTAAGTGTGGGTGCGCCCCAGACTTGGAATTCCCAAAGCCTAAGGGCTGGGATGCCCCAGGCCTGGGGCTCCCAAATTCAAAGGGCTGGGGCCCTCCAGGGCTGGGGCTACCTAAGCTGCAGGGTTGGGGCGCCCCAGGCCTGGGGCTCCCAAAGACCAATGGCTGATGCGTCCCAGGCCTGGGGCTCCCAAAGCCTAAGCGCTGGGGAGCCCCAGGCCTGAGACTCCCTTAGCCTAAGGGTTGGGGCATCCCAGGCCTGGGGCACCATAAGCCTAAGGGCTGGGGCGCTCCAGGCATGGGGCTCCCTAAGCCTAATTGCTAGGGCGCCCCAGGTCTGGGGCTCTCTAAGCCTAAGGACTGGGGCGACCTAGGCCTTGGGCTCCCTAAGGCTAAGGGTTGGGGAGCCTCAGGCCTGGGGCTCCCTAAGCCTAAGGGCTGGTGTGGCCCAGGCCTGGGGTCTCCCTAAGCCTAAGTGTGTGGGCGCCCCAGACCTGGGGCTCGCAAAACCTAAGGGCTGTGGCGTCACAGGCCTGGGGCTCCATAAGCCTGAGGGCTGTGGTGCCCCAGGCCTGGGGCTCCCTAAGCCTAAGGGCTGGGGCACCCCAGGCCTGGGGCTCCCTAAGCTTACGGGCTGGGGCGCTCCAGGCCTGGGGCTTCCAAAGCCTAAGAGCTGGGGCGCCCCAGGCCTGCGGCTCCCAAAGCCTAAGGGCTGGGGCGCCCCAGGTCTGGGTACCCCAAAGCCTAAGGGCTGGGGTGCGCCAGGCCTGCGACTCCTTAAAGCCTAAGGGCTGGGTCGCCCCAGGTCTGGGGCTCCCAAAGCCTAAGGCTGGGGCGCAGCAGGACTGGGGCTCCCAAAACTTAAGGGCTGGGGCGCCCCAGGCCTGGGGCTCCCAAATTAAGGGCTGGGGCGTCACAGGCCTTGCGCTCCCAAAGCCTAAGGGCTGGGGCGCCCCAGGCCTGGGGCTCCCTAAGCCTAAGGCTGGGGCGCTCCTGGCCTGGGGCTCCCTAAGCCTAAGGCTGGGTGTACCAGGCCTGTGGCTCCCAAAGCCTAAGTGTGGGAGCGCCCCAGGCTTGGAGTTCCCTAAGCCGAAGGGCTGGGGGGTCCCAGGCCTGGGGCTCCCAAAGCCTAAGGGCTGGGGCGCCCCAGGCCTGGGGCTCCCTAAGCCTAAGGCTGGGGTGCCCCAGGCCTGGGGCTCCAAAAGCTTAAAGGTTGAGGCATCGCAGGCTTGGTTCTCCCAAGTCCTAAGGGCTGAGGCGCCCCAGGACTGGGGCTCCCAAGTCCTAAGGGCTGAGGCGCCCCAGGACTGGGGCTCCCAAAGCCTAAGGGCTGGGTCGCCCCAGTCCTGGGGCTCTCTAAGCATAAGGGCTAGGGCGCCCCAGGCCTGGGGCTCCCAAAGCCTATGTGCTGGCGCGCCCCAGGCCTGGGGCTTCCTAAGCCTAAGGGCTAGGGCGACCCAGGCCTGGGGCTCCCTAATCCTAAGGGCTGGCGCGCCCAGGCCTGAGTCTTTTAAGCCTAAGGGCTGGGGCGCCCCAGGCCTGGGGTTCCAAAGCCTTAGGGCTGGGGCTCCCCAGGCCTGGGGCTCCCAAAACCTAAGGGCTTGGGCGCCCAAGGCCTGGGAATCCCAAATCCTAAGGGCTGGGGCGCCCCAGGCCAGGATCTCCCTAAGTCTATGAGCTGGGGCTCACCAGTCCTGGGGCTCCCAAAGCCTAAGGGTTGGGGCACCCCAGGCCTGGGGCTCCCAAATCCTGAGGGCTGGGATGCCCCAGGCCTGGGGCTCCCAAATTCTAAGGGCTGGGGCCCTCCAGAGCTGGGGCTCCCTAAGCTGCAGGGCTTTGGCGCCCCAGGCCTGGGGCTCCCAAAGCCCAATGGCTGAGGCGTCCCAGGCCTGGGGCTCCCAAAGCCTAAGGGCTGGGGCGCCCCAGGCCTGAGACTCCCTAAGCCTAAGGGCTGGGGCGTCCCAGGCCTGGGGCACCCTAAGCCTAAGGGTTGGGGCATTCCAGGCATGGGGCTCCCTAAGCCTAATTGCTAGGGCGCCCCAGGTCTGGGGCTCTCTAAGCCTAAGGACTGGGGCGACCTAGGCCTTGGGCTCCCTAAGGCTAAGGGTTGGGGAGCCTCAGGCCTGTGGCTCCCAAAGCCTAAGGGCTGGGGCGCCCCAGGTCTGGGGCCCCCAAATCCTAAAGGCTGGGGTGCGCCAGGCCTGCGATTCCTTAAAGCCTAAGGGCTGGGTCGCCCCAGGTCTGGGGCTCCCAAAGCCTAAGGCTGGGGCGCGCCAGGACTGGGGCTCCCAAAACTTAAGGGCTGGGGCGCTCCAGGCCTGGGGCTCCCAAATAAAGGCCTGGGGCGCCCCAGGCCTGTGGCTCCCAAAGCCTAAGGCTGGGGCGCGCCAGGACTGGGGCTCCCAAAACTTAAGGGCTGGGGCGCTCCAGGCCTGGGGCTCCCAAATTAAGGGCTGGGGCGTCACAGGCCTTGCGCACCCAAATCCTAAGGGCTGGGGCACCCCAGGCCTGTGGCTCCCAAAGCCTAAGGCTGGGGCGAGCCAGGACTGGGGCTCCCAAAACTTAAGGGCTGGGGCGCTCCAGGCCTGGGGCTCCCAAATTAAGGGCTGGGGCGCCCCAGGCCAGGATCTCCCTAAGTCTATGAGCTGGGGCTCACCAGTCCTGGGGCTCCCAAAGCCTAAGGGTTGGGGCACCCCAGGCCTGGGGCTCCCAAATCCTGAGGGCTGGGATGCCCCAGGCCTGGGGCTCCCAAATTCTAAGGGCTGGGGCCCTCCAGAGCTGGGGCTCCCTAAGCTGCAGGGCTTTGGCGCCCCAGGCCTGGGGCTCCCAAAGCCCAATGGCTGAGGCGTCCCAGGCCTGGGGCTCCCAAAGCCTAAGGGCTGGGGCGCCCCAGGCCTGAGACTCCCTAAGCCTAAGGGCTGGGGCGTCCCAGGCCTGGGGCACCCTAAGCCTAAGGGTTGGGGCATTCCAGGCATGGGGCTCCCTAAGCCTAATTGCTAGGGCGCCCCAGGTCTGGGGCTCTCTAAGCCTAAGGACTGGGGCGACCTAGGCCTTGGGCTCCCTAAGGCTAAGGGTTGGGGAGCCTCAGGCCTGTGGCTCCCAAAGCCTAAGGGCTGGGGCGCCCCAGGTCTGGGGCCCCCAAATCCTAAAGGCTGGGGTGCGCCAGGCCTGCGATTCCTTAAAGCCTAAGGGCTGGGTCGCCCCAGGTCTGGGGCTCCCAAAGCCTAAGGCTGGGGCGCGCCAGGACTGGGGCTCCCAAAACTTAAGGGCTGGGGCGCTCCAGGCCTGGGGCTCCCAAATAATGGCCTGGGGCGCCCCAGGCCTGTGGCTCCCAAAGCCTAAGGCTGGGGCGCGCCAGGACTGGGGCTCCCAAAACTTAAGGGCTGGGGCGCTCCAGGCCTGGGGCTCCCAAATTAAGGGCTGGGGTGTCACAGGCCTTGCGCACCCAAATCCTAAGGGCTGGGGCACCCCAGGCCTGTGGCTCCCAAAGCCTAAGGCTGGGGCGAGCCAGGACTGGGGCTCCCAAAACTTAAGGGCTGGGGCGCTCCAGGCCTGGGGCTCCCAAATTAAGGGCTGGGGCGTCACAGGCCTTGCGCTCCCAAAGCCTAAGGGCTGGGGCGCCCCAGGCCTGGGGCGCCCTAAGCCTAAGGCTGGGGCGTCCAGGCCTGGGGCTCCCTAAGCCTAAGGCTGGGTGTACCAGGCCTGTGGCTCCCAAAGCCTAAGTGTGGGAGCGCCCCAGGCTTGGAGTTCCCTAAGCCGAAGGGCTGGGGCGTCCCAGGCCTGGGGCTCCCAAAGCCTAAGGGCTGAGGCGCCCCAGGCCTGGGGCTCCCTAAGCCCAAGGCTGGGGTGCCCCAGGCCTGGGGCTCCAAAAGCTTAAGGGTTGGGGCGTCGCAGGCTTGTTTCTCCCAAGTCCTAAGGGCTGAGGCGCCCCAGGACTGGGGCTCCCAAAGCCTAAGGGCTGGGGCGCCCCAGGCCTGGGGCTCTCTAAGCCTAAGGGCTAGGGCGCCCCAGGCCTGGGGCTCCCAAAGCCTATGTGCTGGCGCGCCCCAGGCCTGGGGCTCCCTAAGCCTAAGGGCTAGGGCGACCCAGGCCTGGGGCTCCCTAATCCTAAGTGCTGGCGCGCCCAGGCCTGGGTCTTTTAAGCCTAAGGGCTGGGGCGCCCCAGGCCTGGGGTTCCAAAGCCTAAGGGCTGGGGCTCCCCAGGCCTGGGGCACCCCAAACCTAAGGGCTTGGGCGCCCCAGGCCTGGGAATCCCAAAGCCTAAGGCTGAGGCTCCCAAAGCTTAAGGGCTAGAGCGCCCCAGGCCTGGGGCTCCCAAATCCTAAGGGCTGGGGCGCCCCAGTCCAGGATCTCCCTAAGTCTGTGAGCTGGGGCTCACCAGTCCAGGGCTCCCTAAGCCTAAGGTCTGGGGCGATCCAGGCCTGGGGCTCCCAAAACCTAAGGGCCGGGTCGCCCCAGG
Source organism: Tenrec ecaudatus (assembly GCF_050624435.1). NCBI lineage: Eukaryota > Metazoa > Chordata > Mammalia > Afrosoricida > Tenrecidae > Tenrec > Tenrec ecaudatus. The sequence continues at coordinate 79,850,271 of NC_134541.1, read as the reverse complement.
CCTGGGGCTCCCAAAGCCTAATGGTTGGGGCGTCCCAGGCATGGGGCACCCTAAGCCTAAGAGCTGGGGCGCTCCAGGCATGGGACTCCCTAAGCCTAATTGCTAGGGCGCCCCAGGTCTGGGGCTCTCTAAGCCTAAGGACTGGGGCGACCTAGGCCTTGGGCTCCCTAAGGCTAAGGGTTGGGGAGCCTCAGGCCTGGGGCACCCTAAGACTAAGGGCTGGTGTGGCCCAGGCCTGGGGTCTCCCTAAGCCTAAGTGTGTGGGCGCCCCAGACCTGGGGCTCCCAAACCTAAGGGCTGGGGCGTCACAGGCCTGGGGCTCCATAAGCCTGAGGGCTGTGGCGCCCCAGGCCTGGGGCTCCCTAAGCCTAAGGGCTGGGGCACCCCAGGCCTGGGGCTCCCTAAGCCTACGGGCTGGGGCGCTCCAGGCCTGGGGCTTCCAAAGCCTAAGAGCTGGGGCGCCCCAGGCCTGCGGCTCACAAAGCCTAAGGGCTGGGGCGCCCCAGGTCTGGGGCCCCCAAAGCCTAAGGGCTGGGGTGCGCCAGGCCTGCGACTCCTTAAAGCCTAAGGGCTGGGTCGCCCCAGGTCTGGGGCTCCCAAAGCCTAAGGCTGGGGCGCGCCAGGACTGGGGCTCCCAAAATGTAAGGGCTGGGTGCACCAGGCCTGTGGCTCCCAAAGCCTAATTGCTGGGGCGCCCCAGGTCTGGGGCTCTCTAAGCCTAAGGGCTGGGTCGACTCTGGCCTGGCGCTCCCTAAACTTAAGGGCTGGGCGCCCCAGTCCTGGGGCTCCCAAAGCCTAAGGGCTGGGGCGCCCAAGGCCTGGGCCTCCCAAAGCCTAAGGGCGGGGGGCCCCCAGGCCTGGGGCTCCCAAAGCCTAAGGGTGGGGGCGCCCCAGGCCTGAGGCTCCCAAAGCCTAAGGGCTGGGGCCCCCCAGGCCTGGGGCTCCCAAAGCCTAAGGGCTGGGGCTCCCCAGGTCTGGGGCTCCCAAAGCCTAAGGGCTGGGGCGCCCCAGGCCAGGGGCTCCCTAAGCCTAAGGGCTGGGGCATACCAGGCCTGGGGCTCCCTAATCCTAAGGGCTGGGACGCCCCAGGCCTGAGGCTCCCTAAGCCGAAGAGCTGGGCGCCCCAGGCCTGGGGCTCCCAAAGCCTAAGGGCTGGGGCGCCCCAGACCTGGGGCTCCCAAAGCCTAAGGGCTGGGGCGTCCCAGGCTGGGGCTCCCTAAGCCTAAGGGCTGTGACGCGCCAGGCCTGGGGCTACCTAAGCCGAAGAGCTGTGCGCCCCAGCCCTGGGGCTCCTAAAGCCTAAGGGCTTAGGCGCCCCAGGCCAGGGGCTCCCTAAGCCTAAGGGCTGGGGCGTACCAGGCCTGGGGCTCCCAAAGCCAAAGGGCTGTGTCGCCCCAGGCCTGTGGCTCCCTAAGCCTAAGGGCTGGGGCGCCCCAGGCCTGGGGCATCCAAAGCCTAAGGGCTGGGGCGCCCCAAGCTTTGGCTCCCAAAACCTAAGGGCTGGGTCGCACCAGGCTTGGGCTCCCAAAGCCTAACGGCTGGCGCGCCCCCGGCCTGGGGTTCCCAAAGCCTAAGGGCTGGGGCGCCCCTGGCCAGGGGCTCCCTAAGACGAAGGGCTGGGGCGCCCTAGGTCTGTGGCGCCCAATGCCTAAGGGCTGTGGCTCCCCAGGCCTGGGGCTCCGTAAGCCTAAGGGCGGAGGCACCCCAGGCCTGGGGCTCCCAAAGCCTAAGGGCTGCGGCGCCGTAGGCCTGGGGCTCCCAAAGCCTAAGGGCCGGGGCGCCCCAGGCCAGGGGCTCCCTAATCCTGAGGCCTGGGCGTACCTGGCCTTGGGCTCCCAAAGCCTAAAGGCTTGGGCGCCCCAGGCCTGGGACTCCCCAAGCCTAAGGGCTGGGGTGCACCAGGCCTGGGGCTCTCAAAGCCTGAGGGCTGGGGCGCCCCAGGTCTGTCGCGCACTAAGCCGAAGGGCTGGGGCGTCCCAGGCCATACGCTCCCTAAGCCTAAGGGCTGTGGCGCCCCGAGCCAGGCGCTCCCTAAGCCTAAGGGCAGGGACGCCCCAGGCCTGGGGCTCCCTAAGCCGAAGAGCTGGGTCCATCCAGGCCTGGGGCTCCCTAACCTAAGGGCTGGGGCGCCCCAGGCCTGTGGCTCCCAAAGCTTAAGAGTTGGGGCGCCCCAAGCCTGGGGCTCCCAAAGCCTAAGGGCTGGGCGCCCCAGGCCTGGGGCTCCCAAAACCTATGGGCTGGGGCGTCCCAGCCTGGGGCGCAAACCTAAGGGCTGGGGCGTCCCAGGCCTGGGGCTCCCAAAGCCTAAGGCCTGGGGCGCTCCAGGACTGGTGCTCCCAAAGCCTAAAGCCTGGGGCGCCCCGCGCCAGGGGCTCTCTAAGCCTAAGTACTGGGGCGTACCTGGCCTGAGGCTCCCAAAGCCTAAGGGCTGGGGCGCCCCAGTCCTGGGGCTCACAAAGCCTAAGGGCTGGGGCGTACCAGGCCTGGGGCTCCCAAAGCCTAAGGGCTGGGGCGCCCCAGGCCTGGGACTCCCAAAGCCTAACGGCTTGGGCGCCCGTGGCCTGGGGCTCCCAAAGCCTAAGGGCTGGGGCGCCCCAGGCCAGGGGCTCCCTAAGCCTAAGGGCTGGGCCGTACCAGGCCTGGGGCTCCCAAAGCCTAAGGGCTGGGGCGCCCCAGGCCTGGGGCTCCCAAAGCCTAAGGCCTGGTGCGCCCCAGGCCAGGGGCTCCCTAAGCCTAAGGGCTGGGGCGTACCAGGCCAGGGGCTCCCAATGCCTAAGGGCTGGGGCGCCCCAGGCCTGGGACTCCCAAAGCCTAAGGGCTGGGGCGCCCCAGGCCTGGGGCTCCCAAAGCCTAAGGGCGGGGGCCCCCAGGCTTGGCGATCCCAAAGCCTAAGGGCTGGGGCGCCTCAGGCCTGGGACTCCCAAAGTCTAAGGGCTGGGGAACCCCAGGCCTGGGGCTCCCAAATCCTAAGGGCGGGGGCGCACCAGGCCTGGGGCTCACAAAGCCTAAGGGCGGGCGCCCCCAGGCCTGGGGCTCCCAAAGCCTAAGGGCGGGAGCGCCCCAGGCCTGGGGCTTCCAAAGCCTAAGGGCGGGGCGCCCCAGGCCTGGGGCTCCCAAAGCGTAAGGGCTGGGGCGCCCCAGGCCAGGGGCTCCCTAAGCCTAAGGGCTGGGCCATACCAGGCCTGGGGCTCCCAAAGCCTAAGGGCTCGGGCGCCCCAGGCCAGGGGCTCCCTAAGCCTAAGGGCTGGGGCGTACCAGGCCTGGGGCTCCCAATGCCTAAGGGCTGGGGCGCCCCAGGCCTGGGGCTCCCAAAGCCTAAGGGCGGGGGCGCCCCAGGCCTGGGGCTCCCAAAGCCTAAGGGCGGGGGCGCCCCAGGCCTGGGGCTCCCAAAACCTAAGGGCTTGGGCGCCCGAGGCCAGGGGCTCCCTAAGCCTAAGGGCTGGGGCGTACCAGGCCTGGGGCTCCCAATGCCTAAGGGCTGGGGCACCCCAGGCCTGGGACTCCCAAAGCCTAAGGGCGGGGGCACCCCAGGCCTGGGGCTCCCAAAGCCTAAGGGCGGGGGCACCCCAGGCCTGGGGCTCCCAAAGCCTAAGGGCTGGGGCGCCCCAGGCCAAGGGCTCCCTAAGCCTAAGGGTTGGGCCGTACCAGCCCTGGGGCTCCCAAAACCTAAGGGCTGGGGCGCCGCAGGCCTGGGGCTCCCAAAGCCCTAGGGCTGGGGCGCCCCAGGCCAGGGGCTCCCTAAGCCTAAGGGCTGGGGCGTACCAGGCCTGGGGCTCCCAAAGCCTAAGGCCTGGTGCGCCCCAGGCCAGGGGCTCCCTAAGCCTAAGGGCTGGGGCCTACCAGGCCAGGGGCTCCCAATGCCTAAGGGCTGGGGCGCCCCAGGCCTGGGACTCCCAAAGCCTAAGGGCTGGGGCGCCCCAGGCCTGGGGCTCCCAAAGCCTAAGGGCGGGGGCCCCCAGGCTTGGCGATCCCAAAGCCTAAGGGCTGGGGCGCCTCAGGCCTGGGACTCCCAAAGTCTAAGGGCTGGGGAACCCCAGGCCTGGGGCTCCCAAATCCTAAGGGCGGGGGCGCACCAGGCCTGGGGCTCACAAAGCCTAAGGGCGGGCGCCCCCAGGCCTGCGGCTCCCAAAGCCTAAGGGCGGGAGCGCCCCAGGCCTGGGGCTTCCAAAGCCTAAGGGCGGGGCGCCCCAGGCCTGGGGCTCCCAAAGCGTAAGGGCTGGGGCGCCCCAGGCCAGGGGCTCCCTAAGCCTAAGGGCTGGGCCATACCAGGCCTGGGGCTCCCAAAGCCTAAGGGCTCGGGCGCCCCAGGCCAGGGGCTCCCTAAGCCTAAGGGCTGGGGCGTACCAGGCCTGGGGCTCCAAATGCCTAAGGGCTGGGGCGCCCCAGGCCTGGGGCTCCCAAAGCCTAAGGGCGGGGGCGCCCCAGGCCTGGGGCTCCCAAAGCCTAAGGGCGGGGGCGCCCCAGGCCTGGGGCTCCCAAAACCTAAGGGCTTGGGCGCCCGAGGCCAGGGGCTCCCTAAGCCTAAGGGCTGGGGCGTACCAGGCCTGGGGCTCCCAATGCCTAAGGGCTGGGGCACCCCAGGCCTGGGACTCCCAAAGCCTAAGGGCGGGGGCACCCCAGGCCTGGGGCTCCCAAAGCCTAAGGGCGGGGGCACCCCAGGCCTGGGGCTCCCAAAGCCTAAGGGCTGGGGCGCCCCAGGCCAAGGGCTCCCTAAGCCTAAGGGTTGGGCCGTACCAGCCCTGGGGCTCCCAAAACCTAAGGGCTGGGGCGCCGCAGGCCTGGGGCTCCCAAAGCCCTAGGGCTGGGGCGCCCCAGGCCAGGGGCTCCCTAAGCCTAAGGGCTGGGGCGTACCAGGCCTGGGGCTCCCAAAGCCTAAGAGCTGGGGCGCCCAAGGCCTGGGACTCCCAAAGCCTAAGGGCTGGGGCGCCCTAGGCCTGGCTCGCCATAAGCCTAATGTCTGGGGCGCCCCAGGCCAGGGGCTCCCTACGCCTAAGGGCTGGGGCGCCCCAGGCCTGGGGCTCCCTAATACGAATGGCTGGGTGCCCCCAGGCCTGGGGCTCCCTAATCCTAAGGGCTGGGACGCCCCAGGCCTGAGGCTCCCTAAGCCGAAGAGCTGGGCGCGTCAGGCCTTGGGCTCCCAAAGCCTAAGGGCTAGGGCGCCCCAGGCCTGGGGCTCTCTAAGCCTAAGAGCTGGGGTGCCCCAGGCCTGGGGCTCCCTAAGCATATGGGCTGGAGTGCCCCAGGCCTGGGCCTCCCTAGGCCTTAGGGCTGGGCGCCCAACCACAGGATCGCTATGAGTCGGTATTGACTGGAATGCAGTGAGAATGGTGTCAGAGATGGGTCAAAGGAATGTGGCATGGCAACCCTTAGAGTCTGCTACAGAACCATAAAGTGCCTGGGATAGATGAGTTTATTGTGCTTGGCCTTTTAAAACCATCAAACGGGCAACAGTTAAAAAGACAAACATACCAAGTGTCATTGGAGATCCGGGGAAAGCAGAGAAACACTGCTAATAATGCAGGTTTGCTGCACAGCATTCTGGCAGAGCTTAGTGGAAGTCCATTGAATGGACCCTAGGACCTAGTGAGCCCCTCCTGTGTGTACAACCAAAGAAGCGCAGTCACTGAGATGACTTTCATTCCTCGTGACCCTATCAAACAAAGCTGAATGGTCCCATGATGTTTTCAAGGCTTCTATTGGGAAGAAGACAGCCGTGCCTTTATCCCACAGTGTGTGGAAGACGGCTTCAAACTACTGACCTTTGGGTTAGCTGCCAAGCACTTAATATCTCCCCCATCAAAGCTCTCTCCTGGATGTAGAAAAACAAACAAAACCCCAGTTGATTCTTCCTCATTAGCAACCCTACAAGGCACAGTAGAATTGCTGCTTTAGGTTTACAAAACTAAATTCTTACGACAGCAGACAGCCTCTCTTTGTTCCATGGAATAGCTGGTGGGTTGGAACTGCTCACCTTGGGGTTAGCAGCCCAACACGTAATTCCTGGGTATATAGGCCAAGCTATTTATCCAATTCACAGGGCCCTTGGGGCATTTTTACAAGAATGGTCACCACACTGATACCTGCAGTAGAGAAGAGTTGGAGCCGAATTGGATGCCAATCAACAGACAACTGAAGAAGGAAACAAAAGAAAGATGATGATTGCTCATGACCAAGTGGCACGCAGCAGCACATGCAATTGATATGCAGCATGGCAATAACTCTTAATGACATTGCAAGGAGTTGAAAAGGTCAGAAACTGAATGAGATTTATATTGCAGTACCATTCATGGAAGCTGAAAGCCCATTCACCAAGCAGCATGGTCTAGTGCACATGGCAGCATGGTCTAGTGCACATGGCTGTATGCCTATAAGGACACACACACACCAAGCACCCAGCAGGGCGTATTAATCTGAAGAGGGGAATGGAAGTGATGTGAATGTGGAAAAGGAGGGACAAAACACAAGCAGGGCCTGACATTGATCAGGGTTCACGGTGTGCTATAAAGTAGGCATGATTAATCACTTCCCTGTACCAGAAGGCTGAGCTAGATTTTTAAAGCAAATCAAGTGCCTGGAACACAATGGTTGTTAGCTGCTGTTGAGTCAGCCTCCAGTCCAACTCACTGTGACAACCAGGTCCCAGTGACTCCATGGGCAATATTCTCCCTGGTCCTGCACCATCTCTTTGGTTGTGCATCAGATTGTGATTCACAGGGGTTTTCGTTAACTGGTTTTCAGAAGTAGAATGCCAGGCTCTTCTTCATCGCTCATCTTAGTCTGGACACATCACAGAATCAGGTTCAGTCTCATAGCCGCACCCAACCAAGCTTCCCCATTTCAGTTTCATAGCAACACAGAATCAGTTCAGTACCTCAGCAATAACCAAGCATCTCCCTGACAAATGAGTGTTGGATGCACATGAGTTTCATTGTCTTGGACTCAAACCCAGATCTCCCACATGGAAAAGGAGAATTCTAAAACTGAACCACCAATTTACCCTCAGAATATAATATGTATCCAGTAAATGGTTATTAAGAATGTGGCTGCCAGGAAAATCCAGCAATTTCCTGCCAATGCTTAACACTAATATCTTCCCCCACACACTAGAAGGCTGCAGAGGAATGACTTTCTCCATGCCAGCCCTGGTATCTAGACAAGGGACCCTAACACTGAGCCACAGAGCCCCAGCAGGCTGGGGAGCAATGTCAAATTGGATGAGGGCAATCCTGGTTGAGTTAGTTTCCCTAAGCTCCCAGGGCAGTTTAGCATGTCCACAGCTGTGTTCTGAATAGCCATGCGATTACCACCGAGAGAAATTCTACATGCTTTCACACCCCATGCTAGTCGTTGCAGCCATCATTGAGTACAGTTCATGCTCATCATTAGAACTCACGGTGACGCTGTGGGTGAGCCATTGGGCAGGTAACCTCAAGGTTGGCAGTTCAAAGGCACCAGTTGTTCTCTGAGAGGAAGGTGAGACGATCTGCTCCTGTCAAGATTTAGCCTGAGGAATTTTATATAGGGTCACAGTGAGTCAGGATCAACTCAATGGTGTGGGTTTGGTTTATTAGACCCACCATCAGATCATATTTAATGTATTTATTAACATGTATATTTGCCACAAATCCAATGTCTTTTATTTTTATCACTGCATTTCAATACAATTTGTGCCTTTGTGATTCTGTATTTCATTGGAGGTATTTGGAAATATTATTCTGGGTAGTGGGCAGGTGTTCCATAGCCTTTCCTAAATGCCAAAAGGATCCATGGGGTTGCAATGGTTAAGACCCTCTAATAGAGTTTATCAAAGAGCCCTGGAGGCACAATAGTTAAATGCTCAGCTGCTATCCAAAAGGTTGAAGGTTTGAACCCACCAGTGGCTCTGTTCTTGGAAGAAAAACCAGGCAACTCATTCTTGTAAAGATTACAGCATAGAAAAACCTAGAGCAGTGGTTCTCAAACTTCCTAATGCCACAACCCTTTCATACAGTTCCTCATGTTGTGGTGACCTCCACAACCATAAAAATATTCTCATTGCTGCTTCATAACTGTAATTTTGTTACAGTCACCCTGTGCAAGGGTCCCACAGGTTGAGAACCATTGGTCTAGAGAGCTCTGCACTGATGCATTGAGTCACTATGAGTTGGACTGGACTAGAAGGTTCCTAACAAAAACACCAACAATCCTTTTTTACCATGACCTTTTTAACTCAAAAAGATTAATAAGCAAATTCACAAATGAGGACATCCAGTTGCCCCTCCAAACTGGAGAAGCATAAGTTAAATGGTGACCCTGACCCCACGGTGTCCTCCAGCTGGTGCCATGATGCCTTTATTCCTTCTGCCTCTCAGTTCTGTGGAGAAGAAGGGGAAAGGGAGGGAAAGAAAAAGAAAGAAATGAAAAGATAATTTTCCCAGCTTCTTCACATCACTGAATAGAACTTTACTTTTAGTAAAATTATTATGAAATGGAAATGGTGCTTTCACTATTTTGCTTTTAGGTGATATTCAGAGACATGGTGCTTGTAATTATTTGAGCCGGGGAGGTTAGTGTGCAGTTTTTCTGAATATGGTTGAGCCAGCATGCCCCCTTCCAGGCCTAGCATTTCCCTGGGCTATGAGAAGTTATAGACAGTCTACCCTCTTCTTCCTCTGACTTCGCTGCAAACCATGGACACACTGGTTCTGACTTGACCTGGCTCCAGTACAGAAAAAAATATCCTCCTTGCATAATTGTACTGCTTGCATTGGAAGGCACCCAGAGACAAATCTCTCTTCTGGTGGCATAATGGGTTATGTGTTGGGCTATTAACTGCAAGGTCAGCAGTTGGAATTCACCAGTCGCTCGTTTGGAGAAAGATGAGGCTTTCTTCTCCCATAAAGAGTTATAGCCTTAGATGAGTATAAAAACTCAAAATGCATTGGCAGAGATTCCACAGAGAATAAGCCTCCATTAAATCCCCTGGGACCATTCACCAGGGATGGGATTAAACCCTGCTCACCGTCAGTACATCAGAAAGTGTATTGTTGCAGATATGATTAGGTTAAAAATTAACATCTTATCATTTGTCTTTACTCTTAACACGTTTTTCATTTGTTCTTTTTTTAATTTTCTGCTTTCCTTTTTATTGAAAAAAGTAACTAATGTCACTAAACAAGTAGAGAATTTGTTAAATGAAAATCTAATCGGTTATGTAAACTTTCACTGAAAACATAACACACTTTTATTTTTACAAAGAGTTATAGCCTTGGAAACCCAGGAAGCCGGAGTATTTTCTCTCGATTGGATTGTTATGCACCCAATGGCAATGAGTGTTGTTGGATTTTGTTTCTTTATTGTTTTCTGTAGCTATGGTGGGATATAGGGGTTATGTGTTGGGCTGCTGAACGCAATGTCTGAAATGGCAAATTTGAAATCCTCAGCCACTCCAAGGGAGAAAGATGAGGCTTTCTACTTCCCTAAAGAGTTCCAGTCTCAGAGCAGCAAGTCCACAAAAAGAACAACATGGCTGGCCCCACTATGAGACATGATGCCCCTCAGTGACCAAGGGTGATACAGGGGACAGCACTGGAGACACAGTGTGTGAATTGCACCTAACCTGATAACACCACACCGAGGCAATGTTTGGTGGAGTGCAGTGGAACATCAAGGGAATGGAGTGGCAAGGTCCCCAGGAAATGCTGAAAGTGGACTTTGGGGCCAGGTTGTGGTGCCTCAACAGACTGGATTGGAAAACACTCCTAAGGTCCAACAAATGATCCTTGAACTAACTACAAGCTCTTCTTTCTTGATGTGTTTTGTTTTGTTCTTTGTCAGTGGTTTGTTTTTGTTGTTTTGTTGTCTGGTTGTATACTGTTGCTTTGTTTTCCTCTGTCTTGTTTTCGTGCATGGTAGTGGCTCCACAGGTCTGTCTAAATAAGACAGGCTGGATGAACTATCTGGAAGAAAAACAACAGGACCAACAGTTCCGGGGGCACTTGGGATAGGGGGAGGTGCGGGGGGGGGGTAAGGAAGTGGTGTTAACAAACACAGGGACAAGGGAACAACATGGGACTCAAAATGGTAGTGAGGGGGAAGTGGCAGGCCTGGTAGGGAATGATCAAGGGTAAGGTTACGTAAAGAAGAGGTATAGCTGTAACTCAGGTGGGGACGGAGCATAGTAGTGGGAGAGGAGGAAAGTCAAGGGAGATGGAGGAAAGAGCTAGGAGTCAAAGTGCATTTATAGAGGTCTAGACAAAGACATGTACATGCAAATATAAATATCATACAGTTTCCTTTGTAGTGGTAGACCCCCAATCATAAAATTATATTCTTTGCTACTTCGTAACTCTCGTTTTGTTGCAAGTTATGGATAGTGCCACCCTGTAAAAGGTTCGTCTAAGCCCCAAAGGGGTCACGACCCACATGGTGAGAACCGCTGCTCTAAATTTAGAGGAGTTTCTCTTAAGGTCTATTTCACCATACTGTTAGAAGCTCAAGTCCATTTGTTGTTGTTGTTAGGTGCCGTCGAGTGGGTATGTCTCATAGCAACTCTACGCACAATATAATGAAACGCCGCCCTGTCCTGTGACATCCTCACAGTGGTTCTATGCTTGCGCTCATTGTTGCAGCCACTGTGCTAATGCATCTTGTTGGGGACCGCCTCCCTTTTCCTGCCCTTTCATACCAAGATTTGGGAATTCCTCTAGAGCAGTGGTTCTCAACTTTCCTAATGCCATGATATTTTCATATCGATTCTCATTTAGTGGTGACCCCCCCAACCATAAAAATGATTTCATTGCAGCTTCATAACTGTAATTTTGTTACTGTTATGAGTCACGACACCCCTGTGAAATTTTCATTCCATATCCACAAAGGGGTCGCGACACACAGGTGAAGATCCCCTGCTCTAAACTAAGAGGAGATTCTCTTAAGATAGAATTCAGCATACTGGTAGATGCACAAGTTCTGTTGTTATTGGTGTTAGGTACCATCGAGTGGGTTTTGGCTCATAGTAACTCTATGCACAATATAATGAAATGCTTTCCCATCCTATGCCATCCTCACAGTGGTTCTTTTGCTTGTGCTCATTGTTGCAGCCACTGTGCTAATCCAACTTTTGGGTAGCTGCCTCTTTTTTGTGGCCTTTCAACTGTACCAAGACTTGTGTCTTCCTCTAGGGCAGTGGTTGTCAAATTTCCTAATGCCATGACCCTTTCACACAGTTCCTCATGTAGTGGTGACCCCCATCATAACATTATTGTTACTTCGTAACTGTAATTTTCCTACAGTTATGAATCATTTCACACCTGTGAAAGGGTCATTCGATCGCCAAAAGTGGTCGCAAACCACAGGATAAAAACCGCTGGTCTAAACTAAGAGGAGTTTCTCTTAATATCTACTTCACCCTATTGTCAGAAGCACAAATCCTATAGTTATTGTTAGATTCTGTTGTGTAGCTTTCGACGCCTAGCAACTCTAAGCACAATATGATGGAAAGGTGTCCTCTCCTGCTCCATCCTCCCAGTGGTTCTTTTGCTTGTGCGGATTGTTGCAGCCACTGTTGTATTCCACCGTGCTGTGGGCTGCCTCTTTTTGCTGCCCTTCTACTGTACCCAGATCTATGTCTCCCTCTAGGGCAGTGGTTCTCAACCTTCCTAATGTCATGACTCTTTCACACCATTCCTCATGTACTAGTGACCCCCCCCCCCCAATCATAAAATTATTTTCCTTGTTACTCCATAACTATAAATTTGCTATTGTTATGAATCAGGTCACCCATGTGAAATGCTCATTGTTCCCTCCTAAGACGTCGTGACCCACAGTTAGAGAACTGTTACTCTACACTAAGAGTTTCTTTTAAAGTCTTCTTCAGCATATTGTTAGAGGCACAAATCCTGTTGTTTGGTGCCTTCGAATGGGTTTAGGCTCATGCCAACTCTATGCACCATGTAATGAAATGCTTTCCCGTCCTGTGCCTTCCATACAGTGGTTCTTTTGCTCACACTCATTTTTGCAGCCACTGTGCTAATCCATCTTGTTGGGCACTGCCTCTCTTTTCCTGCCCTTCTATACCGAGATATGTGTCTTCCTCTAGAGCAGTGGTTCTCAACTTTCCAAATGCCACAACCACTTCACACCATTCCTCGTGTAGTGGTGACATCCAACCATAAAATATTTGCATTGCTACATCATCATTGTAATTTTGCTTCTGTTATGGATCAGACCACCCATGTGAAAGGTTCGTTAGTCTCCTCAAAGGTTCGTTAGTCGACACACAGTTGGAGAACCAATGGTCTAAACGAATAGGAGTTTCTCTTAAGGTCTACTTCAGAATATTCTTAGAAGCCCAAGTTCTTTTTATTATTGTTTGGTGCCTTTGAGTGTGTGTTGGCTCATAGCAACTGTATGCACAATATAATGAAACTCGGCCCCATCTCGTGCCATCTCACTGTGGTCCTTTGCTTGCGCTCACTGCTGCATCTATTCCATCTTGTAGGGGCTGCCTGACTTTTGCAGCCCTTCTGCTGTACCAACATTTGTGTCTTCCTCTAGTACAATGTTTCTCATACATCCTAATTCTGCGGCCCTTTCGTACAGTTCCCAATGTAGTGGTGGACCCCAAACATAAAATTATAAAATTATATTCATTGATATTTCATAACTGTACTTTTGCTACTGTTATGAATCAGGCCATCACTGTGAAGGGGTGTTTCGAAACACCCCCCACCTGAAAGTGTTCACGACCCAATGTTGAGAACCCTGCTGTAAACTAAGAAGAGTTGCTCTTAAGATTTACTTCAGCATATTGTTAAACACACAAGCCCTGTTGTTATTGTTGTTAAGTTCCGCGGAGGGGGTTTTGGCTCATCGCATCTCTGCACAATATCATGAAATGCTTCCCAGACCTGTGCCATCCTGACAGTGGTTGTTTGCTAGTGCTCATTGTTGGAGCCATATTGGGGGGGGGGCTGACTATTTTTTGTTGCCCTTCTACTCTACCAAGATTTATGTCTTCCTTTAGGGCAGTGGTTCTCAACCTTCCTAATGCCACAACATTTTCATAACGTTCCTCATATAGTGCTGACTGCCAAATCATAAAATTATTTTCATTGCAACTTTGTAACTCTAATTTTTCTACTGTTATGACTGGGCGACCACTATGAAAGGTTCATTCATCCCCCAACAGGGCTCGTGACCCAAAAGTTGAGAACCGCTGCACTAAACTAATAGAAGTTTCTCTTAAGGTCTACTTCAGCACATTATAAGAAACACAAGTCCTGTTGTTTTGTTGTCAGGTGCAGTCGAGTGGGTTCTGACTCATAGCAACTCTATGCTCCATATAATGTAACGCTGCCCCATCTTGTGCCATCCTCACAGTGTTCCCTTAGCTTGAGCTCATTGCTGCAGCCACTGTGCTATTCCATCTATTTGGGGGCTGACTCTATATTGTGGCCCTTCAACTGTATCAAGACTTGTGTCTTCCTGTAGGACTGTGGTTTTCAGCAATCCTAATGCCACGACCCTTTCATACACTGCCTCGTGTAGTAATGACCCCCCAACCAAAAAAATTATACTGTTGCTACTTCATAACTGTAATTTTGCTACTGTTACGTATCGGCCCACGCCTATGGGAGGGTCATTTGAACACCCCCAAAGGATTTACCACTCACAAGTTGAGAACGGCTGCTCTAAACTAAGAGCAGTTTCTCTCAAGGTTTAGTTGAGCATATTGTTAGATGTATGATTCCTCCTGTTATTGATGTTCGGGCCGTGGAGAGGGTTTCGGCCCATAGCAACCCTGTGCACAATATAATACAGGCCTGCCCATACTTGCATCATCCTCACAGTGGTTCTTTGCTTGCGCTCATTGTTGCAGCCACCGTGCAAATCCGTCTTGTAGGGACTTCCTCTCTTCTGCTGCCCTTCTACTGTATTTGCGTCTTCCTCTAGGACAGTGTTTCTCACCTTTCCTATTTCTATGACCTTTCCATACACTTCCCAATGTGTAGTGGTGGTCCCCAAAGCATTAAGGTTTTTTTCTACTGTTTTTCCATAACTGTAATTTTGCAAGTCTTATGAATCTAGTCACCCTGTGAAAGGGTTGTTAACCAACCAAAGTGGTCACAAATCACAGGTTGAGAACCGCTGTTCTAAATTAAGAACAGTTTCTCCTGTGGTCTAGCTCAGTATATTATTACACGCACGAGTCCTGTTCTTATTGTTGTTAGGGGTTGTCGAGTGGGTTTGGCTCATAGTTGGCTCATAACAACTCTATGCACAGTATCATGAAACACTGTTCCATCCTCTAACACCCTCACACTTTTCTTTTGCTTTCGCTCATTGTTGCAGTCTCTGTGCTAATCCATCTTTTGGGGGACTGCCTCTCATTTGCTGACCTTCTACTGTACCCAGATTTGTGTCTTCCTCTAGGGCAGTGGTTCTCAAACTTCCTAATGCACGACTCTCTCACACCATTCCTCATGTATTGGTGACCCCCCCAATCATAAAATTACTTTCCTTGTTACTTTATAACTAAAATTATGCTACTGTTATGAATCAGGCCACCATGTGATATAGTCATTCTCTCCCCCACCCCCCAAAAGGCATCACGACCCACAGTTTGAGAACTGCTATTCTACACTAAGAGGAGTTTCTTTTTAAGGTATGTTTCAGCATATTGTTAGAAGCACAAATCCTGTTCTTGTTTTTGGCTGCCTTCGAGTGGGTTTTGGCTCATACCAACTCTATGCACAATGTAATGAAACGTTGTCCTGCCCTGTGGATCCTCACAGTGGTTCTTCTGTTTGCGCTCATTGTTGCGGCCACTGTGGTAATCCATCTTGTTAGGGACTACCTCTCTTTTCCTGCCCTTCCGTACCAAGATTTGTGTCTTCCTCAAGAATAGTGGTTCTCAACTTTCTGAATGCCACTACTATTTCATACCAGTCCTCATGTAGTGGTGACACCCCAACCATAAAATATTTTCATTGCTACATCATAACTGTAATTTCGCTTCTGTTATGGATCAGGCCACCCATGTGAAAGGTTCATTAGTCTTCTAAAGGCACTTTGACACAGTTTGAGAACCACTGGTCTAAACTAAGGGGAGTTTCTCTTAAGGTCTACTTCAACATATTCATAGAAGCACAGTCCTGTTGTTTTTGTTTGGTGCCTTTGAGTGTGTGCTGGCTCATAGCAACTCTATACACAAGATAATGAAACGTGACCCCGTCTCGTGCCACCCTCACAGTGGTTATTTTGCTTGTTGTCATTGTTGCAGCCATGGGCTAATCCAACTTTTGGGGGGCTCCCTCTCTTTTGCTGCCCCTCTACTGCCCTTTCATTCATTTCCTCAGGTAGTGATGAACCCCCAATCATAACATTATTTTCATTGCTACTTCGTAACTTTAATTTTGCTACAGTTATGAATCAGGCCTCCACTGTGAAAGGGTCATTTGAACCCCCCAAAGGGCTAGCGACCCACAGGTTGAGAACCACTGCTCTATACTAAGAGGAGTTTCTCTTAGGATCTACAGCACCATATTGTGAAAAGCATGAGTCCTACAGTGATTGTTGTTAGGTGTTGCCCAGTGGGTTTCAACTCTCAGCAACTCTACGCACAAGATAATGAAACGCTGCCCCGTCCTGTGCCATCCTCACAGTGGTTTCTTGTCTGCACTCATTGTTGCAGCCACTGCGCTAATCTATCATCTGGGGGTCTGCCTCTCATTTTCTGCCTTTCTGCTCTGCCAAGATTTCTGTCTTGCTCGAGGACAGTGGCTCTCAACCTTCCTATAATGCCACAGGCCTTTTATACCACTCCTCATGTAGTGGGTACAATCCCAGTCATAAATTTATCTTCATTGCTACTTCATAACTGTAATGAAGCTACTGCTATGAATGGGGCCACCCCTGTGCAAGGGTAGTTCATCACCCTAATGGAGTCGTGACCCACAGGTTGAGAATCTCTGCTCCAAACTATGAAGAATGTCTCTTAAGATATATTTCAGCACATTGTTAGAAGCAAAAGTCCTGTTGTTATTGTATTTAGGTGCCTTCAAGTGGGTTTTGGCTCACAGCAACTCTATGCAAAATATAACGAAACGCTCCCCCATCCTGTGCATTCCTCACAGTGGTTCTTTGCTTGCGCTGGTTGTTTCAGCCACTGAGCTATTCCAACTTGGAGGGGCTGCCTCTCCTTTGCTGCCCTTCTACTCTACCAACATTTGTGTCTTCCTCTCGGACAGTGGTTCTCAATCTTCCTAATTCCACGACCCTTTCATGCAGTTCCCAATATAGTGGTGGACCCCCAGTCATACAAAATTTTCGCTGATATTTCATTACTGTAATTTTGCTAATCTTATGAATCAGGCAACCCTTGTGAAAGGGTCATTCAACCCACTCACTCCCCAAAAGGGTTCGTGATTCATAGGTTGAGAACCCTGCTCTAAACTAAGAGGAGTTTCTCTTAAGATCTACATCAGCATATTGTTAGAAGCTCAAGTCCTTTTTGTGTTGCTGTTAGTTGCCATTGAGTGGGTTTTGACTCTCAGCAACTCTACGCACAATATAATGAAACGCTGCCCCGTCCTGTGCCGTCCTCACAGTGGTTTGTTGATGGCACTCATTGTTGCAGCCACTGAGCTATTCCATCTTGTAGGGTCTGCCTCTCACTTGCTGCCCTTCTGCAGTACCACGTTTTGTGTATTCCTCTTGGGCAGTGTTTCTGAACCTTCTTAATGGCATGGCTCCTTTATACAATTCTTAATGTTTTGGTGATCCTCCAACAGTAATTTTTTTCATTGTTACTCCATTACTGTGATTTTTCTACTGTTATGAATTGGGCAACACCTGTGAGAGGCTCGTCTGAAACCCCATAGGGGTCGCGACCCACAAGTTAAGAACCACTACTCTAAATTTAGAGGAGTTTCTCTTAAGATCTAGTTCAGCATATTGTTAGAAGTACACGTCCTGTAGTTATTGTCGTTAAGTTCCGTCGAGTGGGTTTTGACTCTTAGCAACTCTATGCACAATATAATGAAACGCTGCCCTGTCCTGTGCCACCCTCACTGTGCTTGTGTGCTTGGCCTCAGTGTTGCAGCCACTGTGCTAATCCAACTTGTTGGAGACTGCCGCTCTCTTCCTTCCCATCTGTACCAAATTTGTGTCTTGCCCTAGAGAAGTTGTTCTTAACCTTCCTAATGCCACTACCCTTTCATATCGATTCTCATTTAGTGGGGACCCACAACCATAAAATTATTTTCATTGGTACTTTGTCACTGTAATTGTACTACAGTTATGAATTGGGCCACCCCTGTGAAAGGGTCATTCTACCCTCCCAAGGGGTGCGACCCACAGGTTGAGAACTGCTGCTCTAAAGTTAAAGTTAAAGGACTTTCTCTTAAGTCCTACTTTCTCTTAAGTCCATTTTGTTAGAAGCACAAGTCCTGTAGTTATTTTTGTTGAGTGCTGTTGAGTGGGTTTCTGGTCACAAGAACTCTATGCACAATATAATGAAATGCTGCCCAGTCCAATGCCATGCTCAGAGTTGTTCATTTGCTTGTGCTCATTGTTGCAGCCACTGGGCTAATCAATCTTGTAGGGGCTGCCTCTCCTTTGCTGCCCTTCTACTCTACCAAGAATTCTGTCTTCCTCTAGGGAAGTGGTTCTCAACCTTCCTAATGCCACGACTCTTTCATACCATTCCTCATGTAGTGGTGACTGCCAAATCATGAAATTATTTTCATTGCTACATCATAACTCTAATTTTTCCACTTTAATGAACGGCCCACTGCCATGAAAGGGTCATTCGTCCCCCAAAAGGGGTCACAACCCTCAGTTTGAGGACCGCTGCGCTAAACTAATAGGAGATTCTCTTAAGGTCTACTTAGGTACATTGTTAGAAAAACAAGTCCTATTTTTTTTCTTGTGGATTTTGACACATAGCAACTCTATGTCAATATAATGAAACACTGTCCCGTCTTGTGCCATCCTTGCAGTGTTTCTTTGGCTTGTGTTTATTGTTGCAGCCACTGTGCTATCCCATCTATATTGGGGCTGACTCTATTTTGTTGCCCTTCAACTGTATCAAGAATTGAGTCTTCCTCTTGGACAGTGGTTTTCAACATTCTTACTCACGACCCTTTCATCCAGTTCCTCATGTAGTCGTGACCAACCAACCATAAAATTATTTTTGCTGCTACATCATAGCTGTAATTTTGCTACTGCTATAATTCAGGCCACCCCATGAAAGGGCTGTTTGACCCCCTAAGTAGACATGACCCACAGGTCGAGAGCCGCTGCTCTAAACGAAGGGGAGATTCTCTTAAGGTCTTCTTCAGCATATTGTTAGAAGCACAAGTCCTGTTGTTATTGTTGTTGGGTGCAGTCGAGTGGGTTTGGCTCATAGCCACTCTCTGCACATTATAATGAAACTCTGGGGGTCTTAAAGGCTTGAAGGCAAACAGGCTGAAATCTAGCTCAGAAGCAACAAAGCCCACAGAGAAGAAGCACACAAGCCTAAGTGAACACGAGGTGTTGAAGGGATCAGGTAGCAGACACCAAAGAACAAAAACCATTATTGTGTGATCACCTTCCCCACATAAACGCTGAAGATGAATGTGTGCATAAGTAAGTGTGGTGAAGAAGGCTGATGGTGCCCGGCTATCAAGCGATATAGTGTCCCGGGTCTTAAAGGCTTGAAAGTAAACAAGCAGGCCCAGAAGCAACAAAGCCCACATGGAAGCATCACACCAACATGTGTGATCATGAAGTGCTGAGGGGACCAGTTTTCAAGCAACAAAGGCGGGAGGGGGGATTATATCATCGTGAATGAGGGGAGTGCATGACGGGGGACCAATGCCCACCTGTAGACAACTGGACATCCCTTGCGGAGGGGTAGTGGGAAGGAGATGAGTCACTCAGGGTTCAGTGTAGCAATAATGAAACCCACAACCTTCCTCTAGTTATTAAACACTTCCTCCCCCCACCTCTCATGATCCCAATTCTACCTTGCAAACCTGGTTAGACCAGAAGATACACAGCGGTACAGATGGGAACTGGAAACACAGGGAATCCAGGACAGATGAACCCCCCAGGACCAGCGGTGAGAGTGGCGATACTGGGAGGGAAGTGGGTGTAGAAATGGGAAACCGATCACAAAGATCTACATATAACTTCCCCCCTGGGAGATGGGCAACAGAAAATTGGGTGAAGGGAGACGCCGCGCAGTGTAAGATAAGAGGAAATAATAATTTATAAATTATTAAGGGTTCATGAAGGAAGAGGAGCAGGGTGAGAGGGGGAGAGGGGAAAGGGGAAATGAGCTGATTCCAGGAACCCAAGAGGAAAGCAAATTTTGAGAATGATGAAGGCAACGAATGTATAAGTGTGCTTTACACAATTGGTGTATGTATGGATTGTGATGAGTTGTATGAGCCCCAATAAAATGATTTTAAAAAAGAAAAAGAAAGAAATGTCTATAAATGAATGAAGGCAACATATGTACAAAATGCCTGATGCAATCAATATGGATTGCAACAAAAGTTGTAAGAATCTCCAATAAAAGATTTTTAATAAAAATGTATATATAATAAATATTTTCCTAACTTATATAAATGATTAATAAGAATAAAATTAAGCAGCCTGGGTTTTTTATAGGAAAAAATAATGATAAAAGAACAAATGAGAGATTCAGCAGGAAGCAATGGATAGGAAAATATTATAAGGAAAGTTTTCTCTTATATGGAATGTACATTCTCTTACATGACAACAATCAGAATATGCCGTAAGAACCTCAGACCAAATACTAGAATAAAATAGAGGAAAACATTCCCAACCCTTCAATAAAATGCTATATGCTTTCGATGATTTTCACAAAAGGTCAAATTCTTTAACAAAATATTTTGTTCATTGAAATTTTTAATTATGCATAAATTTATGTCTACTTGCATTACATCTCATAAAAAGGCATAAGAATTGTTTTTTCACTATCTAAAACTAAATAGATGATAGTGAAGGTGAAAAAATAGCTTTCATGAATGTTGCTTTGAAATACAAATGGCATTGTCCTAAGAAATTATAATGATTTAATTTTTAAAAATCATTTTATTAGGGGCACATACAACTCTTATCACAATCCATACATACATCAGTTGTGTAAAGCACATCCGTACATTCATTGCCCTCATCATTCTCAAAACATTTGCTCTCCACTTAAGGCCCTGGCATCATGTCCTCATTTTTCTCCGCCCTCCCTGTTCCCCCCTCACTCATGAACCCTTGATAATTTGTCAGATCTTACATATTTTGTCTCCCTTCACCCACTTTTCCGTTGTCCATCCCCCAGGGAGGAAGTTATACGTAGATCCTTGTAACTGAGGTCTCAGAGCAGCTGGGTGTGATGCAGGGGAAGCTCTGGAAGCAGCTGCAGACACTGCGGGAGTTGGCAGCCCAACAGTGAGGGTCACTGCATCCGTGGGTACCAGAAACCTGGCTGGGGTTGCTTATTCCCCTAGATGCTACCCCTGCCTTGAAGAGAACCGTGAAACAGAGGCCTGTAGACATTGTCAGGAAAAGATGAGTCCTTCACTGTTTCCTCTTCCCACAAACTTTTGAGGAGAGCCTGCAGGGCAGGGGCTCAGCTCCCTGGCTCCAGTCAAATGCCCTTCTCCACAGCTGCACCCTCGCCAGCCCCAACTCCCCATGCCCTGGGTTTGCTTCTTGAATCCAGAGGAGCAGACTGGGCAAAGACCATGAAGAACCTTGTCCTTCAGGCAGCCCCTTTGATTGGGTCCCTTGACCTCCAGAGTGTGGACACATGTACACTAACTGTTGGGGGACTCAGGCTGTCACCACAGGGGCCAGGATCTGAAGAGGATGCTGGCACTGCAGGGCTTCCTGAGGGAAGCCGAGGACTTGCAGAGCTGGCTGAGCAGCCAGCAGCAGGTGGCCAGAGGAGAGAGGACTATGAGCACACCCTAGTGAGGAAGGGGCTAGGGGCAAGGAAGGTGCCCTGGAGCCGAATGAAGACGGGTAGTGGAGGGGGGCTGCATGCACAAGGGGCTGATGGGGAACATCAATCTGGACTGAGGACAGCTGTGGCTTCCTATTCCCCTCTCTGCATAGAGGGGCAAGTTCTGTGGCTGTTCAGTCCTGCCCTGCCCAGTCACTCACTGAGGTGTCTCACAGCCCACCAGCCAGGGCCCCCTGTGACCCCTCTCCTCTCTTCTCAGCTCCTCTTAACCAAGTTTGCAATGTTTCGGCACCAAGTGAAGATGGGTGGCCACCAGGGGGCAGCCTGCCCCACTAGCGGAGAGCCTGCTGGAGTGGCGGCCCAGCACTGCCCCCAGGGCCCAGCAGTGGTGACAGGACCTACAGTGAGTACCAGCAACCTGGAGCAGGGGTGAGTTTGGGAGGAGGTGCTGGGCATGGGATGAAGAGGCTTCCAGGGAGACCCTTGCTGTGCTGCGGCTCTGCCAAACCACTGTCTCTGGAGAGGCCCCGAGTTCAGGGAACCCAGGGCAGCCCCTGCTGTCTGCGGCCTGTGGAGGAGGCAAAGCTGGGTCGGTGGATCAGGGAGCCTGGTCACAAAGCCCACTTAGCAGGGTCACTTTCCCAAGCCACGGGCTCACTGCACCTGCAGGGGCGTTCTACTGCGTTTCCAGCCCAGATGGAGCTTAGGCGAGATCCCGATTTGCCCATGATCCTAGCCCAGAGGCTGGCCCGGAGTTCAGGGGCCCGGCATTTGCTGCATGCAAGAACCATGGAGGGGTGCAGCTTCTACCTTTGAAGGGTGTGCAGTCTCCTCCAAACACACAGCATGCCTGGGTGGCACACAACGTGGCTACCTGCCATGTGCCGGGCTTTAGAATGTCCCCACCTGCTGACGCATGGGGATCCTCCAGAGGGTTTGCAAGTCAGTAAATCTTTCCAGGAGCAGGGAACCTCTTATTTATCCTGAGGAGCAGTTAGTGGGACTGAACCAGGCAACAGCCCAACACTTCCCAAGCAGGCCTCCTAGAGCATCATTAGAGCAAGGGGTAAACTGCTAGTGATAATGGGCTCCTGGGAGGAGAGTTTGCAGAAAGGCCTAAAGCGCCGAGCAAGATCTCAGGACGGTGGCCCGTTGGGAGCTTAGGACAAATTCTAAACCCAGCCAGGAAGCTGAAGGGTTGACCAGACAGAAGCTGAGGGGGAGGAATGAGCATGCTGGGATAACTGCTGACCCCCGCCTGGGGGCAGGGCTGCCTGGTTGGAGCTGTGGGAGCTGACTCAGGCCAGACCCCACCTGCTCTGAGACGCTGAGGCCACCCTCAAAGTTCACAGCCAACTGTCTCATGTGCTCGTCCGTATCCAGGTGGGTGACTGGGGGAGGGGGTGGCTTCTGCAAGTGCTGCCACCCCAGGCCCAGAGTCCCACACTCAATGCTCGGGCCCTTGGCCACCATGCTGTCTCAGGAGAAAGCCACAAGCCTCCCAGATGCTGTGTCCCACTGGGTGGAGGCCCCCCTGAGGAGACATGGATCGCACCAATGAATCACACAATCTGCCTCTGACAACTTGAGGCCTCCTCACCCCCCACTATCATCACCCCAGTGCTGCTTCCCACTCTGGACTAGAGTGCATAGTTATTAGCAAGAGATAAAACTCACGACACATGGAACCCAGGAACAGGAATTGGAATAGGGATACCAAAAGGGTAGGGGGAAGGGAGGTAGAGGATGGGAGGAATGGGAACCGATAGCAATGAATGACATATAACCACACACCCCTCGCAGGGAGAGGAGCAACAGAAACCTGAGGATAAAAGAGACAATGGTCGATGTGAGATATGAAAATAATAACAATCTATAATCTATCAAGGAACCATGATTGGGGGAGGAGGAAAAAAAGAGGAGCTGATCCCAAGGGCTCAATAGAAAGTAAATGTCTAGAAAAGAATGATGGCAATATACGTATGACTATGTCAGATACAATTGGTGTATGGATTGTAACAAGAGTTGTAAGAGCCCCCAATAAAATAAATAAATTTAAATTTAAAAAAAACCCACCAAAAACCTCCATCTGCACAGTGAGGCAGTGAAGGGACAAGAGTCCTGAGTCCCTCGGCTCTCACACAAGGCCACCAAAGGCTACCTCTAAGTGGGGGTCTGGCAAAGTTGTGGATGGGTGGGCAAAGCTATCAAGCGGCTCATGAGGGACTTCATTGGCCCTGGAGAACTGGGTGGGAAGGAGGGGTGGCGGGCAGAGCTGAGGCCGAGTAGACACTTGGTAAGGCTGTGGGATTGAGCGGCAGAGACATGGAGGTTTGGACATGAGTGGTGGTGGACTCAGGCCGGCTGTGACGCTGCCTCGGTACCAGGTCCCCTCACCCCGTGCTCTCCCGTGCTCTCCCAGGCTCCAGGTGCAAGACTATGCCTCCTGGGCAGCCAGTGTGCAGTGAGATTTGCAGGTGGTGGAGGAGCCCCAAGACCCCGGCAGTGGAGCCCAAAGCTTCAGTGTCCACCAAGAGCTGCGGGCCAAGCTGGAGGCCCAGAAGGAGCTGCACCAGTGCGCCACCCAGCGGGGACAGCAGGTGCTCCAGGCTACAGGGCCGTCCACCGTGGAGGTCGGCTCCCCTTTCTGGCCCTCCCCCAGCCCACTGGACCACCGCACCCTGGCCCCACAGGGCCAAGCACCTTTCTTTTCTATTTTTTAAATCATTTTATTGGGGGCTCGTGCAATTCTTATCACAATTCATACATACATGCATTGTGTCAAGAACATATGTACAGGCTCTTCCTCTAACTGTAGCGGCCTGAGGTGACCTGCTAAAATGGTTCGCTACTCATTTGATCCAGAAAACCCTACAAAATCCTGAAAATACAGGATCCACTTCAAAAACACCCGTGAAACTGCCCAGGCCATCAAAGGCATGCACATCTGGAAAGCCACCAAATACTCGAAAGACGTCACTCTGCATAAGCAGTGTGTGCCTTTCCGACGGGACAATGATGGTGTTGGTAGATGTGCCCAGGCCAAACAGTGGGGTGGGACCCAGAGTTGGTAGCCCAAAAAGAGTGCTGAATTTTTGGTTCACATGCTTAAAAATGCAGAAAGTCATGCTGAACTTAAGGGTTTAGATGTGGATTCTCAGGTCATCAAGCACATCCAGGTGAACAAAGCCCCCAAAATGCACCACCGGACTTACAGAGCTCTTGGCTAGATTAATCCACACAGGAGCTCCCCCTGCCACATTGAAATGATCCTGACTGAGAAGGAACAAATCGTTCCCAAGCCAGAAGAGGAGGTTGCACTGAAGAAAAAGATTTCCCAGAAGAAACTGAAGAAGCAAAAACTCATGGCTTGGGAATAAATTAAGATTAAATAATAAAAGGGTTTTTTTTAAAAGAACATATGTACATTTGTTGCCACCATCATTCTCAAAACATTTGCCTTCTACTTGAGCCCTTAATATCTGCTGTTCATTTTCCCCCTCCCTCCCCATTCCCCCCTACCTCACGAAACCTTCATCATTCATAAATTAATATTATTTTATCATATGTTGCACTGTCCAAAGTCTCCCCCTTCCTTCTTCTCTGCTGTCCCTCCCCCAGGGAGGAGGCTATTTGTAGATTCTTGTAATCAATTTCCCCTTTCCACCCCACATTCTCTCCACCCTCCAGGCATCACCACTCTCACCACTGGTCCTGAAGGAGTCATCTGTCCTGCGTTCCCTGTGTTTCCAGTTCCTATCTGTACCTATGTACACCCTCTTATCTAGCCAGATTTGTAAGGTAGAATTGGGATCATGAGAGTGGGGGGAGGAAGCATTTTAGAACTAGAGGAAAGTTATATGTTTCATCGTTGCTACCCTGCACCCTGACTGGCTCATCTCCTCCCCACAACCCTTCAGTAAAGGGTGTCCGGTTGGCTACCAATGGGCTTTGAGTCTCCACTCTGCACTCACCCACATTTTCAATGATATGATTTTTTGTTCTTTGATTCTTGATACCTCATGATCCCTTCGACAGCTCGTGGTCACACAGGCTGGTGTGTTTCTTCCATGTGGGCTTTGTTGCTTCTGAACTAGGTGGCCACTTGTTTATCTTTGAGCCTTAAAGATCCCAGATGCTATATCTTTTGACAGCCAGGCACCATCAGCTTTCTTCACCACATTTGCTTATGCACACGTTTGTCTTCACTGATCGTATCAGGAAGGTGGGCACCCACTGATACGATTTTTAGTTCTTTGATGTCTGATAACTGGTCCCTTCTATACCTCGTGGTCAGCCAGGCTGGTGGTCTTCTTCCATGTGGGCTTTGATACTTCTCAGCTAGATGGCCGCTTATTTATCTTCAAGCCTTTAACACCCCAGATGCTATATCTTTTGATAGCCGGGCACCGTCAACTTCCTTCACCACATTTGCTTATGCACACATTTTTCTTCAGCAATCGTGTCGGGAAGGTGTGAATCCTGGAATGCCAATTTAATAGAACAACGTGCTCTTGCATTGAGTAAGTGCTTGAGTGGAGGCCCAATGTCCATCTGCTGCCTTAGTACTAAACCTATAAATATATGCACATAGATCTGTTTTCCTACACTCATATAAATATATTTACATATGTACATTACAGTCTTTGGACCTCTATAAATACCCTTTGTCACCTAGTTCTCTCCTCTATTTCCTTTTACTTTCCTCTTGTCCCACTATCATGCTCAGCCTTCATTTGGGTTTCAGTAATTTCTCTCGGTTACCTTGCCCTTGCTGAATCCCTACCAGACCACTCACACCCTCCTTGCTACTGATTTTGGATAACTTATTGCTCCCCTGTCCCTGGGTTGGTCAGCACTACCCCTTTGCCTCCTTCTCTCCCACTCCCCTATTCCCCCGGAACAATTGGTCCCCTTGTTTTCTCCTCCAAACTATTCATGCAGTCTATCGTATCTAGATAGGTCTGTAGAGATAATAATATGCACCAAAAATCAAGTCATTGCAAGATAGGCAATGAGTGAGAACACAGCAATGACAACAAAAAGGAAACCAATTACCCATAGAAGAATAAATTAATTTTGGAAGGCAAATGCTTTGAAAATGATGAGGGCAAAGAATGTACAGATGTGCTTTATACAACTGATGTAAGTATGGATTGTGATAAGAGTTGTATGAGTCCCTAATAAAATGCTTTTTTAAGAATAAAATAAAAGAAAAAAATTTTAAAGAAAGAAAAACCTATACATACATGAAGGTCTGATTTTTAATCTCTAGGTGTGTCCTTCAGTCAGGTCCAATGGGGTACCATGCTTTGGCCCCAGAGTCTGTCCTTTGTACTACCTCAGGGGCTCCCTGCTCTGCTCCCACGGTTGCACTGCCACACACTTTTAGAGGTTTGCCTCAGTGTCATAGGATCAGTCTGGGCCAGTTCTAACCCTGAGTCTCCAGTGTTGTCCCACTTAGGGCCCTGGGCCATCAATGGACGGTGTGTCTCATAGTGGGATCAGCCACATTGTCCACTCTGTCCATTGGCTGTTCAGAGCTGGGATATCGTCCTCCAGGCTTGATGGGCCAGGATGTGCTCCACTCTCTCTTCCTCCCCCTTCTTTGCTCCCATTTGCTCTGATCAAACATGCCCCTCTCTCCTAGATGCAGCTTCAGTGCTGTCCTCTGAAGTAAATTCTTCTTGGGGCAGGGGCAGTTGTCCACATAGCTGGTATGGGAGTCCAGCCCTCAGGCCCCTCCACTGGCTCCCCACTCCGTGCGGGCACACTGCATTCATCTGGCACTGGCTTTATATCTGGTCCCTCTTTCCCTGTGGAAACACAAACAATACCCTCCCCTTGGGTGGAACAGTCAGGCACCTTTTCTCTGGAGCTTCCCTCAGCACCACCTTCGGTTGTGTCCATGCCCATGCCCAGGTCCAAGAAAGGCTATGCGCCATGCAGGATGCTTGGGAGCAGGTCTTTCAGGCCTGGGAACGGAAGCAAGGGAGACGGCAGGCCATGCACCGCAAGCAGCTCTTCCTCAGACATTGTGGCATCTGGACAAGATCCTGCAGGCCCAGGAGACAGCTCCCCTCACCACACACAGACACACTGACCCCAGGACCTCCAGTCCTCCTGTAGTACCACCCCAATCCCCCTTGCTTCCTGGATCACTGGCTGCTATTCTGATACGGAGCTAGATAGTGTGTCTTCCCAAGTGGCCAAGGGGACACCTGAGCCTCAGGTCACTCAGGGCCATCTCCTCCCCACACCTGGCCCCGGCCAGCCAATCCCTACATGGTTTGGTTGGAAATTGATGGGGCTCCTCCCCACCTCGTCAGAAGTGGGGATGTTCCTAATGGCCCCCAGGTTGGAGTGCTCTTCTTCCTCAGGTTCCTTCCCCTCCTGCTCAGCACCCACCTCCCCACCCCCAGCCGCAGGCCCCTTGATGCACCCCCAGAGAGCCCAGGCTGTAAACCAAGGTTCTGGCAGATGTTGCTGTCTAGGGTTCCCTTTGAACCACCATCTGTGCCCCTGATCCCCCCCACACACCTCTGTGTCACCTCCATGGCTGCCCCAGGTCTCCCAGGAAGCCAGTGCCCTGGAGGGCTCTGTGGAAGAGGTGGAGCGGCTGATCCAGAAGCATGGCACCTTCCAGAGGTGCTGAGCACACAGGACAGGGAGGTGATGGCCGGGACGGTCATGGGCGTGACCCTGATAAGGCCGGGGTATCCAGACTGTTGGGGGCACACGGGTGAGGTGTGTATGCACACCGAACCTGTGCTGGTGGGTGAGGGATTACCAAGGAGCCAGGGGCTCCAATCCAGGGCTGGTGACCAAGCCGAGGTTCCCATGCACCCAGAAGTGCATGGGGATGGGTTAGGCCACACTCTGGGGACCACAGAGGGCATTTGGATCTGCCCATATCACATGGCCCCTGCTTCCTTCTGCCCAGGAGCCTGGCCAACCCTCAACTGCAGAGCTGTTAGTGAGAGTTAGAGACTTATAGTGAGGGCTATGGGCTGTGAGCCAGCCCCAGCAGGGGTACACTCGGTACTCAGGGCTGGGTCCACCTCCCACCTCCCACCTCCCACTACGCAGGAGGCTGCGCTGAGAGAGCAGGCCAGGGTGCTGCCAGGCCCCTGGGTTCAGGGCCTGCTGGGCACGATACGAGAGCGGCCGGCTTGAGTGGAAGCCCTGGGAGAAGGTCAGCGACACAAGCTTCACACCTCTCTGATTACTGCCGGTTTTCTCATGGCTGCTAGCCATGTCAGAGGGCACCCCACCTGAACCCCATTTTACCTTTACAAGTGACCTTCAGCCCCACTAGGGGCCAAGGGGCGGCCTGCGGTGGAACGGGATGTGGAGAGTTTAATGGCTTTTCCAGGGGCAAAGCTAGGACTGGAGCCCAGGGCCCTTGATTCTCAGACCCGTGTGGACACCTGTCATCCTGATGGGCAGAATAGACAGGGCCCCAGGGGTGGGTGAGGGGCACCCTCCACATGAGAACCCACCCATGGCCCCTGCCCAGCCACTTCCTAGATCTGAAGACTAATGGGCCTGGGCCCTGTCATCTTGGGTGAAAGAAAAATTATTGTGCTGTCCCTGAGCCTGGTCAGCATTTCACTCCTTGGCACAGCCCGAGGGGTAGACGGGGTCACCGCTTGGGGCCAAGGCAGTATGAACATCAGGGCACTCATGTCCCCACCATCACACAGGACGGCGACTGGATCCAGGGGTGGGGCCAGCAGCTGCAATAGCCTGTCCCTCTTGGGGACCACAAAGAGAAGCTGATGCGGTTTCAGAAACACCTGGCCTATGAGACAGAGACCCCATGGAAGGGAGGCAGGAAGGGAATTGACAGGAAGACCTGGGACCCCTGCTAGGTACTGGTTTTCCATCCAGCAGCCTTGTCCCCAACACCCGCAGTGTCACTGTGCAGACACTAATCAGACTCTGTCACCTGCCCGAGGCCAAGGCCAAGACCTGCCAGGAAGAAAGGATCGAAGAGAACCCTGGGCAGAAGGGCAGAGGCCAAGCCTGTAATGTGCCCGTCCTCCACAGGGTGCCCTTGCTAGAGTCCTGGACCTTGGGAAGGATCTGGAGAGCATGGAGAGGCTGCTGCACAGACACGAAGCCTTGGAGCAGGAGATGGGCCTCCTCCAAGTTCAGGGGCAGGTATGCCACTGGGTCTAGCATCCGGGCCAGGCCAGGGGACCTCTTCTGTGGGACCCTGCAGAGGAAGAGCTGAGCCAGTATACTCCCATGCCAGGGGCCTCTTGAGCACAACCTGATCCCCTTCCTCAGCCTCCGGACATCCCCCATATCCCGGAGCAGAAGGCAGCCCTCCTCTGCCAGAGAAGCCTGGGGTCAGCTCACAGCCTCGGCCACAGGTGCCAACAGTTTATGGACAGCTGGCAACAGCTCCAGAGCAGAACCCAGAAGTGGTATGGACACCCTTTGGGTCCATTTCTTCACTCCTGCCCCCCTTCAGCAATCAAGTCCCATGCATCTCCTTGACTCCTTGTTTTAGGGTACAAAAGAGACCTTCAGGACAAACAATGTAAAGAAAACATCGATCAAGTCTTAAAAGAGACCACGACCACACAATGACACAGACACATCATACGTGAAACAAATCCAGGGAGACTCATATGTGTGTAAGAAAGAGGTCTACTGGCGATATCTAAAACAGATGGAAATAGAGTTACCATATGACCCAGCAACCCCCCCCCCCCCACCTTACTGGGCAAGAAACAAACCAAGGTCAGACATCTGTGCTCCAAAGTTCATTGGCACAGTTCACAATTGCAAGGAATTGGAAACAACCCAAATTTCCATCACCTGACAATTGGATTAAAAAGCTGGGGTACCTCTACCAGCGGGGATCAACGATGTAATGTCACACCGGAAGTTCTCGGCGCCCCAGCATGGGTCTCTGGGCTTCCTGCCTCGGAAGCGCCGCAGCTGGCACGGCGGGAAGGTGAAGAGCTTCCCCAAGGATGACGCCTCCAAGCCGGTCCACCTGACGGCCTTCCTGGGCTACAAGGCCGGCATGACCCACATTGTGCGCGAGGTCGACAGGCCAGGCTCCAAGGTGAACAAGAAGGAAGTGGTGGAGGCCGTGACCATCATGGAGACCCCTCCCATGGTGGTGGTGGGCATCGTGGGCTATGTGGAGACACCTCGCGGCCTCCGGACCTTCAAGACGGTCTTTGCGGAACACATCAGTGACGACGAGTGCAAGCGGCGGTTCTACAAGAACTGGCACTAGTCTAAGAAGAAGGCTTTCACCAAGTACTGCAAGAAGTGGCAGGATGACAAGGGTAAGAAGCAGCTCGAGAAAGACTTTAGCAGCATGAAGAAGTCCTGCCCGGTCATGCGCGCCATCACCCACACCCAGACGCGCCTGCTCCCCCTGCGCCAGGAGAAGGCGCACCTGACGGAGATGCAGGTGAACGGGGGCTCCGTGGCTGAGAAGCTGGACTGGGCCCAAGAGAAGCTGGTGCCAGTGAACCAGGTGTTCGGCCAGGATGAAATGATCGACATCACGGGGATGACCAAGGGCAAAGGCTACAAAGGGGTCACCAGTCGTTGGCACACCAAGAAGCTGCCCCGAAAGACCCACCGAGGGTTGCGCAAGGTGGCTTGTATCAGGGCCTGGCATCCCGCCCGTGTGGCCTTCTCGATGGCCCGCGCTGGGCAGAAAGGCTACCACCACTGCACAGAGATCAACAAGAAGATCTATAAGATTGGCCAGGGCTACCTCGTCAAGGACGGCAAGCTTATCAAGAACAACGCCTCCACCGACTACGATCTCTCTGACAAGAGCATCAACTCCCTGGGCGACTTTGTCCACTATGGGGAAGTGATCAATGACTTTGTCATGCTGAAGGGCGGCATGGTGGGCACCAAGAAGCGAGTGCTGACTCTGCACAAGTCCCTGCTGTTGCAGACCAAGCACCGTGCCCTGGAGAAGATCGACCTCAAGTTCATCGACACCACCTCCAAGTTGGGCCATGGCCGTTTCCAGACCGTGGAAGAGAAAAAAGCTTTCATGGGACCACTCAAGAAAGACCGGATTGCCAAGGAGGAAGGCGCATAACAGATGGTACAGCTGGTGGGATCAGAATAAAGACTTCTTTTTCAGTGGGGGGAAAAAAACTGTGGTACATACATACAATGGAGTACTACGCATCGCTAAAAAGTAGTGATGAAAGTTTGAAGCACATCACTGCATGGGAAGAACTGGAGGAAAGCATGCTAAGCGAAGTAAACCAAGCACAAAAGGACAAGTACACATTGAGTCCATGGAGGTAAGCTTTAAAAAAAATGCAAAAGGGACATAGGGGAAAAGCTACTGTATGAACATTCCTGGGGTGAGGACCAGGTAATATGGCAGGGACCATACCAAATTCAGGGATACACATGGTAGACAGATAAAAAAGAGGCGGGGAAAGGAAAAGTAATAATAATAATAAATAAATGGGTAGCGGGGTCACAGGGCACTAACCCGCCCAAGGGTGCCACCGTGAACCCGTATATCTCCTATCTGCCTTCCTCTGTGCCTTTGCCTGTGCTCACCCTTTCTCTACTTGGCTCGGTCCTACACCTGTTCTTTTGTGTCTGGCTTATGTCATTACCAGCAGCCCTGCTGGCGTAGTGGTTACGAATTGGACTGTGATCTGCAAGACCGGCAGTGCAAGTCCACCAGCTGCGCCTTGTGAGAAAGATGAAGCTTTCTATGTCTGTAAAAGAGTTACCATCCCCGGAACCCGTGGGGGCAGTTCCACTCTGCCCATTAGGGTTACCATGAGTCAGAGTTGACTGGATGGCAGTGAGTTGGGAATTTTATTTATTTCATTCCCAGCATGTCTTTTCAAGGTTCATTTGTGACCTGACATTTATCCCCCTATTTTAATGAAAGGACACCACTCCGTTCTAGAACTCGAACTCACTGACTTGGTCCATCCATCTGTCCACAGACTCAAAGGCGGCTTCCACCTTTGGCTGTCATAACTATAATGCAGTGATGTCCATAATTTAAAAGAAAACGTTTTGACATGATGTTTTTAGGGGACACAGTGAGACCAGAGTATTTGTCCCTGCCGGTGAAGGGACTGGAGGTCAATCCTTTTTTTTCCTTCTTTTTTAAGTGTCTCTATTCCCATCTACAAAAGATGGACCCCACTCAGGACTGTATATGGTTTCTCTCCTTGAAATAAAAAAATCCATTGTTGTGCCCATTACATAGAGGGGGGAACGAAGCTTACAAGCTAGTGCCAAAACCAACACCCACAAGGCTGGTGGCTGGAGGAGGTCTGTGTGCCCACTGTGGCTGGAGGAGGGACAGAGGGGCCTACAGGGGGGCCACTGGGCCTCAGAGACCTTCTAGGCGAGGCTACAGGAACAGCAGCAGCTCTGGGGCGAGCTGAGGGCCAACTGTAGGAGGAAAGAGACCACGCTCCAGGAGGCCTGCAAGGTGGGACTGTGCACGCCCTGGGCCAGGTTGGATGGGACCCCAGGTTGCCCAGTGCCCACTGCTCACCCCACGTCCTGCCCCAGGCCCTGCATACGGGGGAGCATCTGGGAGCTGGAGAGCTGGCTGCATCCTGTGGAGGGGGAGCTGCGAGTCCCTGGCAGTGGATAGGACCGTCCTGGGGTGGATGAGCTCCAACTGGGGGCAAACAAGACTCGTTTCAAACACCAGCTCTGTCTCCTCTAAGGGCCCGTGTACAACTGCGACAACACAACAGTGGGTCCTGCTGGGTCCCCATTAGCATCTGGGAGGAAGGCTATTTATTACAGGGAATCCTACCTTTGTCCCTTGGTGTTAATTGCAGAGTCACTGGGTGACGGATTGTATCTGACACTGACACGCACCACATTTGCCGCAGCAAACACCAACACTTTGTCAAACTCCGTTTGGTATTGCTCCATCCCTCCATTATTCTCCCTAATGACAAAAATAATTAACACATTCATATAAAAGCACAGGATGAGGAAAGCTTTAATTTATGCATCTAGTTCAGGGTCATCACTCTTATCAATATATGACAATCTAATGAGGCTTACTTAAAAAGTAGCAGTGAAGCAATTTAGGAAGCTGAGGGATTGTCACGAGTCCTGGTTGTGACAGCATGTTTTGTGCACCATGGAAGATAACAGATTTGTCTTCTGTGGTATCTCATATCCATCATCCCCAAACTACCTGCTCTTAGGGGTAGAGAGAGCGAGCTTGTCTTTGAAAAAAGTGCCTGGGTTTGGTAGCTGCTCACAGGATGGCAGGTGTAATGTATTATGAGAACTTAACAAGGCTCTGAGAAGATGGCTATTGGAAGGTCTGGCTGGAGGGCAAGGTCATGGCCCTGAAGGATTCAGGATCCAGAAGTCAAGTCAGAACTGGATGCCAGAGACTTTCTCAATCCAGCCCTCTTTGCCCCTCCCCTAAGGCCAATACATTTCTAAGGGTTATGGATTCTACTTCAGAATCTTTCTCAAACCCAGGGCCCTCTTCACCATTATTGTCTAGACCTGGTCACCTCTTGCCTTATAAATAAAAATATGGGTTTATTGTAAGTCTGGGTCTGTTAGGTTTCTCGGGTGGGAAATGTCTCGGTCCTTGGCTACACACTGGAAAGAAATTCACACCAAAGCCTGGTTGGTAATCCGAGTGGGTTTATATACATGAGAGAAGAAGGTTCCGGCGTTACACTAAACTGAACACGGGCACCCTCATCACACTGCACACCCAGCCCTGCTGAGTGGAAGGCAGAGAAGCAGCTGAAGGGAAGGGGCGGTGGTCTCCAGATTCCAGCCTTTTAAGGGCTTTCAGCTGGGAGGCGTCAATTAAGCTCTCCTGGCTTGGGCTTAGCCCGCATTGGCTTCCAACCTCCCGTAGGGGGCCCCCTAAGCATGGAGAGGAACAACCCCTTGTCTTGCTGCCTAACCGGTCTACATTCCTGCATGGCTACATTGAGATGGAACTAGCCCCTTTAGACAGCCTGTGTGGTTCACCAGGAGACACGGGCCCCAGTGTTCCCTGTGACCACCTTAAACCTTAAACTACTGTTGGAGTTTATATTACCTGTGTGGGTTTGTGGGCATGGGACGTTTCCATGCCAGAGACCTGAAGTTACACAAATAGGAATCCGGAACAGAACTCATACAGGCTCTAATAAGATGCTCAGATGCTTCTCGCTAGGATGAGAATTTAACGAAGTGTGTGAGCAGTTCAGATCTTGTAAGGGAGAACAGGTCAGTAGGGTATCCAGAGAAGAGAGCAAAGGTCAGGGGAAAGGGAGGGGGCCCACAGACATCTGTGCTCTGTGTTTGGCCACATGACAAGAAACCGGGTCTCCTTGCAAAAGAAAGCAGAACAGCAAGTCCCTCAGAACTACGACATTTTTAAACATGACCTATACAACACTCGGCTCTTGGAGGCGACTTGGAAAACCATAAAAGCCCTAAAAGAGGGGCAAGGAGGAAGCCCAAGTCTTTGATTTTCCCTGCTGTGCTTTCAGTGTTGAAATGTCTGTGCACGGAGCTTTGAAAATTCAGAATCAGAGAGTGGATTCATAAGCCAAGCTCCTGCTTTATTCTTCAATGCATTTTGGCTCAGCTTCTCCTTGGTGAGACATGTAACAGAAATTCTGGACTTAGGAGCCACTTGGTCCTTGGACACTAGGAGATTTCAGTGGAATCTGAAACAGGGCTCTAACCACCAGCTGGACTGGCCTAGGAAGCTCAAGTATTCATTCTCCCAAACACCAACCTCCCGTTGCTCTTCATCTGCCTGCACCTTGTTCAGCTTTAGTTGTCCGTGGAAGCGTTTGGCACCCATCTGATGCTTCGGAACCCAGAAAGGAGGAAAGGTAAAACTGGGATTCAAATGAAACAGACTTAAGCAGGACCACAGCCAAGATGTGCCCAGGGCTCCTCGCAGCATTTGTCACCTTCATTTCCCTCTTCGGACTCAGACGTGGCAAGGTTCAGAAACAAGCTTTACCAGAAAGAACAGCTGTGAACCCAGCCTGCTTCCAAGTGAGAAAAAGCCCTTTACACATGAGTTCCTGAGGTCAGCCCAGCCCTGTGCGTCCCCACCCCTCCCAGAGTCCCCGGCTCTCTGGCGAAGCATTAAAGCAAGTGGAAGCAGAGATTTGCTCAGAATAAAAAAATCATTTTTCACAATAGCACGGCACGTTCTGGATGGCAATCACGGCTGCACAAACCATATCCGTCCTCCAGCCATAATATTGGCGCCTCAGTGACCACGCACATACATTGTGTGGCGAGACTCAGAGCCTATTCCATTTGTGGTCAATTGTTTCCTCCCTCTCCTTACTTTGCACTTAGAAGGCATGCTCTCTGGAGGTGGTTGAGCCTTGTCTTCTCACCAATAATCATCTCCTACGCCTTCCTTTACAGTCACTAATTTGATGTGTTCACTCAAAGAAATGCCAATAATATGAGGTTTCAGAGGAGATCTCCTAGAGCTCCCCCAGACAACAAGGAGGCCGAGTGTCACCGTCATTATCCTGAGCTGGGAGGGGGCACTAGTGTTCCGGAAGCTGGGGATCCGTCACTGCCTGCCCACCGCACAGACAGAGCAGGTGCTGGTTATAATTGCTTCTAGACGTCCTGCCATGCTGAGTTGAAAGTCAAACCCGTAAACGCTGCCCGACTACAATAAAACTGGAGTACACAGACATTTCTGCATCATTGCTGGGTGAAAATATACTGAGTGGAGTTGGATGAGATGGTAGGAAGTGCCTAAGGAGGGGATGCTGTGGGAACACCAACAAGATGACTGTCAGTCGCCGTTTTCTCCTCTCGTCTGCTTCCCCCCCCCTATATTTCAGGACCAAAAGACATGACAAATATGTAAGGAAACAAATTTTTTCATTTTTAGAGGAGTCTCCCACCCCACCCCACCCCACCCCCATCCACCTCTGGCCTCCTTTGAGCAAGCCAGTAGAACTTTTTTTTTTTTTTTTAAACCTGGCTTCTACTATGGCAATTTCCGGAGTTGCTATGTGGCTGTGTTTAAAAGTCGCCTTTGGGATCCAGAGCACAATCCTTGTCACAAAGGCATTCTCCCAGTCCCAAATAGCAATGCGACCTCCTTTCAGAAGGTTGTTCTTGTTTCTGTAGACCCAGAAAGGAGTTCAAGCTGTTGATCTTGACCGTGGTTGTCGAGTCAGCCTCTCATGGGCACCTCATGGGAAGCGGAGCAAACTATGCCAGTCTGTGCTATCACCAGGGCTGGGAGGGAAAGCCAACCGTGGTGGGCCAGAGGTCGATGTGTGGATGGAGATGATCAGGTCTTTCGTCCTTATTCTATTTCAGTCTGGAAACATCACTGAAGCCTGCTCAGTGTCATAGCAACACACAAACTTTCACTGACAGTCTGGGGCACATTGGCTGCAAATCGAACCCGGGTCTTCCCGGTGAAAGACGATGAGAGATCTACCACTGAAGCACCGTGGCACTCACCTCAAACCAGGGCAGTCATTTCCCACAGATCTACCAGAGTTCAAACCAGACCACAATGCAGGATGACTGAGATTGCCACCAGAATCTGATACTGATGCAGAAAAAAACCTAACTTCCATTTTATTGACTCCCACTCATACCGGCCCAATAGGACAAAGAACTGCCCCTTTGGAGTTTTGAGACTTTAAATCCTTACAGTAGCGGTTCTCAACCTGTGAGTCGCGACCCCTCTGGGGATCAAATAACCCTTTCACAGGGGTCAACCAATTTATAATAATACCAAAATTACAGTTATGAAGTAGCAATGAAAATAATCTTATGGTTGCAGGTGTCCACAACATGAAATGTACTAAAGGGTGGGGGCATTATGAAGGTTGAGAACCACTGCCTTACAGAAATAGACAACCTCATATTTCTCCCACGGACGGGCTAGTCAGTTCAAACCCCCGACCTTGCG
This sequence comes from Tenrec ecaudatus, assembly GCF_050624435.1. Taxonomy (NCBI): domain Eukaryota; kingdom Metazoa; phylum Chordata; class Mammalia; order Afrosoricida; family Tenrecidae; genus Tenrec; species Tenrec ecaudatus. The sequence continues at coordinate 79,813,375 of NC_134541.1, read as the reverse complement.
ATTAGCAGCTTAATGCACAGTCCACTACACCACCTGGGCTCCTAATGCTATAATAAGAGATACTATTGTTAGATCTCTCCTGGGAGAGATATACCTCAGGCCTTGGCTTCGCGCGAGAAAGAATTCACTTCGAAGCCTGGATTGTGACCCAAGTGAGTTTTTTGAGAGAAGAAGTTTCAGGTTTACACAGGCACCTCAGGGCCCCTCACGGGGCACAGCCTACCTAGAAGCTGCTGGAGAGAAAGTCACTCAGTGGGCTCCGGGATCCTGCCTTTTTTCTTTTTTTAAAAATCGTTTTATTAGGGGCTCATACAACTCTTATCACAATCCATATATACATCAATTGTGTAAAGCACATTTGTACATTCATTGCCCTCGTTATTCTCAAAACATTTGCTCTCCACTTAAGCCCCTGGCATCAAGTCCTCATTTTTCCCCTCCCTCCCCGCTACCTCATCCATCAAGAAACCTTGATAATTTGTGAGTGGTGATACTGAGAGGGTTGTGGGAGGGTGGATTGGAAAGAGGGAACTGATTACAAGTATCTACATGTGACCTCCTCCCTGGGGGACAGACAACAGAAAAGTGGGCGAAGGGAGACATCGGAGCGGTCAAGATCCTGCCTTTTCAATTCCTCCATAGGGAGGCATGGTTGACGGTCATGGTCAACCCCAATGGCTGGATTGAATTCACCTGGCCCAGATGGGCCAATCCAGGTGTAATGCCCACCTAGGTGTACCACCCCTTCCTGGCCGGAAGTTTGAACCTGAGCATATGTAATGGATGACCCAGTCCCTATGCTAAACCACCTAATAGTATTTGCAAGATGCCAAGCACCATTCTAAGCTTTTTGTGTATAATAATTCAATTATTCCACTTAACAAGCCTATGTGTGGACTCTATTCTGGCCTCATTTTACAGATGAAAAATCAGTGGCACAGGATGATAAAGTCATGAGCCTAGGACCACACAGTGAGGAAGTGGGAAGGAGATATTTGGACCCAGGCTGCAGAGCCCATGCCTTGGGTGTCTACAGCTGCCATGTAGGACACAGAAAAGCATGGAGCAGACTCGGCGTAAGACATTAGGGAGTTGGGAGGACTGTAGCATGAATGTATGTGCTATGACTTCATGAGAGTAGCTGCTACTCAGATTCAGAAGAGAATACAAGCCTTTTGCAAAAATTATTTTTGCCAAGAGAGGGTGGAAAACTGCATCTTGTGCGAAATCCCCCCAACCTGCACATATGCATAGCTATATCAGAAGGTTCCAAACAATGTGTGCTGTGCGGCAAACCAAACTGAGCTCAGGGGGAGCTGGTCTGTGGGTTATGTTAGCCAGAAAGTGAGCAGTTTGAACTCACCAGCCACCACTCCAAGGGAGAAAGAGGAGGCTTTCTGCTCCCATGGACTTACAGCCTTCGAAGTGGCAGGGAGCATTTCCATGCGTCCTATGATTAGGATCTCAGAGGGTGAGGGTGGAGTTGGTTGAGACCTGTCTTCAGGGCATTTCCCAGAAGGGCTTCCTGCAGTGGCTCTGCCTTCAGGAATGTCTGATGACCTTGAGGGCAGCAAAGTCCTAAACACACTCGGGCAGTGGTTCTCAACTTTCCTAATACAGGTCCTCTTGTTGTGGTGATGCCCCCCTCCACCAACCATTAAATGATTTTCTTGCTACTTCATTACTGTAATTTTGCTACAGTTATGAATTGGGTGAGCCCTGTGAAAGGGTCATATGACTCCCAAAGGGGTCGCAACCCACAGGTTGAGAACCACTGCACTAAGGGTTCCCCTCCCAGGCAGCCCTACCAGTGTCTGGTGTGCATAGTTCTGTGAGGTGAGAGAAATGGACTTAGTGTCTGCTTCTGGTGACAGTTGATGTGGGTGGGCTTTCTCCCTATGTCAAATCCCTCTCGAGCCATTTGTCACCACAACAGAGGGAGTCATGCACAAAAAAGCAAGAGGATGCAGCACAGCAGGACAGCAAGCGGAACAAAGATTGAATAAGCACAATTCACTTCAATCATGAATCGGGTGCCCTTGAGATGTGAGGAAGACCCCAGTCTAGTGACATTAGATCAGGTTTAGGGATTGAGTGAAGGTACCCCTCTTGGCTCCCCTCAGCCCCTATTTTGCTTTCCCATTGACCCTGACCCTTGCATCGTGATTGGTCCTTATTCCAGCATGATGGTTGGTTACATAACCACGGCATATGGGACTGTGTTAGTCGATAGGTTATACAGGCACAGCCTCTGGAATGGGTAAGTGAGGAGGCGATATGGGCACGCTCATATAGACCTCTAGTTGTCCTTGACATGACTGGTAGAATGGATCATGTGAAGTGATTTGAGATCGGCGGTGAGATCTGATAGGTCATGCAGACTTCTAGCTGATCCTGGCAGTACCCTATTTTAAGGAAACAGAATGTTTGGCGTTTAAGTCGTATTTGAGCTCAAATTTTGAGCAATAGGCTGTAGCTCACAGTGAGAGTCTATGTGGAGACCCTACATCCATTTTGAGGGGCCACAGATTCAGCCGCCATTGAGATCTTTCCTACTGCTGACTGGCAGTGGAAAGCTTGTCCCTCATGCAGTGTGCTTGCTTCCACTCCCCGGGCCAGACTCAACGATATACGGTAGTGTGCACATCATAATGAAGGTCCCGCTCATGCTCTCACAGGCCCTCCTGAAACTCCATGAATTGATCTGTCTTCAGTCACAATTTTGTGACAAAGTTGTTTGTTTTCTATGTCTTATTTAAATTTTCCGGTGCCCAGGTGGTAATGCTGGATAGTGTTGGACTATTAAGAGCAAGGTCGCTGGTTCAAAGCCACTAGTCATTCCACAGGAAAAAGATGAGGTTATTGCTCCCTGTAAATGTAGCAACTTCAGGATCCCTACACAGAGTCACTATGAGTCAGAGTCAGCAGGACAGAATGGGTGTCATTTTATTTAAGTAACTGAGGCTGTGGGTCCTTCGGACACCATTGTGGCCTCATGCGGATGCTCTCCTTCATCCAGAACAGCGGTTTATGCCTTTTTCTTGTGTAAAACTTAGCAAAGGAGTTCCTAATAAAATATAGTTGAATTGGGAGTCTTTTCCCCCTAAAAACAAAGTAAATACATAAATAGACACAAGACTATAGTACTAATAACCAGTTGGAGAGTTGAGAGAGCTGAACTCTCAATCCTGATAGAAACCCATTGTGACTGAGCACCTCCTCAAGGTCATACACAGCCTATAAGGTTGAGCCTATGTGTTGGGGAGTAATTGTGTACATAAAGTTAACAATTTATCTTTCTAAAGATTCTGTCTAAAACTTACTTTAAATAATAAGTTTTCCCCTGGGCTAGGTAAAGTTCAGGGAGTTTAACCCCCTAGTATCCACCCCCTCTCAGCATTCATCATGTTAGGCCAGAGGAGGCAAATCACACCCACTACCCAGGGAGCACTGCTTCCAAAAGCACATTGCCTGTGCCGGGGCAGAGGGGAGGTACCCGGACCAGAAATGCTGACAGAGTGGAACCAGAGAGCTCAGCCCCCAGCTTCCCGAGGGAGCAGCTGTGATGGTTCACTTCTGGATGAATATGTTTAAGCAAAGGCCAAGGCCATGACTTGGGCAGCACAAAAAGCAGATGTGCAGCGGTTGTTTACTGCATTCCACAAGTTCACACACTCTCCGGAGGCTCCTTGGCTGAATGGCAGGAAGTCATTGGTGGCTTCCACCTTCAATCCCAAAAGGTCACTGCCGTCCAGTGGATTCCAACCACAGTGACCCTATATGGAGTGTTCAAGACTGTAAATCTTCATGGGAGCCAGCAGTCTCATTGTCCCCCTTGGGACAGGGAGCTAGCAGCCCGTTTTGCCACCAGGGCTCCTTCCTCTCTAATTCTGGATCCAGTCCCTCCGAATATCCTGCCCTGCCCTTGTCTAGGCTTCTTAAATGCGTTCCACGCAGCTTATGTTAGTCTGGGTGCATTCGAGAAACAAATCCACAGAAACACATATGTATAAGAGAGTTGTATGTAAAGGGTGAGTGCACATCAAGAAAACATGCTCATATGTGCTTATGCACCCACATTGTCGGGGTAGGCTGGTGTGCTTTTTCCATGTGGGCTTTGTTGTTTCTTAGCTAGATGGCCCCCTGTTTCTCTTCCAGCCTTTAAGACCCCAGACGCTATATCCTTTGATAGCCGGGCACCATGGTGCTTAACTACTACACCACCAGGGTTCATTAGCATGTGACTTATCTCCTGTCATTCACACTAGATGCTCAAAATAGCAGGAGACCAGGTTTCTCCTTTGTGGCCACACCAGGTACTGACAGAACCAAGAACAGAGACACAGTTATATATCTTGACTATCATTTGCATATTATATGCAAGGAATCCCTAGGAAGTGTCTTGGAATTGTTCTACTCTGGTTCAAATTTCACACACCCTCCCAGTTTCCATACTGACTCTGCCAAACCCCTAGTAACTGATTTGCACCTCCTATGAACTTGGGGAAAAGACCCTATGCCAGATATAGAAGTGGACATACTTGGTACCCAGAAAACCTGTTCTGTGTTTTGAGGGCGGCTCAGCAAACACCCTATGTCAGACATAGAAGTGGACATACTTGGTACCCAGAAAACCTGTTCAGTGTTTTGAGGGCGGCTCAGCAAACAAAATGGGCACAGTGATTAAGCATTCAGCTGCTAACACAACGGTCAACTCTGTAGTGGTTCTGAAAGAGAAGGACATGGTAGTTGGCCCCCCAAAAGAGTTACAAACTTGGAAACCCTATGGGTATTTGTATAGGGTCGCTATGTGTTCCAATTGAGATGATTGTCATAGGTTGGGTTTGGTTTAACCCGTCTTACTGAGGAGATTCCTTCTTTACACGCGATCAGTTACTTTAGAGGAAAAAGACATGCCTGTCCCAGAACAATCCAAGGGCTGGTAAAGGCAACACCCACAAAGACACTCCCTCTGCCTGCCTAACTCTAAAATGCTGCCCATAAAACACTCTGCCTGGTAATATCTGGGCAGCACACTGGGGAGGTGCAGCAAATGTGTGTTGAATGTATGAGGCCATTTCATAGTTTGGCTGCACGATGAGGGTGTCTGTCATAAAGCCAATCTCTTTGACTCCACCTCTCAGCAGAGATGAACACAAGCTTCCCATTTTTTTCTCGGCAATGTCCTTGTCAAATAAAAGTTCCTTGTAGATCAGTAACTTGCCACAGAGCAAAAGATATGGGAAGAGGCTCATCTTTCTCCTGGCTATGAAATAGAATGGCAAGCCCCTCCCTTCAACACACACACACACGCACGCACGCACACACACGCGTGCACACACACCCCTGCCTTACAACTACATTTGGTTGATTAGCAAACAAAGCTCTACAACCCAACTATGTGTTTTTCTTCTCCAGAGGAATGACGGACTTACATACCCTGCATTGTCTTTTTTTAATGGAATTGCCCCAGTTCTCCTCACCTTTCCTTAGATAGTGCAGTGAACTATTAGATGACTTCAGGTATTGAAAACTAGTACTGATTTCCAGTTTGTGTCACCTTTGGCTTTGAGCACCCTCCACTTCTCTAGTAAGCTTTCCATTGCTTTGGGGAAATGTTCTCTCTGAATTTATTATGTGAGGGGGGTAGGGTAATAATCAATGTGCCTATGGAGGACTACCCATCATGACCTAAACTCATTAAGGGGCAGTGCCTGATGGAGCATCAGGTTGGAGGAAGGCTTATTAACAACCTGCATTATACAGATGGCACAATTTTGCTGAAAATGAGAAGGACTTGATTCACTTGCTGATGAAGATGAAGGATTAAAGCCTTCAGTTTGGATTATGACTCAAGGTAAAGAAAGCCCAGACCCTCACAACTGGACCTATTGATAACATCATGATAAATGGAGGAACGATCGAAAGTGTCAAGGATTTTGTCTTGCTTGAATCCACAATCAATTCTCAAGGAAGAAGCAGAGAAGAGAACAAATGATACATTTCACTAGTCAAATCTGCTACACGAGACCTTTTTAAAGTGTTGAAAAGCAAGAGATTACTTTGAGGACTGGGGCGGGTTGACCCAGGCCAAGGTATTTTCAACTGTCTCATATTCATGTGAAAGTTGAACACTGAACAAGGAAGACCAAAGAAGAATAGATATATTTGATTAATAGTGATGTAAAAGAGTAATGAATATACCATGGACTGCCAAAAGAACAAACCCATCTAACTTGGATGAAGTACAGCCAGAATGTTCCTCAGGGCAAGGATAAGGAGACTTTGCCTTAACTTTGACATGTTGTACGGAGTGATCAGTCCCTGGAGCAGGACATCGTGTTCTGGAAAGTAGAGGGACAATGAAAAAGAGGAAGGCCCTCAACAAATGGGATTGACACAGTGGCTGCAACAATGGTCTCAAACTTAAGAACAACTGTGAGAATGGTACAATACCGGGCAGTGTATGATTATGTTGTATGTATGGTCACAATGATCCAAACCCTCCCTATGACACTGAACAACAACAACAACAACCTGACTGAATCCTCTGGGAGGACTCTTGAATGTGAGAAAAATGGAACGAAGCCAGAGGAAGGATTGGAGGATGTCTTAAGTTCCTGTCTTAATCTCCTTAACCAAAAATTATCCAACAAGTCAGTCGCCTTAAAACACTTTTCCCCCTGCTTTGGAGCTTACAGGTTCAAATTTGGAGTGCGACTCTAGGTCAGGGTCCTTCTTTGTGGATACCAGAAAGTTCCTTGGCATTCCTCGCTATCTTTCTCCCCGTACTGTGTGTTACTGGGTCTATCCTGGCCTTTAACTCAGAAGTGTTTAGGTTTAGGCTCAAGCCTATTCTCATATGGCCTCATTTTTTTTAACATTTTATTAGGGGCTCATACAACTCTTATCACAATCCATACATATACATACATCAATTGTATAAAGCACATCTGCACATTCCCTGCCCCAAACATTCTCAAAGCATTTGCTCTCCACTTAAGCCCTTTGCATCAGGTCCTCTTTTTTTTTTCCCTCTCCCTCCCCGCTCCCCCCCTCCCTCATGTACCCTTGGTAATTTATACATTGTTATTTTGTCATATCTTGCCCTATCCCGAGTCTCCCTTCCCCGCCTTCTCTGCTGTCCATCTCCCAGGGAGGAGGTCACATGTGGATCCTCATAATCAGTTCCCCCTTTCCAACCCACTCACCCTCCACTCTCCCAGCATCGCCCCTCTGACTGACCCATCTCCTCTTCTAAACCCCTCTATGAGGGGATCTCCAGTCGCCATACGCCCTCATTTATATTACAAAAGAACTCCCTTCTTTTCAAACAGGATCATGTCCACCAAGGCTCAAATTTCTCACATATTTTGAGGGGGCTACAGATCAATCCATAATGGTTCTTTTGGGTAGCTGTAACAAATGGCTACCAATCGAGTGACATAAACAGCAGGCATTTGTTCTCTCACTTTTCTGAAGGGCAAAGGGTTAAAATTAAGGTGTGGGCAAGATTCATTCCTTATGAGAGCTCTGAAGCAGAATCAAAGTAGCCTCTCTCTGCTTCTGGTCACTGCTGCTAATCCTTGATATTTCTTGGCTTATAGATGCACTGATCCAATCTCTGCCAGTGTCTTCACACGGGGTCTCTTTGTGCCCACTCTTCTTCTTATAAGAACACACCAATCAGTGCATGTAGCATCCATCTGAAATCTAAACCCAGAAAGATGGAGCTCTTGAAATCCTTAACTAAGCACATCTGCCAAGACATCCTCTCCAAGTAAGGCCATAGCCTCAGGTTCCATGTGAACATGAATGGGTGTGTGTGAATGTGATTTAATGTACTACAGAGGGCACGCTTGGGCCTCAGGAGGAGTGTTTCGCCAGTAACTGCTTCACAACCCTGAGATTGCCCAGGCATTTGCCACATTTTCTTGTCTTCCCACCATTTATCCACCATTAGGCCTTTTTCCCTAAGTTAGTCAAGCGTCAGTTTCTGTCACTTGTGATCATCCCCTCCCTCCCGCCCAGGTCACAAATTTAAACTGATACAGGCAGTTTCTTTAATGAGCACTATGTTATCCTGACTAGCAAGCATTGCTAAGGAGGGAGGATGAATCAGCGAGAACCCGCTTGCTTCATCTAGCTTCGGGGAAGTCCACAGAGGATTGATCCTTGAGCCACTAACGAATTTTGCAACTGTCACAGAACAATGCAAATAAGTAAGATCCACATCTGCTGAACACCATCATGAGGTCAAACTGTGTGTAAATAAATGCTTGTTTCAAGGAGTGAGTAAATCCTAAGGTAAGGAGTGACAGGGCTTTGTTGGCATAAATCCAGCAAGGCATTATGGGTCGGATATTAATGAACTCATGCTCCTGGGCCTCACAGAGCCCCAGCTCAACTGCTTCAGCTTGTTGACAAACAAGCACCACCCGGAGAGAGCACTACCATTTTGATGAACAGGGTTGGTTGGGGATGATGCTTCCTAACTTGCATTTTAATACAAATTTGATGCTTCATCTGAGCAATGTGGAAAGAGTATTCAGATAAAAGAGAGGGACAAACATCAAGTGACCAGAGGATGAAACTTCTATCTAATCTGTGCCCACTGGAATTGCTTCGTGGGAAGGTATTTTTTGGTGGCGTGGGGTTGTTCCCCTACCCTGCTCCAAGCCTTCCTCCTCATGCCCACCCCCACCCCAGCATACATCCTACTGGGAGAATGTCTCTGAAGAATGAAGTTTTAATAAATGAAGCTTTAATGAGCCTGATAGTCTGCCTTAGACCCCTTCAAACTGTAGTCTTTCATTTGTATTCTTCCATCCTTTTTGAAGAAATGAACCTGATGGCAGGTAGTATGTTTCCTTTCCAGGATGAGCTGATAGAGCCTCTCGCTGCTGCAGTGGGAGGTGAAACATTAAAAGGCCCTCTGTGGCCATGAGACATGCCCACTCTCCAAGAGACAAAGGGCAGGTTTGCTGAAGCTCCTCAGAATAGACTAGTGGCCCTGGTCCCCCCATCTCAACCAACCCAGTCCTCATTTGCACTGCATGCCCTCTCTGAGCTCCAACTGCATGCTTCATTTGAGGATGACAAAGCCTCTATTGTCTGAGAAGATGCGCAGACATATGAACTAATCAATGCTCCCCCTGTCCCCGGGGAGTGTGAAATTCTCCCGTTATGACCCACCAGCTTCCCTGGAAATTCCTGTCTTAACTCAGGCACTTAATATCATTGGCGTCTCTGCTTCCTTCCTTCTTGCACAGCCCCCAGGCATTAACTGTCATCCTTCCTCTCCCTAAAATATACTTTGAATCTATTCACTTCATGCCATCCCTACTGCCCCAAGGTGTGTCTTGCATTGACTATGAAACTAGATTCTGTATCCATTTTCCAGGGCTGTCAAAACAAAGCATCGCAAATCAGGTGGCTTTTAAGAACAGTCCACCACCTGTCTATCAGTTCGTGGTGCAGTGGTAGCAAGAGTGTTGCTGTGAAATTGGAAGCCGTGCCACCAATATGACAAACCCCAGAAGGGTCAGCAATGATGGGCAGGCTTCAGTGGAACCTCGAACCCTGTGGTGCTCAACCTTCCTTTAATATAATTCCTCATGTTGTGGTGACCCCCAACCATAAAATCATTTTCCTTGCTACTTCATAACTGTAATTTTGCTACTGCCATGAATCGGGAGACTCGTGTTAAAAGGTCACTGGACCCCAAAAGGGGTCACAACCCACAGATTGAGAACCACTGCTCTAGCCTAAGGCAGACTGGGAAGAAAGACCTGGTGATCTACTTCCAAATATTAACAAATGAAAGCCTTATGGGTCACAACAAAATATGGTCCTATAGAGTGCTGGAAGATGAGCCACTGACCTGCACACAACAGCTACAAAAATAGACTCAAACACACCAACAAAGGCCTGCTGAACTCCAAAGCCCTAACAAACCCACTGCCCTCAAGTCCATGCCAACTCATAGCGGCCCTATAGGACAGGGGCGAACTGTGTATTAGTCTGGGTATGCTAGAGAAAACTCGAGGGAGACTCATGTGTATGACAGAGAGTTGGTGGTTTTTAAAAATCATTTCCCTATTATTTAATCATTATATTAGGGATTCATGCAACTCTTATCACAATCCATCCATTCATCCATTATAAAGCACATTTATACATTCATTGCCCTCATCATTGTCAAACATTTGCTCTCCACATAAGCCTCTGGCACCTGCTCCTCATTTTTCTCCTCCCTCCCCACATCCCCCTCCTTATGAACCCTTGATAATTTTATTGGGGGCTCATACAACTCTTATCACAGTCATTCCATCCATCCATCCATCCATCCATCCATCCATCCATCCATCCATCCATCCATCCATCCATCCACCCATTGTGTGTCAAGTACATTTGTACATGTGTTGCCCTCATCATTCTCAAAACATTTGCTTTCTACTTGAGCCCTTGGTATCACCTCCTCATTTCCCCACTTCCATCCTCCCCCTCCCTCCCTCATATATCCTTGATAATATATAAATTATTTTGTCATCTCTTACATGTCAAACATCTCACTTCCCCCACTTTTCTGTTGTCCATCCCCCAGGGCAGAGGTTTTATGTAGATTCTTGTAATCGGTTCACCCTTTCTACCCTACCTTCCCTCCACCCTCCTGGTATTGCCACTCTCACCACTGGTCCTGAAGGGATCATCTGTCGTGGATTCCCTGTGTTTCCAGCTCCTGTCTGTACCAGAGTACATGTTCTGGTCTAATTCTACCTTATAAATCCATAGAGATAGTTTTATATCAAACAGTAATTGTACATTAAGCAAACATCCCAGCCCAGTGGAGATCAAATCCATAAGTCTGATATTAGCCCATATGTCTGATACCAATCTATAAATTCCTTTTCAGACCCATAAAACATGTGCAGTGATGCTGAATGCAGGATAATCACAGGCCAATGGGTGGAAAGTCTTGTGGATCCAGTGGCATTATAAGCATCTCAGTGCTGGCAGCGATCTCTCAGAGGCTTCTCTGGCTTCATAGGTCTGGTCGCATCCATTTGGCTTGCCTTCTGCAATGTCTCCCAAGGAGTAGCAGAGAGAGAGAGAGAGAGAGAGAGAGAGAGAGAGAGAGAGAGAGAGAGAGAGAGAGAGAGAGAGAGAGAGAGAGAGGTGCCTTCCACCTCCAAGGAGGAAGTACCAGATTTCTCAGAGTTCTCAGAAGAAGGCTATGCCCACATAAAAATCTCACTATCTCCAGATTGGCAGGCTAGACTCCACGCCTACACTCCTAATCCTTAACTTGACACAAGATTAGGTGACTACCACAGGCTCCTAATCCATAACAAGCCCATTTATTTTTTCCCTGCATACCAACACCAATCCAATACCCAAAGCTTTACCCAATGGGTGGAGATCTACTTCTAAAACATGAATATAGAAAAATCGCTTTTGCTTGAAGGCTCTCAAGGAAATGCTCACTGAAACCTCCATTCCTATTATCTCACCTCCCCCAAATTAGTCTTCTTCTGGGCTTTCAGTCACACCATGATCTCTCCTGCCCCTAGGCCTTTACATGCACTGTCACCTCTTCCAAGCCCTGAAGTGCCAAGTTCAAAGTTCCAGTTAATCTCCCTGATCCTGAATTTTAAGAACTGTGTGTGTGGGAGGGAAGAGATTGGGCTGTTTGTTGAACTGCTGGGTTTTGGAGCCATTTGTTATGCAACCTCATTTTGTCAATGACTGGTTAATTAATGCAGCATTCATTTGCCCTTCTTCCATGCACAGCACATGGCTTGTATCTTTGGGATCACTCTTCCACCATGCTCCATCTCCATGCTTCTGCTGGCATTGACCCAATCTGCCAGCTCCAGGACTGGCTAGTCAGGGCATGACTTTCCTCTGTCCAAAGGGACTGGGTCAGACTCAGTATGAGACTCATGCTCGGTTAATGATATCTAACCCTAAAAAATGCCCCAGAAACAATTGCCCCATTGCCAATGAGTCCATTTTGAATCATAGAAGGTCCCTGTGGGGTTTCTCAGACTGTAAATATTTATGTGAGCAGAAAGTTCCATCTTTTTCCCTATGAGGTAGCTGGTAGGGTAGCACTGCCAACCTTGCAGTTAGCAATCCAATGCTTACCTGATAGTACCACCAATGATTAGAAAGGGAATGAGCCTCTCTCTAATAGAATTCCTGAGCTTCTAGATAAAACTACAGCTGTCATCAGGAAGCCTGCGTGAAACTCAAAAGGAAACAGCACTGAAAAGAAAAGGTTCAAACTCTGATGGTATCAACTGAGTGCCAGAACTCAGCTATTCCTGATGCTCTGTTCCCAGACTTACAAATTCCATAAACCTACCCATTAATTTCTTCTCTGCTCCTTCCCTTCTCACGCCCAAGGTACTTTGACTTAGCTTTGAAGGCACTCACAACTTCACGGGTTCTGCCTTGCACAGGTGTCTGCTTGCTTCCAGTTCAGTCCTGACATTGTCCCTATCTTTAGCAATGTTAGGCTTGCGTCCTAGAGCTTTCCTTTGCTTGTCTCCCCATTGCTCTTGTCCTATGAAGTCTGTGGCTTTATCTTTAAGTCTAAGTCCTGCCCTTTCGCTTTCGTAGAAATCTGTCTCTGTATCTTGGCTCGTGGCAGGTTGTGTCCTTCAAAGATGACTGTCCTAATGTTTCACATCGCACATTCTCTTTTTACAAGATGAGTTTGTGTTCCCTTTTCCAGAAACACGGCCTGCTTTCCCTCTTCCTTGCATCTTGGCAGGCCTTTGACTATGGCAGAAGTGTTGCTCTGTGACTTCCACCTGGTCGTATTGGGTTGTTCACCATTGGGACTCTGTCAGGATGTTGCAAGGAAGACCAGACCAAATGAAAATGTCACATATAGGGTTCTTCTTGAGCTCCAACCAATAGAAGTATCAGTCGTGTGAGGGAGTGAGTCTTAAGAGAGCTGCAGCCTCTGTCCTTTGAGCTACACCAGCTAATGCTTGATGAAGTCAAAACTAGTGTCCTCACTGAGCCCTTCCCAGATTGCAGATTTGTGAGCAAACTTGATATTATCATTACTTTAAGATGTTATTTGTGGGGATACTTTCTGTTAGCAGCAGATCATCAGAATATTGCCTAATCAGACTGCATTGCCAGTTTTTTCTCTCTCTCCATATATATATATATATAGATAGATTGATAGATAGATAGATAGATAGATAGATAGATAGATATCCTCCACTCATCTGTCAGTTGGTTGTACTATAATGGTTTGTGTAATGTTATGATGCTGGAAGCTCTGTTCCCAGAATTTCAAATACCAGCAGGATTGCCCATGGTGGACAGGTTTCAGTGAAGCTTCTAGACAAAGACAGACAAGGAAGAGGGGCCTGCTAGTCCACTTCCAAAAATTACTGAAAGAAAACCTTATGGATCACAAGAGAATACTGACTGACTAATGTGTTTTGGACACACTATCAGTGGACAATTGCTAGAGGAAGACATCATATTTGATGAAATAGAGGGACATGGAAGATCCTTATTGAGGCAGATTGACCGAATCGCTGCAACAATGGACTTCAACATTCAGGAATGTGTGACAATGGTGCAAGATCAGACAGCACTCCATTCCATTGCATATAAGGTCTCCATGGATCACAGTAGACTTGATGGCACTCTCTATATGTTTGTCTTCAGTGACTTCCCATAGGGCTGCTCTGCCTGGCAGCCTCTATTCTTCATGCTTCCAAATGGGGAGCACAACAGGTCCATAGTCACTGATATTCCCCTCAATCCCCAGGTCAAGTAAGGAGGCATGAAGCTAACTATGTTGTTCTCTTTGCCTTGTCTCTCTTCCTTTTCCCCTCCTCCAACAGGGCTAGAGGGGGTAAATACTTACCTTGCAGTCTAGAAGAGAATTTCTTCCACACCAAAATCTTCTCCTTCCTCAAAAGGCACATACATGCTTTTCTCCTTGTTTTGAATTAAAATGGCAGATGGGATGGTAGGAAAGAAAATGAACTAGTCTAACAGAATGGCCAAACAGATTTACCTTCCACATAAGAATGCAAATAACTGCTCAATCTTGTTATAGAGTCATGATATGATGAGCTCCATCAAAGCAGAGTAGAACACCACGGAGGTCAGACCAGAAAGACCATATTGAGTTGATTTTGTATGAGAGATTCTAGTTGTTAATTATACTTTTCCTAACAGACAGATGGCAGGTATATAAGCCCAGACTTAAAATGTCTTTATCTAATTGCCTGCCTAAATATATATTTGCAATATGGTCTTCAAAGGGAATACTTTCTTTACCTTAAATACCATTTCTTTTTCCCCTCTTTTATGTAATTTTATTGAAGTATCATTGATGTACAATAAACCATGGTGTGTTTTGCTCTTTGAGGTTTTTAAAAAGAATCATTTTATTGGGGGCTCCTACAACTCTTATCACAATCTATACATACATCCACTGTGTACATTTGTTGCCATCATCATTCTCAAAACATTTGCTTTCTACTTGAGCCCTTGGTATTAGCTCCTCATTTCCCCTCCTTCCCCCTCCCCCTCCCTCATGGACCCTTGATAATTTATAAATTATTATTCTGTCCTATCTTACACTGTCTGACATCTACCTTCACCCACTTTTTTGTTGTCCCTCCCTCATGGCGGAGGTTGTATGTAGATCCTTGTAATCAGATCCCTCTTTCTACCCCACCTTTCCTCCACCCTCCAGTTATTGCTACTCTCATCACTGGTCCTGAAGTGGTCATCTGTCCTGGTTTCCCTGTGTTTCCAGTTCCTATATGGACCAGTGTATATTCTCTGGTCTAGCCAGGTTTGTAAGGTAGAATTGGGATCATGATAGTGGGCGCGGTAGCATTTAGGAATGAGAGGAAAGTTATATGTTTCATCGTTGATACACTGCATCCTGACTGGCTCATCTCCTCCCAGCGACCCTTCTGTAAGGGGTTGTCCAGTTGCCTACAGATAGATTTTGGATCCCCTAACTATACCCCCCACCCTCATTCACAATGATATGAATTTTTTGTTCTTTCATGCCTGATACCTGATCCCTTCTACATCTTGTGATCACACAGGCTGGTGTGCTTCTTTCATGTGCACTTTATTGCTTCTGAGTTAGATGGCCACTTGTGAACCTTCTAGTCTTTAAAACCCTAGACTCTTTATCTTTTGATAGCTAGGCTCCATAAGCTTTCTTCACCTCATTTGTTTATACACCCACTTTTTGTCTTGAGTGATTGTGTCGGGAAGGTGACCATCATGGAATACCAGTTCCTTAAATTCCATATCTATAGGCTTAAGTCTTACCCACAGGAAACCTATTTTTATTTTATCCCTGGAACAAAATCTTGCAATAATTTTCTCTTTTTGGGTAAGTCCATCCTCAATCACTTATCCTTTAACATTTACAAGAATTTATCTGTAACCAACCCCATTTACATAGTCTCATTCATGCTATTTCCACAATAATTGCTAATAACCCTATTTTTTAGAATCAGCAGAAAGCATCAGCTTCAATATCCCATTGCAACTGAGTTGATTTCAACTCATGAGTACCCTATAGGACAGAATAGTATTGCCTCATAGGTTTCCAAGGCTGAAAAAAAAATCTCTTTATTGTGAGTTGGGTGAAAGTTTACAGAATACATCCGTTTTCCATTTCACAGTTCACACATATTTTGCTTCATGATAATGACTGCAATCTGCTCAACGTAATATCACTTATTGCACTTCCTCCTTGTATTTCCTGTTTCCATTCCACCTTCTTTCCTGACCCTTCTGAACTTTATCTTTGAATAAATTATATCCTTTTGATTCAAATAGTTGATTAGTGTTACTTTTTACCTTATAGATCTACCTATTGTTTGGCTGAAGATTGAGCCAAGGGAGTGAGTTCAGTTCCAGATCTGAAGGTGCCTAAGGACAACAGTCTTGTGGGTTCCAAGAACCTCTCTCTGAGCAATACCCCTGAACTTTTAAAATAAGTTTAAACTTTGCTGCACATATTTCTCCTATTCTATCCCAAAATTCCAAAGCAAACTCATTATCATTGTGTTGAAGCTGACTCATAGAGACCCTACAAGATAGAATAGAACTTCACCCTTTGATTTTCCAAGGCTTAAATCTTTACCAGAGCAGACAAACTCATATTTCTCACATGGAGCAACTGATAGGGTAGTACCACTTACTTTGTGGTTAGGAGCTCAATGAGGAGTCCACTCTGCCATTAGAGCTCGTTTGGAATGCTATCCAGGATTCCCTAATGCTATCCCTCTCAGATCAGTTGGTAGTGGTAATAAATGTAAATCTTAAGGGGGTCAGACTGCCACATCGTAACTCTTCCTTGGGGAAGATGGTGGGTTTGAACTGCTGATTGATTAGCCCTTAAGTGCTTAATTACCTCCTCACCAGCGTTCTCCATAACATCAGAACAGTGGGCGCTTATTGGTTTATCTTGCTGGTCTCTGTTCCCTAAAAATTGCACTTCATCCACAGCGTTTTCTTCCACAGCACACAGCTGCTAGTGTTTTTGGTTTGTTTTTCCACATGACTTCACCTTCCTGGTCAAAGCTGATTTGTCCAGGGCTAAACACACAATGAAAACATAGCCATATTTGCACACTACAAAATTTGAAGTGAGACAGCAAGCTATTTGTTGAGTTTTTTGAATGACAGAAGTCTAAAAAGAAGTGTTGTGATACAGGAAACAGTGAGTTTTGATGTCCAGGATCTATGCTGGGGACCCAGTTGGCACTCCGAATGACTATTCAAAGTGATGGTATGAATTCTCCTCTTCCATGACCTACACATATAATAGATATAACCACTAAGTCCATGATTTGACAAATGTCTTGTGTGATTGAGTTTGGGTTCCCCATAGGATTAGATCCTGAGACAAAGGTTTTAATTAAGCCATTTTGGGGGGAGATATCAATAAGGAAATGGGAAATAGAAAAGGGAAAGAAGGCAGCCAATGGAAAGTACATTATCAAACAATTTAAAATTGTGAGCAACTGGAGGTTAATCTTACTGGAGACACTGTAAAAAATCTACTAGTTATTCTGCCCAGAATGTGAGGGAGTGTGGCTATTTGTCCAACAACTCCTATGGGTTATTGGTTAAGGGTTACTCCAGGAAGCAAGAATTAACTCCACAACCTCCTAAGCCATGCATGCTTAGGCACAGTGGTCTACAGAAACTAGAGAAAGCAAGAAGAGAGATGTGCTGGCCATTCGGAATTAGCCTAGCATGCCAAGTTATCAGACATGTCTGGTTCTTGCACTATCATAACTTGAAAGTCACCATGATCCTGTGAGATATACCACTGGTATTTCAAACACAAGCATAGTTACCTGTGGTGGAAAACTTTGAGAAAAGCTTACATGCTAAATAGACTAGAAAGAATAACCTGCCAATCTACATCTGAAAAAAATAGTGGTGTTTGTGGAGCGCATTGATAGCAGTGGAATATTGTTTCATATAGTGCAGGATGATGAACCCCTCAAGTTGGAAGACACTCAAAATATAATTGGGGAAGAGCTGTCTCCTCAAAGTAGAGTTGACCTTAGTGATATAAAGTTTTCAGGACCTATATTTGTTGATGTGGCAATGACTCAAAATGAGAAGAAACAGCAGTACTGCAATAACCACTAACAAGAAGATGGGATGCATGGAATATGGATCTAGAAAAATTGGAAGCCATGAAAAAATGGAACACATAAAGATCAAACACTCTAGGTGTTATTGAACTGAAATAGACTGTTATTGGCCATTTTGAATGTCATAATAATATGGTTTACATACCAGAGTAACAAATTTGAAAGGAATGGATGACTTTCATGTTAAAAAAGAGAATGTTTCAACATCGATTCCAATGTTCACCATTGTTAGGTGTAGGATATATTACACCTACAAGGATGAATAATTAATAAAGTTATTATTCAAATTTACACACCAACCACTAATGGTAACAATAAAGCCATTGAGGATTTTTACCAACCTTTTCAGTCTGAAATTGATGAAACATGCAATCAAGATTACTGATGACTTGAATGCAAAAACTGGAAACTAAGGAGGAGGATCACTAGTTAGAAAATATGGCCATGGGGATGGAAGCCACATGGGAGATCTCATGATAGAATTTTCCAATAAGGATGGCTTATTGATTGAACATTTATTTTTCAGTGATGTAAACAGTAACCATAGACATGGATCATGTATATTGGATAGAAATACACAGGAATTAAATCAACTATATCTGTTGAAATAAACTACTATATATACTCGAGTATAACCCAAGGCAACTAATTTTACCCCCCAAAGCTGGGATGCTTTTTCAGCATAAAAAATGTGCTGAAAAAACGTCGGCTTATACTCAAGTATTTACGGTATAAAGAAGTTTAATATCATCAGTCATGAGACTGGAGACCAACTGTGGAAAAAACCATCAATGGCAAATTCAACTCGAATTCCAACAAAATTAAAACAAGTCCCCAAGAGTCAAAGTATGAATTTGAGTATATCTCATCTAAGTTAGAGAATACTTCAAGAAGAAAGTTGACACATTGAACACAAATCACCTGAGATGATACGAGTTCTGCAATAATATCAAGAACATCATAAATAAAGAAATTCAAAGATAATTAAAAAGATAGAAACTAAAGAAAAGACAAAACGGATGTCACCTTGAATGTGGAGTAGCTGAAGCCAATGAAAGAAATGATGAAGTACGAAAAAAGATAGAGAGAGAAATATAAAAATAATTGATGAAGTAAAGACGCTGAATAAAGAAGCTGAACATAAAATTTCAAAGGGGAATTCAAAAAGATGGAATAAAGAATTATATTAAAAGGTGCAAAGACCTGGAATTAGGACAGCAAAAATGAAAAGCATGTGCATTTCACTAGCTGAAAAAATTGAAGAGAAATTCAAAATACAGAATTACACAGATAGCATCAAAAGAAGATGAAAGGGATTCACTGACCACATGAAGCCCAGGCTCCACAGCGCTGAGTCCAGAAGACCAAGATAGCATAGGGTTCTCACTGCAGATTGCTCTGAAAGTGCTCACAGTAGTAGGCCCTGGATCAACTGGGGAAAATATAGAACTCAAAATAGGAAGACTAACCTTAGGATATGATAGGCACTAGTGGAATTCCCATTTGACACCTGACCTCACCTCCATGGCTCAACTTTCAGCCCCCAAATAGGAGACCTATACTGTCAACGATGCACAATTCAGAGCCCAGCATTTGTCAGGGAGTTACTCAGAAGGCAGGAGGGAATGAGAATGAAAGACCAATGGAAACGGCAAACAAAGGGAGGAAATAGGAAAAGTAATATTGCATTGTAGGTATTGCAATCAATATCATAAAACATTGCATGAATTGTAAGGAAAATCAATTTACTCTGTAGATTTTCCCTCACATGACAATCAAAACATTGTAAAAAGAAAATAAGTCATATGACCGAGTACACTGGTAGATCTTGATGAAGACCAATTTCCAGTGTTAAAAGATGTCACTTTGAGGAATAAGGCACAGCTGAGCCCTAGTGGTATAGTGGTTACAAACATAATGCGTCAGAACCAACCCAGTTGGGTTGCTCAACACAAGATCAACAGTTCTGCTCCCATACAAAGTTCCAGTACTGGAAACCCACAGGGATATCTCTCCCCTGTCCTATAGAGTTGCTAAGGTTTGGAATCAGCTTGATGGCAGTGAACTGGATGTAAGCCAGGCTGACTAGAGACACAAATCAAGTGACACTCATATATGTGCAATAAATAGTTTTCTATCAAGAAATCACTGTAGTATTTCTATTTCAAGGAAATATCCCAGGCCAGTCCAACTCAAGTCCATAAGTCCAACACTAGCCCATAAGTTCCTTTCCAACTTACGCAGTTACATGCAATGATGCAGAATGCAGAGATGTCAAAGGCCAGTGATTGCAATGTCGTGTGGACCCAAGGTCGATGGAAGCATGGCAAGACTCTGGCAGCTCTCAACGTGGGCAGGAAGCAGTCAGGTGAATGCAAAAAGAAGGGGAGGTTCCCAGGGCCCTCCTTATGAGAAGGCCATGGCCACAAAGAGGCACCATCAGGCTATGGTGTGATTGACAGATTGGATACCAACCTTACACTTTTACATATCTTCAAACTGACATAAAATTATATAACTATCATACTATGGCATTTTCAATCACTTCATATGTACTTGAAAATGGACAATAATTATGAAATATAAAATAAAAGTTGATGTCTTTGAATTATGATGCTGGTGAAGAATATTGAATATTCCATGGACTTTCAGAAGAAGGAACAAATCTTTCTTGGCGGAAGTAGAGCCAGAATGCTTCCTAGAAGTGAGAATGGCAAGACTTCATACCACATACTTTGGACATGTTAACAGCTGAGCATAGTCCCTAGAGAAGGATATCATACTTGGTAAAGTGGAGTGGTGAAAAAAAGAAGAAGGTCCTCAATGGGATGAATTGGCATACTGGCTGCAAAAACGGTCTCCAACATTAACTGTGAGGAAACAGGCTGTGGGTGCTATGAGTTAGAGCCAAATTAACAGTGTCTAACAATGACAACTCCCCTCCCGCGCCCCATCTGTCAATTTGCTGCACTGTGGTACCTTGTGCTTTGCTGTGATGCTGGGAGTTAGTCCACTAGTACTTCAAATACCAGGCAGGATCACCCACGGTGAACAGATTTCAACACAGCTTCCAGACTAAGAACTGACAGGACGACAAAACAATCAGTCCACTTCTGAGGGATTCACCATTGAAAACTTTCTGCATAGCAGTAAAATATTGTCTGATATAATGCCAGAAAATGAGCCCCTCAGATTGCAAAACAATCAAAATATCACCGAGAAAGAGAGCTTCCTCAAAGTAGAGTCCACCTTAATGATAACTCAAAACCTCACAACAGGAGCTGGAGATAACATCATAATAAATGGAGAAAATATTGAAGTTATCAAGGATTTCGTGTTGCTTAGATTCACAACTAATGCTCATGGAAACAACAATCAAGAAACCAAATACCATATTGCATTAGGCAAATCTACTGCACATAACCACTTTAAAGTACTGAAGATCAAGAATTTCACTTAGGATTAGGTTGCGTCTGGCCCAAGGCATGGTATTTTCGCCACATCTTATGCATGTGAAATTTGAACATTGAATGAGAACGACTGAAGGAGAACTGGTGCATTTGAATTAAGGTACTGACAAAAAAAATACTGAAAGTACCATGGGTGGAGAGAAGAACAAACAAATCTGTCTGAGAAGAAGTGCAGCTAAATGTTCCTTGGCAGATAGGATGGCGAGACTTCATCTCATGTACTTTGCAGATGTTATCAGGACAGACCAGTCCCTGGAGGACATCATACACATTACAGTGGAGGGGTTGCAAAAAGAGGAAGACACCCGATCAAATGGATCGAGACAATTCCTACAACAATGGGCTCAAACATAAAAAAAGTTTTGAGTATGGGGCAGGACCAGGCAATGTTTCATTCTGTTGTGTAGGCATTATTATGAGACAGAACTGACTTGAAGGCATCTAGCAACAAAGTGTACTAAAGCTTCTTCTGGCACCTTCATTTGCTGATAGATTATAATTCAAAATGAGAAAAATCATTGCAACCATTCATTAATAATCAGAACATGAAACGTGCAAAATAAGAATCTAGGAAAATTGGAAATCATAAAAAACGGAATCTGACCTATAAAGATCAATATCCTAGGCATTGGTGAGTTGAAATAGTCCCTTTGAATCTTAAAATGATAAGAATGACTACGCTGACAATGACAAATTCAAAAGAATGTCTCTTTCATCCTCAAAAAGAGCATTTCTAGATCTATCTTGAAGTGCAATGCTGCCTGTGACAGAATAATATCTATCTTCATACACAAGGAAGGCCGGTTAATAGAACCATTATTCAAATTTTCTTACAAACCACTAAAGCCAATGAAGAATTGTACCAACTTCTTCAGTCTGAAATTGATCACACATGTATTGAAAATGCATTAATAATTGTTGACAATTGGAATGCACACATGGAAACAAAAAGGAAGGAAGAGTAATTAGAAACTATGGCTTTGGGGATCGAAAAGAAGCTGAAGACTGCATGAAAGAATTCTGCTAGAGCAATAACTTCCTCATTGCAAACACCTTTATTCAACAACAGGAGCGGCATATATACATGTGGAATACACAGGAATGGAATTGACTAAATCTGTGGGAAGACATGATAGAGAAGTACAATATCATTGAGACAAAATAAGACCAGGGGGTAACTATGTAACAGACTATCATTTACTAATATGCAAGTTCAAGTCAAACCTGAAGAAAATTAAAGTAAGAACGCAAAAGAGCCCAAATACAGCCTATATTATATCTGTGGTCGGCTGGGGTTTCTAGAGAAACAAACCAGTGATACTGATACATGTAGAAGAAGGAAATTCATATCAATAAAGAAATTTACATTAAGAAGTCCACACAACAAGAAACCCCAGTCCAACTCCAGCCCATAAATCAGATGCAAACTAGAGGCCCTTCCAGACTCATGAAGCTGTTGGAGGAATAGCCCAAGAAACAGGAAAACCACAGGTTGGTGGAGGCAGAGTTGGGAGAATCCAAAGTCAACAGGCATTTGGCAGGCCACAGACAGCTCTTAGGGTCAGCAGGTCTCATGGTGATTGCCATCCCAAGAAGCCAGATGTAGGGTCCAGGGTCTTTTCATCAGGAAGAAAAAGAGTGAGCCCATTCTCCACAGTCTACTTATAGCTATGAAATAGGTCACACCCCCAAGGAGACTGTGACCTACACCTTCTGAAGATCCTGGTCAAGCTAAATTGACACCAAACCTTACTATCACAATATCTCACCTGAATTTAGAGCCTATCTCAAGAATGGTTCGGACATATTGAACATTAATGATCAGCTACCAGAAGACTTGTGAAATAGCATCAAGGTCATCAATCTTTTTTTTTTTTGTCATGTCACCTGTGGCTATTTATTTATTTATCATAAATCATTTTATTGGGGGCTCCTCAAAAAGATCATTATAATACAGGAAAGAAAGAAAATACTACAGTGGATATCAGAGGAGACTGTGAACCTTGCTCTTGAACCTAAAGCAGCTAAAGCAAATGGAAGAAATGATGAAATAAAAGAGTTGAACAGAAAAATTTGAAAGGCCAGCTTGAGAAGATAAAGTAAAGAATTATATTGTAACGTGTAAAGACCTGGAATTAGGAAAGCAAAAGGAATGAGTACAGTCAGCATATCATAAATTGAAAGAACAGAAGAAAAAATCCAAGCCTTGGATTAAAATGTTCAAGGATTATTTATCAAACTATTGAATGATGCAGGGAGAATCCAAAGAATATGGAAGGAGTGTACAGAGTCTCTGTACCCAAGAATTAGTTGAGGTTCTACTAGTTCAAAAGGCCAAGAGGAAGTTGAAGCTGCCATGTAAGCATTAGTGAAAAGCAAGGAAGGGATAGGAATGGAAATATTTCAACACGCTCATGCAGTGATAGTCCATGTCAAGAAATTTGGAAGATAGCTATCTGGCCAACCAACTGGAAGTGATTAATATTTGTGTCCATTCTAAAGAAATATGACGCAACAAAATCTGCAAATTAATTTAAAATAACATTAATATGACATGCAAGTACAATTTTATTGACGATACCTTTAAAAGTAGTTATAGCAATATGTCAACAGGAAGCTGCCAGAAATCCAGGCTGTATTAAAAGAGGGCATGAGGCAAGGTATATCAATGCTGATTTCAGATGGATCTTGGCTGAAAGCAGAGGATACAAGGAAAATGCTTACTTATGTACTATTGACTATGCAGAGGATTTTACTGTGTATCATAACAAACTTTGGGTAGCATATGAATACATATGAGAACAATTGGAATTCCCGTACATTTAATTGTGCTCCTGTGGTACCTGTACATAAACCAACAGGAAGTGGTTGGAATAGAACAAGGGGATAGTGCGTGGTTTAAAATCAGGAGAGTGTGTGTTGTGATTATATCCTTTCACCATATGTGTTAGACAGGGTTCTCTAGAGAAACAAAACCAGGACATTTATGATTTGATAGATAGATAGAACACGAAGGAATATAACAGCTAATTAGTCCACATAGCAGTACAGAGGACTCAGTTTAACTCACTTCCATGCAACAGTAAATATGGCAGTACAGCCAGGCAGCAAACTGCAGAACTAGGTAAGGCAGCCACACACTGGTCTGATCACCAGAGAGCAACTGAGAGATAGGTGTGGCTTGCTGAGCCATTTATCTCTTTGCCCACGAATCAAACTGCAAACTTATTAATCCCACATGTTCTTATTGGCCAGGTTGGCACTATAAACCTACCTATCTATCACACTGTACTTATTCAAATAATCTGAGAAGCTGCTCTGTATGAAGAAGTTGAGGCATCTGGATTGGAGGAAGAATCATTAACAACCTGTGTTATGCAGATGACCCAATCTTGCTGGCTGAAAGTCAATAGGCCTTGAAGTACTTACTGATAAAGCTCATATAGTACACCTTCAGTATAAATTAGTCTTCAACACTAAGAATACAAATGTCTTCTCAACTTGACAAATATAAACCCACAACATCATTACAAATAGAGAAATGTAGCTAAACTCTATTTTACTTGGACCCACAATCAATACTCACAGAAGCAGCAGTCAATAAATCAACGTATTTCATTGGAAAAATCTGTTGTAAAAGACCTCTTTAAAATGTGAAAGAGCAAATGTTTTACTCTGGGGATTAGCAAGTTATGCCTGCTTTTAGCCTTGATATTTTTAATCACCTTAGATGCATGTGAAAGGAGTCTTAATTTCAGTGTCTGGTATGGGTTGAATGACTAACAGCAAGGTTGGTGGTTCAACCCACTTGCTGCTCCACAGAAGAAAGAGGAAGCTATTTGACCCTGTAAAGATTTACAGCCTTGAAAACCCTATATGGTCACTATGAATAAGAATAGACTTGATGGTAATGTGTGACATATGTATGTGAAAGATGGACCATAAATAAGGAAGACTGAAGAAAATATGATGCCTTTAAAATATGATGTTGCAAATAATATTGAATATACCATGAATGCCCAGCAGAACAAAGAGGTCTGTCCCGGAAGAAGTACAGCCAGAATGTATTTTAGAAGTGAGGATGATAAAACTCCATTTCATATACTTTGAACATGGTATCAGGAGAAATTAGTCCCTAGAAAAGGACAAAATACTTGGTAGAGCATCATCAAAAAACAGGTAAACCCTGAATGAGATGGATCAACACAGTGGCTGTAACAATAGGCTAAAATATGACCATTGTGAGGATGTCACAGGACTAGAAAGGCTTTTGTTCTATTGTGCATAGGGTCACTATAAGTGGCAGTGCGTGAGTTTTTGTTGATTAACAACACTGGGATATGAGCAATGTCCCCATGGCATATGCTAAACTGTCACCATGCTGGACACAGTTGATCTTTGTGGCTTTAGAGGGTAATTATTTAGAGGGTTATGATAACACTGAATTTTTTTCTGTGTATTCAAACTATTCCATCCTAAGGTTCCACAGATCTATCCAAACCAAGCTCACTGCCATTGAATCAATGCTAACTCATATCGACCCTACAGGACATGGGTAAAATTGTACCTGTGAGGTTCTGAGACTGTACCTCTTTACAGAGTAGAGTCCCATCTTTCTCCCGAAGAGCAGCCGGTGATTTCAAAATACCGACCGTGCAATTACCAGCCCAATGTGTAACCAAGAACTATTCAGGGAAGCTAGAGGGAGAGCATGAAAAGAAATGAGTAGTTGAGGTGGTTGGATGCACATCCATCCCTTTGTTCTACTCTCTATGACTTTTTCTGAGTTCATTCAAAATGTAAATTAAGACACAAAATAGAATTCTACCCAACCCTGCTATATGCCTAAACAGTATCCATTTTTCTCATTCTTACTACTAATAGAAGCTCAATTTTGTTTAGGGTGATAATGTACCTACTTAAATCGCTCACTCCTAGGCTCCCTTGCAGCTATGCATGAGCATTTGACCCAGTTTGGGCCAAATATGTGTAGGTGAAAGATACTGAGTAGGACTCCCAAGAAAGTTTTTGTTGTTGTTTAAGGCAAAACACTTGTCTGGCATAACCCATTTCATTTTTGTCCTTGGCTCTTCTGCTGTCATGCTCCCTAGTCAGAATATTGAAAGATGGGAGAGTCACATAGGTTACATGAGTTTGGCAGACCAAAAAGCATGCATTCTCCTATATCCAAGATGAGTCCCTGAGCAAATACGCCAGACCTAGGCTACCTTTTTCAAGACTTACTATTGTATAAGACAAACCCCTGTGTGGTGCAAAGGGTTAACACAATTCACTGCTAAGGCAAAGATGCCTTGGAAGAAAAACCTGGCAATCTACATTTAAAAATTCAGCCCTGAAAACCTCATGGAGCACAGTTCTACCCTGAATCATATGGGGTAACTGTAAATCAGAATCAATTCAGTGGCAACTGGTTTGGTATTTTTGGTGTTAATATAAGAAAAATGAAGCTTTTGTGATTAGACCACTAGAGTCGGTTTGTTTTTTCCCATGTAGCCAGATGCAATTTGGACTGATAGAGAAATAATTAAAAGAATGTAGAGTTAAGTAAGCGTAATGATTATGGAACTAATCATTTAGCAATGGGCTGCTAACCACAAGGTCAGTAGTTCAAATGCACCAGTCACTCAGGAGGAGAAAAGTGAAGCTCTCTGCTTCTGTAAAGATTTACAGTCTTGGAAGCCCTATATGGGGTTGCTATAAGTTGTAATCACCTTGATAGCATTGTATTTGTTTGAGTTTGGTGACTAGTATGTAAGCTTTGAGGGGGTAGTAATAAATACTTTGAATACTATTCTTGGCACTATAGGTATTATGTCTTTTGCAAATGGGTAAACGAACAAAAGCGATATTCATTTTGTGTTTTCTATAGTTTGCCTTATTCTTCCAAGAAGATTCCTTAAGTGTTAAGACCCAGTCTTTTCTGGCATACTTGAATAAAAGAATAACTGATAGACACAGACTTGAACCCTGGCCTGTGTGATCTTGGGTGTGTCACTGTTTTTCAATCCATTTCTCATCTGTGAACTGGGGATTACACACGTAGCCCACAGAGTTGTTTTGGAGATTCAGAGTAATGTGTGTGTCTTGGATTGAGTGCCCTTGCATGCCGAGCTTATTCCTCAGGCCTGGGTGCAGGGAGTCTATTTGAGATCTGATGGCAGGGAGTGGGAATAGGAAAGCGGACGCAAGACTGAGTTAGGGGGAGAAGCAATCACAATGAGAACGGGGTGTTGAGGCTTTTAATGTAGGATACAGGGGCTTGATTCCCCCAGGACTTCTGAGGAACATGGGTTCTGTCCTAGAATTGCCTACCAGAAACAGGAGGCTGGGCTCTTCTTTGCCTGTAGTGGTGTTGAGCATTCCTCCTAGTACAGTGACCTCTCCTACCTTCCTGGGTTTGGCTTTCCATGCCTTTGAAAAGGCTTCGAGGCAGAAGGACATGGGGAGCTGCCTGCTGCACAGTTGTGATAAGACACCATTTCAGCAGGAGCCTGCACTTACATAGAGCCGTTCGCCACTGCTATGATGGATATCAGGAGGAGCCCTGGAAGTGCAGTGGTTACAAGTTGGTTTGCTTACTTCAAGGTCAGCAGTTCAAAACTACTAGCTCCAAGGAAGAAAGATGGGGTTTTCTACTCCAATAAAGAGTTGTAGTGTTTGAAACTCGCAGGGGGCAATTGTACACTGCCCCACAGGATCGCTATGAGTCGGTATTGACTGGAAGGCAGTGAGTTGGTGTCAGAGATGGGTCAAAGAATGTGGCATGGCAACCCTAAGAGTCTGCTACAGAACCATAAAGTTCCTGGGATAGATGAATTTATTGTGCTTGGCCTTTTAAAACCATCAAACGGGCAACAGTTAGAAAGACAAACATACCAAGTGTCATTGGAGATCCGGGGAAAGCAGAGAAACACTGCTAATGATGCAGGTTTGCTGCACATCAATCTGGCAGAGCTTAGTGAAAGCCCATTGAATGTACCCTAGGACCTAGTGAGCCCCTCCTGGGCGTACAACCAAAGAAGCGCAGTCACTGAGTTGACTTTCATTCCTCATGACCCTATCAAACAAAGCTGAATGGTCCCATAATGTTTTCAAGGCTTCTATTGGGAAGTAGACAGCCATGCCTTTATCCCCCAGTGTGTGGAAGACGGCTTCAAACTACTGACCTTTGGTTTAGCAGCCAAGCACTTAATATCTCCCCCATCAAAGCTCTCTCCTGGATGTAGAAAAACAAACAAAACCCCAGTTGATTCTTCCACATTAGCAACCCTACAAGGCACAGTAGAATTGCTGCTTTAGGTTTACAAAACTAAATTCTTACGACAGCAGACAGCCTCTCTTTGCTCCATGGAATAGCTGGTGGGTTGGAACTGCTCACCTTGGGGTTAGCAGCCCAACGCATAATTCCTGGGTATATAGGCCAAGCTTTTTATCCAATTCACAGGGCCCTTGGGGCATTTTTACAAGAATGGTCACCACGCTGATACCTGCAGTAGAGAAGAGTTGGAGCCGAATTGGATGCCAATCAACAGACAACTGAAGAAGGAAACAAAAGAAAGATGATGATTGCTCATGACCAAGTGGCACGCAGCAGCACATGCAATTGATATGCAGCATGGCAATAACTCTTAATGACATTGCAAGGAGTTGAAAAGGTCAGAAACTGAATGAGATTTATATTGCAGTACCATTCATGGAAGCTGAAAGCCCATTCACCAAGCAGCATGGTCTAGTGCACATGGCAGCATGGTCTAGTGCACATGGCTGTATGCCTATAAGGACACACACACACCAAGCACCCAGCAGGGCGTATTAGTCTGAAGAGGGGAATGGAAGTGATGTGAATGTGGAAAAGGAGGGACAAAACACAAGCAGGGCCTGACATTGATCAGGGTTCACGGTGTGCTATAAAGTAGGCATGATTAATCACTTCCCTGTATCAGAAGGCTGAGCTAGATTTTTAAAGCAAATCAAGTGCCTGGAACACAATGGTTGTTAGCTGCTGTTGAGTCAGCCTCCAGTCCAACTCACTGTGACAACCAGGTCCCAGTGACTCCATGGGCAATATTCTCCCTGGTCCTGCACCATCTCTTTGGTTGTGCATCACATTGTGATTCACAGGGGTTTTCGTTAACTGGTTTTCAGAAGTAGAATGCCAGGCTCTTCTTCATCGCTCATCTTAGTCTGGACACATCACAGAATCAGGTTCAGTCTCATAGCCGCACCCAACCAAGCTTCCCAATTTCAGTATCATAGAAACACAGAAATCAGTTCAGTACCACAGCAATAACCAAGCATCCCCCTGACAAATGAGTGTTGGATGCACATGAGTTGCATTGTCTTGGACTCAAACCCAGATCTCCCACATGGAAAAGGAGAATTCTACAACGGAACCACCAATTTACCCTCAGAATATAATAAGTATCCAGTAAATGGTTATTAAGAATGTGGCTGCCAGGAAAATCCACCAATTTCCTGCCAAGGCTTAACACTAATATCTTACCCCACACACTAGAAGGCTGCAGAGGAATGACTTTCTCCATGCCAGCCCTGGTATCTAGACAAGGGACCCTAACACTGAACCACTGAGCCCCAGCAGGCTGGGGAGCAATGTCAAATTGGATGAGGGACAATCCTGGTTGAGTTAGTTCCCCTAAGCTCGTAGGGCAGTTTAGCATGTCCACAGCTGTGTTCAGAATAGCCATGCGATTACCACCGAGAGAAATTCTACATGCTTTCACACCCCATGCTAGTCGTTGCAGCCATCGTTGAGTACAGTTCATGCTCATCACTATCTAGAACTCACGGTGACGCTGTGGGTGAGCCATTGGGCAGGTAACCTCAAGGTTGGCAGTTCAAAGGCACCAGTTGTTCTCTGAGAGGAAGGTGAGATGATCTGCTCCTGTCAAGATTTAGCCTGAAGAATTTTATATAGGGTCACAGTGAGTCAGGATCAACTCAATGGTGTGGGTTTGGTTTATTAGACCCACCATCAGATCATATTTAATGTATTTATTAACATGTATATTTGCCACAAATCCAATGTCTTTATTTTTATCACTGCATTTCAATACAATTTGTGCCTTTGTGATTCTGTATTTCATTGGAGGTATTTGGAAATATTATTCTGGGGAGTGGGCAGGTGTTCCATAGCCTTTCCTAAATGCCAAAAGGATCCATGGGGTTGCAATGGGTAAGACCCTCTAATAGAGTTTATCAAAGAGCCCTGGAGGCACAATGGTTAAGTGCTCAGCTGCTATCCAAAAGGTTGAAGGTTTGAACCCACCAGTGGCTCTGTTCTTGGAAGAAAAACCAGGCAACTCATTCTTCTAAAGATTACAGCATAGAAAAGCCTAGAGCAGTGGTTCTCAAACTTCCTAATGCCACAACCCTTTCATACAGTTCCTCATGTTGTGGTGACCTCCACAACCATAAAAAATATTCTCATTGCTGCTTCATAACTGTAATTTTGTTACAGTCACCCTGTGCAAGGGTCCCACAGGTTGAGAACCATTGGTCTAGAGAGCTCGGCACTGATGCATTGAGTCACTATGAGTTGGACTGGACTAGAAGGTTCCTAACAAAAACGCCAACAATCATTTTTTACCATGACCTTGTTAACTCAAAAAGATTAATAAGCAAATTCACAAATGAGGACATCCAGTTGCCCCTCCAAACTGGAGAAGCATGAGTTAAATGGTGACCCTGACCCCACGGTGTCCTCCAGCTGGTGCCATGCTGCCTTTATTCCTTCTGCCTCTCAGTTCTGTGGAGAAGAAGGGGAAAGGGAGGGAAAGAAAAAGAAAGAAATGAAAAGATAATTTTCCCAGCTTCTTCACATCACTGAATTGAACATTACTTTTCATAAAAGTATTATGAAATGGAAATGGTGCTTTCACTATTTTGCTTTCAGGTGATATTCAGAGACATGGTGCTGGTCATTATTTGAGCCGGGGAGGTTAGTGTGCAGATTTTCTGAATATGGTTGAGCCACATGCCCCCTTCCAGGCCTAGCATTTCCCTGGGCTATGAGAAGTTAGACAGTCTACCCTCTTCTTCCTCTGACTTCGCTGCAAACCATGGACACACTGGTTCTGACTTGACCTGGCTCCAGTACAGAAAAAAATATCCTCCTTGCATAATTGTAGTGCTTGCATTGGAAGGCACCCAGATACAAATCTCTCTTCTGGTGGCATAATGGGTTATGTGTTGGGCTATTGACTGCAAGGTCAGCAGTTGGAATTCACCAGTCGCTCCTTTGGAGAAAGATGAGGCTTTCTTCTCCCATAAAGAGTTATAGCCTTAGATGAGTATAAAAACTCAAAATGCATTGGCAGAGATTCCACAGAGAATAAGCCTCCATTAAATCCCCTGGGACCATTCACCAGGGATGGGATTAAACCCTGCTCACCGTCAGTACATCAGAAAGTGTATTGTTGCAGATATGATTAGGTTAAAAATTAACATCTTATCATTTGTCTTTACTCTTAACACGTTTTTCATTTGTTCTTTTTTTAATTTTCTGCTTTCCTTTTTATTGAAAAATTAACTAATGTCACTAAACAAGTAGAGAATTTGTTAAATGAAAATCTAATCGGTTATGTAAACTTTCACTGAAAACATAACACAATTTTATTTTTACAAAGAGTTATAGCCTTGGAAACCCAGGAGGCCGCAGTATTTTCTCTCAATAGGATTGTTATGCACCCAATGGCAATGAGTGTTGTTGGATTTTGTTTCTTTATTGTTTTCTGTAGCTATGGTGGGGTATAGGGGTTATGTGTTGGGCTGCTAAATGCAATGTCTGAAATGGCAAATTTGAAATCCCCAGCCACTCCAAGGGAGAAAGATGAGGCTTTCTACTCCCCTAAAGAGTTCCAGTCTCAGAGCAGCCAGTCCACAAAGAGAACAACATGGCTGGCCCCACTGTGAGACATGATGCCCCTCAGTGACCAAGGGTGATACAGGGGACAGCACTGGAGACACAGTGTGCGAATTGCACCTAACCTGATTCCACCACACCGAGGCAAAGTGTGGTGGAGTGCAGTGGAACAGCAAGGGAATGGAGTGGCAAGGTCCCCAGGGAATGCTGAAAGTGGACTTTGGGGCCAGGTTGTGGTGCCTCAACAGAGTGGATTGGAAAACACTCCTAAGGTCCAACAAATAATCCTTGAACTAACTACAAGCTCTTCTTTCTTGATGTGTTTTGTTTTGTTCTTTGTCAGTGGTTTGTTTTTGTTGTTTTGTTGTCTGGTTGTATACTGTTGCTTTGTTTTCCTCTGTCTTGTTTTCGTGCATGTTAGTGTGTCCACAGGTCTGTCTAAATAAGAGAGGCTGGATGAACTATCTGCAGGAAAAACAACAGGACCGACAGTTCCGGGGGCACTTGGGATAGGGGGAGGTGCGGGGGGTTAGGAAGTGGTGTTAACAAACACAGGGACAAGGGAACAACATGGGACTCAATATGGTAGTGAGGGGGAAGTGGCAGGCCTGGTAGGGAATGATCAAGGGTAAGGTTACGTAAAGAAGAGGTATAGCTGTAACCCGGGTGGGGACGGAGCATGTTAGTGGGACAGGAGGAAAGTCAAGGGAGATGGAGGAAAGAGCTAGGAGTCAAAGTGCATTTATAGAGGTCTAGACAAAGACATGTGCATGCAAATATATTATATATATATATATATATATATATATATATATATATATATATATATGGATGGGGAAATAGATCTATGTGTCTATATTTATAGGTTTAATATTAAGGTGGCGGCAGGACCTTGGGCCTTAACTCAAGCACTCCCTCAATGCATGAATACTTTCTTTTATTAAATTGGCACTCTACAATGCTCATCCTCCAGACACAACTGCTGAAGCCAAAGCTGGTGAACAAGTAAATGTGGTGAAGAAAGCTGATGGTGCCCGGCTATCAAAAGAGATAGTGTCTGGGATCTTAAATACTTGAAGATAAACAAGCGGCCATCTAGCTCAGAAGCAACAAAGCCCACATGGAAGAGCAGACCAGCCTGTGCGATCACGAGGACCCGAAGGGATCAGTTATCAGGCATCAAAGAACAAAAAAATCACAGCATTGGCTGCACACCTCCATGATACGATTGCCAAAGACAAACTTGTGCATAAGCAAATGTGGCGAAGAATGCTGATGGTGCCCGGCTATCAAAAGAGATAGTGTCTGGGGTCTTAAAGGCTTGAAGGTGAACAAGCAGCCATCTAGCTCAGAAGCAAAAAAGCCCACATGGAGGAAGCACACCAGCCTGTGCGATCACAAGGTGCCAAAGGGACCAGGTATAAGGCATAATGCAATATATATATATATATATATATGGTATATATTATATATATATACACATAATAGTGAATGAAGGGGGAAGTGCAGAGTGGAGACCTGAAGCCCATTTGCTGGCCACTGTAGATCCCCTCACAGAGGGGTTTAGGAGAGGAGATGGGTCAGTCAGTGTGCGATGTAGTACCGATGAAAAACACAGCTTTCCCCCTGATCCTGGATGCTTCCTCCCCCCAACTACCATGCTCCGTATTCTACCTTGCAGGACTGGATAGGGCAGAGGTTGTACACTGGTACATATAGGAGCTGGAGGCACAGGGAATCCAGGGTGGATGATACCTTCAGGACCAGGAATGTGAGGGGCGATATTGGAAGAGTAGGGGGTGAGTGGGTTGGAAACGGGGAACAGATTACAAGGATCCACATGTAACCTCCTCCCTGGGAGACAGACGGCAGAGAAGGGGGGGAGGGAGACTGCAGATAGGGCAAGATATGGCAAAATAACAATCTGTGGATTATCAAGGGCTCATGAGGGAGTGGGGAGCGGGAGGGACGGTAAAAAAAAAAAAGAGGACCTGATGCAAAGGGCTTACGTGGAGAGCAAATGCTTTGAGAGTGATTAGGGCAAAGAATGTACGGATATGCTTTATACAATTGATGTATGTATATGTATGGATTGTAATGAGAGTTGTATGAGCCCCTAATAAAATGTTAAAAAAAAAAAAAGAGTTCCAGTCAGAGAAACTCACAGGTGCAGTTCTACCCTATCCTATAGATTCGCCATGAGTCGGCATCAACTGGATGGCAGGAAGGACACATAACGATTCAGACCTGGGCTTAGTTTGGGTTCTCACTGAAGCAGACCCTGGCCAAAGACTTAAAGGCAATGAACTTATTTAGGAAACTCTGAGCATGCAGGTAATGATGTGGCATTGTGAGCCAGTGGAGGGAAGGCCACCGATAACAAATAGATTGTGAATCCAATTACAAACCTGGGAACCTGCTGCTTAATCACTTAGGAAGTCTCCAGGGGTAGGTATAGCGCACGCCTCTCAGAGTTTTGCCATCCAAGGAGTGAGGGGCCTGGTCAGGGCTGTTCCCAGGGGCATATGTTCCTCAGCACATTCAGCCAGCACCAGCAAAGGGACCTTAAGAGCTGGCCCTTGGTGACTGAGGCGAGTACACGGAATCAGGAATTTGGGAATGAAGAGAAGGAGCACTGGGAGTGTCTGCTACAGATTGGAGACTGGAAAGTCCACTCGGTGCTCCTCAAGGGGACAGGCGCTCCCCTCTCTGGATCTCACTTTTAACATCGATACACAAAGGTCGATTCTGTGAGGGTCACAGACTGGGGACTCCCATGGCCAAATGAGGACCTGTGTGGACTCTGGTTGGCCTGCTTATTCACTGCCATCTAGAAGACTCCAACTCACAGTGACCCTGTAAGACCGAGCGGAACTGCCCCTGTGGGTTTCCGAGGCTGAAATTCTATATGGACTAGAAGGTCTCATCTCTGCACAGCCCCCCACCCTATCCCCCACCCCCCGCTCCCCCAGTGTGACTGGTGGTTTCAAACTACTGACCTTCTAGTTAGCTGCCCAACACATAACCCACTGTGCCATCAGGGCTCTTTGGCCTACTTGGCTTCTATCCAATGTTATTGAATCGCCTTTGAAAAAATCAGGAGGTTTTTCAGAAAACAGGAATTTTGATTTTCTCTAGAAAAATCGATCTGGCATCACTGGAACCTAAACTAGAGGATCCACAATTCCACGTGGCTCTGGGAATCTCAACATTTCTTCCTCCTGCTCAAAGTAAAATGGTTTAAGGGGACCTTTCACAGCTGGTGGGCTGGTCTCCTTTCTAGAAAGTTGCCTCTGTAAAGAAAATGCATCTTTCTTCCCTTTTACCTAGTTGGGGGTGGTGAGGGTAGCAGGAGCCATTGGGTTAAGAAAAAACAGTCCAGGTAGCTTCAGTCTGCCCTGCCAGGGCTTTAGAGGCCAAGCCTTTTTTGCTCCAGCTGACTGGCCTGCTGTTTCCAGGGCAGCCCCACCATCTGTTCCCAGATGCAGGGAGGGAGCCGACTTTCCTTCATCACACCTGCCCCAAACTCAGGCCCAGAACTACTGTCTAAACACAGAACAACTTTTGTCTGTGGCCAAATGTGGGACCCCAAATTTCTTCCCTCTTTCCCGATACTCCTTCAGTGACTGGATGACCTGGGCCAGGCTGAGATGAATTAGCTTGCTCCTCACAGCTGGCTGCTGGGTTCCAGTCAACTCCCAGAGGCCACTGGCTGTGCCCATCAGTAGAAGTGGGAGTTGAGAACCCTCAGCTCTTGGCTGAGCAGCTCTGTCAGTCTGTAGCTGTTGACTGTAGCTGCTTCTGACAGCCAGTCTAGCTGGTGCTTTAAGTCATTTCAGTCGCTCCACCTCAGCTGTGATTAGTCTAGTCTCTGTAGCCTCAGAGGGAGGGGAAAACAAAACACCTCAATGACTTTGAATCAGAGTGGGTTATCCTCTTTTAAAAGGCAGAAAGTCTGAATTGGAGGATATTTTTGGGGGGTCTCTTTTATGCCTTTCACATTTATGAAATAAGAACTAACAGTATTTGTTCCAGTAAGTGGATCAGAACCACCTAAGGGCACACTCCTCCCACCAGGCCACGCCTCCCTAAGAATAGAGGTCCATCACTTGTCTGGCATTTTGTGGTACTGTGGTGACTTTTGTTTTGTGAGATACTGGGAGCTATGTGATTGGCATTTCATATACCAGCAGGGTCACCCAAAGAGCTTCCAGACAAAGAACAGACAATGAAGAAGGAATTGGCTGCCTGCATGGGAAGAATGAGCCATTGAAAACCCTATGGATAGCAGCAACACTGTCAGTTACTAGACCCCCCATGAACAACAGAAGAACATTGTCAGAACGTTTGCCAGAAGATGAGCTCTTCAACTTGGAAAGTACTCAAAATACGGCTGAGGAAGAGGAAGAGCTGACTTTTCATAGGCAAGTCGACCATAATGATGCAAATCGAGTATAGCCATCAGGACCTTCATTTGCTGATGGGGCACAACTCAAAATGAGGAGAAACAGTTCAAATCGTCATTAATAATTGAAACTTGGGATGTATGAAATATGAATCTAGGGACATTGGAAGTCATTAAAAATGAAATGGAATACATAAAGATTGATATTGTAAGCATTAGTTAGCTGAAATGGACTGATATTGACCATTTTGAAACAGAAAATCTTATGGTTTACTCTGCTGGAAATGACACAATCAAGAGAAACAACATTGCATTCATCATCAAAAGGACATTTTAAGATCTATTTTAATGTACAATGCTATCTTTGATAGGATGCTATCTAGCCCCCTTCAAGGAGAACCAATCAATACAACTATTGTTCAAATTTATGCACCAACCACCCAAAGCTGGTGATGCAGAAATTGAATAATTCTACCACCATATTCAGTCCCAAATTTGTCAGACTTGCTATCAAAATGCTATTGGAA
Source organism: Tenrec ecaudatus (assembly GCF_050624435.1). Lineage (NCBI taxonomy): Eukaryota > Metazoa > Chordata > Mammalia > Afrosoricida > Tenrecidae > Tenrec > Tenrec ecaudatus. The sequence goes on along the minus strand of NC_134541.1, from coordinate 79,776,380 downwards.
TGCAAAAGTTGAAAACAAAGAGGAAGGATCAGTAGTTGAAAAATATGGTCTTGGTGATAGAAACCAAGCTGGAGATCTCATGACAGAGTTTGCAAGACCAATAAATTGCTGATAGCATATACTATATTTTACAGCTTCTGTTCTTTCCTCTTTGGTTCCAACATTTGCACTCCAATCACCAATAATTATCAATTTATCTTGATTGTATGTTAGAATTTTGAATGATTAATGATTTCTTCAAACATTTGATCAACAACAAAAAAGGTGACCATAAATGTGGACTTCTCCAGATGGAATACACGGAAATCAAATTGACTACACCTGTGGGAAGAGACAATAAAAGAAGCTCAATATCAGCAACTGAAACCAGTCCAGGGACTGACTGTGGAACAGATCAGCAATTGTTCATATGTGAGCTCAAGTTGAAGTTCAAGAAAATGCAAACAAGTACACGAGAGTCAATATACAACCTTGATAATAACCCACCAAATTTTGAGAACATCTCTGAATAAAGCACAGTGTCATTTAAAAAAATGGAAATAAAGAAAAGATACAAGTGCATGTCAGAAGAGACTCTGAAACTTACTCTTAATCAGAGAGTAGCTAAGGCAAATGGAAGAAATGATGAAGTAAAGAGCTAAATAGAAAATTTCAAAGGACAACTCGATAATACAAAGTAAAATATTATCACAAAATATGCAAAGGCCTAGAGTTAGAAAACCAAAACAGAACATATTCAGCATATCTTAAACTGAAAGAACTGAAGAAAAATGTCAATTCTCGAGGTGCAATATTAAAAAATTCTATGGGCAAAATATTGAATGATGAAGGAAACATCTGAGGAAGATGGAAACAATATGGAGTCACTGTATCAAAAAGAATAGACCAACATTCAACCATTTCAGGAGGTAACATATGAGCAAGAACCAATGGTCAGGAAAGAAGAAATTCAAGATGCATGGAAAGCACTAGCCCAAAACAAGATGCCAGGAATTGCTGGAATATCTATTGAAATGTTTCCACAAGCTGATAAAGCACTGGCAGCACTCACTCATCTATGTCAGGAAATTTGGAATACAGCTACTTGGCTAACAGACTGGAAGAGATCCATATGTGTATACATACCAAAGAAGGGAGACCAACGGAATGGTCAAATTATGTAACACTATCATTGGCATCACATGTGAGTCAAATTGTACTGAAGCTAATACAACAACAGTTGCATTAATTCATTGACAGAAAGTTACCATATTCAGCATTCAAGAGCCATCGTGGCACAGCGGTTACAGGTTGGATTGCAAACCCCAAGGTCAGCAGTTCAAAACCACCAGTCACTCCGTGGGAGAAAGGCAAGGTTTTCTACTCCCATAATGAGTTGCAGTCTCAGAAACTCACAGGGGCAATTAATTCTACCCTATACTATAGGGTCAGGATGAGTTGTCATCAACTACAAGGCAGTGAGTTTGGTTTCCCAGAGATTTAAGCCAGATTCAGAAGAGGATGTGGAACAAAGGATATCAGATATCAGATGGATCTTGCCTGAAAGCAGTGAATACCCTAAAGATGTTTACTTATGTTTTATTAACACCCAAGGTATCTGACTGTGTGGATCATAAGAAAACATGGATAGTTTTGAGAAGGGAATTCCAGAACACTTTGTCTTGCTCATGTGAAACTTGTACATGGTTTAAGAAGCAGTAGCACAAATAGAACAAGGGTAGATTGCATGGTTTAAGAATCAAGAAAGGTGTGCATCCAGGTTGCACCCACTTATTATACTTTTTCAATCTGTATGGTGAGCAAATAATCAGAGAAGCCAAATTATATGAAGAAGAACACAGAATCAGATATGGAGGAAATATTATTAACAACCTGCTATATGCAGACGACACAGTTTGGCTTGCTGACAAGGATGGGGGACTTGAAGCACTTGCTGGTGAAGATCAAGGATTGCAGCCTTCAATGTGGGATACAACTCAACACAAAGAAAACCAAAATCCTCACAACTGAACCAATAGGTAACATGATGATAAATCGAGAAAGACCTGAAGTTGTCAAGGATTTTGTCTTGTCTGGATCCACAAGCAATGCTCCTGGAAGCAGCAGTCAAGAGATGAAAAGATACATTGCACTGGGTAGATCTGCTGCATAAGAGCTCTTTAGAATGTTGAAAAGTTAGGATGTTACTTTAAGCAGGAAGTACACCTGATCCAAACCATGGTATTTTCATTTGCCTCATCTGCATGTGAAAAGCTTGCCATTGAGTGAAGAAGACCCAGGTAAACTGTATGAATTTGAACCATGGTACTGGCAAAGAATACTGACAGTACCATGGACTGCCAAAAGAACAAACAAAATCTGTCTTGGAAGTACGGCCAGAATTCCCATTAGAAGTAAGGATGGTGAGACTTTGGACATGTTGTCAGTGGAGACCAGTCCCTGGAGAGGCATCATGCTTAGAAAAATGGAAGGGCTGTGAAAAAAGGTTGAAGGCCCTTGAAGAGCTGGATTGACACAGTGACTACAACAAGAGGACTGAGCATAGGAACACTTGGGTGGATGGAGGAGGAGCTGTTATAGTTACATTCTGCTGTGAATAGGTTTGCCATGGACCAGAACCAACTGGATGGCAAACTAACAACAACAACAGGGAGAGACATTAAAAAGCCAAACTCACTGCCATTGAGTTGACATTGATTCAGAACAACCCTGGAGGACAGGGTAGAACTGGCACCCGTGAGTTTCCCGAGAGTGTAACTTTTCACAGGAGGGGAAAGCCTCTTTAAGCTACTACTTAGCAGCCCAGCCCATCACCAGGGCTCCACAAGGATAGAGAGAAGCACTGTTAGGGCTGGGTAGGGCAGAGGCTGTACACTGGTACATATGAGGGCTGGAGGTACAGGGAATCCAGGGTGGACGATACCTTCAGGACCAAGGGTGTGAGGGGCGATGCTGGGAGAGTGGAGGGTGAGTGGGTTGGAAAGGGGGAACTGATTACAAGGATCCACATGTGACCTCTTCCCTGGGAGAGGGACAGCAGAGAACCAGGGAAGGGAGACTCCGGATAGGGCAAGATATGACAAAATAACGATGTATAAATTACCAAGGGCACATAAGGGAGGGGGGGAAGGGGAGGGAGGGGGAAAAAAAGAGGACCTGATGCAAAGGGCTTAAGTGGAGAGCAAATGCTTTGAGAATGATTGGGGTAGGGAATGTATGGATGTGCTTTATACAATTGATGTATGAATATGTATGGATTGTGATAAGAGTTGTATGAGTCCCTAATAAAATGTAAAAAAAGAAAAGAGGAGAAAAAAATGATTAGGGCAAAGACTGTACAGATGTGCTTTATACAATTGATGTATGTATATGTATGAACTGTGATAAGAGTTGTATGAGCCCCTAATAAATTGTTAGAAAAATGATCCTCAATTCTATCTGAATCCTTGCCAGAGCTGCAAGTTGCCTTAATAAACACGAGCAAAAAAAGTACCTCTGGCAGCAGACCGCTCAGGTTCAAATCCAGGCTCTCTAACTTATTGACTATGTGACCTTGGGCAAACCTGGACCTCTCTGTGCTTCCAAAGATTCACTTTCCAAAAGGGAAGTCATAAGCCAACTTTTCTTATTCCTCACTGGGTTGCTTTGAAGATGAAATGAGACATCTGTCTAAAAATGCTTCTGACCATCCCTTGGTTCTCAGAGCTCCACAAATGCCATGGATTATTGTTATAAGGTTATGAATGATTTTTTTCCAAGGGTAGTGCAAAGATTAACATCAGTGCTACTTCTCTCTGACAAAATATAAATCCAAATTTCTAAATAGCAGGGTCTGAACGGATGCGCTGTTAACAGCATCTTGCTTTTCTCCCATCACTTGTCACAGTAAATCTGATAAAAAATGCTAGGCTAGGGCCTGCAGCCAAGCCCCTCACTGGCAGCGTGGAGGACCTCAGGTTGTTGGCAGGCCAAGGGGCATCACAATGGCAAGAGGAGACTCCACAAAGATCCCCTGATTCCTCCCCCACGCACCCCTTCCCCACGTTCAGGGTTAAACGTCAAAATACTATTTTTTTGTCACCTGGTGAAATAATGAGCCCCCCATTCCCGTTGCCTTGGTATCATCAGAGTGCAACAGCCACGGGGGGTAATCGCTGTCTCCGTGTTAATGCTGCTCAGTTCAAACATTTTCACAGGCCCTGGCGAAATGAAACCCGTGCTTACTACCTAGGTGGAGTTTGAGGCGATTCAGCCCATTTGCTTCTGCTGAAGAGGCTACCTCAGAAAAACAGGAAATAAAAACATAGAGGGTGCCATTGACATTAGGTTTCTCATTTTCTTCCTCTCTTCCCTACCTTCCTTTCTTCTTCTTGCCCTTCTCTTTCTCTTTTCTTCCTTCCCTCCCTTTGCTCACGTCTTCCTGCCTGCCTTCACCTTCCATCTTCCCTCCCACACTCCTCCATTTCTTCTTCACTCCTCTCTCCCCACCGCCACCTTTCTCCTTTCCTTCCCTGCCTTTTTCCTTCAGCCTCCCAGTCTCCCTCCTTCACTCTCTCCATTTGCTCCTTCCTTTCCCCACCTTGTTTTCATCCAGTGATTTGTACTCCTTTCTTCCTCTCATCCCACCCCTCCCCATTGCTGGAGAAACATCAGTTCCTTGTGGCGCTGGTTTCTTGGCACCAGACCCTGTTCTTTGGGTGTTCACAAGTCTGCGTCCTGTGTGCAAACATAAGACAGACATATGATCAGGGTTGGACAGAAGATGGGATTTGACAGGTGTACTGCATCCCAAATCTCCAGGAGGCAAAGGTAAAGTCAGGCTCCTGCCTTTAAGGTTATGTTTCCCATTGTAACTGCATCCCACAGAGGCTCCTGCCTCCTGGCCACCTGAGGCCTGCTGCCTGCCTTCCTCTAGCTCCTGGGGAATTGGGGCAGCAGTGGCAAGAACAACAAAAATCCCCAGGAGTTGACAAGAAGGGAGGCTGCCTTGCTCGAGAGACGGCCCCCTCACCCACCTGCATGTTGTTGAGATGCAGGTTCTCATCCCTGTGGCTGGGCAAGAAACGCTCCCTCCCCAAACGCAGTGGCTTCAAACAAGGACCATCATCGTGTGGTTGCTGGGACGCCACTGGGTCGTGCTTGGAGTCTCCCATGAGTTGGCAGTCACATGGGAGCTGGGGCAGGGGCCTCTGGTGACTCCAGTGCCTACACGTGCACTCAGAGGGCTGGCAGCTGAAGCTGGCCGTTAGCTGGGTGCTTAGCTGGGTTGTTGGTTGGAGTGTCTCCATGTGGCCTTTCCAGGCGGCTCAGGCTTCTTTCAGCATAGTGTCCGGGTGCTGAGAAGTGTCCTGAGAGGTAGCACGTGGAGGCTGGACATTCTAAGGGTGAGCACTCAAGAAGAAGTCTTTGAAGGGATTTTTCAGAAGCTGTGAAGCACTTTGTGGGAGGGAAGGGGGTTGCCCAAACTAGATGTCACAGTGTCATCTTCTCCATAATCTATTGGTCACAGAGGTCATGAAACATCCCAATTTAAGGGCAAATGGCATAGACTCTACCTTCCTATAGGTAGCCTGTCAAGGAATTTGGGGGTCACATACGAAGACTGGGAGACCCTGGGTGGCAGAAATGGTTAAGGACTCATCGTATCAAGAGGTGGGCAGTTGCACCCCTCAGAAGAAATAACTAATGGCCTGCTTCTAGAAGCCCACAGGCTTGAGAATCCTGTGATGTGTAGTTTCTCCCTGGCACCCAGGGGGTCCTCGGGAACCAGAACCAACATAACAGCAACGGGTTGGGTTTTTGTTGGTTTTGTTTGGGCTAATATTAAAACGACTAGTATGAAATTATATATGTATTGTGTTTAACTCTCAGGACTCTGATTATGCTGAAGTTGAACAAAACCGTCTGTCTCTTCTATGAACGCCAGCCGATGGAGGCAAAGGGTGAGGGTCTAGAGGAAGAATGAATGTCACATTCCCGTCCTTATGTTTCAGTTGTCCTTAAAGGGCACAGGGGACAAACCAGATGTCTTTGATATGATTTTAGCCTAATGATGTGCTAGTATGATGATGAGCAGCCTGAAAAGTGGTTTTAACTAATGTGATCCAATATTTGAAAAGTTGACGATTTCACATCGAATTTTATATTCTCAGCATCTCAGTTACAAACAGAAAATCAGGCCTTAAAATCCTTGCATTTCCCCAAGGCAACAACAGTCTGGAGCTAGAATTTGAATGTCCCCTGTGGATGAGCTGACACGTGCCTGTTAACCACAGTCCCCATCCATCCCTATTGCCCCCAACACAGATGTTGGCTACAAGTATCCTTTATCTATATGGCTAAATAGGTTAGTTGGTTTGGATTGGGTTGCTAGTTTTTCCTGTTTTGTTTTGCTTACTTTTGATTTTGGGGGGGGGGGGGCTAGGAAATGGTGTGTATTTTGGTACCATGTCTTCCAAAGCGAGAAAACCAAACCCAGTAAGCCAAGAAGGTCAAACAGTCTAGATTAATGATGAAAGGAGGAGCCCTGTTGGTGAGGTAGATTATGAGTTGGACTTCTAACTGCAAGATCAGAAGTTCGAAACTCCCCCCACCCCCACTCCACAAGAGAAAGATGAGATTTTATACTCCTGTAAAGATTTACAGACTTGAAAACCCACAGGGGCAGTTCTATACTCTGTCCAAAGGGTTGCTATATGTCAGAATTGATTCCAGGGTAGTGAGGTTTTCTTGATTGATATAAATAATTTTTGGTGAGTATTGAAAAAACCAGTCAATATTATTTTTAATACACATCAAAGAAGGTCCACATTAATTGTTCACACAACCCTGCCACCTTCTTTCTTTATTCCCTTGCCTCCCACTCTCCTTTCTTCCTCCCTATGGTCTTTTATCTCATTCGTTTTCTTTCAAGGGTTAGCCTAGGAGTGGGAACGTCTGACTAATTCTTAACCAAAAGACTAAATTGGTTTTATTGTTGGTGTTATTACTTGGGTTACATTTTTTTCTTTTCTCTTCTTCTATTGGTTTGTGTCATGTAACACAGAAAATGGGGAAACATTTGGAATATCAAAACACTATCCTTTCTCAGTAGACTACAAGCATTAAAGGCAACAGAGATAAATACTCCAATAATAACAATAACATACAAGGATAGCTAGAGAGATAAATAGATAGATAGAAAAACCACAAAATCTGAGCCGTTGTGGGAAGGAGAATGGGAGTAGCCCCATGAATAAATATAGGTTTGCCAGAGAATAGTTCTATATACATATTAGCATATACTACAAATATGACCATGAATATAATAGTGCATCCAGGAGGCATAGTTATGAAAATGTCTTAGCTAGAACAAAACCCCTTGAGGGAGCGTGTCCTAAATATCGGGGATCAGGAACATAGCTCTGAGAGACCTCAAGATCAATTGGTACAAACTAGCTCACAAAGACAATGTTCTGTATGCATCAGGGAAGTGACTGGGGTCTTCAAAAGCTAGTGAGTAGCAAACTAAAAGTCGGTTCTTGGTCTCACCCTATGTGTTGGACAGGGTTCTCTAGAGAGACAAAACCATATTGCTAGTAATTATATATAAATATATTTATAAAGCTAGATATGCAATACAAGAAATGAACCACTAAATTATATACAGATAGATAACACAAGAAACTAACAGTTAAATTATAAAACAGTGAGACACTAGCAGTCCTTTAAGGCTTGAGAGCCGCCAGTTGCCAGTCCCTTTCTGTAGAGAGAGCTGGGCTATATATACCCAGGCAGCAAACAGCAAGGCAAGTCACCAACTGTCACCAACTCTCGGTCCCCAGCTCCAGAGACGAACATTCCAATCCTGTGGGATTAAATGGACCTCAACTTACAGCGACACAGTCCACAAGCTAGGCATCCCACAGGTAGTGTACCCCTTTAAATTGAGGCACAGAACAAGCAAGGCGAGGCTCACGAAGCCATTTATCCCTCTGCCCTTCGATTAATCCTACTTGTGTTTATCGGCCAGGCTGGCACAATAACCTATTGCACCCTGTCTGGAGCAAATAACATTGAAGAAGCTCAAGATGCCTGGCAACAATTAGTCCAAATCAGTAATGGACTATGCGTATACCTCAGCCTCTATGATGCTAAGGTCAGAAGAACTAAATGGTGCCTGCCTATCACAAACAGCTGCTCTGAAAGGGATCATGGTACATGGTCCTAGATAGAGTGGGGAGTAACGTGTAAGAAAACTGAAAGTCATACTACTACTACCAATAGTAATAATAATAATGATAAAAGATGAGGTTTATTGGTTAGATAGACTAGTGAGATCCCCACTACTATGGTCCTTCATCACCCCTCAGGTCTGGAACTGAATTCAACCCTCTGAAAAATAGACAGGTTTATAAAGTGAACCTTATGAGAAAAGATTGCAGACCTCAGTATGGATTACAACTCAATGTCAAGAAGACACACATCCTCACAACTTGATCAATAGGTACCATGATAAATGGAGAAGTTTGTTGTTGTTTTTACTTGTTGTTATTTGTTGAAGATGTCACAGATTTTTGTCTTGATGAAGTCTATAATCAATACTCTTAGAAGCTGCAATCATGAGATCAAATGACGCATTCCATATGGATACATTTGGTGCACAATACGTCTGTAGAGTGCTAAAAAGCAAGGATGTTACTTTGAGGACTAAGGTGCACCTTACCCAAGCCATAGTAATTTAAATTGCCTCATAAGTATGTGAAAGTCAGACATTGAATAAGGAAGGCTGAAGAAGAATTGATATGTCTGAATTGTGGTGCTGGTGAAGAATATTCAAAGTAACATGGACTGCCAAGGGAACAAACAGATCTGTCTTAGAAGAAGTATGGTCAGAGGGCTCCTTAAAGGCAAGGATGGTGAGACTTCCTCTCACATACTTTGGTCATGTTATTAAGAGAGACTAGTCCCTGGAGAAGGACATCATGCCAGGTGAAGTAGAGGGACAGTGAAAGAGAGGAAGCCCCTTAAGGAGATGGATTGACAGTGACTGAAACAAGGGGCTCAAGCTTGGGAACAATTAGGAGAATTATTCAGGGCTAGGTAGTGTTTCTGAATGTTTGGCATAGGGTCAATGTGAGTTGCAACTGGCTCAATGGCACCTGATAAGAACAACTACACCAAAATGAATCATAGCACTGAGGAGCACACATTCCTCAGAACCATCAACCATTCAAAAGCAAATAGGCAGTATTTGCCCAAGGCCAAATTCAAAAGGCAGGCAAGGTTAGGGGAGAAGGGTGAATGAAAACAGGAAGCAGAGTTTCAATGGCATGAGTGATATTACATTGCAGGAGATTGTCATCAATGTCACATTACAAAACATGTATAAATTGTTACGTGCAAAGCTGATTTTCTCTGTAAATCTTAACCCACCTTACAATAAAAAGTTTCTTTTTTTAAAACAAAGACACCGTCGTTCATATTATAGACACAGCCAAAGATCTCCTGGACAATCCTAAAATGATCTCCCAAATGATTTGGGTAGTTAGCCCTCCCCAGGGAGTTCTACCCATTGAAACGCTGGGCGGTTATGGCTGCAATTATATTTCAGGCCAGAAGAGGCAGCAGAGGCCTGGTTGTTCAAATGCTACAAAACTACCAGACAATGGGCAAACAGTTTCTTTCCACGGACGACTAGCGGCTCTGTCATATCCATGTCTGGTGTTCAACACTTGGCGACAGAATCCAGCCCGCTGGGTTTGGGTGGGGTCTGTTTCTCACCCATGCTTGGCTTGGGATTGTCCTATGGCATCCACAAAGTGGAGTCCTTTCCTTTCTGATGTCCCGAGAAAGCTGTTTTCTCCTTTTTCTCTCTCTGGCCCTCTTCCCAAGAACCCTGGGGTTCACTCTGCTTTCCTCTGGTTGGTGTTTCTCAGACAGTTACTTGACCTCGGTTCATCTACTGCAGGTGACCATTAGCAAGTAACTGTACCGTCCTTGGATGGTATTGTTCATGAGCTAGGCTGCGAACTACGGGTTAAAGGTTTGAGTTCACCCAGAGGTGCCTTCCAAGAAGGGCCTGGTGATATGCCTCTGGAAAAAAACCCACCCCAGCCATGGAAAATTCGGACTTCTCTAACACACTTGGGCTCTCCATGAGTCCGAGTTGACTCAATGGCAATTGGTTGCTGGTATTCCTGTAAGTAGAAGACAACAATCTTTAAGCAGTCCCTCTTGGATTCATGGGAGGAGGATGGCTTCCTCTGAGAGAACTTCTCAGGGCTCCAAGGGCTCAATGATCTTACAAAAAATGAGAGAAATTATGATCCTGATGACAGATGATATTTCTATGCAGGCCTCGTTTCAGGATGCTCAAGTTTCCAGGTCTTTCCCTAACTCACAGTGGAGCCCTGTGAGGTTCCACATAGAAGGGCACCCTTGCTCCCAGGACCTGGAGCCTTGTAGCTGAGCAGAGCAGTCATGATGAGAAAGAGGACCCAAGGGGGAAGTAAGGGGGCTGCTTCACTTGTTTCAGTGTCAAGCAAACAAATGTTTTGGCAGGAAATTTCTCTTCAAGAGTGTTCTGATTTCTTGAAGGAAATCTTTTTCTGAACCATTTCCTCAGGGGAAAACCACACAACTACCTCGGGAAGGAAGATTTTTCTCCTTCCAAGCTTACCAGGCTGTGCTAACTCACAGAGGAGGTATGACTAGCAGGCAATGAAACTGATTTCCAGACTCCTATGAAAATCAGCAAGTGCTCGGCTGCTAAGTGAAAGGTCGGCAGTTGGAAAACCCCAGCTGCTCTGCAGGAGAAAGTGGTGGCTGACTGTGTCTGACAAGATGACAGCTTTGGAAACCCAATGGGGCAGTTCTCCTCTGTGTTCTACAGTTGCTTTGAGTTGGAGTGGACTTGACAGTGATAGATCGGATCTTTTTCCCCATGAAAATCAGCTTTCACGAATACATGTGCATTCATGGATGTCTGTGTCTGCTTTGGCATGCATGTGCACATATGTGCCTATTTGCACGTGGATGAATACGTCTGTGAATGTGGGCGTCTCTATTTACTTTGCCATGTGTGTGCACATGTCTGTCTTTGTCAGTATGCATGTGGGCTCAGGCAGCATAAAGACATCACAGAGAAACTTGGAGAGAAAGAGAAAAGTAACCTATTTTCTCATGGGTCTCCAATACCTGACGGTCTACTGGCATCCACCCCCACGAAGACCAGAGGTCACTTCATGCCATGTGTCCAGCTGCCCATTGCTGGTTGAGGTCAGTCACCAGGGAGGCAAGTCAGACTGGCCTCGCCAACCTACCACCCACCTGCAGGAGTGATTCCCACCATCTGTCCTGGAGCACCTCCCACCTTACTCAGCCTCCCTAGACCTTGAGTGAAAGGCGTTTCCAAAGTTTTTACATAAAGATTTCTGAGATTGACTGAAGAAATGATTTCATTTGACAAAACAAGAAGCTTTGAATTTAAAGATTTGAGGCAAGTGCCCTTCAGAGAGGGGGACACAGGACGGGGCCATGCTCCCTTCCGGTATGCACAGGGGTTGCTATGAGTTGGAACCAACTTGATGAGCACCTGCCAGCAACAACAACAACCAGAAGTTGTCCAAACTTCTGTGGCCTCAACTCGGAAATGAGAATATTAATATTGCCTCCTAGAGAGAACTCAAGGTATGTACAATTGGTTAATAGGCATTTGGAAAGTGAGTACATTAAGTGGACTGATGACATTGATAAGGCAATAAGAAACTGAGAAGGCTTCACTAACAGGTGCTTTCACATCTGTACCCAGTAGATTCCTTCCTTCTTCATCTCTTGCCATCTTAATCAGCTCCCACACTTTCCAGGCAGCTTGAGGGATTAAATGTTCAGTCTGATCCTATTATAAGTCTCAGCCTCAGAATCAGAGGCTTTACCTGAGGTTTGAGGAGCTATACTGGGAATGAGGGAGAGTAACCTGTCTTTTCTATTGCTCTCCTATCGCTCCCTCTTCCCTAGCCCTTCCCTGTCTCTGGGCCTGCCTTTCCTCCCTAGAGCATTGGCTTCCGGGAGAAGGGGATGGAAACAATGAGCACAATGAGCACATTCCTGACCAGGCCTCTTACCATGCTATGTTCCAACCCTCTCTTGGAAGGGCCTCCACGAAGTCCTCTTATGTCATCTCACAATAACTTGTTAGATACCATTGAGTGAGCTCCTGACTCATAGCAAAAGCACACACAAGAGATTGAAGCACCACCTGGTCCTGCACCGTCCTCACAATGGTCCTTGTGTGTGAGCCCATGGTTGCAGCAGTGTGGAGGAGATCCTGTCCAAGAAGGCTGCCAGTGGGTGGGAGGGGCTGCAGCTTTCAGAGACTTTGGAGGATGCCAAGGTGGATAGTTCACGGCGTATCATATGAGGTCAGCCAGCGGGCCTTGGGGGCCCTTCCCATTATCCATAGATATATGAAATAAATGGAGGCCCTCAGCAAGATGGGCTGCAGACACCTCCAGGACTCACTTGATCCTTGGCAAGCTCCCTTAGCCTTAGGACACCACCTGCTGGAACTGTGGCTTTGCTGCCTCTCCTGGCTCTCAACTTCCCTCCTAGAGGACTCCAGCCACCCTTCTCCTTCCAGATCCTTCCAGCAGGAGGCAGATATTGGTCTCTATGCTTTTGCATGTGGCCAGTTTTCTAGGGACAGATCAGCCTCTCCCAAGAATTTGGGTTCACCAGAGTGAGCGTGCCCACAAGTCTGCAGAGCGTACGGCCAGGCCTCTGAAGAGAGAACTGCTGGAAGATTTGCCCCTTTTCAAAAGCACTAATTCCACAGTTGAGAGCTCGTCTCCTGGGGACGCAGCTTGAGTCTCAAGGAGCACATCCCCTTTGACACTGCTGGCAACTCGAGGTGCTGTGGGTCATTTTCTTGCCTTTGAGGAGTGCAAGGGAAATGCTACAATATGTCCCTTCACATGAACCACCAATCCTTATCTGGAGAACTCTCCGAGATGACAGGGATGGGAGGGAGATGTTTCTGGGGCACGCTTTCACCTGCACATCTCTCAGGTGAGTCAAACATTTGACCCCCAAAAGTTGAGTATGATGGTGAGAGTTCAGGCTGGGAGATAGAGTGTCTGGGTTCAAATCAAGAGACTGCACATATCAACTCCCATGATTCTCCTGCATAAAACCCAAGCCAAGCAGTTTATCACTTCCCTGCTGAGTATCCTACTGAGGCCTGCTAAACTCATTCTTTGCTGATGACAACGTTGCTTGTACCAAATGGCTTTGCCATGTAGCCCTTAGCAATGGCCAGAAGGGCTTCTCATCAAACCGCAGAGCAGGGCTTCTGGCGCACACGTTAAGAAGGGGGCTATTCACAACAAGGTCAGTAGTTCAGAACCCACTAGCTGTTTCTCTGGAGAAAAACTGTGGCTGTGTGCTTCCATAAAGATGCCCAGCCATGGAACCCCCCTGGAGAGGACCATGATGAGCTGGAGTGAGCTCTACAGGAGTGGGATTTTTTACTGTGGATGTAATCCCACCTGGGCAGAGATTTTCTTTGTGACATTAAAGAGGCTGTACCTTACACCAATCACTTGGCTGATACAAAAGGATTCAATTCAACACTGAAGCAAACCAACTCCAAGGGAAGAAGGCAGCTGCCATGCAGAGAGCTCCAAGGACCACCAACCATGGAGGTTATTGAAGCCAAAACAAGAACACCGCCCACCAGCCCTCAGCCCCCAGGGATGGACAAAGAGAGCCTGCCCATCAAGCTGGTGCACTGGCATGATGCTGTCAGCCTCCGGTGCTGTGAGAACATTGACTTTGGTGTGTTAAAGGCACCCACTTGCGGTATGTTTGTGATGTCAGCGTGTGGAAACTATGGCAAGCCCCCCTCCCTGCCTCACAGCAGCAAAGCCTCGGCATTAAAACCCCGTGCCTTCTGTGGCGCTTGCCAGCTGTGAGAGGGCAGGAAATGCCCTTGGCTTTTCTGCTCCTTGTTGCGACCTCCCTCTTAGGCAGGGAGCAGAGGATGTGAGGTTGGAATCTGTTTTGTTTCATCACTACCCTTTGTCATCTCTCTGAACACTGTCATGTGCTCCTCCCCAGTGTTTCACCCCCTCTATCACCAAGCCATGTGCTCTTTAAAACATGCACACACACACACACACACACACACACACACACACCTAATGTTCACATTTTGAGGCACATTTGTCTTTAATTCACTAATAATAACAATAATTATTCAAAGCCACTTTACCATCTGAAAAGAAATCTCTATGCATACACATAGATCATGGATGCCAACTGCCTTCTTAACAACATTTCCCAATGAAATATTCAGCAGCGATTATATTAAGCCTGAAGCTGTTCATCCAGTTTGTGTTAATCAAAACAAAAACAAGAGACGAAGGGATCCAAAAGGACATGTAAGATCATAGACTGAAAGTAGCCCCATCGAGCACCAAAGGCTTGTCCTGAAGGGCAGAGCCACAGGTAAAAGCTACATCTCTCTGGAGTTGCTAGCATTTACCTAGATGCAAAATGTCAGCGCAGGAAATGGCTTGCCCAATGCAAATACTAACAAGGGAGGCATGTGTTCCTGTGTAAATGGAGCTTTAGCCAATCCGGGCCTTCAGGATCCAGCTCCCATAGCAGCATCCACGGGAAGCACCAGGGAAATGTTCCGTTTGCTTATTTTCCCTCTCTTTGCTAAGAAGAAAAAGAGCCTTTGGGGCCTAGTGGCTACAAGTTGGGCTGCTAATTGCTATATCAGCAGTTTGAAACTACCAGCTGCTTTGTGGGAGAAAGATAAGGCATTCTGCTCCCATAAAGAGTTCGAGTCTCAGACACTCACAGGGGCAGTTCTACGCCGCCCTATAAGTTGGCTGTGAGTCAGCATGGATTCGATGGCAGTGAGTTTTCTAAGAGTAAGAAGTATCTAGGGGTGTAAACAGTTAATGAGCTCTGCTATTAAGGGAAAAGTTGTCATTCCCAACCCACTTAGAGGAGCTGTGAAAGAGAAGCCTGGCAATCTTCTTCAGAATCCTCGGCCATTGAAAAGTTTATAGAATGTATTGACCTTGGTTGTTAAATAGATCCAGGTATATGGTGGAGCATACAGGGACCAATGTCAAAAATCTCTGAGACAGATGCAAAAACTGTGAGGGAATGAGTTGTTGAGCCTGGGGGATCAGGACCATCATCTCTGGAATTTTCAAAGTTCCTGAGCAATCAGGAAAGGGGCAACAGTTGGTCTCTCCCCATCCAGAGGACAGCAGAAGAGGAGAACTGATTGGGCACAATGAATCAATGACTAGTGACTCAAGCAACGATCCCCCTCCACCACTGGAGACCAGAAGAACTAGATGGTGCCTAGCTCTCACTATCGACTGCTATGAAAAAGATCACATTAGAAGGGCTTGATTAGAGTAGAAGGGAAATGTGGGGCAAAACTCAAAATCATGATAAAACACCAAGCTTACTGTTTGGATAAAGGCTGGTGAAATTGCAAGACTATGGTGCTTAGTTACCCTGCAGGTCTGGAACTGAACTCATCATGGCTCGATGTTCAACCAAACAATAGACAGGTCTATAATGGGAACAATGACATTAGAGACATACAAATACCGTAGAATAATAGATCACATGAGATCAAAAGACAGCATTCCCCCAAGAACGAAGTTCAAAAAAGTTGAGAATGAAGGAAGCTTGGAGACAAGAAACAAGAAGATGTGGGGGGAAGTGATGGTACATTGTGGGAATTGCTATCAATGACATGAAACAAAATGTGTATGCGTTGCTCAATGGCCAGCTGAGCTGCTCTTTAACCTTCACCCAAATCACAATAAAATGTTTTTAATCAAAGAAAACTTCATGGTTCACTTCTACTCTGACACACACGGGGTGATGAGGAAATAGTGTCAACCGGGTTTGCTGTGGTCCAACCACCAGACATGTGCTTATGGGAGAAAGAGCATGCTGACGCTGGCAATACCGAGCAGGACCAAGATGGTTTTATTTGCCTGCATCATGAAGATGGTAGCCCTGGTGGTGAGATGATTCAGAGCTCAAGTGCTAACCAAGAAGCCACCCAGTTTAAACTCACCTAGCCCTACTGAAGGAGATTTCCCTCCTCAAAGGTGTTGTTGGTTGTTATGTGCCATTGAGGTGATTCTGACTCCCTGTGACAGGAAGGAAAGGCACACTGTGCTATAGTGTAAGGGTTTTCAGCGGCTACTTCCTCTGACGTGGGCAGTGGAACCCTTCTTTGTATTCTGTTCATAGCCTGGAAGTTTCCCTGACACCTCTTCACTTGAGGTAACCCTGCTGGCATTTGAAATACCAGTCACGTGGCTTCCAGCATCACAGTAACACACAACTCACCACAGCACCACAAATGGACAGACAACAACAGGATAGGAGTCTTCATGGGAGCAGGCAGTCACGTCTTCACTCTCTCAAACTGCCAGTCTCTCTGTTACAGCCTCACATGCAACCACTGTGCTGCTAGGTACATTTCCCTAAAATTCTGCCTAGAAAAATCTGTGGAACAGTTCTTCTCTGTCACAGAGGGTCACTGTGAGCCAGGATGGGCTCTGAGACACACAAATGCAACACCATGAAGCCACCTTACTCTGTCCTGCTCTTATTTAACTCTATTCTTTTCTGAGCTATCTTTTCCATATATTCAGAAGAGACTGGCACTGAGCAGTGTTAATTCCACCAAGGCCAGGAAGGAGATCAAAGAGTCACAAAGGACTATCTCTTTGCTCTCATGCCACTGCACTAAGGAGGCTTGGGTGGCAGCTGGAAGCTGCACATTTCACTCCCTGTCCCTACACTCTTGGCTGAGTCTCCTCAGAGTGAGACTGCCCCTTTACCCAGCTCACTGCATTGGCTGTCTTGCTCTGAAAAGAGAATTCGCACATGTGAGTCTGACTGGGTAACAGATGGGAATCTTAATGCTGCTCTTTGGAATATGAAAGGCCTCGGATCAGAGTGCTGCAGGGGAGTGATGTCTGCAGAAGACCTGCTGGTCTCCCAGTTAGAAAGAAGCCTTCCCCTTTGCCTCAGAGGTGCGTTCACTGTGGGTGGCAAGTCAGATCCTTGGGCTGGCACTCTCAGTAAACAGATCATATGGGCACGTTGAGAAGCGCTTGCTCACTGACCCAGCTCCCCAAGGATGTAAATATACCAACCAGGATGACTAAGGACACCAGTGCCAAGAATGATCACATTCTTTGCATGTGTACAAATGAGGTGGGCAGCCACCTTCGCTGATGGTGGCTGCACAGTGTCTGGAATCACACCTGGCTAGGTGAACCATTGAAAGAGTTGGTGACATGATAATAGGGAGTACACCCCCTTGCCAGTAAAGCTGAGGAAATGGCATTTGAGGAAGCAGGGGCAGCCGGGTTGCCAGCATGAAGTCAGCGAGAATGTTGCTTGTGCCTCCTTTGTTCACTGGTGGCTGCTGGCATCTGGGTAGTGAGGACACCATGGCTACTGCCAGAATTCTCCACGGTCCCTGGTTCCACTCTCAAGTCGCTGGCTTCATCACTACCACTGCCATCGAGTTGATTCTGACTCACAGCAACCCGAAAGGACAGAGTAGAACTGCGGCTGGTGGGTCTGGGGGGCTGTGGATCATTATGAAAGCATTTCTATCTCGCAGTAGCTAAAGGGTCCAAAATGCTGGCCTTACGGTTAGCAGCCCAACATAACCCACTTGGTCATGAACCCTTGCCAGCTGATCCAGGGAGTCCATTCCCAAGTGCATATCTAAAAGAATGAAAGACGAGTACCCAGATGGATGCTGCACTAATCACTATGGGCAAAAGGTAAACAATAAGCCAACAATACCCATCAGTAGAAGAATAGAGAAAATATGATCTACACAGAGTGGGATATACATATAGTCTGCCACAAGAAAACTAAGGCCTTTGATTCGGACAGACTCTGTAACACAGGTGAACTCAAGACATGAAGTGAAAGACGCCAAACACCAAATGCCATGTATTGTGAGTCCATTTAGAGCAAAAATGCTGGACAGGTAAATCCTGTAGAGCCATAGAGTAGATTGGTGGTTTCCCAGGGTGGGGTGGGAGGGGCAATGGGGAATGACTGCTTAATGGCTGCAGGGTCGATGAAAATGTTCTGGAACTGGATGGTGGAAAGCTTTCACAGCGTCCTTAAAACTACTCTTAAAAAGGGGAGAGAAAGAATCTGCAGAAAGCACAGTTCTGATTGACTCACATGAATGAGGTCACCAAGAATTGGAATCCACTAGAATTGGAATAGCAGCTAGACTACTGTTTCCTTGGGAGGTGCCTCCAGGAAGGACCAGTAGAGAAGGGTAATACTGATAGAGCAAAGGGAAGAGGCCGATAAAGAAATGTCATTGAGTAGGTTCCCAGAGACAGTATAAATCCTCTTGTAGTTGTCCCACCCAAAGGCTGAGGGAACTGGAGTGTGGCTCCACCTATCCTCATGTGTCATTGGTTAAAGTGGCATTAGGTCCTGGAGGATGTCAACTCCCCTGTCTGCTCAATGACTGTTCCCTGTGTGGGGAGTTACATGTGCTTCCTGTGAGACCATTGGCATTTATGGGAGTGGTGGGTGCCAAGTGCTAATACATGGGCACATTAGCAGCTGCTACAGCAAGTGCTGTACATTTTTAGCTGCTTGAGTGACAGGTGGGCCCTACCTCCTGCCTATATTCAGTAGTAGGGTGTTCAGATGGGGGCATCCGAAAAATAATAAGGCCCTATTCTTTGAAAATAGACATTATTATTATTTTAATCTGTCCCAACCCCCTTTCTTATCTGTCCCTGTGAACTACCTCACTGGCTGAAACATCATTTCCCTGGGGAAGACACCACATTTCAATACGGTCACAAGGCTGTTTTCATTGGCCCAGTGGAGACACATAAGATGGGTCAACTAGACGCTTTTTCTGGAGCATTTCCAACCAAAACACGAAAAAGAAAGTCCCGCTTTTGCAAGTGGCCTGGCATCTAAGAAGCATAATTCAGAAGCACATGTCCCGCCACGTGGAGGAGGCGGTCTATGTTGCGAGATTACAGCTTGTGCCCTGAAAGACAGACACAAAGAACACAGGAACATGCCAGTGGTGGTCAGGAACCGTCGACAGAGCCAGCTGTCCTCTTGTTCTCCCCACCTTTCCATTTTCCTAGGATTCTCTCTTCCAAGTATTGGTCTCTTTGCCTGTTTACAACCAAATGAGCCCCAAATAAGATCCAGATCATAGAAATAGAAGGAGGAAGTTGGATGGAGACTGCAGTTCATACTCCCCGGAAGCCATTCAGACTCCCTGGAAGAAGTAGACACTGTGATGGAATTAGCTCTGGATTCCTGACATTTATTGAGGAATACTCAGGGAATAAGCACCTGTGGGGGGAATCAAGGAAGGGCACAGGAGGGAAATCTCAACAGAGGTCTCAGCCCTGCCTATGGAGAGTGTCATAGTCAGTGTTCCCTAGAGAAACCAAACCAGTTATATAGCTGTAACTGGAGATATCGATATATCCACCAGGGCTCCTATGGTTAACCACTGCACCGGCCACTCATTGCCATCAAGGTGGACTCAAAGTGACTGTGTAAAACAGTAGAGAACTGACCTTTTGGGCGTTGGAGACTATAACTCTTCAGGAGATTACGAAGCTTCATCTTTCCCTCAAGGAGCCCTTGGTGTTTTCAAACTGATGTCCTTGCTGTTGGATGCCCAAAGGGCCACCCACTACGACACCAGAGCCACAGAGAGTGAGGCTTATTTCTAGGAATTGGCTCACATAGGGAAATGGCAAGTTCCAAATTCATAGGTCAGGCAACAGCCTAAAGAGCTCTGTAGATGTTCATCCTAAAATCCATAGGTTAGGTGATGGGAAATGACAAGAATAAGAATGGTCAGAACACACCCTAGGGAAACTCCCTTTCTGCGCTGAAGGCCTTTGGCTGATAGGTTTACCCCTTCCCACATTATGGAAGGTATTCTATTTTGCTTGAGACAAACTCCTTCATAAGAGCAAATAGATGAGGTGAACAAGCGGCCATCTAGCTCAGAAGCAATAAAGCCCACCTGGAAGAAGCACACCAGCCAGTGCGATCATGAGGTGCCAAAGGGACCAGGTATAAGGCATCATGCAAAAAAAAAAAGAATATATATATGTATATATATCTCTGTGTGTATATGGATATATATATATATATATATATATATATATATATATATATATATATATATATATATATATATATACCATAGAGAATGAAGGGGGAAGTGCAGAGTGGAGACCAGAGGCCCAAATGTCGACCACTGGAGATCCCCTCATAGAGGGCTTTAGGAGAGGAGATGGGTCAGTCAGGGTGCGATGTAGTACCGATGAAGAACACAGCTTTCCCCCAGATCCTGGATGCTTCCTCTCCCCAACTACTAGGATCCAAATTCTACCTTGCAGGACTGGATGGGGCAGAGGCTGTACACTGGTGCATATGGAAGCTGGAGGCACAGGGAATCCAGGGTGGATGATATCTTCAGGACCAGGGGTGTGAGGGGTGATACTGGGAGAGTGGAGGGTGAGTGGGTAGGAAAGGGGGAACTGATTACAAGGATCCACATGTGACCTCCTCCCTGGGAGATGGACGGCAGAGAAGGGGGGAAGGGAGACTCCGGAAAGGGCAAGAGATGACAAAATAACAATCTGTGGATTATCAAGAGCTCATGAGGGAGGGGGAGCGGGGACAAAAAAAGAGGACCTGATGCGGAGGGCTTAAGTGGAGAGCAAATGCTTTGAGAGTGACTAGGGCAAAGAATGTACAGATGTGCTTTATAAAATTGATGTATGTATATGTATGGATTGTGATAAGAGTTGTATGAGCCCCTAATAAAATGTTTAAAAAACGCGAGCAAATAGATGAATGCTTGTTTGACCAAAAAACTGGGCACCATAGCCTTGCCACATTGATATGCAAAAGGAGCCATCACAGGGAGCTCTGTAACTGGGACCTGGCCAAGTGTTGACCAGTAGCCTGGGACTTTGTAGCCTAATGCGTTGCAGCGAATTGCTTACTAGTTCTCCTCTAGCTATAGTCTTTGTAACGCCTACCAATGACAGGGTGGAACTATGCCACCGAGGGAAGTAGATAGCATGCTAATAATATCAGTAAAGTGCATGGCATCCTCGAAGAGGTGAGACCATTCAAATAAGACCTGTAGACCCCTAATGTGGGGATTGGTCGGTATGGTCATCCTGGGTGAGTTAACTCAGAAACAGAAAGTGGAGTTTCAAGAGCACCGAGAAAGACGAGCCAGCAGTGGAGTGTGCTCTTTGGACCCAGGATTATTACTCTGAGCACCACCTCTGTCCAGGAGACAGAGATCCCGGACACTGGATGCATCCGGAGACAATGAAAAACAGTGGCAGATAAATAGCTCATGGAAGCAGAGGCAGCAGCACCAAGACCCCAGAACAGGGAGCTCGCCAGCACACAGAATGAGAAAGCTGAGTGTCTTTGGGCCAAGGCTTCCAGACAAAGCGGGCTGCCTCAACGCACTTATCAGCAGAGCTGAAAGAACTTTGCACACGGTCCCAAGCAGAGCAGAGGTCAAGGAGCTGCAGGGCAGAGGCCAAGGACCAGAAAAAGTTCTGCCTCTGGGCACCACTGGGAAGAGACTGTCCTGACTGAAGAACTATATCCCCAGTCATTTCTGATTCTGAATTGTCACCTGCTAGGTCCCCAATTAACCCCAGAAACATAAGTATTGTTTGCGAGTTCTGTGTGGCCATTGCCACTTAAGGATTATCAAACCCAGCAGAGAAGAAGAGAGTGTCATGGTAGGGATGGTTGGTGTCAGAAACTGTGAAAAGAAACGAGGGTGGAGGCATTTTGATCTCTGTCTCATAGGAATCAGCCTTGGGCTGTTTATCTTGATTTTCCTCCATTGCCTTTTGTGAAGTTACAGGGGGGTCAAATGCCTCCACTATGCCATTCATACCCCTACATTGACAAGTCGTTGGATGAAGGTTAGTTTGGGGAAGGAGCAGACCATGGATGAGCTCTCATCAGCTGAGGCAATCCCGACAGGGGCCAGACAGCTGGGACCTTTTCTATCAGTGGCTCTCTCAGCAGCTGGGGAAATCAGTCTTTTGGCCCTGAGAGGAATCTGGGTGACACACTCATCTATGACAATACCCTGAAGAACAAGCTCCCACAAAAACCTGGCTGAGAACTCTCGCCTAGAACACAGGAGTGCATGCCTAGCTAATAATAGCCATTTACTGAAGGCCCTATGATTGGAACTGTGCCTCATTTACAGATGGAAAACTAGAGGAAGGGATTTAAGGTGGCTAAGTTAATAAGGGACAGAGACAAGATTCAAATACAAGTTTGAAGCTGGTACTGTTAGCCTTTTTCCAGGGCTGGGTTTTAGATGAGGCAAATGAGACACTTGTCAGGCACACAAGGTAAAGAGGCCTTCCCTCTCCAGTGTGACTTTCCCCATAAGTCTGAATCATGGGCCTGGTGTGTCTTATTTGCCTTCCCTGAGTCTCAGAACCTGGTCTAGTCTGATTTGCTATTTGGAGGAATAAGCCAGAATGCTAAAGTACTCTGAGTCAAGACCCAATCTCCCCCGGAATTGTTCAGTGGGACTTACCAGCCTATTCCTTCGTGTTTCACTTTTCTAGAAACCTCCATGGAGGACTAGCTCTCATGAAGAGAGCTTCAAAAAGCTCATGGCAAAATTCCATTATTTTTTCATATCATTTTTCCACATGCTTTAGGAAGCTCCCTCCTCATCCCTTTCCACAGTCTTTCTCAAGGAAAGAGACTGTTGCTGGTTGATGTCAGATGCCCGAGTCTGTTTTCTACTCAGAATGCTCTGCACAAACTCTATCAACAAATAACGCAGAGTCAAATGTGCTGTGTGTCTTTAAGTTGATGTCAGCTCATAGTGACCCTACAGGACAGAGTAGAACTGCCCCCAAAGGTGTCCTAGGCTGAGATCGTTATGGGACCAGCTCGTCAGGTCTTTTCCCCTTTAGAGCCCATGGGTAGGTTCAAACTACCAGCCTTTTGTTTAGCCACCCAGTCCTTAGCCATTGTACCACCAGGGCTCTTTAAAACAGGGATTAGGTTGACTAATTTTATAATCTCCAGCCACATTTGAAAGCTGCTTCCCAGAACACCCTTCCCCAGATTGTTGATTAAGACGGGCATTTGGGGACTCATTTCTTTCTCATTTGTGTAAGTGCACTCTATGAGAGGGGTTTCCCTTCATAGATAGGTGATCACATACTATTTTTCCAAATTGAACCACTCTTGGTGGTATAATGGGTTAAGAGTTGGGCTGCTGCTAATGGCAAAGTTAATGGTTCAAACCCACCAGCTACTCCTTGGGAGAAAGATGAGGGTTTTCTGCTCCAGTAAAGATGTGCAGTTCTGAAAATCAACAGAGCCAGTCTATTGTGCCATATATGAGGTCAACCCCATGGCAGTGGATTTGGTTTTGGTTTGGGTCTTTGGGGGAAGTCCTTAAGTCATTCTTTAGTCACATGGAGGAGTCCCTGGGTGGTGCAGTTGGCTAACATACTGGGCTACTAACTCATAGGTTGGAGCTTCAAGCCCAGCCAGAAGTGTCTCTGAAGAAAGGCCTGGTACTGCATTTCAAACAACAACAACAAAATCAGTTATAGAAAACAACAACAGAATGTCGTTCTACTCTGGCCCAAAGGAGTCCCTATGAATCAGAGTTAACTTCATGGCAACTGGCATGGGTTTGGTCCATGGGAAAAAAGAACCCTTCATAATTGCCTCCATGCCCAATAGTTCCTTTCCTGTATCCCTAGACCACCCCAGCACCCTCAGCATCTTGCCTTATAATTGCCATGGGTCCGTCTCTCTTCCCAATGGGCCAGGCCGTGATGCAGCCGCTGCCGACACAGAGGGATTGTGCAGTCCCTGCTTGATCTACAGTCCTCATGACATATATCTTGAATGAAGATTAAGTGATCCTCTCTAGAGCTTAGCTCAGGTGAATCCACTACCTCAGCTGGAACCGAAGTGGTGCCAGACCAATATCTGTTTTTAAAAGATAGAAGGGCATTCCTAATCTTTGTGGAGAAACAGAGAGGATTTAGTGAATTGTTTCTGCAGTTGAGGCTACAGATGATCTGTTGACATGGTCTAAAAGGTTGTAGGTGGTTTAATGTCTCTCGGTACCATCAATTTTGCATTTTGTCCTGACTTAGCAAATTGGTTGGGATTTTGGCTTACTGACAAGGACCTTCAGAAAGAATGTGGTTGCAGGAGCAAGTTTAAGAAAGGAAGGAGCTTTGAAGCAGCCCTCACTGAGTGCCAATCCAAAACTCTGTAACCCAGCACCTCAGAGGGCTTGACCTGGGATGGACTATGGCAGCAGCACCATGAGCCACTTCCTCCAGTGGCCCTGACTGAAGGCTCAGAACCTGCCTCTGATTGGCAGCTGAGAGATACTAGGACCGTCACCTGCCACATCGCCTGTATTTCTCCTGGCAGTAAGAAATCCCCAAAGTACACTATGTTCGGGCAATCTTTCCAGCCTACAAGCAGTTGTTGCTTATCTCTGTTAGCTTTGTGCAGGGGAACAATCAGGCTTTGAAATTGAAAGACTTGCATGTGACTCATGAGGTTAAGAGCCCAACGCATAACCACTACATTACCAGGGTTCCTTCCTCTTGAAGGATAGGTAAGCAACAAAAGGACCATTTCTCTTAAAACCTCTGATCGAGAGTGGCACACAACTCCTTCCACTTTTATTCTATTGGCCAAGCCCTTCGCTGGCAGGGCAGGGAAGTTTACTCTTTCCTTGGATGACTAGGAAGTGAGTGAAATTTTGTCATCTCATACAAAGGGAAAAGGGAAACATGCTCTATGATCAAATAAGTTTAAAAAAAAGTCAAAATATTCATAGAATCTGCCGAGTGTGGCAAAAGCATGAGCACTCCCATTGTAGAAGAAACACTGCTCTCAGAAACCACACTGTGCCTGGCAAGGGAGGCTGGGAGGATTTATGCTTGCTCACTTTGGCCAAGTCATTAAGCAATGCTGATCAGTAGAAAAGGAAATCGGGTTTGGTGCGGGGATGTGTCATTGGATATGCAGGCGATTCTGCTTGAGATGTATTGGCCCACAACTTTGGACTCACATACAGCAGTGACCATGAAGATGGCATCGGACCTGGCGACATTTCATTTTCGTATATAGAAAGTTGACACAAGGATCTCCTGGTGGTGTAGTGGGTTACACATTATGTCCCTAACCTTAAACTCAGCAGTTCGAAAACAGCAGCACTCAGTGAGGGAAAGATGAGGCTTTCTACTCCTGTCAAGAGTTACAGGCTCAGAAACTCATGGGGGCAATTCTCCCCTGTCCTACAAGGTCGCTATGCATCAGCAGTGACTCGATGGCAGGGAGATTAAGTTAATATTACCTATTTAAGAAACGGTTCTGGTTATTCAATTAAGTAAGGCAGGTGCAGCCCTGTCACACAGGGTTTGTTTAGATAGCACAGTAGTGTCCACTCACTCATTAGCTCAGTGTGTCTGGAACCCCAATGTGTATTTCCACATGGGACAAGTCAGGTTGAAGACACTGGGGATTCGTGCTTTGTTGAGCAAGCCCTGGAATTGCAAGCGTTCTAAAAAGAGGTCAAAGTTCCTGTTTTTATAACTCTCTCTCACACACACAGACACACAGACACACACACACACACACACACACACACACACACGGAGAAAGTGGTGAACTTCACAGAACGTAGTGGGGACTTCACAGAAAGGGGGGTTGATAGCCGTGAACAGGGTTGGGATGGGTCTTGTTCTATCCATTTGAAAGTCTCTAGGCTAAACAGAAATGTGCTGGTGGTATAGTAGGTTCGGTGTTGGCCTGCTACCCACCAGGTCAGCAGTTCTGAATCCACCAGTTCCTCCATGGAAAAAAGATGAGGCTTTCTATTTGAGTAAAGAATTATAGTCTCAGAGACTCATTGGGGCATGTTTATTCTTCCCTATAGGGGCGCTGCGAGTCAGAATGAACTCAGTACAGTAAGCAAATAACAAGCTGCGCTAATTCCATTCCAGAGAGACAGTGGTGTTCCAGGGACATTGGTTTTGCCTGGCCCCTGACCCTGAGGAAACATGAGGTCTTCAGGTCCTCTCCTGCTGCTCTTCTTCACCATCCTCCCATATCCTCCTCTGCACTCCCAAGTGGTGGGCATGATTTATACACACAGAAATCCACTTACTCCTTTGGAAAAGTGGTTTACTTCACCCCAAAATTCGGAGAACTGTGTCGTCTCCCTTTCAAAGTAAATTATACGATGAACATACAATATTGATTGCAGGCATGTGGATTCTTAATCCTCAAGTTCCCATGAAACCCTGCTTTCCATGGCAAATCAGCCCGCCATTTCAGCACGCCAGTATTGCCAGGAGAAAGGAGCCTCAGCAGCCACCACTGCTCCGCAGCCTGCTTTTCACGGTCACGCGGGGATGTCAGAGTGCCCCACACCTCGTGCACTTGACTCAGTGCTTGCTTGCAGGGGTTGCATTTCGTTAGAGCCCAACAACTTCCGAGCATTGGCAAATTCCCTCAACCAAAGGTGGGCAGCGGCCTCAAAATGTCACCAGTCATTAACCACCAGCAGGGTTGCGTTATGCTCGTCAGTGCCGTCATGTGCAAGGGGAAAGACAATTCCCACAGGCTGCCAGCTGTGTTTGGGGAGGGAATGCCAAGTGGGGAAGCTGGGGGTCCTCACCCCAGCAGCCACAGTTCCTGGCTCCAGGCCCTGCCCCAGGCTGTGCCAGGACGAAGAGCCTGGACTCTCAGAGACGCCATAGCTCGATTTCCACTCAGGTTGTGTTGTGTTGATCATTCCTTCCCTAGGCTGCCACCCATCTGTCAGTTTGTCATCATGTTGTCATTTGTCTATAGCTTTGATTGCTGTAAGCGGTGTCACCAGCTACGATTATAACCAGAACAAGCCACTCTGGACACGCTTCACCAGAGCATCCAAGCTAGGACACACTGGGAAGAAAGACCTGATGATGTACTGCTGAAAATGAGTCCATGGAACCCTATGGATCAAAAGAGAATACCGTCCAAACAAGTACTGGAAGAGGAGCACCCTAGGTGGGAATACACTCACACTATTCAGTGGGAGGACTCCCTGGGTAGTGTTTGACTAGCACCCAGGAGGTCGGCAGTTAAATCCCACCCAGAATCCAAGAGGTGCCTAAGGAAGGTAGGCCTGAAAATCTGCTTCCAAAAGGTCACAGCCTTAAAAACCCTATGGAACAGTTCTACTCTGAAATGCATGGGGGTCGCTATGAGTCAAAATGGACCGAAAAGCAGCTAATAACAGCAACACTGTATAAAGAACAACACTGCAAGTCCTTAGGACAAAATACACAGCAGGCCCAATAGCCTCGACCCCACAGGATAGGGCAACTTATTTTCCTTTGTACCAGAGACCGGAACTGTACAACGGAATGAAACCCTGCCTGCTCTTGTGTCATCACCACAGTCGTTGGTCCATGTTGAGCCCATTGCTGTAGCCACTGTGGACATCCATCTTATCAAGGGTCTTCTTCCCTCTTGCTGCCCCTGTACATTAACAAGCATTATGTCCTTTCTTAAGTACCAGTCTCTCCTGATAGCATGTCTAATGGATGTGAGATGAAGACTTGCCATCCTCACTTCTAAGGGGCATTCTGGCCGTGCTTTCTCCAAGAGGGATTTGCTTGTTCTTCTGACAGCCCAGACGACCTTCGGTATTGTTTGCACATCATTCACATGCATTGATTCTTCTTCAGTTTTCCTTACTCACTGTCCAGCTCTCACATGCAATGGACCATTGAAACTACTTACCTTGAATTCAGAGCTTAGGGTACACTACCCAAAGCCACATACCTTGTGAGCGGCTGAAACATGTCTGCTGCCAGGATCTGTCCAATTTATTTTATTGAAACATCATACTCAAAAGGTGCTTTAGGCAAACATAGTTTGTCTTTTGACTACATGTCCCAATAATATAACCAGGCTCAGACCCTCACATTGTAATGATTCAGCTATATGTCTGAGAGGTTAAAAGACCGCCAACCATATAACTGATGGGAGAATAGGTACTGACTGTCACCTGCAATGCCATTCCTTCAACAAATATTTATTGAGTGTTATTCAAATGACAACATTTTGCAAAGCTTTAAGAAGACCCAGATGTAGAGAACACAGTCCCTGCTCACAGGAGACTCACAGATACTGCATCAGGGCATTCAGATCAGGGACACCACAGATAGATGCTGAAAGTAAAATCACAAAAAACAGCAACCACGCACGGAATCCAGGACAGATAAAATCCGCAGGAACAGTAATGGGAGTAGCGATACTGTGGTACCTTTTTAATCTCCCATCATCTTGCATAGGGGTGGAGTCCAGGCTGTCACTCAGGCCATAGCCAGTGAGGTCTCAATGTGGGCATGGCCTTCTCTTGAGGATTCTGGCAACTCCTGTATTCTTTCCTGGGGGTGAGAGACACCCATGACTTGATATTCCTGCTGACAAGATACATGGATCTACATTGACGGCAGCCAGAGCCTTGAACGGGGAGGAGTCATGTGGAGAGCCATGCCACTTTCCACCTCCACTGGGTCCATAAGACATTCCACCGACTGCCCTGTGATCTTCCAGCACTTGGTGTCATTGCATGTGTTGCATAAGTCTGAAAAAAATTTACACACTGTTATTGGATATATGGGTTAATTTCGTACTTATGGACATGGTCTGGACTGGGCTGGGATGTTTTCTTAATATACAATTATTCTTCTATATAAAGCTTTTTTAAGACACATGAGTGTTTATGAATGTGCTTCTCTAGTCAACTCGAACTGACTCAGATACCATGAGGGCACAGGGTGGCTGTGTAGGGAAGGGGAGGAAAAGGGAACTGATAACAATGGAACACACACACACACAGCCTAGGGGCCTAATAACAGAAATATGAGTAGAGGGACACAGAAGACGGCGTGTATAAAGATATTAATTTATATATAATTTAGTAAGGGTGTGAGGGTTGAGGAAAGAGGGAAAAACAGGAGCTGATATCAAAGGGGTCAAGTAGAATGATAGTGTTTAGAAAATGATGGTGGCAGCATATGTACAAACTCGCTTGATCTAATTGATTTATGGATTGTTATATTATCTGTCAGAGCCCCCATTAAAATGTGTTCTTTTTTCGATAACAACATAAACTCACTGCCATGGAGTCAATTTTGACTCAGTATAGAACACCCCCTGTGGTTTCCTCGCTTGCTATTCTTTAAGGAAACAGAAAGCCTTTTCTTTCCCCTGCAGAGTGGCTGGTGGTTTCAACTATTGACTTTGAGGTTAGCAGGCACCATAGCACCATGATTCCTAAGGATGCTGATAGAAAGGGAGAACCTTGTGGAACATAATTTAAAATTCTTTAATTATCTAGACTTACTTAACTGGAAGAGGCCTAGAGACTATGACCCTGAGTTACTCTTCAAACCTTGAATTGAAACTGTCCCCTGAAGTCATCTTTAAACTAAATAACAATTTAGCTCTTAAAGGATTGCATCCTTGAGTATTGCAGTCTTTAAAAAATCAGCACAAAACTAAATGGGCTACAGATAAGTCAAAATATATGTGAGAGGGTTGTGGCAGAGAGATTAAGTAAAAAGAAAGGAAACACCTAGAATAGAAAGAACAAGAATGTTAATTCAATATGAAGAGTGTGACCAATGTCACTGAACATTGTGTCCAGAAAGGGTTGAAATGGAACAGATTTTGCTTTGTATGTTTTCACATATCAAAATTAAATATTAGTAGAAAAAGAGAGAGACTCGCATCTGTTTGAGGCAGACTACCAAATACTGGGTTATATATAATGCTAAGTATTGAAATATTATCCCATTTTCATATGGCAAGTATGGAAAGCCAAGGATGGAGTGAGGCATTCACAGGGGAGATGGCATTTGAATGATCCAGGAAAATGGCTAAAGAAGATGCTCATACCCGAGTGTTTCCACTGGGTTCGCAAACACATCAACAAATGAATGTCAAATAACCCGTCTCACCCTCTAACTCAGAGCTGTGCAACCGAACTCTCTTCTATGATGAAAATGTTCCAGAGCAGTGATTCTCAACCTGTGGGTTGCGACCCCCTTGGGGGGGGGGGTCGAACAATGCTTTCACGGGGGTCATCCGATTCATCACAGTAGCAATATTATAGTTATGAAGTAGCAACAAAAATAATTTTATAGTTGGGGGGAGCACCACACATGAGGAACTATATGAAAGTGTCACAACATTAGGAAGGTTGAGAACCACTGTTCTAAAGGCATGACATCCAATCTGGTAGCTACTACATTTTATCAGGAAAGACCAGTCCATGGAAAGGGACATCATGCTCGGTAAAACTGAAGGCCCACAAGAAAAGAGACTGATCATCAAGGAGATGGGCTGACACCATGGCTGCAACAATGGACTCCAACCTAACAACCATGGCGAGATTTGGCACAAGATCAGGCAGTGTCCTCAAAGTAACATCCTTGATCTTCAGTCTTTTTAAGAGATCTGTTGTAGCACATTTAGCCAATACAACGTGTCGTTTGATGTCTTGACTGATGCTTCCTTGAGCATTGATCTGGCTTAGGGTTTAAAAATTCCCCTTGGCTTCTCAATCATACAGGAGGCCCACACAGTGATCATCTTTCCTCATTACACAGAGTGTCATGCCCCACTCACATTGGTCTCCTTGCTGTACCAGGAAGAAGCTTGGAGAACCCAATCACAAGGCCTTTTGCACTGACTGTCTCCTACCTGGAACACTTTCCCCACCGCCAGATGGCCACTCCTGTGTCTTCCTGCCTTATTCAAGTACTGCACTGTCAATGAGATCTTCCTTGGCTGCGATGCACTACTTGCCCCAAGTTTCCCATCCAGCGCGGTTTAGTGAGAAAAATCTCACTGCTACCTGCAGGGGAGGGGGAGCCTCGGCACTGGCATCTCAGAAAATGGAGCATAATCAGAACAGAAATGTGACCCTACCTCTCATGCTAAAAGGCTGCTAACTGCAAGATCTAAACCACCACACAACCAGCCACTTCTCAGGAGAAAGGCTGAAAGTTAGTCTCAGAAACCTACAGGGGAAGTTCTACCCTGCCTTATAGTGTCATTATGAATCAGTGTCAACTCTATGGCAGTAAATTTGCATTTGGGGGTGGGGCGCGTTCTAAGGAGCTCTGGGTCACATACCCTGATCAATCCAACTGGCAGCTGCATCAGCTGGCTAAGGCTTCAAAAGACTGAGTAGGTAACCCAGAGCTCAGTGCTGTTGGCAGAAACTTGTGGGGGGTCAGAAGGACTTGAGGTGATGGTGTCCTTCTCAGTGGCCTCAGATAATCTTCTACCCGGTCTGGGCATCAGCATCTTCTTTGCAAAATGGGATGATTGCATTAGAGAACCACTAAACTCCTATATACCTGAGCAACCAGGAAGCAATTGTGAATCCTGGAGAGGAGCAAAGACT
This sequence comes from Tenrec ecaudatus, assembly GCF_050624435.1. Taxonomy (NCBI): domain Eukaryota; kingdom Metazoa; phylum Chordata; class Mammalia; order Afrosoricida; family Tenrecidae; genus Tenrec; species Tenrec ecaudatus. The sequence goes on along the minus strand of NC_134541.1, from coordinate 79,744,777 downwards.
ATGCTGGTGGCTCTGCAAATCTTGGGAAGCCTGGATCCGATGCGGCTGGAACTGTCCACTGCGAGGCACCAAGAATCCCGAGAACTGTAGTTCAGGTCTCCCCCTTGCCTGTGTACCATGGAAGATTTAATAAATGTTCTCCTCATGCTACCTTTAGGATCCTTGGTGGCAAAGTGGCAAAATCCCTTCACATTGACCTGTTAACTGCAGGGTTGGCAGTTCAAACGCACCTGCTGCATTCCTGTAGAAAGGGCAGCTTTCAACTCCCACAAAGAATTGTTGTTTCAGAAATCCACAAGAACAGTTGTATCCTGTAACTATGAGTCAGAACTGGCACAATAGCAGTGCGTGAGTGAGCTTTAAACTACATTTGAGACTGGGGTCTATTTTGAATTCCCCTACCTGTCCATTGGGTGTCATGGGAAGAAAGTAGATAGGAGAAAAAAGGGTAGGAGGCAGTGAGGGAGGAGGGTAGAATGTACTGGAGTAACACATTCTGGCAGAAAATTGTGTGTGTGTGTGTGCGTGCGTGTTCTACTGTAATTCACACAGATTATGGGTGGGGGAGGGAACTGAAAAAGTAAATATCCATGAAAAAGAAAAATTTTTTTCTTTGGTGATTTTCCTTTTGTTGAGCTAAGGGATGGAGAATGTACTGCATGGGCGTGACCAGCCACTGGACCGGTGTGCTGTTAACACACCCTCCTGCCTTTGCATGCTGGGGGCCTCTCTGTAAACAGAAGTGACTTGTGACTTCTGATTTCCTGGGGCTCTAAAGAGAACCCGAGAATAGAAGTTCTAAATCGTGAACAAAGGGGAGACAAAGGGTTAATGACAGGACAGAATTTTGAAGTTTCATTGGATGAACACAGCGCCAGCATCCAACAAGCATGCCAAAGGCTGAACTCTGCCCGGAAGTAATGAATGAGCACTGCCTTTAGCCCGTGTCCTCACTCTCCCCGTCTCCTGCACTCCAAGCCAGCCTCACTAAGAGTAGTCAAAGGTGACATGGTGGTCCTTTCATCTCTCTCTGACCCCTCACGCTGCCTTCACCTCTATCCAAGTGGCTTCATCCTTCCCCCTTCTCCCTGATCTTCCTCGTGGAAAGATCTAATTCATACTAACTGGTAAAAGTCAGTTAGCACACAAGAAGGAAGACATCTCCTTCCTCAGTCTATGCTGCAGAAAAGGAAACTCGGGCTTGAGCTCATTTGCCCAACTGTCAAAGGTCCCATCACGGGCAGGGCCATGATGTGAAAATTCAAGCAAGCAGCCCCAGAGCCAGAGCTCACAACCCTCATCCACTGCGGTTCAAGTTCATGGGGTGAAGTGGTGAAAAGCTAACCAGAAACTGAGAGTCAATGTAGATACCCAAGGCTTTCTTGCCAGGGCACTCACTCACTGCCATTGAGTCAATGCTGACTCATAACAACCCTATAGGACAGGGTAGAATTCCCCTGTGAGTTACTGAGGATGTATCTCTTTATAGGAATAGAAAGCCCCATCTTTCCCTTGTGGAGTGGCTAGTGGTTTTAAACTGTTGCACAAAGCATAACCATGACACCATCAGGACTCCAAATCATGCCAGGGCAATCAATGGTTCTGTGAGATCTCTCAGGATAGAGATATACCTTGCTCCTTGGCTACACACGAGAAAGTATTCACCTCCAAGCCTAGTTTGTGATCCAAGTGAGTTTTATGAGAATTAGAAGAAGTTTCAGGTTTATAAAGGCACCTGCAGGGCTCTTCAGAAATGTGCAACTCCTTAGAAGCTTCCCTGAAAGTCATGAGGTCTGCTCTGTGCTCCTGCCTTTTAAATTACTCCAAGAGGTGGGGCGTGCTGGTGACCCTGGTTGAACTCATTGGCTGAACTGAATTCACCTGGCCTTGTTGGGCCAATTCAGGTGCAGAACACACCCAGGTGTACCTCCCCTTCCTGGCTGGGAACCTGAGCCTCTGAGCATGCGCAGTGTACCACTCGTTCATGGGACAAAGGCTCAGACTGCTGACCATGCGTAATGGATGCCTCAGTCCCTAAGCTAAACTACCTAGCAGTTCCCAAACCCCACTGCTGTGTAGTGTTCATGAACTTTGGCAGGAACACATCCTTACCACGAAGAATCCTGGTGGCCCAATGGCTAAGCACTTGGGCTTTAGACCGCGGTCAGTAGCAATGCATGAGAAAAAGGTCTTGCCATTGTAAACATTCCACCCCACTGCCATCAAACGCAAAGGACCTCTGGTGACATGGCGGGCTACTCACAGGGCTACTAAATGCAAAGTCAACAGTTCTAACCCACCAGCTTCACTGTGGGAGAAAGATGAAGCTATCTCTTCCTATAGAGACATAATATCTCAGAAACCTATAGGGAAAATTCTACCCTGCCATGGACTACTAAACGAACAACCTAATCTGTCTTGGAAGAAGTCAGGCCAGAGTGCCCTTGACAGCATATATGGCAAGATTTTGCCTCCCAAATATGTTGGACATATTGCCTGGAGAAGGACATCCTGCTTGGTAAAGTGGAGGGGCAGCACAAAAGAGGAAGGCCCTCAACGAGCTGGATTGACACCGTGGCTGCATCAATGAACTCAGGCAGAGAACAAATGTGATGATGGTGCAGGACCTGGAAGTGTTTGGTTCTGTTGTGCATAGGGTCACTTTGGGTCAGAAACCACTCAATGGCACCCGACAGCAACAACAACAAGTATATAAGATCACCATGAGTTGGAATCAACTCGACAGAAAGTGGGCTTTGGGTCTGTCATGGAACCAACCCTGGCTCATAGCGACCCAATCATGGGATTCTGAGGCTGTAAATCTTCATGGGAGCAGAGGGCCTCATCTGTCTCCTGCGGAGCAGCTGGTAGGTGTGAACCCCTGACTTTGCAGTTGACAGTCCAACACTTCCCTTAAAGTACCCCCCGGGGCTCCTTTGGTAACGATGACAGACTAGGAAACCCAATGGGGACATTTCTACTCTGTCACATGAAGGCATCCTGTGCAGAATGGGCTCAACGGGAACTAACACCAACCCCACCACTTTTAACACCATCCCAACCTTACAGACTGTGCTAGGCTCTTGAAGGAATTGACTTTTTGCACTCCCACTGAGCGAGCTATGAGCATGCATGCATGCCAACACGTAACTTCCGGTCCTGAACTAGGGATCAGCTGCACATGTAAGGATGTGCTTCTAATGTGGAAGGAAGTAAAGAGAGGGGATCTGGAAGCAGGAAAAGCCAGGAAGCAGGAGTCACTTAGGCAGACCCCTTTCCTAAACCAGCTTAATTAGCATATCACAGATCCTGGCTCAGAGGTGATGTTCAAAGAAGAATTGTTGACTGAATACACAAGGGAAGGAACAGAATAAGTGAACACAGAAATGTGCTAATGACCAAATTGACTCACAGTTCCCACCCTGCTCTTCTTCTTCCAGGTTCTTCTCTAGTTGCTAATGGTATTTGCTCGACCTCTCACAAGCACAAAAGGAGCCCTGGTGGCCTAGCGGTTAGGCAGTGGGCTGCTAACCACCAAACTAGCAGTTCTAAATTAGCAGGCATTCTGAAGGAGAACAACAAGCTGTCAGCTCCTTTAAAGAATTACAGTCTTGGGAATGCACAGTGGTAGCTCTACCCTGGCCCATAGGGCTGCTCTGAGTCTGACTCGACTGGACAGCAGTGAGTATGGGTTTGGTTTGGTTTTCACAGGTACCCCGATCCGTTGGTGGTCTTGGTAAATTGCACACGCTGGTTCAGTGGACCTTGTGTAGGGCTTGAGAATTTGCACTTCTAACAAGCTCCTGATGTTGCTAGTCTGTGACCATATTTGGGGTGGCAAGGCTCTGGACTACCGGGGTCTTCCTGGTGGCTGCTGTCACAGCGCAAGTTCCCAAGAGTGCACCGCTACTCATTTCTTTGGAATGATTTGGACTGAGTTTTCCCAGCCATTTCATCAAGGTTTTTGGCTATTTGTTCCATGACACTGAAAAGTTTGGACCTGACATACGCAGCACAGGCTGTATTATCTATCTTCTCTGCCCTCTTGGATTGGAGATGGATCACCTATGGAGCGATGAGGGTAAGAAGGGTTGGGTGTCCCCGGGTAATGTGAACAGTTAGCACGCTCAAGCACTGCTGATTAAAAGGTTTGCGGTTCAAATCCAAGGCCCCTCAGAAGAAAGGCCTGCTGATTAACTTCTGAACGACCAGCCTTTGAAAGCTCTGTGGGGTCCCGTGGTGCTGACCCACACGGCGTCACCGTGAGTTGGAATGGACTCCTCAGAAACGGGTTTAGTAAGCAGCACAAAGAGGAAACTCCTTGGTGAACTGGAGGACACGGTAGCTGAAACTATGGGCTCCAACATACTACCTCTGAGGCTGGCAAAGGACCGGGCAGTGCTGCCTTGTGTTGCAAAGAAGGTCCCTGTGATGTCAGAATGATTGGACAGCACTAACAGCAACAAAGGATGTCAGGGCCCTTCACTTCCCCAGACCACTGACCAGGTTCAAAGACCCGCATGCGAGTATAGTTTCACAGTTAGATGTGTTTAGAAAATATAATGTTTGCAAAAGTAAAATCTTGGTTTACATTTTACAGAGCATGCACAATGAGTAGAACTCTTAAGGTCCACCGGAACATGTTTAGGGTCCCCTCCACTTGCTCACCACCGATAAGTCGATTCTGACTCATATTGATCCTACAGGAGAGGTTAAAATTTCCCCTGTGGGTATTTCAGAAACTGTAGCTCCTTATGGGAATAGAAAGCCTCCTCTTTCTCTGCAGCTGGTGGGTTCAAACTGCCAACCTTGTCTTTAGCAGCTCAGGACTGACTTGTATCTCTATGAAACCAAAATCTACCTCACTGCCAGGGAGGTGATGCTGACTCATAGTGACCCTGTGAGGCAGAGTAGTTCTGTCCCTGTGAGTTTCTGAGACTGTAACTCTTTATAGGAGTAGACAGACTCTTCTTCCCACGGAGTGGCTGGTGGTTTCAAAGTGCTGACTTTGGTGTTAGCAGCCCAACATGCAAACACTATGCCACCAAAGCTCCTTTTGTACCCCTATAAGTAGATAAATATTTCTCTTATATCTGTGTTTCAACCAAAGGCATGGCTATAAAGGAAAAAAGGCCATGAGTGTCAAGAACGATTTGAAAATGTGGAGTTCATATATATATATATACTTGTGTATATAAATAGAATTCTGACGGCGGCAAGAGTGGTCAGGAGTTGGACTGTTAATCTCAAGGTCAGCAGTTTGAATGACCAACCGCTCCTCTGGAGAAAGAGGAGATTTTCTACTCCTCTAAAGAATCACAGTCTCAGAAACCCACGGGGGCCATTTTACTCAGTCCCATGGGCCTGTGAGTTGGAATGGACTTGATGGCAGTGAGGGCATGTAAATATGCAAACACCTACCTCGGACTTAGGATTTGACCTGCTCCCTCAGCCCTGTGAGCATCTGCATCTGAAGCCATGGACTTGGCCTTCTGTGAAGAACCCATTAGTGCACCGCCACAAAGAGAATGAGTTTCCTCTGTGTCAGTCCATTACCCTGCCAACGTTCAGGATGGAGCCAACACCCTTGGTTTCCCAGAGAAATTGGCTCAACATCCCCCTGATGTGGTTGCATGACATAGGCCACTCATGCAATGCACTGCATGTGCTCTATTTAATGCACTATCACCAACAAGTCTACATGGGTGGTAACTCTGAAAACCTTGCCCAAACAGCTGGCTTCACCAAAGTATATGGAACCATGTGGAGTCGTCGACCAGTTCGACTCTGCACTGGCTGTACGTTGGCATTGCCAAGGGGGCTTTCTCACTGACCGTGACCCGAATCCTGCTTCCACTAAGCCTTGCTTCATTGGTCTGGGATGGGGCCAGGCCAATGGGAGGCTTGAAAGCTCCTAAGGGATTCCAAAGTATGACCAAGGGTGAACACTACTATTTTTGGCCATCACATCCGGGAAGGCCCTTGGGACTTTGCCACTCAAAGTATGATAGGTCAAGGAACCAGCAACATCAGCATTAGCTTCTCCCATGCTAATGCCATCGAGTTGATGCTGACTCATAGTGACCCTACAGGACAGGGCAGAACTGCCCTTGTGGGTTTCCCAGACTGTCACTCTTGCCCGGAGTCTACAGCCTCATATTTCTCCCAAGGAGTGGCTGGTGGTTTAGGACTACTCTCCTTGTGGTTAACAGCCCAAGAGTACCAGGGCCTCTAGAACTGCTGGATCCTAGACCCCACCCTGAACCCACAAAATCAGAATCTGCCCCCCAGCCCGATTTCCAGGAACCTGGGTAAGTGCATGCATGTGAAAGTTTAAGAAATACTTCCTTAGAAACCATTACTTTCCAGAACAAACTCCTCCTGCCAGAGGTGCAGAAATGGAAGCCCATTAGGCCATGCTCGCCTAGAAGCAATTTGAGGTCTCAGTGCTCCTATATCCTGGCTGTCATCCAGATTTCCTTATTCTCACCTGGACTGTCACTGCAGCACGTATTGGTGAGTCCTCAGCACGAACAGCCCCAAATTCGGTCTAGAGACACAGCTCCCATTTCAGAGTAGTACAATCCACAGTTTCCTGTAGAGTTTCTGGCTTTTACTGGCTTGGGGTAGGGTCTAGTGGGAAACGCATCTTAGCAAGAGCCATTATGTATTCTGGATGTGCACAATGAGTTTTTCTTGAGGCACATTTATGTCTGATGTTGTTATGTATTCTCTTTCTATCCCATGCAACGTTATTTTTTTGAAAATTTATATTTGCTTTTAATTACCCAGACATATAAGTGATTTATAGCTAGGTCTGATCGATTGGAATCAGATGACCACGCCTGGAATAACCATGGGTCCTGGTGACCATTAGGCACTTCTTTCCATGAATGATATTTTCACCTGAGTGAATGCATTCACGACTTTTCTTCTCTTAAGATAAATAAGCAGGTGGGCATCATTTTGCTATGCTGAAACTTCCTTGTGCTGTTTTAAGTTCACCCAGCAATTTTTAAAAAGAGAAACATAGAGTGAACTTACGCGGCCGGTGGGCGACGGTGGCGGCAGCGGGGCCGTGTTCAGGCCTCGGCGCGGGCCTGGCGGTCCCGTGGGTCAGGTTCTCCGGGACCCTCGACGACGTCGCAGCCGGTGAATGTAAAACCATCCTGCTACTAGGGCTACTAAGTGCCTCAGGTGCCTGTAAAAGTTGTACATTGAATAAAGGCCAAAGCAAAACTGATGCATTTCAAGCGTGGACTGTCAAAGAATACTGCAGTAACACTGATTGCTAAAAGGACACAGATCTGTATTGGAAGTACGGCCAGAGTGCACTTCAGATGCAAGGATGGTGACACTTTCCAGAGTGGCAGAACATCTTTACAGCATGCATAAGACTCCCACGGGCATAGGGAAACAAAATAGAAGAAGAGATCCTGGTAGTACTTGGATACGTTGTCTTCTGGGAACTAAAGTGTCAGCTACTTGAATGAACCAGTCCCTCGGTAAGAGAGATGGGACACTTAGCTTATAACTTTCGAAGCCCTGTTGTACTTGAAGAAAGGAAAAGGTCATTAAAAAGAGAAGCAGGGGAAGAAGAGACCAGCATGAATGTCAGCAGAGATGCTGACGTTTTCTTCTACATGTTTGTTTCAATGCTACACACGGAATCCAGGAACAGGAATGGAAAAGCGATACTAAAAGGGGAGGGGGAAGGAGAGGAGGGGAGGGAGCAGAAACAGATCAGAATGATCAACACATTAATACGCTCTCTTTCTCCCCCCAGGGGAGAGAACAACAGAAAACATGGGGGAAGGGAGAGAAAGGTCATGGGGAGACATGAAAATAATAAGAATTTATCATGTATCAAGAGGCCACGTGGGTGGGGGTGATGGAGGGGGAAAAAGGTAAGTTGATTTCAAGGGCTCAATAGAAAGTAAATGTGTAGAAAAAGCTGGCAGCCTATGTACAAATATTTGTGACACAATTGATGTGTGGATTGAAGTCAGAGGTGTATGCGCCCTCAATAAAGTAATCTTTTAATAAAATTAAAAAGCTAAAGCAACTTGAATGCATGCACAGTAAAGTTCAAAGAACAGTTGGAGGAAAGGTAAAATATTGTAACAAAACGTGCACGGACCCGGAATTAGGAGACAAAGGGGGAAGAATGCTGTCTGTGTCCCTGAAAGTAGGAGCTGTATGGGGTCAATTGGCTAAAGTTACATGATTTAAAGATCCCGTGGAGCCTCCTTGGCTCTGTGAGGGTTCCGAAAGTGATTTCAGAATCACAGAGAGAACCCGTGACCGCCAAGAAAGAAGAGCTCTCACAGGAGCCCCTGTGAGACCCCTGACTGAAGGGAGGTGATGGAGGCCAAGGCACCAAGACCATGAGACAGAGCAGAGGAGCAGCCGTGACACTGGGAGGAACAGGCTTCCCGGACCCAAGAGCCAGGCAAGACTGAGGGACCGCACTGACCAGAAGCTGAGGAGCAGCGCGAGGCATGTTCTCCAGAGTGACAGAGAAGGGGCATTGCAGACAAAAGAACTTCGGAATTATTCCTGTTTGGTAACCTCCTAGCTACCCTCATAAATCTCCAGAGTCAGAAAGAAAACTGCAGGGCTTCCTATGTACCTGATTCTCCGTCATAGCCACCCCACAGGGTGGAGGAGAATTGCTTCGTAACACATCCCATGTTGTAAACCTGATGGCCACAGATGGCCCCATGGATGCTTTGGATTCCTGGTGTGAGTTGGAACGGCCACTCTCCTGAAACACCGCCCTCCCCCCCCCCACACACACACACACATTTGCCTCATGGTTCTGGACTTCAGGTGTTGGGAAATTGTCTGATGAGAGAAACTGACCTTCTGAATCGTGAATGATGCGAAGCTGTGTAGAGAGTTGGACAGAGGAGAATGGGCAAGGCATTGGCTACTTTGATGACAAAGGAAATGGTGGAGGTTCACACCCACCCCGAAGCCCTCAGAAGAAAGACTTGGAGATTATACACCAACCTAAGTAACCACGGGAACACACTGCGCTTTCCACACGCTTGTGGCGGTCGTGACTGAATTACCTGGATGCCATCTGTCTTGGTTATGGGGTGGTACAGGGGTTACTGAAGTTATTAAAGTTTATTGAGTCAACCTGGCCAATGAACACATGGGAGTAATTGAAGAGCCGAGAGATAAATGGCTAGGTGAGCCTCACCTTTCTAGTTCTCAGGTCTCCTACTCTGATGATCAGACCAGGGTGCAGCTGCTTTAGCCAGTTCCCTCCTTCAACTGGCAAGGCTCACTTCCTGCAAGACATCCCTGAGGAGAAGCTGCATGGAACGACCTTGGTGGAGCTCTGGGTGCTGGAGCAGTTGCATGGGGACCCCTGCCAGCGATGAGATGCTCACACACTCAGTGATTCTGCTTTCCACCTGCAGTCGGCGTAATTGTGTGTGTTTTGTGAGATGGAGGACTTTGTAGATTGGTGTCAGATATATGGGCTTGTGTTGGACTTATGGGCTTGGACAGCACTGGGTTGGGATGCTTTCTTAATGTGCACTTCCCCTTTATATAAAATTCCTTCTTATACAAAAAAAAAAAGAGAGAAACATATTACAACTGTCACACACTTTATAATTCATGTGGAAAAATTTGGGGGAGAGCTAAATAGAGGTGACCCGTGGTGCAGTCTTACTTACTGCTTGTTAGAAGGTACTGAAATCTTATATACATAAACACTAGAAACCAGGAGAGAGGAAATGGTGGTTCCATGGCAGAATTCTCACTAGCCATGCAGGAAATTTGGGTTGGATTCTTGGCCAGTGCGCCTCCTGTTACAGCTACCACCTAACTGCTAGTGGAGGCTGGCATATTGCTATGATGCTGAACAGATTTTAGCGATGTTTTCTGCCTACAGACAGACTAGGAGGAAAGGCCTGGTGAACTCCTTCAAGCCATCAGCCACTGAAAACCCCCCAGCTGACAAGGGGTCAAATCTACAACCCATTGAAGGAATGGGGCAGGACCAGTGGGCATTGAGTTCTGTAGCGCATGGAGTCCGCATGAGTCAGGAGCTGGCTGACTTGAAGGCAATTGTCCACAGCACTCTCTAGGAAGGCAGTGGTTGGAGCACATAGGCGTCCTTCATGTGGCCCCATGATCATCAAGCCTTAAGTCATGCAACCAACTCTGGGAAATGAGAGATGCCCGGGGTACCAGGAATATTTGAAAGACCTGGTGTAAATTGGTTCAGCCCAGGGGAGTTCTGGAAACCACCGAGGTAAGCTTCCTGCTGAAACCACTAACTTAGCTCCAGTGCGAGTGGATGGGTGTCTGCACATGTACCCAGCCACCATTAGTGCGTTTGTTGTTGTTGTTGTTGCCGTTCACGTCCGTAGAGTCGATGCCGATTCACAGTGACCCTATATGACAGGGTAGAATTCCCCCTGTGACTTTCTCACACTGTGACTCTTTACAGGAGTAAAAAAAGCCTCATCTTTCTCTTGAGGAGTGGCTGGTGGTTTTGAATGGTTGATCTTGCCATTAGTCCATTGCGTAACCAGGTGCTGTCAATTTGGTTCCAACTCATGGCCACTCTATGTACAGCAGAACAAAACAACACGCTGCCCTGCGCATTTCTCACAGCCATTCCTACATTTGAGCCACTGTGTCAACTCATCTTGTGGAGGTTTGTCCTGCTTTTGGCTTGACCAAGCATGCTGCCCAAGTACAGGGACTGGTCCCTCCTGATAACACCCAAAGTACATGAAGCCAAATGTCACCATCCTCGCTTCTAAGAATCAATCTGGCTGTAGTTCTTTCAACATAGATTTGTTTGTTCTCCTAGAAGTTCCTTGGTGTATTCAATATTCCTCACCAGGACCATATTTCAAATGCATCAATTCTTCTCGTGGGACTTCCTTATGCATTTTCCAGCTTCCACATGAAAATAATCATGCCTTGGGATAGGATACTCCTGAGTTTTTAAGGTGACAAAGTCATCTTGGTTCAAAAAAATGTTTAAAAGGCCTTTTGCAGCAAATTCACTGAAAGCAATTTATCCAGTGATTTCTTTACAGATATTTCTATGAGCGTTGGTTGTGGATGGGTCCAAGTAAGATGAAGTGCTTCATCATTTAAATCTTTTCTCTGTTTATCATGTTGCTTATTGGTTCAGTGGTGAGGATTCTTGTTCTTTTAACTTCGAGTTGTAATCCATACTGAAGACTATCATCTTTGAACTTCATCAGCAAGTGCTTCAACTCCTCTTCCCTTGCAGCAAGCAAGGCTGGTCGCCTGCATATCTCAGGCTGTTCTCAAATCTTCCTGCAATCCTGAAGTCTCCAATTCAGCCATTCAAAACTCAAAACAGCTCAATGCCATGGAAGTCAAGTCAATTCTGACTCGAGCAACCCTGTAGGCCAGGAAAGAACCTCCCGGAAGGTTTCCAAGGCTGTAATCTTTGTGGCAGCACATGGTCACATCTTTCTCACTCGGGATAGCTGGTGAATTCCAAGTGTTGCTCTTTCGGTTAACAGTGAAGTGCTTTAACATTGCCCTACCTGGATTCCAAGTGTGAGCTAGCAGCCACAATTTTCTTCTGAGACCAAAGGGGTTGTTAGGTGTGAATTCTCGACCAAGGGTGGTCCAGCAGACCTGCTCAGTATTCGCCCAGGTGCAAAATCCATCAAGAGGATGCATTGTCATTATTTTTAATCACATAACACACCCAGGTGTAGCAGCAACCCAGCTTTGTAATATCACCCTGGTTTTGATAAATATGTACCATTCCTTGATAACGCTTCCAAATCCTTTAATATCCTGCAGCTCAGTCCCTGATGTCTGGCTGTAACAAAAGGTGTGAAGGGAGACCATATGTCAATAAACTCTCCCGTCTGCCACAACTCAGCGCATAATCAGCTCCACGGTAAAATGCATGGTAAGTCAGTTATGGGGCCCCTTTCAGGTTTTTCTTCTGATGAAGTTGACCAAAATGACTTCTTATTTCAGCCTATTAGGAGAGTGAGAGTTGCCCCCCCTCCCTCGCCATTTTTCTTTTCTTTTCCATTTTTGTCCCTTTCCCCTTGGAGGGACAGCCTGCTCTGCTATTCTGAAAGGGTTGTCTGTTTTATGCTGCGCTCTCCACTCCATTAAATCACCTTTCCTCACATTAAATACAGGTCTTCAGGGTGGTCAGAGAGCTTTGCTGTGAGGGATAATGATATAATGAGGATGACATGCATGAAAAATCATTTTTCAGCTCAATCCCAGGCAGACCACGGGGAAGCATGAAATGGGAAGGGGGAGAGGTGTACCTCACTTTAGACAAGAGCCAGGCTTCTGAGGGGGCCATTCTCGACCTGGAAGGCTGCTGAAGGCTTCTTTACCTCACTCACTCATTCACTCATTCATTCAACCAGCTTGCTACTTACTTATTAAATGCCAGACCTTGGGGCTCTCTCACTGAACAAAAGAGACAAAAATCCCCCTTCTGTCAAGAAGCTTCCATAAACAGAGGCATTCAAACACTTCCTAGAGAATGTGTTTAAAGTCCAATTTACACAAAAGCAGAAGAAGAGACTGATGCGAGGGGTTTCACACACACACACATGTTCATATATGACTCCCATTGCAGCGACAAAGTATAGGACTCTTCCAGGAGACACTCTTCATTGGAGTTAAATTGCTCCCCCCAACCCCCTGAGCTCTCTCTCTCTCTTTTTTTTCTTTCTTTCTGAGAGCAATTGCCCTTGGAAGGGATTAGCTGTTATCACTCTCTAGCACCTTAGTGTGAACTTATTTATTGGCTCATTTTCCTGCCTAGATAGGAGGGGCCTCCAGGGCTGCTAAAAGCCAGAAAAATCCCAAAAAAGGCAGCAACAAGAGAGGCAGAGGACAATTGGGGCCAGTGTTTCTCATTTGAGTGGGGGGGGGGCATTTGTTAAAGATGCAGATTACACACGCATACAGCACACACACACTTCCCTGACGCCCCACCCAATATGGCCCTACTAAATAAGAATCCTACCCCACCATCTGTCCGGGAGCCCCTGAACTGGCCCTTCCCATGAAACAAGCCAGGGCCATTGAAAGTGACTCTTTAGGCAAAAGACCAGTGACTTAGGTTTTCCAAACCAGGATAAAGCCCATTTGTTAAGCACTTGCATATTAACCAAAAGGTTGATGCTTCAAACCCACCCACAGGTTCCTAGGAAAGCAGGCCTGGTGATCTGTTTCTGAAAGGGCACAGTCTTGAAAAGGATCCCTGGTAACATATTGTCCTGCTAGCCATAAGGTCAGCAGTTCAATACTACCAGATGCTCTGAGAGAGAAAGGTGAAGCTTTCTACTGTACAGATGTATAGTCTCAGAAACCTACCAGGGCAAGTATACTCTGCTGCCATGAGTCAGAATTGACTCAATGGCAGCAAGTGAGTGGATGGGCAGGGATTGATTGGGCACCAACTAACACTAAGAGCAACTATTTTGGGTGGCAGTGACATTCTTCTACTTTATCTAGAATCTGAACTCTCAGCGTCATTAACAATGGAGGCAACAGACAAATAATTATAAACTACAGAAGGGTAAAGAAAAGCTAAAGAAGTTACTTCTGTTTGGGGTTTAGTTGTGTGCTTTTTTAGCAGAAAATATGAACTATGAAGGAGCAGGGACTTGCTGGACTTAAATATGAACTGTAAGATCTCTCTCTGGGCTAGAGTTACATCTCAGTTCTTGGCTCTGCATGAGAAAGTATTCACGCCAAAGCCTGGCTCGTGATCCAAGTGAGTTTAATGAAAGTTAAAAGAAGTTTCAGGTTTTACGCGCCACCCCTAGGATTGCTCCCCACCATGCAGCCTGGCAGAGACTGTTCGAGGTCACGCAAAGATCTCTCTCCTAAGTTTTCCTCCAAAATAAAGACCTGTCTCATGTTCTTTCTCAAGTTCTCTCCCCAGTTCCTGTCCCCAGTTTTTCCTTTCTCCCCCTCGCTCCTGCCTTTTCAAGGATTCCCGGGGGGAGGCATAGTGAATGACCCCAGGTCGATCCCATTGGCTGAATTGCAATCACATGGCCCAGGTGGGCTGATCCAGGTTTAACGCCCATCCGTACCCACCAGCGGGAAAACCTAGGCTTTTGTTCTATGCTTGGTTCTCCTGGGCATGCGTCAATGAACATCTCATTCCTGCCTATCTGCCTAACAAAACCTATTTTTCAACCCCAAGTCTTTCTTGCCAAAAAATAATGTCCCATAATAGGAATGGCATGAGCAGGGCTTCTGCGTTGGATCAGATCAAGAAGATAGCTTTCATGCCCTGTACTAAGATCACAAAAGAATGTAATCCAGTTCCTTGTAGACAGTCTCATGTACACAAAAGGTTTTCTAAGAGTCTCCAGAAGGCTGTGCTACAGCCTAAACAGGCTGAATTGCAGCCTAAAACAGAGAAGGACCCATTTCAAAGAGATGTGGGGACATGGCTTTCATAAAATTGAATGCATCATGTAATCCAGTGCAAGGGAAACCCAGTAACTTTGGGAAGGAACTGCATTGGCTTGGACTAAACAGCCAGAGATAGTGCTACATAAAAAGAAAGAAGATGATTGATAAAGCAACCCAGACATTATTGTGGAAAAGGAAAAGGGACTTAGAAGACAATCAAAAGCTACAAGGAACCTCTCTTAGGGAGAAGTCTTGTGGTTTCAACTTGTGTGCTCTGGGGGATATTTGGCAGTCACGTATTAAATTGTGCATTCAATTTAATCCCTTTAAGGGATTTTGTCACTGGGCCTACAGCCCAACTATCCTGACAAAAAAATCTATCTTGAAAATCACCCTGCTGTGAGGAAGCTAAAGGCAAGCACAAGATACGATCACATGGAGGGAAATTGGGGAGCCAATGCAACAGCAAGAACCCAGGCCCTAGACCTATGAACCAAAGCAAACCCATCTTGCCGGGTCTCGCTGCTTGAGCTGGTTTGGCCAATGCCACGTGGAGTGGAGATGTGCTGCCCCAGCCAAACCTTCCTCAAATTACAAAATTATGAGCAAATAATACACCGAGTGGGATTGAAAGTCACTAAGCAGCAATAGGTAAGTAAAACATATGGGCCTACCATTACCTATCTGTAAAGAGTCTTTGGCAATGGTTTATGGAAGACGCAGGGCCTGATTACCTCCCATAACACGTATTCTTTATCATAGCCACGGACACTCATGGAAACATTAAAGTTGTGCTTGAGAGAGGAAAAGGTGAGTTAAGAACTGAGAAAGATGGTCATGTGGCCTGGATATTGCTCAAACACTCCATTCTCCTTGGTCTCTTGGAAGAAGGAGAGGGATGAGAACCCAAAGCTGTAAACATTGTGTGGATTAGAAATGTGTTAAGTTTGGCGTGAGGGCTGAAGGCCCAGGTTGGTAAAATTATTTCTGTGGGATTATCTAGAACCAGGGCTGCTCTGAGGCCCACACTGGAGAGAATGCCATTGTCATTACCCTTGTATGCTTTATTTTGGCTGAGTCCCTCCACCACCATGTGTCAGGGCTTACTCGGTGCCCCTTCTCAGCCCTGATACACGGTGTTGCCAAAAGGACTCAGAGATGTTAAGCAATCTGTTCAAGGTCATGAGGCTTAAGGTCAGGTACAGAGCCAGACACTGAAATGCAAGAAGACTGACTCCTGTGCCCAGATCTGGGACAAATCTCTCTGACAGAGCTGGGTAGATGCCCCTAAACATCCGTCTTGTGTGTGTGTATTTGTGTGTGTGTGTGTGTGTGTGTGTATGTGTGTATCCACATATATATGTTTGGTTTATTTGTCATCAACATAATTAGAGTATTTCTATCCAATTAAAAAATGAATTAAGCCAAGGTTGGTGGTTTACAATTTGCACAAGTGCCTTTGTGAACTATCATGGTTTACTTTCTTTCATTGGGAGGCAGCTCCAAGCTTCAGACCTCTTCACTCCCCAGGTGAGGTGCTACATTCAGACCAGAGTCAGAGGAAAGGATTGACAAGAAAGAGTCAGTTCACTGAATGAGGTTCCTTTTAAAAGGAAGCCAAAATGGCCCTTAAACTCATGGCCATCAAGTCAATACTAGCTCATAGTGAGGGATCCTGTTGAACAGGATCCTATGGTACAGGGTAGCTCTGTCCCTGTGACTCTCCAAGAATAACTCCATGGAAGCAGAAAGCACCAGGTTTCTGCCACAGGGCTGATGGTGGTATCAAATTACTGGCCTATGGGATGTCAGCTCAACTTGTAACCACTATGCCACAAGGGCACTTAGTCAATCTAACAGGTCTGGCAAAATGTAGAGCCAGACATTATATATTGAAAATGGCTCACCACCACCACGAAAGGCTGGCTTTCTGGTAGGGTCAGGGTCAGGGTCAGGGTCAGGGTCAGGGTCAGGGTCAGGGTCAGGGTCAGGGTCAGGGTCAGGGTCAGGGTCAGGGTCAGGGTTAGGGTTAGGTAAAATTGATGTGTGACTTGATAGGGCCACTAGTAAGCCAACATATATAAAAGACTAACTCCCTCCCCCAACAGAATGGGTTCTTTTCTCCAAGATTTCACGAAACATGGCATGACCAGGAAAGAAAACCGGTCCAAATTCCTAATGCCACCAAAGCGGAGGCCGTCCCTCTCCTCCCCTCCCCATCCCTGTCCTCTTTATCCCACTTTGCAGGACGACTCCGGAGCGGGAGAGCTGGCTTAAGACCCATTGTGACCGCTGCCTGCCTATCAGTTCACGGGGGCAAAAGGAAGAGAAATACCACTTCTTTTAAAGTCACCCCCAAACACGTGCACTAGGGCTGGCATGTCCTCTCCACCCCCCAAGAAGGATCACTGGTCAGCAGCATTCTCTGCTTAAGGCAAGCAGCCCAAACACCTGGGGAAACCCCAAGAGTCCCTCTTTGGGTCTATGTCCCATTTTTTCCCCAGGATTGCATAATTGGAATAAACAAAACCCCCTGTCTGAGAAACCACAAGGTCTGATTTCTTTGCTAGACTAGCTTTTCCACATGCATCAGCCCACCTCAGACAAGTGCCAGCCACTTCTGCAGGTGCTGTTCACAGCAGAGGATCGGGAGCCCTTCCAGAGAGAGGCCCAGAAAGCAGTCAATAGAACTGATGGTCAGCCAGCGGGCACTCCCCAGTGGAGAGAAACTCTTTTTACCACTCCACGAATAATGTGGGACCCAAACTCCCAGTAAGGCCTCGAGGGCTTAGCCAGGTATCACCAGTCTCTCTTGCAGGGCCTCCGCGGGACAACTAGGAAACCTATGCATTTATCTAAGGTCAGTGAGAATTTTCAGGCGCCTACAAGCGAATGTCTGTCTGCCTGCCTGCCTGCCTTTTTAGAGTGGCTGATGGAAGCCTGCGTTCTTTGTACCCCCAAGGACCCAGAGGCCCCCGAGAACAAGAGGGAAATAAGTATTGCCTTTATTACTCAGCCCGCCTCAGACATGAAAAAGAAATGGGAAGCATTTGAAGGGAACAATTTTCGTGATTTGGTAGAAGTGTCTTATTGGGTGTATCACAACACAGATGACCCTACCATGACAGAGACAAAGAAATAGCTAAAATACTAGGAATTGCCATGAGACACAACAGAGACTCAGAAAAAGAGATCATGGCCCACTCAGAGAGACTGACCTGTGGCACCGCCAAGCTCTGAGGAAGGAAGGATCCAGGTGCCTACTACAGAAGAGACAGACATTGGGAAAAAAACATTGCATTGAAAACTCCAGGAGAGACGGACAAACCTCCACTAGAGAGGACGGGCCTCATCCTCGCCTAGAAAAACCCAAGTGAGAGACAATAACGCTTGAGGAAGCTGAAGGAATGTCTCAGGGCTCTGTTTCACTGGCCCCCATGATCCCGTGCTAACTGTCCAAGTTGGGGGCCAGCCAGGAAATGTCTTGGAGGACACAGGGGCCATCTTCTCAGGTTCAAAAAAGAGAACGGACACATTGTCAAAGGAAAGATTGGAATTACTGTCAGCCTATGATTGCTTCCAAAGTACTCACACCAGAAGGTTTGCATGGAGATTGGGGGGCTTCCCAAGCCATCAAGGTAAAAAATGTCTCTCTGCCCTATGTCCCAGTTAGCCACATGGTTTTCATGGCACTGGCTCCCGGCTCGGCTGTTGAGCCAGTGAAACTCTTTTAGCAGGAGTTGAAGTGGCCATCAGCGGAAGGACAAAGCCTCCACAGTGGGCTTCCCGTTTCAATACAAAGCCACCTATATCACCTCTTGGACATTATCATTGTCCTGGACTCTGAATCACCACCCCAGATCTAGAATGCGCCTGACATGTCCACATGGTTTGAATCAGGTTCGGGTTAACCCCTCTCGATCACTTAGTGACATGGGACACTAGACCCTGGAATACCTTTACTTTCCAGATGAGAAAACTCACTCAAAAAGACACAGGTACTGACCAACAGGAACAAAACTGGTTAACAACAAAGCCACATTCCCAACCAGAGCTCAGAGCCCCATATGCCTGTGCCCAGATGAGCAGTCACCCTCTCCTGGACCCTCGAAAGATCTGAGCAGATCCTCCCCCCCATGTCCCCCTCCCACCCCAAATATGTTTTTTCATAGGATGGCACTGAATCTGCAGCTCTGGGAGAGGGACATATCTGATGGAGAATACGGAGCACACGAAGGTGGAGGAGGGGAGAGTGGAGCACATCCTGGCCCACCAGGCCTTGAGGATGATGTTCCCACTCAGAGAAGACAGTCCACACAGAAGACCACATGGCCAGCCCAAGATGAGACACGACGTCCCTCAAAGACCCATAGCCCTAGAAGGGACAACACTGGAGACACAGTGCGGGAACGGATCCCGCCACACCGAAGCATAGCACTAAGGGGGTGCAGCAGAAGAACAAGGAAGTGGAGCAACAAGGTCCCCAGGGAATGCCAAAGGAGGACTTTGGGGGCAGGACTTGGTGCCTGCACAGACTGGACTGGAAAACACTGCTAAGGGCCAACACACATACGTGAACTAACCACGAGCTTTCCTTTCTTGAGGAGTTGTGTTTTCTTTGATGGTCATTGGATTTTGGCTGTTCTCTTTCTTTTGGTGCTTGCTTTTGCTCTGTCTTGTGTTTGTGCATGTTATTACCTCTACTGTATGTCTAAAAAGAGATGCTGGATGCACAATCTGCAGGAGAGAAAAAGGGGACCAATGCTTCGCGGGAGGGCCACGGAAAAGAGGGAGTTGTGGGGAAAGGGAGTGATGTCAAGAAACCCAGAGACAAGGGAACAACAAGTGGATGCAAATCCGTGGTGAGGGCGATATAGGAATCCTGGTAGGGCGTGATCAAGGGTGAAGGAACCAAGAGGATTTACTGAAACCCAAATGAAGACTGAGCATGGCAGTGGGCACAAGAGGGAAATGAAAGGGAATAGCAGAGCGACCTAGGAAGCACGGGCCAGTTATAGAGGTCTAAAGAAAGGCACGCACAGATGTAAATATATTTATCTGTGAGCATGGGGAAATACACCTATGTCCATATCTTTATAGGTGTCCTATTAAGGTAGCAGATGGCTTTTGGGCCTCCACTCAAGGACTCTCTCATTGCAAGAATACCTTGTTCTATTACATTGACATTCTATGATGCTCACCTTCCCGACACGTTCCCTGAAGTCTAAGCGGTTGCATAAGCAAATGTGGTCAAGAAAGCTGATGGTGCCCTGCTATCAAAAGATATGGCGTCTGAGGTCTTAAAGGCCTGAAGGGTAAGCAAGCGGCCATGTAGCTCAGAAACAACAGAGCCCACATGGAATAAGCATACCAGCCTGTGCGATCACGAGGTATCAAAGGGATCAGGCATCATCAGCACAAAAAAATCTCATTACGAATGAGCAGGGAATGCTGGGTAGAGAGCCAAAGCCCATTTGCAGTACACTGGACATTCCCTTAAGTAAGGTCTTGGGGAAGAGACAAGCCTACACAGGGTACTAGACAGCAACGGTGAAACACAACTTTCCTCTAGCTCCTCAATGCTTCCTCTCCCCTCACTATCAAGATCCCAATTATAACTTTCAAATCTGACTAGACCAGAGAATGTACACTTGGACAGATAGGAACTAGAAACACAGGGAATTCAAGGTGGATGAGCCCTTTAGGACCAGTGTTATGAATGGGGATGCTGGGAGGGTGGAGGGAGGGTAGGCTGGCACCAGGGAACCGATGACGAGGATCTACATAAAATCTCAAAAGAAAAGGGGGTGTAGGGGGACATCAGACAGTGCAAGATATGACAAAATAATAATTAGTAAATGATGAAGGATTTATGAGGAGGGGTAGTGAGAATGGGGGCAGGGGGAATGAGGAGCTGAGGCCAGGGGCTTGGGTGGAGAGAAGATATTTTGAGAATAATGAGGGCAATGAATGGACAATTGTGCCTTATATCAGTGATGTTTGCACGTATTGTGGTTATTGTTGTATGAGCCCCTATAAAAGGAGAGAAAAAAAAAAGACCCTGGCAGAGGGCTGATGCTAGGAATATCTCAGGCTGGATTAGACCAGCAAAAGCAGGTGCTGCAGTCGCCTCACCCTGTGTCTATTCCTATGTGAGGCATGAAGCTTAGGGTCCACAGCCCCGGCAGCTGGACAGTGAGAGAGGCAGGGCTCTGAGGTCATTCCACAGGGGGAATGGCCCTCCGGTTCCTGCAGGGTCCACCCTCCTGGGTAGTCCTGCTGTCTGGGGCACCTCTTTCACGGAGCCCACACCAGGGGAGCTCTTCAACTCATGGGGGATTGGCAGGAAGCCTCTGCTCATGCACACACACCACCACCTAGCTGGAGGACCTCGGTGAACAAAGCCTGAGGCAGACAACAAGCCCACTAACTGATCCTGTGAGAGATATAATCAGGATCCAGAAACCGGCAACTGGGAGCAAGGGGCAGCATACCTGGGTCCCAGCCCCTCCCACTGCCCTCTGCAAGGGGTGACATTCCAAAGCACAGTGTTTTCCAAAAGCACTGTCAGGACTTTGGAATGGGCAGCTCATTTGTGGACATGGATACTATGTGATCCAGACATACTACCTCCTCTGATCCTGTCAGCCGAGACTAAAACCCCTTCCAAGCAGAAAGCCATGCATCTGAGCAGTATCCACCAGCCACTCACTTCCACTCCTGCTGCCTCCAAAGAGCTTTCCTGGGTTGGTCAGATCTCTCTGGGGACAGATATCCCTCGGTCCTTGGTTCTGCGTGAGAAAGAATTCACGCCAAAGCCTGGTTTGTGATCCAAGTGAGGTTTAGGAGAGTTAGGGAGGTGTGGTGGGCAACCCTGGTCGATCCTAGTGGCTGAATTGAATATACTTGGCCTAGGTGGGTCGATGCAGGTGCAGCGCCCACCCAGGTGGACCTGCCCTTCCTGGCCGGAAACCTGGACCTCTGAGCACGCACAGTGTGCCACTCCTTCCTGGGCCGCTCACTGGGCCCTCTGAGCATGTGTAATGGACACCCCAGTCCCTATGCTAGCTACCTAACATTTCCACCCTGAAGAGATGTGGACCCAAATCTTTGGGGTACTGGGCGACGACATCTCTAGCTACTTCCTGCTGGCAGAAGGGGCGATGTGGGGCTTTGGGTCCACACCCTTCCTGCTCTGCTGGGAGGGGTTGTCCACTCAGCGCTAGGATGGATAAGGTTGAAGTGGTCCAGGAGATGGTGGTCCTGGAGCTGGCACACTTGGATTAGGGGCTTTGGTAACTTGAGAACTTCTGGAAAAACCAACAAACGCACAAAAGGGTGAACAGTTTAACTGAGACAAGGCTAGGATTGTGAGGTGGGAGTGCCCTTGAAAGTAGGTGAGTATCACAGGAAGTAAGTAAAAATCTTAGGATTATCAGGCGTGTGTGTTTGTTCATTCTAAGTACCGGCACGGGGGTAAAAGCATTCACAATTTCCCCTAGGGGGGTCCAGGGTTTGGGCACTACTGGGTGCAGTGGGATCACCGCTTCACTTATGATCCTAAGGCATTGGCCCCTCTGATAAGAACCATCCTTCTTTTTAACCCTATAACGCCTCACTTTTAAATTTTGGGGCAAAAAAATTTCGTTTTGATTCATTACTTTCATAGTTATCAATATATATACATTTATATTCATTTCATCAAATGTTAGGGAAAGGTCATGCTCGGCGTTATAGGGTTAAATTGTAATATTGGGATGCTACAGGCGGAGTCAACAGGGATCAAAAGTAGAGTAACTGCCTGTGTCATTTTTAATTTTCTCGGGTCCTATTTGAGTAAAAGGCTTGTAAGTTACCCGTGGACCAAATGCCCCTGGTGCCTCTACTAGGGGTAGAATGTTCAGGGAGGGTTCAGGGCTGGGACAATAGTGACCTGAAGTCCAGGATCCCTTAGGGCAGGGGTCCTCAAATTGTTTACACAGGGGGCCAGTTCATTGTCTCTCCGACCGTTGGAGGGCCAGACTATGGTTTTCAAAAAACCTATGGACAAATTCCTATGCACACTGCACGAGTCGGCTGCTAAGCAGGACAGGCAGTGGCAGCAAAAACACCCCGAGGGTGGGATAAATGGCATCGCGCCACATGTGCCCCATGGACCACAGTTTGAGGACGCCTGCCTTAGGGGTTCCTGGGTGCACTGGGGATGAAGGTCTCCTACTGCTCCTCGAGAGGAGAAATGCTCTAAGTTCTGGCATCTCCGCCCACTTTCCCGGCACTCTACTGAACTGTTCCCGGTGAATCACGGTTGGAAGGGAAAGCGTACCATTCTCTGCCCATCATTCTTCTTTCTCAAAACGATACTGTGGCCAAATAGAGTTGCAAAGTGAATCTATCAGCTTTTGTTTGCCCAGCCTCTCTGTATCAACTCTATCCCAATTGGACACGATTCATGCAAGGGGGCAATTCCTGAGCATCAAGCTGCTAAGTCCCATCTAGAAAGTGCAAAACAAGGAGGCGATTGACAGCTTGCTGTCTCTAGGTCAATAACCCCCACTTTGAGAACGCACCCCTGGGTTGCCCTGAATCTCATGCCTCAGCCCGAGGGAAGGGGTCAAGGACTAATCGCTGAGGGCGACCTTTAGGTCCAACCATTTTTCTGGACAACAGGCTAGGAGGACCATTTCTTGGGATGGCCCCAAGGCCCTCCAAGACGCCTGCTGGCGGGGCTGACGCTCAAATCTCTGAAGGGAAGGGACACGTGGCAGCTGAGGGAATCTTAAGGGAAATTGGAATTTCTGGCTGGAACATCATGGCAGAGGAGCTGTGTATTAAGTAAGAGCTGTCCCCAAAAGTGCCTGAAGCAGCATCGCTGAAAGCCTAAAGGTAACAGTGACTTCGCCTAGGCTTCCGAACGCCATTGGCCTAAGCCTGGGCCACGGAAAACCAGCCTGTAAGAAGGAACAAACCAAATCTGGAAGAACACTAGCCCTATAACGCCTCAAGTTTTAAATTTAGGAAATATGTTTTTTTTTGTTTTTATTCTTTATTTTCATAGTTATCAATATATATGGCATTCAAAATATATTTTAAAAGCATAAAATTTTCAGTGTTTTTGAAATGTGACCAAATTGTCACATCTATAATTTGGGTACCAGATACGTTTTCATTAAGAATTATGACAATTTTGTGCTTGGCGTTATAGGGCTAGAGCAGCTTGTTGGAAAAACCAGGAGAAAGGCAAAGGGAATGGAGGGGAAAAGGGAAACTTTTGGCTCCCGGGACCAGGCAGGGCTAACTCCCAGGCCTCTTCACCCAGCTCCCTAGGCAGCGCCCTTCCACATGTTTGGACTGGTGGGTGCCATCTTGGCCATGGTCACAGACCCTGTCACCTCTCGGCTACAATGGCGACTGTGTAGGATCTCTGGGAAAAGCTGAAACAGCTTTGACAAGAGTGAAGTCATTAGGGGCTGACAGAAGCCACCATGAAAAGAAAATAAAGTAGCTAGGACGTGTAAATGAACTAGCTGATATTGGGGAGGTAGGCTGTGCAGACGTCGCCCAAGGGAATGTCATGAAGGAAATGGGTGTTCAGAAGGCTTGCGAGAACGACCAGAGCAGTTTTGGTTCAACTAAGAATGGCTAACCCTAATACCCTGCTTCTCACTCGCCTAGTCCTGAGGAAGTATCCATGTACCTACTATACAAAACAGTGACATTGGAAAAAATCAGTGCCTTGAAAAGCCCAGGAGAGGCGGACAAGCCACCACTAGAGGGAACGGGCCTAGTCCTCGCCTAGAAAAATCGAAGCTACAGACAATAATGCTCGAAGCTGAATAAAGGTGTCCAGGCTCTGTTTCACTTGACCCCAAAGAGCCCATGCTCACTCTCCATGTAGGGAGCCAGCCAGTAAATTTCTAGGTGGACAAAGGGGTCACCTTCTTGGTTTCAGAAAAGACTACAGGTGCCTTGTCAAAAGGAAAGGTTTTCATTACAGGGGCCCCAGGGCAGACCCAAGCACACCCATGGACAATGGCCAGAATAACAGATTTAGCACAAGAGACAGTTACACGCTCCTTCCTGGTAATGTCTGAATGCCCCTTTCCCCTTATTGATCGTGATTTATTATGAAAAATAGCAGCCATAATTACTTTCTCATCTGCTACAACCACCTTAACCCTTGAACTTGAAAAGCCAAAAGTTTTGCTCACCGCTCCAATGTCAGAGTGATATGTGTTTTATCAAGGAGCAGAAGAGACCTCCTCAAAGGTACTTCTTGATAAATCGCTAAAAGATATTCCTTTTGTTTGGGCAGAGAACAAACTGCCAGACCTTTCTGAACTTCAGGTGCCTGGGGTCGTACAACTTCTGAGCTCAGCTACACTGGTGTGTCAAGCTAAGCCTACTCCCTGGATAGCAAAAGTGGGTATTTCTGTTCCCATTTGCAGACTAAAGAGGACAGGCATTTGGGTCCTCTGCAAGTCCACATGGAATGCTCCCCTGCTGCCCATGCAGAAGCCGGGAACTGAGGACTTCCAACCGGTACAGGATCTCAGAGAGGCAAATGAGAGGATAGAAACTGGCCACCCCACGTGCCAAACTCCGAGACCCTCCTGAGTACTATCCCGTCAAACTAAATTTGTTATACTGTTTTGGACTTAAAGGATGCTTTGTTCTCCATACCCGTGTCCCCTGCACATCAACCCAGTGAAGACTTACAGGGACACAAGGAGGAACACCCCCAAACCACCTTGCTCCAGCATGCAGATGACCTCCTCCTGGTCTCTGAAACCCTGGAGGAATTCCAACGGGCTACCAAGGACCTGATATTAGTCCTTGGCCCATTGGGGTACAGGGTATCTGCAAGAAAGGCTCAACTGTGTGTCCATAAAGCTGTATACCTAGGCTACCAACTGGAGGAGGGAAAACGGACCTTGTCCCCCAGCCGCACTGAGGCGGTCCTCCAAATCCCAGTCCCAGAGACTAAGAGGCAGTTGCAAGAGTTTCTAGGAGCTGTGGGGTACTGTCCATTGTGGAATTTGGGATTTGCAAAAACAACAAAACCCCTATATGCAAGTACTGGGGAAAGGAAAAAGAACTTAAATGGACTGAAGTAGAACAACAAGCGTTTGAATCCTTTAAAAAGTCGCTCATATGGGCAACCTCTCTTGCCCTACTAGACATAGTAAAGCCCTTCCAATTGTCTATGTGAGGCCAGAGGCACAGCAAAAGAAGTGCTAACTGAGAACTTGCGGCCATGGAAGAGACCTGTGGCCTATCTTTCAAAGAAACTGGACTCTGTAGCTGCAGGATGGCTGAGCTGCATGCGAGCTGAGGCTGCCACGGCCATCCTAGTCATAGAAGCTAGGAAGCTTACACTGGGACAGGATATTGCTGTGGTAGGGGGACCTATGGTTGAACCACTCCTAACCAGACCCCCAGACCGGTGGATCTCGAATGCCAGGACTATACCACAAATCCCCAAGGTAGTGGCTGTGACCATGCCATCCCCAGTGTTACAGCCACAACCTACATACTCAGAAAATGATCTAAAGATAAGCCAAGAGCTGGCCTGCCAAAAAGACTGGGAGCATCCCGGGTGGCTGCTCCATCCTGATGGAAGAAGATTCATGCCAGAAGCTCTGGGAGAGATCTGATTCAAGGACTACATGAAGGTATGCATTTGGGATCCTCTCTAAACTGTCTCAGTTGCTTCTCAGGCACTTTTACATACCCAGGCTTGGACACAGGGTGGCAGATGTCACCC
This sequence comes from Tenrec ecaudatus, assembly GCF_050624435.1. Lineage (NCBI taxonomy): Eukaryota > Metazoa > Chordata > Mammalia > Afrosoricida > Tenrecidae > Tenrec > Tenrec ecaudatus. Next base: position 79,718,583 of record NC_134541.1, on the reverse strand, counting down.
ACCGTTGATTGCACTGTGCTCGGGTCAACAACCCCAGAAAGAAAAGGAGCAACCCCATCCACGAGCTCGAGGTAGTAGTCCTGGAGAATTCTGGGAGGTGGACTTTATGGATATCAAACTTAGAAAGTATGGCTACCGATATTTGCTGGTGTTCGTAGACACCTATTCTGGATGGGTGGAAGCCTTCCCAACCAAGAAGGAAACTGCTGCCACTGTGTGTAAATTATTAGTAACTAAAATTGTCCCTAGATTTGGCCTTCCCACCACCTTGGGGTCCAACAATGGCCCAACATTTATTGCTCAAATTACTAAAGTCTTAGCAATGCATCTAAATATTAACTGGAAGCTCTTCAGGGCAAGTAGAAAAAATAAACAGTACCCTAAAGGAATTGTTCGTTAAGTTGCATTTAGGACCTGGCGAGACCTGGGTTGATCCTTACTTTACCTTTTGCCCTACTTCAAGTCCGATGCACTCCCTATGTGAAAAGCATGACCCCATTTGAATTTATGTTTGGCAGACCTTCCCCAAATCCTCCCAAGATTGAAGGAAGTAGAAATAATGGAAGTCACTAATCGTTCCCTCATCGAGTGCCTGCAGGTTGTGCAACAAGTGAGAGACAAATCATCTGCTCTGACACCTTCATTTTGGGCCTAACCAAGCGAAAGGGAACAGGCAACCAACAACGTGCAACCAGGAAACTGGACATGGGTAAAGAAACACCAACCTGACACCTTAGAACCTAGGTGGACTGGCCCATACCAAGTGATACTTACAACAACAACTGCTGTTAAAATAGTGGGGAGGGGGCCGTGGATTCATCAGTCATAAGTAAAAAACAAAAAGCCCTCCCTGAGCATATCCTGAAAAGGTGGACACCCAGAAAGACGGAAAATCCCTCAAAAATAAGTCTTTACAGAACTTAATTGTTTTTCTCCGAGTATTGCTGACAGCACCCAGTGTTTCCCCCAAGCACAAACACATCTGTGGACTGCTATTCTAACCTCCAGCAGACTCAGGTTTACACAGGCACCTCAGGGCTCCTCATGGGGCACAGCCTACCTAGAAGCTGCTGGAGAGAAAGTCACTCAGTGGGCTCAGGGATTCTGCCTTGCGGATGATGTTCCCACTCAGAGAAGACAGTCCACACAGAAGACCACGTGGCCAGCCCAAGATGAGACACGACGTCCATCAAAGACCCATAGCCCTAGAAAGGAAAACACTGGAGACACAGTGCGGGAACGGATCCCGCCACACCGAGGCATAGCACTAAGGGGGTGCAGCAGAAGAACAAGGAAGTGGAGCAACAAGGTCCCCAGGGAATGCCAAAGGAGGACTTTGGGGGCAGGACTTGGTGCCTGCACAGACTGGACTGGAAAATACTGCTAAGGGCCAACAAACAGTCCGTGAACTAACTACGAGCTTTCCTTTCTTGAGGAGTTTTGTTTTCTTTGATGGTCATTGGATTTTGGCTGTTTTCTTTCTTTTGGTGCTTGCTTTTGCTCTGTCTTGTGTTTGTGCATGTTATTACCTCTACTGTATGTCTAAAAAGAGATGCTGGATGCACAATCTGCAGGAGAGAAAAAGGGGACCAACGCTTCGCGGGACGGCCACGGGAAAGAGGGAGTTGCGGGGAAAGGGAGTGATGTCAAGAAACCCAGAGACAAGGGAACAACAAGTGGATGCAAATCCGTGGTGAGGGCGATGTAGGAATCCTGGTAGGGCGTGATCAAGGGTGAAGGAACCAAGAGGATTTACTGAAGCCCAAATGAAGACTGAGCATGGCAGTGGGCACAAGAGGGAAATGAAAGGGAATAGCAGAGCGACCTAGGAAGCACGGGCCAGCTATAGAGGTCTAAAGAAAGGCACGCACAGATATAAATATATTTATCTGTGAGCATGGGGAAATACACCTATGTCCATATCTTTATAGGTGTCCTATTAAGGTAGCAGATGGCCTTTGGGCCTCCACTCAAGGACTCTCTCATTGCAAGAATACCTTGTTCTATTACATTGGCATTCTATGATGCTCACCTTCCCGACACGTTCCCTGAAGTCTAAGCGGTTGCATAAGCAAATGTGGTCAAGAAAGCTGATGGTGCCCTGCTATCAAAAGATATGGCGTCTGAGGTCTTAAAGGCCTGAAGGGTAAGCAAGCGGCCATGTAGCTCAGAAACAACAGAGCCCACATGGAATAAGCATACCAGCCTGTGCGATCACGAGGTATCAAAGGGATCAGGCATCATCAGCACAAAAAAATCTCATTACGAATGAGCAGGGAATGCTGGGTAGAGAGCCAAAGCCCATTTGCAGTACACTGGACATTCCCTTAAGTAAGGTCTTGGGGAAGAGACAAGCCTACACAGGGTACTAGACAGCAACGGTGAAACACAACTTTCCTCTAGCTCCTCAATGCTTCCTCTCCCCTCACTATCAAGATCCCAATTATAACTTTCAAATCTGACTAGACCAGAGAATGTACACTTGGACAGATAGGAACTGGAAACACAGGGAATTCAAGGTGGATGAGCCCTTTAGGACCAGTGTTATGAATGGGGATGCTGGGAGGGTGGAGGGAGGGTAGGCTGGCACCAGGGAACCGATGACAAGGATCTACATAAAATCTCAAAAGAAAAGGGGGTGCAGGGGGACATCAGACAGTGCAAGATATGACAAAATAATAATTAGTAAATGATGAAGGATTTATGAGGAGGGGTAGTGAGAATGGGGGTGGGGGAATGAGGAGCTGAGGCCAGGGGCTTGGGTGGAGAGAAGATATTTTGAGAATAATGAGGGCAATGAATGTACAAATGTGCCTTATATCAGTGATGTTTGCACGTATTGTGGTTATTGTTGTATGAGCCCCTATAAAAGGAGAGAAAAAAAAAAGACCCTGGCAGAGGGCTGATGCTAGGAATATCTCAGGCTGGATTAGACCAGCAAAAGCAGGTGCTACAGTCGCCTCACCCTGTGTCTAATCCTATGTGAGGCATGAAGCTTAGGGTCCACAGCCCCGGCAGCTGGACAGTGAGAGAGGCGGGGCTCTGAGGTCATTCCACAGGGGGAATGGCCCTCCGGTTCCTGCAGGGTCCACCCTCCTGGGTAGTCCTGCTGTCTGGGGCACCTCTTTCACGGAGCCCACACCAGGGGAGCTCTTCAACTCATGGGGGATTGGCAGGAAGCCTCTGCTCATGCACACACACCACCACCTAGCTGGAGGACCTCGGTGAACAAAGCCTGAGGCAGACAACAAGCCCACTAACTGATCCTGTGAGAGATATAATCAGGATCCAGAAACCGGCAACTGGGAGCAAGGGGCAGCATACCTGGGTCCCAGCCCCTCCCACTGCCCTCTGCAAGGGGTGACATTCCAAAGCACAGTGTTTTCCAAAAGCACTGTCAGGACTTTGGAATGGGCAGCTCATTTGTGGACATGGATACTATGTGATCCAGACATACTACCTCCTCTGATCCTGACAGCCGAGACTAAAACCCCTTCCAAGCAGAAAGCCATGCATCTGAGCAGTATCCACCAGCCACTCACTTCCACTCCTGCTGCCTCCAAAGAGCTTTCCTGGGTTGGTCAGATCTCTCTGGGGACAGATATCCCTCGGTCCTTGGTTCTGCGTGAGAAAGAATTCACGCCAAAGCCTGGTTTGTGATCCAAGTGAGGTTTAGGAGAGTTAGGGAGGTGTGGTGGGCAACCCTGGTCGATCCTAGTGGCTGAATTGAATATACTTGGCCTAGGTGGGTCGATGCAGGTGCAGCGCCCACCCAGGTGGACCTGCCCTTCCTGGCCGGAAACCTGGACCTCTGAGCACGCACAGTGTGCCACTCCTTCCTGGGCCGCTCACTGGGCCCTCTGAGCATGTGTAATGGACACCCCAGTCCCTATGCTAGCTACCTAACATTTCCACCCTGAAGAGATGTGGACCCAAATCTTTGGGGTACTGGGCGACGACATCTCTAGCTACTTCCTGCTGGCAGAAGGGGCGATGTGGGGCTTTGGGTCCACACCCTTCCTGCTCTGCTGGAGGGGTTGTCCACTCAGCGCTAGGATGGATAAGGTTGAAGTGGTCCAGGAGATGGTGGTCCTGGAGCTGGCACACTTGGATTAGGGGCTTTGGTAACTTGAGAACTTCTGGAAAAACCAACAAACGCACAAAAGGGTGAACAGTTTAACTGAGACAAGGCTAGGATTGTGAGGTGGGAGTGCCCTTGAAAGTAGGTGAGTATCACAGGAAGTAAGTAAAAATCTTAGGATTATCAGGCGTGTGTGTTTGTTCATTCTAAGTACCGGCACGGGGGTAAAAGCATTCACAATTTCCCCTAGGGGGGGTCCAGGGTTTGGGCACTACTGGGTGCAGTGGGATCACCGCTTCACTTATGATCCTAAGGCATTGGCCCCTCTGATAAGAACCATCCTTCTTTTTAACCCTATAACGCCTCACTTTTAAATTTTGGGGCAAAAAAAATTTCGTTTTGATTCATTACTTTCATAGTTATCAATATATATACATTTATATTCATTTCATCAAATGTTAGGGAAAGGTCATGCTCGGCGTTATAGGGTTAAATTGTAATATTGGGATGCTACAGGCGGAGTCAACAGGGATCAAAAGTAGAGTAACTGCCTGTGTCATTTTTAATTTTCTCGGGTCCTATTTGAGTAAAAGGCTTGTAAGTTACCCGTGGACCAAATGCCCCTGGTGCCTCTACTAGGGGTAGAATGTTCAGGGAGGGTTCAGGGCTGGGACAATAGTGACCTGAAGTCCAGGATCCCTTAGGGCAGGGGTCCTCAAATTGTTTACACAGGGGGCCAGTTCATTGTCTCTCCGACCGTTGGAGGGCCAGACTATGGTTTTCAAAAAACCTATGGACAAATTCCTATGCACACTGCACGAGTCGGCTGCTAAGCAGGACAGGCAGTGGCAGCAAAAACACCCCGAGGGTGGGATAAATGGCATCGCGCCACATGTGCCCCATGGACCACAGTTTGAGGACGCCTGCCTTAGGGGTTCCTGGGTGCACTGGGGATGAAGGTCTCCTACTGCTCCTCGAGAGGAGAAATGCTCTAAGTTCTGGCATCTCCGCCCACTTTCCCGGCACTCTACTGAACTGTTCCCGGTGAATCACGGTTGGAAGGGAAAGCGTACCATTCTCTGCCCATCATTCTTCTTTCTCAAAACGATACTGTGGCCAAATAGAGTTGCAAAGTGAATCTATCAGCTTTTGTTTGCCCAGCCTCTCTGTATCAACTCTATCCCAATTGGACACGATTCATGCAAGGGGGCAATTCCTGAGCATCAAGCTGCTAAGTCCCATCTAGAAAGTGCAAAACAAGGAGGCGATTGACAGCTTGCTGTCTCTAGGTCAATAACCCCCACTTTGAGAACGCACCCCTGGGTTGCCCTGAATCTCATGCCTCAGCCCGAGGGAAGGGGTCAAGGACTAATCGCTGAGGGCGACCTTTAGGTCCAACCATTTTTCTGGACAACAGGCTAGGAGGACCATTTCTTGGGATGGCCCCAAGGCCCTCCAAGACGCCTGCTGGCGGGGCTGACGCTCAAATCTCTGAAGGGAAGGGACACGTGGCAGCTGAGGGAATCTTAAGGGAAATTGGAATTTCTGGCTGGAACATCATGGCAGAGGAGCTGTGTATTAAGTAAGAGCTGTCCCCAAAAGTGCCTGAAGCAGCATCGCTGAAAGCCTAAAGGTAACAGTGACTTCGCCTAGGCTTCCGAACGCCATTGGCCTAAGCCTGGGCCACGGAAAACCAGCCTGTAAGAAGGAACAAACCAAATCTGGAAGAACACTAGCCCTATAACGCCTCAAGTTTTAAATTTAGGAAATATGTTTTTTTTTGTTTTTATTCTTTATTTTCATAGTTATCAATATATATGGCATTCAAAATATATTTTAAAAGCATAAAATTTTCAGTGTTTTTGAAATGTGACCAAATTGTCACATCTATAATTTGGGTACCAGATACGTTTTCATTAAGAATTATGACAATTTTGTGCTTGGCGTTATAGGGCTAGAGCAGCTTGTTGGAAAAACCAGGAGAAAGGCAAAGGGAATGGAGGGGAAAAGGGAAACTTTTGGCTCCCGGGACCAGGCAGGGCTAACTCCCAGGCCTCTTCACCCAGCTCCCTAGGCAGCGCCCTTCCACATGTTTGGACTGGTGGGTGCCATCTTGGCCATGGTCACAGACCCTGTCACCTCTCGGCTACAATGGCGACTGTGTAGGATCTCTGGGAAAAGCTGAAACAGCTTTGACAAGAGTGAAGTCATTAGGGGCTGACAGAAGCCACCATGAAAAGAAAATAAAGTAGCTAGGAAGTGTAAATGAACTAGCTGATATTGGGGAGGTAGGCTGTGCAGACGTCGCCCAAGGGAATGTCATGAAGGAAATGGGTGTTCAGAAGGCTTGCGAGAACGACCAGAGCAGTTTTGGTTCAACTAAGAATGGCTAACCCTAATACCCTGCTTCTCACTCGCCTAGTCCTGAGGAAGTATCCATGTACCTACTATACAAAACAGTGACATTGGAAAAAATCAGTGCCTTGAAAAGCCCAGGAGAGGCGGACAAGCCACCACTAGAGGGAACGGGCCTAGTCCTCGCCTAGAAAAATCGAAGCTACAGACAATAATGCTCGAAGCTGAATAAAGGTGTCCAGGCTCTGTTTCACTTGACCCCAAAGAGCCCATGCTCACTCTCCATGTAGGGAGCCAGCCAGTAAATTTCTAGGTGGACAAAGGGGTCACCTTCTTGGTTTCAGAAAAGACTACAGGTGCCTTGTCAAAAGGAAAGGTTTTCATTACAGGGGCCCCAGGGCAGACCCAAGCACACCCATGGACAATGGCCAGAATAACAGATTTAGCACAAGAGACAGTTACACGCTCCTTCCTGGTAATGTCTGAATGCCCCTTTCCCCTTATTGATCGTGATTTATTATGAAAAATAGCAGCCATAATTACTTTCTCATCTGCTACAACCACCTTAACCCTTGAACTTGAAAAGCCAAAAGTTTTGCTCACCGCTCCAATGTCAGAGTGATATGTGTTTTATCAAGGAGCAGAAGAGACCTCCTCAAAGGTACTTCTTGATAAATCGCTAAAAGATATTCCTTTTGTTTGGGCAGAGAACAAACTGCCAGACCTTTCTGAACTTCAGGTGCCTGGGGTCGTACAACTTCTGAGCTCAGCTACACTGGTGTGTCAAGCTAAGCCTACTCCCTGGATAGCAAAAGTGGGTATTTCTGTTCCCATTTGCAGACTAAAGAGGACAGGCATTTGGGTCCTCTGCAAGTCCACATGGAATGCTCCCCTGCTGCCCATGCAGAAGCCGGGAACTGAGGACTTCCAACCGGTACAGGATCTCAGAGAGGCAAATGAGAGGATAGAAACTGGCCACCCCACGTGCCAAACTCCGAGACCCTCCTGAGTACTATCCCGTCAAACTAAATTTGTTATACTGTTTTGGACTTAAAGGATGCTTTGTTCTCCATACCCGTGTCCCCTGCACATCAACCCAGTGAAGACTTACAGGGACACAAGGAGGAACACCCCCAAACCACCTTGCTCCAGCATGCAGATGACCTCCTCCTGGTCTCTGAAACCCTGGAGGAATTCCAACGGGCTACCAAGGACCTGATATTAGTCCTTGGCCCATTGGGGTACAGGGTATCTGCAAGAAAGGCTCAACTGTGTGTCCATAAAGCTGTATACCTAGGCTACCAACTGGAGGAGGGAAAACGGACCTTGTCCCCCAGCCGCACTGAGGCGGTCCTCCAAATCCCAGTCCCAGAGACTAAGAGGCAGTTGCAAGAGTTTCTAGGAGCTGTGGGGTACTGTCCATTGTGGAATTTGGGATTTGCAAAAACAACAAAACCCCTATATGCAAGTACTGGGGAAAGGAAAAAGAACTTAAATGGACTGAAGTAGAACAACAAGCGTTTGAATCCTTTAAAAAGTCGCTCATATGGGCAACCTCTCTTGCCCTACTAGACATAGTAAAGCCCTTCCAATTGTCTATGTGAGGCCAGAGGCACAGCAAAAGAAGTGCTAACTGAGAACTTGCGGCCATGGAAGAGACCTGTGGCCTATCTTTCAAAGAAACTGGACTCTGTAGCTGCAGGATGGCTGAGCTGCATGCGAGCTGAGGCTGCCACGGCCATCCTAGTCATAGAAGCTAGGAAGCTTACACTGGGACAGGATATTGCTGTGGTAGGGGGACCTATGGTTGAACCACTCCTAACCAGACCCCCAGACCGGTGGATCTCGAATGCCAGGACTATACCACAAATCCCCAAGGTAGTGGCTGTGACCATGCCATCCCCAGTGTTACAGCCACAACCTACATACTCAGAAAATGATCTAAAGATAAGCCAAGAGCTGGCCTGCCAAAAAGACTGGGAGCATCCCGGGTGGCTGCTCCATCCTGATGGAAGAAGATTCATGCCAGAAGCTCTGGGAGAGATCTGATTCAAGGACTACATGAAGGTATGCATTTGGGATCCTCTCTAAACTGTCTCAGTTGCTTCTCAGGCACTTTTACATACCCAGGCTTGGACACAGGGTGGCAGATGTCACCCACCGTTGATTGCACTGTGCTCGGGTCAACAACCCCAGAAAGAAAAGGAGCAACCCCATCCACGAGCTCGAGGTAGTAGTCCTGGAGAATTCTGGGAGGTGGACTTTATGGATATCAAACTTAGAAAGTATGGCTACCGATATTTGCTGGTGTTCGTAGACACCTATTCTGGATGGGTGGAAGCCTTCCCAACCAAGAAGGAAACTGCTGCCACTGTGTGTAAATTATTAGTAACTAAAATTGTCCCTAGATTTGGCCTTCCCACCACCTTGGGGTTCAACAATGGCCCAACATTTATTGCTCAAATTACTAAAGTCTTAGCAATGCTTCTAAATATTAACTGGAAGCTCTTCAGGGCAAGTAGAAAAAAATAAACAGAACCCTAAAGGAATTGTTCGTTAAGTTGCATTTAGGACCTGGCGAGACCTGGGTTGATCCTTACTTTACCTTTTGCCCAACTTCAAGTCCGATGCACTCCCTATGTGAAAAGCATGACCCCATTTGAATTTATGTTTGGCAGACCTTCCCCAAATCCTCCCAAGATTGAAGGAAGTAGAAATAATGGAAGTCACTAATCGTTCCCTCATCGAGTGCCTGCAGGCTGTGCAACAAGTGAGAGACAAATCATCTGCTCTGACACCTTCATTTTGGGCCTAACCAAGCGAAAGGGAACAGGCAGCCAACAACGTGCAACCAGGAAACTGGACATGGGTAAAGAAACACCAACCTGACACCTTAGAACCTAGGTGGACTGGCCCATACCAAGTGATACTTACAACACCAACTGCTGTTAAAATAGTGGGGAGGGGGCCGTGGATTCATCAGTCATAAGTAAAAAAAAAAAAAAAAGCCCTCCCGGAGCATATCCTGAAAAGATGGACACCCAGAAAGACGGAAAATCCCTCAAAATTAAGGCTTTACAGAACTTAATTGTTTTTCTCCGAGTATTGCTGACAGCACCCAGTGTTTCCCCCAAGCACAAACACATCTGTGGACTGCTATTCTAACCTCCAGCAGTGAATATGTAACCTCTTATACTGGGTATGACCCCCTGTTTTCATTTTGATTTGTTTGATTTGCTAGGAAAGAATTGGCATGCTGGATCCTTTAAAGGTAAAGGGCACAATGGGACCTATACTGGAATCCCGTCCTATGGGTGCGGAATACCCTCTATAGAAAGAAGGCTCCACACAAACCATGTCTATATATGCCCGGCTCATGGACTCCCTAACTGCCAAGGGGAGGGACATTATCATTGTGCAGCTTGGGGTTGTGAAACTATCATTTTCAGGGTGGAAACTTGTTAAAGATGACCCTATTATTTTTACAAGAATGAGACTCAAGTCGGAAGGGTTTGATCCCACTACGTGTATGGTTTCCAAATGTAACCCAATAAGAATTGGATTCAAGCGTTATTGGGTTCACTGGGAAAACATGGGGAATTCAACATTATGTAAATGATCGAGATCCCGGGACAACTTTTTCTATCCAGCAAAGTAAAATATGGCAACCTGCCATCCGTACAAAGGCCCAAACCTCGGGATAAATCCTGAAGAGCCACAGCTGGTGTCATTAAGATTCCTTTGCCGCACCATCCAGACTCTCCAGTAACTTTCCCGTTCACTGCCAGCCCAACTCACAGGGCCCTTCTCATTCAGGAGCCACCTCAAGGTTCTGTGTTTGATTCTCGGGATGCTGTATTCCAATTTATGAACTCAAATCCTCACCTCACAGCTGATTGTTGGCTTTGTCTGAACCCTGCTTCCCCTTACTATGTAGGCACAGGTACAAATAGCACTATTGGTACAGAGTGTAATACAATTAGACATGTTAGTAAAAAGGATTACACGAAGCAGCAGTCTATAGGTGATGTTAGTATGGACTCAAGTCTAAGCTCACTTTAAAAGATTTGCAAGGGCAAGGACTGTGTTTTTATTCATTTAAGTATCCCTTTAATATATCAAGATATCGAGATTTTTGCCTTCAAGCTGTTCCCATTGAACCAAATGGTGATCCTAATTTGTTATCTGCTCCAATGAGTACTTGCTTTACTTGTTCCACAGGACGAACACCCTGTCTCTTTTCCCCAGTATTAGTAGCGGACCCGGGTATTTGTGTGCTAGTGCATGTTAGTCCTCAAGTGTACCTGTGTTCTGGTGAAGGAGGTGTAGGGATAACTTTGGAATTTCCGGATGAGTTCAAAGAGCCCCAGTATTGGTCCCACTGGTAACAGGGCTTGGGATTATGGGATTAGCTGCAGTCGGGTCAGTTGCTTTAATACAAGGAAACTTAAACTCTCAGACTCTTAGTCAGCAAATTGCTTTAGATCTACAGGGATAAAAAAAACCTGTCTCCCATTTAGAAAGATCCCTAGACTCCCTTGTAGCAGTTGTGTTGCAAACCCGCCGAGGGCTTGACTTGCTCTTTTGGAAACAAGGAATGCTGTGCACAGCATTGGGAGAAACTAATTCTATGCAAAGCATTCGGAATCAATAAAGATAGATGAGCCCTGGTTAGGAAAGGATTAGAACAAAGAGTCAAGAAAGGAAATGGAGGAACCAATTGGTTTGAAAAGCTACTTAATTGGTCAGCCTGGCTAACTACCCTATGAACGGCCCTAGCCGGCCTCTAATCCTCTTCCTGCTAAGCCTCACATTTGGCCCAGTAATAACCAATAAGCTAGTGGCATTCCTTACACAGAAAGTACAAGCCACAAAACTCTTAGTGCTGAGCCCACCATACACTGGGCTGGCTACCGAAGATTCAATGATTTGAACTTGGCTAAGAACAGGAGAGAATATAGCAGCTCTGGGCAAAGCTTAAATAGCCTTGACAAGAGAAGTCATTTTGAGCTTTTCAGAAGCCATTATGAATGGTAAATAAACTAGCTATGAACTGCCAATGAACTAGCTGATACTGGGGAGTTAGGCTGTGCAGACGTCGCCCAAGGGAACGTACAGAAGGAAATGGATGTTCAGAAGGCTTGCGAGAAGGACCAGAGCAGTTTTGGTTCAACTAAAAATGGCTAACCACAATACCCCGCTTCTGAGCTCTGCCTGCTTGCACACCTGCACATTGCAAAAGTATAAAAACCTTTGGAAAATTAGACTGGGGGGCCGCTCAGTCTCCCCTCAAGAGAGCAGATGGTCTGGTCCCTGCGCAGGAAATGAAACTTGTTCTGTTGAACTTTCCGGCAGTCTGGGCGGTTTGCTGTCTGGGAATGGAGTGTAGCTACAACAGACACAGGTGGTGCCATTCTGCCTGAGAGTGGAGTCACGTGGCTGGGAAAATGGAGGCCGCAAGTTGCGGCCTAGCCAAAAGCCAGCCTGGAGCCGGCCACCCAGCCAGAGTCCTGCCGAAACCAACAGGGTGGACGCAGGCGCCCCCAGGCCTGCTGCTTGCCGGAGCCGCGGCACAACGCTGTGTCCCAGTCTTGGCACAACAGACTCCATTTTGAGTCCTGCACCTCCATCTTAGCTCTCAAGGCTGAACCCTAACCGACCACACCTCCCCTGCTCAACCCCAAATTCCTGGAACCAGCTCGTCCCAAAGCCAGAATGTTTTCTGAAGATATGGTCACTCCATCCTTCCTTGACATATAGATAAGATTAACGACCTTCTCCCTTCTGAAGCACCTGTGTGTGCAGAACCTCCCCAGCTATGATCCTCCCCAGCTGTGCCTGCCAACAGTGGGCATAAAAACGCCGCCAGGATTTTTTCCCCCGGCGCAGCTTCAATAGCTCAATATCCTGAGTTGCTGAACCCGCCCGCAAGCTTCTCAATAAAGCCTGCTTCTAAAACTTCGTTAATTGGGTCTTTCATTCTGTTTTCACATCCAAATAGACCTTGTGTTTTGGTGCCAAAAACCCGGGATAGGTGTGTGGCTCCCCACTTCTTTTGGGGTCCCCTAAGAGCCACCCATCTTCCCCAAATCTCCAGGACCTTTAGGCGCGGCGCTTGCCTACGTTCAAAATCAGTCTATGGCTGCCCTGATGAGTCTCTCCCTCTCACTCAGACCTTGTGAAAGAAAAGACTTGTTTTTCTCTCCCAAGTTGCCTGGCCCTAGTCCCAGCTTAACAACCACGCACATTGGCTTCCGACGGCCATTTTTTATTTCAACGTTCTACAGGACCTGGACAATTTCTGCAGGAGGACTGGTAAGGATTCTGAAGTCCCCTATGTGCAGGCTTTTTGGGACTTGCGTTCCCGCCCTGACCTCTGTAGCCATTGTTCCGCCCGCCAAATACAGTTAGCTCTATCTCCTCAGCAGAAAGAACCTGCCATTCAAACCCCAGAAGAGCCAGCCAAGCTCCTCAGCGTGCCTCTCCCGCTGACCTATCAGTCTCCCCCGCCCGCTGCGCCACCCCATCGCTCTCTCCTGTCCTCACCGCTTGCCTTTCATACCCGCTCCCACAACCCTCCAGCTGCCCTTTGTCCATTAAGAGAGGTTGCAGGTGTGTAGGGACTCGTTCAAGTCCACGTCCCTTTTTCCTTAAAGGACCTGTCGCAGATAGAGACCCGCCTGGGCTCTTTCTCAGCAGACCCCTCTAAGTTTATTAAAGAATTTACCTACATTTCCCAAACGTATGATTTAACCTGGCATGGCATCCAAATGATCCTTGCTTCTACCCTTACTGCCGAGGAACGTACACAGACAAAAACCACGCTATCGACCCAAATGTCCCCTTGGGGGCGCATGCCATCCCAATAGAGGACCCCAGTTGGAGTTACCAGCCCGGCCGGGCGTCTGATCTTCCTTATAGAAACCTCATGCTCAGGTACCTCATTAGAGGTCTGGAAACAGTCTCCAACAAGGTTGTCAACTATGACAAACTGAGAGAAGTTACTGCTCTTTTTCTTAACCGCCTCCAGGAGGCACTCACAAAGTACACTCGTTTAGACCCAGGGTCTAAAAAGTGGGGCCTCTATTTTGGCCTCTCACTTCACCTTCCAGTCAGTCCCTGACATCGGAAAGAAAAGCTAAAGAAGGCTGAGGAGGGCCCTGAAACCCCTATACAGGATCTGGTAAAAATGGCATTTAAAGTTTTCAACGCTTGGGAGGAGCCAGCTGAGGCCACATGCCAGGTGAGGGTCCAACAGATGGTTAGCCTCCATTCCCAAGCCCTGGTAGCAGCCCTAAGGCCGGCAGGCAATCCCGTCCATCGCCACACTCCCCAGGGGAGCCGGCACCTACCGCCAGGAGCCTGCTTCAAATGTGGCTGGGTCACCACTGGGCAAAAGTTTGCCCCAATCCCAAGCCTCCTACCAAGCCCTGCCCGCAGTGCAAACAGCCAGGCCACTGGAAGTCGAACTGCCCGACCCTGGCTCTGCCACCGGCTCTGCAAAGCCGAGGTGCCGAGATCCTGGAAACTCCAGACACATAGCTGCAAGGTATGGAGCTGCTGGGGTTCATGGACTGAAGAGGCCCTGGCTCCTCGACTCCGGTAACCCTCGCCGAGCCCAGGGTTGTGCTCCAGGTAGCGGACTACCTTCTCCATTTCGCCCTCTCACTCAGGCCCTACTTCCCCTTCCCTGGTCTCGGTTATGGGAATAGACAGGCCCCCCTCCCACTCTGCAGATCCTGTTACAGACTTAGCCCAACAACTTTCCCGCTGCTAGCTCAGTATGCTTTTTACCTCCCACTTACACTCCAACTTACACTGATCAGGAAAACACCCAGTATTGCTCTCTTCCTCAACAAAAATGGTGGGTACACAAATAGAACTTACTCATTCTCCCAAAGTTACAACAGGAAACAATCATCACCAATATTCACAATTCTCCACACATCGGGCCAAAAGCTCTCTACACGTTTCTAACCCCATATTTCACCCCACTGGACTATGGAGTACTATCAACACAGTACATGCAAAATGCAACATCGGTGCCCTCTCCAATAGCCAGAAAGCTCAACACCCTCATAAACAGCTCCACCAGATGTAAGGGCACCTACTGGGACAGGACTGGCAGATAAACGTTACCCACATGCCAAAGCATAAGCGGTTTAAATATCTCCTCACTATGGTGAACACATTTTCAGGATGGATCAAAGCCTTTCCCACCTCCTCTGAGAGTGCAAGCATAGTCGGCACTCACCTTCTTCAAGACATCATTACTCGTTTTGGCCAGCCTGCTTCAATTCAGTCGGACAATGGTCCAGACTTCATATCTATGGTGCAGCAGGCAGTTTGCGCCTCACTGGGCATCTGCTGGAAACTCCACGCAGCCTACCACCCCCAGTCTTCTGGTAAGGTTGAACGAGCTAACGGTCTCATAAAACAACAACTCACCAAACTCTCCCTAGAACTGCAACTTTCTTGGCCTCAACTATTACCCTTTGCTCTTATACTCGCCTTGGCGCAGCCCCTCAGGAGCCGTCCGGCCTCAGTCCTTTCAAAATACTCTACAGACAACCTTTCCTTTTCTCGCCTCTTCCTGCAACCGATTGCCCTCTGCTAGCTTTATACCTTCCATACTTGTGCTTGCTCCACAACCTTCTTAGACAACACGCCAACTCTGCCATCCCTGAACCCTCTCTGACCTCTGCTGATCACAAAAAACCAGTGCATCCTGGAGATGCTGTGTTAATTAAATCCCTTGCACCCAAACCCTTAGCACCCCGGTGGAAAGGCCCTTACACTGTCCCTTACCACTCCATCAGCAATCAAGGTTCTTAGACTAGATTCCTGGGTACATTTGTCCCGAGTCCAGATGGCAGTAAACTCTGACCATGGCTCCCAGTGGTCTGCTCAGTCTACTGGTCCTATGTCTCTCTGCCTCACTCACCTCACCAAGCCAGCCAGCTAAACCTAGTATAATTTCCCCTTTTGCCTGGCGATTTTACTTGACTGAAAACTATACCAATTACGCCTGCACTAAGTGTTATGATTATTTGCTGGCCACCGCTAACTGCCCACCCACAGGGGGCAGAGCACGCATATACTTAAATTTCACTGATTTTAAAACGCTTCCTGTATGACCAGAAGGCAACTACCCAATGTGCAAAAAAGTGAATGCAGAAAAATGTAGGGTGTCCTTGGTCTTCCTGCCAGATACATTACCTTTCCCTTCGTCCCCAGGGATGATTCTACTACCATCAATCTAAATACACTCTCACAATCCCAGACCCCTGGGATAGCCGGTGGACGTCTCCGGTTCCAGGAGCCTAGTGCACCACTCGCCGAGAGAAATTTCTGGACGCCAAACTGTATGTATGGAAGTCGCTACTCCAGGTCCAATCCACCATCCACCGTAATATTCAGATCCAAGACCTTCAACTCACTAACTAAATTTCTAAACCTTCTGAGTCTCCCTTCTCCTGGCTCACCCTGCTACAGCAGGGACTGGCCATCGCCACTTTGCTGGACTAGGCAACCTCTCCACCTGCTTCATGTGTGCGGCCCTAGAACGCCCTCCTCTGGTAGCAGTACCAGGTCCTGCCCTGTCATTTTCATCCAACGTAAAGACCACAAAAGCCATAACCATCCCCAACGTCCCTCTGTACATCCAACCAGAAAACACTCAAGTGCCCTTTTGCTACTCCAATCCATCGACACAGACATGTAATGTCACCCAAATCCCCTCCAAACCACTAACAGGGCCAGAAAAAATTTTCTTTTGGTGCAACCATACACTCACTATGCATATAAACATCAGTTCTACCTCTACCCGTCACTCTGGTTCCACAGCTCCCTATATACACTCCGGCTGAGTTCCAGGACAAATACATCCAAGTATACAGTCGTCAAACTAAAAGAGCAGTTTTTCTCCCGATAGCAGTGAGAATCTCCTCCGCCTCAGCAGCAATTGCAGTAGGACTCAGCGGCGGAGCCCTTGGACACTATCATCACAGCAGACAAGTTAACTGCATGCTTCCAGCTGGCAGTCGATGCCTCTGCCAAGTCTCTAGCCTCCCTGCAAAGACAAATAACCTCTGTTGCCCAAGTTGCCTTGCAGAACCACCGCGCTTTACACCTCATCACGGCTGAAAAAGGAGGAACCTGCCTCTTCCTCCAGGAGGAAGGCTGTTATTATATCCATAAACTGGGGATTGTGGAAACTAGAGTCCAGATCCTCAACAAGCTAAACCGAGAGCTGCAAAACAACAGATTCAGAACAGATGGATCTTCCTCCTGGTGGAATTCTTCTCTGTACTCCTTCCTAGCCCCCATACTAGGACCCATAATTTTAGTTATAATTTTGATCTTAATTGCTCCTTGTCTCATCCAGCTCCGGCAAAGTCGACTCCGCGAAATTACCCGTATAGCAGTTCACCAGCAATACCAACCTCTCCACCCTGTGCTAGGCCGCAAATGTCAGTACTCTGCCTGAAAAGCCCCTCCCCTTGCTTTTTACCCACTACCCACAGGAAGCAGTTACAGAAACGGTTACTGTGCCCTATAGGGAATAGGCACAGTCTAAAATGTCCGGCCTTGGCACAACAGACTCCATTTTGAGTCCTGCACCTCCATCTTAGCTCTCAAGGCTGACCCCTAACCGACCTCCCCTCCCCTGCTCAACCCCAAATTCCTGGAACCAACTCGTCCCAAAGACAGAATGTTTTCTGAAGATATGGTCACTCCACGCGTCCCTGACATATAGGTAAGATTAACGACCTTCTCCCTTCTGAAGCACCTGTGTGCGCAGATCCTCCCCAGCTTTGATCCTCCCCAGCTGTGCCTGCCAGCAGTGGGCATAAAAACGCTGCCAGGATTTTTTTCCCCCTGCGCGGCTTCAATAGCTCAATACCCTGAGTTGCTGAACCCGCCCGCAAGCTTCTCAATAAAGCCTGCTTCTAAAACTTCGTTAATTGCATCTTTAATTCCGTTTTCACATCCAAATAAACCTTATACACTGAGCCTCGAGAAGGCTTTGGGAGTCAAAATCCTCCCAGCCTCCAGGCAGCAGCGTCCCAGCCCCCTCACAAATGCAGCCCGGGAAGGCAGGCGAGTTCCTGGGAAAGCAGGCACGTCAAGTCCCGCACACCAGCAAGAAACGGCGCAAAGACGGACACCAGCAAGAAACGGCGCAAAGACGGACACCGTGAATTCAACCCAACAATTCTCGCGAGGGTGGTGAGGTAAAAGGAGCCCAGAGGGGCCCCCAATCCGTGAGACCAACATGGGAGGGCCCACTCCTGGGGCCGGCTTACCTCATAGCTCCGAATCACACAGTACCGCTTCTTTTCGACCTCTCCGGGGACAGGTGTGCCTCGGTCCTCGGCTCCACGCGAGAAACAGCTCACGCTGAGGCCTGGTTTGGGATCCCCGTGAGTTTTATGAGCGGTTAGGGAGGCGTGGTCGATGACGTGGGTCGACCCCATTGGCTGAATTGTTGAATTGAATTCACCTGGCCTAGGTGAGCCAATGCAGGTACAGCCCCACCCAGGCATAGCTCCCCCTCCTGGCTGGAAACCTGAACTTCTGAGCATGCAGTGAGCCACTGCTTCATGAGCCGGTAGCTCGGACCTCTGAGCATGTGTAATAGGCCTGCCAGTCCCTATGCTAGCTCCCTAACAGGTTTTCCAGCCAAAGGTCTGCCTTCTGGAGCTGTTCTACAGAAAGCACTTAGTTCCTGACCCCTACGCATTCGGGGTAATGGATGCCCTCGCTTCCGTGCTTGCTTCTATGTCATTCTGGAATGGTCCTTGTTTCACAGGTCGGCGAGGTCAGGAATTCTGGGCTGGTTGGCTACCAAGCACAAAATAAATAGCCAACAGATTGAAATCTCAACCCCTATATTGGTTTAATATCGACCACACAAACTTGTCTTCTGGAACTTCCCTCCTAAATTTCTGAACCCTTGAACTCCTTGACACATGTACTTGGAAGGCAAGGATTCCAAACTCTGATCACCATATCTGACTGCTCCCCCAGTCCCTCTGCACTGTCAACCAGCAAAGTCGGGCCTCTCCATTTCTCAGAAGCTGCAGATTGTTACGTGACATCACCCTGTGTTTAAATGTTAGTGATTATGCCATTTAAAAAACAAATGTGTGAGCCAACTGGGGGCAAACAAGACTCGTTTCAAACACCAGCTCTGTCTCCTCTAAGGGCCCGTGTACAACTGCGACAACACAACAGTGGGTCCTGCTGGGTCTCCATTAGCATCTGGGAGGAAGGTTATTTATTACAGGGAATCCTACCTTTGTCCCTTGGTGTTAATTGCAGACTCACTGGGTGACGGATTGTATCTGACACGCACCACGTTTGCCGCAGCAAACACCAACACTTTGTCAAACTCCGTTTGGTATTGCTCCATCCCTCCATTATTCTCCCTAATGACAAAAATAATTAACACATTCATATAAAAGCACAGGATGAGGATAGCTTTAATTTATGCATCTAGTTCAGGGTCATCCCTCTTATCAATATATGACAATCTAATGAGGCTTAATTAAAAAGTAGCAGTGAAGCAATTTAGGAAACTGAGGGATTGTCACGAGTCCTGGTTGTGACAGCATGTTTTGTGCACCATGGAAGATAACAGATTTGTCTTCTGTGGTATCTCATATCCATCATCCCCAAACTACCTGCTCTTAGGGGTAGAGAGAGCGAGCTTGTCTTTGAAAAAAGTGCCTGGGTTTGGTAGCCGCTCACAGGATGGCAGGTGTAATGTATTATGAGAACTTAACAAGGCTCTGAGAAGACGGCTATTGGAAAGTCTGGCTGGAGGGCAAGGTCATGGCCCTGAACGATTCAGGATCCAGAAGTCAAGTCAGAACTGGATGCCAGAGACTTTCTCAATCCAGCCCTCTTTGCCCCTCCCCAAGGCCAATACATTTCTAAGGGTTATGGATTCTACTTCAGAATCTTTCTCAAACCCAGGGCCCTCTTCACCATTATTGTCTAGACCTGGTCACCTCTTGCCTTATAAATAAAAATATGGGTTTATTGTAAGTCTGGGTCTGTTAGGTTTCTCGGGTGGGAAATGTCTCGGTCCTTGGCTACACACTGGAAAGAAATTCACACCAAAGTCTGGTTGGTAATCCGAGTGGGTTTATGTACATGAGAGAAGAAGGTTCCGGCGTTACACTAAACTGAACACGGGCACCCTCATGACACTGCACACTCAGCCCTGCTGAGTGGAAGGCAGAGAAGCAGCTGAAGGGAAGGGGCGGTGGTCTCCAGATTCCAGCCTTTTAAGGGCTTTCAGCTGGGAGGCGTCAAGTAAGCTCTCCGGGCTTGGGCTTAGCCCGCATTGGCTTCCAACCTCCTGTAGGGGGCCCCCTAAGCATGGAGAGGAACAACCCCTTGTCTTGCTACCTAACCGGTCTACATTCCTGCATGGCTGCATTGAGATGGAACTAGCCCCTTTAGACAGCCTGAAGGGTTCACCAGGAGACACGGGCCCCAGTGTTCCCTGTGACCACCTTAAACCTTAAACTACTGTTGGAGTTTATATTACCTGTGTGGGTCTGTGGGCATGGGACGTTTCCATGCCAGAGACCTGAAGTTACACAAATAGGCATCCAGAACAGAACTCATACAGGCTCTAATAAGATGCTCGGATGCTTCTCGCTAGGATGAGAATTTAACGAAGTGTGTGAGCAGTTCAGATCTTGTAAGGGAGAACAGGTCAGTAGTGTATCCAGAGAAGAGAGCAAAAGTCAGGGGAAAGGGAGGGGGCCCACAGACATCTGTGCTCTGTGTTTGGCCACATGACAAGAAACCGGGTCTCCTTGCAAAAGAAAGCAGAACAGCAAGTCCCTCAGAACTACGACATTTTTAAACATGACCTATACAACACTCGGCTCTGGGAGGCGCCTTGGAAAACCATAAAAGCCCTAAAAGAGAGGCAAGGAGGAAGCCCAAGTCTTTGATTTTCCCTGCTGTGCTTTCAGTGTTGAAATGTCTGTGCACGGAGCCTTTGAAATTTCAGAATCAGAGAGTGGATTCACAAGCCAAGCTCCTGCTTTATTCTTCAATGCATTTTGGCCCAGCTTCTCCTTGGTGAGACATGTAACAGAAATTCTGGACTTAGGAGCCACTTGGTCCTTGGACACTAGGAGATTTCAGTGGAATCTGAAACAGGGCTCTAACCACCAGCTGGACTGGCCTAGGAAGCCCAAGTATTCATTCTCCCAAACACCAACCTCCCGTTGCTCTTCATCTGCCTGCACCTTGTTCAGCTTTAGTTGTCCGTGGAAGCGTTTGGCACCCATCTGATGCTTCGGAACCCAGAAAGGAGGAAAGGTAAAACTGGGATTCAAATGAAACAGACTTAAGCAGGACCATAGCCAAGATGTGCCCAGGGCTCCTCGCAGCATTTGTCACCTTCATTTCCCTCTTCGGACTCAGACGTGGCAAGGTTCAGAAACAAGCTTTACCAGAAAGAACAGCTGTGAACCCAGCCTGCTTCCAAGTGAGAAAAAGCCCTTTACACATGAGTTCCTGAGGTCAGCCCAGCCCTGTGCGTCCCCACCCCTCCCAGAGTCCCTGGCTCTCTGGCGAAGCATTAAAGCAAGTGGAAGCAGAGATTTGCTCAGAATAAAAAAATCGTTTTTCACAATAGCACGGCACGTTCTGGATGGCAATCACGGCTGCACAAACCATATCCGTCCTCCAGCCATAATATTGGCGCCTCAGTGACCACGCACATACATTGTGTGGCGAGACTCAGAGCCTATTCCATTTGTGGTCAATTGTTTCCTCCCTCTCCATACTTTGCACTTAGGAGACATGCTCTCTGGAGGTGGTTGAGGCTTGTCTTGTCACCAATAATCATCTCCTACACCTTCCTTTACAGTCACTATTTTGATGTGTTCACTCAAAGAAATGCCAATAATATGAGGTTTCAGAGGAGAGCTCCTAGAGCTCCCCCAGACAACAAGGAGGCCGAGTGTCACCGTCATTATCCTGAGCTGGGAGGGGGCAC
Source organism: Tenrec ecaudatus (assembly GCF_050624435.1). Lineage (NCBI taxonomy): Eukaryota > Metazoa > Chordata > Mammalia > Afrosoricida > Tenrecidae > Tenrec > Tenrec ecaudatus. Next base: position 79,697,113 of record NC_134541.1, on the reverse strand, counting down.
TAGTGTTCTGGAAGCTGGGAATCCGTCACTGCCTGCCCACCGCACAGACAGAGCAGGTGCTGGTTATAATTGCTTCTAGACGTCCTGCCATGCTGAGTTGAAAGTCAAACCCGTAAACGCTGCCCGACTACAATAACACTGCAGTACACAGACATTTCTGCATCATTGCTGGGTGAAAATATACTGAGTGGAGTTGGATGAGATGGCAGCAAGTGCCTAAGGAGGGGATGCTGTGGGAATACCAACAAGATGACTGTCAGTCGCCGTTTCCTCCTCTCGTCTGCTTTTTCCCCCCTTTCTTTCAGGACCAAAAGACATGACAGATATGTAAGGAAACAAATTTGTTCATTTTTAGAGGAGTCTCCCACCCTACCCCACCCCAACCCACCCCCATCCAACTCTGGCCTCCTTTGACCAAGCCAGTAGAACTTTTTTTTTTTTTAAACCTGGCTTCTACTATGGCAATTTCCGGAGTTGCTATGTGGCTGTGTTTAAAAGTCGCCTTTGGGATCCAGAGCACAATCCTTGTCACAAAGGCATTCTCCCAGTCCCAAATAGCAATGCGACCTCCTTTCAGAAGGTTGTTCTTGTTTCTGTAGACCCATAAAGGAGTTCAAGCTGTTGATCTTGACCGTGGTTGTCGAGTCAGCCTCTCATGGGCACCTCATGGGAAGCGGAGCAAACTATGCCAGTCTGTGCTATCACCAGGTCTGGGAGGGGAAGCCAACCGTGGCGGGCCAGAGGTCGATGTGTGGATGGAGATGATCAGGTCTTTCGTCCTTATTCTATTTCAGTCTGGAAACATCACATTTGTGAGTGGTGATACTGAGAGGGTTGTGGGAGGGTGGATTGGAAAGAGGGAACTGATTACAAGTATCTACATGTGACCTCCTCCCTGGGGGACGGACAACAGAAAAGTGGGTGAAGGGAGACATCGGAGCGGTCAAGATCCTGCCTTTTCAATTCCTCCATAGGGAGGCATGGTTGACGGTCATGGTCAACCCCAATGGCTGGATTGAATTCACCTGGCCCAGATGGGCCAATCCAGGTGTAATGCCCACCTAGGTGTACCAACCCTTCCTGGCCGGAAGTTTGAACCTGAGCATATGTAATGGATGACCCAGTCCCTATGCTAAACCACCTAATAGTATTTGCAAGATGCCAAGCACCGTTCTAAGCTTTTTGTGTATAATAATTAAATTATTCCACTTAACAAGCCTATGTGTGGACTCTATTTGGCCTCCTTTTACAGATGAAAAATCAGTGGCACAGGATGATAAAGTCATGAGCCTAGGACCACACAGTGAGGAAGTGGGAAGGAGAGATTTGGACCCAGGCTGCAGAGCCCATGCCTTGGGTGCCTACAGCTGCCATGTAGGACACAGAAAAGCATGGAGCAGACTCGGCGTAAGACATTAGGGAGTTGGGAGGACTGTAGCATGAATGCATGTGCTATGACTTCATGAGAGTAGCTGCTACTCAGATCCAGAAGAGAATACAAGCCTTTTGCAAAAAATATTTTTGCCAAGAGAGGGTGGAAAACTGCATCTTGTGTGAAATCCCCCCAACCTGCACATGTGCATAGCTATTTCAGAAGGTTCCAAACAATGTGTGCTGTGCGGCAAACCAAATTGAGCTCAGGGGGAGCTGGTCTGTGGGTTATGTTAGCCAGAAAGTGAGCAGTTTGAACTCACCAGCCACCACTCCAAGGGAGAAAGAGGAGGCTTTCTACTCCCATGGACTTACAGCCTTCGAAGTGGCAGGGAGCATTTCCATGCGTCCTATGATTAGGATCTCAGAGGGTGAGGGTGGAGTTGGTTGAGACCTGTCTTCAGGGCATTTCCCAGAAGGGCTTCCTGCAGTGGCTCTGCCTTCAGGAATGTCTGATGACCTTGAGGGCAGCAAAGTCCTAAACACACTCGGGCAGTGGTTCTCAACCTTCCTAATACAGGTCCTCTTGTTGTGGTGATGCCCCCCTCCCCCAACCATTAAATGATTTTCTTGCTACTTCATCACTGTAATTTTGCTACAGTTATGAATTGGGTGAGCCCTGTGAAAGGGTCATATGACTCCCAAAGGGGTCGCAACCCACAGGTTGAGAACCACTGCACTAAGGGTTCCCCTCCCAGGCAGCCCTACCAGTGTCTGGTGTGCATAGTTCTGTGAGGTGAGAGAAATGGACTTAGTGTCTGCTTCTGGTGACAGTTGATGTGGGTGGGCTTTCTCCCTATGTCAAATCCCTCTCGAGCCATTTGTCACCACAACAGAGGGAGTCATGCACAAAAAGCAAGAAGAGGATGCAGCACAGCAGGACAGCAAGCAGAACAAAGATTGAATAAGCACAATTCACTTCAATCATGAATCGGGTGCCCTTGAGATGTGAGGAAGACCCCAGTCTAGTGACATTAGATCAGGTTTAGGGATTGAGTGAAGCGACCCCTCTTGGCTCCCCTCAGCCCCTATTTTGCTTTCCCATTGACCCTGACCCTTGCATCGTGATTGATCCTTATTCCAGCATGATGGTTGGTTTCATAACCACGGCATATGGGAATGTGTTAGTCGATAGGTTATACAGGCACAGCCTCTGGAATGGGTAAGTGAGGAGGCGATTTGGGCTCGCTCATGCAGACCTCTAGTTGTCCTTGACATGACTGGTAGAATGGATCATGTGAAGTGATTTGAGATCGGCGTTGAGATCTGATAGGTCATGCAGACTTCTAGCTGATCCTGGCAGTACCCTATTTTAAGGAAACAGAATGTTTGGCGTTTAAGTCGTATTTGAGCTTAAATTTTGAGCAATAGGCTGTGGCTCACAGTGAGAGTCTATGTGGAGACCCTACATCCATTTTGAGGGGCCACAGATTCAGCCGCCATTGAGTTCTTTCCTACTGCTGACTGGCAGTGGAAAGCTTGTCCCTCAGGCAGTGTGCTTGCGTCCACTCCCCGGGCCACACTCAACGATATACGGTAGTGTGCACATCCCAATGAAGGTCCCGCTCATGCTCTCACAGGCCCTCCTGAAACTCCATGAATTGATCTGTCTTCAGTCACAATTTTGTGACAAACTTGTTTGTTTTCTATGTCTTATTTAAGTTTTCAGGAGCCCAGGTGGTAATGCTGGATAGTGTTGGACTATTAAGAGCAAGGTCGCTGGTTCAAAGCCACTAGTCATTCCACAGGAGAAAGATGAGGTTATTGCTTCCTGTAAAGGTAGCAACTTCAGGATCCCTACACAGAGTCACTATGAGTCAGAGTCAGCAGGACAGAATGGGTGTCATTTTATTTAAGTCACTGTGGCTGTGGGTCCTTCCGACACCATTGTGGCCTCATGCGGATGCTCTCCTTCATCCAGAACAGCAGTTTGTGCCTTTTTCTTGTGTAAAACTTAGCAAAGGAGTTCCTAATAAAATATAGTTGGATTGGGAGTCTTTTCCCCCTAAAAACAAAGTAAATACCAAAATAGAAACGAGACTATGGTGCTAATAACCAGTTGGAGAGTTGAGAGAGCTGAACTCTCAATCCTGATAGAAACCCATTGTGACTGAGCACCTGCTCAAGGTCATCCACAGCCTATGAGGTTGAGCCTATGTGTTGGGGAGTAATTGTGTACATAAAGTTAACCATTTATCTTTCTAAAGATTCTGTCTAAAACTTACTTTAAATAATAAGTTTTCCCCTGGGCTAGGTAAAGTTCAGGGAGTTTAACCCCCTAGTCTCCACCCCCTCTCAGCATTCATCATGTTAGGCCAGAGGAGGCAAATCACACCCACTACCCAGGGAGCACTGCTTCCAAAAGCACATTGCCTGTGCCGGGGCAGAGGGGAGGTACCCGGACCAGAAATGCTGACAGAGTGGAACCAGAGAGCTCAGCCCCAAGCTTCCCGAGGGAGCAGCTGTGATGGTTCACTTCTGGATGAATATGTTTAAGCAAAGGCCAAGGCCATGACTTGGGCAGCACGAAAAGCAGATGTGCAGAGGTTGTTCACTGCATTCCAGAAGTTCACACACTCTCCGGAGGCTCCTTGGCTCAATGGCAGGAAGTCATTGGTGGCTTCCACCTTCAATCCCAAAAGGTCACTGCCGTCCAGTGGATTCCAACCACAGTGACCCTATATGGAGTTTTCAAGACTGTAAATCTTCATGGGAGCCAGCAGTCTCATTGTCCCCCTTGGGACAGGGAGCTAGCAGCCCGTTTTGCCACCAGGGCTCCTTCCTCTCTAATTCTGGATCCAGTCCCTCCGAATATCCTGCCCTGCCCTTGTCTAGGCTTCTTAAATGCGTTTCATGCTGCTTATGTTAGTCTGGGTGCATTCGAGAAACAAATCCACAGAAACACGTATGTATAAGAGAGTTGTATGTAAAGGGTGAGTGCACATCAAGAAAACATGCTCGCATGTGCTTATGCACCCGCTTTGTCTTCAGCGATCATGTTGGTGTAGGCTGGTGTGCTTTTTCCATGTGGGCTTTGTTGTTTCTTAGCTAGATGGCCCCCTGTTTATCTTCCAGCCTTTAAGACCCCAGACGCTATATGCTTTGATAGCCGGGCACCATGGTGCTTAACTACTACACCACCAGGGTTCATTAGCATGTGACTTATCTCCTGTCATTCACACTAGATGCTCAAAATAGCAGGAGACCAGGTTTCTCCTTTGAGGCCACACCAGGTACTGACAGAACCAAGAACAGAGACACAGTTATATATCTTGACTATCATTTGCATATTATATGCCAGGAATCCCTAGGAAGTGTCTTGGAATTGTTCTACTCTGGTTCAAATTTCACACACCCTCCCAGTTTCCATACTGACTCTGCCAAACCCCTAGTAACTGATTTGCACCTCCTATCAACTTGGAGAAAACACCCTAGGCCAGGTATAGAAGTGGACATACTTGGTACCCAGAAAACCTGTTCAGTGTTTTGAGGGCGGCTCAGCAAACACCCTATGTCAGACATAGAAGTGGACATACTTGGTACCCAGAAAACCTGTTCAGTGTTTTGAGGGCGGCTCAGCAAACAAAATGGGCACAGTGATTAAGCATTCAGCTGCTAACACAACGGTCAACTCTGTAGTGGTTCTGCAAGAGAAGGATATGGTAGTTGACCCCCCAAAAGAGTTACAAACTTGGATACCCTACGGGTATTTGTATAGGGTCGCTATGTGTTCCAATTGAGATGATTGTCATAGGTTGGGTTTGGTTTAACCCGTCTTACTGAGGAGACTCCTTCTTTACACGCCATCAGTTACTTTAGAGGAAAAAGACATGCCTGTCCTAGAACAATCCCAGGACTGGTAAAGGCAACACAAAGACACTCCCTCTGCCTGCCTAACTCTAAAATGCTGCCCATAAAACACTCTGCCTGGTAATATCTGGGCAGCACACTGGGAAGGTGCAGCAAATGTGTGTTGAATGTATGAGGCCATTTCATAGTTTGGTTGCACGATCAGGGTGTCTGTCATAAAGCCCATCTCTTTGACTCCACCTCTCAGCAGAGATGAACACAAGCTTCCCGTTTTTTTCTCAGCAATGTCCTTGTCAAATAAAAGTTCCTTGTAGATCAGACACTTGCCACAGAGCAAATTATATGGGAAGAGGCTCATCTTTCTCCTGGCTATGAAATAGAATGGCAAGCCCCTCCCTTCAACACACACACACACACACACACACACCCCTGCCTTACAACTACATTCGGTTGATTAGCAAACAAAGCTCTACAACCCAACTATGTGTTTTTCTTCTCCAGAGGAATGACGGACTTATATACCCTGCATTGTCTTTTTTTAATGGAATTGCCCCAGTTCTCCTCACCTTTCCTTAGATAGTGCAGTGAACTATTAGATGACTGCAGGTATTGAAAGCTAGTATTGATTTCCAGTTTGTGTCACCTTTGGCTTTGAGCACCCTCCACTTCTCTAGTAAGCTTTCCATTGCTTTGGGGAAATTTTCTCTCTCTGAATTTATTTTGTGAGGGGGGTAGTGTAATAATCAATGTGCCTATGGAGGACTATCCTTCATGACCTAAACTCATTAAGGAGCAGTGCCTGATGGAACATCAGGTTGGAGGAAGCCTTATTAACAACCTGCATTATACAGATGACACAATTTTGCTGAAAATGAGAAGGACTTGATTCACTTGCTGATAAAGATGAAGGATTAAAGCCTTCAGTTTGGATTATGACTCAATGTAAAGAAAGCCCAGACCCTCACAACTGGACCTATTGATAACATCATGATAAATGGAGGAAAGATCGAAATTGTCAAGGATTTTGTCTTGCTTGAATCCACAATCAATTCTCATGGAAGCAGCAGAGAAGAGAACAAAGGACACATTTCACTAGTCAAATCTGCTACACGAGACCTCTTTAAAGTGTTGAAAAGCAAGAGATTACTTTGAGGACTGGGGCGGGTTGACCCAGGCCATGGTATTTTCAACTGTCTCATATTCATGTGAAAGTTGAACACTGAACAAGGAAGACCAAAGAAGAATAGATATATTTGATTAATAGTGAAGTAAAAGAGTAATGAATGTACCATGGACTGCCAAAAGAACAAACCCATCTAACTTGGATGAAGTACAGCCAGAATGTTCCTCAGGGCAAGGATAATGAGACTTCGCCTTAACTTTGACATGTTGTCCGGAGAGATCAGTCCCTGGAGCAGGACATCGTGTTCTGGAAAGTAGAGGGGCAATGAAAAAGAGGAAGGCCCTCAACAAATGGGATTGACACAGTGGCTGCAACAATGGGCTCAAACTTAAGAACGACTGTGAGAATGGTACAGGACCAGGCAGTGTATGATTATGTTGTATGTATGGTCACAATGAATCCAAACCCTCCCTATGACACTGAACAACAACAACCTGACTGAATCCTCTGGGAGGACTCTTGAATGTGAGAAAAATGGAACGAAGCCAGAGGAAGGATTGGAGGATGTCTTAAGTTCCTGTCTTAATCTCCTTAACCAAAAATTATCCAACAAGTCAGTCGCCTTAAAACACTTTTCCCCCTGCTTTGGAGCTTACAGGTTCAAATTTGGAGTGCGACTCTAGGTCAGGGTCCTTCTTTGTGGATACCAGAAAGTTCCTTGGCATTCCTCGCTATCTTTCTCCCCGTACTGTGTGTTACTGGGTCTATCCTGGCCTTTAACTCAGAAGTGTTTAGGTTTAGGCTCAAGCCTATTCTCATATGGCCTCATTTTTTTTAACATTTTATTAGGGACTCATACAACTCTTATCACAATCCATACATATACATACATCAATTGTATAAAGCACATCTGTACATTCTTTGCCCTAATCATTTTTTTTTACATTTTATTAGGGGCTCATACAACTCTTATCACAATCCATACATGTACATACATCAATTATATAAAGCACATCCGCACATTCCCTGCCCCAATCATTCTCAAAGCATTTGCTCTCCACTTAATCACTTTGCATCAGGTCCTCTTTTTTTTTCCTCTCCCTCCCCGCTCCCCCCTCCCTCATGTACCCTTGGTACTTTATACATTGTTATTTTGTCATATCTTGCCCTATCCCGAGTCTCCCTTCCCCCCCCCTTCTCTGCTGTGCATCTCCCAGGGAGGAGGTCACATGTGGATCCTCGTAATCAGTTCCCCCTTTCCAACCCACTCACCCTCCACTCTCCCAGCATCGCCCCTCACACCTTTGGTCCTGAAGGTATCATCCACCCTTGATTCCCTGTGCCTCCTGCCCCCATAAGCACCAGTGTACAACCTCTGCCCTATCCAGCCCTGCAAGGTAGAATTTGGATCATGGTAGTTGGGGGGAGGAAGCATACAGGATCAGGGGGAAAGCTGTGTTCTTCATCGGTACTACCTCGCACCCTGACTGACCCATCTCCTCTTCTAAACCCCTCTATGAAGGGATCTCCAGTGGCCATACAGCCTCATTTATATTACAAAAGAACTCCCTTCTTTTCAAACAGGATCATGTCCACCAAGGTTCAAATTTCTTACATATTTTGAGGGGGCTACAGATCAATCCATAATGGTTCTTTGGGGTAGCTGTAACAAATGGCTACCAATCGAGTGACTTAAACAGCAGGCATTTGTTCTCTCACTTTTCTGAAGGGCAAAGGGTTAAAATTAAGGTGTGGGCAAGATTAATTCCTTCTGAGAGCTCTGAAGGAGAATCAAAGTAGCCTCTCTCTGCTTCTGGTCACTGCTGCTAATCCTTGATATTTCTTGGCTTATAGATGCACTGATCCAATCTCTGCCAGTGTCTTCACACGGGGTCTCTGTGTGCCCACTCCTCTTCTTATAAGAACACACCAATCAGTGCATGTAGTATCCATCTGAAATCTAAACCCAGAAAGATGGAGCTCTTGAAATCCTTATCTAAGCACATCTGCCAAGACCTCCTCTCCAAGTAAGGCCATAGCCTCAGGTTCCATGTGAACATGAATGGGTGTGTGTGAATGTGATTTAATGTACTACAGAGGGCACGCTTTGGCCTCAGGAGGAGTGTTTCGCCAGTACCTGCTTCACAGACCTGAGATTGCCCAGGCATTTGCCACATTTTCTTGTCTTCCCACCATTTATCTACCATTAGCCATTTTTCCCTAAGTTAGTCAAGCGTCAGTTTCTGTCACTTGTGATCATGACCCTCCCTCCCACCCAGGTCACAAATTTAAACTGATACAGGCAGTTTCTTTAATGGGCACTATGTTATCCTGACTAGCAAGCATTGCTAAGGAGGGAGGATGAATCAGCGAGAACCCGCTTGCTTCATCTAGCTTCGGCGCAGTCCACAGAGGATTGATCCTTGAGCCACTAACGAATTTTGCAACTGTCACAGAACAATGCAAATAAGTAAGATCCACATCTGCTGAACACCATCATGAGGTCAAACTGTGTGTAAATAAATGCCTGTTTCAAGGAGTGAGTAAATCCTAATGTAAGGAGTGACAGGGCTTTGTTGGCATAAACCCAGCAAGGCATTATGGGTCGGATATTAATGAACTCATGCTCCTGGGCCTCACAGAGCCCCAGCTCAACTGCTTCAGCTTGTTGACAAACTGAACTCAGGGTACCCGGAGAGAGCACTACCATTTTGATGAACAAGGTTGGTTGGGGATGATGCTTCCTAACTTGCATTTTAATATAAATTTGATGCTTCATCTGAGCAATGTGGAAAGAGCATTCAGATAAAAGAGAGGGACAAACATCAAGTGACCAGAGGATGAAACTTCTATCTAATCTGTGCCCACTGGAATTGCTTCTTGGGAAGGTATTTTTTGGGGGTGTGGGGTTGTTCCTCTACCCTGCTCCAAGCCTTCCTCCTCATGCCCACCCCCACCCCAGGATACATCCTACTGGGAGAATGTCTCTGAATAATGAAGTTTTAATAAATGAAGCTTTAATGAGCCTGATAGTCTGCCTAAGACCCCTTCAAACTGTAGTCTTTCATTTGTATTCTTCCATCCTTTTTGAAGAAATGAACCTGATGGCAGGTAGTATGTTTCCTTTCCAGGATGAGCTGATAGAGCCTCTGGCTGCTGCAGTGGGAGGTGAAACATTAAAAGGCCCTCTGTGGCCATGAGACATGCCCACTCTCCAAGAGACACTGGGCAGGTTTGCTGAAGCTCCTCAGAATTGAATAGTGGCCCTGGTCCACCCATCTCAATCAAGCCAGTCTTCATTTGCACTGCATGCCCTCTCTGAGCTCCAACTGCATGCTTCATTTGAGGATGACAAAGCCTCTATTGTCTGAGAAGATGCGCAGACATATGAACTAATCAATGCTCCCCCTGTCCCCGGGGAGTGTGAAATTCTCCCATTATGACCCACCAGCTTCCCTGGAAATTCCTGTCTTAACTCAGGCACTTAATATCAATGGTGTCTCTGCTTCCTTCCTTCTTGCACACCCCCCAGGCATTAACTGTCATCCTTCCTCTCCCTAAAATATATTTTGAATCTATTCACTTCATGCCATCCCTACTGCCCCAAGGTGTGTCTTGCATTGACTATGAAACTAGATTCTGTATCCATTTTCCAGGGCTGTCAAAACAAAGCATCGTAAATCAGGTGGCTTTTAAGAACAGTCCACCACCTGTCTATCAGTTCGTGGTGCAGTGGAAGCTAGAGTGTTGCTGTGAAATTGGAAGCTGTGCCACCGATATGACAAACCCCAGAAGGGTCAGCAATGATGGGCAGGCTTCAGTGGAACCTCGAGCCCTGTGGTGCTCAACCTTCCTTTAATACAATTCCTCATGTTGTGGTGACCCCCAACCATAAAATCATTTTCCTTGCTACTTCATAACTGTAATGTTGCTACTGCCATGAATCGGGTGACTCGTGTTAAAAGGTCGCTGGACCCCAAAAGGGGTCACAACCCACAGATTGAGAACCACTGCTCTAGCCTAAGGCAGACTAGGAAGAAAGACCTGGTGATCTACTTCCAAATATTAACAAATGAAAGCCTTATGGGTCACAACAAAATATGGTCCTATAGAGTGCTGGAAGATGAGCCACTGACCTGCACACAACAGCTACAAAAATAGACTCAAACACACCAACAAAGGCCTGCTGAACTCCAAAGCCCTAACAAACCCACTGCCCTCAAGTCCATGCCAACTCATAGCGGCCCTATAGGACAGGGGCGAACTGTGTATTAGTCTGGGTATGCTAGAGGAAAATCGAGGGAGACTCATGTGTATGAGAGAGTGTTGGTGGTTTTTAAAAATCATTTCCCTATTATTTAATCATTATATTAGGGATTCATGCAACTCTTATCACAATCCATCCATCCATCCATTATAAAGCACATTTATACATTCATTTCCTTCATCATTGTCAAAACATTTGCTCTCCACATAAGCCCCTGGCACCTGTTCCTCATTTTTCTCCTCCCTCCCCACTCCCCCCTCCTTATGAACCCTTGATAATTTTATTGGGGGCTCATACAACTCTTATCACAGTCATTCCATCCATCCATCCATCCATCCATCCATCCATCCATCCACCCATTGTGTGTCAAGTACATTTGTACATGTGTTGCCCTCATCCTTCTCAAAACATTTGCTTTCTACTTGAGCCCTTGGTATCAGCTCCTCAATTCCCAACTTCCATCCTCCTCCCCCTCCCTCATAAATCCTTGATAATATATAAATTATTTTGTCATATCTTACACGTCAAACATCTCACTTCCCTCACTTTTCCAGGGCAGAGGTTTTATGTAGATCTTTGTAATCGATTCACCCTTTCTACCCCACCTTCCCTCCACCCTCCTGGTATTGCCACTCTCACCACTGGTCCTGAAGGGATCATCTGTCGTGGATTCCCTGTGTTTCCAGATCCTGTCTGTACCAGAGTACATGTTCTGGTCTAATTTTACCTTATAAATCCAGAGAGAGAGTTTTATATCAAACAGTAATTGTACATTAAGCAAACGTCCCAGCCCAGTGCAGATCAAATCCATAAGTCTGATATTAGCCCATATGTCTGATACCAATCTATAAATTCCTTTTCAGACCCATAAAACATGTGCAGTGATGCTGAATGCAGGATAATCACAGGCCAATGGGTGGAAAGTCTTGTGGATCCAGTGGCATTGTAAGCATCTCAGTGCTGGCAGCGATCTCTCTGAGGCTTCTTTGGCTTCATAGGTCTGGTCGCATCCATTTGGCTTGCCTTCTGCAATGTCTCCCAAGGAGTAGCAGAGAGAGAGAGAGAGAGAGAGAGAGAGAGAGAGAGAGAGAGAGAGAGAGAGAGAGAGAGAGAGAGAGAGAGAGAGAGGTGCCTTCCACCTCCAAGGAGGAAGTACCAGATTTCTCAGAGTTCTCAGAAGAAGGCTATGCCCACATAAAAATCTCACTATCTCCAGATTGGCAGGCTAGACTCCACGCCTACACTCCTAATCCTTAACTTGACACAAGATTAGGTGACTACCACAGGCTCCTAATCCATAACAATCCCATTTATTTTTTCCCTGCATACCGACACCAATCCAATATCCAAAGCTTTACCCAATGGGTGGAGATCTACTTCTAAAACATGAATATAGAAAAATCGCTTTTGCTTGAAGGCTCTCAAGGAAATGCTCACTGAAAACTCCATTCCTATGATCTCACCTCCCCCAAATTAGTCTTCTTCTGGGCTTTCAGTCACACCAAGATCTCTCCTGCCCCAAGGCCTTTACATGCACTGTCACCTCTTCCAAGCCCTGAAGTGCCAAGTTCAAAGTTCCAGTTAATCTCCCTGATCCTGATTTTTAAGAACTGTGTGTGTGGGAGGGAAGGGGTTGGGCTGTTTGTTGAACTGCTGGGTTTTGGAGCCATTTGTTATGCAACCTCATTTTGTCAATGACTGGTTAATTAATGCAGCATTCATTTGCCCTTCTTCCACTCACAGCACATGGCTTGTATCTTTGGGATCACTCTTCCACCATGCTCCATCTCCATGCTTCTGCTGGCATTGACCCAATCTGCCAGCTCCATGCCTGGCTAGTCAGAGCATGACTTTCCTCTGTCCAAAGGGACTGGGTCAGACTCAGTATGAGACTCATGCTAGGTTAATGATATCTAACCCTAAAAAATGCCCCAGAAACAATTTCCCCATTGCCAATGAGTCCATTTTGAATCATAGAAGGTCCCTGTGGGGTTTCTCAGACTGTAAATATTTATGTGAGCAGAAAGTTCCATCTTTTTCCCTATGAGGTAGCTGGTAGGGTAGCACTGCCAACCTTGCAGTTAGCAATCCAATGCTTACCTGATAGTACCACCAATGATTAGAAAGGGAATGAGCCTCTCTCTAATAGAATTCCTGAGCTTCTAGATAAAACTACAGCTGTCATCAGGAAGCCTACGTGAAACTCAAAAGGAAACAGTTCTGAAAGGAAAAGGTTCAAACTCTGATGGTATCAACTGAGTGCCAGAACTCAGCTATTCCTGATGCTCTGCCTCCAGACTTACAAATTCCATAAACCTACCCATTAATTCCTTCTCCTGCTCCTTCCCTTCTCACGCCCCAAGGTACTTTGACTTAGCTTTGAAGGCACTCACAACTTCACGGGTTCTGCCTTGCACAGGTGTCTGCTTGCTTCCAGTTCAGTCCTGACATTGTCCCTATCTTTAGCCATGTTAGGCTTGCGTCCTAGAGCTTTCCTTTGCTTGTCTCCCTATTGCTCTTGTCCTATGAAGTCTGTGGCTTTATCTTTAAGTCTAAGTCCTGCCCTTTCGCTTTCGTAGAAATCTGTCTCTGTATCTTGGCTCATGGCAGGTTGTGTCCTTCAAAGATGACTGTCCTAATGTTGCACATCGCACATTCTCTTGTTACAAGATGAGTTTGTGTTCATTTTTTCCAGAAACAGGGCCTGCTTTCCCTCTTCCTTGCATCTTGGCAGGCCTTTGACTATGGCAGAAGTGTTGCTCTGTGACTTCCACCTGGTCGTATTGGGTTGTTCACCATTGGGACCCTGTCAGGATGTTGCAAGGAAGACCAAGCCAAATGAAAATGTCACATATAGGGTTCTTCTTGAGCTCCAACCAATAGAAGTATCAGTCGTGTGAGGGAGTGAGTCTTAAGAGAGCTGCAGCCTCTGTCCTTTGAGCTACCCCAGCTAATGCTTGATGAAGCCAAAACTAGTGTCCTCACTGAGCTCTGCCCAGATTGCAGATTTGTGAGCAAAATTGATATTATCATTACTTTAAGATGTTATTTGTGGGGATACTTTCTGTTAGCAGCAGATCATCAGAATATTGCCTAATCAGACTGCATTGCCAGTTTTTTCTCTCTCTCCATATATATATATATATATATATATATATATTGATAGATAGATAGATAGATAGATAGATAGATAGATATCCTCCACTCATCTGTCAGTTGGTTGTACTATAATGGTTTGTGTAATGTTATGATGCTGGAAGCTCTGTTCCCAGAATTTCAAATACCAGCAGGATTGCCCATGGTGGACAGGTTTCAGTGAAGCTTCTAGACAAAGACAGACAAGGAAGAGGGGCCTGCTAGTCCACTTCTAAAAATTACTGAAAGAAAACCTTATGGATCACAAGAGAATACTGACTGACTAATGTGTTTTGGACACACTATCAGTGGACAATTGCTAGAGGAAGACATCATATTTGATGAAATAGAGGGACATGGAAGATCCTTATTGAGGCAGATTGACCGAATCGCTGCAACAATGGACTTCAACATTCAGGAATGTGTGACAATGGTGCAAGATCAGACAGCACTCCATTCCATTTCATATAAGGTCTCCATGGATCACAGTAGACTTGATGGCACTCTCTATATGTTTGTCTTCAGTGACTTCCCATAGGGCTGCTCTGCCTGGCAGCCTCTATTCTTCATGCTTCCAAATGGGGAGCACAACAGGTCCATAGTCACTGATATTCCCCTCAATCCCCAGGTCAAGTAAGGAGGCATGCAACTAACTATGTTGTTCTCTTTGCCTTGTCTCTCTTCCTTTTCCCCTCCTCCAACAGGGCTAGAGGGGGTAAATACTTACCTTGCAGTCTAGAAGAGAATTTCTTCCACACCAAAATCTTCTCCTTCCTCAAAAGGCACATACATGCTTTTCTCCTTGTTTTGAATTAAAATGGCAGATGGGATGGTAGGAAAGAAAATGAACTAGTCTAACAGAATGGCCAAACAGATTTACCTTCCACATAAGAATGCAAATAACTCCTCAATCTTGTTATAGAGTCATGATATGGTGAGCTCCATCAAAGCAGAGTAGAACACCACGGAGGTCAGACCAGAAAGACCATATTGAGTTGATTTTGTATGAGAGATTCTAGTTGCTAATTATACTTTTCCTAACAGACAGATGGCAGGTTTAGAAGCCCAGACTTAAAATGTCTTTATCTAATTGCCTGCCTAAATATACATTTGCAATATGGTCCTCAAAGGGAATACTTTCTTTACCTTAAATTCCCTTTCTTTTTCCCCTCTTTTATGTAATTTTATTGAAGTATCATTGATGTACAATAAACCATGGTGTGTTTTGCTCTTTGAGGTTTTTAAAAAGAATCATTTTATTGGGGGCTCCTACAACTCTTATCACAATCTATACATACATCCACTGTGTACATTTGTTGCCATCATCATTCTCAAAACATTTGCTTTCTACTTGAGCCCTTGGTATTAGCTCCTCATTTCCCCTCCTTCCCCCTTCCCCCTCATGGACCCTTGATAATTTATAAATTATTATTCTGTCCTATCTTACACTGTCTGACATCTACCTTCACCCACTTTTTTGTTGTCCCTCCCTCATGGAGGAGGTTATATGTAGATCCTTGTAATCAGATCCCTCTTTCTACCCCACCTTTCCTCCATCCTCCTGTTATTGCTACTCTCAGCACTGGTCCTGAAGGGGTCATCTGTCCTGGTTTCCCTGTGTTTCCAGTTCCTATATGGACCAGTGTATATACTCTGCTCGAGCCAGGTTTGTAAGGTAGAATTGGGATCATGATAGTGGGCGTGGTAGCATTTAGGAATGAGAGGAAAGTTATATGTTTCATCGTTGCTACACTGCATCCTGACTGGCTCATCTCCTCCCAGCGACCCTTCTGTAAGGGGTTGTCCAGTTGCCTACAGATAGATCTTGGATCCCCTAACTGTACGCCCCCTCATTCACAATGATATGATTTTTTTGTTCTTTGATGCCTGATCCCTGATCCCTTCTACATCTTGTGATCACACAGGCTGGTGTGCTTCTTTCATGTGCACTTTATTGCTTCTGAGTTAGATGGCCACTTGTGAACCTTCTAGTCTTTAAAACCCTAGACTCTTTATCTTTTGATAGCTAGGCTCCATAAGCTTTCTTCACCTCATTTGTTTATACACCCACTTTTTGTCTTGAGTGATTGTGTCGGGAAGGTGACCATCATGGAATACCAGTTCCTTAAATTCCATATCTATAGGCTTAAGTCTTACCCACAGGAAACCTATTTTTATTTTATCCCTGGAACAAAATCTTGCAATAATTTTCTCTTTTTGGGTAAGTCCATCCTCAATCACTTATCCTTTAACATTTACAAGAATTTATCTGTAACCAACCCCATTTACATAGTCTCATTCATGCTATTTCCACAATATGCTAATAACCCTATTTTTTAGAATCGGCAGAAAGCATCAGCATCAATATCCCATTGCCACTGAGTTGATTTCAACTCATGGGTACCCTATAGGACAGAATAGTATTGCCTCATAGGTTTCCAAGGCTGAAAAAAAATCTCTTTATTGTGAGTTGGGTGAAGGTTTACAGAATACATCCGTTTTCCATTTGACAGTTCACACATATTTTGCTTCATGATATTGACTGCAATCTGCTCAACGTAATATCACTTATCGCACTTCCTCCTTGTATTTCCTGTTTCCATTCCACCTTCTTTCCTGACCCTTCTGAACTTTATCTTTGAATAAATTATATCCTTTTGATTCAAATAGTTGATTAGTGTTACTTTTTACCTTATAGATCTACCTATTGTTTGGCTGAAGATTGAGCCAAGGGAGTGAGTTCAGTTCCAGATCTGAAGGTGCCTAAGGACAACAGTCTTGTGGGTTCCAAGAATCTCTCTCTGAGCAATACCCCTGAACTTTTAAAATAAGTTTAAACTTTGTTGCACATATTTCTCCTATTCTATCCCAAAATTCCAAAGCAAACTCATTATCATTGTGTTGAAGCTGACTCATAGAGACCCTACAAGATAGAATAGAACTTCACCCTTTCATTTTCCAAGGCTTAAATCTTTACCAGAGCAGACAAACTCATATTTCTCACATGGACCAACTGATAGGTTAGAACCACTTTCTTTGTGGTTAGGAGATCAATGAGGAGTCCACTCTGCCATTAGAGCTGGTTAAGAATGCGATCCAGGATCCCCTAATGCTATCCCTCTCAGATCAGTTGGTAGTGGTAATAAATGTAAATCTTAAGGGGGTCAGACTGCCACATCGTAACTCTTCCTTGGGGAAGATGGTGGGTTTGAACTGCTGATTGATTAGCCCTTAAGTGCTTAATTACTGCCTCACCAGGGTTCTCCTTAACATCAGAACAGTGGACACTTATTGGTTTATCTTACTGGTCTCTGTTCCCTAAAAATTGCACTTCATCCACAGGGTTTTCTTCCACAACACACAGCTGCTAGTGTTTTTGGTTTGTTTTTCCACATGACTTCACCTTCCTGGTCAAAGCTGATTTGTCCAGGGCTAAACACACAATGAAAACATAGCCATATTTGCACACTACAAAATTTGAAGTGAGACAGCAAGCTATTTGTTGAGTTTTTTGAATGACTGAAGTCTAAAAGGAAGTGTTATGATACAGGAAACAGTGAGTTTTGATGTCCAGGATCTATGCTGGGGACCCAGTTGGCACTCCGAATGACTATTCAAAGTGATGGTATGAATTCTCCTCTTCCATGACCTACACATATAATAGATATAACCACTAAGTCCATGATTTGACAAATGTCTTGTGTGATTGAGTTTGGGTTCCCCATAGGATTAGATCCTGAGACAAAGGTTTTAATTAAGCCATTTTCTGGGGAGATATCAATAAGGAAATGGGAAATAGAAAAGGGAAAGAAGGCAGCCAATGAAAAGTACATTATCAAACAATTTAAAATTGTGAGCAACTGGAGGTTAATCTTACTGGAGACACTGTAGAAAATCCACTAGTTATTCTGCCCAGAATGTGAGGGAGTGTGGCTATTTGTCCAACAACTCCTATGGGTCATTGGTTAAGGGTTACTCCAGGAAGCAAGAATTAACTCCACAACCTCCTAAGCCATGCATGCTCAGGTACAGTGGTCTACAGAAACTAGAGAAAGCAAGAAGAGAGATGTGCTGGCCATTCGGAATTAGGCTAGCATGCCAAGTTGTCAGACATGTCAGGTTCTTGAACTATCATAACTTGAAAGTCATCATGATCCTGTGAGATATACCACTGGTATTTCAAACACAAGCATAGTTACCCGTGGTGGAAAATTTTCAGAAAAGCTTACAAGCTAAATAGACTAGAAAGAATAACCTGCCAATCTACATCTGAAAAAAATAGTGGTGTTTGTGGAGCGCATTGATAGCAGTGGAATATTGTTTCATATAGTGCAGGATGATGAACCCCTCAAGTTGGAAGACACTCAAAATATAATTGGGGAAGAGCTGTCTCCTCAAAGTAGAGTTGACCTTAGTGATATAAAGTTTTCAGGACCTATATTTGTTGATGTGGCAATGACTCAAAATGAGAAGAAACAGCAGTACTGCAATAACCACTAACAAGAAGATGGGATGCATGAAATATGGATCTAGAAAAATTGGAAGCCATGAAAAAATGGAACACATAAAGATCAAACACTCTAGGTGTTATTGAACTGAAATAGACTGGTATTGGCCATTTTGAATGTCACAATAATATGGTTTACATACCAGAGTAACAAATTTGAAAGGAATGGATGACTTTCATGTTAAAAAAGAGAATGTTTCAACATCGATTCCAATGTTCACCATTGTTAGGTGTAGGATATATTACACCTACAAGGATGAATAATTAATAAAGTTATTATTCAAATTTACACACCAACCACTAATGGTAACAATAAAGCCATTGAGGATTTTTACCAACCTTTTCAGTCTGAAATTGATGAAACATGCAATCAAGATTACTGATGACTTGAATGCAAAATTTGGAAACTAAGGAGGAGGATCACTAGTTAGAAAATATGGCCATGGGGATGGAAGCCACATGGGAGATCTCATGATAGAATTTTCCAATAAGGATGGCTTATTGATTGAAGATTTATTTTTCAGGGATGTAAACAGTAACCATAGACATGGATCATGTATATTGGATAGAAATACACAGGAATTAAATCAACTATATCTGTTGAAATAAACTACTATACATACTCGAGTATAACCCAAGGCAACTAATTTTACCCCCCAAAGCTGGGGTGCTTTTTCAGCATAAAAAATGTGCTGAAAAAACGTCGGCTTATACTCAAGTATTTACGGTATAAAGAAGTTCAATATCATCAGTCACGAGACTGGAGACGAACTGTGGAACAAACCATCAATGGCAAATTCAACTCGAATTCCAACAAAATTAAAACAAGTCCCCAAGAGTCAAAGTATGAATTTGAGTATATCTCATCTAAATTAGAGAATACTTCAAGAAGAAAGTTGACACATTGAACACAAATCACCTGAGATGATACGAGTTCTGCAATAATATCAAGAACATCATAAATAAAGAAATTCAAAGATAATTAAAAAGATAGAAACTAAAGAAAAGACAAAACGGATGTCACCTTGAATGTGGAGTAGCTGAAGCCAATGAAAGAAATGATGAAGTACGAAAAAGAGAGAGAGAAATATAGAAATAATTGATGAAGTAAAGACGCTGAATAAAGAAGCTGAACATAAAATTTCAAAGGGGAATTCAAAAAGATGGAATAAAGAATTATATTAAAAGGTGCAAAGACCTGGAATTAGGACAGCAAAAATGAAAAGCATGTGCATTTCACTAGCTGAAAAAATTGAAGAGATTCAAAATACAGAATTACACAGATAGCATCAAAAGAAGATGAAAGGGATTCACTGACCACATGAAGCCCAGGCTCCACAGCGCTGAGTCCAGAAGACCAAGATAGCATAGGGTTCTCACTGCAGATTGCTCTGAAAGTGCTCACAGTAGTAGGCCCTGGATCAACTGGGGGAAAATGTAGAACTCAAAATAGGAAGACTAACCTTAGGATATGATAGGCACTAGTGGAATTCCCATTTGACACCTGACCTCACCTCCATGGCTCAACTTTCAGCCCCCAAATAGGAGACCTATACTGTCAACGATGTACAATTCAGAGCCCAGCATTTGTCAGGGAGTTACTCAGAAGGCAGGAAGGAATGGGAACGAAAGACCAATGGAAACGGCAAAAAAAGGGAGGGAATAGAAAAAGTAGTATTGCATTGTAGGTATTGCAATCAATATCATAAACCATTGCATGAATTGTAAGGAAAATCAATATACTCTGTAGATTTTCCCTCACATCACAATCAAAACAGTGTAAAAAGAAAATAAGTCATATGACCGAGTACACTGGTAGATCTTGCTGAAGACCAATTTCCAGTGTTAAAAGATGTCACTTTGAGGAATAAGGCACAGCTGAGCCCTAGTGGTATAGTGGTTACAAACATAATGCGTCAGAACCAACCCAGTTGGGTTGCTCAACACAAGATCAGCAGTTCTGCTCCCATACAAAGTTCCAGTATTGGAAACCCACAGGGATATCTCTCCCCTGTCCTATAGAGTTGCTAAGGGTTGGAATCAACTTGATGGCAGTGAACTGGATGTAAGCCAGGCTGACTAGAGACACAAATCAAGTGACACTCATATATGTGCAATAAATAGTTTTCAATCAAGAAGTCATTATAGTATTTCTATTTCAAGGAAATATCCCAGGCCAGTCCAACTCAAGTCCATAAGTCCAACACTAGCCCATAAGTTCCTTTCCAACTTACACAGTTACATGCAATGATGCAGAATGCAGGGATGTCAAAGGCCAGTGATTGCAATGTCATGTGGACCCAAGGTCGATGGAAGCATGGCAAGACTCTGGCAGCTCTCAACGTGGGCAGGAAGCAGTCAGGTGAATGCAAAAAGAAGGGGAGGTTCCCAGGGCCCTCCTTATGAGAAGGCCATGGCCACAAAGAGGCACCATCAGGCTATGGTGTGATTGACAGATTGGATACCAACCTTACACTTTTACATATCTTCAAACTGACATAAAATTATATAACTATCATACTATGGCATTTTCAATCACTTCATATGTACTTGAAAATGGACAATAATTATGAAATATAAAATAAAAGTTGATGTCTTTGAATTATGATGCTGGTGAAGAATATTGAATATTCCATGGACTTTCAGAAGAAGGAACAAATCTTTCTTGGCGGAAGTAGAGCCAGAATGCTTCCTAGACGTGAGAATGGCAAGACTTCATATCACATACTTTGGACATGTTAACAGCTGAGCATAGTCCCTAGAGAAGGGTATCATACTTGGTAAAGTGGAGTGGTGAAAAAAAGAAGAAGGTCCTCAATGGGATGAATTGGCATACTGGCTGCAAAAATGGTCTCCAACATTAACTGTGAGGAAACAGGCTGTGGGTGCTATGAGTTAGAGCCAAATTAACAGTGTCTAACAATGACAACTCCCCTCCCGCGCCCCATCTGTCAATTTGCTGCACTGTGGTAGCTTGTGCTTTGCGGTGATGCTGGGAGTTAGTCCACTAGTACTTCAAATACCAGGCAGGATCACCCACGGTGAACAGATTTCAACACAGCTTCCAGACTAAGAACTGACAGGACGACAAAACAATCAGTCCACTTCTGAGGGGTTCACCATTGAAAACTTTCTGCATAGCAGTAAAATATTGTCTGACATAATGCCAGAAAATGAGCCCCTCAGATTGCAAAACAATCAAAATATCACCGAGAAAGAGAGCTTCCTCAAAGTAGAGTCCACCTTAATGATAACTCAAAACCTCACAACAGGAGCTGGAGATAACATCATAATAAATGGAGAAAATATTGAAGTTATCAAGGATTTTGTGTTGCTTAGATTCACAACTAATGCTCATGGAAACAACAATCAAGAAACCAAATACCATATTGCATTAGGCAAATCTACTGCACATAACCACTTTAAAGTACTGAAGATCAAGAATTTCACTTAGGATTAAGTTGCGTCTGGCCCAAGGCATGGCATTTTCCACCACACCTTATGCATGTGAAATTTGAACATTGAATGAGAACGACTGAAGGAGAACTGGTGCATTTGAATTAAGGTACTGACAAAAAAAATACTGAAAGTACCATGGGTGGAGAGAAGAACAAACAAATCTGTCTGAGAAGAAGTGCAGCTAAATGTTCCTTGGCAGATAGGATGGCGAGAATTCATCTCATGTACTTTGCAGATGTTATTAGGACAGACCAGTCCCTGGAGGACATCATACACATTACAGTGGAGGGGTTGCAAAAAGAGGAAGACACCCGATCAAATGGATCGAGACAATTCCTACAACAATGGACTCAAACATAACAAAATTTTTGAGTATGGGGCAGGACCAGGCAATGTTTCATTCTGTTGTGTAGGCATTATTATGAGACAGAACTGACTTGAAGGCATCTAGCAACAAAGTGTACTAAAGTTTCTTCTGGCACCTTCATTTGCTAATAGATTATAATTCAAAATGAGAAAAATCGTTGCAACCATTCATTAATAATCAGAACATGAAACGTGCAAAATAAGAATCTAGGAAAATTGGAAATCATAAAAAACGGAATCTGACCTATAAAGATCAATATCCTAGGCATTGGTGAGTTGAAATAGTCCCTTTGAATCTTAAAATGATAAGAATGACTACGCTGACAATGACAAATTCAAAAGAATGTCTCTTTCATCCTCAAAAAGAGCATTTCTAGATCTATCTTGAAGTGCAATGCTGCCTGAGACAGAATAATATCTATCTTCATACACAAGGAAGGCCGGTTAATAGAACCATTATTCAAATTTTCTCACAATCCACTAAAGCCAATGAAGAATTGTACCAACTTCTTCAGTCTGAAATTGATCACACAAGTACTGAAAATGCATTAATAATTGCTGACAATTGGAATGCACACATGGAAACAAAAAGGAAGGAAGAGTAATTAGAAACTATGGCTTTGGGGATCGAAAAGAAGCTGAAGACTGCATGAAAGAATTCTGCAAGAGCAATAACTTCCTCATTGCAAACACCTTTATTCAACAACAGGAGCGGCATATATACATGTGGAATACACAGGAATGGAATTGATTAAATCTGTGGGAAGACATGATAGAGAAGCTCAATATCATTGAGACAAAACAAGACCGGGGGCCAACTATGTAACAGACTATCAATTACTAATATGCAAGTTCAAGTCAAACCTGAAGAAAATTAAAATAAGAACGCAAAAGAGGCCAAATACAGCCTATATTATATCTTTGGTCGGCTGGGGTTTCTAGAGAAACAAACCAGTGATACTGATACATGTAGAAGAAGGAAATTCATATCAATAAAGAATTTTACATTAAGAAGTCCACACAACAAGAAACCCCAGTCCAACTCCAGCCCATAAATCAGATGCAAACTAGAGGCCCTTCCAGACTCATGAAGCTGTTGGAGGAATAGCCCAAGAAACAGGAAAACCACAGGTTGGTGGAGGCAGAGTTGGGAGAATCCAAAGTCAACAGGCATTTGGCAGGCCACAGACAGCTCTTAGGGTCAGCAGGTCTCATGGTGATTGCCATCCCAAGAAGCCAGATGTAGGGTCCAGGGTCTTTTCATCAGGAAGAAAAAGAGTGAGCCCATTCTCCACAGTCTACTTATAGCTATGAAATAGGTCACACCCCCAAAGAGACTGTGACCTGCACCTTCTGAAGATCCTGGTCAAGCTAAATTGACACCAAACCTTACTATCACAATATCTCACCTGAATTTAGAGCCTATCTCAAGGATGGTTCGGACATATTGAACATTAATGATCAGCTACCAGAAGACTTGTGAAATAGCATCAAGGTCATCAATCTTTTTTTTTTGTCATGTCACCTGTGGCTATTTATTTATTTATCATAAATCATTTTATTGGGGGCTCCTCAAAAAGATCATTAATAATACAGGAAAGAAAGAAAATACTACAGTGGATATCAGAGGAGACTGTGAAACTTGCTCTTGAACCTAAAGCAGCTAAAGCAAATGGAAGAAATGATGAAATAAAAGAGTTGAACAGAAAAATTTGAAAGGCCAGCTTGAGAAGATAAAGTAAAGAATTATATTGTAACGTGTAAAGACCTGGAATTGGGAAAGCAAAAGGAATGAGTACAGTCAGCATATCATAAATTGAAAGAACAGAAGAAAAAATCCAAGCCTTGGATTAAAATGTTCAAGGATTATTTATCAAACTATTGAATGATGCAGGGAGAATCCAAAGAATATGGAAGGAGTGTACAGAGTTTCTGTTCCCAAGAATTAGTTGAGGTTCTACTAGTTCAAAAGGCCAAGAGGAAGTTGAAGCTGCCATGTAAGCATTAGTGAAAAGCAAGGAAGGGATAGGAATGGAAATATTTCAACACGCTCATGCAGTGATAGTCCATGTCAAGAAATTTGGAAGATAGCTATCTGGCCAACCAACTGGAAGTGATTAATATTTGTGTCCATTCTAAAGAAATATGACGCAACAAAATCTGCAAATTAATTTAAAATAACATTAATATGACATGCAAGTACAATTTTATTGACGATACCTTTAAAAGTAGTTATAGCAATATGTCAACAGGAAGCTGCCAGAAATCCAGGCTGTATTAAAAGAGGGCATGAGGCAAGGTATATCAATGCTGGTTTCAGATGGACCTTGGCTGAAAACAGAGGATACAAGGAAAATGCTTACTTATGTACTATTGACTATGCAGAGGATTTTACTGTGTATCATAACAAACTTTGGGTAGCATATGAATACATATGAGAACAATTGGAATTCCCGTACATTTAATTGTGCTCCTGTGGTACCTGTACATAAACCAACAGGAAGTGGTTCGAATAGAACAAGGGGATAGTGCGTGGTTTAAAATCAGGAGAGGGTGTGTTGTGGTTATATCCTTTCACCATATGTGTTAGACAGGGTTCTCTAGAGAAACAAAACCAGGACATTTATGATTTGATAGATAGATAGAACACGAAGGAATATAACAGCTAATTAGTCCACATAGCAGTACAGAGGACTCAGTTTAACTCACTTCCATGCAACAGTAAATATGGCAGTACAGCCAGGCAGCAAACTGCAGAACTAGGTAAGGCAGCCACACACTGGTCTGATCACCAGAGAGCAACTGAGAGATAGGTGTGGCTTGCTGAGCCATTTATCTCTTTGCCCACGAATCAAACTGCGAACTTATTAATCCCACATGTTCTTATTGGCCACGTTGGCACTATAAACCTACCTATCTATCACACTGTACTTATTCAAATAATCTGAGAAGCTGCTCTGTATGAAGAAGTTGAGGCATCTGGATTGGAGGAAGAATCATTAACAACCTGTGTTATGCAGATGACCCAATCTTGCTGGCTGAAAGTCAATAGGCCTTGAAGTACTTACTGATAAAGCTCATATAGTACACCTTCAGTATAAATTAGTCTTCAACACTAAGAATACAAATGTCTTCTCAACTTGACAAATATAAACCCACAACATCATTACAAATAGAGAAATGTAGCTAAACTCTATTTTACTTGGACCCACAATCAATACTCACAGAAGCAGCAGTCAATAAATCAACGTATTTCATTGGAAAAATCTGTTGTAAAAGACCTCTTTAAAATGTGAAAGAGCAAATGTTTTACTCTGGGGATTAGCAAGTTATGCCTGCTTTTAGCCTTGATATTTTTAATCACCTTAGATGCATGTGAAAGGAGTCTTAATTTCAGTGTCTGGTATGGGTTGAATGACTAACAGCAAGGTTGGTGGTTCAACCCACTTGCTGCTCCACAGAAGAAAGAGGAAGCTATTTGACCCTGTAAAGATTTACAGCCTTGAAAACCCTATATGGTCACTATGAATAAGAATAGACTTGATGGTAATGTGTGACATATGCATGTGAAAGATGGACCATAAATAAGGAAGACTGAAGAAAATATGATGCCTTTAAAATATGATGTTGCAAATAATATTGAATATACCATGAATGCCCAGCAGAACAAAGAGGTCTGTCCCGGAAGAAGTACAGCCAGAATGTATTTTAGAACTGAGGATGGTAAAACTCCATTTCATATACATTGAACATGGTATCAGGAGAAATTAGTCCCTAGAAAAGGACAAAATACTTGGTAGAGCATCATCAAAAAACAGGTAAACCCTGAATGAGATGGATCAACACAGTGGCTGTAACAATAGGCTAAAATATGACCATTGTGAGGATGTCACAGGACTAGAAAGGCTTTTGTTCTATTGTGCATAGGGTCACTATAAGTGGCAGTGCGTGAGTTTTTGTTGATTAACAACACTGGGATATGAGCAATGTCCCCATGGCATATGCTAAACTGTCACCATGCTGGACACAGTTGATCTTTGTGGCTTTAGAGGGTAATTATTTAGAGGGTTATGATAACACTGAATTTTTTTCTGTGTATTCAAACTATTCCATCCTAAGGTTCCACAGATCTATCCAAACCAAGCTCACTGCCATTGAATCAATGCTAACTCATATCGACCCTACAGGACATGGGTAAAATTGTACCTGTGAGGTTCTGAGACTGTACCTCTTTACAGAGTAGAGTCCCATCTTTCTCCCGAAGAGCAGCCGGTGATTTCAAAATACCGACCGTGCAATTACCAGCCCAATGTGTAACCAAGAACTATTCAGGGAAGCTAGAGGGAGAGCATGAAAAGAAATGAGTAGTTGAGGTGGTTGGATGCACATCCATCCCTTTGTTCTACTCTCTATGACTTTTTCTGAGTTCATTCAAAATGTAAATTAAGACACAAAATAGAATTCTACCCAACCCTGCTATATGCCTAAACAGTATCCATTTTTCTCATTCTTACTACTAATAGAAGCTCAATTTTGTTTAGGGTGATAATGTACCTACTTAAATCGCTCACTCTTAGGCTCCCTTGCAGCTATGCATGAGCATTTGACCCAGTTTGGGCCAAATATGTGTAGGTGAAAGATACTGAGTAGGACTCCCAAGAAAGTTTTTGTTGTTGTTTAAGGCAAAACACTTGTCTGGCATAACCCATTTCATTTTTGTCCTTGGCTCTTCTGCTGTCATGCTCCCTAGTCAGAATATTGAAAGATTGGAGAGTCACATAGGTTACATGAGTTTGGCAGACCAAAAAGGATGCATTCTCCTATATCCAAGATGAGTCCCTGAGCAAATACGCCAGACCTAGGCTACCTATTTCAAGACTTACTATTGTATAAGACAAACCCCTGTGTGGTGCAAAGGGTTAACACAATTCACTGCTAAGACAAAGATGCCTTGGAAGAAAAACCTGGCAATCTACATTTAAAAATTCAGCCCTTGAAAACCTCATGGGGCACAGTTCTACCCTGAATCATATGGGGTAACTGTAAATCAGAATCAATTCAGTGGCAACTGGTTTGGTATTTTTGGTGTTAATATAAGAAAAATGAAGCTTTTGTGATTAGACCACTAGAGTCGGTTTGTTTTTTCCCATGTAGCCAGATGCAATTTGGACTGATAGAGAAATAATTAAAAGAATGTAGAGTTAAGTAAGCGTAATGATTATGGAACTAATCATTTAGCAATGGGCTGCTAACCACAAGGTGAGTAGTTCAAATGCACCAGTCACTCAGGGGGAGAAAAGTGAAGCTCTCTGCTTCTGTAAAGATTTACAGTCTTGGAAGCCCTATATGGGGTTGCTATAAGTTGTAATCAACTTGATAGCATTGTATTTGTTTGAGTTTGGTGACTAGTATGTAAGCTTTGAGGGGGTAGTAATAGATACTTTGAATACTATTCTTAGCACTATAGGTATTATGTCTTTTGCAAATGGATAAATGAACAAAAGCGATATTCATTTTGTGTTTTCTGTAGTTTGCCTTATTCTTCCAAGAAGATTGCTCAAGTGTTAAGACCCAGTCTTCTCTGGCATACTTGAATAAAAGAATAACTGATAGACACAGACTTGAACCCTGGCCTGTGTGATCTTGGGTGTGTCACTGTTTTTCAATCCATTTCTCATCTGTGAACTGGGGATTACACACGTAGCCCACAGGGTTGTTTTGGAGATTCAGAGTAATGTGTGTGTCTTGGATTGAGTGCCCTTGCATGCCGAGCTTATTCCTCAGGCCTGGGTGCAGGGAGTCTATTTGAGATCTGATGGCAGGGAGTGGGAATAGGAAAGCAGACGCAAGACTGAGTTAGGAGGAGAAGCAATCACAATGGGAACGGGGTGTTGAGGCTTTTAATGTAGGATACATGGGCTTGATTCCCCCAGGACTTCTGAGCAACATGGGTTCTGTCCTAGAATTGTCTACCAGAAACAGGAGGCTGGGCTCTTCTTCGCCTGTAGTGGTGTTGAGCATTCCTCCTAGTAAGGTGACCTCTCCTACCTTCCTGGGTTTGGCTTTCCATGCCTTTGAAAAGGCTTCGAGGCAGAAGGACATGGAGAGCTGCGTGCTGCACAGTTGTGATAAGACACCATTTCAGCAGGAGCCTGCACTTACATAGAGCCGTTCGCCACTGCTATGATTGATATCAGGAGGAGCCCTGGAAGTGCAGTGGTTACAAGTTGGTTTGCTAACTTCAAGGCCAGCAGTTCAAAGCTACTAGCTCCAAGGAAGAAAGATGGGGTTTTCTACTCCAATAAAGAGTTGTAGTGTTTGAAACTCGCAGGGGGCAATTGTACACTGCCCCACAGGATCGCTATGAGTCGGTATTGACTGGAAGGCAGTGAGATGGTGTCAGAGATGGGTCAAAGGAATGTGGCATGGCAACCCTAAGAATCTGCTACAGAACCATAAAGTGCCTGGGATAGATGAGTTTATTGTGCTTGACCTTTTAAAACCATCAAACGGGCAACAGTTAGAAAGACAAACATACCAAGTGTCATTGGAGATCCGGGGAAAGCAGAGAAACACTGCTAATGATGCAGGTTTGCTGCACAGCAATCTGGCAGAGCTTAGTGAAAGCCCATTGAATGGACCCTAGGACCTAGTGAGCCCCTCCTGGGCGTACAACCAAAGAAGCGCAGTCACTGAGTTGACTTTCATTCCTCATGACCCTATCAAACAAAGCTGAATGGTCCCATGATGTTTTCAAGGCTTCTATTGGGAAGTAGACAGCCATGCCTTTATCCCACAGTGTGTGGAAGACGGCTTCAAACTACTGACCTTTGGGTTAGCAGCCAAGCACTTAATATCTCCCCCATCAAAGCTCTCTCCTGGATGTAGAAAAACAAACAAAACCCCAGTTGATTCTTCCTCATTAGCAACCCTACAAGGCACAGTAGAATTGCTGCTTTAGGTTTACAAAACTAAATTCCTACGACAGCAGACAGCCTCTCTTTGCTCCATGGAATAGCTGGTGGGTTGGAACTGCTCACCTTGGGGTTAACAGCCCAACGCATAATTCCTGGGTATATAGGCCAAGCTATTTATCCAATTCACATGGCCCTAGGGGCATTTTTACAAGAATGGTCACCACGCTGATACCTGCAGTAGAGAAGAGTTGGAGCCGAATTGGATGCCAATCAACAGACAACTGAAGAAGGAAACAAAAGAAAGATGATGATTGCTCATGACCAAGTGGCACGCAGCAGCACATGCAATTGATATGCAGCATGGCAATAACTCTTAATGACATTGCAAGGAGTTGAAAAGGTCAGAAACTGAATGAGATTTATATTGCAGTACCATTCATGGAAGCTGAAAGCCCATTCACCAAGCAGCATGGTCTAGTGCACATGGCTGTATGCCTATAAGGACACACACACACCAAGCACCCAGCAGGGGGTACTAGTCTGAAGAGGGGAATGGAAGTGATGTGAATGTGGAAAAGGAGGGACAAAACACAAGCAGGGCCTGACATTGATCAGGGTTCACGGTGTGCTATAAAGTAGGCATGATTAATCACTTCCCTGTACCAGAAGGCTGAGCTAGATTTTTAAAGCAAATCGAGTGCCTGGAACACAATGGTTGTTAGCTGCTGTTGAGTCAGCTTCCAGTCCAACTCACTGTGACAACCAGCTCCCAGTGACTCCATGGGCAATATTCTCCCTGGTCCTGCACCATCTCTTTGGTTGTGCATCAGATTGTGATTCACAGGGGTTTTCGTTAATTGGTTTTCAGAAGTAGAATACCAGGCTCTTCTTCATCGCTCATCTTAGTCTGGACACATCACAGAAACAGGTTCAGTCTCATAGCCGCACCCAACCAAGCTTCCCTATTTCAGTATCATAGCAACACAGAAATCAGTTCAGTACCACAGCAATAACCAAGCATCCCCCTGACAAATGAGTGTTGGATGCACATGAGTTGCATTGTCTTGGACTCAACCCCAGATCTCCCACATAGAAAAGGAGAATTCTACAACGGAACCACCAATTTACCCTCAGAATATAATAAGTATCCAGTAAATGGTTATTAAGAATGTGGCTGCCAGGAAAATCCACCAATTTCCTGCCAAGGCTTAACACTAATATCTTCCCCCACACACTAGAAGGCTGCAGAGGAATGACTTTCTCCATGCCAGCCCTGGTATCTAGACAAGGGACCCTAACACTGAACCACTGAGCCCCAGCAGGCTGGGGAGCAATGTCAAATTGGATGAGGGACAATCCTGGTTGAGTTAGTTCCCCTAAGCTCGTAGGGCAGTTTAGCATGTCCACAGCTGTGTTCAGAATAGCCATGCGATTACCACCGAGAGAAATTCTACATGCTTTCACACCCCATGCTAGTCGTTGCAGCCATCATTGAGTACAGTTCATGCTCATCACTATCTAGAACTCACGGTGACGCTGTGGGTGAGCCATTGGGCAGGTAACCTCAAGGTTGGCAGTTCAAAGGCACCAGTTGTTCTCTGAGAGGAAGGTGAGATGATCTGCTCCTGTCAAGATTTAGCCTGAGGAATTTTATATAGGGTCACAGTGAGTCAGGATCAACTCAATGGTGTGGGTTTGGTTTATTAGACCCACCATCAGATCATATTTAATGTATTTATTAACATGTATATTTGCCACAAATCCAATGTCTTTTATTTTTATCACTGCGTTTCAATACAATTTGTGCCTTTGTGATTCTGTATTTCATTGGAGGTATTTGGAAATATTATTCTGGGGAGTGGGCAGGTGTTCCATAGCCTTTCCTAAATGCCAAAAGGATCCATGGGGTTGCAATGGGTAAGACCCTCTAATAGAGTTTATCAAAGAGCCCTGGAGGCACAATGGTTAAGTGCTCAGCTGCTATCCAAAAGGTTGAAGGTTTGAACCCACCAGTGGCTCTGTTCTTGGAAGAAAAACCAGGCAACTCATTCTTGTAAAGATTACAGCATAGAAAAGCCTAGAGCAGTGGTTCTCAAACTTCCTAATGCCACAACCCTTTCATACAGTTCCTCATGTTGTGGTGACCTCCACAACCATAAAAAATATTCTCATTGCTGCTTCATAACTGTAATTTTGTTACAGTCACCCTGTGCAAGGGTCCCACAGGTTGAGAACCATTGGTCTAGAGAGCTCGGCACTGATGCATTGAGTCACTATGAGTTGGACTGGACTAGAAGGTTCCTAACAAAAACGCCAACAATCATTTTTTACCATGACCTTGTTAACTCAAAAAGATTAATAAGCAAATTCACAAATGAGGACATCCAGTTGCCCCTCCAAACTGGAGAAGCATGAGTTAAATGGTGACCCTGACCCCACGGTGTCCTCCAGCTGGTGCCATGCTGCCTTTATTCCTTCTGCCTCTCAGTTCTGTGGAGAAGAAGGGGAAAGGGAGGGAAAGAAAAAGAAAGAAATGAAAAGATAATTTTCCCAGCTTCTTCACATCACTGAATTGAACATTACTTTTCATAAAAGTATTATGAAATGGAAATGGTGCTTTCACTATTTTGCTTTCAGGTGATATTCAGAGACATGGTGCTGGTCATTATTTGAGCCGGGGAGGTTAGTGTGCAGATTTTCTGAATATGGTTGAGCCACATGCCCCCTTCCAGGCCTAGCATTTCCCTGGGCTATGAGAAGTTATAGACAGTCTACCCTCTTCTTCCTCTGACTTCGCTGCAAACCATGGACACACTGGTTCTGACTTGACCTGGCTCCAGTACAGAAAAAAATATCCTCCTTGCATAATTGTAGTGCTTGCATTGGAAGGCACCCAGATACAAATCTCTCTTCTGGTGGCATAATGGGTTATGTGTTGGGCTATTAACTGCAAGGTCAGCAGTTGGAATTCACCAGTCGCTCCTTTGGAGAAAGATGAGGCTTTCTTCTCCCATAAAGAGTTATAGCCTTAGATGAGTATAAAAACTCAAAATGCATTGGCAGAGATTCCACAGAGAATAAGCCTCCATTAAATCCCCTGGGACCATTCACCAGGGATGGGATTACACCCTGCTCACCGTCAGTACATCAGAAAGTGTATTGTTGCAGATATGATTAGGTTAAAAATTAACATCTTATCATTTGTCTTTACTCTTAACACGTTTTTCATTTGTTCTTTTTTTAATTTTCTGCTTTCCTTTTTATTGAAAAATTAACTAATGTCACTAAACAAGTAGAGAATTTGTTAAATGAAAATCTAATCGGTTATGTAAACTTTCACTGAAAACATAACACAATTTTATTTTTACAAAGAGTTATAGCCTTGGAAACCCAGGAGGCCGCAGTATTTTCTCTCGATAGGATTGTTATGCACCCAATGGCAATGAGTGTTGTTGGATTTTGTTTCTTTATTGTTTTCTGTAGCTATGGTGGGGTATAGGGGTTATGTGTTGGGCTGCTAAATGCAATGTCTGAAATGGCAAATTTGAAATCCCCAGCCACTCCAAGGGAGAAAGATGAGGCTTTCTACTCCCCTAAAGAGTTCCAGTCTCAGAGCAGCCAGTCCACAAAGAGAACAACATGGCTGGCCCCACTGTGAGACATGATGCCCCTCAGTGACCAAGGGTGATACAGGGGACAGCACTGGAGACACAGTGTGCGAATTGCACCTAACCTGATTCCACCACACCGAGGCAAAGTGTGGTGGAGTGCAGTGGAACAGCAAGGGAATGGAGTGGCAAGGTCCCCAGGGAATGCTGAAAGTGGACTTTGGGGCCAGGTTGTGGTGCCTCAACAGAGTGGATTGGAAAACACTCCTAAGATCCAACAAATAATCCTTGAACTAACTACAAGCTCTTCTTTCTTGATGTGTTTTGTTTTGTTCTTTGTCAGTGGTTTGTTTTTGTTGTTTTGTTGTCTGGTTGTATACTGTTGCTTTGTTTTCCTCTGTCTTGTTTTCGTGCATGTTAGTGTGTCCACAGGTCTGTCTAAATAAGAGAGGCTGGATGAACTATCTGCAGGAAAAACAACAGGACCGACAGTTCCGGGGGCACTTGGGATAGGGGGAGGTGCGGGGGGTTAGGAAGTGGTGTTAACAAACACAGGGACAAGGGAACAACATGGGACTCAATATGGTAGTGAGGGGGAAGTGGCAGGCCTGGTAGGGAATGATCAAGGGTAAGGTTACGTAAAGAAGAGGTATAGCTGTAACCCGGGTGGGGACGGAGCATGTTAGTGGGACAGGAGGAAAGTCAAGGGAGATGGAGGAAAGAGCTAGGAGTCAAAGTGCATTTATAGAGGTCTAGACAAAGACATGTGCATGCAAATATATATATATATATATATGGATGGGGAAATAGATCTATGTGTCTATATTTATAGGTTTAATATTAAGGTGGCGGCAGGACCTTGGGCCTTAACTCAAGCACTCCCTCAATGCATGAATACTTTCTTTTATTAAATTGGCACTCTACAATGCTCATCCTCCAGACACAACTGCTGAAGCCAAAGCTGGTGAACAAGTAAATGTGGTGAAGAAAGCTGATGGTGCCCGGCTATCAAAAGAGATAGTGTCTGGGATCTTAAATACTTGAAGATAAACAAGCGGCCATCTAGCTCAGAAGCAACAAAGCCCACATGGAAGAGCAGACCAGCCTGTGCGATCACGAGGACCCGAAGGGATCAGTTATCAGGCATCAAAGAACAAAAAAATCACAGCATTGGCTGCACACCTCCATGATACGATTGCCAAAGACAAACTTGTGCATAAGCAAATGTGGCGAAGAATGCTGATGGTGCCCGGCTATCAAAAGAGATAGTGTCTGGGGTCTTAAAGGCTTGAAGGTGAACAAGCAGCCATCTAGCTCAGAAGCAAAAAAGCCCACATGGAGGAAGCACACCAGCCTGTGCGATCACAAGGTGCCAAAGGGACCAGGTATAAGGCATAATGCAATATATATATATATATATATATATGGTATATATATGGTATATATTATATATATATATATATACACATAATAGTGAATGAAGGGGGAAGTGCAGAGTGGAGACCTGAAGCCCATTTGCTGGCCACTGTAGATCCCCTCACAGAGGGGTTTAGGAGAGGAGATGGGTCAGTCAGTGTGCGATGTAGTACCGATGAAAAACACAGCTTTCCCCCTGATCCTGGATGCTTCCTCCCCCCAACTACCATGCTCCGTATTCTACCTTGCAGGACTGGATAGGGCAGAGGTTGTACACTGGTACATATAGGAGCTGGAGGCACAGGGAATCCAGGGTGGATGATACCTTCAGGACCAGGAATGTGAGGGGCGATATTGGAAGAGTAGGGGGTGAGTGGGTTGGAAACGGGGAACAGATTACAAGGATCCACATGTAACCTCCTCCCTGGGAGACAGACGGCAGAGAAGGGGGGGGAGGGAGACTGCAGATAGGGCAAGATATGGCAAAATAACAATCTGTGGATTATCAAGGGCTCATGAGGGAGTGGGGAGCGGGAGGGACGGTAAAAAAAAAAAAGAGGACCTGATGCAAAGGGCTTACGTGGAGAGCAAATGCTTTGAGAGTGATTAGGGCAAAGAATGTACGGATATGCTTTATACAATTGATGTATGTATATGTATGGATTGTAATAAGAGTTGTATGAGCCCCTAATAAAA
The DNA here is from genome assembly GCF_050624435.1 of Tenrec ecaudatus. NCBI lineage: Eukaryota > Metazoa > Chordata > Mammalia > Afrosoricida > Tenrecidae > Tenrec > Tenrec ecaudatus. The sequence goes on along the minus strand of NC_134541.1, from coordinate 79,662,378 downwards.
TGTTAAAAAAAAAAAAGAGTTCCAGTCAGAGAAACTCACAGGTGCAGTTCTACCCTATCCTATAGATTCGCCATGAGTCGGCATCAACTGGATGGCAGGAAGGACACATAACGATTCAGACCTGGGCTTAGTTTGGGTTCTCACTGAAGCAGACCCTGGCCAAAGACTTAAAGGCAATGAACTTATTTAGGAAACTCTGAGCATGCAGGTAATGATGTGGCATTGTGAGCCAGTGGAGGGAAGGCCACCGATAACAAATAGATTGTGAATCCAATTACAAACCTGGGAACCTGCTGCTTAATCACTTAGGAAGTCTCCAGGGGTAGGTATAGCGCACGCCTCTCAGAGTTTTGCCATCCAAGGAGTGAGGGGCCTGGTCAGGGCTGTTCCCAGGGGCATATGTTCCTCAGCACATTCAGCCAGCACCAGCAAAGGGACCTTAAGAGCTGGCCCTTGGTGACTGAGGCGAGTACATGGAATCAGGAATTTGGGACTGAAGAGAAGGAGCACTGGGAGTGTCTGCTACAGATTGGAGACTGGAAAGTCCACTCGGTGCTCCTCAAGGGGACAGGCGCTCCCCTCTCTGGATCTCACTTTTAACATCGATACACAAAGGTCGATTCTGTGAGGGTCACAGACTGGGGACTCCCATGGCCAAATGAGGACCTGTGTGGACTCTGGTTGGCCTGCTTATTCACTGCCATCTAGAAGACTCCAACTCACAGTGACCCTGTAAGACCGAGCGGAACTGCCCCTGTGGGTTTCCGAGGCTGAAATTCTATATGGACTAGAAGGTCTCATCTCTGCACAGCCCCCCACCCTATCCCCCACCCCCCGCTCCCCCAGTGTGACTGGTGGTTTCAAACTACTGACCTTCTAGTTAGCTGCCCAACACATAACCCACTGTGCCATCAGGGCTCTTTGGCCTACTTGGCTTCTATCCAATGTTATTGAATCGCCTTTGAAAAAATCAGGAGGTTTTTCAGAAAACAGGAATTTTGACTTTCTCTAGAAAAATCGATCTGGCATCACTGGAACCTAAACTAGAGGATCCACAATTCCACGTGGCTCTGGGAATCTCAACATTTCTTCCTCCTGCTCAAAGTAAAATGGTTTAAGGGGACCTTTCACAGCTGGTGGGCTGGTCTCCTTTCTAGAAAGTTGCCTCTGTAAAGAAAATGCATCTTTCTTCCCTTTTACCTAGTTGGGGGTGGTGAGGGTAGCAGGAGCCATTGGGTTAAGAAAAAACAGTCCAGGTAGCTTCAGTCTGCCCTGCCAGGGCTTTAGAGGCCAAGCCTTTTTTGCTCCAGCTGACTGGCCTGCTGTTTCCAGGGCAGCCCCACCATCTGTTCCCAGATGCAGGGAGGGAGCCGACTTTCCTTCATCACACCTGCCCCAAACTCAGGCCCAGAACTACTGTCTAAACACAGAACAACTTTTGTCTGTGGCCAAATGTGGGACCCCAAATTTCTTCCCTCTTTCCCGATACTCCTTCAGTGACTGGATGACCTGGGCCAGGCTGAGATGAATTAGCTTGCTCCTCACAGCTGGCTGCTGGGTTCCAGTCAACTCCCAGAGGCCACTGGCTGTGCCCATCAGTAGAAGTGGGAGTTGAGAACCCTCAGCTCTTGGCTGAGCAGCTCTGTCAGTCTGTAGCTGTTGACTGTAGCTGCTTCTGACAGCCAGTCTAGCTGGTGCTTTAAGTCATTTCAGTCGCTCCACCTCAGCTGTGATTAGTCTAGTCTCTGTAGCCTCAGAGGGAGGGGAAAACAAAACACCTCAATGACTTTGAATCAGAGTGGGTTATCCTCTTTTAAAAGGCAGAAAGTCTGAATTGGAGGATATTTTTGGGGGGTCTCTTTTATGCCTTTCACATTTATGAAATAAGAACTAACAGTATTTGTTCCAGTAAGTGGATCAGAACCACCTAAGGGCACACTCCTCCCACCAGGCCACGCCTCCCTAAGAATAGAGGTCCATCACTTGTCTGGCATTTTGTGGTACTGTGGTGACTTTTGTTTTGTGAGATACTGGGAGCTATGTGATTGGCATTTCATATACCAGCAGGGTCACCCAAAGAGCTTCCAGACAAAGAACAGACAATGAAGAAGGAATTGGCTGCCTGCATGGGAAGAATGAGCCATTGAAAACCCTATGGATAGCAGCAACACTGTCAGTTACTAGACCCCCCATGAACAACAGAAGAACATTGTCAGAACGTTTGCCAGAAGATGAGCTCTTCAACTTGGAAAGTACTCAAAATACGGCTGAGGAAGAGGAAGAGCTGACTTTTCATAGGCAAGTCGACCATAATGATGCAAATCGAGTATAGCCATCAGGACCTTCATTTGCTGATGGGGCACAACTCAAAATGAGGAGAAACAGTTCAAATCGTCATTAATAATTGAAACTTGGGATGTATGAAATATGAATCTAGGGACATTGGAAGTCATTAAAAATGAAATGGAATACATAAAGATTGATATTGTAAGCATTAGTTAGCTGAAATGGACTGATATTGACCATTTTGAAACAGAAAATCTTATGGTTTACTCTGCTGGAAATGACACAATCAAGAGAAACAACATTGCATTCATCATCAAAAGGACATTTTAAGATCTATTTTAATGTACAATGCTATCTTTGATAGGATGCTATCTAGCCCCCTTCAAGGAGAACCAATCAATACAACTATTGTTCAAATTTATGCACCAACCACCCAAAGCTGGTGATGCAGAAATTGAATAATTCTACCACCATATTCAGTCCCAAATTTGTCAGACTTGCTATCAAAATGCTATTGGAATGCAAAAGTTGAAAACAAAGAGGAAGGATCAGTAGTTGAAAAATATGGTCTTGGTGATAGAAACCAAGCTGGAGATCTCATGACAGAGTTTGCAAGACCAATAAATTGCTGATAGCATATACTATATTTTCCAGCTTCTGTTCTTTCCTCTTTGGTTCCAACATTTGCACTCCAATCACCAATAATTATCAATTTATCTTGATTGTATGTTAGAATTTTGAATGATTAATGATTTCTTCAAACATTTGATCAACAACAAAAAAGGTGACCATAAATGTGGACTTCTCCAGATGGAATACACGGAAATCAAATTGACTACACCTGTGGGAAGAGACAATAAAAGAAGCTCAATATCAGCAACTGAAACCAGTCCAGGGACTGACTGTGGAACAGATCAGCAATTGTTCATATGTGAGCTCAAGTTGAAGTTCAAGAAAATGCAAACAAGTACACGAGAGTCAATATACAACCTTGATAATAACCCACCAAATTTTGAGAACATCTCTGAATAAAGCACAGTGTCATTTAAAAAAATGGAAATAAAGAAAAGATACAAGTGCATGTCAGAAGAGACTCTGAAACTTACTCTTAATCAGAGAGTAGCTAAGGCATATGGAAGAAATGATGAAGTAAAGAGCTAAATAGAAAATTTCAAAGGACAACTCGATAATACAAAGTAAAATATTATCACAAAATATGCAAAGGCCTAGAGTTAGAAAACCAAAACAGAACATATTCAGCATATCTTAAACTGAAAGAACTGAAGAAAAATGTCAATTCTCGAGGTGCAATATTAAAAAATTCTATGGGCAAAATATTGAATGATGAAGGAAACATCTGAGGAAGATGGAAACAATATGGAGTCACTGTATCAAAAAGAATAGACCAACATTCAACCATTTCAGGAGGTAACATATGAGCAAGAACCAATGGTCAGGAAAGAAGAAATTCAAGATGCATGGAAAGCACTAGCCCAAAACAAGATGCCAGGAATTGCTGGAATATCTATTGAAATGTTTCCACAAGCTGATAAAGCACTGGCAGCACTCACTCATCTATGTCAGGAAATTTGGAATACAGCTACTTGGCTAACAGACTGGAAGAGATCCATATGTGTATACATACCAAAGAAGGGAGACCAACGGAATGGTCAAATTATGTAACACTATCATTGGCATCACATGTGAGTCAAATTGTACTGAAGCTAATACAACAACAGTTGCATTAATTCATTGACAGAAAGTTACCATATTCAGCATTCAAGAGCCATCGTGGCACAGCGGTTACAGGTTGGATTGCAAACCCCAAGGTCAGCAGTTCAAAACCACCAGTCACTCCGTGGGAGAAAGGCAAGGTTTTCTACTCCCATAATGAGTTGCAGTCTCAGAAACTCACAGGGGCAATTAATTCTACCCTATACTATAGGGTCAGGATGAGTTGTCATCAACTACAAGGCAGTGAGTTTGGTTTCCCAGAGATTTAAGCCAGATTCAGAAGAGGATGTGGAACAAAGGATATCAGATATCAGATGGATCTTGCCTGAAAGCAGTGAATACCCTAAAGATGTTTACTTATGTTTTATTAACACCCAAGCTATCTGACTGTGTGGATCATAAGAAAACATGGATAGTTTTGAGAAGGGAATTCCAGAACACTTTGTCTTGCTCATGTGAAACTTGTACATGGTTTAAGAAGCAGTAGCACAAATAGAACAAGGGTAGATTGCATGGTTTAAGAATCAAGAAAGGTGTGCATCCAGGTTGCACCCACTTATTATACTTTTTCAATCTGTATGGTGAGCAAATAATCAGAGAAGCCAAATTATATGAAGAAGAACACAGAATCAGATATGGAGGAAATATTATTAACAACCTGCTATATGCAGACGACACAGTTTGGCTTGCTGACAAGGATGGGGGACTTGAAGCACTTGCTGGTGAAGATCAAGGATTGCAGCCTTCAATGTGGGATACAACTCAACACAAAGAAAACCAAAATCCTCACAACTGAACCAATAGGTAACATGATGATAAATCGAGAAAGACCTGAAGTTGTCAAGGATTTTGTCTTGTCTGGATCCACAAGCAATGCTCCTGGAAGCAGCAGTCAAGAGATGAAAAGATACATTGCACTGGGTAGATCTGCTGCATAAGAGCTCTTTAGAATGTTGAAAAGTTAGGATGTTACTTTAAGCAGGAAGTACACCTGATCCAAACCATGGTATTTTCATTTGCCTCATCTGCATGTGAAAAGCTTGCCATTGAGTGAAGAAGACCCAGGTAAACTGTATGAATTTGAACCATGGTACTGGCAAAGAATACTGACAGTACCATGGACTGCCAAAAGAACAAACAAAATCTGTCTTGGAAGTACGGCCAGAATTCCCATTAGAAGTAAGGATGGTGAGACTTTGGACATGTTGTCAGTGGAGACCAGTCCCTGGAGAGGCATCATGCTTAGAAAAATGGAAGGGCTGTGAAAAAAGGTTGAAGGCCCTTGAAGAGCTGGATTGACACAGTGACTACAACAAGAGGACTGAGCATAGGAACACTTGGGTGGATGGAGGAGGAGCTGTTATAGTTACATTCTGCTGTGAATAGGTTTGCCATGGACCAGAACCAACTGGATGGCAAACTAACAACAACAACAGGGAGAGACATTAAAAAGCCAAACTCACTGCCATTGAGTTGACATTGATTCAGAACAACCCTGGAGGACAGGGTAGAACTGGCACCCGTGAGTTTCCCGAGAGTGTAACTTTTCACAGGAGGGGAAAGCCTCTTTAAGCTACTACTTAGCAGCCCAGCCCATCACCAGGGCTCCACAAGGATAGAGAGAAGCACTGTTAGGGCTGGGTAGGGCAGAGGCTGTACACTGGTACATATGAGGGCTGGAGGTACAGGGAATCCAGGGTGGACGATACCTTCAGGACCAAGGGTGTGAGGGGCGATGCTGGGAGAGTGGAGGGTGAGTGGGTTGGAAAGGGGGAACTGATTACAAGGATCCACATGTGACCTCTTCCCTGGGAGAGGGACAGCAGAGAACCAGGGAAGGGAGACTCCGGATAGGGCAAGATATGACAAAATAACGATGTATAAATTACCAAGGGCACATAAGGGAGGGGGGGAAGGGGAGGGAGGGGGAAAAAAAGAGGACCTGATGCAAAGGGCTTAAGTGGAGAGCAAATGCTTTGAGAATGATTGGGGTAGGGAATGTATGGATGTGCTTTATACAATTGATGTATGAATATGTATGGATTGTGATAAGAGTTGTATGAGTCCCTAATAAAATGTAAAAAAAGAAAAGAGGAGAAAAAAATGATTAGGGCAAAGACTGTACAGATGTGCTTTATACAATTGATGTATGTATATGTATGAACTGTGATAAGAGTTGTATGAGCCCCTAATAAATTGTTAGAAAAATGATCCTCAATTCTATCTGAATCCTTGCCAGAGCTGCAAGTTGCCTTAATAAACACGAGCAAAAAAAGTACCTCTGGCAGCAGACCGCTCAGGTTCAAATCCAGGCTCTCTAACTTATTGACTATGTGACCTTGGGCAAACCTGGACCTCTCTGTGCTTCCAAAGATTCACTTTCCAAAAGGGAAGTCATAAGCCAACTTTTCTTATTCCTCACTGGGTTGCTTTGAAGATGAAATGAGACATCTGTCTAAAAATGCTTCTGACCATCCCTTGGTTCTCAGAGCTCCACAAATGCCATGGATTATTGTTATAAGGTTATGAATGATTTTTTTCCAAGGGTAGTGCAAAGATTAACATCAGTGCTACTTCTCTCTGACAAAATATAAATCCAAATTTCTAAATAGCAGGGGCTGAATGGATGCGCTGTTAACAGCATCTTGCTTTTCTCCCATCACTTGTCACAGTAAATCTGATAAAAAATGCTAGGCTAGGGCCTGCAGCCAAGCCCCTCACTGGCAGCGTGGAGGACCTCAGGTTGTTGGCAGGCCAAGGGGCATCACAATGGCAAGAGGAGACTCCACAAAGATCCCCTGATTCCTCCCCCACGCACCCCTTCCCCACGTTCAGGGTTAAACGTCAAAATACTATTTTTTTGTCACCTGGTGAAATAATGAGCCCCCCATTCCCGTTGCCTTGGTATCATCAGAGTGCAACAGCCACGGGGGGTAATCGCTGTCTCCGTGTTAATGCTGCTCAGTTCAAACATTTTCACAGGCCCTGGCGAAATGAAACCCGTGCTTACTACCTAGGTGGAGTTTGAGGCGATTCAGCCCATTTGCTTCTGCTGAAGAGGCTACCTCAGAAAAACAGGAAATAAAAACATAGAGGGTGCCATTGACATTAGGTTTCTCATTTTCTTCCTCTCTTCCCTACCTTCCTTTCTTCTTCTTGCCCTTCTCTTTCTCTTTTCTTCCTTCCCTCCCTTTGCTCACGTCTTCCTGCCTGCCTTCACCTTCCATCTTCCCTCCCACACTCCTCCATTTCTTCTTCACTCCTCTCTCCCCACCGCCACCTTTCTCCTTTCCTTCCCTGCCTTTTTCCTTCAGCCTCCCAGTCTCCCTCCTTCACTCTCTCCATTTGCTCCTTCCTTTCCCCACCTTGTTTTCATCCAGTGATTTGTACTCCTTTCTTCCTCTCATCCCACCCCTCCCCATTGCTGGAGAAACATCAGTTCCTTGTGGCGCTGGTTTCTTGGCACCAGACCCTGTTCTTTGGGTGTTCACAAGTCTGCGTCCTGTGTGCAAACATAAGACAGACATATGATCAGGGTTGGACAGAAGATGGGATTTGACAGGTGTACTGCATCCCAAATCTCCAGGAGGCAAAGGTAAAGTCAGGCTCCTGCCTTTAAGGTTATGTTTCCCATTGTAACTGCATCCCACAGAGGCTCCTGCCTCCTGGCCACCTGAGGCCTGCTGCCTGCCTTCCTCTAGCTCCTGGGGAATTGGGGCAGCAGTGGCAAGAACAACAAAAATCCCCAGGAGTTGACAAGAAGGGAGGCTGCCTTGCTCGAGAGACGGCCCCCTCACCCACCTGCATGTTGTTGAGATGCAGGTTCTCATCCCTGTGGCTGGGCAAGAAATGCTCCCTCCCCAAACGCAGTGGCTTCAAACAAGGACCATCATCGTGTGGTTGCTGGGACGCCACTGGGTCGTGCTTGGAGTCTCCCATGAGTTGGCAGTCACATGGGAGCTGGGGCAGGGGCCTCTGTTGACTCCAGTGCCTACACGTGCACTCAGAGGGCTGGCAGCTGAAGCTGGCCGTTAGCTGGGTGCTTAGCTGGGTTGTTGGTTGGAGTGTCTCCATGTGGCCTTTCCAGGCGGCTCAGGCTTCTTTCAGCATAGTGTCCGGGTGCTGAGAAGTGTCCTGAGAGGTAGCACGTGGAGGCTGGACATTCTAAGGGTGAGCACTCAAGAAGAAGTCTTTGAAGGGATTTTTCAGAAGCTGTGAAGCACTTTGTGGGAGGGAAGGGGGTTGCCCAAACTAGATGTCACAGTGTCATCTTCTCCATAATCTATTGGTCACAGAGGTCATGAAACATCCCAATTTAAGGGCAAATGGCATAGACTCTACCTTCCTATAGGTAGCCTGTCAAGGAATTTGGGGGTCACATACGAAGACTGGGAGACCCTGGGTGGCAGAAATGGTTAAGGACTCATCGTATCAAGAGGTGGGCAGTTGCACCCCTCAGAAGAAATAACTAATGGCCTGCTTCTAGAAGCCCACAGGCTTGAGAATCCTGTGATGTGTAGTTTCTCCCTGGCACCCAGGGGGTCCTCGGGAACCAGAACCAACATAACAGCAACGGGTTGGGTTTTTGTTGGTTTTGTTTGGGCTAATATTAAAACGACTAGTATGAAATTATATATGTATTGTGTTTAACTCTCAGGACTCTGATTATGCTGAAGTTGAACAAAACCGTCTGTCTCTTCTATGAACGCCAGCCGATGGAGGCAAAGGGTGAGGGTCTAGAGGAAGAATGAATGTCACATTCCCGTCCTTATGTTTCAGTTGTCCTTAAAGGGCACAGGGGACAAACCAGATGTCTTTGATATGATTTTAGCCTAATGATGTGCTAGTATGATGATGAGCAGCCTGAAAAGTGGTTTTAACTAATGTGATCCAATATTTGAAAAGTTGACGATTTCACATCGAATTTTATATTCTCAGCATCTCAGTTACAAACAGAAAATCAGGCCTTAAAATCCTTGCATTTCCCCAAGGCAACAACAGTCTGGAGCTAGAATTTGAATGTCCCCTGTGGATGAGCTGACACGTGCCTGTTAACCACAGTCCCCATCCATCCCTATTGCCCCCAACACAGATGTTGGCTACAAGTATCCTTTATCTATATGGCTAAATAGGTTAGTTGGTTTGGATTGGGTTGCTAGTTTTTCCTGTTTTGTTTTGCTTACTTTTGATTTTGGGGGGGGGGGGCTAGGAAATGGTGTGTATTTTGGTACCATGTCTTCCAAAGCGAGAAAACCAAACCCAGTAAGCCAAGAAGGTCAAACAGTCTAGATTAATGATGAAAGGAGGAGCCCTGTTGGTGAGGTAGATTATGAGTTGGACTTCTAACTGCAAGATCAGAAGTTCGAAACTCCCCCCACCCCAACTCCACAAGAGAAAGATGAGCTTTTCTACTCCTGTAAAGATTTACAGACTTGAAAACCCACAGGGGCAGTTCTATACTCTGTCCAAAGGGTTGCTATATGTCAGAATTGATTCCAGGGTAGTGAGGTTTTCTTGATTGATATAAATAATTTTTGGTGAGTATTGAAAAAACCAGTCAATATTATTTTTAATACACATCAAAGAAGGTCCACATTAATTGTTCACACAACCCTGCCACCTTCTTTCTTTATTCCCTTGCCTCCCACTCTCCTTTCTTCCTCCCTATGGTCTTTTATCTCATTCGTTTTCTTTCAAGGGTTAGCCTAGGAGTGGGAACGTCTGACTAATTCTTAACCAAAAGACTAAATTGGTTTTATTGTTGGTGTTATTACTTGGGTTACATTTTTTTCTTTTCTCTTCTTCTATTGGTTTGTGTCATGTAACCCAGAAAATGGGGAAACATTTGGAATATCAAAACACTATCCTTTCTCAGTAGACTACAAGCATTAAAGGCAACAGAGATAAATACTCCAATAATAACAATAACATACAAGGATAGCTAGAGAGATAAATAGATAGATAGAAAAACCACAAAATCTGAGCAGTTGTGGGAAGGAGAATGGGAGTAGCCCCATGAATAAATATAGGTTTGCCAGAGTATAGTTCTATATACATATTAGCATATACTACAAATATGACCATGAATATAATAGTGCATCCAGGAGGCATAGTTATGAAAATGTCTTAGCTAGAACAAAACCCCTTGAGGGAGCGTGTCCTAAATATCGGGGATCAGGAACATAGCTCTGAGAGACCTCAAGATCAATTGGTACAAACTAGCTCACAAAGACAATGTTCTGTATGCATCAGGGAAGTGACTGGGGTCTTCAAAAGCTAGTGAGTAGCAAACTAAAAGTCGGTTCTTGGTCTCACCCTATGTGTTGGACAGGGTTCTCTAGAGAGACAAAACCATATTGCTAGTAATTATATATAAATATATTTATAAAGCTAGATATGCAATACAAGAAATGAACCACTAAATTATATACAGATAGATAACACAAGAAACTAACAGTTAAATTATAAAACAGTGAGACACTAGCAGTCCTTTAAGGCTTGAGAGCCGCCAGTTGCCAGTCCCTTTCTGTAGAGAGAGCTGGGCTATATATACCCAGGCAGCAAACAGCAAGGCAAGTCACCAACTGTCACCAACTGTCGGTCCCCAGCTCCAGAGACGAACATTCCAATCCTGTGGGATTAAATGGACCTCAACTTACAGCGACACAGTCCACAAGCTAGGCATCCCACAGGTAGTGTACCCCTTTAAATTGAGGCACAGAACAAGCAAGGCGAGGCTCACGAAGCCATTTATCCCTCTGCCCTTCGATTAATCCTACTTGTGTTTATCGGCCAGGCTGGCACAATAACCTATTGCACCCTGTCTGGAGCAAATAACATTGAAGAAGCTCAAGATGCCTGGCAACAATTAGTCCAAATCAGTAATGGACTATGCGTATACCTCAGCCTCTATGATGCTAAGGTCAGAAGAACTAAATGGTGCCTGCCTATCACAAACAGCTGCTCTGAAAGGGATCATGGTACATGGTCCTAGATAGAGTGTGGAGTAACGTGTAAGAAAACTGAAAGTCATACTACTACTACCAATAGTAATAATAATAATGATAAAAGATGAGGTTTATTGGTTAGATAGACTAGTGAGATCCCCACTACTATGGTCCTTCATCACCCCTCAGGTCTGGAACTGAATTCAACCCTCTGAAAAATAGACAGGTTTATAAAGTGAACCTTATGAGAAAAGATTGCAGACCTCAGTATGGATTACAACTCAATGTCAAGAAGACACACATCCTCACAACTTGATCAATAGGTACCATGATAAATGGAGAAGTTTGTTGTTGTTTTTACTTGTTGTTATTTGTTGAAGATGTCACGGATTTTTGTCTTGATGAAGTCTATAATCAATACTCTTAGAAGCTGCAATCATGAGATCAAATGACGCATTCCATATGGATACATTTGGTGCACAATACGTCTGTAGAGTGCTAAAAAGCAAGGATGTTACTTTGAGGACTAAGGTGCACCTTACCCAAGCCATAGTAATTTAAATTGCCTCATAAGTATGTGAAAGTCAGACATTGAATAAGGAAGGCTGAAGAAGAATTGATATGTCTGAATTGTGGTGCTGGTGAAGAATATTCAAAGTAACATGGACTGCCAAGGGAACAAACAGATCTGTCTTAGAAGAAGTATGGTCAGAGGGCTCCTTAAAGGCAAGGATGGTGAGACTTCCTCTCACATACTTTGGTCATGTTATTAAGAGAGACTAGTCCCTGGAGAAGGACATCATGCCAGGTGAAGTAGAGGGACAGTGAAAGAGAGGAAGCCCCTTAAGGAGATGGATTGACAGTGACTGAAACAAGGGGCTCAAGCTTGGGAACAATTAGGAGAATTATTCAGGGCTAGGTAGTGTTTCTGAATGTTTGGCATAGGGTCAATGTGAGTTGCAACTGGCTCAATGGCACCTGATAAGAACAACTACACCAAAATGAATCATAGCACTGAGGAGCACACATTCCTCAGAACCATCAACCATTCAAAAGCAAATAGGCAGTATTTGCCCAAGGCCAAATTCAAAAGGCAGGCAAGGTTAGGGGAGAAGGGTGAATGAAAACAGGAAGCAGAGTTTCAATGGCATGAGTGATATTACATTGCAGGAGATTGTCATCAATGTCACATTACAAAACATGTATAAATTGTTACGTGCAAAGCTGATTTTCTCTGTAAATCTTAACCCACCTTACAATAAAAAGTTTCTTTTTTTAAAACAAAGACACCGTCGTTCATATTATAGACACAGCCAAAGATCTCCTGGACAATCCTAAAATGATCTCCCAAATGATTTGGGTAGTTAGCCCTCCCCAGGGAGTTCTACCCATTGAAACGCTGGGCGGTTATGGCTGCAATTATATTTCAGGCCAGAAGAGGCAGCAGAGGCCTGGTTGTTCAAATGCTACAAAACTACCAGACAATGGGCAAACAGTTTCTTTCCACGGACGACTAGCGGCTCTGTCATATCCATGTCTGGTGTTCAACACTTGGCGACAGAATCCAGCCCGCTGGGTTTGGGTGGGGTCTGTTTCTCACCCATGCTTGGCTTGGGATTGTCCTATGGCATCCACAAAGTGGAGTCCTTTCCTTTCTGATGTCCCGAGAAAGCTGTTTTCTCCTTTTTCTCTCTCTGGCCCTCTTCCCAAGAACCCTGGGGTTCACTCTGCTTTCCTCTGGTTGGTGTTTCTCAGGCAGTTACTTGACCTCGGTTCATCTACTGCAGGTGACCATTAGCAAGTAACTGTACCGTCCTTGGATGGTATTGTTCATGAGCTAGGCTGCGAACTACGGGTTAAAGGTTTGAGTTCACCCAGAGGTGCCTTCCAAGAAGGGCCTGGTGATATGCCTCTGGAAAAAAACCCACCCCAGCCATGGAAAATTCGGACTTCTCTAACACACTTGGGCTCTCCATGAGTCCGAGTTGACTCAATGGCAATTGGTTGCTGGTATTCCTGTAAGTAGAAGACAACAATCTTTAAGCAGTCCCTCTTGGATTCATGGGAGGAGGATGGCTTCCTCTGAGAGAACTTCTCAGGGCTCCAAGGGCTCAATGATCTTACAAAAAATGAGAGAAATTATGATCCTGATGACAGATGATATTTCTATGCAGGCCTCGTTTCAGGATGCTCAAGTTTCCAGGTCTTTCCCTAACTCACAGTGGAGCCCTGTGAGGTTCCACATAGAAGGGCACCCTTGCTCCCAGGACCTGGAGCCTTGTAGCTGAGCAGAGCAGTCATGATGAGAAAGAGGACCCAAGGGGGAAGTAAGGGGGCTGCTTCACTTGTTTCAGTGTCAAGCAAACAAATGTTTTGGCAGGAAATTTCTCTTCAAGAGTGTTCTGATTTCTTGAAGGAAATCTTTTTCTGAACCATTTCCTCAGGGGAAAACCACTCAACTACCTCGGGAAGGAAGATTTTTCTCCTTCCAAGCTTACCAGGCTGTGCTAACTCACAGAGGAGGTATGACTAGCAGGCAATGAAACTGATTTCCAGACTCCTATGAAAATCAGCAAGTGCTCGGCTGCTAAGTGAAAGGTCGGCAGTTGGAAAACCCCAGCTGCTCTGCAGGAGAAAGTGGTGGCTGACTGTGTCTGACAAGATGACAGCTTTGGAAACCCAATGGGGCAGTTCTCCTCTGTGTTCTACAGTTGCTTTGAGTTGGAGTGGACTTGACAGTGATAGATCGGATCTTTTTCCCCATGAAAATCAGCTTTCACGAATACATGTGCATTCATGGATGTCTGTGTCTGCTTTGGCATGCATGTGCACATATGTGCCTATTTGCACGTGGATGAATACGTCTGTGAATGTGGGCGTCTCTATTTACTTTGCCATGTGTGTGCACATGTCTGTCTTTGTCAGTATGCATGTGGGCTCAGGCAGCATAAAGACATCACAGAGAAACTTGGAGAGAAAGAGAAAAGTAACCTATTTTCTCATGGGTCTCCAATACCTGACGGTCTACTGGCATCCACCCCCACGAAGACCAGAGGTCACTTCATGCCATGTGTCCAGCTGCCCATTGCTGGTTGAGGTCAGTCACCAGGGAGGCAAGTCAGACTGGCCTCGCCAACCTACCACCCACCTGCAGGAGTGATTCCCACCATCTGTCCTGGAGCACCTCCCACCTTACTCAGCCTCCCTAGACCTTGAGTGAAAGGCGTTTCCAACGTTTTTACATAAAGATTTCTGAGATTGACTGAAGAAATGATTTCATTTGACAAAACAAGAAGCTTTGAATTTAAAGATTTGAGGCAAGTGCCCTTCAGAGAGGGGGACACAGGACGGGGCCATGCTCCCTTCCGGTATGCACAGGGGTTGCTATGAGTTGGAACCAACTTGATGAGCACCTGCCAGCAACAACAACAACCAGAAGTTGTCCAAACTTCTGTGGCCTCAACTCGGAAATGAGAATATTAATATTGCCTCCTAGAGAGAACTCAAGGTATGTACAATTGGTTAATAGGCATTTGGAAAGTGAGTACATTAAGTGGACTGATGACATTGATAAGGCAATAAGAAACTGAGAAGGCTTCACTAACAGGTGCTTTCACATCTGTACCCAGTAGATTCCTTCCTTCTTCATCTCTTGCCATCTTAATCAGCTCCCACACTTTCCAGGCAGCTTGAGGGATTAAATGTTCAGTCTGATCCTATTATAAGTCTCAACCTCAGAATCAGAGGCTTTACCTGAGGTTTGAGGAGCTATACTGCGAATGAGGGAGAGTAACCTGTCTTTTCTATTGCTCTCCTATCGCTCCCTCTTCCCTAGCCCTTCCCTGTCTCTGGGCCTGCCTTTCCTCCCTAGAGCATTGGCTTCCGGGAGAAGGGGATGGAAACAATGAGCACAATGAGCACATTCCTGACCAGGCCTCTTACCATGCTATGTTCCAACCCTCTCTTGGAAGGGCCTCCACGAAGTCCTCTTATGTCATCTCACAATAACTTGTTAGATACCATTGAGTGAGCTCCTGACTCATAGCAAAAGCACACACAAGAGATTGAAGCACCACCTGGTCCTGCACCGTCCTCACAATGGTCCTTGTGTGTGAGCCCATGGTTGCAGCAGTGTGGAGGAGATCCTGTCCAAGAAGGCTGCCAGTGGGTGGGAGGGGCTGCAGCTTTCAGAGACTTTGGAGGATGCCAAGGTGGATAGTTCACGGCGTATCATATGAGGTCAGCCAGCGGGCCTTGGGGGCCCTTCCCATTATCCATAGATATATGAAATAAATGGAGGCCCTCAGCAAGATGGGCTGCAGACACCTCCAGGACTCACTTGATCCTTGGCAAGCTCCCTTAGCCTTAGGACACCACCTGCTGGAACTGTGGCTTTGCTGCCTCTCCTGGCTCTCAACTTCCCTCCTAGAGGACTCCAGCCACCCTTCTCCTTCCAGATCCTTCCAGCAGGAGGCAGATATTGGTCTCTATGCTTTTGCATGTGGCCAGTTTTCTAGGGACAGATCAGCCTCTCCCAAGAATTTGGGTTCACCAGAGTGAGCGTGCCCACAAGTCTGCAGAGCGTACGGCCAGGCCTCTGAAGAGAGAACTGCTGGAAGATTTGCCCCTTTTCAAAAGCACTAATTCCACAGTTGAGAGCTCGTCTCCTGGGGACGCAGCTTGAGTCTCAAGGAGCACATCCCCTTTGACACTGCTGGCAACTCGAGGTGCTGTGGGTCATTTTCTTGCCTTTGAGGAGTGCAAGGGAAATGCTACAATATGTCCCTTCACATGAACCACCAATCCTTATCTGGAGAACTCTCCGAGATGACAGGGATGGGAGGGAGATGTTTCTGGGGCACGCTTTCACCTGCACATCTCTCAGGTGAGTCAAACATTTGACCCCCAAAAGTTGAGTATGATGGTGAGAGTTCAGGCTGGGAGATAGAGTGTCTGGGTTCAAATCAAGAGACTGCACATATCAACTCCCATGATTCTCCTTCATAAAACCCAAGCCAAGCAGTTTATCACTTCCCTGCTGAGTATCCTACTGAGGCCTGCTAAACTCATTCTTTGCTGATGACAACGTTGCTTGTACCAAATGGCTTTGCCATGTAGCCCTTAGCAATGGCCAGAAGGGCTTCTCATCAAACCGCAGAGCAGGGCTTCTGGCGCACACGTTAAGAAGGGGGCTATTCACAACAAGGTCAGTAGTTCAGAACCCACTAGCTGTTTCTCTGGAGAAAAACTGTGGCTGTGTGCTTCCATAAAGATGCCCAGCCATGGAACCCCCCTGGAGAGGACCATGATGAGCTGGAGTGAGCTCTACAGGAGTGGGATTTTTTACTGTGGATGTAATCCCACCTGGGCAGAGATTTTCTTTGTGACATTAAAGAGGCTGTACCTTACACCAATCACTTGGCTGATACAAAAGGATTCAATTCAACACTGAAGCAAACCAACTCCAAGGGAAGAAGGCAGCTGCCATGCAGAGAGCTCCAAGGACCACCAACCATGGAGGTTATTGAAGCCAAAACAAGAACACCGCCCACCAGCCCTCAGCCCCCAGGGATGGACAAAGAGAGCCTGCCCATCAAGCTGGTGCACTGGCATGATGCTGTCAGCCTCCGGTGCTGTGAGAACATTGACTTTGGTGTGTTAAAGGCACCCACTTGCGGTATGTTTGTGATGTCAGCGTGTGGAAACTATGGCAAGCCCCCCTCCCTGCCTCACAGCAGCAAAGCCTCGGCATTAAAACCCCGTGCCTTCTGTGGCGCTTGCCAGCTGTGAGAGGGCAGGAAATGCCCTTGGCTTTTCTGCTCCTTGTTGCGACCTCCCTCTTAGGCAGGGAGCAGAGGATGTGAGGTTGGAATCTGTTTTGTTTCATCACTACCCTTTGTCATCTCTCTGAACACTGTCATGTGCTCCTCCCCAGTGTTTCACCCCCTCTATCACCAAGCCATGTGCTCTTTAAAACATGCACACACACACACACACACACACACACACACACACACACACCTAATGTTCACATTTTGAGGCACATTTGTCTTTAATTCACTAATAATAACAATAATTATTCAAAGCCACTTTACCATCTGAAAAGAAATCTCTATGCATACACATAGATCATGGATGCCAACTGCCTTCTTAACAACATTTCCCAATGAAATATTCAGCAGCGATTATATTAAGCCTGAAGCTGTTCATCCAGTTTGTGTTAATCAAAACAAAAACAAGAGACGAAGGGATCCAAAAGGACATGTAAGATCATAGACTGAAAGTAGCCCCATCGAGCACCAAAGGCTTGTCCTGAAGGGCAGAGCCACAGGTAAAAGCTACATCTCTCTGGAGTTGCTAGCATTTACCTAGATGCAAAATGTCAGCGCAGGAAATGGCTTGCCCAATGCAAATACTAACAAGGGAGGCATGTGTTCCTGTGTAAATGGAGCTTTAGCCAATCCGGGCCTTCAGGATCCAGCTCCCATAGCAGCATCCACGGGAAGCACCAGGGAAATGTTCCGTTTGCTTATTTTCCCTCTCTTTGCTAAGAAGAAAAAGAGCCTTTGGGGCCTAGTGGCTACAAGTTGGGCTGCTAATTGCTATATCAGCAGTTTGAAACTACCAGCTGCTTTGTGGGAGAAAGATAAGGCATTCTGCTCCCATAAAGAGTTCGAGTCTCAGACACTCACAGGGGCAGTTCTACGCCGCCCTATAAGTTGGCTGTGAGTCAGCATGGATTCGATGGCAGTGAGTTTTCTAAGAGTAAGAAGTATCTAGGGGTGTAAACAGTTAATGAGCTCTGCTATTAAGGGAAAAGTTGTCATTCCCAACCCACTTAGAGGAGCTGTGAAAGAGAAGCCTGGCAATCTTCTTCAGAATCCTCGGCCATTGAAAAGTTTATAGAATGTATTGACCTTGGTTGTTAAATAGATCCAGGTATATGGTGGAGCATACAGGGACCAATGTCAAAAATCTCTGAGACAGATGCAAAAACTGTGAGGGAATGAGTTGTTGAGCCTGGGGGATCAGGACCATCATCTCTGGAATTTTCAAAGTTCCTGAGCAATCAGGAAAGGGGCAACAGTTGGTCTCTCCCCATCCAGAGGACAGCAGAAGAGGAGAACTGATTGGGCACAATGAATCAATGACTAGTGACTCAAGCAACGATCCCCCTCCACCACTGGAGACCAGAAGAACTAGATGGTGCCTAGCTCTCACTATCGACTGCTATGAAAAAGATCACATTAGAAGGGCTTGATTAGAGTAGAAGGGAAATGTGGGGCAAAACTCAAAATCATGATAAAACACCAAGCTTACTGTTTGGATAAAGGCTGGTGAAATTGCAAGACTATGGTGCTTAGTTACCCTGCAGGTCTGGAACTGAACTCATCATGGCTCGATGTTCAACCAAACAATAGACAGGTCTATAATGGGAACAATGACATTAGAGACATACAAATACCGTAGAATAATAGATCACATGAGATCAAAAGACAGCATTCCCCCAAGAACGAAGTTCAAAAAAGTTGAGAATGAAGGAAGCTTGGAGACAAGAAACAAGAAGATGTGGGGGGAAGTGATGGTACATTGTGGGAATTGCTATCAATGACATGAAACAAAATGTGTATGCGTTGCTCAATGGCCAGCTGAGCTGCTCTTTAACCTTCACCCAAATCACAATAAAATGTTTTTAATCAAAGAAAACTTCATGGTTCACTTCTACTCTGACACACACGGGGTGATGAGGAAATAGTGTCAACCGGGTTTGCTGTGGTCCAACCACCAGACATGTGCTTATGGGAGAAAGAGCATGCTGACGCTGGCAATACCGAGCAGGACCAAGATGGTTTTATTTGCCTGCATCATGAAGATGGTAGCCCTGGTGGTGAGATGATTCAGAGCTCAAGTGCTAACCAAGAAGCCACCCAGTTTAAACTCACCTAGCCCTACTGAAGGAGATTTCCCTCCTCAAAGGTGTTGTTGGTTGTTATGTGCCATTGAGGTGATTCTGACTCCCTGTGACAGGAAGGAAAGGCACACTGTGCTATAGTGTAAGGGTTTTCAGCGGCTACTTCCTCTGACGTGGGCAGTGGAACCCTTCTTTGTATTCTGTTCATAGCCTGGAAGTTTCCCTGACACCTCTTCACTTGAGGTAACCCTGCTGGCATTTGAAATACCAGTCACGTGGCTTCCAGCATCACAGTAACACACAACTCACCACAGCACCACAAATGGACAGACAACAACAGGATAGGAGTCTTCATGGGAGCAGGCAGTCACGTCTTCACTCTCTCAAACTGCCAGTCTCTCTGTTACAGCCTCACATGCAACCACTGTGCTGCTAGGTACATTTCCCTAAAATTCTGCCTAGAAAAATCTGTGGAACAGTTCTTCTCTGTCACAGAGGGTCACTGTGAGCCAGGATGGGCTCTGAGACACACAAATGCAACACCATGAAGCCACCTTACTCTGTCCTGCTCTTATTTAACTCTATTCTTTTCTGAGCTATCTTTTCCATATATTCAGAAGAGACTGGCACTGAGCAGTGTTAATTCCACCAAGGCCAGGAAGGAGATCAAAGAGTCACAAAGGACTATCTCTTTGCTCTCATGCCACTGCACTAAGGAGGCTTGGGTGGCAGCTGGAAGCTGCACATTTCACTCCCTGTCCCTACACTCTTGGCTGAGTCTCCTCAGAGTGAGACTGCCCCTTTACCCAGCTCACTGCATTGGCTGTCTTGCTCTGAAAAGAGAATTCGCACATGTGAGTCTGACTGGGTAACAGATGGGAATCTTAATGCTGCTCTTTGGAATATGAAAGGCCTCGGATCAGAGTGCTGCAGGGGAGTGATGTCTGCAGAAGACCTGCTGGTCTCCCAGTTAGAAAGAAGCCTTCCCCTTTGCCTCAGAGGTGCGTTCACTGTGGGTGGCAAGTCAGATCCTTGGGCTGGCACTCTCAGTAAACAGATCATATGGGCACGTTGAGAAGCGCTTGCTCACTGACCCAGCTCCCCAAGGATGTAAATATACCAACCAGGATGACTAAGGACACCAGTGCCAAGAATGATCACATTCTTTGCATGTGTACAAATGAGGTGGGCAGCCACCTTCGCTGATGGTGGCTGCACAGTGTCTGGAATCACACCTGGCTAGGTGAACCATTGAAAGAGTTGGTGACATGATAATAGGGAGTACACCCCCTTGCCAGTAAAGCTGAGGAAATGGCATTTGAGGAAGCAGGGGCAGCCGGGTTGCCAGCATGAAGTCAGCGAGAATGTTGCTTGTGCCTCCTTTGTTCACTGGTGGCTGCTGGCATCTGGGTAGTGAGGACACCATGGCTACTGCCAGAATTCTCCACGGTCCCTGGTTCCACTCTCAAGTCGCTGGCTTCATCACTACCACTGCCATCGAGTTGATTCTGACTCACAGCAACCCGAAAGGACAGAGTAGAACTGCGGCTGGTGGGTCTGGGGGGCTGTGGATCATTATGAAAGCATTTCTATCTCGCAGTAGCTAAAGGGTCCAAAATGCTGGCCTTACGGTTAGCAGCCCAACATAACCCACTTGGTCATGAACCCTTGCCAGCTGATCCAGGGAGTCCATTCCCAAGTGCATATCTAAAAGAATGAAAGACGAGTACCCAGATGGATGCTGCACTAATCACTATGGGCAAAAGGTAAACAATAAGCCAACAATACCCATCAGTAGAAGAATAGAGAAAATATGATCTACACAGAGTGGGATATACATATAGTCTGCCACAAGAAAACTAAGGCCTTTGATTCGGACAGACTCTGTAACACAGGTGAACTCAAGACATGAAGTGAAAGACGCCAAACACCAAATGCCATGTATTGTGAGTCCATTTAGAGCAAAAATGCTGGACAGGTAAATCCTGTAGAGCCATAGAGTAGATTGGTGGTTTCCCAGGGTGGGGTGGGAGGGGCAATGGGGAATGACTGCTTAATGGCTGCAGGGTCGATGAAAATGTTCTGGAACTGGATGGTGGAAAGCTTTCACAGCGTCCTTAAAACTACTCTTAAAAAGGGGAGAGAAAGAATCTGCAGAAAGCACAGTTCTGATTGACTCACATGAATGAGGTCACCAAGAATTGGAATCCACTAGAATTGGAATAGCAGCTAGACTACTGTTTCCTTGGGAGGTGCCTCCAGGAAGGACCAGTAGAGAAGGGTAATACTGATAGAGCAAAGGGAAGAGGCCGATAAAGAAATGTCATTGAGTAGGTTCCCAGAGACAGTATAAATCCTCTTGTAGTTGTCCCACCCAAAGGCTGAGGGAACTGGAGTGTGGCTCCACCTATCCTCATGTGTCATTGGTTAAAGTGGCATTAGGTCCTGGAGGATGTCAACTCCCCTGTCTGCTCAATGACTGTTCCCTGTGTGGGGAGTTACATGTGCTTCCTGTGAGACCATTGGCATTTATGGGAGTGGTGGGTGCCAAGTGCTAATACATGGGCACATTAGCAGCTGCTACAGCAAGTGCTGTACATTTTTAGCTGCTTGAGTGACAGGTGGGCCCTACCTCCTGCCTATATTCAGTAGTAGGGTGTTCAGATGGGGGCATCCGAAAAATAATAAGGCCCTATTCTTTGAAAATAGACATTATTATTATTTTAATCTGTCCCAACCCCCTTTCTTATCTGTCCCTGTGAACTACCTCACTGGCTGAAACATCATTTCCCTGGGGAAGACACCACATTTCAATACGGTCACAAGGCTGTTTTCATTGGCCCAGTGGAGACACATAAGATGGGTCAACTAGACGCTTTTTCTGGAGCATTTCCAACCAAAACACGAAAAAGAAAGTCCCGCTTTTGCAAGTGGCCTGGCATCTAAGAAGCATAATTCAGAAGCACATGTCCCGCCACGTGGAGGAGGCGGTCTATGTTGCGAGATTACAGCTTGTGCCCTGAAAGACAGACACAAAGAACACAGGAACATGCCAGTGGTGGTCAGGAACCGTCGACAGAGCCAGCTGTCCTCTTGTTCTCCCCACCTTTCCATTTTCCTAGGATTCTCTCTTCCAAGTATTGGTCTCTTTGCCTGTTTACAACCAAATGAGCCCCAAATAAGATCCAGATCATAGAAATAGAAGGAGGAAGTTGGATGGAGACTGCAGTTCATACTCCCCGGAAGCCATTCAGACTCCCTGGAAGAAGTAGACACTGTGATGGAATTAGCTCTGGATTCCTGACATTTATTGAGGAATACTCAGGGAATAAGCACCTGTGGGGGGAATCAAGGAAGGGCACAGGAGGGAAATCTCAACAGAGGTCTCAGCCCTGCCTATGGAGAGTGTCATAGTCAGTGTTCCCTAGAGAAACCAAACCAGTTATATAGCTGTAACTGGAGATATCGATATATCCACCAGGGCTCCTATGGTTAACCACTGCACCGGCCACTCATTGCCATCAAGGTGGACTCAAAGTGACTGTGTAAAACAGTAGAGAACTGACCTTTTGGGCGTTGGAGACTATAACTCTTCAGGAGATTACGAAGCTTCATCTTTCCCTCAAGGAGCCCTTGGTGTTTTCAAACTGATGTCCTTGCTGTTGGATGCCCAAAGGGCCACCCACTACGACACCAGAGCCACAGAGAGTGAGGCTTATTTCTAGGAATTGGCTCACATAGGGAAATGGCAAGTTCCAAATTCATAGGTCAGGCAACAGCCTAAAGAGCTCTGTAGATGTTCATCCTAAAATCCATAGGTTAGGTGATGGGAAATGACAAGAATAAGAATGGTCAGAACACACCCTAGGGAAACTCCCTTTCTGCGCTGAAGGCCTTTGGCTGATAGGTTTACCCCTTCCCACATTATGGAAGGTATTCTATTTTGCTTGAGACAAACTCCTTCATAAGAGCAAATAGATGAGGTGAACAAGCGGCCATCTAGCTCAGAAGCAATAAAGCCCACCTGGAAGAAGCACACCAGCCAGTGCGATCATGAGGTGCCAAAGGGACCAGGTATAAGGCATCATGCAAAAAAAAAAAAAAGAATATATATATGTATATATATCTCTGTGTGTATATGGGTATATATATATATATATATATATATATATATATATATATACCATAGAGAATGAAGGGGGAAGTGCAGAGTGGAGACCAGAGGCCCAAATGTCGACCACTGGAGATCCCCTCATAGAGGGCTTTAGGAGAGGAGATGGGTCAGTCAGGGTGCGATGTAGTACCGATGAAGAACACAGCTTTCCCCCAGATCCTGGATGCTTCCTCTCCCCAACTACTAGGATCCAAATTCTACCTTGCAGGACTGGATGGGGCAGAGGCTGTACACTGGTGCATATGGAAGCTGGAGGCACAGGGAATCCAGGGTGGATGATATCTTCAGGACCAGGGGTGTGAGGGGTGATACTGGGAGAGTGGAGGGTGAGTGGGTAGGAAAGGGGGAACTGATTACAAGGATCCACATGTGACCTCCTCCCTGGGAGATGGACGGCAGAGAAGGGGGGAAGGGAGACTCCGGAAAGGGCAAGAGATGACAAAATAACAATCTGTGGATTATCAAGAGCTCATGAGGGAGGGGGAGCGGGGACAAAAAAAGAGGACCTGATGCGGAGGGCTTAAGTGGAGAGCAAATGCTTTGAGAGTGACTAGGGCAAAGAATGTACAGATGTGCTTTATAAAATTGATGTATGTATATGTATGGATTGTGATAAGAGTTGTATGAGCCCCTAATAAAATGTTTAAAAAACAAAAGCAAATAGATGAATGCTTGTTTGACCAAAAAACTGGGCACCATAGCCTTGCCACATTGATATGCAAAAGGAGCCATCACAGGGAGCTCTGTAACTGGGACCTGGCCAAGTGTTGACCAGTAGCCTGGGACTTTGTAGCCTAATGCGTTGCAGCGAATTGCTTACTAGTTCTCCTCTAGCTATAGTCTTTGTAACGCCTACCAATGACAGGGTGGAACTATGCCACCGAGGGAAGTAGATAGCATGCTAATAATATCAGTAAAGTGCATGGCATCCTCGAAGAGGTGAGACCATTCAAATAAGACCTGTAGACCCCTAATGTGGGGATTGGTCGGTATGGTCATCCTGGGTGAGTTAACTCAGAAACAGAAAGTGGAGTTTCAAGAGCACCGAGAAAGACGAGCCAGCAGTGGAGTGTGCTCTTTGGACCCAGGATTATTACTCTGAGCACCACCTCTGTCCAGGAGACAGAGATCCCGGACACTGGATGCATCCGGAGACAATGAAAAACAGTGGCAGATAAATAGCTCATGGAAGCAGAGGCAGCAGCACCAAGACCCCAGAACAGGGAGCTCGCCAGCACACAGAATGAGAAAGCTGAGTGTCTTTGGGCCAAGGCTTCCAGACAAAGCGGGCTGCCTCAACGCACTTATCAGCAGAGCTGAAAGAACTTTGCACACGGTCCCAAGCAGGGCAGAGGCCAAGGACCAGAAAAAGTTCTGCCTCTGGGCACCACTGGGAAGAGACTGTCCTGACTGAAGAACTATATCCCCAGTCATTTCTGATTCTGAATTGTCACCTGCTAGGTCCCCAATTAACCCCAGAAACATAAGTATTGTTTGCGAGTTCTGTGTGGCCATTGCCACTTAAGGATTATCAAACCCAGCAGAGAAGAAGAGAGTGTCATGGTAGGGATGGTTGGTGTCAGAAACTGTGAAAAGAAACGAGGGTGGAGGCATTTTGATCTCTGTCTCATAGGAATCAGCCTTGGGCTGTTTATCTTGATTTTCCTCCATTGCCTTTTGTGAAGTTACAGGGGGGTCAAATGCCTCCACTATGCCATTCATACCCCTACATTGACAAGTCGTTGGATGAAGGTTAGTTTGGGGAAGGAGCAGACCATGGATGAGCTCTCATCAGCTGAGGCAATCCCGACAGGGGCCAGACAGCTGGGACCTTTTCTATCAGTGGCTCTCTCAGCAGCTGGGGAAATCAGTCTTTTGGCCCTGAGAGGAATCTGGGTGACACACTCATCTATGACAATACCCTGAAGAACAAGCTCCCACAAAAACCTGGCTGAGAACTCTCGCCTAGAACACAGGAGTGCATGCCTAGCTAATAATAGCCATTTACTGAAGGCCCTATGATTGGAACTGTGCCTCATTTACAGATGGAAAACTAGAGGAAGGGATTTAAGGTGGCTAAGTTAATAAGGGACAGAGACAAGATTCAAATACAAGTTTGAAGCTGGTACTGTTAGCCTTTTTCCAGGGCTGGGTTTTAGATGAGGCAAATGAGACACTTGTCAGGCACACAAGGTAAAGAGGCCTTCCCTCTCCAGTGTGACTTTCCCCATAAGTCTGAATCATGGGCCTGGTGTGTCTTATTTGCCTTCCCTGAGTCTCAGAACCTGGTCTAGTCTGATTTGCTATTTGGAGGAATAAGCCAGAATGCTAAAGTACTCTGAGTCAAGACCCAATCTCCCCCGGAATTGTTCAGTGGGACTTACCAGCCTATTCCTTCGTGTTTCACTTTTCTAGAAACCTCCATGGAGGACTAGCTCTCATGAAGAGAGCTTCAAAAAGCTCATGGCAAAATTCCATTATTTTTTCATATCATTTTTCCACATGCTTTAGGAAGCTCCCTCCTCATCCCTTTCCACAGTCTTTCTCAAGGAAAGAGACTGTTGCTGGTTGATGTCAGATGCCCGAGTCTGTTTTCTACTCAGAATGCTCTGCACAAACTCTATCAACAAATAACGCAGAGTCAAATGTGCTGTGTGTCTTTAAGTTGATGTCAGCTCATAGTGACCCTACAGGACAGAGTAGAACTGCCCCCAAAGGTGTCCTAGGCTGAGATCGTTATGGGACCAGCTCGTCAGGTCTTTTCCCCTTTAGAGCCCATGGGTAGGTTCAAACTACCAGCCTTTTGTTTAGCCACCCAGTCCTTAGCCATTGTACCACCAGGGCTCTTTAAAACAGGGATTAGGTTGACTAATTTTATAATCTCCAGCCACATTTGAAAGCTGCTTCCCAGAACACCCTTCCCCAGATTGTTGATTAAGACGGGCATTTGGGGACTCATTTCTTTCTCATTTGTGTAAGTGCACTCTATGAGAGGGGTTTCCCTTCATAGATAGGTGATCACATACTATTTTTCCAAATTGAACCACTCTTGGTGGTATAATGGGTTAAGAGTTGGGCTGCTGCTAATGGCAAAGTTAATGGTTCAAACCCACCAGCTACTCCTTGGGAGAAAGATGAGGGTTTTCTGCTCCAGTAAAGATGTGCAGTTCTGAAAATCAGCAGAGCCAGTCTATTGTGCCATATATGAGGTCAACCCCATGGCAGTGGATTTGGTTTTGGTTTGGGTCTGTGGGGGAAGTCCTTAAGTCATTCTTTAGTCACATGGAGGAGTCCCTGGGTGGTGCAGTTGGCTAACATACTGGGCTACTAACTCATAGGTTGGAGCTTCAAGCCCAGCCAGAAGTGTCTCTGAAGAAAGGCCTGGTACTGCATTTCAAACAACAACAACAAAATCAGTTATAGAAAACAACAACAGAATGTCGTTCTACTCTGGCCCAAAGGAGTCCCTATGAATCAGAGTTAACTTCATGGCAACTGGCATGGGTTTGGTCCATGGGAAAAAAGAACCCTTCATAATTGCCTCCATGCCCAATAGTTCCTTTCCTGTATCCCTAGACCACCCCAGCACCCTCAGCATCTTGCCTTATAATTGCCATGGGTCCGTCTCTCTTCCCAATGGGCCAGGCCGTGATGCAGCCGCTGCCGACACAGAGGGATTGTGCAGTCCCTGCTTGATCTACAGTCCTCATGACATATATCTTGAATGAAGATTAAGTGATCCTCTCTAGAGCTTAGCTCAGGTGAATCCACTACCTCAGCTGGAACCGAAGTGGTGCCAGACCAATATCTGTTTTTAAAAGATAGAAGGGCATTCCTAATCTTTGTGGAGAAACAGAGAGGATTTAGTGAATTGTTTCTGCAGTTGAGGCTACAGATGATCTGTTGACATGGTCTAAAAGGTTGTAGGTGGTTTAATGTCTCTCGGTACCATCAATTTTGCATTTTGTCCTGACTTAGCAAATTGGTTGGGATTTTGGCTTACTGACAAGGACCTTCAGAAAGAATGTGGTTGCAGGAGCAAGTTTAAGAAAGGAAGGAGCTTTGAAGCAGCCCTCACTGAGTGCCAATCCAAAACTCTGTAACCCAGCACCTCAGAGGGCTTGACCTGGGATGGACTATGGCAGCAGCACCATGAGCCACTTCCTCCAGTGGCCCTGACTGAAGGCTCAGAACCTGCCTCTGATTGGCAGCTGAGAGATACTAGGACCGTCACCTGCCACATCGCCTGTATTTCTCCTGGCAGTAAGAAATCCCCAAAGTACACTATGTTCGGGCAATCTTTCCAGCCTACAAGCAGTTGTTGCTTATCTCTGTTAGCTTTGTGCAGGGGAACAATCAGGCTTTGAAATTGAAAGACTTGCATGTGACTCATGAGGTTAAGAGCCCAACGCATAACCACTACATTACCAGGGTTCCTTCCTCTTGAAGGATAGGTAAGCAACAAAAGGACCATTTCTCTTAAAACCTCTGATCGAGAGTGGCACACAACTCCTTCCACTTTTATTCTATTGGCCAAGCCCTTCGCTGGCAGGGCAGGGAAGTTTACTCTTTCCTTGGATGACTAGGAAGTGAGTGAAATTTTGTCATCTCATACAAAGGGAAAAGGGAAACATGCTCTATGATCAAATAAGTTTAAAAAAAGTCAAAATATTCATAGAATCTGCCGAGTGTGGCAAAAGCATGAGCACTCCCATTGTAGAAGAAACACTGCTCTCAGAAACCACACTGTGCCTGGCAAGGGAGGCTGGGAGGATTTATGCTTGCTCACTTTGGCCAAGTCATTAAGCAATGCTGATCAGTAGAAAAGGAAATCGGGTTTGGTGCGGGGATGTGTCATTGGATATGCAGGCGATTCTGCTTGAGATGTATTGGCCCACAACTTTGGACTCACATACAGCAGTGACCATGAAGATGGCATCGGACCTGGCGACATTTCATTTTCGTATATAGAAAGTTGACACAAGGATCTCCTGGTGGTGTAGTGGGTTACACATTATGTCCCTAACCTTAAACTCAGCAGTTCGAAAACAGCAGCACTCAGTGAGGGAAAGATGAGGCTTTCTACTCCTGTCAAGAGTTACAGGCTCAGAAACTCATGGGGGCAATTCTCCCCTGTCCTACAAGGTCGCTATGCATCAGCAGTGACTCGATGGCAGGGAGATTAAGTTAATATTACCTATTTAAGAAACGGTTCTGGTTATTCAATTAAGTAAGGCAGGTGCAGCCCTGTCACACAGGGTTTGTTTAGATAGCACAGTAGTGTCCACTCACTCATTAGCTCAGTGTGTCTGGAACCCCAATGTGTATTTCCACATGGGACAAGTCAGGTTGAAGACACTGGGGATTCGTGCTTTGTTGAGCAAGCCCTGGAATTGCAAGCGTTCTAAAAAGAGGTCAAAGTTCCTGTTTTTATAACTCTCTCTCACACACACAGACACACAGACACACACACACACACACACACACACACACACACGGAGAAAGTGGTGAACTTCACAGAACGTAGTGGGGACTTCACAGAAAGGGGGGTTGATAGCCGTGAACAGGGTTGGGATGGGTCTTGTTCTATCCATTTGAAAGTCTCTAGGCTAAACAGAAATGTGCTGGTGGTATAGTAGGTTCGGTGTTGGCCTGCTACCCACCAGGTCAGCAGTTCTGAATCCACCAGTTCCTCCATGGAAAAAAGATGAGGCTTTCTATTTGAGTAAAGAATTATAGTCTCAGAGACTCATTGGGGCATGTTTATTCTTCCCTATAGGGGCGCTGCGAGTCAGAATGAACTCAGTACAGTAAGCAAATAACAAGCTGCGCTAATTCCATTCCAGAGAGACAGTGGTGTTCCAGGGACATTGGTTTTGCCTGGCCCCTGACCCTGAGGAAACATGAGGTCTTCAGGTCCTCTCCTGCTGCTCTTCTTCACCATCCTCCCATATCCTCCTCTGCACTCCCAAGTGGTGGGCATGATTTATACACACAGAAATCCACTTACTCCTTTGGAAAAGTGGTTTACTTCACCCCAAAATTCGGAGAACTGTGTCGTCTCCCTTTCAAAGTAAATTATACGATGAACATACAATATTGATTGCAGGCATGTGGATTCTTAATCCTCAAGTTCCCATGAAACCCTGCTTTCCATGGCAAATCAGCCCGCCATTTCAGCACGCCAGTATTGCCAGGAGAAAGGAGCCTCAGCAGCCACCACTGCTCCGCAGCCTGCTTTTCACGGTCACGCGGGGATGTCAGAGTGCCCCACACCTCGTGCACTTGACTCAGTG
The DNA here is from genome assembly GCF_050624435.1 of Tenrec ecaudatus. Lineage (NCBI taxonomy): Eukaryota > Metazoa > Chordata > Mammalia > Afrosoricida > Tenrecidae > Tenrec > Tenrec ecaudatus. Next base: position 79,633,029 of record NC_134541.1, on the reverse strand, counting down.
CTTGCTTGCAGGGGTTGCATTTCGTTAGAGCCCAACAACTTCCGAGCATTGGCAAATTCCCTCAACCAAAGGTGGGCAGCGGCCTCAAAATGTCACCAGTCATTAACCACCAGCAGGGTTGCGTTATGCTCGTCAGTGCCGTCATGTGCAAGGGGAAAGACAATTCCCACAGGCTGCCAGCTGTGTTTGGGGAGGGAATGCCAAGTGGGGAAGCTGGGGGTCCTCACCCCAGCAGCCACAGTTCCTGGCTCCAGGCCCTGCCCCAGGCTGTGCCAGGACGAAGAGCCTGGACTCTCAGAGACGCCATAGCTCGATTTCCACTCAGGTTGTGTTGTGTTGATCATTCCTTCCCTAGGCTGCCACCCATCTGTCAGTTTGTCATCATGTTGTCATTTGTCTATAGCTTTGATTGCTGTAAGCGGTGTCACCAGCTACGATTATAACCAGAACAAGCCACTCTGGACACGCTTCACCAGAGCATCCAAGCTAGGACACACTGGGAAGAAAGACCTGATGATGTACTGCTGAAAATGAGTCCATGGAACCCTATGGATCAAAAGAGAATACCGTCCAAACAAGTACTGGAAGAGGAGCACCCTAGGTGGGAATACACTCACACTATTCAGTGGGAGGACTCCCTGGGTAGTGTTTGACTAGCACCCAGGAGGTCGGCAGTTAAATCCCACCCAGAATCCAAGAGGTGCCTAAGGAAGGTAGGCCTGAAAATCTGCTTCCAAAAGGTCACAGCCTTAAAAACCCTATGGAACAGTTCTACTCTGAAATGCATGGGGGTCGCTATGAGTCAAAATGGACCGAAAAGCAGCTAATAACAGCAACACTGTATAAAGAACAACACTGCAAGTCCTTAGGACAAAATACACAGCAGGCCCAATAGCCTCGACCCCACAGGATAGGGCAACTTATTTTCCTTTGTACCAGAGACCGGAACTGTACAACGGAATGAAACCCTGCCTGCTCTTGTGTCATCACCACAGTCGTTGGTCCATGTTGAGCCCATTGCTGTAGCCACTGTGGACATCCATCTTATCAAGGGTCTTCTTCCCTCTTGCTGCCCCTGTACATTAACAAGCATTATGTCCTTTCTTAAGTACCAGTCTCTCCTGATAGCATGTCCAATGGATGTGAGATGAAGACTTGCCATCCTCACTTCTAAGGGGCATTCTGGCCGTGCTTTCTCCAAGAGGGATTTGCTTGTTCTTCTGACAGCCCAGACGACTTTCGGTATTGTTTGCACATCATTCACATGCATTGATTCTTCTTCAGTTTTCCTTACTCACTGTCCAGCTCTCACATGCAATGGACCATTGAAACTACTTACCTTGAATTCAGAGCTTAGGGTACACTACCCAAAGCCACATACCTTGTGAGCGGCTGAAACATGTCTGCTGCCAGGATCTGTCCAATTTATTTTATTGAAACATCATACTCAAAAGGTGCTTTAGGCAAACATAGTTTGTCTTTTGACTACATGTCCCAATAATATAACCAGGCTCAGACCCTCACATTGTAATGATTCAGCTATATGTCTGAGAGGTAAAAAGACCGCCAACCATATAACTGATGGGAGAATAGGTACTGACTGTCACCTGCAATGCCATTCCTTCAACAAATATTTATTGAGTGTTATTCAAATGACAACATTTTGCAAAGCTTTAAGAAGACCCAGATGTAGAGAACACAGTCCCTGCTCACAGGAGACTCACAGATACTGCATCAGGGCATTCAGATCAGGGACACCACAGATAGATGCTGAAAGTAAAATCACAAAAAACAGCAACCACGCACGGAATCCAGGACAGATAAAATCCGCAGGAACAGTAATGGGAGTAGCGATACTGTGGTACCTTTTTAATCTCCCATCATCTTGCATAGGGGTGGAGTCCAGGCTGTCACTCAGGCCATAGCCAGTGAGGTCTCAATGTGGGCATGGCCTTCTCTTGAGGATTCTGGCAACTCCTGTATTCTTTCCTGGGGGTGAGAGACACCCATGACTTGATATTCCTGCTGACAAGATACATGGATCTACATTGACGGCAGCCAGAGCCTTGAACGGGGAGGAGTCATGTGGAGAGCCATGCCACTTTCCACCTCCACTGGGTCCATAAGACATTCTACCGACTGCCCTGTGATCTTCCAGCACTTGGTGTCATTGCATGTGTTGCATAAGTCTGAAAAAAATTTACACACTGTTATTGGATATATGGGTTAATTTCGTACTTATGGACATGGTCTGGACTGGGCTGGGATGTTTTCTTAATATACAATTATTCTTCTATATAAAGCTTTTTTAAGACACATGAGTGTTTATGAATGTGCTTCTCTAGTCAACTCGAACTGACTCAGATACCATGAGGGCACAGGGTGGCTGTGTAGGGAAGGGGAGGAAAAGGGAACTGATAACAATGGAACACACACACACACAGCCTAGGGGCCTAATAACAGAAATATGAGTAGAGGGACACAGAAGACGGCGTGTATAAAGATATTAATTTATATATAATTTAGTAAGGGTGTGAGGGTTGAGGAAAGAGGGAAAAACAGGAGCTGATATCAAAGGGGTCAAGTAGAATGATAGTGTTTAGAAAATGATGGTGGCAGCATATGTACAAACTCGCTTGATCTAATTGATTTATGGATTGTTATATTATCTGTCAGAGCCCCCATTAAAATGTGTTCTTTTTTCGATAACAACATAAACTCACTGCCATGGAGTCAATTTTGACTCAGTATAGAACACCCCCTGTGGTTTCCTCGCTTGCTATTCTTTAAGGAAACAGAAAGCCTTTTCTTTCCCCTGCAGAGTGGCTGGTGGTTTCAACTATTGACTTTGAGGTTAGCAGGCACCATAGCACCATGATTCCTAAGGATGCTGATAGAAAGGGAGAACCTTGTGGAACATAATTTAAAATTCTTTAATTATCTAGACTTACTTAACTGGAAGAGGCCTAGAGACTATGACCCTGAGTTACTCTTCAAACCTTGAATTGAAACTGTCCCCTGAAGTCATCTTTAAACTAAATAACAATTTAGCTCTTAAAGGATTGCATCCTTGAGTATTGCAGTCTTTAAAAAATCAGCACAAAACTAAATGGGCTACAGATAAGTCAAAATATATGTGAGAGGGTTGTGGCAGAGAGATTAAGTAAAAAGAAAGGAAACACCTAGAATAGAAAGAACAAGAATGTTAATTCAATATGAAGAGTGTGACCAATGTCACTGAACATTGTGTCCAGAAAGGGTTGAAATGGAACAGATTTTGCTTTGTATGTTTTCACATATCAAAATTAAATATTAGTAGAAAAAGAGAGAGACTCGCATCTGTTTGAGGCAGACTACCAAATACTGGGTTATATATAATGCTAAGTATTGAAATATTATCCCATTTTCATATGGCAAGTATGGAAAGCCAAGGATGGAGTGAGGCATTCACAGGGGAGATGGCATTTGAATGATCCAGGAAAATGGCTAAAGAAGATGCTCATACCCGAGTGTTTCCACTGGGTTCGCAAACACATCAACAAATGAATGTCAAATAACCCGTCTCACCCTCTAACTCAGAGCTGTGCAACCGAACTCTCTTCTATGATGAAAATGTTCCAGAGCAGTGATTCTCAACCTGTGGGTTGCGACCCCCTTGGGGGGGGGGTCGAACAATGCTTTCACGGGGGTCATCCGATTCATCACAGTAGCAATATTATAGTTATGAAGTAGCAACAAAAATAATTTTATAGTTGGGGGGAGCACCACACATGAGGAACTATATGAAAGTGTCACAACATTAGGAAGGTTGAGAACCACTGTTCTAAAGGCATGACATCCAATCTGGTAGCTACTACATTTTATCAGGAAAGACCAGTCCATGGAAAGGGACATCATGCTCGGTAAAACTGAAGGCCCACAAGAAAAGAGACTGATCATCAAGGAGATGGGCTGACACCATGGCTGCAACAATGGACTCCAACCTAACAACCATGGCGAGATTTGGCACAAGATCAGGCAGTGTCCTCAAAGTAACATCCTTGATCTTCAGTCTTTTTAAGAGATCTGTTGTAGCACATTTAGCCAATACAACGTGTCGTTTGATGTCTTGACTGATGCTTCCTTGAGCATTGATCTGGCTTAGGGTTTAAAAATTCCCCTTGGCTTCTCAATCATACAGGAGGCCCACACAGTGATCATCTTTCCTCATTACACAGAGTGTCATGCCCCACTCACATTGGTCTCCTTGCTGTACCAGGAAGAAGCTTGGAGAACCCAATCACAAGGCCTTTTGCACTGACTGTCTCCTACCTGGAACACTTTCCCCACCGCCAGATGGCCACTCCTGTGTCTTCCTGCCTTATTCAAGTACTGCACTGTCAATGAGATCTTCCTTGGCTGCGATGCACTACTTGCCCCAAGTTTCCCATCCAGCGCGGTTTAGTGAGAAAAATCTCACTGCTACCTGCAGGGGAGGGGGAGCCTCGGCACTGGCATCTCAGAAAATGGAGCATAATCAGAACAGAAATGTGACCCTACCTCTCATGCTAAAAGGCTGCTAACTGCAAGATCTAAACCACCACACAACCAGCCACTTCTCAGGAGAAAGGCTGAAAGTTAGTCTCAGAAACCTACAGGGGAAGTTCTACCCTGCCTTATAGTGTCATTATGAATCAGTGTCAACTCTATGGCAGTAAATTTGCATTTGGGGGTGGGGCGCGTTCTAAGGAGCTCTGGGTCACATACCCTGATCAATCCAACTGGCAGCTGCATCAGCTGGCTAAGGCTTCAAAAGACTGAGTAGGTAACCCAGAGCTCAGTGCTGTTGGCAGAAACTTGTGGGGGGTCAGAAGGACTTGAGGTGATGGTGTCCTTCTCAGTGGCCTCAGATAATCTTCTACCCGGTCTGGGCATCAGCATCTTCTTTGCAAAATGGGATGATTGCATTAGAGAACCACTAAACTCCTATATACCTGAGCAACCAGGAAGCAATTGTGAATCCTGGAGAGGAGCAAAGACTATGCTGGTGGCTCTGCAAATCTTGGGAAGCCTGGATCCGATGCGGCTGGAACTGTCCACTGCGAGGCACCAAGAATCCCGAGAACTGTAGTTCAGGTCTCCCCCTTGCCTGTGTACCATGGAAGATTTAATAAATGTTCTCCTCATGCTACCTTTAGGATCCTTGGTGGCAAAGTGGCAAAATCCCTTCACATTGACCTGTTAACTGCAGGGTTGGCAGTTCAAACGCACCTGCTGCATTCCTGTAGAAAGGGCAGCTTTCAACTCCCACAAAGAATTGTTGTTTCAGAAATCCACAAGAACAGTTGTATCCTGTAACTATGAGTCAGAACTGGCACAATAGCAGTGCGTGAGTGAGCTTTAAACTACATTTGAGACTGGGGTCTATTTTGAATTCCCCTACCTGTCCATTGGGTGTCATGGGAAGAAAGTAGATAGGAGAAAAAAGGGTAGGAGGCAGTGAGGGAGGAGGGTAGAATGTACTGGAGTAACACATTCTGGCAGAAAATTGTGTGTGTGTGTGTGCGTGCGTGTTCTACTGTAATTCACACAGATTATGGGTGGGGGAGGGAACTGAAAAAGTAAATATCCATGAAAAAGAAAAATTTTTTTCTTTGGTGATTTTCCTTTTGTTGAGCTAAGGGATGGAGAATGTACTGCATGGGCGTGACCAGCCACTGGACCGGTGTGCTGTTAACACACCCTCCTGCCTTTGCATGCTGGGGGCCTCTCTGTAAACAGAAGTGACTTGTGACTTCTGATTTCCTGGGGCTCTAAAGAGAACCCGAGAATAGAAGTTCTAAATCGTGAACAAAGGGGAGACAAAGGGTTAATGACAGGACAGAATTTTGAAGTTTCATTGGATGAACACAGCGCCAGCATCCAACAAGCATGCCAAAGGCTGAACTCTGCCCAGAAGTAATGAATGAGCACTGCCTTTAGCCCGTGTCCTCACTCTCCCCGTCTCCTGCACTCCAAGCCAGCCTCACTAAGAGTAGTCAAAGGTGACATGGTGGTCCTTTCATCTCTCTCTGACCCCTCACGCTGCCTTCACCTCTATCCAAGTGGCTTCATCCTTCCCCCTTCTCCCTGATCTTCCTCGTGGAAAGATCTAATTCATACTAACTGGTAAAAGTCAGTTAGCACACAAGAAGGAAGACATCTCCTTCCTCAGTCTATGCTGCAGAAAAGGAAACTCGGGCTTGAGCTCATTTGCCCAACTGTCAAAGGTCCCATCACGGGCAGGGCCATGATGTGAAAATTCAAGCAAGCAGCCCCAGAGCCAGAGCTCACAACCCTCATCCACTGCGGTTCAAGTTCATGGGGTGAAGTGGTGAAAAGCTAACCAGAAACTGAGAGTCAATGTAGATACCCAAGGCTTTCTTGCCAGGGCACTCACTCACTGCCATTGAGTCAATGCTGACTCATAACAACCCTATAGGACAGGGTAGAATTCCCCTGTGAGTTACTGAGGATGTATCTCTTTATAGGAATAGAAAGCCCCATCTTTCCCTTGTGGAGTGGCTAGTGGTTTTAAACTGTTGCACAAAGCATAACCATGACACCATCAGGACTCCAAATCATGCCAGGGCAATCAATGGTTCTGTGAGATCTCTCAGGATAGAGATATACCTTGCTCCTTGGCTACACACGAGAAAGCATTCACCTCCAAGCCTAGTTTGTGATCCAAGTGAGTTTTATGAGAATTAGAAGAAGTTTCAGGTTTATAAAGGCACCTGCAGGGCTCTTCAGAAATGTGCAACTCCTTAGAAGCTTCCCTGAAAGTCATGAGGTCTGCTCTGTGCTCCTGCCTTTTAAATTACTCCAAGAGGTGGGGCGTGCTGGTGACCCTGGTTGAACTCATTGGCTGAACTGAATTCACCTGGCCTTGTTGGGCCAATTCAGGTGCAGAACACACCCAGGTGTACCTCCCCTTCCTGGCTGGGAACCTGAGCCTCTGAGCATGCGCAGTGTACCACTCGTTCATGGGACAAAGGCTCAGACTGCTGACCATGCGTAATGGATGCCTCAGTCCCTAAGCTAAACTACCTAGCAGTTCCCAAACCCCACTGCTGTGTAGTGTTCATGAACTTTGGCAGGAACACATCCTTACCACGAAGAATCCTGGTGGCCCAATGGCTAAGCACTTGGGCTTTAGACCGCGGTCAGTAGCAATGCATGAGAAAAAGGTCTTGCCATTGTAAACATTCCACCCCACTGCCATCAAACGCAAAGGACCTCTGGTGACATGGCGGGCTACTCACAGGGCTACTAAATGCAAAGTCAACAGTTCTAACCCACCAGCTTCACTGTGGGAGAAAGATGAAGCTATCTCTTCCTATAGAGACATAATATCTCAGAAACCTATAGGGAAAATTCTACCCTGCCATGGACTACTAAACGAACAACCTAATCTGTCTTGGAAGAAGTCAGGCCAGAGTGCCCTTGACAGCATATATGGCAAGATTTTGCCTCCCAAATATGTTGGACATATTGCCTGGAGAAGGACATCCTGCTTGGTAAAGTGGAGGGGCAGCACAAAAGAGGAAGGCCCTCAACGAGCTGGATTGACACCGTGGCTGCATCAATGAACTCAGGCAGAGAACAAATGTGATGATGGTGCAGGACCTGGAAGTGTTTGGTTCTGTTGTGCATAGGGTCACTTTGGGTCAGAAACCACTCAATGGCACCCGACAGCAACAACAACAAGTATATAAGATCACCATGAGTTGGAATCAACTCGACAGAAAGTGGGCTTTGGGTCTGTCATGGAACCAACCCTGGCTCATAGCGACCCAATCATGGGATTCTGAGGCTGTAAATCTTCATGGGAGCAGAGGGCCTCATCTGTCTCCTGCGGAGCAGCTGGTAGGTGTGAACCCCTGACTTTGCAGTTGACAGTCCAACACTTCCCTTAAAGTACCCCCCGGGGCTCCTTTGGTAACGATGACAGACTAGGAAACCCAATGGGGACATTTCTACTCTGTCACATGAAGGCATCCTGTGCAGAATGGGCTCAACGGGAACTAACACCAACCCCACCACTTTTAACACCATCCCAACCTTACAGACTGTGCTAGGCTCTTGAAGGAATTGACTTTTTGCACTCCCACTGAGCGAGCTATGAGCATGCATGCATGCCAACACGTAACTTCCGGTCCTGAACTAGGGATCAGCTGCACATGTAAGGATGTGCTTCTAATGTGGAAGGAAGTAAAGAGAGGGGATCTGGAAGCAGGAAAAGCCAGGAAGCAGGAGTCACTTAGGCAGACCCCTTTCCTAAACCAGCTTAATTAGCATATCACAGATCCTGGCTCAGAGGTGATGTTCAAAGAAGAATTGTTGACTGAATACACAAGGGAAGGAACAGAATAAGTGAACACAGAAATGTGCTAATGACCAAATTGACTCACAGTTCCCACCCTGCTCTTCTTCTTCCAGGTTCTTCTCTAGTTGCTAATGGTATTTGCTCGACCTCTCACAAGCACAAAAGGAGCCCTGGTGGCCTAGCGGTTAGGCAGTGGGCTGCTAACCACCAAACTAGCAGTTCTAAATTAGCAGGCATTCTGAAGGAGAACAACAAGCTGTCTGCTCCTTTAAAGAATTACAGTCTTGGGAATGCACAGTGGTAGCTCTACCCTGGCCCATAGGGCTGCTCTGAGTCTGACTCAACTGGACAGCAGTGAGTATGGGTTTGGTTTGGTTTTCACAGGTACCCCGATCCGTTGTTGGTCTTGGTAAATTGCACACGCTGGTTCAGTGGACCTTGTGTAGGGCTTGAGAATTTGCACTTCTAACAAGCTCCTGATGTTGCTAGTCTGTGACCATATTTGGGGTGGCAAGGCTCTGGACTACCGGGGTCTTCCTGGTGGCTGCTGTCACAGCGCAAGTTCCCAAGAGTGCACCGCTACTCATTTCTTTGGAATGATTTGGACTGAGTTTTCCCAGCCATTTCATCAAGGTTTTTGGCTATTTGTTCCATGACACTGAAAAGTTTGGACCTGACATACGCAGCACAGGCTGTATTATCTATCTTCTCTGCCCTCTTGGATTGGAGATGGATCACCTATGGAGCGATGAGGGTAAGAAGGGTTGGGTGTCCCCGGGTAATGTGAACAGTTAGCACGCTCAAGCACTGCTGATTAAAAGGTTTGCGGTTCAAATCCAAGGCCCCTCAGAAGAAAGGCCTGCTGATTGACTTCTGAACGACCAGCCTTTGAAAGCTCTGTGGGGTCCCGTGGTGCTGACCCACACGGCGTCACCGTGAGTTGGAATGGACTCCTCAGAAACGGGTTTAGTAAGCAGCACAAAGAGGAAACTCCTTGGTGAACTGGAGGACACGGTAGCTGAAACTATGGGCTCCAACATACTACCTCTGAGGCTGGCAAAGGACCGGGCAGTGCTGCCTTGTGTTGCAAAGAAGGTCCCTGTGATGTCAGAATGATTGGACAGCACTAACAGCAACAAAGGATGTCAGGGCCCTTCACTTCCCCAGACCACTGACCAGGTTCAAAGACCCGCATGCGAGTATAGTTTCACAGTTAGATGTGTTTAGAAAATATAATGTTTGCAAAAGTAAAATCTTGGTTTACATTTTACAGAGCATGCACAATGAGTAGAACTCTTAAGGTCCACCGGAACATGTTTAGGGTCCCCTCCACTTGCTCACCACCGATAAGTCGATTCTGACTCATATTGATCCTACAGGAGAGGTTAAAATTTCCCCTGTGGGTATTTCAGAAACTGTAGCTCCTTATGGGAATAGAAAGCCTCCTCTTTCTCTGCAGCTGGTGGGTTCAAACTGCCAACCTTGTCTTTAGCAGCTCAGGACTGACTTGTATCTCTATGAAACCAAAATCTACCTCACTGCCAGGGAGGTGATGCTGACTCATAGTGACCCTGTGAGGCAGAGTAGTTCTGTCCCTGTGAGTTTCTGAGACTGTAACTCTTTATAGGAGTAGACAGACTCTTCTTCCCACGGAGTGGCTGGTGGTTTCAAAGTGCTGACTTTGGTGTTAGCAGCCCAACATGCAAACACTATGCCACCAAAGCTCCTTTTGTACCCCTATAAGTAGATAAATATTTCTCTTATATCTGTGTTTCAACCAAAGGCATGGCTATAAAGGAAAAAAGGCCATGAGTGTCAAGAACGATTTGAAAATGTGGAGTTCATATATATATATATATATATATATATATATATATATGAACTCCACATTTTACTTTATATACTTTATATATACTTTATATACTTGTGTATATAAATAGAATTCTGACGGCGGCAAGAGTGGTCAGGAGTTGGACTGTTAATCTCAAGGTCAGCAGTTTGAATGACCAACCGCTCCTCTGGAGAAAGAGGAGATTTTCTACTCCTCTAAAGAATCACAGTCTCAGAAACCCACGGGGGCCATTTTACTCAGTCCCATGGGCCTGTGAGTTGGAATGGACTTGATGGCAGTGAGGGCATGTAAATATGCAAACACCCACCTCGGACTTAGGATTTGACCTGCTCCCTCAGCCCTGTGAGCATCTGCATCTGAAGCCATGGACTTGGCCTTCTGTGAAGAACCCATTAGTGCACCGCCACAAAGAGAATGAGTTTCCTCTGTGTCAGTCCATTACCCTGCCAACGTTCAGGATGGAGCCAACACCCTTGGTTTCCCAGAGAAATTGGCTCAACATCCCCCTGATGTGGTTGCATGACATAGGCCACTCATGCAATGCACTGCATGTGCTCTATTTAATGCACTATCACCAACAAGTCTACATGGGTGGTAACTCTGAAAACCTTGCCCAAACAGCTGGCTTCACCAAAGTATATGGAACCATGTGGAGTCGTCGACCAGTTCGACTCTGCACTGGCTGTACGTTGGCATTGCCAAGGGGGCTTTCTCACTGACCGTGACCCGAATCCTGCTTCCACTAAGCCTTGCTTCATTGGTCTGGGATGGGGCCAGGCCAATGGGAGGCTTGAAAGCTCCTAAGGGATTCCAAAGTATGACCAAGGGTGAACACTACTATTTTTGGCCATCACATCCGGGAAGGCCCTTGGGACTTTGCCACTCAAAGTATGATAGGTCAAGGAACCAGCAACATCAGCATTAGCTTCTCCCATGCTAATGCCATCGAGTTGATGCTGACTCATAGTGACCCTACAGGACAGGGCAGAACTGCCCTTGTGGGTTTCCCAGACTGTCACTCTTGCCCGGAGTCTACAGCCTCATATTTCTCCCAAGGAGTGGCTGGTGGTTTAGGACTACTCTCCTTGTGGTTAACAGCCCAAGAGTACCAGGGCCTCTAGAACTGCTGGATCCTAGACCCCACCCTGAACCCACAAAATCAGAATCTGCCCCCCAGCCCGATTTCCAGGAACCTGGGTAAGTGCATGCATGTGAAAGTTTAAGAAATACTTCCTTAGAAACCATTACTTTCCAGAACAAACTCCTCCTGCCAGAGGTGCAGAAATGGAAGCCCATTAGGCCATGCTCGCCTAGAAGCAATTTGAGGTCTCAGTGCTCCTATATCCTGGCTGTCATCCAGATTTCCTTATTCTCACCTGGACTGTCACTGCAGCACGTATTGGTGAGTCCTCAGCACGAACAGCCCCAAATTCGGTCTAGAGACACAGCTCCCATTTCAGAGTAGTACAATCCACAGTTTCCTGTAGAGTTTCTGGCTTTTACTGGCTTGGGGTAGGGTCTAGTGGGAAACGCATCTTAGCAAGAGCCATTATGTATTCTGGATGTGCACAATGAGTTTGTCTTGAGGCACATTTATGTCTGATGTTGTTATGTATTCTCTTTCTATCCCATGCAACGTTATATTTTTGAAAATTTATATTTGCTTTTAATTACCCAGACATATAAGTGATTTATAGCTAGGTCTGATCGATTGGAATCAGATGACCACGCCTGGAATAACCATGGGTCCTGGTGACCATTAGGCACTTCTTTCCATGAATGATATTTTCACCTGAGTGAATGCATTCACGACTTTTCTTCTCTTAAGATAAATAAGCAGGTGGGCATCATTTTGCTATGCTGAAACTTCCTTGTGCTGTTTTAAGTTCACCCAGCAATTTTTAAAAAGAGAAACATAGAGTGAACTTACGCGGCCGGTGGGCGACGGTGGCGGCAGCGGGGCCGTGTTCAGGCCTCGGCGCGGGCCTGGCGGTCCCGTGGGTCAGGTTCTCCGGGACCCTCGACGACGTCGCAGCCGGTGAATGTAAAACCATCCTGCTACTAGGGCTACTAAGTGCCTCAGGTGCCTGTAAAAGTTGTACATTGAATAAAGGCCAAAGCAAAACTGATGCATTTCAAGCGTGGACTGTCAAAGAATACTGCAGTAACACTGATTGCTAAAAGGACACAGATCTGTATTGGAAGTACGGCCAGAGTGCACTTCAGATGCAAGGATGGTGACACTTTCCAGAGTGGCAGAACATCTTTACAGCATGCATAAGACTCCCACGGGCATAGGGAAACAAAATAGAAGAAGAGATCCTGGTAGTACTTGGATACGTTGTCTTCTGGGAACTAAAGTGTCAGCTACTTGAACCAACCAGTCCCTCGGTAAGAGAGATGGGACACTTAGCTTATAACTTTCGAAGCCCTGTTGTACTTGAAGAAAGGAAAAGGTCATTAAAAAGAGAAGCAGGGGAAGAAGAGACCAGCATGAATGTCAGCAGAGATGCTGACGTTTTCTTCTACATGTTTGTTTCAATGCTACACACGGAATCCAGGAACAGGAATGGAAAAGCGATACTAAAAGGGGAGGGGGAAGGAGAGGAGGGGAGGGAGCAGAAACAGATCAGAATGATCAACACATTAATACGCTCTCTTTCTCCCCCCAGGGGAGAGAACAACAGAAAACATGGGGGAAGGGAGAGAAAGGTCATGGGGAGACATGAAAATAATAAGAATTTATCATGTATCAAGAGGCCACGTGGGTGGGGGTGATGGAGGGGGAAAAAGGTAAGTTGATTTCAAGGGCTCAATAGAAAGTAAATGTGTAGAAAAAGCTGGCAGCCTATGTACAAATATTTGTGACACAATTGATGTGTGGATTGAAGTCAGAGGTGTGTGCGCCCTCAATAAAGTAATCTTTTAATAAAATTAAAAAGCTAAAGCAACTTGAATGCATGCACAGTAAAGTTCAAAGAACAGTTGGAGGAAAGGTAAAATATTGTAACAAAACGTGCACGGACCCGGAATTAGGAGACAAAGGGGGAAGAATGCTGTCTGTGTCCCTGAAAGTAGGAGCTGTATGGGGTCAATTGGCTAAAGTTACATGATTTAAAGATCCCGTGGAGCCTCCTTGGCTCTGTGAGGGTTCCGAAAGTGATTTCAGAATCACAGAGAGAACCCGTGACCGCCAAGAAAGAAGAGCTCTCACAGGAGCCCCTGTGAGACCCCTGACTGAAGGGAGGTGATGGAGGCCAAGGCACCAAGACCATGAGACAGAGCAGAGGAGCAGCCGTGACACTGGGAGGAACAGGCTTCCCGGACCCAAGAGCCAGGCAAGACTGAGGGACCGCACTGACCAGAAGCTGAGGAGCAGCGCGAGGCATGTTCTCCAGAGTGACAGAGAAGGGGCATTGCAGACAAAAGAACTTCGGAATTATTCCTGTTTGGTAACCTCCTAGCTACCCTCATAAATCTCCAGAGTCAGAAAGAAAACTGCAGGGCTTCCTATGTACCTGATTCTCCGTCATAGCCACCCCACAGGGTGGAGGAGAATTGCTTTGTAACACATCCCATGTTGTAAACCTGATGGCCACAGATGGCCCCATGGATGCTTTGGATTCCTGGTGTGAGTTGGAACGGCCACTCTCCTGAAACACCGCCCCCCCCCCCCACACACACACATTTGCCTCATGGTTCTGGACTTCAGGTGTTGGGAAATTGTCTGATGAGAGAAACTGACCTTCTGAATCGTGAATGATGCGAAGCTGTGTAGAGAGTTGGACAGAGGAGAATGGGCAAGGCATTGGCTACTTTGATGACAAAGGAAATGGTGGAGGTTCACACCCACCCCGAAGCCCTCAGAAGAAAGACTTGGAGATTATACACCAACCTAAGTAACCACGGGAACACACTGCGCTTTCCACACGCTTGTGGCGGTCGTGACTGAATTACCTGGATGCCATCTGTCTTGGTTATGGGGTGGTACAGGGGTTACTGAAGTTATTAAAGTTTATTGAGTCAACCTGGCCAATGAACACATGGGAGTAATTGAAGAGCCGAGAGATAAATGGCTAGGTGAGCCTCACCTTTCTAGTTCTCAGGTCTCCTACTCTGATGATCAGACCAGGGTGCAGCTGCTTTAGCCAGTTCCCTCCTTCAACTGGCAAGGCTCACTTCCTGCAAGACATCCCTGAGGAGAAGCTGCATGGAACGACCTTGGTGGAGCTCTGGGTGCTGGAGCAGTTGCATGGGGACCCCTGCCAGCGATGAGATGCTCACACACTCAGTGATTCTGCTTTCCACCTGCAGTCGGCGTAATTGTGTGTGTTTTGTGAGATGGAGGACTTTGTAGATTGGTGTCAGATATATGGGCTTGTGTTGGACTTATGGGCTTGGACAGCACTGGGTTGGGATGCTTTCTTAATGTGCACTTCCCCTTTATATAAAATTCCTTCTTATACAAAAAAAAAAGAGAGAAACATATTACAACTGTCACACACTTTATAATTCATGTGGAAAAATTTGGGGGAGAGCTAAATAGAGGTGACCCGTGGTGCAGTCTTACTTACTGCTTGTTAGAAGGTACTGAAATCTTATATACATAAACACTAGAAACCAGGAGAGAGGAAATGGTGGTTCCATGGCAGAATTCTCACTAGCCATGCAGGAAATTTGGGTTGGATTCTTGGCCAGTGCGCCTCCTGTTACAGCTACCACCTAACTGCTAGTGGAGGCTGGCATATTGCTATGATGCTGAACAGATTTTAGCGATGTTTTCTGCCTACAGACAGACTAGGAGGAAAGGCCTGGTGAACTCCTTCAAGCCATCAGCCACTGAAAACCCCCCAGCTGACAAGGGGTCAAATCTACAACCCATTGAAGGAATGGGGCAGGACCAGTGGGCATTGAGTTCTGTAGCGCATGGAGTCCGCATGAGTCAGGAGCTGGCTGACTTGAAGGCAATTGTCCACAGCACTCTCTAGGAAGGCAGTGGTTGGAGCACATAGGCGTCCTTCATGTGGCCCCATGATCATCAAGCCTTAAGTCATGCAACCAACTCTGGGAAATGAGAGATGCCCGGGGTACCAGGAATATTTGAAAGACCTGGTGTAAATTGGTTCAGCCCAGAGGAGTTCTGGAAACCACCGAGGTAAGCTTCCTGCTGAAACCACTAACTTAGCTCCAGTGCGAGTGGATGGGTGTCTGCACATGTACCCAGCCACCATTAGTGCGTTTGTTGTTGTTGTTGTTGCCGTTCACGTCCGTAGAGTCGATGCCGATTCACAGTGACCCTATATGACAGGGTAGAATTCCCCCTGTGACTTTCTCACACTGTGACTCTTTACAGGAGTAAAAAAAGCCTCATCTTTCTCTTGAGGAGTGGCTGGTGGTTTTGAATGGTTGATCTTGCCATTAGTCCATTGCGTAACCAGGTGCTGTCAATTTGGTTCCAACTCATGGCCACTCTATGTACAGCAGAACAAAACAACACGCTGCCCTGCGCATTTCTCACAGCCATTCCTACATTTGAGCCACTGTGTCAACTCATCTTGTGGAGGTTTGTCCTGCTTTTGGCTTGACCAAGCATGCTGCCCAAGTACAGGGACTGGTCCCTCCTGATAACACCCAAAGTACATGAAGCCAAATGTCACCATCCTCGCTTCTAAGAATCAATCTGGCTGTAGTTCTTTCAACATAGATTTGTTTGTTCTCCTAGAAGTTCCTTGGTGTATTCAATATTCCTCACCAGGACCATATTTCAAATGCATCAATTCTTCTCGTGGGACTTCCTTATGCATTTTCCAGCTTCCACATGAAAATAATCATGCCTTGGGATAGGATACTCCTGAGTTTTTAAGGTGACAAAGTCATCTTGGTTCAAAAAAATGTTTAAAAGGCCTTTTGCAGCAAATTCACTGAAAGCAATTTATCCAGTGATTTCTTTACAGATATTTCTATGAGCGTTGGTTGTGGATGGGTCCAAGTAAGATGAAGTGCTTCATCATTTAAATCTTTTCTCTGTTTATCATGTTGCTTATTGGTTCAGTGGTGAGGATTCTTGTTCTTTTAACTTCGAGTTGTAATCCATACTGAAGACTATCATCTTTGAACTTCATCAGCAAGTGCTTCAACTCCTCTTCCCTTGCAGCAAGCAAGGCTGGTCGCCTGCATATCTCAGGCTGTTCTCAAATCTTCCTGCAATCCTGAAGTCTCCAATTCAGCCATTCAAAACTCAAAACAGCTCAATGCCATGGAAGTCAAGTCAATTCTGACTCGAGCAACCCTGTAGGCCAGGAAAGAACCTCCCGGAAGGTTTCCAAGGCTGTAATCTTTGTGGCAGCACATGGTCACATCTTTCTCACTCGGGATAGCTGGTGAATTCCAAGTGTTGCTCTTTCGGTTAACAGTGAAGTGCTTTAACATTGCCCTACCTGGATTCCAAGTGTGAGCTAGCAGCCACAATTTTCTTCTGAGACCAAAGGGGTTGTTAGGTGTGAATTCTCGACCAAGGGTGGTCCAGCAGACCTGCTCAGTATTCGCCCAGGTGCAAAATCCATCAAGAGGATGCATTGTCATTATTTTTAATCACATAACACACCCAGGTGTAGCAGCAACCCAGCTTTGTAATATCACCCTGGTTTTGATAAATATGTACCATTCCTTGATAACGCTTCCAAATCCTTTAATATCCTGCAGCTCAGTCCCTGATGTCTGGCTGTAACAAAAGGTGTGAAGGGAGACCATATGTCAATAAACTCTCCCGTCTGCCACAACTCAGCGCATAATCAACTCCACGGTAAAATGCATGGTAAGTCAGTTATGGGGCCCCTTTCAGGTTTTTCTTCTGATGAAGTTGACCAAAATGACTTCTTATTTCAGCCTATTAGGAGAGTGAGAGTTGCCCCCCCTCCCTCGCCATTTTTCTTTTCTTTTCCATTTTTGTCCCTTTCCCCTTGGAGGGACAGCCTGCTCTGCTATTCTGAAAGGGTTGTCTGTTTTATGCTGCGCTCTCCACTCCATTAAATCACCTTTCCTCACATTAAATACAGGTCTTCAGGGTGGTCAGAGAGCTTTGCTGTGAGGGATAATGATATAATGAGGATGACATGCATGAAAAATCATTTTTCAGCTCAATCCCAGGCAGACCACGGGGAAGCATGAAATGGGAAGGGGGAGAGGTGTACCTCACTTTAGACAAGAGCCAGGCTTCTGAGGGGGCCATTCTCGACCTGGAAGGCTGCTGAAGGCTTCTTTACCTCACTCACTCATTCACTCATTCATTCAACCAGCTTGCTACTTACTTATTAAATGCCAGACCTTGGGGCTCTCTCACTGAACAAAAGAGACAAAAATCCCCCTTCTGTCAAGAAGCTTCCATAAACAGAGGCATTCAAACACTTCCTAGAGAATGTGTTTAAAGTCCAATTTACACAAAAGCAGAAGAAGAGACTGATGCGAGGGGTTTCACACACACACACATGTTCATATATGACTCCCATTGCAGCGACAAAGTATAGGACTCTTCCAGGAGACACTCTTCATTGGAGTTAAATTGCTCCCCCCAACCCCCTGAGCTCTCTCTCTCTCTTTTTTTTCTTTCTTTCTGAGAGCAATTGCCCTTGGAAGGGATTAGCTGTTATCACTCTCTAGCACCTTAGTGTGAACTTATTTATTGGCTCATTTTCCTGCCTAGATAGGAGGGGCCTCCAGGGCTGCTAAAAGCCAGAAAAATCCCAAAAAAGGCAGCAACAAGAGAGGCAGAGGACAATTGGGGCCAGTGTTTCTCATTTGAGTGGGGGGGCATTTGTTAAAGATGCAGATTACACACGCATACAGCACACACACACTTCCCTGACGCCCCACCCAATATGGCCCTACTAAATAAGAATCCTACCCCACCATCTGTCCGGGAGCCCCTGAACTGGCCCTTCCCATGAAACAAGCCAGGGCCATTGAAAGTGACTCTTTAGGCAAAAGACCAGTGACTTAGGTTTTCCAAACCAGGATAAAGCCCATTTGTTAAGCACTTGCATATTAACCAAAAGGTTGATGCTTCAAACCCACCCACAGGTTCCTAGGAAAGCAGGCCTGGTGATCTGTTTCTGAAAGGGCACAGTCTTGAAAAGGATCCCTGGTAACATATTGTCCTGCTAGCCATAAGGTCAGCAGTTCAATACTACCAGCTGCTCTGAGAGAGAAAGGTGAAGCTTTCTACTGTACAGATGTATAGTCTCAGAAACCTACCAGGGCAAGTATACTCTGCTGCCATGAGTCAGAATTGACTCAATGGCAGCAAGTGAGTGGATGGGCAGGGATTGATTGGGCACCAACTAACACTAAGAGCAACTATTTTGGGTGGCAGTGACATTCTTCTACTTTATCTAGAATCTGAACTCTCAGCGTCATTAACAATGGAGGCAACAGACAAATAATTATAAACTACAGAAGGGTAAAGAAAAGCTAAAGAAGTTACTTCTGTTTGGGGTTTAGTTGTGTGCTTTTTTAGCAGAAAATATGAACTATGAAGGAGCAGGGACTTGCTGGACTTAAATATGAACTGTAAGATCTCTCTCTGGGCTAGAGTTACATCTCAGTTCTTGGCTCTGCATGAGAAAGTATTCACGCCAAAGCCTGGCTCGTGATCCAAGTGAGTTTAATGAAAGTTAAAAGAAGTTTCAGGTTTTACGCGCCACCCCTAGGATTGCTCCCCACCATGCAGCCTGGCAGAGACTGTTCGAGGTCACGCAAAGATCTCTCTCCTAAGTTTTCCTCCAAAATAAAGACCTGTCTCATGTTCTTTCTCAAGTTCTCTCCCCAGTTCCTGTCCCCAGTTTTTCCTTTCTCCCCCTCGCTCCTGCCTTTTCAAGGATTCCCGGGGGGAGGCATAGTGAATGACCCCAGGTCGATCCCATTGGCTGAATTGCAATCACCTGGCCCAGGTGGGCTGATCCAGGTTTAACGCCCATCCGTACCCACCAGCGGGAAAACCTAGGCTTTTGTTCTATGCTTGGTTCTCCTGGGCATGCGTCAATGAACATCTCATTCCTGCCTATCTGCCTAACAAAACCTATTTTTCAACCCCAAGTCTTTCTTGCCAAAAAATAATGTCCCATAATAGGAATGGCATGAGCAGGGCTTCTGCGTTGGATCAGATCAAGAAGATAGCTTTCATGCCCTGTACTAAGATCACAAAAGAATGTAATCCAGTGCCTTGTAGACAGTCTCATGTACACAAAAGGTTTTCTAAGAGTCTCCAGAAGGCTGTGCTACAGCCTAAACAGGCTGAATTGCAGCCTAAAACAGAGAAGGACCCATTTCAAAGAGATGTGGGGACATGGCTTTCATAAAATTGAATGCATCATGTAATCCAGTGCAAGGGAAACCCAGTAACTTTGGGAAGGAACTGCATTGGCTTGGACTAAACAGCCAGAGATAGTGCTACATAAAAAGAAAGAAGATGATTGATAAAGCAACCCAGACATTATTGTGGAAAAGGAAAAGGGACTTAGAAGACAATCAAAAGCTACAAGGAACCTCTCTTAGGGAGAAGTCTTGTGGTTTCAACTTGTGTGCTCTGGGGGATATTTGGCAGTCACGTATTAAATTGTGCATTCAATTTAATCCCTTTAAGGGATTTTGTCACTGGGCCTACAGCCCAACTATCCTGACAAAAAAATCTATCTTGAAAATCACCCTGCTGTGAGGAAGCTAAAGGCAAGCACAAGATACGATCACATGGAGGGAAATTGGGGAGCCAATGCAACAGCAAGAACCCAGGCCCTAGACCTATGAACCAAAGCAAACCCATCTTGCCGGGTCTCGCTGCTTGAGCTGGTTTGGCCAATGCCACGTGGAGTGGAGATGTGCTGCCCCAGCCAAACCTTCCTCAAATTACAAAATTATGAGCAAATAATACACCGAGTGGGATTGAAAGTCACTAAGCAGCAATAGGTAAGTAAAACATATGGGCCTACCATTACCTATCTGTAAAGAGTCTTTGGCAATGGTTTATGGAAGACGCAGGGCCTGATTACCTCCCATAACACGTATTCTTTATCATAGCCACGGACACTCATGGAAACATTAAAGTTGTGCTTGAGAGAGGAAAAGGTGAGTTAAGAACTGAGAAAGATGGTCATGTGGCCTGGATATTGCTCAAACACTCCATTCTCCTTGGTCTCTTGGAAGAAGGAGAGGGATGAGAACCCAAAGCTGTAAACATTGTGTGGATTAGAAATGTGTTAAGTTTGGCGTGAGGGCTGAAGGCCCAGGTTGGTAAAATTATTTCTGTGGGATTATCTAGAACCAGGGCTGCTCTGAGGCCCACACTGGAGAGAATGCCATTGTCATTACCCTTGTATGCTTTATTTTGGCTGAGTCCCTCCACCACCATGTGTCAGGGCTTACTCGGTGCCCCTTCTCAGCCCTGATACACGGTGTTGCCAAAAGGACTCAGAGATGTTAAGCAATCTGTTCAAGGTCATGAGGCTTAAGGTCAGGTACAGAGCCAGACACTGAAATGCAAGAAGACTGACTCCTGTGCCCAGATCTGGGACAAATCTCTCTGACAGAGCTGGGTAGATGCCCCTAAACATCCGTCTTGTGTGTGTGTATTTGTGTGTGTGTGTGTGTGTGTGTATGTGTGTATCCACATATATATGTTTGGTTTATTTGTCATCAACATAATTAGAGTATTTCTATCCAATTAAAAAATGAATTAAGCCAAGGTTGGTGGTTTACAATTTGCACAAGTGCCTTTATGAACTATCATGGTTTACTTTCTTTCATTGGGAGGCAGCTCCAAGCTTCAGACCTCTTCACTCCCCAGGTGAGGTGCTACATTCAGACCAGAGTCAGAGGAAAGGATTGACAAGAAAGAGTCAGTTCACTGAATGAGGTTCCTTTTAAAAGGAAGCCAAAATGGCCCTTAAACTCATGGCCATCAAGTCAATACTAGCTCATAGTGAGGGATCCTGTTGAACAGGATCCTATGGTACAGGGTAGCTCTGTCCCTGTGACTCTCCAAGAATAACTCCATGGAAGCAGAAAGCACCAGGTTTCTGCCACAGGGCTGATGGTGGTATCAAATTACTGGCCTACGGGATGTCAGCTCAACTTGTAACCACTATGCCACAAGGGCACTTAGTCAATCTAACAGGTCTGGCAAAATGGTGGAGGTTCACACCCACCCCGAAGCCCTCAGAAGAAAGACTTGGAGATTATACACCAACCTAAGTAACCACGGGAACACACTGCGCTTTCCACACGCTTGTGGCGGTCGTGACTGAATTACCTGGATGCCATCTGTCTTGGTTATGGGGTGGTACAGGGGTTACTGAAGTTATTAAAGTTTATTGAGTCAACCTGGCCAATGAACACATGGGAGTAATTGAAGAGCCGAGAGATAAATGGCTAGGTGAGCCTCACCTTTCTAGTTCTCAGGTCTCCTACTCTGATGATCAGACCAGGGTGCAGCTGCTTTAGCCAGTTCCCTCCTTCAACTGGCAAGGCTCACTTCCTGCAAGACATCCCTGAGGAGAAGCTGCATGGAACGACCTTGGTGGAGCTCTGGGTGCTGGAGCAGTTGCATGGGGACCCCTGCCAGCGATGAGATGCTCACACACTCAGTGATTCTGCTTTCCACCTGCAGTCGGCGTAATTGTGTGTGTTTTGTGAGATGGAGGACTTTGTAGATTGGTGTCAGATATATGGGCTTGTGTTGGACTTATGGGCTTGGACAGCACTGGGTTGGGATGCTTTCTTAATGTGCACTTCCCCTTTATATAAAATTCCTTCTTATACAAAAAAAAGAGAGAAACATATTACAACTGTCACACACTTTATAATTCATGTGGAAAAATTTGGGGGAGAGCTAAATAGAGGTGACCCGTGGTGCAGTCTTACTTACTGCTTGTTAGAAGGTACTGAAATCTTATATACATAAACACTAGAAACCAGGAGAGAGGAAATGGTGGTTCCATGGCAGAATTCTCACTAGCCATGCAGGAAATTTGGGTTGGATTCTTGGCCAGTGCGCCTCCTGTTACAGCTACCACCTAACTGCTAGTGGAGGCTGGCATATTGCTATGATGCTGAACAGATTTTAGCGATGTTTTCTGCCTACAGACAGACTAGGAGGAAAGGCCTGGTGAACTCCTTCAAGCCATCAGCCACTGAAAACCCCCCAGCTGACAAGGGGTCAAATCTACAACCCATTGAAGGAATGGGGCAGGACCAGTGGGCATTGAGTTCTGTAGCGCATGGAGTCCGCATGAGTCAGGAGCTGGCTGACTTGAAGGCAATTGTCCACAGCACTCTCTAGGAAGGCAGTGGTTGGAGCACATAGGCGTCCTTCATGTGGCCCCATGATCATCAAGCCTTAAGTCATGCAACCAACTCTGGGAAATGAGAGATGCCCGGGGTACCAGGAATATTTGAAAGACCTGGTGTAAATTGGTTCAGCCCAGGGGAGTTCTGGAAACCACCGAGGTAAGCTTCCTGCTGAAACCACTAACTTAGCTCCAGTGCGAGTGGATGGGTGTCTGCACATGTACCCAGCCACCATTAGTGCGTTTGTTGTTGTTGTTGTTGCCGTTCACGTCCGTAGAGTCGATGCCGATTCACAGTGACCCTATATGACAGGGTAGAATTCCCCCTGTGACTTTCTCACACTGTGACTCTTTACAGGAGTAAAAAAAGCCTCATCTTTCTCTTGAGGAGTGGCTGGTGGTTTTGAATGGTTGATCTTGCCATTAGTCCATTGCGTAACCAGGTGCTGTCAATTTGGTTCCAACTCATGGCCACTCTATGTACAGCAGAACAAAACAACACGCTGCCCTGCGCATTTCTCACAGCCATTCCTACATTTGAGCCACTGTGTCAACTCATCTTGTGGAGGTTTGTCCTGCTTTTGGCTTGACCAAGCATGCTGCCCAAGTACAGGGACTGGTCCCTCCTGATAACACCCAAAGTACATGAAGCCAAATGTCACCATCCTCGCTTCTAAGAATCAATCTGGCTGTAGTTCTTTCAACATAGATTTGTTTGTTCTCCTAGAAGTTCCTTGGTGTATTCAATATTCCTCACCAGGACCATATTTCAAATGCATCAATTCTTCTCGTGGGACTTCCTTATGCATTTTCCAGCTTCCACATGAAAATAATCATGCCTTGGGATAGGATACTCCTGAGTTTTTAAGGTGACAAAGTCATCTTGGTTCAAAAAAATGTTTAAAAGGCCTTTTGCAGCAAATTCACTGAAAGCAATTTATCCAGTGATTTCTTTACAGATATTTCTATGAGCGTTGGTTGTGGATGGGTCCAAGTAAGATGAAGTGCTTCATCATTTAAATCTTTTCTCTGTTTATCATGTTGCTTATTGGTTCAGTGGTGAGGATTCTTGTTCTTTTAACTTCGAGTTGTAATCCATACTGAAGACTATCATCTTTGAACTTCATCAGCAAGTGCTTCAACTCCTCTTCCCTTGCAGCAAGCAAGGCTGGTCGCCTGCATATCTCAGGCTGTTCTCAAATCTTCCTGCAATCCTGAAGTCTCCAATTCAGCCATTCAAAACTCAAAACAGCTCAATGCCATGGAAGTCAAGTCAATTCTGACTCGAGCAACCCTGTAGGCCAGGAAAGAACCTCCCGGAAGGTTTCCAAGGCTGTAATCTTTGTGGCAGCACATGGTCACATCTTTCTCACTCGGGATAGCTGGTGAATTCCAAGTGTTGCTCTTTCGGTTAACAGTGAAGTGCTTTAACATTGCCCTACCTGGATTCCAAGTGTGAGCTAGCAGCCACAATTTTCTTCTGAGACCAAAGGGGTTGTTAGGTGTGAATTCTCGACCAAGGGTGGTCCAGCAGACCTGCTCAGTATTCGCCCAGGTGCAAAATCCATCAAGAGGATGCATTGTCATTATTTTTAATCACATAACACACCCAGGTGTAGCAGCAACCCAGCTTTGTAATATCACCCTGGTTTTGATAAATATGTACCATTCCTTGATAACGCTTCCAAATCCTTTAATATCCTGCAGCTCAGTCCCTGATGTCTGGCTGTAACAAAAGGTGTGAAGGGAGACCATATGTCAATAAACTCTCCCGTCTGCCACAACTCAGCGCATAATCAGCTCCACGGTAAAATGCATGGTAAGTCAGTTATGGGGCCCCTTTCAGGTTTTTCTTCTGATGAAGTTGACCAAAATGACTTCTTATTTCAGCCTATTAGGAGAGTGAGAGTTGCCCCCCCTCCCTCGCCATTTTTCTTTTCTTTTCCATTTTTGTCCCTTTCCCCTTGGAGGGACAGCCTGCTCTGCTATTCTGAAAGGGTTGTCTGTTTTATGCTGCGCTCTCCACTCCATTAAATCACCTTTCCTCACATTAAATACAGGTCTTCAGGGTGGTCAGAGAGCTTTGCTGTGAGGGATAATGATATAATGAGGATGACATGCATGAAAAATCATTTTTCAGCTCAATCCCAGGCAGACCACGGGGAAGCATGAAATGGGAAGGGGGAGAGGTGTACCTCACTTTAGACAAGAGCCAGGCTTCTGAGGGGGCCATTCTCGACCTGGAAGGCTGCTGAAGGCTTCTTTACCTCACTCACTCATTCACTCATTCATTCAACCAGCTTGCTACTTACTTATTAAATGCCAGACCTTGGGGCTCTCTCACTGAACAAAAGAGACAAAAATCCCCCTTCTGTCAAGAAGCTTCCATAAACAGAGGCATTCAAACACTTCCTAGAGAATGTGTTTAAAGTCCAATTTACACAAAAGCAGAAGAAGAGACTGATGCGAGGGGTTTCACACACACACACATGTTCATATATGACTCCCATTGCAGCGACAAAGTATAGGACTCTTCCAGGAGACACTCTTCATTGGAGTTAAATTGCTCCCCCCAACCCCCTGAGCTCTCTCTCTCTCTTTTTTTTCTTTCTTTCTGAGAGCAATTGCCCTTGGAAGGGATTAGCTGTTATCACTCTCTAGCACCTTAGTGTGAACTTATTTATTGGCTCATTTTCCTGCCTAGATAGGAGGGGCCTCCAGGGCTGCTAAAAGCCAGAAAAATCCCAAAAAAGGCAGCAACAAGAGAGGCAGAGGACAATTGGGGCCAGTGTTTCTCATTTGAGTGGGGGGGGGGCATTTGTTAAAGATGCAGATTACACACGCATACAGCACACACACACTTCCCTGACGCCCCACCCAATATGGCCCTACTAAATAAGAATCCTACCCCACCATCTGTCCGGGAGCCCCTGAACTGGCCCTTCCCATGAAACAAGCCAGGGCCATTGAAAGTGACTCTTTAGGCAAAAGACCAGTGACTTAGGTTTTCCAAACCAGGATAAAGCCCATTTGTTAAGCACTTGCATATTAACCAAAAGGTTGATGCTTCAAACCCACCCACAGGTTCCTAGGAAAGCAGGCCTGGTGATCTGTTTCTGAAAGGGCACAGTCTTGAAAAGGATCCCTGGTAACATATTGTCCTGCTAGCCATAAGGTCAGCAGTTCAATACTACCAGATGCTCTGAGAGAGAAAGGTGAAGCTTTCTACTGTACAGATGTATAGTCTCAGAAACCTACCAGGGCAAGTATACTCTGCTGCCATGAGTCAGAATTGACTCAATGGCAGCAAGTGAGTGGATGGGCAGGGATTGATTGGGCACCAACTAACACTAAGAGCAACTATTTTGGGTGGCAGTGACATTCTTCTACTTTATCTAGAATCTGAACTCTCAGCGTCATTAACAATGGAGGCAACAGACAAATAATTATAAACTACAGAAGGGTAAAGAAAAGCTAAAGAAGTTACTTCTGTTTGGGGTTTAGTTGTGTGCTTTTTTAGCAGAAAATATGAACTATGAAGGAGCAGGGACTTGCTGGACTTAAATATGAACTGTAAGATCTCTCTCTGGGCTAGAGTTACATCTCAGTTCTTGGCT
Source organism: Tenrec ecaudatus (assembly GCF_050624435.1). Classification (NCBI taxonomy): domain Eukaryota; kingdom Metazoa; phylum Chordata; class Mammalia; order Afrosoricida; family Tenrecidae; genus Tenrec; species Tenrec ecaudatus. Next base: position 79,606,878 of record NC_134541.1, on the reverse strand, counting down.
CTGCATGAGAAAGTATTCACGCCAAAGCCTGGCTCGTGATCCAAGTGAGTTTAATGAAAGTTAAAAGAAGTTTCAGGTTTTACGCGCCACCCCTAGGATTGCTCCCCACCATGCAGCCTGGCAGAGACTGTTCGAGGTCACGCAAAGATCTCTCTCCTAAGTTTTCCTCCAAAATAAAGACCTGTCTCATGTTCTTTCTCAAGTTCTCTCCCCAGTTCCTGTCCCCAGTTTTTCCTTTCTCCCCCTCGCTCCTGCCTTTTCAAGGATTCCCGGGGGGAGGCATAGTGAATGACCCCAGGTCGATCCCATTGGCTGAATTGCAATCACCTGGCCCAGGTGGGCTGATCCAGGTTTAACGCCCATCCGTACCCACCAGCGGGAAAACCTAGGCTTTTGTTCTATGCTTGGTTCTCCTGGGCATGCGTCAATGAACATCTCATTCCTGCCTATCTGCCTAACAAAACCTATTTTTCAACCCCAAGTCTTTCTTGCCAAAAAATAATGTCCCATAATAGGAATGGCATGAGCAGGGCTTCTGCGTTGGATCAGATCAAGAAGATAGCTTTCATGCCCTGTACTAAGATCACAAAAGAATGTAATCCAGTGCCTTGTAGACAGTCTCATGTACACAAAAGGTTTTCTAAGAGTCTCCAGAAGGCTGTGCTACAGCCTAAACAGGCTGAATTGCAGCCTAAAACAGAGAAGGACCCATTTCAAAGAGATGTGGGGACATGGCTTTCATAAAATTGAATGCATCATGTAATCCAGTGCAAGGGAAACCCAGTAACTTTGGGAAGGAACTGCATTGGCTTGGACTAAACAGCCAGAGATAGTGCTACATAAAAAGAAAGAAGATGATTGATAAAGCAACCCAGACATTATTGTGGAAAAGGAAAAGGGACTTAGAAGACAATCAAAAGCTACAAGGAACCTCTCTTAGGGAGAAGTCTTGTGGTTTCAACTTGTGTGCTCTGGGGGATATTTGGCAGTCACGTATTAAATTGTGCATTCAATTTAATCCCTTTAAGGGATTTTGTCACTGGGCCTACAGCCCAACTATCCTGACAAAAAAATCTATCTTGAAAATCACCCTGCTGTGAGGAAGCTAAAGGCAAGCACAAGATACGATCACATGGAGGGAAATTGGGGAGCCAATGCAACAGCAAGAACCCAGGCCCTAGACCTATGAACCAAAGCAAACCCATCTTGCCGGGTCTCGCTGCTTGAGCTGGTTTGGCCAATGCCACGTGGAGTGGAGATGTGCTGCCCCAGCCAAACCTTCCTCAAATTACAAAATTATGAGCAAATAATACACCGAGTGGGATTGAAAGTCACTAAGCAGCAATAGGTAAGTAAAACATATGGGCCTACCATTACCTATCTGTAAAGAGTCTTTGGCAATGGTTTATGGAAGACGCAGGGCCTGATTACCTCCCATAACACGTATTCTTTATCATAGCCACGGACACTCATGGAAACATTAAAGTTGTGCTTGAGAGAGGAAAAGGTGAGTTAAGAACTGAGAAAGATGGTCATGTGGCCTGGATATTGCTCAAACACTCCATTCTCCTTGGTCTCTTGGAAGAAGGAGAGGGATGAGAACCCAAAGCTGTAAACATTGTGTGGATTAGAAATGTGTTAAGTTTGGCGTGAGGGCTGAAGGCCCAGGTTGGTAAAATTATTTCTGTGGGATTATCTAGAACCAGGGCTGCTCTGAGGCCCACACTGGAGAGAATGCCATTGTCATTACCCTTGTATGCTTTATTTTGGCTGAGTCCCTCCACCACCATGTGTCAGGGCTTACTCGGTGCCCCTTCTCAGCCCTGATACACGGTGTTGCCAAAAGGACTCAGAGATGTTAAGCAATCTGTTCAAGGTCATGAGGCTTAAGGTCAGGTACAGAGCCAGACACTGAAATGCAAGAAGACTGACTCCTGTGCCCAGATCTGGGACAAATCTCTCTGACAGAGCTGGGTAGATGCCCCTAAACATCCGTCTTGTGTGTGTGTATTTGTGTGTGTGTGTGTGTGTGTGTATGTGTGTATCCACATATATATGTTTGGTTTATTTGTCATCAACATAATTAGAGTATTTCTATCCAATTAAAAAATGAATTAAGCCAAGGTTGGTGGTTTACAATTTGCACAAGTGCCTTTGTGAACTATCATGGTTTACTTTCTTTCATTGGGAGGCAGCTCCAAGCTTCAGACCTCTTCACTCCCCAGGTGAGGTGCTACATTCAGACCAGAGTCAGAGGAAAGGATTGACAAGAAAGAGTCAGTTCACTGAATGAGGTTCCTTTTAAAAGGAAGCCAAAATGGCCCTTAAACTCATGGCCATCAAGTCAATACTAGCTCATAGTGAGGGATCCTGTTGAACAGGATCCTATGGTACAGGGTAGCTCTGTCCCTGTGACTCTCCAAGAATAACTCCATGGAAGCAGAAAGCACCAGGTTTCTGCCACAGGGCTGATGGTGGTATCAAATTACTGGCCTATGGGATGTCAGCTCAACTTGTAACCACTATGCCACAAGGGCACTTAGTCAATCTAACAGGTCTGGCAAAATGTAGAGCCAGACATTATATATTGAAAATGGCTCACCACCACCACGAAAGGCTGGCTTTCTGGTAGGGTCAGGGTCAGGGTCAGGGTCAGGGTCAGGGTCAGGGTCAGGGTCAGGGTCAGGGTCAGGGTCAGGGTCAGGGTCAGGGTCAGGGTTAGGGTTAGGTAAAATTGATGTGTGACTTGATAGGGCCACTAGTAAGCCAACATATATAAAAGACTAACTCCCTCCCCCAACAGAATGGGTTCTTTTCTCCAAGATTTCACGAAACATGGCATGACCAGGAAAGAAAACCGGTCCAAATTCCTAATGCCACCAAAGCGGAGGCCGTCCCTCTCCTCCCCTCCCCATCCCTGTCCTCTTTATCCCACTTTGCAGGACGACTCCGGAGCGGGAGAGCTGGCTTAAGACCCATTGTGACCGCTGCCTGCCTATCAGTTCACGGGGGCAAAAGGAAGAGAAATACCACTTCTTTTAAAGTCACCCCCAAACACGTGCACTAGGGCTGGCATGTCCTCTCCACCCCCCAAGAAGGATCACTGGTCAGCAGCATTCTCTGCTTAAGGCAAGCAGCCCAAACACCTGGGGAAACCCCAAGAGTCCCTCTTTGGGTCTATGTCCCATTTTTTCCCCAGGATTGCATAATTGGAATAAACAAAACCCCCTGTCTGAGAAACCACAAGGTCTGATTTCTTTGCTAGACTAGCTTTTCCACATGCATCAGCCCACCTCAGACAAGTGCCAGCCACTTCTGCAGGTGCTGTTCACAGCAGAGGATCGGGAGCCCTTCCAGAGAGAGGCCCAGAAAGCAGTCAATAGAACTGATGGTCAGCCAGCGGGCACTCCCCAGTGGAGAGAAACTCTTTTTACCACTCCACGAATAATGTGGGACCCAAACTCCCAGTAAGGCCTCGAGGGCTTAGCCAGGTATCACCAGTCTCTCTTGCAGGGCCTCCGCGGGACAACTAGGAAACCTATGCATTTATCTAAGGTCAGTGAGAATTTTCAGGCGCCTACAAGCGAATGTCTGTCTGCCTGCCTGCCTGCCTTTTTAGAGTGGCTGATGGAAGCCTGCGTTCTTTGTACCCCCAAGGACCCAGAGGCCCCCGAGAACAAGAGGGAAATAAGTATTGCCTTTATTACTCAGCCCGCCTCAGACATGAAAAAGAAATGGGAAGCATTTGAAGGGAACAATTTTCGTGATTTGGTAGAAGTGTCTTATTGGGTGTATCACAACACAGATGACCCTACCATGACAGAGACAAAGAAATAGCTAAAATACTAGGAATTGCCATGAGACACAACAGAGACTCAGAAAAAGAGATCATGGCCCACTCAGAGAGACTGACCTGTGGCACCGCCAAGCTCTGAGGAAGGAAGGATCCAGGTGCCTACTACAGAAGAGACAGACATTGGGAAAAAAACATTGCATTGAAAACTCCAGGAGAGACGGACAAACCTCCACTAGAGAGGACGGGCCTCATCCTCGCCTAGAAAAACCCAAGTGAGAGACAATAACGCTTGAGGAAGCTGAAGGAATGTCTCAGGGCTCTGTTTCACTGGCCCCCATGATCCCGTGCTAACTGTCCAAGTTGGGGGCCAGCCAGGAAATGTCTTGGAGGACACAGGGGCCATCTTCTCAGGTTCAAAAAAGAGAACGGACACATTGTCAAAGGAAAGATTGGAATTACTGTCAGCCTATGATTGCTTCCAAAGTACTCACACCAGAAGGTTTGCATGGAGATTGGGGGGCTTCCCAAGCCATCAAGGTAAAAAATGTCTCTCTGCCCTATGTCCCAGTTAGCCACATGGTTTTCATGGCACTGGCTCCCGGCTCGGCTGTTGAGCCAGTGAAACTCTTTTAGCAGGAGTTGAAGTGGCCATCAGCGGAAGGACAAAGCCTCCACAGTGGGCTTCCCGTTTCAATACAAAGCCACCTATATCACCTCTTGGACATTATCATTGTCCTGGACTCTGAATCACCACCCCAGATCTAGAATGCGCCTGACATGTCCACATGGTTTGAATCAGGTTCGGGTTAACCCCTCTCGATCACTTAGTGACATGGGACACTAGACCCTGGAATACCTTTACTTTCCAGATGAGAAAACTCACTCAAAAAGACACAGGTACTGACCAACAGGAACAAAACTGGTTAACAACAAAGCCACATTCCCAACCAGAGCTCAGAGCCCCATATGCCTGTGCCCAGATGAGCAGTCACCCTCTCCTGGACCCTCGAAAGATCTGAGCAGATCCTCCCCCCCATGTCCCCCTCCCACCCCAAATATGTTTTTTCATAGGATGGCACTGAATCTGCAGCTCTGGGAGAGGGACATATCTGATGGAGAATACGGAGCACACGAAGGTGGAGGAGGGGAGAGTGGAGCACATCCTGGCCCACCAGGCCTTGAGGATGATGTTCCCACTCAGAGAAGACAGTCCACACAGAAGACCACATGGCCAGCCCAAAGACCCTCAAAGACCCATAGCCCTAGAAGGGACAACACTGGAGTCACAGTGCGGGAACGGATCCCGCCACACCGAAGCATAGCACTAAGGGGGTGCAGCAGAAGAACAAGGAAGTGGAGCAACAAGGTCCCCAGGGAATGCCAAAGGAGGACTTTGGGGGCAGGACTTGGTGCCTGCACAGACTGGACTGGAAAACACTGCTAAGGGCCAACAAACAGTCCGTGAACTAACTACGAGCTTTCCTTCCTTGAGGAGTTGTGTTTTCTTTGATGGTCATTGGATTTTGGCTGTTCTCTTTCTTTTGGTGCTTGCTTTTGCTCTGTCTTGTGTTTGTGCATGTTATTACCTCTACTGTATGTCTAAAAAGAGATGCTGGATGCACAATCTGCAGGAGAGAAAAAGGGGACCAATGCTTCGCGGGAGGGCCACGGAAAAGAGGGAGTTGTGGGGAAAGGGAGTGATGTCAAGAAACCCAGAGACAAGGGAACAACAAGTGGATGCAAATCCGTGGTGAGGGCGATATAGGAATCCTGGTAGGGCGTGATCAAGGGTGAAGGAACCAAGAGGATTTACTGAAACCCAAATGAAGACTGAGCATGGCAGTGGGCACAAGAGGGAAATGAAAGGGAATAGCAGAGCGACCTAGGAAGCACGGGCCAGTTATAGAGGTCTAAAGAAAGGCACGCACAGATGTAAATATATTTATCTGTGAGCATGGGGAAATACATCTATGTCCATATCTTTATAGGTGTCCTATTAAGGTAGCAGATGGCTTTTGGGCCTCCACTCAAGGACTCTCTCATTGCAAGAATACCTTGTTCTATTACATTGACATTCTATGATGCTCACCTTCCCGACACGTTCCCTGAAGTCTAAGCGGTTGCATAAGCAAATGTGGTCAAGAAAGCTGATGGTGCCCTGCTATCAAAAGATATGGCGTCTGAGGTCTTAAAGGCCTGAAGGGTAAGCAAGCGGCCATGTAGCTCAGAAACAACAGAGCCCACATGGAATAAGCATACCAGCCTGTGCGATCACGAGGTATCAAAGGGATCAGGCATCATCAGCACAAAAAAATCTCATTACGAATGAGCAGGGAATGCTGGGTAGAGAGCCAAAGCCCATTTGCAGTACACTGGACATTCCCTTAAGTAAGGTCTTGGGGAAGAGACAAGCCTACACAGGGTACTAGACAGCAACGGTGAAACACAACTTTCCTCTAGCTCCTCAATGCTTCCTCTCCCCTCACTATCAAGATCCCAATTATAACTTTCAAATCTGACTAGACCAGAGAATGTACACTTGGACAGATAGGAACTAGAAACACAGGGAATTCAAGGTGGATGAGCCCTTTAGGACCAGTGTTATGAATGGGGATGCTGGGAGGGTGGAGGGAGGGTAGGCTGGCACCAGGGAACCGATGACGAGGATCTACATAAAATCTCAAAAGAAAAGGGGGTGTAGGGGGACATCAGACAGTGCAAGATATGACAAAATAATAATTAGTAAATGATGAAGGATTTATGAGGAGGGGTAGTGAGAATGGGGGCAGGGGGAATGAGGAGCTGAGGCCAGGGGCTTGGGTGGAGAGAAGATATTTTGAGAATAATGAGGGCAATGAATGGACAATTGTGCCTTATATCAGTGATGTTTGCACGTATTGTGGTTATTGTTGTATGAGCCCCTATAAAAGGAGAGAAAAAAAAAGACCCTGGCAGAGGGCTGATGCTAGGAATATCTCAGGCTGGATTAGACCAGCAAAAGCAGGTGCTGCAGTCGCCTCACCCTGTGTCTATTCCTATGTGAGGCATGAAGCTTAGGGTCCACAGCCCCGGCAGCTGGACAGTGAGAGAGGCGGGGCTCTGAGGTCATTCCACAGGGGGAATGGCCCTCCGGTTCCTGCAGGGTCCACCCTCCTGGGTAGTCCTGCTGTCTGGGGCACCTCTTTCACGGAGCCCACACCAGGGGAGCTCTTCAACTCATGGGGGATTGGCAGGAAGCCTCTGCTCATGCACACACACCACCACCTAGCTGGAGGACCTCGGTGAACAAAGCCTGAGGCAGACAACAAGCCCACTAACTGATCCTGTGAGAGATATAATCAGGATCCAGAAACCGGCAACTGGGAGCAAGGGGCAGCATACCTGGGTCCCAGCCCCTCCCACTGCCCTCTGCAAGGGGTGACATTCCAAAGCACAGTGTTTTCCAAAAGCACTGTCAGGACTTTGGAATGGGCAGCTCATTTGTGGACATGGATACTATGTGATCCAGACATACTACCTCCTCTGATCCTGTCAGCCGAGACTAAAACCCCTTCCAAGCAGAAAGCCATGCATCTGAGCAGTATCCACCAGCCACTCACTTCCACTCCTGCTGCCTCCAAAGAGCTTTCCTGGGTTGGTCAGATCTCTCTGGGGACAGATATCCCTCGGTCCTTGGTTCTGCGTGAGAAAGAATTCACGCCAAAGCCTGGTTTGTGATCCAAGTGAGGTTTAGGAGAGTTAGGGAGGTGTGGTGGGCAACCCTGGTCGATCCTAGTGGCTGAATTGAATATACTTGGCCTAGGTGGGTCGATGCAGGTGCAGCGCCCACCCAGGTGGACCTGCCCTTCCTGGCCGGAAACCTGGACCTCTGAGCACGCACAGTGTGCCACTCCTTCCTGGGCCGCTCACTGGGCCCTCTGAGCATGTGTAATGGACACCCCAGTCCCTATGCTAGCTACCTAACATTTCCACCCTGAAGAGATGTGGACCCAAATCTTTGGGGTACTGGGCGACGACATCTCTAGCTACTTCCTGCTGGCAGAAGGGGCGATGTGGGGCTTTGGGTCCACACCCTTCCTGCTCTGCTGGGAGGGGTTGTCCACTCAGCGCTAGGATGGATAAGGTTGAAGTGGTCCAGGAGATGGTGGTCCTGGAGCTGGCACACTTGGATTAGGGGCTTTGGTAACTTGAGAACTTCTGGAAAAACCAACAAACGCACAAAAGGGTGAACAGTTTAACTGAGACAAGGCTAGGATTGTGAGGTGGGAGTGCCCTTGAAAGTAGGTGAGTATCACAGGAAGTAAGTAAAAATCTTAGGATTATCAGGCGTGTGTGTTTGTTCATTCTAAGTACCGGCACGGGGGTAAAAGCATTCACAATTTCCCCTAGGGGGGGTCCAGGGTTTGGGCACTACTGGGTGCAGTGGGATCACCGCTTCACTTATGATCCTAAGGCATTGGCCCCTCTGATAAGAACCATCCTTCTTTTTAACCCTATAACGCCTCACTTTTAAATTTTGGGGCAAAAAAAATTTCGTTTTGATTCATTACTTTCATAGTTATCAATATATATACATTTATATTCATTTCATCAAATGTTAGGGAAAGGTCATGCTCGGCGTTATAGGGTTAAATTGTAATATTGGGATGCTACAGGCGGAGTCAACAGGGATCAAAAGTAGAGTAACTGCCTGTGTCATTTTTAATTTTCTCGGGTCCTATTTGAGTAAAAGGCTTGTAAGTTACCCGTGGACCAAATGCCCCTGGTGCCTCTACTAGGGGTAGAATGTTCAGGGAGGGTTCAGGGCTGGGACAATAGTGACCTGAAGTCCAGGATCCCTTAGGGCAGGGGTCCTCAAATTGTTTACACAGGGGGCCAGTTCATTGTCTCTCCGACCGTTGGAGGGCCAGACTATGGTTTTCAAAAAACCTATGGACAAATTCCTATGCACACTGCACGAGTCGGCTGCTAAGCAGGACAGGCAGTGGCAGCAAAAACACCCCGAGGGTGGGATAAATGGCATCGCGCCACATGTGCCCCATGGACCACAGTTTGAGGACGCCTGCCTTAGGGGTTCCTGGGTGCACTGGGGATGAAGGTCTCCTACTGCTCCTCGAGAGGAGAAATGCTCTAAGTTCTGGCATCTCCGCCCACTTTCCCGGCACTCTACTGAACTGTTCCCGGTGAATCACGGTTGGAAGGGAAAGCGTACCATTCTCTGCCCATCATTCTTCTTTCTCAAAACGATACTGTGGCCAAATAGAGTTGCAAAGTGAATCTATCAGCTTTTGTTTGCCCAGCCTCTCTGTATCAACTCTATCCCAATTGGACACGATTCATGCAAGGGGGCAATTCCTGAGCATCAAGCTGCTAAGTCCCATCTAGAAAGTGCAAAACAAGGAGGCGATTGACAGCTTGCTGTCTCTAGGTCAATAACCCCCACTTTGAGAACGCACCCCTGGGTTGCCCTGAATCTCATGCCTCAGCCCGAGGGAAGGGGTCAAGGACTAATCGCTGAGGGCGACCTTTAGGTCCAACCATTTTTCTGGACAACAGGCTAGGAGGACCATTTCTTGGGATGGCCCCAAGGCCCTCCAAGACGCCTGCTGGCGGGGCTGACGCTCAAATCTCTGAAGGGAAGGGACACGTGGCAGCTGAGGGAATCTTAAGGGAAATTGGAATTTCTGGCTGGAACATCATGGCAGAGGAGCTGTGTATTAAGTAAGAGCTGTCCCCAAAAGTGCCTGAAGCAGCATCGCTGAAAGCCTAAAGGTAACAGTGACTTCGCCTAGGCTTCCGAACGCCATTGGCCTAAGCCTGGGCCACGGAAAACCAGCCTGTAAGAAGGAACAAACCAAATCTGGAAGAACACTAGCCCTATAACGCCTCAAGTTTTAAATTTAGGAAATATGTTTTTTTTTGTTTTTATTCTTTATTTTCATAGTTATCAATATATATGGCATTCAAAATATATTTTAAAAGCATAAAATTTTCAGTGTTTTTGAAATGTGACCAAATTGTCACATCTATAATTTGGGTACCAGATACGTTTTCATTAAGAATTATGACAATTTTGTGCTTGGCGTTATAGGGCTAGAGCAGCTTGTTGGAAAAACCAGGAGAAAGGCAAAGGGAATGGAGGGGAAAAGGGAAACTTTTGGCTCCCGGGACCAGGCAGGGCTAACTCCCAGGCCTCTTCACCCAGCTCCCTAGGCAGCGCCCTTCCACATGTTTGGACTGGTGGGTGCCATCTTGGCCATGGTCACAGACCCTGTCACCTCTCGGCTACAATGGCGACTGTGTAGGATCTCTGGGAAAAGCTGAAACAGCTTTGACAAGAGTGAAGTCATTAGGGGCTGACAGAAGCCACCATGAAAAGAAAATAAAGTAGCTAGGAAGTGTAAATGAACTAGCTGATATTGGGGAGGTAGGCTGTGCAGACGTCGCCCAAGGGAATGTCATGAAGGAAATGGGTGTTCAGAAGGCTTGCGAGAACGACCAGAGCAGTTTTGGTTCAACTAAGAATGGCTAACCCTAATACCCTGCTTCTCACTCGCCTAGTCCTGAGGAAGTATCCATGTACCTACTATACAAAACAGTGACATTGGAAAAAATCAGTGCCTTGAAAAGCCCAGGAGAGGCGGACAAGCCACCACTAGAGGGAACGGGCCTAGTCCTCGCCTAGAAAAATCGAAGCTACAGACAATAATGCTCGAAGCTGAATAAAGGTGTCCAGGCTCTGTTTCACTTGACCCCAAAGAGCCCATGCTCACTCTCCATGTAGGGAGCCAGCCAGTAAATTTCTAGGTGGACAAAGGGGTCACCTTCTTGGTTTCAGAAAAGACTACAGGTGCCTTGTCAAAAGGAAAGGTTTTCATTACAGGGGCCCCAGGGCAGACCCAAGCACACCCATGGACAATGGCCAGAATAACAGATTTAGCACAAGAGACAGTTACACGCTCCTTCCTGGTAATGTCTGAATGCCCCTTTCCCCTTATTGATCGTGATTTATTATGAAAAATAGCAGCCATAATTACTTTCTCATCTGCTACAACCACCTTAACCCTTGAACTTGAAAAGCCAAAAGTTTTGCTCACCGCTCCAATGTCAGAGTGATATGTGTTTTATCAAGGAGCAGAAGAGACCTCCTCAAAGGTACTTCTTGATAAATCGCTAAAAGATATTCCTTTTGTTTGGGCAGAGAACAAACTGCCAGACCTTTCTGAACTTCAGGTGCCTGGGGTCGTACAACTTCTGAGCTCAGCTACACTGGTGTGTCAAGCTAAGCCTACTCCCTGGATAGCAAAAGTGGGTATTTCTGTTCCCATTTGCAGACTAAAGAGGACAGGCATTTGGGTCCTCTGCAAGTCCACATGGAATGCTCCCCTGCTGCCCATGCAGAAGCCGGGAACTGAGGACTTCCAACCGGTACAGGATCTCAGAGAGGCAAATGAGAGGATAGAAACTGGCCACCCCACGTGCCAAACTCCGAGACCCTCCTGAGTACTATCCCGTCAAACTAAATTTGTTATACTGTTTTGGACTTAAAGGATGCTTTGTTCTCCATACCCGTGTCCCCTGCACATCAACCCAGTGAAGACTTACAGGGACACAAGGAGGAACACCCCCAAACCACCTTGCTCCAGCATGCAGATGACCTCCTCCTGGTCTCTGAAACCCTGGAGGAATTCCAACGGGCTACCAAGGACCTGATATTAGTCCTTGGCCCATTGGGGTACAGGGTATCTGCAAGAAAGGCTCAACTGTGTGTCCATAAAGCTGTATACCTAGGCTACCAACTGGAGGAGGGAAAACGGACCTTGTCCCCCAGCCGCACTGAGGCGGTCCTCCAAATCCCAGTCCCAGAGACTAAGAGGCAGTTGCAAGAGTTTCTAGGAGCTGTGGGGTACTGTCCATTGTGGAATTTGGGATTTGCAAAAACAACAAAACCCCTATATGCAAGTACTGGGGAAAGGAAAAAGAACTTAAATGGACTGAAGTAGAACAACAAGCGTTTGAATCCTTTAAAAAGTCGCTCATATGGGCAACCTCTCTTGCCCTACTAGACATAGTAAAGCCCTTCCAATTGTCTATGTGAGGCCAGAGGCACAGCAAAAGAAGTGCTAACTGAGAACTTGCGGCCATGGAAGAGACCTGTGGCCTATCTTTCAAAGAAACTGGACTCTGTAGCTGCAGGATGGCTGAGCTGCATGCGAGCTGAGGCTGCCACGGCCATCCTAGTCATAGAAGCTAGGAAGCTTACACTGGGACAGGATATTGCTGTGGTAGGGGGACCTATGGTTGAACCACTCCTAACCAGACCCCCAGACCGGTGGATCTCGAATGCCAGGACTATACCACAAATCCCCAAGGTAGTGGCTGTGACCATGCCATCCCCAGTGTTACAGCCACAACCTACATACTCAGAAAATGATCTAAAGATAAGCCAAGAGCTGGCCTGCCAAAAAGACTGGGAGCATCCCGGGTGGCTGCTCCATCCTGATGGAAGAAGATTCATGCCAGAAGCTCTGGGAGAGATCTGATTCAAGGACTACATGAAGGTATGCATTTGGGATCCTCTCTAAACTGTCTCAGTTGCTTCTCAGGCACTTTTACATACCCAGGCTTGGACACAGGGTGGCAGATGTCACCCATCGTTGATTGCACTGTGCTCAGGTCAACAACCCCAGAAAGAAAAGGAGCAACCCCATCCACGAGCTCGAGGTAGTAGTCCTGGAGAATTCTGGGAGGTGGACTTTATGGATATCAAACTTAGAAAGTATGGCTACCGATATTTGCTGGTGTTCGTAGACACCTATTCTGGATGGGTGGAAGCCTTCCCAACCAAGAAGGAAACTGCTGCCACTGTGTGTAAATTATTAGTAACTAAAATTGTCCCTAGATTTGGCCTTCCCACCACCTTGGGGTCCAACAATGGCCCAACATTTATTGCTCAAATTACTAAAGTCTTAGCAATGCATCTAAATATTAACTGGAAGCTCTTCAGGGCAAGTAGAAAAAATAAACAGTACCCTAAAGGAATTGTTCGTTAAGTTGCATTTAGGACCTGGCGAGACCTGGGTTGATCCTTACTTTACCTTTTGCCCTACTTCAAGTCCGATGCACTCCCTATGTGAAAAGCATGACCCCATTTGAATTTATGTTTGGCAGACCTTCCCCAAATCCTCCCAAGATTGAAGGAAGTAGAAATAATGGAAGTCACTAATCGTTCCCTCATCGAGTGCCTGCAGGTTGTGCAACAAGTGAGAGACAAATCATCTGCTCTGACACCTTCATTTTGGGCCTAACCAAGCGAAAGGGAACAGGCAACCAACAACGTGCAACCAGGAAACTGGACATGGGTAAAGAAACACCAACCTGACACCTTAGAACCTAGGTGGACTGGCCCATACCAAGTGATACTTACAACAACAACTGCTGTTAAAATAGTGGGGAGGGGGCCGTGGATTCATCAGTCATAAGTAAAAAACAAAAAGCCCTCCCTGAGCATATCCTGAAAAGGTGGACACCCAGAAAGACGGAAAATCCCTCAAAAATAAGTCTTTACAGAACTTAATTGTTTTTCTCCGAGTATTGCTGACAGCACCCACTGTTTCCCCCAAGCACAAACACATCTGTGGACTGCTATTCTAACCTCCAGCAGACTCAGGTTTACACAGGCACCTCAGGGCTCCTCATGGGGCACAGCCTACCTAGAAGCTGCTGGAGAGAAAGTCACTCAGTGGGCTCAGGGATTCTGCCTTGCGGATGATGTTCCCACTCAGAGAAGACAGTCCACACAGAAGACCACGTGGCCAGCCCAAGATGAGACACGACGTCCATCAAAGACCCATAGCCCTAGAAAGGACAACACTGGAGACACAGTGCGGGAACGGATCCCGCCACACTGAGGCATAGCACTAAGGGGGTGCAGCAGAAGAACAAGGAAGTGGAGCAACAAGGTCCCCAGGGAATGCCAAAGGAGGACTTTGGGGGCAGGACTTGGTGCCTGCACAGACTGGACTGGAAAATACTGCTAAGGGCCAACAAACAGTCCGTGAACTAACTACGAGCTTTCCTTCCTTGAGGAGTTTTGTTTTCTTTGATGGTCATTGGATTTTGGCTGTTTTCTTTCTTTTGGTGCTTGCTTTTGCTCTGTCTTGTGTTTGTGCATGTTATTACCTCTACTGTATGTCTAAAAAGAGATGCTGGATGCACAATCTGCAGGAGAGAAAAAGGGGACCAACGCTTCGCGGGACGGCCACGGGAAAGAGGGAGTTGCGGGGAAAGGGAGTGATGTCAAGAAACCCAGAGACAAGGGAACAACAAGTGGATGCAAATCCGTGGTGAGGGCGATGTAGGAATCCTGGTAGGGCGTGATCAAGGGTGAAGGAACCAAGAGGATTTACTGAAACCCAAATGAAGACTGAGCATGGCAGTGGGCACAAGAGGGAAATGAAAGGGAATAGCAGAGCGACCTAGGAAGCACGGGCCAGTTATAGAGGTCTAAAGAAAGGCACGCACAGATATAAATATATTTATCTGTGAGCATGGGGAAATACACCTATGTCCATATCTTTATAGGTGTCCTATTAAGGTAGCAGATGGCTTTTGGGCCTCCACTCAAGGACTCTCTCATTGCAAGAATACCTTGTTCTATTACATTGACATTCTATGATGCTCACCTTCCCGACACGTTCCCTGAAGTCTAAGCGGTTGCATAAGCAAATGTGGTCAAGAAAGCTGATGGTGCCCTGCTATCAAAAGATATGGCGTCTGAGGTCTTAAAGGCCTGAAGGGTAAGCAAGCGGCCATGTAGCTCAGAAACAACAGAGCCCACATGGAATAAGCATACCAGCCTGTGCGATCACGAGGTATCAAAGGGATCAGGCATCATCAGCACAAAAAAATCTCATTACGAATGAGCAGGGAATGCTGGGTAGAGAGCCAAAGCCCATTTGCAGTACACTGGACATTCCCTTAAGTAAGGTCTTGGGGAAGAGACAAGCCTACACAGGGTACTAGACAGCAACGGTGAAACACAACTTTCCTCTAGCTCCTCAATGCTTCCTCTCCCCTCACTATCAAGATCCCAATTATAACTTTCAAATCTGACTAGACCAGAGAATGTACACTTGGACAGATAGGAACTAGAAACACAGGGAATTCAAGGTGGATGAGCCCTTTAGGACCAGTGTTATGAATGGGGATGCTGGGAGGGTGGAGGGAGGGTAGGCTGGCACCAGGGAACCGATGACGAGGATCTACATAAAATCTCAAAAGAAAAGGGGGTGTAGGGGGACATCAGACAGTGCAAGATATGACAAAATAATAATTAGTAAATGATGAAGGATTTATGAGGAGGGGTAGTGAGAATGGGGGCAGGGGGAATGAGGAGCTGAGGCCAGGGGCTTGGGTGGAGAGAAGATATTTTGAGAATAATGAGGGCAATGAATGGACAATTGTGCCTTATATCAGTGATGTTTGCACGTATTGTGGTTATTGTTGTATGAGCCCCTATAAAAGGAGAGAAAAAAAAAGACCCTGGCAGAGGGCTGATGCTAGGAATATCTCAGGCTGGATTAGACCAGCAAAAGCAGGTGCTGCAGTCGCCTCACCCTGTGTCTATTCCTATGTGAGGCATGAAGCTTAGGGTCCACAGCCCCGGCAGCTGGACAGTGAGAGAGGCAGGGCTCTGAGGTCATTCCACAGGGGGAATGGCCCTCCGGTTCCTGCAGGGTCCACCCTCCTGGGTAGTCCTGCTGTCTGGGGCACCTCTTTCACGGAGCCCACACCAGGGGAGCTCTTCAACTCATGGGGGATTGGCAGGAAGCCTCTGCTCATGCACACACACCACCACCTAGCTGGAGGACCTCGGTGAACAAAGCCTGAGGCAGACAACAAGCCCACTAACTGATCCTGTGAGAGATATAATCAGGATCCAGAAACCGGCAACTGGGAGCAAGGGGCAGCATACCTGGGTCCCAGCCCCTCCCACTGCCCTCTGCAAGGGGTGACATTCCAAAGCACAGTGTTTTCCAAAAGCACTGTCAGGACTTTGGAATGGGCAGCTCATTTGTGGACATGGATACTATGTGATCCAGACATACTACCTCCTCTGATCCTGTCAGCCGAGACTAAAACCCCTTCCAAGCAGAAAGCCATGCATCTGAGCAGTATCCACCAGCCACTCACTTCCACTCCTGCTGCCTCCAAAGAGCTTTCCTGGGTTGGTCAGATCTCTCTGGGGACAGATATCCCTCGGTCCTTGGTTCTGCGTGAGAAAGAATTCACGCCAAAGCCTGGTTTGTGATCCAAGTGAGGTTTAGGAGAGTTAGGGAGGTGTGGTGGACAACCCTGGTCGATCCTAGTGGCTGAATTGAATATACTTGGCCTAGGTGGGTCGATGCAGGTGCAGCGCCCACCCAGGTGGACCTGCCCTTCCTGGCCGGAAACCTGGACCTCTGAGCACGCACAGTGTGCCACTCCTTCCTGGGCCGCTCACTGGGCCCTCTGAGCATGTGTAATGGACACCCCAGTCCCTATGCTAGCTACCTAACATTTCCACCCTGAAGAGATGTGGACCCAAATCTTTGGGGTACTGGGCGACGACATCTCTAGCTACTTCCTGCTGGCAGAAGGGGCGATGTGGGGCTTTGGGTCCACACCCTTCCTGCTCTGCTGGGAGGGGTTGTCCACTCAGCGCTAGGATGGATAAGGTTGAAGTGGTCCAGGAGATGGTGGTCCTGGAGCTGGCACACTTGGATTAGGGGCTTTGGTAACTTGAGAACTTCTGGAAAAACCAACAAACGCACAAAAGGGTGAACAGTTTAACTGAGACAAGGCTAGGATTGTGAGGTGGGAGTGCCCTTGAAAGTAGGTGAGTATCACAGGAAGTAAGTAAAAATCTTAGGATTATCAGGCGTGTGTGTTTGTTCATTCTAAGTACCGGCACGGGGGTAAAAGCATTCACAATTTCCCCTAGGGGGGTCCAGGGTTTGGGCACTACTGGGTGCAGTGGGATCACCGCTTCACTTATGATCCTAAGGCATTGGCCCCTCTGATAAGAACCATCCTTCTTTTTAACCCTATAACGCCTCACTTTTAAATTTTGGGGCAAAAAAAATTTCGTTTTGATTCATTACTTTCATAGTTATCAATATATATACATTTATATTCATTTCATCAAATGTTAGGGAAAGGTCATGCTCGGCGTTATAGGGTTAAATTGTAATATTGGGATGCTACAGGCGGAGTCAACAGGGATCAAAAGTAGAGTAACTGCCTGTGTCATTTTTAATTTTCTCGGGTCCTATTTGAGTAAAAGGCTTGTAAGTTACCCGTGGACCAAATGCCCCTGGTGCCTCTACTAGGGGTAGAATGTTCAGGGAGGGTTCAGGGCTGGGACAATAGTGACCTGAAGTCCAGGATCCCTTAGGGCAGGGGTCCTCAAATTGTTTACACAGGGGGCCAGTTCATTGTCTCTCCGACCGTTGGAGGGCCAGACTATGGTTTTCAAAAAACCTATGGACAAATTCCTATGCACACTGCACGAGTCGGCTGCTAAGCAGGACAGGCAGTGGCAGCAAAAACACCCCGAGGGTGGGATAAATGGCATCGCGCCACATGTGCCCCATGGACCACAGTTTGAGGACGCCTGCCTTAGGGGTTCCTGGGTGCACTGGGGATGAAGGTCTCCTACTGCTCCTCGAGAGGAGAAATGCTCTAAGTTCTGGCATCTCCGCCTACTTTCCCGGCACTCTACTGAACTGTTCCCGGTGAATCACGGTTGGAAGGGAAAGCGTACCATTCTCTGCCCATCATTCTTCTTTCTCAAAACGATACTGTGGCCAAATAGAGTTGCAAAGTGAATCTATCAGCTTTTGTTTGCCCAGCCTCTCTGTATCAACTCTATCCCAATTGGACACGATTCATGCAAGGGGGCAATTCCTGAGCATCAAGCTGCTAAGTCCCATCTAGAAAGTGCAAAACAAGGAGGCGATTGACAGCTTGCTGTCTCTAGGTCAATAACCCCCACTTTGAGAACGCACCCCTGGGTTGCCCTGAATCTCATGCCTCAGCCCGAGGGAAGGGGTCAAGGACTAATCGCTGAGGGCGACCTTTAGGTCCAACCATTTTTCTGGACAACAGGCTAGGAGGACCATTTCTTGGGATGGCCCCAAGGCCCTCCAAGACGCCTGCTGGCGGGGCTGACGCTCAAATCTCTGAAGGGAAGGGACACGTGGCAGCTGAGGGAATCTTAAGGGAAATTGGAATTTCTGGCTGGAACATCATGGCAGAGGAGCTGTGTATTAAGTAAGAGCTGTCCCCAAAAGTGCCTGAAGCAGCATCGCTGAAAGCCTAAAGGTAACAGTGACTTCGCCTAGGCTTCCGAACGCCATTGGCCTAAGCCTGGGCCACGGAAAACCAGCCTGTAAGAAGGAACAAACCAAATCTGGAAGAACACTAGCCCTATAACGCCTCAAGTTTTAAATTTAGGAAATATGTTTTTTTTTGTTTTTATTCTTTATTTTCATAGTTATCAATATATATGGCATTCAAAATATATTTTAAAAGCAAAAAATTTTCAGTGTTTTTGAAATGTGACCAAATTGTCACATCTATAATTTGGGTACCAGATACGTTTTCATTAAGAATTATGACAATTTTGTGCTTGGCGTTATAGGGCTAGAGCAGCTTGTTGGAAAAACCAGGAGAAAGGCAAAGGGAATGGAGGGGAAAAGGGAAACTTTTGGCTCCCGGGACCAGGCAGGGCTAACTCCCAGGCCTCTTCACCCAGCTCCCTAGGCAGCGCCCTTCCACATGTTTTGACTGGTGGGTGCCATCTTGGCCATGGTCACAGACCCTGTCACCTCTCGGCTACAATGGCGACTGTGTAGGATCTCTGGGAAAAGCTGAAACAGCTTTGACAAGAGTGAAGTCATTTGGGGCTGACAGAAGCCACCATGAAAAGAAAATAAAGTAGCTAGGAAGTGTAAATGAAGTAGCTGATATTGGGGAGGTAGGCTGTGCAGACGTCGCCCAAGGGAATGTCATGAAGGAAATGGGTGTTCAGAAGGCTTGCGAGAACGACCAGAGCAGTTTTGGTTCAACTAAGAATGGCTAACCCTAATACCCTGCTTCTCACTCGCCTAGTCCTGAGGAAGTATCCATGTACCTACTATACAAAACAGTGACATTGGAAAAAATCAGTGCCTTGAAAAGCCCAGGAGAGGCGGACAAGCCACCACTAGAGGGAACGGGCCTAGTCCTCGCCTAGAAAAATCGAAGCTACAGACAATAATGCTCGAAGCTGAATAAAGGTGTCCAGGCTCTGTTTCACTTGACCCCAAAGAGCCCATGCTCACTCTCCATGTAGGGAGCCAGCCAGTAAATTTCTAGGTGGACAAAGGGGTCACCTTCTTGGTTTCAGAAAAGACTACAGGTGCCTTGTCAAAAGGAAAGGTTTTCATTACAGGGGCCCCAGGGCAGACCCAAGCACACCCATGGACAATGGCCAGAATAACAGATTTAGCACAAGAGACAGTTACACGCTCCTTCCTGGTAATGTCTGAATGCCCCTTTCCCCTTATTGATCGTGATTTATTATGAAAAATAGCAGCCATAATTACTTTCTCATCTGCTACAACCACCTTAACCCTTGAACTTGAAAAGCCAAAAGTTTTGCTCACCGCTCCAATGTCAGAGTGATATGTGTTTTATCAAGGAGCAGAAGAGACCTCCTCAAAGGTACTTCTTGATAAATCGCTAAAAGATATTCCTTTTGTTTGGGCAGAGAACAAACTGCCAGACCTTTCTGAACTTCAGGTGCCTGGGGTCGTACAACTTCTGAGCTCAGCTACACTGGTGTGTCAAGCTAAGCCTACTCCCTGGATAGCAAAAGTGGGTATTTCTGTTCCCATTTGCAGACTAAAGAGGACAGGCATTTGGGTCCTCTGCAAGTCCACATGGAATGCTCCCCTGCTGCCCATGCAGAAGCCGGGAACTGAGGACTTCCAACCGGTACAGGATCTCAGAGAGGCAAATGAGAGGATAGAAACTGGCCACCCCACGTGCCAAACTCCGAGACCCTCCTGAGTACTATCCCGTCAAACTAAATTTGTTATACTGTTTTGGACTTAAAGGATGCTTTGTTCTCCATACCCGTGTCCCCTGCACATCAACCCAGTGAAGACTTACAGGGACACAAGGAGGAACACCCCCAAACCACCTTGCTCCAGCATGCAGATGACCTCCTCCTGGTCTCTGAAACCCTGGAGGAATTCCAACGGGCTACCAAGGACCTGATATTAGTCCTTGGCCCATTGGGGTACAGGGCATCTGCAAGAAAGGCTCAACTGTGTGTCCATAAAGCTGTATACCTAGGCTACCAACTGGAGGAGGGAAAACGGACCTTGTCCCACAGCCGCACTGAGGCGGTCCTCCAAATCCCAGTCCCAGAGACTAAGAGGCAGTTGCAAGAGTTTCTAGGAGCTGTGGGGTACTGTCCATTGTGGAATTTGGGATTTGCAAAAACAACAAAACCCCTATATGCAAGTACTGGGGAAAGGAAAAAGAACTTAAATGGACTGAAGTAGAACAACAAGCGTTTGAATCCTTTAAAAAGTCGCTCATATGGGCAACCTCTCTTGCCCTACTAGACATAGTAAAGCCCTTCCAATTGTCTATGTGAGGCCAGAGGCACAGCAAAAGAAGTGCTAACTGAGAACTTGCGGCCATGGAAGAGACCTGTGGCCTATCTTTCAAAGAAACTGGACTCTGTAGCTGCAGGATGGCTGAGCTGCATGCGAGCTGAGGCTGCCACGGCCATCCTAGTCATAGAAGCTAGGAAGCTTACACTGGGACAGGATATTGCTGTGGTAGGGGGACCTATGGTTGAACCACTCCTAACCAGACCCCCAGACCGGTGGATCTCGAATGCCAGGACTATACCACAAATCCCCAAGGTAGTGGCTGTGACCATGCCATCCCCAGTGTTACAGCCACAACCTACATACTCAGAAAATGATCTAAAGATAAGCCAAGAGCTGGCCTGCCAAAAAGACTGGGAGCATCCCGGGTGGCTGCTCCATCCTGATGGAAGAAGATTCATGCCAGAAGCTCTGGGAGAGATCTGATTCAAGGACTACATGAAGGTATGCATTTGGGATCCTCTCTAAACTGTCTCAGTTGCTTCTCAGGCACTTTTACATACCCAGGCTTGGACACAGGGTGGCAGATGTCACCCACCGTTGATTGCACTGTGCTCAGGTCAACAACCCCAGAAAGAAAAGGAGCAACCCCATCCACGAGCTCGAGGTAGTAGTCCTGGAGAATTCTGGGAGGTGGACTTTATGGATATCAAACTTAGAAAGTATGGCTACCGATATTTGCTGGTGTTCGTAGACACCTATTCTGGATGGGTGGAAGCCTTCCCAACCAAGAAGGAAACTGCTGCCACTGTGTGTAAATTATTAGTAACTAAAATTGTCCCTAGATTTGGCCTTCCCACCACCTTGGGGTCCAACAATGGCCCAACATTTATTGCTCAAATTACTAAAGTCTTAGCAATGCATCTAAATATTAACTGGAAGCTCTTCAGGGCAAGTAGAAAAAATAAACAGTACCCTAAAGGAATTGTTCGTTAAGTTGCATTTAGGACCTGGCGAGACCTGGGTTGATCCTTACTTTACCTTTTGCCCTACTTCAAGTCCGATGCACTCCCTATGTGAAAAGCATGACCCCATTTGAATTTATGTTTGGCAGACCTTCCCCAAATCCTCCCAAGATTGAAGGAAGTAGAAATAATGGAAGTCACTAATCGTTCCCTCATCGAGTGCCTGCAGGTTGTGCAACAAGTGAGAGACAAATCATCTGCTCTGACACCTTCATTTTGGGCCTAACCAAGCGAAAGGGAACAGGCAACCAACAACGTGCAACCAGGAAACTGGACATGGGTAAAGAAACACCAACCTGACACCTTAGAACCTAGGTGGACTGGCCCATACCAAGTGATACTTACAACAACAACTGCTGTTAAAATAGTGGGGAGGGGGCCGTGGATTTATCAGTCATAAGTAAAAAACAAAAAGCCCTCCCTGAGCATATCCTGAAAAGGTGGACACCCAGAAAGACGGAAAATCCCTCAAAAATAAGTCTTTACAGAACTTAATTGTTTTTCTCCGAGTATTGCTGACAGCACCCACTGTTTCCCCCAAGCACAAACACATCTGTGGACTGCTATTCTAACCTCCAGCAGACTCAGGTTTACACAGGCACCTCAGGGCTCCTCATGGGGCACAGCCTACCTAGAAGCTGCTGGAGAGAAAGTCACTCAGTGGGCTCAGGGATTCTGCCTTGCGGATGATGTTCCCACTCAGAGAAGACAGTCCACACAGAAGACCACGTGGCCAGCCCAAGATGAGACACGACGTCCATCAAAGACCCATAGCCCTAGAAAGGACAACACTGGAGACACAGTGCGGGAACGGATCCCGCCACACCGAGGCATAGCACTAAGGGGGTGCAGCAGAAGAACAAGGAAGTGGAGCAACAAGGTCCCCAGGGAATGCCAAAGGAGGACTTTGGGGGCAGGACTTGGTGCCTGCACAGACTGGACTGGAAAATACTGCTAAGGGCCAACAAACAGTCCGTGAACTAACTACGAGCTTTCCTTCCTTGAGGAGTTTTGTTTTCTTTGATGGTCATTGGATTTTGGCTGTTTTCTTTCTTTTGGTGCTTGCTTTTGCTCTGTCTTGTGTTTGTGCATGTTATTACCTCTACTGTATGTCTAAAAAGAGATGCTGGATGCACAATCTGCAGGAGAGAAAAAGGGGACCAACGCTTCGCGGGACGGCCACGGGAAAGAGGGAGTTGCGGGGAAAGGGAGTGATGTCAAGAAACCCAGAGACAAGGGAACAACAAGTGGATGCAAATCCGTGGTGAGGGCGATGTAGGAATCCTGGTAGGGCGTGATCAAGGGTGAAGGAACCAAGAGGATTTACTGAAGCCCAAATGAAGACTGAGCATGGCAGTGGGCACAAGAGGGAAATGAAAGGGAATAGCAGAGCGACCTAGGAAGCACGGGCCAGCTATAGAGGTCTAAAGAAAGGCACGCACAGATATAAATATATTTATCTGTGAGCATGGGGAAATACACCTATGTCCATATCTTTATAGGTGTCCTATTAAGGTAGCAGATGGCCTTTGGGCCTCCACTCAAGGACTCTCTCATTGCAAGAATACCTTGTTCTATTACATTGGCATTCTATGATGCTCACCTTCCCGACACGTTCCCTGAAGTCTAAGCGGTTGCATAAGCAAATGTGGTCAAGAAAGCTGATGGTGCCCTGCTATCAAAAGATATGGCGTCTGAGGTCTTAAAGGCCTGAAGGGTAAGCAAGCGGCCATGTAGCTCAGAAACAACAGAGCCCACATGGAATAAGCATACCAGCCTGTGCGATCACGAGGTATCAAAGGGATCAGGCATCATCAGCACAAAAAAATCTCATTACGAATGAGCAGGGAATGCTGGGTAGAGAGCCAAAGCCCATTTGCAGTACACTGGACATTCCCTTAAGTAAGGTCTTGGGGAAGAGACAAGCCTACACAGGGTACTAGACAGCAACGGTGAAACACAACTTTCCTCTAGCTCCTCAATGCTTCCTCTCCCCTCACTATCAAGATCCCAATTATAACTTTCAAATCTGACTAGACCAGAGAATGTACACTTGGACAGATAGGAACTGGAAACACAGGGAATTCAAGGTGGATGAGCCCTTTAGGACCAGTGTTATGAATGGGGATGCTGGGAGGGTGGAGGGAGGGTAGGCTGGCACCAGGGAACCGATGACAAGGATCTACATAAAATCTCAAAAGAAAAGGGGGTGCAGGGGGACATCAGACAGTGCAAGATATGACAAAATAATAATTAGTAAATGATGAAGGATTTATGAGGAGGGGTAGTGAGAATGGGGGTGGGGGAATGAGGAGCTGAGGCCAGGGGCTTGGGTGGAGAGAAGATATTTTGAGAATAATGAGGGCAATGAATGTACAAATGTGCCTTATATCAGTGATGTTTGCACGTATTGTGGTTATTGTTGTATGAGCCCCTATAAAAGGAGAGAAAAAAAAAGACCCTGGCAGAGGGCTGATGCTAGGAATATCTCAGGCTGGATTAGACCAGCAAAAGCAGGTGCTGCAGTCGCCTCACCCTGTGTCTAATCCTATGTGAGGCATGAAGCTTAGGGTCCACAGCCCCGGCAGCTGGACAGTGAGAGAGGCGGGGCTCTGAGGTCATTCCACAGGGGGAATGGCCCTCCGGTTCCTGCAGGGTCCACCCTCCTGGGTAGTCCTGCTGTCTGGGGCACCTCTTTCATGGAGCCCACACCAGCGGAGCTCTTCAACTCATGGGGGATTGGCAGGAAGCCTCTGCTCATGCACACACACCACCACCTAGCTGGAGGACCTCGGTGAACAAAGCCTGAGGCAGACAACAAGCCCACTAACTGATCCTGTGAGAGATATAATCAGGATCCAGAAACCGGCAACTGGGAGCAAGGGGCAGCATACCTGGGTCCCAGCCCCTCCCACTGCCCTCTGCAAGGGGTGACATTCCAAAGCACAGTGTTTTCCAAAAGCACTGTCAGGACTTTGGAATGGGCAGCTCATTTGTGGACATGGATACTATGTGATCCAGACATACTACCTCCTCTGATCCTGACAGCCGAGACTAAAACCCCTTCCAAGCAGAAAGCCATGCATCTGAGCAGTATCCACCAGCCACTCACTTCCACTCCTGCTGCCTCCAAAGAGCTTTCCTGGGTTGGTCAGATCTCTCTGGGGACAGATATCCCTCGGTCCTTGGTTCTGCGTGAGAAAGAATTCACGCCAAAGCCTGGTTTGTGATCCAAGTGAGGTTTAGGAGAGTTAGGGAGGTGTGGTGGGCAACCCTGGTCGATCCTAGTGGCTGAATTGAATATACTTGGCCTAGGTGGGTCGATGCAGGTGCAGCGCCCACCCAGGTGGACCTGCCCTTCCTGGCCGGAAACCTGGACCTCTGAGCACGCACAGTGTGCCACTCCTTCCTGGGCCGCTCACTGGGCCCTCTGAGCATGTGTAATGGACACCCCAGTCCCTATGCTAGCTACCTAACATTTCCACCCTGAAGAGATGTGGACCCAAATCTTTGGGGTACTGGGCGACGACATCTCTAGCTACTTCCTGCTGGCAGAAGGGGCGATGTGGGGCTTTGGGTCCACACCCTTCCTGCTCTGCTGGGAGGGGTTGTCCACTCAGCGCTAGGATGGATAAGGTTGAAGTGGTCCAGGAGATGGTGGTCCTGGAGCTGGCACACTTGGATTAGGGGCTTTGGTAACTTGAGAACTTCTGGAAAAACCAACAAACGCACAAAAGGGTGAACAGTTTAACTGAGACAAGGCTAGGATTGTGAGGTGGGAGTGCCCTTGAAAGTAGGTGAGTATCACAGGAAGTAAGTAAAAATCTTAGGATTATCAGGCGTGTGTGTTTGTTCATTCTAAGTACCGGCACGGGGGTAAAAGCATTCACAATTTCCCCTAGGGGGGTCCAGGGTTTGGGCACTACTGGGTGCAGTGGGATCACCGCTTCACTTATGATCCTAAGGCATTGGCCCCTCTGATAAGAACCATCCTTCTTTTTAACCCTATAACGCCTCACTTTTAAATTTTGGGGCAAAAAAAATTTCGTTTTGATTCATTACTTTCATAGTTATCAATATATATACATTTATATTCATTTCATCAAATGTTAGGGAAAGGTCATGCTCGGCGTTATAGGGTTAAATTGTAATATTGGGATGCTACAGGCGGAGTCAACAGGGATCAAAAGTAGAGTAACTGCCTGTGTCATTTTTAATTTTCTCGGGTCCTATTTGAGTAAAAGGCTTGTAAGTTACCCGTGGACCAAATGCCCCTGGTGCCTCTACTAGGGGTAGAATGTTCAGGGAGGGTTCAGGGCTGGGACAATAGTGACCTGAAGTCCAGGATCCCTTAGGGCAGGGGTCCTCAAATTGTTTACACAGGGGGCCAGTTCATTGTCTCTCCGACCGTTGGAGGGCCAGACTATGGTTTTCAAAAAACCTATGGACAAATTCCTATGCACACTGCACGAGTCGGCTGCTAAGCAGGACAGGCAGTGGCAGCAAAAACACCCCGAGGGTGGGATAAATGGCATCGCGCCACATGTGCCCCATGGACCACAGTTTGAGGACGCCTGCCTTAGGGGTTCCTGGGTGCACTGGGGATGAAGGTCTCCTACTGCTCCTCGAGAGGAGAAATGCTCTAAGTTCTGGCATCTCCGCCCACTTTCCCGGCACTCTACCGAACTGTTCCCGGTGAATCACGGTTGGAAGGGAAAGCGTACCATTCTCTGCCCATCATTCTCCTTTCTCAAAACGATACTGTGGCCAAATAGAGTTGCAAAGTGAATCTATCAGCTTTTGTTTGCCCAGCCTCTCTGTATCAACTCTATCCCAATTGGACACGATTCATGCAAGGGGGCAATTCCTGAGCATCAAGCTGCTAAGTCCCATCTAGAAAGTGCAAAACAAGGAGGCGATTGACAGCTTGCTGCCTCCAGGTCAATAACCCCCACGTTGAGAACGCACCCCTGGGTTGCCCTGAATCTCATGCCTCAGCCCGAGGGAAGGGGTCAAGGACTAATCGCTGAGGGCGACCTTTAGGTCCAACCATTTTTCTGGACAACAGGCTAGGAGGACCATTTCTTGGGATGGCCCCAAGGCCCTCCAAGACGCCTGCTGGCGGGGCTGACGCTCAAATCTCTGAAGGGAAGGGACACGTGGCAGCTGAGGGAATCTTAAGGGAAATTGGAATTTCTGGCTGGAACATCATGGCAGAGGAGCTGTGTATTAAGTAAGAGCTGTCCCCAAAAGTGCCTGAAGCAGCATCGCTGAAAGCCTAAAGGTAACAGTGACTTCGCCTAGGCTTCCGAACGCCATTGGCCTAAGCCTGGGCCACGGAAAACCAGCCTGTAAGAAGGAACAAACCAAATCTGGAAGAACACTAGCCCTATAACGCCTCAAGTTTTAAATTTAGGAAATATGTTTTTTTTTGTTTTTATTCTTTATTTTCATAGTTATCAATATATATGGCATTCAAAATATATTTTAAAAGCAAAAAATTTTCAGTGTTTTTGAAATGTGACCAAATTGTCACATCTATAATTTGGGTACCAGATACGTTTTCATTAAGAATTATGACAATTTTGTGCTTGGCGTTATAGGGCTAGAGCAGCTTGTTGGAAAAACCAGGAGAAAGGCAAAGGGAATGGAGGGGAAAAGGGAAACTTTTGGCTCCCGGGACCAGGCAGGGCTAACTCCCAGGCCTCTTCACCCAGCTCCCTAGGCAGCGCCCTTCCACATGTTTTGACTGGTGGGTGCCATCTTGGCCATGGTCACAGACCCTGTCACCTCTCGGCTACAATGGCGACTGTGTAGGATCTCTGGGAAAAGCTGAAACAGCTTTGACAAGAGTGAAGTCATTTGGGGCTGACAGAAGCCACCATGAAAAGAAAATAAAGTAGCTAGGAAGTGTAAATGAAGTAGCTGATATTGGGGAGGTAGGCTGTGCAGACGTCGCCCAAGGGAATGTCATGAAGGAAATGGGTGTTCAGAAGGCTTGCGAGAACGACCAGAGCAGTTTTGGTTCAACTAAGAATGGCTAACCCTAATACCCTGCTTCTCACTCGCCTAGTCCTGAGGAAGTATCCATGTACCTACTATACAAAACAGTGACATTGGAAAAAATCAGTGCCTTGAAAAGCCCAGGAGAGGCGGACAAGCCACCACTAGAGGGAACGGGCCTAGTCCTCGCCTAGAAAAATCGAAGCTACAGACAATAATGCTCGAAGCTGAATAAAGGTGTCCAGGCTCTGTTTCACTTGACCCCAAAGAGCCCATGCTCACTCTCCATGTAGGGAGCCAGCCAGTAAATTTCTAGGTGGACAAAGGGGTCACCTTCTTGGTTTCAGAAAAGACTACAGGTGCCTTGTCAAAAGGAAAGGTTTTCATTACAGGGGCCCCAGGGCAGACCCAAGCACACCCATGGACAATGGCCAGAATAACAGATTTAGCACAAGAGACAGTTACACGCTCCTTCCTGGTAATGTCTGAATGCCCCTTTCCCCTTATTGATCGTGATTTATTATGAAAAATAGCAGCCATAATTACTTTCTCATCTGCTACAACCACCTTAACCCTTGAACTTGAAAAGCCAAAAGTTTTGCTCACCGCTCCAATGTCAGAGTGATATGTGTTTTATCAAGGAGCAGAAGAGACCTCCTCAAAGGTACTTCTTGATAAATCGCTAAAAGATATTCCTTTTGTTTGGGCAGAGAACAAACTGCCAGACCTTTCTGAACTTCAGGTGCCTGGGGTCGTACAACTTCTGAGCTCAGCTACACTGGTGTGTCAAGCTAAGCCTACTCCCTGGATAGCAAAAGTGGGTATTTCTGTTCCCATTTGCAGACTAAAGAGGACAGGCATTTGGGTCCTCTGCAAGTCCACATGGAATGCTCCCCTGCTGCCCATGCAGAAGCCGGGAACTGAGGACTTCCAACCGGTACAGGATCTCAGAGAGGCAAATGAGAGGATAGAAACTGGCCACCCCACGTGCCAAACTCCGAGACCCTCCTGAGTACTATCCCGTCAAACTAAATTTGTTATACTGTTTTGGACTTAAAGGATGCTTTGTTCTCCATACCCGTGTCCCCTGCACATCAACCCAGTGAAGACTTACAGGGACACAAGGAGGAACACCCCCAAACCACCTTGCTCCAGCATGCAGATGACCTCCTCCTGGTCTCTGAAACCCTGGAGGAATTCCAACGGGCTACCAAGGACCTGATATTAGTCCTTGGCCCATTGGGGTACAGGGTATCTGCAAGAAAGGCTCAACTGTGTGTCCATAAAGCTGTATACCTAGGCTACCAACTGGAGGAGGGAAAACGGACCTTGTCCCCCAGCCGCACTGAGGCGGTCCTCCAAATCCCAGTCCCAGAGACTAAGAGGCAGTTGCAAGAGTTTCTAGGAGCTGTGGGGTACTGTCCATTGTGGAATTTGGGATTTGCAAAAACAACAAAACCCCTATATGCAAGTACTGGGGAAAGGAAAAAGAACTTAAATGGACTGAAGTAGAACAACAAGCGTTTGAATCCTTTAAAAAGTCGCTCATATGGGCAACCTCTCTTGCCCTACTAGACATAGTAAAGCCCTTCCAATTGTCTATGTGAGGCCAGAGGCACAGCAAAAGAAGTGCTAACTGAGAACTTGCGGCCATGGAAGAGACCTGTGGCCTATCTTTCAAAGAAACTGGACTCTGTAGCTGCAGGATGGCTGAGCTGCATGCGAGCTGAGGCTGCCACGGCCATCCTAGTCATAGAAGCTAGGAAGCTTACACTGGGACAGGATATTGCTGTGGTAGGGGGACCTATGGTTGAACCATTCCTAACCAGACCCCCAGACCGGTGGATCTCGAATGCCAGGACTATACCACAAATCCCCAAGGTAGTGGCTGTGACCATGCCATCCCCAGTGTTACAGCCACAACCTACATACTCAGAAAATGATCTAAAGATAAGCCAAGAGCTGGCCTGCCAAAAAGACTGGGAGCATCCCGGGTGGCTGCTCCATCCTGATGGAAGAAGATTCATGCCAGAAGCTCTGGGAGAGATCTGATTCAAGGACTACATGAAGGTATGCATTTGGGATCCTCTCTAAACTGTCTCAGTTGCTTCTCAGGCACTTTTACATACCCAGGCTTGGACACAGGGTGGCAGATGTCACCCACCGTTGATTGCACTGTGCTCAGGTCAACAACCCCAGAAAGAAAAGGAGCAACCCCATCCACGAGCTCGAGGTAGTAGTCCTGGAGAATTCTGGGAGGTGGACTTTATGGATATCAAACTTAGAAAGTATGGCTACCGATATTTGCTGGTGTTCGTAGACACCTATTCTGGATGGGTTGAAGCCTTCCCAACCAAGAAGGAAACTGCTGCCACTGTGTGTAAATTATTAGTAACTAAAATTGTCCCTAGATTTGGCCTTCCCACCACCTTGGGGTCCAACAATGGCCCAACATTTATTGCTCAAATTACTAAAGTCTTAGCAATGCATCTAAATATTAACTGGAAGCTCTTCAGGGCAAGTAGAAAAAATAAACAGTACCCTAAAGGAATTGTTCGTTAAGTTGCATTTAGGACCTGGCGAGACCTGGGTTGATCCTTACTTTACCTTTTGCCCTACTTCAAGTCCGATGCACTCCCTATGTGAAAAGCATGACCCCATTTGAATTTATGTTTGGCAGACCTTCCCCAAATCCTCCCAAGATTGAAGGAAGTAGAAATAATGGAAGTCACTAATCGTTCCCTCATCGAGTGCCTGCAGGTTGTGCAACAAGTGAGAGACAAATCATCTGCTCTGACACCTTCATTTTGGGCCTAACCAAGCGAAAGGGAACAGGCAACCAACAACGTGCAACCAGGAAACTGGACATGGGTAAAGAAACACCAACCTGACACCTTAGAACCTAGGTGGACTGGCCCATACCAAGTGATACTTACAACAACAACTGCTGTTAAAATAGTGGGGAGGGGGCCGTGGATTCATCAGTCATAAGTAAAAAACAAAAAGCCCTCCCTGAGCATATCCTGAAAAGGTGGACACCCAGAAAGACGGAAAATCCCTCAAAAATAAGTCTTTACAGAACTTAATTGTTTTTCTCCGAGTATTGCTGACAGCACCCACTGTTTCCCCCAAGCACAAACACATCTGTGGACTGCTATTCTAACCTCCAGCAGACTCAGGTTTACACAGGCACCTCAGGGCTCCTCATGGGGCACAGCCTACCTAGAAGCTGCTGGAGAGAAAGTCACTCAGTGGGCTCAGGGATTCTGCCTTGCGGATGATGTTCCCACTCAGAGAAGACAGTCCACACAGAAGACCACGTGGCCAGCCCAAGATGAGACACGACGTCCATCAAAGACCCATAGCCCTAGAAAGGACAACACTGGAGACACAGTGCGGGAACGGATCCCGCCACACCGAGGCATAGCACTAAGGGGGTGCAGCAGAAGAACAAGGAAGTGGAGCAACAAGGTCCCCAGGGAATGCCAAAGGAGGACTTTGGGGGCAGGACTTGGTGCCTGCACAGACTGGACTGGAAAATACTGCTAAGGGCCAACAAACAGTCCGTGAACTAACTACGAGCTTTCCTTCCTTGAGGAGTTTTGTTTTCTTTGATGGTCATTGGATTTTGGCTGTTTTCTTTCTTTTGGTGCTTGCTTTTGCTCTGTCTTGTGTTTGTGCATGTTATTACCTCTACTGTATGTCTAAAAAGAGATGCTGGATGCACAATCTGCAGGAGAGAAAAAGGGGACCAACGCTTCGCGGGACGGCCACGGGAAAGAGGGAGTTGCGGGGAAAGGGAGTGATGTCAAGAAACCCAGAGACAAGGGAACAACAAGTGGATGCAAATCCGTGGTGAGGGCGATGTAGGAATCCTGGTAGGGCGTGATCAAGGGTGAAGGAACCAAGAGGATTTACTGAAGCCCAAATGAAGACTGAGCATGGCAGTGGGCACAAGAGGGAAATGAAAGGGAATAGCAGAGCGACCTAGGAAGCACGGGCCAGCTATAGAGGTCTAAAGAAAGGCACGCACAGATATAAATATATTTATCTGTGAGCATGGGGAAATACACCTATGTCCATATCTTTATAGGTGTCCTATTAAGGTAGCAGATGGCCTTTGGGCCTCCACTCAAGGACTCTCTCATTGCAAGAATACCTTGTTCTATTACATTGGCATTCTATGATGCTCACCTTCCCGACACGTTCCCTGAAGTCTAAGCGGTTGCATAAGCAAATGTGGTCAAGAAAGCTGATGGTGCCCTGCTATCAAAAGATATGGCGTCTGAGGTCTTAAAGGCCTGAAGGGTAAGCAAGCGGCCATGTAGCTCAGAAACAACAGAGCCCACATGGAATAAGCATACCAGCCTGTGCGATCACGAGGTATCAAAGGGATCAGGCATCATCAGCACAAAAAAATCTCATTACGAATGAGCAGGGAATGCTGGGTAGAGAGCCAAAGCCCATTTGCAGTACACTGGACATTCCCTTAAGTAAGGTCTTGGGGAAGAGACAAGCCTACACAGGGTACTAGACAGCAACGGTGAAACACAACTTTCCTCTAGCTCCTCAATGCTTCCTCTCCCCTCACTATCAAGATCCCAATTATAACTTTCAAATCTGACTAGACCAGAGAATGTACACTTGGACAGATAGGAACTGGAAACACAGGGAATTCAAGGTGGATGAGCCCTTTAGGACCAGTGTTATGAATGGGGATGCTGGGAGGGTGGAGGGAGGGTAGGCTGGCACCAGGGAACCGATGACAAGGATCTACATAAAATCTCAAAAGAAAAGGGGGTGCAGGGGGACATCAGACAGTGCAAGATATGACAAAATAATAATTAGTAAATGATGAAGGATTTATGAGGAGGGGTAGTGAGAATGGGGGTGGGGGAATGAGGAGCTGAGGCCAGGGGCTTGGGTGGAGAGAAGATATTTTGAGAATAATGAGGGCAATGAATGTACAAATGTGCCTTATATCAGTGATGTTTGCACGTATTGTGGTTATTGTTGTATGAGCCCCTATAAAAGGAGAGAAAAAAAAAGACCCTGGCAGAGGGCTGATGCTAGGAATATCTCAGGCTGGATTAGACCAGCAAAAGCAGGTGCTGCAGTCGCCTCACCCTGTGTCTAATCCTATGTGAGGCATGAAGCTTAGGGTCCACAGCCCCGGCAGCTGGACAGTGAGAGAGGCGGGGCTCTGAGGTCATTCCACAGGGGGAATGGCCCTCCGGTTCCTGCAGGGTCCACCCTCCTGGGTAGTCCTGCTGTCTGGGGCACCTCTTTCATGGAGCCCACACCAGCGGAGCTCTTCAACTCATGGGGGATTGGCAGGAAGCCTCTGCTCATGCACACACACCACCACCTAGCTGGAGGACCTCGGTGAACAAAGCCTGAGGCAGACAACAAGCCCACTAACTGATCCTGTGAGAGATATAATCAGGATCCAGAAACCGGCAACTGGGAGCAAGGGGCAGCATACCTGGGTCCCAGCCCCTCCCACTGCCCTCTGCAAGGGGTGACATTCCAAAGCACAGTGTTTTCCAAAAGCACTGTCAGGACTTTGGAATGGGCAGCTCATTTGTGGACATGGATACTATGTGATCCAGACATACTACCTCCTCTGATCCTGACAGCCGAGACTAAAACCCCTTCCAAGCAGAAAGCCATGCATCTGAGCAGTATCCACCAGCCACTCACTTCCACTCCTGCTGCCTCCAAAGAGCTTTCCTGGGTTGGTCAGATCTCTCTGGGGACAGATATCCCTCGGTCCTTGGTTCTGCGTGAGAAAGAATTCACGCCAAAGCCTGGTTTGTGATCCAAGTGAGGTTTAGGAGAGTTAGGGAGGTGTGGTGGGCAACCCTGGTCGATCCTAGTGGCTGAATTGAATATACTTGGCCTAGGTGGGTCGATGCAGGTGCAGCGCCCACCCAGGTGGACCTGCCCTTCCTGGCCGGAAACCTGGACCTCTGAGCACGCACAGTGTGCCACTCCTTCCTGGGCCGCTCACTGGGCCCTCTGAGCATGTGTAATGGACACCCCAGTCCCTATGCTAGCTACCTAACATTTCCACCCTGAAGAGATGTGGACCCAAATCTTTGGGGTACTGGGCGACGACATCTCTAGCTACTTCCTGCTGGCAGAAGGGGCGATGTGGGGCT
The DNA here is from genome assembly GCF_050624435.1 of Tenrec ecaudatus. NCBI lineage: Eukaryota > Metazoa > Chordata > Mammalia > Afrosoricida > Tenrecidae > Tenrec > Tenrec ecaudatus. The sequence goes on along the minus strand of NC_134541.1, from coordinate 79,573,238 downwards.
TTGGGTCCACACCCTTCCTGCTCTGCTGGGAGGGGTTGTCCACTCAGCGCTAGGATGGATAAGGTTGAAGTGGTCCAGGAGATGGTGGTCCTGGAGCTGGCACACTTGGATTAGGGGCTTTGGTAACTTGAGAACTTCTGGAAAAACCAACAAACGCACAAAAGGGTGAACAGTTTAACTGAGACAAGGCTAGGATTGTGAGGTGGGAGTGCCCTTGAAAGTAGGTGAGTATCACAGGAAGTAAGTAAAAATCTTAGGATTATCAGGCGTGTGTGTTTGTTCATTCTAAGTACCGGCACGGGGGTAAAAGCATTCACAATTTCCCCTAGGGGGGTCCAGGGTTTGGGCACTACTGGGTGCAGTGGGATCACCGCTTCACTTATGATCCTAAGGCATTGGCCCCTCTGATAAGAACCATCCTTCTTTTTAACCCTATAACGCCTCACTTTTAAATTTTGGGGCAAAAAAAATTTCGTTTTGATTCATTACTTTCATAGTTATCAATATATATACATTTATATTCATTTCATCAAATGTTAGGGAAAGGTCATGCTCGGCGTTATAGGGTTAAATTGTAATATTGGGATGCTACAGGCGGATTCAACAGGGATCAAAAGTAGAGTAACTTCCTGTGTCATTTTTAATTTTCTCGGGTTCCATTTGAGTAAAAGGCTTGTAAGTTACCCTGGGACCAAATGCCCCTGGCGCCTCTACTAGGGGTAGAATGTTCAGGGAGGGTTCAGGGCTGGGACAATAGTGACCTGAAGTCCAGGATCCCTTAGGGCAGGGGTCCTCAAATTGTTTACACAGGGGGCCAGTTCATTGTCTCTCCGACCGTTGGAGGGCCAGACTATGGTTTTCAAAAAACCTATGGACAAATTCCTATGCACACTGCACGAGTCGGCTGCTAAGCAGGACAGGCAGTGGCAGCAAAAACACCCTGAGGGTGGGATAAATGGCATCGCGCCACATGTGCCCCATGGACCACAGTTTGAGGACGCCTGCCTTAGGGGTTCCTGGGTGCACTGGGGATGAAGGTCTCCTACTGCTCCTCGAGAGGAGAAATGCTCTAAGTTCTGGCATCTCCGCCCACTTTCCCGGCACTCTACCGAACTGTTCCCGGTGAATCACGGTTGGAAGGGAAAGCGTACCATTCTCTGCCCATCATTCTCCTTTCTCAAAACGATACTGTGGCCAAATAGAGTTGCAAAGTGAATCTATCAGCTTTTGTGGATAACTTTGGAATTTCTGGATGAGTTCAAAGAGCCCCAGTATTGGTCCCACTGGTAACAGGGCTTGGGATTATGGGATTAGCTGCAGTCGGGTCAGTTGCTTTAATACAAGGAAACTTAAACTCTCAGACTCTTAGTCAGCAAATTGCTTTAGATCTACAGGGATAAAAAAAACCTGTCTCCCATTTAGAAAGATCCCTAGACTCCCTTGTAGCAGTTGTGTTGCAAACCCGCCGAGGGCTTGACTTGCTCTTTTGGAAACAAGGAATGCTGTGCACAGCATTGGGAGAAACTAATTCTATGCAAAGCATTCGGAATCAATAAAGATAGATGAGCCCTGGTTAGGAAAGGATTAGAACAAAGAGTCAAGAAAGGAAATGGAGGAACCAATTGGTTTGAAAAGCTACTTAATTGGTCAGCCTGGCTAACTACCCTATGAACGGCCCTAGCCGGCCTCTAATCCTCTTCCTGCTAAGCCTCACATTTGGCCCAGTAATAACCAATAAGCTAGTGGCATTCCTTACACAGAAAGTACAAGCCACAAAACTCTTAGTGCTGAGCCCACCATACACTGGGCTGGCTACCGAAGATTCAATGATTTGAACTTGGCTAAGAACAGGAGAGAATATAGCAGCTCTGGGCAAAGCTTAAATAGCCTTGACAAGAGAAGTCATTTTGAGCTTTTCAGAAGCCATTATGAATGGTAAATAAACTAGCTATGAACTGCCAATGAACTAGCTGATACTGGGGAGTTAGGCTGTGCAGACGTCGCCCAAGGGAACGTACAGAAGGAAATGGATGTTCAGAAGGCTTGCGAGAAGGACCAGAGCAGTTTTGGTTCAACTAAAAATGGCTAACCACAATACCCCGCTTCTGAGCTCTGCCTGCTTGCACACCTGCACATTGCAAAAGTATAAAAACCTTTGGAAAATTAGACTGGGGGGCCGCTCAGTCTCCCCTCAAGAGAGCAGATGGTCTGGTCCCTGCGCAGGAAATGAAACTTGTTCTGTTGAACTTTCCGGCAGTCTGGGCGGTTTGCTGTCTGGGAATGGAGTGTAGCTACAACAGACACAGGTGGTGCCATTCTGCCTGAGAGTGGAGTCACGTGGCTGGGAAAATGGAGGCCGCAGGTTGCGGCCTAGCCAAAAGCCAGCCTGGAGCCGGCCACCCAGCCAGACTCCTGCCGAAACCAACAGGGTGGACGCAGGCGCCCCCAGGCCTGCTGCTTGCCGGAGCCGCGGCACAACGCTGTGTCCCAGTCTTGGCACAACAGACTCCATTTTGAGTCCTGCACCTCCATCTTAGCTCTCAAGGCTGAACCCTAACCGACCACACCTCCCCTGCTCAACCCCAAATTCCTGGAACCAGCTCGTCCCAAAGCCAGAATGTTTTCTGAAGATATGGTCACTCCATCCTTCCTTGACATATAGATAAGATTAACGACCTTCTCCCTTCTGAAGCACCTGTGTGTGCAGAACCTCCCCAGCTATGATCCTCCCCAGCTGTGCCTGCCAACAGTGGGCATAAAAACGCCGCCAGGATTTTTTCCCCCGGCGCAGCTTCAATAGCTCAATATCCTGAGTTGCTGAACCCGCCCGCAAGCTTCTCAATAAAGCCTGCTTCTAAAACTTCGTTAATTGGGTCTTTCATTCTGTTTTCACATCCAAATAGACCTTGTGTTTTGGTGCCAAAAACCCGGGATAGGTGTGTGGCTCCCCACTTCTTTTGGGGTCCCCTAAGAGCCACCCATCTTCCCCAAATCTCCAGGACCTTTAGGCGTGGCGCTTGCCTACGTTCAAAATCAGTCTATGGCTGCCCTGATGAGTCTCTCCCTCTCACTCAGACCTTGTGAAAGAAAAGACTTGTTTTTCTCTCCCAAGTTGCCTGGCCCTAGTCCCAGCTTAACAACCACGCACATTGGCTTCCGACGGCCATTTTTTATTTCAACGTTCTACAGGACCTGGACAATTTCTGCAGGAGGACTGGTAAGGATTCTGAAGTCCCCTATGTGCAGGCTTTTTGGGACTTGCGTTCCCGCCCTGACCTCTGTAGCCATTGTTCCGCCCGCCAAATACAGTTAGCTCTATCTCCTCAGCAGAAAGAACCTGCCATTCAAACCCCAGAAGAGCCAGCCAAGCTCCTCAGCGTGCCTCTCCCGCTGACCTATCAGTCTCCCCCGCCCGCTGCGCCACCCCATCGCTCTCTCCTGTCCTCACCGCTTGCCTTTCATACCCGCTCCCACAACCCTCCAGCTGCCCTTTGTCCATTAAGAGAGGTTGCAGGTGTGTAGGGACTCGTTCAAGTCCACGTCCCTTTTTCCTTAAAGGACCTGTCGCAGATAGAGACCCGCCTGGGCTCTTTCTCAGCAGACCCCTCTAAGTTTATTAAAGAATTTACCTACATTTCCCAAACGTATGATTTAACCTGGCATGGCATCCAAATGATCCTTGCTTCTACCCTTACTGCCGAGGAACGTACACAGACAAAAACCACGCTATCGACCCAAATGTCCCCTTGGGGGCGCATGCCATCCCAATAGAGGACCCCAGTTGGAGTTACCAGCCCGGCCGGGCGTCTGATCTTCCTTATAGAAACCTCATGCTCAGGTACCTCATTAGAGGTCTGGAAACAGTCTCCAACAAGGTTGTCAACTATGACAAACTGAGAGAAGTTACTGCTCTTTTTCTTAACCGCCTCCAGGAGGCACTCACAAAGTACACTCGTTTAGACCCAGGGTCTAAAAAGTGGGGCCTCTATTTTGGCCTCTCACTTCACCTTCCAGTCAGTCCCTGACATCGGAAAGAAAAGCTAAAGAAGGCTGAGGAGGGCCCTGAAACCCCTATACAGGATCTGGTAAAAATGGCATTTAAAGTTTTCAACGCTTGGGAGGAGCCAGCTGAGGCCACATGCCAGGTGAGGGTCCAACAGATGGTTAGCCTCCATTCCCAAGCCCTGGTAGCAGCCCTAAGGCCGGCAGGCAATCCCGTCCATCGCCACACTCCCCAGGGGAGCCGGCACCTACCGCCAGGAGCCTGCTTCAAATGTGGCTGGGTCACCACTGGGCAAAAGTTTGCCCCAATCCCAAGCCTCCTACCAAGCCCTGCCCGCAGTGCAAACAGCCAGGCCACTGGAAGTCGAACTGCCCGACCCTGGCTCTGCCACCGGCTCTGCAAAGCCGAGGTGCCGAGATCCTGGAAACTCCAGACACATAGCTGCAAGGTATGGAGCTGCTGGGGTTCATGGACTGAAGAGGCCCTGGCTCCTCGACTCCGGTAACCCTCGCCGAGCCCAGGGTTGTGCTCCAGGTAGCGGACTACCTTCTCCATTTCGCCCTCTCACTCAGGCCCTACTTCCCCTTCCCTGGTCTCGGTTATGGGAATAGACAGGCCCCCCTCCCACTCTGCAGATCCTGTTACAGACTTAGCCCAACAACTTTCCCGCTGCTAGCTCAGTATGCTTTTTACCTCCCACTTACACTCCAACTTACACTGATCAGGAAAACACCCAGTATTGCTCTCTTCCTCAACAAAAATGGTGGGTACACAAATAGAACTTACTCATTCTCCCAAAGTTACAACAGGAAACAATCATCACCAATATTCACAATTCTCCACACATCGGGCCAAAAGCTCTCTACACGTTTCTAACCCCATATTTCACCCCACTGGACTATGGAGTACTATCAACACAGTACATGCAAAATGCAACATCGGTGCCCTCTCCAATAGCCAGAAAGCTCAACACCCTCATAAACAGCTCCACCAGATGTAAGGGCACCTACTGGGACAGGACTGGCAGATAAACGTTACCCACATGCCAAAGCATAAGCGGTTTAAATATCTCCTCACTATGGTGAACACATTTTCAGGATGGATCAAAGCCTTTCCCACCTCCTCTGAGAGTGCAAGCATAGTCGGCACTCACCTTCTTCAAGACATCATTACTCGTTTTGGCCAGCCTGCTTCAATTCAGTCGGACAATGGTCCAGACTTCATATCTATGGTGCAGCAGGCAGTTTGCGCCTCACTGGGCATCTGCTGGAAACTCCACGCAGCCTACCACCCCCAGTCTTCTGGTAAGGTTGAACGAGCTAACGGTCTCATAAAACAACAACTCACCAAACTCTCCCTAGAACTGCAACTTTCTTGGCCTCAACTATTACCCTTTGCTCTTATACTCGCCTTGGCGCAGCCCCTCAGGAGCCGTCCGGCCTCAGTCCTTTCAAAATACTCTACAGACAACCTTTCCTTTTCTCGCCTCTTCCTGCAACCGATTGCCCTCTGCTAGCTTTATACCTTCCATACTTGTGCTTGCTCCACAACCTTCTTAGACAACACGCCAACTCTGCCATCCCTGAACCCTCTCTGACCTCTGCTGATCACAAAAAACCAGTGCATCCTGGAGATGCTGTGTTAATTAAATCCCTTGCACCCAAACCCTTAGCACCCCGGTGGAAAGGCCCTTACACTGTCCCTTACCACTCCATCAGCAATCAAGGTTCTTAGACTAGATTCCTGGGTACATTTGTCCCGAGTCCAGATGGCAGTAAACTCTGACCATGGCTCCCAGTGGTCTGCTCAGTCTACTGGTCCTATGTCTCTCTGCCTCACTCACCTCACCAAGCCAGCCAGCTAAACCTAGTATAATTTCCCCTTTTGCCTGGCGATTTTACTTGACTGAAAACTATACCAATTACGCCTGCACTAAGTGTTATGATTATTTGCTGGCCACCGCTAACTGCCCACCCACAGGGGGCAGAGCACGCATATACTTAAATTTCACTGATTTTAAAACGCTTCCTGTATGACCAGAAGGCAACTACCCAATGTGCAAAAAAGTGAATGCAGAAAAATGTAGGGTGTCCTTGGTCTTCCTGCCAGATACATTACCTTTCCCTTCGTCCCCAGGGATGATTCTACTACCATCAATCTAAATACACTCTCACAATCCCAGACCCCTGGGATAGCCGGTGGACGTCTCCGGTTCCAGGAGCCTAGTGCACCACTCGCCGAGAGAAATTTCTGGACGCCAAACTGTATGTATGGAAGTCGCTACTCCAGGTCCAATCCACCATCCACCGTAATATTCAGATCCAAGACCTTCAACTCACTAACTAAATTTCTAAACCTTCTGAGTCTCCCTTCTCCTGGCTCACCCTGCTACAGCAGGGACTGGCCATCGCCACTTTGCTGGACTAGGCAACCTCTCCACCTGCTTCATGTGTGCGGCCCTAGAACGCCCTCCTCTGGTAGCAGTACCAGGTCCTGCCCTGTCATTTTCATCCAACGTAAAGACCACAAAAGCCATAACCATCCCCAACGTCCCTCTGTACATCCAACCAGAAAACACTCAAGTGCCCTTTTGCTACTCCAATCCATCGACACAGACATGTAATGTCACCCAAATCCCCTCCAAACCACTAACAGGGCCAGAAAAAATTTTCTTTTGGTGCAACCATACACTCACTATGCATATAAACATCAGTTCTACCTCTACCCATCACTCTGGTTCCACAGCTCCCTATATACACTCCGGCTGAGTTCCAGGACAAATACATCCAAGTATACAGTCGTCAAACTAAAAGAGCAGTTTTTCTCCCGATAGCAGTGAGAATCTCCTCCGCCTCAGCAGCAATTGCAGTAGGACTCAGCGGCGGAGCCCTTGGACACTATCATCACAGCAGACAAGTTAACTGCATGCTTCCAGCTGGCAGTCGATGCCTCTGCCAAGTCTCTAGCCTCCCTGCAAAGACAAATAACCTCTGTTGCCCAAGTTGCCTTGCAGAACCACCGCGCTTTACACCTCATCACGGCTGAAAAAGGAGGAACCTGCCTCTTCCTCCAGGAGGAAGGCTGTTATTATATCCATAAACTGGGGATTGTGGAAACTAGAGTCCAGATCCTCAACAAGCTAAACCGAGAGCTGCAAAACAACAGATTCAGAACAGATGGATCTTCCTCCTGGTGGAATTCTTCTCTGTACTCCTTCCTAGCCCCCATACTAGGACCCATAATTTTAGTTATAATTTTGATCTTAATTGCTCCTTGTCTCATCCAGCTCCGGCAAAGTCGACTCCGCGAAATTACCCGTATAGCAATTCACCAGCAATACCAACCTCTCCACCCTGTGCTAGGCCGCAAATGTCAGTACTCTGCCTGAAAAGCCCCTCCCCTTGCTTTTTACCCACTACCCACAGGAAGCAGTTACAGAAACGGTTACTGTGCCCTATAGGGAATAGGCACAGTCTAAAATGTCCGGTCTTGGCACAACAGACTCCATTTTGAGTCCTGCACCTCCATCTTAGCTCTCAAGGCTGACCCCTAACCGACCTCCCCTCCCCTGCTCAACCCCAAATTCCTGGAACCAACTCGTCCCAAAGACAGAATGTTTTCTGAAGATATGGTCACTCCACGCGTCCCTGACATATAGGTAAGATTAACGACCTTCTCCCTTCTGAAGCACCTGTGTGCGCAGATCCTCCCCAGCTTTGATCCTCCCCAGCTGTGCCTGCCAGCAGTGGGCATAAAAACGCTGCCAGGATTTTTTTTCCCCTGCGCGGCTTCAATAGCTCAATACCCTGAGTTGCTGAACCCGCCCGCAAGCTTCTCAATAAAGCCTGCTTCTAAAACTTCGTTAATTGCATCTTTAATTCCGTTTTCACATCCAAATAAACCTTATACACTGAGCCTCGAGAAGGCTTTGGGAGTCAAAATCCTCCCAGCCTCCAGGCAGCAGCGTCCCAGCCCCCTCACAAATGCAGCCCGGGAAGGCAGGCGAGTTCCTGGGAAAGCAGGCACGTCAAGTCCCGCACACCAGCAAGAAATGGCGCAAAGACGGACACCAGCAAGAAACGGCGCAAAGACGGACACCAGCAAGAAACGGCGCAAAGACGGACACCAGCAAGAAACGGCGCAAAGACGGACACCAGCAAGAAACGGCGCAAAGACGGACACCAGCAAGAAACGGCGCAAAGACGGACACCAGCAAGAAACGGCGCAAAGACGGACACCGTGAATTCAACCCAACAATTCTCGCGAGGGTGGTGAGGTAAAAGGAGCCCAGAGGGGCCCCCAATCCGTGAGACCAACATGGGAGGGCCCACTCCTGGGGCCGGCTTACCTCATAGCTCCGAATCACACAGTACCGCTTCTTTTCGACCTCTCCGGGGACAGGTGTGCCTCGGTCCTCGGCTCCACGCGAGAAACAGCTCACGCTGAGGCCTGGTTTGGGATCCCCGTGAGTTTTATGAGCGGTTAGGGAGGCGTGGTCGATGACGTGGGTCGACCCCATTGGCTGAATTGTTGAATTGAATTCACCTGGCCTAGGTGAGCCAATGCAGGTACAGCCCCACCCAGGCATAGCTCCCCCTCCTGGCTGGAAACCTGAACTTCTGAGCATGCAGTGAGCCACTGCTTCATGAGCCGGTAGCTCGGACCTCTGAGCATGTGTAATAGGCCTGCCAGTCCCTATGCTAGCTCCCTAACAGGTTTTCCAGCCAAAGGTCTGCCTTCTGGAGCTGTTCTACAGAAAGCACTTAGTTCCTGACCCCTACGCATTCGGGGTAATGGATGCCCTCGCTTCCGTGCTTGCTTCTATGTCATTCTGGAATGGTCCTTGTTTCACAGGTCGGCGAGGTCAGGAATTCTGGGCTGGTTGGCTACCAAGCACAAAATAAATAGCCAACAGATTGAAATCTCAACCCCTATATTGGTTTAATATCGACCACACAAACTTGTCTTCTGGAACTTCCCTCCTAAATTTCTGAACCCTTGAACTCCTTGACACATGTACTTGGAAGGCAAGGATTCCAAACTCTGATCACCATATCTGACTGCTCCCCCAGTCCCTCTGCACTGTCAACCAGCAAAGTCGGGCCTCTCCATTTCTCAGAAGCTGCAGATTGTTACGTGACATCACCCTGTGTTTAAATGTTAGTGATTATGCCATTTAAAAAACAAATGTGTGAGCCAACTGGGGGCAAACAAGACTCGTTTCAAACACCAGCTCTGTCTCCTCTAAGGGCCCGTGTACAACTGCGACAACACAACAGTGGGTCCTGCTGGGTCTCCATTAGCATCTGGGAGGAAGGTTATTTATTACAGGGAATCCTACCTTTGTCCCTTGGTGTTAATTGCAGACTCACTGGGTGACGGATTGTATCTGACACGCACCACGTTTGCCGCAGCAAACACCAACACTTTGTCAAACTCCGTTTGGTATTGCTCCATCCCTCCATTATTCTCCCTAATGACAAAAATAATTAACACATTCATATAAAAGCACAGGATGAGGATAGCTTTAATTTATGCATCTAGTTCAGGGTCATCCCTCTTATCAATATATGACAATCTAATGAGGCTTAATTAAAAAGTAGCAGTGAAGCAATTTAGGAAACTGAGGGATTGTCACGAGTCCTGGTTGTGACAGCATGTTTTGTGCACCATGGAAGATAACAGATTTGTCTTCTGTGGTATCTCATATCCATCATCCCCAAACTACCTGCTCTTAGGGGTAGAGAGAGCGAGCTTGTCTTTGAAAAAAGTGCCTGGGTTTGGTAGCCGCTCACAGGATGGCAGGTGTAATGTATTATGAGAACTTAACAAGGCTCTGAGAAGACGGCTATTGGAAAGTCTGGCTGGAGGGCAAGGTCATGGCCCTGAAGGATTCAGGATCCAGAAGTCAAGTCAGAACTGGATGCCAGAGACTTTCTCAATCCAGCCCTCTTTGCCCCTCCCCAAGGCCAATACATTTCTAAGGGTTATGGATTCTACTTCAGAATCTTTCTCAAACCCAGGGCCCTCTTCACCATTATTGTCTAGACCTGGTCACCTCTTGCCTTATAAATAAAAATATGGGTTTATTGTAAGTCTGGGTCTGTTAGGTTTCTCGGGTGGGAAATGTCTCGGTCCTTGGCTACACACTGGAAAGAAATTCACACCAAAGTCTGGTTGGTAATCCGAGTGGGTTTATGTACATGAGAGAAGAAGGTTCCGGCGTTACACTAAACTGAACACGGGCACCCTCATGACACTGCACACTCAGCCCTGCTGAGTGGAAGGCAGAGAAGCAGCTGAAGGGAAGGGGCGGTGGTCTCCAGATTCCAGCCTTTTAAGGGCTTTCAGCTGGGAGGCGTCAAGTAAGCTCTCCGGGCTTGGGCTTAGCCCGCATTGGCTTCCAACCTCCTGTAGGGGGCCCCCTAAGCATGGAGAGGAACAACCCCTTGTCTTGCTACCTAACCGGTCTACATTCCTGCATGGCTGCATTGAGATGGAACTAGCCCCTTTAGACAGCCTGAAGGGTTCACCAGGAGACACGGGCCCCAGTGTTCCCTGTGACCACCTTAAACCTTAAACTACTGTTGGAGTTTATATTACCTGTGTGGGTCTGTGGGCATGGGACGTTTCCATGCCAGAGACCTGAAGTTACACAAATAGGCATCCAGAACAGAACTCATACAGGCTCTAATAAGATGCTCGGATGCTTCTCGCTAGGATGAGAATTTAACGAAGTGTGTGAGCAGTTCAGATCTTGTAAGGGAGAACAGGTCAGTAGTGTATCCAGAGAAGAGAGCAAAAGTCAGGGGAAAGGGAGGGGGCCCACAGACATCTGTGCTCTGTGTTTGGCCACATGACAAGAAACCGGGTCTCCTTGCAAAAGAAAGCAGAACAGCAAGTCCCTCAGAACTACGACATTTTTAAACATGACCTATACAACACTCGGCTCTGGGAGGCGCCTTGGAAAACCATAAAAGCCCTAAAAGAGAGGCAAGGAGGAAGCCCAAGTCTTTGATTTTCCCTGCTGTGCTTTCAGTGTTGAAATGTCTGTGCACGGAGCCTTTGAAATTTCAGAATCAGAGAGTGGATTCACAAGCCAAGCTCCTGCTTTATTCTTCAATGCATTTTGGCCCAGCTTCTCCTTGGTGAGACATGTAACAGAAATTCTGGACTTAGGAGCCACTTGGTCCTTGGACACTAGGAGATTTCAGTGGAATCTGAAACAGGGCTCTAACCACCAGCTGGACTGGCCTAGGAAGCCCAAGTATTCATTCTCCCAAACACCAACCTCCCGTTGCTCTTCATCTGCCTGCACCTTGTTCAGCTTTAGTTGTCCGTGGAAGCGTTTGGCACCCATCTGATGCTTCGGAACCCAGAAAGGAGGAAAGGTAAAACTGGGATTCAAATGAAACAGACTTAAGCAGGACCATAGCCAAGATGTGCCCAGGGCTCCTCGCAGCATTTGTCACCTTCATTTCCCTCTTCGGACTCAGACGTGGCAAGGTTCAGAAACAAGCTTTACCAGAAAGAACAGCTGTGAACCCAGCCTGCTTCCAAGTGAGAAAAAGCCCTTTACACATGAGTTCCTGAGGTCAGCCCAGCCCTGTGCGTCCCCACCCCTCCCAGAGTCCCTGGCTCTCTGGCGAAGCATTAAAGCAAGTGGAAGCAGAGATTTGCTCAGAATAAAAAAATCGTTTTTCACAATAGCACGGCACGTTCTGGATGGCAATCACGGCTGCACAAACCATATCCGTCCTCCAGCCATAATATTGGCGCCTCAGTGACCACGCACATACATTGTGTGGCGAGACTCAGAGCCTATTCCATTTGTGGTCAATTGTTTCCTCCCTCTCCATACTTTGCACTTAGGAGACATGCTCTCTGGAGGTGGTTGAGGCTTGTCTTGTCACCAATAATCATCTCCTACACCTTCCTTTACAGTCACTATTTTGATGTGTTCACTCAAAGAAATGCCAATAATATGAGGTTTCAGAGGAGAGCTCCTAGAGCTCCCCCAGACAACAAGGAGGCCGAGTGTCACCGTCATTATCCTGAGCTGGGAGGGGGCACTAGTGTTCTGGAAGCTGGGAATCCGTCACTGCCTGCCCACCGCACAGACAGAGCAGGTGCTGGTTATAATTGCTTCTAGACGTCCTGCCATGCTGAGTTGAAAGTCAAACCCGTAAACGCTGCCCGACTACAATAACACTGCAGTACACAGACATTTCTGCATCATTGCTGGGTGAAAATATACTGAGTGGAGTTGGATGAGATGGCAGCAAGTGCCTAAGGAGGGGATGCTGTGGGAATACCAACAAGATGACTGTCAGTCGCCGTTTCCTCCTCTCGTCTGCTTTTTCCCCCCTTTCTTTCAGGACCAAAAGACATGACAGATATGTAAGGAAACAAATTTGTTCATTTTTAGAGGAGTCTCCCACCCTACCCCACCCCAACCCACCCCCATCCAACTCTGGCCTCCTTTGACCAAGCCAGTAGAACTTTTTTTTTTTTTAAACCTGGCTTCTACTATGGCAATTTCCGGAGTTGCTATGTGGCTGTGTTTAAAAGTCGCCTTTGGGATCCAGAGCACAATCCTTGTCACAAAGGCATTCTCCCAGTCCCAAATAGCAATGCGACCTCCTTTCAGAAGGTTGTTCTTGTTTCTGTAGACCCATAAAGGAGTTCAAGCTGTTGATCTTGACCGTGGTTGTCGAGTCAGCCTCTCATGGGCACCTCATGGGAAGCGGAGCAAACTATGCCAGTCTGTGCTATCACCAGGTCTGGGAGGGGAAGCCAACCGTGGCGGGCCAGAGGTCGATGTGTGGATGGAGATGATCAGGTCTTTCGTCCTTATTCTATTTCAGTCTGGAAACATCACATTTGTGAGTGGTGATACTGAGAGGGTTGTGGGAGGGTGGATTGGAAAGAGGGAACTGATTACAAGTATCTACATGTGACCTCCTCCCTGGGGGACGGACAACAGAAAAGTGGGTGAAGGGAGACATCGGAGCGGTCAAGATCCTGCCTTTTCAATTCCTCCATAGGGAGGCATGGTTGACGGTCATGGTCAACCCCAATGGCTGGATTGAATTCACCTGGCCCAGATGGGCCAATCCAGGTGTAATGCCCACCTAGGTGTACCACCCCTTCCTGGCCGGAAGTTTGAACCTGAGCATATGTAATGGATGACCCAGTCCCTATGCTAAACCACCTAATAGTATTTGCAAGATGCCAAGCACCGTTCTAAGCTTTTTGTGTATAATAATTCAATTATTCCACTTAACAAGCCTATGTGTGGACTCTATTTGGCCTCCTTTTACAGATGAAAAATCAGTGGCACAGGATGATAAAGTCATGAGCCTAGGACCACACAGTGAGGAAGTGGGAAGGAGAGATTTGGACCCAGGCTGCAGAGCCCATGCCTTGGGTGCCTACAGCTGCCATGTAGGACACAGAAAAGCATGGAGCAGACTCGGCGTAAGACATTAGGGAGTTGGGAGGACTGTAGCATGAATGCATGTGCTATGACTTCATGAGAGTAGCTGCTACTCAGATCCAGAAGAGAATACAAGCCTTTTGCAAAAAATATTTTTGCCAAGAGAGGGTGGAAAACTGCATCTTGTGCGAAATCCCCCCAACCTGCACATGTGCATAGCTATTTCAGAAGGTTCCAAACCATGTGTGCTATGCGGCAAACCAAATTGAGCTCAGGGGGAGCTGGTCTGTGGGTTATGTTAGCCAGAAAGTGAGCAGTTTGAACTCACCAGCCACCACTCCAAGGGAGAAAGAGGAGGCTTTCTACTCCCATGGACTTACAGCCTTCGAAGTGGCAGGGAGCATTTCCATGCGTCCTATGATTAGGATCTCAGAGGGTGAGGGTGGAGTTGGTTGAGACCTGTCTTCAGGGCATTTCCCAGAAGGGCTTCCTGCAGTGGCTCTGCCTTCAGGAATGTCTGATGACCTTGAGGGCAGCAAAGTCCTAAACACACTCGGGCAGTGGTTCTCAACCTTCCTAATACAGGTCCTCTTGTTGTGGTGATGCCCCCCTCCCCCAACCATTAAATGATTTTCTTGCTACTTCATCACTGTAATTTTGCTACAGTTATGAATTGGGTGAGCCCTGTGAAAGGGTCATATGACTCCCAAAGGGGTCGCAACCCACAGGTTGAGAACCACTGCACTAAGGGTTCCCCTCCCAGGCAGCCCTACCAGTGTCTGGTGTGCATAGTTCTGTGAGGTGAGAGAAATGGACTTAGTGTCTGCTTCTGGTGACAGTTGATGTGGGTGGGCTTTCTCCCTATGTCAAATCCCTCTCGAGCCATTTGTCACCACAACAGAGGGAGTCATGCACAAAAAGCAAGAAGAGGATGCAGCACAGCAGGACAGCAAGCAGAACAAAGATTGAATAAGCACAATTCACTTCAATCATGAATCGGGTGCCCTTGAGATGTGAGGAAGACCCCAGTCTAGTGACATTAGATCAGGTTTAGGGATTGAGTGAAGCGACCCCTCTTGGCTCCCCTCAGCCCCTATTTTGCTTTCCCATTGACCCTGACCCTTGCATCGTGATTGATCCTTATTCCAGCATGATGGTTGGTTTCATAACCACGGCATATGGGAATGTGTTAGTCGATAGGTTATACAGGCACAGCCTCTGGAATGGGTAAGTGAGGAGGCGATTTGGGCTCGCTCATGCAGACCTCTAGTTGTCCTTGACATGACTGGTAGAATGGATCATGTGAAGTGATTTGAGATCGGCGTTGAGATCTGATAGGTCATGCAGACTTCTAGCTGATCCTGGCAGTACCCTATTTTAAGGAAACAGAATGTTTGGCGTTTAAGTCGTATTTGAGCTTAAATTTTGAGCAATAGGCTGTGGCTCACAGTGAGAGTCTATGTGGAGACCCTACATCCATTTTGAGGGGCCACAGATTCAGCCGCCATTGAGTTCTTTCCTACTGCTGACTGGCAGTGGAAAGCTTGTCCCTCAGGCAGTGTGCTTGCGTCCACTCCCCGGGCCACACTCAACGATATACGGTAGTGTGCACATCCCAATGAAGGTCCCGCTCATGCTCTCACAGGCCCTCCTGAAACTCCATGAATTGATCTGTCTTCAGTCACAATTTTGTGACAAACTTGTTTGTTTTCTATGTCTTATTTAAGTTTTCAGGAGCCCAGGTGGTAATGCTGGATAGTGTTGGACTATTAAGAGCAAGGTCGCTGGTTCAAAGCCACTAGTCATTCCACAGGAGAAAGATGAGGTTATTGCTTCCTGTAAAGGTAGCAACTTCAGGATCCCTACACAGAGTCACTATGAGTCAGAGTCAGCAGGACAGAATGGGTGTCATTTTATTTAAGTCACTGTGGCTGTGGGTCCTTCCGACACCATTGTGGCCTCATGCGGATGCTCTCCTTCATCCAGAACAGCAGTTTGTGCCTTTTTCTTGTGTAAAACTTAGCAAAGGAGTTCCTAATAAAATATAGTTGGATTGGGAGTCTTTTCCCCCTAAAAACAAAGTAAATACCAAAATAGAAACGAGACTATGGTGCTAATAACCAGTTGGAGAGTTGAGAGAGCTGAACTCTCAATCCTGATAGAAACCCATTGTGACTGAGCACCTGCTCAAGGTCATCCACAGCCTATGAGGTTGAGCCTATGTGTTGGGGAGTAATTGTGTACATAAAGTTAACCATTTATCTTTCTAAAGATTCTGTCTAAAACTTACTTTAAATAATAAGTTTTCCCCTGGGCTAGGTAAAGTTCAGGGAGTTTAACCCCCTAGTCTCCACCCCCTCTCAGCATTCATCATGTTAGGCCAGAGGAGGCAAATCACACCCACTACCCAGGGAGCACTGCTTCCAAAAGCACATTGCCTGTGCCGGGGCAGAGGGGAGGTACCCGGACCAGAAATGCTGACAGAGTGGAACCAGAGAGCTCAGCCCCAAGCTTCCCGAGGGAGCAGCTGGGATGGTTCACTTCTGGATGAATATGTTTAAGCAAAGGCCAAGGCCATGACTTGGGCAGCACGAAAAGCAGATGTGCAGAGGTTGTTCACTGCATTCCAGAAGTTCACACACTCTCCGGAGGCTCCTTGGCTCAATGGCAGGAAGTCATTGGTGGCTTCCACCTTCAATCCCAAAAGGTCACTGCCGTCCAGTGGATTCCAACCACAGTGACCCTATATGGAGTTTTCAAGACTGTAAATCTTCATGGGAGCCAGCAGTCTCATTGTCCCCCTTGGGACAGGGAGCTAGCAGCCCGTTTTGCCACCAGGGCTCCTTCCTCTCTAATTCTGGATCCAGTCCCTCCGAATATCCTGCCCTGCCCTTGTCTAGGCTTCTTAAATGCGTTTCATGCTGCTTATGTTAGTCTGGGTGCATTCGAGAAACAAATCCACAGAAACACGTATGTATAAGAGAGTTGTATGTAAAGGGTGAGTGCACATCAAGAAAACATGCTCGCATGTGCTTATGCACCCGCTTTGTCTTCAGCGATCATGTTGGTGTAGGCTGGTGTGCTTTTTCCATGTGGGCTTTGTTGTTTCTTAGCTAGATGGCCCCCTGTTTATCTTCCAGCCTTTAAGACCCCAGACGCTATATGCTTTGATAGCCGGGCACCATGGTGCTTAACTACTACACCACCAGGGTTCATTAGCATGTGACTTATCTCCTGTCATTCACACTAGATGCTCAAAATAGCAGGAGACCAGGTTTCTCCTTTGAGGCCACACCAGGTACTGACAGAACCAAGAACAGAGACACAGTTATATATCTTGACTATCATTTGCATATTATATGCCAGGAATCCCTAGGAAGTGTCTTGGAATTGTTCTACTCTGGTTCAAATTTCACACACCCTCCCAGTTTCCATACTGACTCTGCCAAACCCCTAGTAACTGATTTGCACCTCCTATCAACTTGGAGAAAACACCCTAGGCCAGGTATAGAAGTGGACATACTTGGTACCCAGAAAACCTGTTCAGTGTTTTGAGGGCGGCTCAGCAAACACCCTATGTCAGACATAGAAGTGGACATACTTGGTACCCAGAAAACCTGTTCAGTGTTTTGAGGGCGGCTCAGCAAACAAAATGGGCACAGTGATTAAGCATTCAGCTGCTAACACAACGGTCAACTCTGTAGTGGTTCTGCAAGAGAAGGATATGGTAGTTGACCCCCCAAAAGAGTTACAAACTTGGATACCCTACGGGTATTTGTATAGGGTCGCTATGTGTTCCAATTGAGATGATTGTCATAGGTTGGGTTTGGTTTAACCCGTCTTACTGAGGAGACTCCTTCTTTACACGCCATCAGTTACTTTAGAGGAAAAAGACATGCCTGTCCTAGAACAATCCCAGGACTGGTAAAGGCAACACAAAGACACTCCCTCTGCCTGCCTAACTCTAAAATGCTGCCCATAAAACACTCTGCCTGGTAATATCTGGGCAGCACACTGGGAAGGTGCAGCAAATGTGTGTTGAATGTATGAGGCCATTTCATAGTTTGGTTGCACGATCAGGGTGTCTGTCATAAAGCCCATCTCTTTGACTCCACCTCTCAGCAGAGATGAACACAAGCTTCCCGTTTTTTTCTCAGCAATGTCCTTGTCAAATAAAAGTTCCTTGTAGATCAGACACTTGCCACAGAGCAAATTATATGGGAAGAGGCTCATCTTTCTCCTGGCTATGAAATAGAATGGCAAGCCCCTCCCTTCAACACACACACACACACACACACACACACGCACGCGCGCGCGCGCACACACACACCCCTGCCTTACAACTACATTCGGTTGATTAGCAAACAAAGCTCTACAACCCAACTATGTGTTTTTCTTCTCCAGAGGAATGACGGACTTATATACCCTGCATTGTCTTTTTTTAATGGAATTGCCCCAGTTCTCCTCACCTTTCCTTAGATAGTGCAGTGAACTATTAGATGACTGCAGGTATTGAAAGCTAGTATTGATTTCCAGTTTGTGTCACCTTTGGCTTTGAGCACCCTCCACTTCTCTAGTAAGCTTTCCATTGCTTTGGGGAAATTTTCTCTCTCTGAATTTATTTTGTGAGGGGGGTAGTGTAATAATCAATGTGCCTATGGAGGACTATCCTTCATGACCTAAACTCATTAAGGAGCAGTGCCTGATGGAACATCAGGTTGGAGGAAGCCTTATTAACAACCTGCATTATACAGATGACACAATTTTGCTGAAAATGAGAAGGACTTGATTCACTTGCTGATAAAGATGAAGGATTAAAGCCTTCAGTTTGGATTATGACTCAATGTAAAGAAAGCCCAGACCCTCACAACTGGACCTACTGATAACATCATGATAAATGGAGGAAAGATCGAAATTGTCAAGGATTTTGTCTTGCTTGAATCCACAATCAATTCTCATGGAAGCAGCAGAGAAGAGAACAAAGGACACATTTCACTAGTCAAATCTGCTACACGAGACCTCTTTAAAGTGTTGAAAAGCAAGAGATTACTTTGAGGACTGGGGCGGGTTGACCCAGGCCATGGTATTTTCAACTGTCTCATATTCATGTGAAAGTTGAACACTGAACAAGGAAGACCAAAGAAGAATAGATATATTTGATTAATAGTGAAGTAAAAGAGTAATGAATGTACCATGGACTGCCAAAAGAACAAACCCATCTAACTTGGATGAAGTACAGCCAGAATGTTCCTCAGGGCAAGGATAATGAGACTTCGCCTTAACTTTGACATGTTGTCCGGAGAGATCAGTCCCTGGAGCAGGACATCGTGTTCTGGAAAGTAGAGGGGCAATGAAAAAGAGGAAGGCCCTCAACAAATGGGATTGACACAGTGGCTGCAACAATGGGCTCAAACTTAAGAACGACTGTGAGAATGGTACAGGACCAGGCAGTGTATGATTATGTTGTATGTATGGTCACAATGAATCCAAACCCTCCCTATGACACTGAACAACAACAACCTGACTGAATCCTCTGGGAGGACTCTTGAATGTGAGAAAAATGGAACGAAGCCAGAGGAAGGATTGGAGGATGTCTTAAGTTCCTGTCTTAATCTCCTTAACCAAAAATTATCCAACAAGTCAGTCGCCTTAAAACACTTTTCCCCCTGCTTTGGAGCTTACAGGTTCAAATTTGGAGTGCGACTCTAGGTCAGGGTCCTTCTTTGTGGATACCAGAAAGTTCCTTGGCATTCCTCGCTATCTTTCTCCCCGTACTGTGTGTTACTGGGTCTATCCTGGCCTTTAACTCAGAAGTGTTTAGGTTTAGGCTCAAGCCTATTCTCATATGGCCTCATTTTTTTTAACATTTTATTAGGGACTCATACAACTCTTATCACAATCCATACATATACATACATCAATTGTATAAAGCACATCTGTACATTCTTTGCCCTAATCATTTTTTTTTACATTTTATTAGGGGCTCATACAACTCTTATCACAATCCATACATGTACATACATCAATTATATAAAGCACATCCGCACATTCCCTGCCCCAATCATTCTCAAAGCATTTGCTCTCCACTTAATCACTTTGCATCAGGTCCTCTTTTTTTTTCCTCTCCCTCCCCGCTCCCCCCTCCCAAATGTACCCTTGGTACTTTATACATTGTTATTTTGTCATATCTTGCCCTATCCCGAGTCTCCCTTCCCCCCCCCCCCTTCTCTGCTGTGCATCTCCCAGGGAGGAGGTCACATGTGGATCCTCGTAATCAGTTCCCCCTTTCCAACCCACTCACCCTCCACTCTCCCAGCATCGCCCCTCACACCTTTGGTCCTGAAGGTATCATCCACCCTTGATTCCCTGTGCCTCCAGCCCCCATAAGCACCAGTGTACAACCTCTGCCCTATCCAGCCCTGCAAGGTAGAATTTGGATCATGGTAGTTGGGGGGAGGAAGCATACAGGATCAGGGGGAAAGCTGTGTTCTTCATCGGTACTACCTCACACCCTGACTGACCCATCTCCTCTTCTAAACCCCTCTATGAAGGGATCTCCAGTGGCCATACAGCCTCATTTATATTACAAAAGAACTCCCTTCTTTTCAAACAGGATCATGTCCACCAAGGTTCAAATTTCTTACATATTTTGAGGGGGCTACAGATCAATCCATAATGGTTCTTTGGGGTAGCTGTAACAAATGGCTACCAATCGAGTGACTTAAACAGCAGGCATTTGTTCTCCCACTTTTCTGAAGGGCAAAGGGTTAAAATTAAGGTGTGGGCAAGATTAATTCCTTCTGAGAGCTCTGAAGGAGAATCAAAGTAGCCTCTCTCTGCTTCTGGTCACTGCTGCTAATCCTTGATATTTCTTGGCTTATAGATGCACTGATCCAATCTCTGCCAGTGTCTTCACACGGGGTCTCTGTGTGCCCACTCCTCTTCTTATAAGAACACACCAATCAGTGCATGTAGTATCCATCTGAAATCTAAACCCAGAAAGATGGAGCTCTTGAAATCCTTATCTAAGCACATCTGCCAAGACCTCCTCTCCAAGTAAGGCCATAGCCTCAGGTTCCATGTGAACATGAATGGGTGTGTGTGAATGTGATTTAATGTACTACAGAGGGCACGCTTTGGCCTCAGGAGGAGTGTTTCGCCAGTACCTGCTTCACAGACCTGAGATTGCCCAGG
The DNA here is from genome assembly GCF_050624435.1 of Tenrec ecaudatus. Classification (NCBI taxonomy): domain Eukaryota; kingdom Metazoa; phylum Chordata; class Mammalia; order Afrosoricida; family Tenrecidae; genus Tenrec; species Tenrec ecaudatus. The sequence continues at coordinate 79,552,602 of NC_134541.1, read as the reverse complement.
CATTTGCCACATTTTCTTGTCTTCCCACCATTTATCTACCATTAGGCATTTTTCCCTAAGTTAGTCAAGCGTCAGTTTCTGTCACTTGTGATCATGACCCTCCCTCCCGCCCAGGTCACAAATTTAAACTGATACAGGCAGTTTCTTTAATGGGCACTATGTTATCCTGACTAGCAAGCATTGCTAAGGAGGGAGGATGAATCAGCGAGAACCCGCTTGCTTCATCTAGCTTCGGCGCAGTCCACAGAGGATTGATCCTTGAGCCACTAACGAATTTTGCAACTGTCACAGAACAATGCAAATAAGTAAGATCCACATCTGCTGAACACCATCATGAGGTCAAACTGTGTGTAAATAAATGCCTGTTTCAAGGAGTGAGTAAATCCTAAGGTAAGGAGTGACAGGGCTTTGTTGGCATAAACCCAGCAAGGCATTATGGGTCGGATATTAATGAACTCATGCTCCTGGGCCTCACAGAGCCCCAGCTCAACTGCTTCAGCTTGTTGACAAACTGAACTCAGGGTACCCGGAGAGAGCACTACCATTTTGATGAACAAGGTTGGTTGGGGATGATGCTTCCTAACTTGCATTTTAATATAAATTTGATGCTTCATCTGAGCAATGTGGAAAGAGCATTCAGATAAAAGAGAGGGACAAACATCAAGTGACCAGAGGATGAAACTTCTATCTAATCTGTGCCCACTGGAATTGCTTCTTGGGAAGGTATTTTTTGGGGGTGTGGGGTTGTTCCTCTACCCTGCTCCAAGCCTTCCTCCTCATGCCCACCCCCACCCCAGGATACATCCTACTGGGAGAATGTCTCTGAATAATGAAGTTTTAATAAATGAAGCTTTAATGAGCCTGATAGTCTGCCTAAGACCCCTTCAAACTGTAGTCTTTCATTTGTATTCTTCCATCCTTTTTGAAGAAATGAACCTGATGGCAGGTAGTATGTTTCCTTTCCAGGATGAGCTGATAGAGCCTCTGGCTGCTGCAGTGGGAGGTGAAACATTAAAAGGCCCTCTGTGGCCATGAGACATGCCCACTCTCCAAGAGACACTGGGCAGGTTTGCTGAAGCTCCTCAGAATTGAATAGTGGCCCTGGTCCACCCATCTCAATCAAGCCAGTCTTCATTTGCACTGCATGCCCTCTCTGAGCTCCAACTGCATGCTTCATTTGAGGATGACAAAGCCTCTATTGTCTGAGAAGATGCGCAGACATATGAACTAATCAATGCTCCCCCTGTCCCCGGGGAGTGTGAAATTCTCCCATTATGACCCACCAGCTTCCCTGGAAATTCCTGTCTTAACTCAGGCACTTAATATCAATGGTGTCTCTGCTTCCTTCCTTCTTGCACACCCCCCAGGCATTAACTGTCATCCTTCCTCTCCCTAAAATATATTTTGAATCTATTCACTTCATGCCATCCCTACTGCCCCAAGGTGTGTCTTGCATTGACTATGAAACTAGATTCTGTATCCATTTTCCAGGGCTGTCAAAACAAAGCATCGTAAATCAGGTGGCTTTTAAGAACAGTCCACCACCTGTCTATCAGTTCGTGGTGCAGTGGAAGCTAGAGTGTTGCTGTGAAATTGGAAGCTGTGCCACCGATATGACAAACCCCAGAAGGGTCAGCAATGATGGGCAGGCTTCAGTGGAACCTCGAGCCCTGTGGTGCTCAACCTTCCTTTAATACAATTCCTCATGTTGTGGTGACCCCCAACCATAAAATCATTTTCCTTGCTACTTCATAACTGTAATGTTGCTACTGCCATGAATCGGGTGACTCGTGTTAAAAGGTCGCTGGACCCCAAAAGGGGTCACAACCCACAGATTGAGAACCACTGCTCTAGCCTAAGGCAGACTAGGAAGAAAGACCTGGTGATCTACTTCCAAATATTAACAAATGAAAGCCTTATGGGTCACAACAAAATATGGTCCTATAGAGTGCTGGAAGATGAGCCACTGACCTGCACACAACAGCTACAAAAATAGACTCAAACACACCAACAAAGGCGTGCTGAACTCCAAAGCCCTAACAAACCCACTGCCCTCAAGTCCATGCCAACTCATAGCGGCCCTATAGGACAGGGGCGAACTGTGTATTAGTCTGGGTATGCTAGAGGAAAATCGAGGGAGACTCATGTGTATGAGAGAGTGTTGGTGGTTTTTAAAAATCATTTCCCTATTATTTAATCATTATATTAGGGATTCATGCAACTCTTATCACAATCCATCCATCCATCCATTATAAAGCACATTTATACATTCATTTCCTTCATCATTGTCAAAACATTTGCTCTCCACATAAGCCCCTGGCACCTGTTCCTCATTTTTCTCCTCCCTCCCCACTCCCCCCTCCTTATGAACCCTTGATAATTTTATTGGGGGCTCATACAACTCTTATCACAGTCATTCCATCCATCCATCCATCCATCCATCCATCCATCCATCCATCCATCCATCCATCCATCCACCCATTGTGTGTCAAGTACATTTGTACATGTGTTGCCCTCATCCTTCTCAAAACATTTGCTTTCTACTTGAGCCCTTGGTATCAGCTCCTCAATTCCCAACTTCCATCCTCCTCCCCCTCCCTCATAAATCCTTGATAATATATAAATTATTTTGTCATATCTTACACGTCAAACATCTCACTTCCCTCACTTTTCTGTTGTCCGTCCCCCAGGGCAGAGGTTTTATGTAGATCTTTGTAATCGATTCACCCTTTCTACCCCACCTTCCCTCCACCCTCCTGGTATTGCCACTCTCACCACTGGTCCTGAAGGGATCATCTGTCGTGGATTCCCTGTGTTTCCAGATCCTGTCTGTACTGGTCTAATTTTACCTTATAAATCCAGAGAGAGAGTTTTATATCAAACAGTAATTGTACATTAAGCAAACGTCCCAGCCCAGTGCAGATCAAATCCATAAGTCTGATATTAGCCCATATGTCTGATACCAATCTATAAATTCCTTTTCAGACCCATAAAACATGTGCAGTGATGCTGAATGCAGGATAATCACAGGCCAATGGGTGGAAAGTCTTGTGGATCCAGTGGCATTGTAAGCATCTCAGTGCTGGCAGCGATCTCTCTGAGGCTTCTTTGGCTTCATAGGTCTGGTCGCATCCATTTGGCTTGCCTTCTGCAATGTCTCCCAAGGAGTAGCAGAGAGAGAGAGAGAGAGAGAGAGAGAGAGAGAGAGAGAGAGAGAGAGAGAGAGGTGCCTTCCACCTCCAAGGAGGAAGTACCAGATTTCTCAGAGTTCTCAGAAGAAGGCTATGCCCACATAAAAATCTCACTATCTCCAGATTGGCAGGCTAGACTCCACGCCTACACTCCTAATCCTTAACTTGACACAAGATTAGGTGACTACCACAGGCTCCTAATCCATAACAAGCCCATTTATTTTTTCCCTGCATACCGACACCAATCCAATATCCAAAGCTTTACCCAATGGGTGGAGATCTACTTCTAAAACATGAATATAGAAAAATCGCTTTTGCTTGAAGGCTCTCAAGGAAATGCTCACTGAAAACTCCATTCCTATGATCTCACCTCCCCCAAATTAGTCTTCTTCTGGGCTTTCAGTCACACCAAGATCTCTCCTGCCCCAAGGCCTTTACATGCACTGTCACCTCTTCCAAGCCCTGAAGTGCCAAGTTCAAAGTTCCAGTTAATCTCCCTGATCCTGATTTTTAAGAACTGTGTGTGTGGGAGGGAAGGGGTTGGGCTGTTTGTTGAACTGCTGGGTTTTGGAGCCATTTGTTATGCAACCTCATTTTGTCAATGACTGGTTAATTAATGCAGCATTCATTTGCCCTTCTTCCACTCACAGCACATGGCTTGTATCTTTGGGATCACTCTTCCACCATGCTCCATCTCCATGCTTCTGCTGGCATTGACCCAATCTGCCAGCTCCATGCCTGGCTAGTCAGAGCATGACTTTCCTCTGTCCAAAGGGACTGGGTCAGACTCAGTATGAGACTCATGCTAGGTTAATGATATCTAACCCTAAAAAATGCCCCAGAAACAATTTCCCCATTGCCAATGAGTCCATTTTGAATCATAGAAGGTCCCTGTGGGGTTTCTCAGACTGTAAATATTTATGTGAGCAGAAAGTTCCATCTTTTTCCCTATGAGGTAGCTGGTAGGGTAGCACTGCCAACCTTGCAGTTAGCAATCCAATGCTTACCTGATAGTACCACCAATGATTAGAAAGGGAATGAGCCTCTCTCTAATAGAATTCCTGAGCTTCTAGATAAAACTACAGCTGTCATCAGGAAGCCTACGTGAAACTCAAAAGGAAACAGTTCTGAAAGGAAAAGGTTCAAACTCTGATGGTATCAACTGAGTGCCAGAACTCAGCTATTCCTGATGCTCTGCCTCCAGACTTACAAATTCCATAAACCTACCCATTAATTCCTTCTCCTGCTCCTTCCCTTCTCACGCCCCAAGGTACTTTGACTTAGCTTTGAAGGCACTCACAACTTCACGGGTTCTGCCTTGCACAGGTGTCTGCTTGCTTCCAGTTCAGTCCTGACATTGTCCCTATCTTTAGCCATGTTAGGCTTGCGTCCTAGAGCTTTCCTTTGCTTGTCTCCCTATTGCTCTTGTCCTATGAAGTCTGTGGCTTTATCTTTAAGTCTAAGTCCTGCCCTTTCGCTTTCGTAGAAATCTGTCTCTGTATCTTGGCTCATGGCAGGTTGTGTCCTTCAAAGATGACTGTCCTAATGTTGCACATCGCACATTCTCTTGTTACAAGATGAGTTTGTGTTCATTTTTTCCAGAAACAGGGCCTGCTTTCCCTCTTCCTTGCATCTTGGCAGGCCTTTGACTATGGCAGAAGTGTTGCTCTGTGACTTCCACCTGGTCGTATTGGGTTGTTCACCATTGGGACCCTGTCAGGATGTTGCAAGGAAGACCAAGCCAAATGAAAATGTCACATATAGGGTTCTTCTTGAGCTCCAACCAATAGAAGTATCAGTCGTGTGAGGGAGTGAGTCTTAAGAGAGCTGCAGCCTCTGTCCTTTGAGCTACCCCAGCTAATGCTTGATGAAGCCAAAACTAGTGTCCTCACTGAGCTCTACCCAGATTGCAGATTTGTGAGCAAAATTGATATTATCATTACTTTAAGATGTTATTTGTGGGGATACTTTCTGTTAGCAGCAGATCATCAGAATATTGCCTAATCAGACTGCATTGCCAGTTTTTTCTCTCTCTCCATATATATATATATATATAGATTGATAGATAGATAGATAGATAGATAGATAGATAGATAGATAGATATCCTCCACTCATCTGTCAGTTGGTTGTACTATAATGGTTTGTGTAATGTTATGATGCTGGAAGCTCTGTTCCCAGAATTTCAAATACCAGCAGGATTGCCCATGGTGGACAGGTTTCAGTGAAGCTTCTAGACAAAGACAGACAAGGAAGAGGGGCCTGCTAGTCCACTTCCAAAAATTACTGAAAGAAAACCTTATGGATCACAAGAGAATACTGACTGACTAATGTGTTTTGGACACACTATCAGTGGACAATTGCTAGAGGAAGACATCATATTTGATGAAATAGAGGGACATGGAAGATCCTTATTGAGGCAGATTGACCGAATCGCTGCAACAATGGACTTCAACATTCAGGAATGTGTGACAATGGTGCAAGATCAGACAGCACTCCATTCCATTTCATATAAGGTCTCCATGGATCACAGTAGACTTGATGGCACTCTCTATATGTTTGTCTTCAGTGACTTCCCAGAGGGCTGCTCTGCCTGGCAGCCTCTATTCTTCATGCTTCCAAATGGGGAGCACAACAGGTCCATAGTCACTGATATTCCCCTCAATCCCCAGGTCAAGTAAGGAGGCATGCAACTAACTATGTTGTTCTCTTTGCCTTGTCTCTCTTCCTTTTCCCCTCCTCCAACAGGGCTAGAGGGGGTAAATACTTACCTTACAGTCTAGAAGAGAATTTCTTCCACACCAAAATCTTCTCCTTCCTCAAAAGGCACATACATGCTTTTCTCCTTGTTTTGAATTAAAATGGCAGATGGGATGGTAGGAAAGAAAATGAACTAGTCTAACAGAATGGCCAAACAGATTTACCTTCCACATAAGAATGCAAATAACTCCTCAATCTTGTTATAGAGTCATGATATGGTGAGCTCCATCAAAGCAGAGTAGAACACCACGGAGGTCAGACCAGAAAGACCATATTGAGTTGATTTTGTATGAGAGATTCTAGTTGCTAATTATACTTTTCCTAACAGACAGATGGCAGGTTTAGAAGCCCAGACTTAAAATGTCTTTATCTAATTGCCTGCCTAAATATACATTTGCAATATGGTCCTCAAAGGGAATACTTTCTTTACCTTAAATTCCCTTTCTTTTTCCCCTCTTTTATGTAATTTTATTGAAGTATCATTGATGTACAATAAACCATGGTGTGTTTTGCTCTTTGAGGTTTTTAAAAAGAATCATTTTATTGGGGGCTCCTACAACTCTTATCACAATCTATACATACATCCACTGTGTACATTTGTTGCCATCATCATTCTCAAAACATTTGCTTTCTACTTGAGCCCTTGGTATTAGCTCCTCATTTCCCCTCCTTCCCCCTTCCCCCTCATGGACCCTTGATAATTTATAAATTATTATTCTGTCCTATCTTACACTGTCTGACATCTACCTTCACCCACTTTTTTGTTGTCCCTCCCTCATGGAGGAGGTTATATGTAGATCCTTGTAATCAGATCCCTCTTTCTACCCCACCTTTCCTCCATCCTCCTGTTATTGCTACTCTCAGCACTGGTCCTGAAGGGGTCATCTGTCCTGGTTTCCCTGTGTTTCCAGTTCCTATATGGACCAGTGTATATTCTCTGCTCGAGCCAGGTTTGTAAGGTAGAATTGGGATCATGATAGTGGGCGTGGTAGCATTTAGGAATGAGAGGAAAGTTATATGTTTCATCGTTGCTACACTGCATCCTGACTGGCTCATCTCCTCCCAGCGACCCTTCTGTAAGGGGTTGTCCAGTTGCCTACAGATAGATCTTGGATCCCCTAACTGTACGCCCCCTCATTCACAATGATATGATTTTTTTGTTCTTTGATGCCTGATCCCTGATCCCTTCTACATCTTGTGATCACACAGGCTGGTGTGCTTCTTTCATGTGCACTTTATTGCTTCTGAGTTAGATGGCCACTTGTGAACCTTCTAGTCTTTAAAACCCTAGACTCTTTATCTTTTGATAGCTAGGCTCCATAAGCTTTCTTCACCTCATTTGTTTATACACCCACTTTTTGTCTTGAGTGATTGTGTCGGGAAGGTGACCATCATGGAATACCAGTTCCTTAAATTCCATATCTATAGGCTTAAGTCTTACCCACAGGAAACCTATTTTTATTTTATCCCTGGAACAAAATCTTGCAATAATTTTCTCTTTTTGGGTAAGTCCATCCTCAATCACTTATCCTTTAACATTTACAAGAATTTATCTGTAACCAACCCCATTTACATAGTCTCATTCATGCTATTTCCACAATATGCTAATAACCCTATTTTTTAGAATCGGCAGAAAGCATCAGCATCAATATCCCATTGCCACTGAGTTGATTTCAACTCATGGGTACCCTATAGGACAGAATAGTATTGCCTCATAGGTTTCCAAGGCTGAAAAAAAATCTCTTTATTGTGAGTTGGGTGAAGGTTTACAGAATACATCCGTTTTCCATTTGACAGTTCACACATATTTTGCTTCATGATATTGACTGCAATCTGCTCAACGTAATATCACTTATCGCACTTCCTCCTTGTATTTCCTGTTTCCATTCCACCTTCTTTCCTGACCCTTCTGAACATTATCTTTGAATAAATTATATCCTTTTGATTCAAATAGTTGATTAGTGTTACTTTTTACCTTATAGATCTACCTATTGTTTGGCTGAAGATTGAGCCAAGGGAGTGAGTTCAGTTCCAGATCTGAAGGTGCCTAAGGACAACAGTCTTGTGGGTTCCAAGAATCTCTCTCTGAGCAATACCCCTGAACTTTTAAAATAAGTTTAAACTTTGTTGCACATATTTCTCCTATTCTATCCCAAAATTCCAAAGCAAACTCATTATCATTGTGTTGAAGCTGACTCATAGAGACCCTACAAGATAGAATAGAACTTCACCCTTTCATTTTCCAAGGCTTAAATCTTTACCAGAGCAGACAAACTCATATTTCTCACATGGACCAACTGATAGGTTAGAACCACTTTCTTTGTGGTTAGGAGATCAATGAGGAGTCCACTCTGCCATTAGAGCTGGTTAAGAATGCGATCCAGGATCCCCTAATGCTATCCCTCTCAGATCAGTTGGTAGTGGTAATAAATGTAAATCTTAAGGGGGTCAGACTGCCACATCGTAACTCTTCCTTGGGGAAGATGGTGGGTTTGAACTGCTGATTGATTAGCCCTTAAGTGCTTAATTACTGCCTCACCAGGGTTCTCCTTAACATCAGAACAGTGGACACTTATTGGTTTATCTTACTGGTCTCTGTTCCCTAAAAATTGCACTTCATCCACAGGGTTTTCTTCCACAACACACAGCTGCTAGTGTTTTTGGTTTGTTTTTCCACATGACTTCACCTTCCTGGTCAAAGCTGATTTGTCCAGGGCTAAACACACAATGAAAACATAGCCATATTTGCACACTACAAAATTTGAAGTGAGACAGCAAGCTATTTGTTGAGTTTTTTGAATGACTGAAGTCTAAAAGGAAGTGTTATGATACAGGAAACAGTGAGTTTTGATGTCCAGGATCTATGCTGGGGACCCAGTTGGCACTCCGAATGACTATTCAAAGTGATGGTATGAATTCTCCTCTTCCATGACCTACACATATAATAGATATAACCACTAAGTCCATGATTTGACAAATGTCTTGTGTGATTGAGTTTGGGTTCCCCATAGGATTAGATCCTGAGACAAAGGTTTTAATTAAGCCATTTTCTGGGGAGATATCAATAAGGAAATGGGAAATAGAAAAGGGAAAGAAGGCAGCCAATGAAAAGTACATTATCAAACAATTTAAAATTGTGAGCAACTGGAGGTTAATCTTACTGGAGACACTGTAGAAAATCCACTAGTTATTCTGCCCAGAATGTGAGGGAGTGTGGCTATTTGTCCAACAACTCCTATGGGTCATTGGTTAAGGGTTACTCCAGGAAGCAAGAATTAACTCCACAACCTCCTAAGCCATGCATGCTCAGGTACAGTGGTCTACAGAAACTAGAGAAAGCAAGAAGAGAGATGTGCTGGCCATTCGGAATTAGGCTAGCATGCCAAGTTGTCAGACATGTCAGGTTCTTGAACTATCATAACTTGAAAGTCATCATGATCCTGTGAGATATACCACTGGTATTTCAAACACAAGCATAGTTACCCGTGGTGGAAAATTTTCAGAAAAGCTTACAAGCTAAATAGACTAGAAAGAATAACCTGCCAATCTACATCTGAAAAAAATAGTGGTGTTTGTGGAGCACATTGATAGCAGTGGAATATTGTTTCATATAGTGCAGGATGATGAACCCCTCAAGTTGGAAGACACTCAAAATATAATTGGGGAAGAGCTGTCTCCTCAAAGTAGAGTTGACCTTAGTGATATAAAGTTTTCAGGACCTATATTTGTTGATGTGGCAATGACTCAAAATGAGAAGAAACAGCAGTACTGCAATAACCACTAACAAGAAGATGGGATGCATGAAATATGGATCTAGAAAAATTGGAAGCCATGAAAAAATGGAACACATAAAGATCAAACACTCTAGGTGTTATTGAACTGAAATAGACTGGTATTGGCCATTTTGAATGTCACAATAATATGGTTTACATACCAGAGTAACAAATTTGAAAGGAATGGATGACTTTCATGTTAAAAAAGAGAATGTTTCAACATCGATTCCAATGTTCACCATTGTTAGGTGTAGGATATATTACACCTACAAGGATGAATAATTAATAAAGTTATTATTCAAATTTACACACCAACCACTAATGGTAACAATAAAGCCATTGAGGATTTTTACCAACCTTTTCAGTCTGAAATTGATGAAACATGCAATCAAGATTACTGATGACTTGAATGCAAAATTTGGAAACTAAGGAGGAGGATCACTAGTTAGAAAATATGGCCATGGGGATGGAAGCCACATGGGAGATCTCATGATAGAATTTTCCAATAAGGATGGCTTATTGATTGAAGATTTATTTTTCAGGGATGTAAACAGTAACCATAGACATGGATCATGTATATTGGATAGAAATACACAGGAATTAAATCAACTATATCTGTTGAAATAAACTACTATACATACTCGAGTATAACCCAAGGCAACTAATTTTACCCCCCAAAGCTGGGGTGCTTTTTCAGCATAAAAAATGTGCTGAAAAAACGTCGGCTTATACTCAAGTATTTACGGTATAAAGAAGTTCAATATCATCAGTCACGAGACTGGAGACGAACTGTGGAACAAACCATCAATGGCAAATTCAACTCGAATTCCAACAAAATTAAAACAAGTCCCCAAGAGTCAAAGTATGAATTTGAGTATATCTCATCTAAATTAGAGAATACTTCAAGAAGAAAGTTGACACATTGAACACAAATCACCTGAGATGATACGAGTTCTGCAATAATATCAAGAACATCATAAATAAAGAAATTCAAAGATAATTAAAAAGATAGAAACTAAAGAAAAGACAAAACGGATGTCACCTTGAATGTGGAGTAGCTGAAGCCAATGAAAGAAATGATGAAGTACGAAAAAGAGAGAGAGAAATATAGAAATAATTGATGAAGTAAAGACGCTGAATAAAGAAGCTGAACATAAAATTTCAAAGGGGAATTCAAAAAGATGGAATAAAGAATTATATTAAAAGGTGCAAAGACCTGGAATTAGGACAGCAAAAATGAAAAGCATGTGCATTTCACTAGCTGAAAAAATTGAAGAGATTCAAAATACAGAATTACACAGATAGCATCAAAAGAAGATGAAAGGGATTCACTGACCACATGAAGCCCAGGCTCCACAGCGCTGAGTCCAGAAGACCAAGATAGCATAGGGTTCTCACTGCAGATTGCTCTGAAAGTGCTCACAGTAGTAGGCCCTGGATCAACTGGGGGAAAATGTAGAACTCAAAATAGGAAGACTAACCTTAGGATATGATAGGCACTAGTGGAATTCCCATTTGACACCTGACCTCACCTCCATGGCTCAACTTTCAGCCCCCAAATAGGAGACCTATACTGTCAACGATGTACAATTCAGAGCCCAGCATTTGTCAGGGAGTTACTCAGAAGGCAGGAAGGAATGGGAACGAAAGACCAATGGAAACGGCAAAAAAAGGGAGGGAATAGAAAAAGTAGTATTGCATTGTAGGTATTGCAATCAATATCATAAACCATTGCATGAATTGTAAGGAAAATCAATATACTCTGTAGATTTTCCCTCACATCACAATCAAAACAGTGTAAAAAGAAAATAAGTCATATGACCGAGTACACTGGTAGATCTTGCTGAAGACCAATTTCCAGTGTTAAAAGATGTCACTTTGAGGAATAAGGCACAGCTGAGCCCTAGTGGTATAGTGGTTACAAACATAATGCGTCAGAACCAACCCAGTTGGGTTGCTCAACACAAGATCAGCAGTTCTGCTCCCATACAAAGTTCCAGTATTGGAAACCCACAGGGATATCTCTCCCCTGTCCTATAGAGTTGCTAAGGGTTGGAATCAACTTGATGGCAGTGAACTGGATGTAAGCCAGGCTGACTAGAGACACAAATCAAGTGACACTCATATATGTGCAATAAATAGTTTTCAATCAAGAAGTCATTATAGTATTTCTATTTCAAGGAAATATCCCAGGCCAGTCCAACTCAAGTCCATAAGTCCAACACTAGCCCATAAGTTCCTTTCCAACTTACACAGTTACATGCAATGATGCAGAATGCAGGGATGTCAAAGGCCAGTGATTGCAATGTCGTGTGGACCCAAGGTCGATGGAAGCATGGCAAGACTCTGGCAGCTCTCAACGTGGGCAGGAAGCAGTCAGGTGAATGCAAAAAGAAGGGGAGGTTCCCAGGGCCCTCCTTAAGAGAAGGCCATGGCCACAAAGAGGCACCATCAGGCTATGGTGTGATTGACAGATTGGATACCAACCTTACACTTTTACATATCTTCAAACTGACATAAAATTATATAACTATCATACTATGGCATTTTCAATCACTTCATATGTACTTGAAAATGGACAATAATTATGAAATATAAAATAAAAGTTGATGTCTTTGAATTATGATGCTGGTGAAGAATATTGAATATTCCATGGACTTTCAGAAGAAGGAACAAATCTTTCTTGGCGGAAGTAGAGCCAGAATGCTTCCTAGACGTGAGAATGGCAAGACTTCATATCACATACTTTGGACATGTTAACAGCTGAGCATAGTCCCTAGAGAAGGGTATCATACTTGGTAAAGTGGAGTGGTGAAAAAAAGAAGAAGGTCCTCAATGGGATGAATTGGCATACTGGCTGCAAAAATGGTCTCCAACATTAACTGTGAGGAAACAGGCTGTGGGTGCTATGAGTTAGAGCCAAATTAACAGTGTCTAACAATGACAACTCCCCTCCCGCGCCCCATCTGTCAATTTGCTGCACTGTGGTAGCTTGTGCTTTGCGGTGATGCTGGGAGTTAGTCCACTAGTACTTCAAATACCAGGCAGGATCACCCACGGTGAACAGATTTCAACACAGCTTCCAGACTAAGAACTGACAGGACGACAAAACAATCAGTCCACTTCTGAGGGGTTCACCATTGAAAACTTTCTGCATAGCAGTAAAATATTGTCTGACATAATGCCAGAAAATGAGCCCCTCAGATTGCAAAACAATCAAAATATCACCGAGAAAGAGAGCTTCCTCAAAGTAGAGTCCACCTTAATGATAACTCAAAACCTCACAACAGGAGCTGGAGATAACATCATAATAAATGGAGAAAATATTGAAGTTATCAAGGATTTTGTGTTGCTTAGATTCACAACTAATGCTCATGGAAACAACAATCAAGAAACCAAATACCATATTGCATTAGGCAAATCTACTGCACATAACCACTTTAAAGTACTGAAGATCAAGAATTTCACTTAGGATTAAGTTGCGTCTGGCCCAAGGCATGGCATTTTCCACCACACCTTATGCATGTGAAATTTGAACATTGAATGAGAACGACTGAAGGAGAACTGGTGCATTTGAATTAAGGTACTGACAAAAAAAATACTGAAAGTACCATGGGTGGAGAGAAGAACAAACAAATCTGTCTGAGAAGAAGTGCAGCTAAATGTTCCTTGGCAGATAGGATGGCGAGAATTCATCTCATGTACTTTGCAGATGTTATTAGGACAGACCAGTCCCTGGAGGACATCATACACATTACAGTGGAGGGGTTGCAAAAAGAGGAAGACACCCGATCAAATGGATCGAGACAATTCCTACAACAATGGACTCAAACATAACAAAATTTTTGAGTATGGGGCAGGACCAGGCAATGTTTCATTCTGTTGTGTAGGCATTATTATGAGACAGAACTGACTTGAAGGCATCTAGCAACAAAGTGTACTAAAGTTTCTTCTGGCACCTTCATTTGCTAATAGATTATAATTCAAAATGAGAAAAATCATTGCAACCATTCATTAATAATCAGAACATGAAATGTGCAAAATAAGAATCTAGGAAAATTGGAAATCATAAAAAACGGAATCTGACCTATAAAGATCAATATCCTAGGCATTGGTGAGTTGAAATAGTCCCTTTGAATCTTAAAATGATAAGAATGACTACGCTGACAATGACAAATTCAAAAGAATGTCTCTTTCATCCTCAAAAAGAGCATTTCTAGATCTATCTTGAAGTGCAATGCTGCCTGAGACAGAATAATATCTATCTTCATACACAAGGAAGGCCGGTTAATAGAACCATTATTCAAATTTTCTCACAATCCACTAAAGCCAATGAAGAATTGTACCAACTTCTTCAGTCTGAAATTGATCACACAAGTACTGAAAATGCATTAATAATTGCTGACAATTGGAATGCACACATGGAAACAAAAAGGAAGGAAGAGTAATTAGAAACTATGGCTTTGGGGATCGAAAAGAAGCTGAAGACTGCATGAAAGAATTCTGCAAGAGCAATAACTTCCTCATTGCAAACACCTTTATTCAACAACAGGAGCGGCATATATACATGTGGAATACACAGGAATGGAATTGATTAAATCTGTGGGAAGACATGATAGAGAAGCTCAATATCATTGAGACAAAACAAGACCGGGGGCCAACTATGTAACAGACTATCAATTACTAATATGCAAGTTCAAGTCAAACCTGAAGAAAATTAAAATAAGAACGCAAAAGAGGCCAAATACAGCCTATATTATATCTTTGGTTGGCTGGGGTTTCTAGAGAAACAAACCAGTGATACTGATACATGTAGAAGAAGGAAATTCATATCAATAAAGAATTTTACATTAAGAAGTCCACACAACAAGAAACCCCAGTCCAACTCCAGCCCATAAATCAGATGCAAACTAGAGGCCCTTCCAGACTCATGAAGCTGTTGGAGGAATAGCCCAAGAAACAGGAAAACCACAGGTTGGTGGAGGCAGAGTTGGGAGAATCCAAAGTCAACAGGCATTTGGCAGGCCACAGACAGCTCTTAGGGTCAGCAGGTCTCATGGTGATTGCCATCCCAAGAAGCCAGATGTAGGGTCCAGGGTCTTTTCATCAGGAAGAAAAAGAGTGAGCCCATTCTCCACAGTCTACTTATAGCTATGAAATAGGTCACACCCCCAAAGAGACTGTGACCTGCACCTTCTGAAGATCCTGGTCAAGCTAAATTGACACCAAACCTTACTATCACAATATCTCACCTGAATTTAGAGCCTATCTCAAGAATGGTTCGGACATATTGAACATTAATGATCAGCTACCAGAAGACTTGTGAAATAGCATCAAGGTCATCAATCTTTTTTTTTTGTCATGTCACCTGTGGCTATTTATTTATTTATCATAAATCATTTTATTGGGGGCTCCTCAAAAAGATCATTAATAATACAGGAAAGAAAGAAAATACTACAGTGGATATCAGAGGAGACTGTGAAACTTGCTCTTGAACCTAAAGCAGCTAAAGCAAATGGAAGAAATGATGAAATAAAAGAGTTGAACAGAAAAATTTGAAAGGCCAGCTTGAGAAGATAAAGTAAAGAATTATATTGTAACGTGTAAAGACCTGGAATTGGGAAAGCAAAAGGAATGAGTACAGTCAGCATATCATAAATTGAAAGAACAGAAGAAAAAATCCAAGCCTTGGATTAAAATGTTCAAGGATTATTTATCAAACTATTGAATGATGCAGGGAGAATCCAAAGAATATGGAAGGAGTGTACAGAGTTTCTGTTCCCAAGAATTAGTTGAGGTTCTACTAGTTCAAAAGGCCAAGAGGAAGTTGAAGCTGCCATGTAAGCATTAGTGAAAAGCAAGGAAGGGATAGGAATGGAAATATTTCAACACGCTCATGCAGTGATAGTCCATGTCAAGAAATTTGGAAGATAGCTATCTGGCCAACCAACTGGAAGTGATTAATATTTGTGTCCATTCTAAAGAAATATGACGCAACAAAATCTGCAAATTAATTTAAAATAACATTAATATGACATGCAAGTACAATTTTATTGACGATACCTTTAAAAGTAGTTATAGCAATATGTCAACAGGAAGCTGCCAGAAATCCAGGCTGTATTAAAAGAGGGCATGAGGCAAGGTATATCAATGCTGGTTTCAGATGGACCTTGGCTGAAAACAGAGGATACAAGGAAAATGCTTACTTATGTACTATTGACTATGCAGAGGATTTTACTGTGTATCATAACAAACTTTGGGTAGCATATGAATACATATGAGAACAATTGGAATTCCCGTACATTTAATTGTGCTCCTGTGGTACCTGTACATAAACCAACAGGAAGTGGTTCGAATAGAACAAGGGGATAGTGCGTGGTTTAAAATCAGGAGAGGGTGTGTTGTGGTTATATCCTTTCACCATATGTGTTAGACAGGGTTCTCTAGAGAAACAAAACCAGGACATTTATGATTTGATAGATAGATAGAACACGAAGGAATATAACAGCTAATTAGTCCACATAGCAGTACAGAGGACTCAGTTTAACTCACTTCCATGCAACAGTAAATATGGCAGTACAGCCAGGCAGCAAACTGCAGAACTAGGTAAGGCAGCCACACACTGGTCTGATCACCAGAGAGCAACTGAGAGATAGGTGTGGCTTGCTGAGCCATTTATCTCTTTGCCCACGAATCAAACTGCGAACTTATTAATCCCACATGTTCTTATTGGCCACGTTGGCACTATAAACCTACCTATCTATCACACTGTACTTATTCAAATAATCTGAGAAGCTGCTCTGTATGAAGAAGTTGAGGCATCTGGATTGGAGGAAGAATCATTAACAACCTGTGTTATGCAGATGACCCAATCTTGCTGGCTGAAAGTCAATAGGCCTTGAAGTACTTACTGATAAAGCTCATATAGTACACCTTCAGTATAAATTAGTCTTCAACACTAAGAATACAAATGTCTTCTCAACTTGACAAATATAAACCCACAACATCATTACAAATAGAGAAATGTAGCTAAACTCTATTTTACTTGGACCCACAATCAATACTCACAGAAGCAGCAGTCAATAAATCAACGTATTTCATTGGAAAAATCTGTTGTAAAAGACCTCTTTAAAATGTGAAAGAGCAAATGTTTTACTCTGGGGATTAGCAAGTTATGCCTGCTTTTAGCCTTGATATTTTTAATCACCTTAGATGCATGTGAAAGGAGTCTTAATTTCAGTGTCTGGTATGGGTTGAATGACTAACAGCAAGGTTGGTGGTTCAACCCACTTGCTGCTCCACAGAAGAAAGAGGAAGCTATTTGACCCTGTAAAGATTTACAGCCTTGAAAACCCTATATGGTCACTATGAATAAGAATAGACTTGATGGTAATGTGTGACATATGCATGTGAAAGATGGACCATAAATAAGGAAGACTGAAGAAAATATGATGCCTTTAAAATATGATGTTGCAAATAATATTGAATATACCATGAATGCCCAGCAGAACAAAGAGGTCTGTCCCGGAAGAAGTACAGCCAGAATGTATTTTAGAACTGAGGATGGTAAAACTCCATTTCATATACATTGAACATGGTATCAGGAGAAATTAGTCCCTAGAAAAGGACAAAATACTTGGTAGAGCATCATCAAAAAACAGGTAAACCCTGAATGAGATGGATCAACACAGTGGCTGTAACAATAGGCTAAAATATGACCATTGTGAGGATGTCACAGGACTAGAAAGGCTTTTGTTCTATTGTGCATAGGGTCACTATAAGTGGCAGTGCGTGAGTTTTTGTTGATTAACAACACTGGGATATGAGCAATGTCCCCATGGCATATGCTAAACTGTCACCATGCTGGACACAGTTGATCTTTGTGGCTTTAGAGGGTAATTATTTAGAGGGTTATGATAACACTGAATTTTTTTCTGTGTATTCAAACTATTCCATCCTAAGGTTCCACAGATCTATCCAAACCAAGCTCACTGCCATTGAATCAATGCTAACTCATATCGACCCTACAGGACATGGGTAAAATTGTACCTGTGAGGTTCTGAGACTGTACCTCTTTACAGAGTAGAGTCCCATCTTTCTCCCGAAGAGCAGCCGGTGATTTCAAAATACCGACCGTGCAATTACCAGCCCAATGTGTAACCAAGAACTATTCAGGGAAGCTAGAGGGAGAGCATGAAAAGAAATGAGTAGTTGAGGTGGTTGGATGCACATCCATCCCTTTGTTCTACTCTCTATGACTTTTTCTGAGTTCATTCAAAATGTAAATTAAGACACAAAATAGAATTCTACCCAACCCTGCTATATGCCTAAACAGTATCCATTTTTCTCATTCTTACTACTAATAGAAGCTCAATTTTGTTTAGGGTGATAATGTACCTACTTAAATCGCTCACTCTTAGGCTCCCTTGCAGCTATGCATGAGCATTTGACCCAGTTTGGGCCAAATATGTGTAGGTGAAAGATACTGAGTAGGACTCCCAAGAAAGTTTTTGTTGTTGTTTAAGGCAAAACACTTGTCTGGCATAACCCATTTCATTTTTGTCCTTGGCTCTTCTGCTGTCATGCTCCCTAGTCAGAATATTGAAAGATTGGAGAGTCACATAGGTTACATGAGTTTGGCAGACCAAAAAGGATGCATTCTCCTATATCCAAGATGAGTCCCTGAGCAAATACGCCAGACCTAGGCTACCTATTTCAAGACTTACTATTGTATAAGACAAACCCCTGTGTGGTGCAAAGGGTTAACACAATTCACTGCTAAGACAAAGATGCCTTGGAAGAAAAACCTGGCAATCTACATTTAAAAATTCAGCCCTTGAAAACCTCATGGGGCACAGTTCTACCCTGAATCATATGGGGTAACTGTAAATCAGAATCAATTCAGTGGCAACTGGTTTGGTATTTTTGGTGTTAATATAAGAAAAATGAAGCTTTTGTGATTAGACCACTAGAGTCGGTTTGTTTTTTCCCATGTAGCCAGATGCAATTTGGACTGATAGAGAAATAATTAAAAGAATGTAGAGTTAAGTAAGCGTAATGATTATGGAACTAATCATTTAGCAATGGGCTGCTAACCACAAGGTGAGTAGTTCAAATGCACCAGTCACTCAGGGGGAGAAAAGTGAAGCTCTCTGCTTCTGTAAAGATTTACAGTCTTGGAAGCCCTATATGGGGTTGCTATAAGTTGTAATCAACTTGATAGCATTGTATTTGTTTGAGTTTGGTGACTAGTATGTAAGCTTTGAGGGGGTAGTAATAGATACTTTGAATACTATTCTTAGCACTATAGGTATTATGTCTTTTGCAAATGGATAAATGAACAAAAGCGATATTCATTTTGTGTTTTCTGTAGTTTGCCTTATTCTTCCAAGAAGATTGCTCAAGTGTTAAGACCCAGTCTTCTCTGGCATACTTGAATAAAAGAATAACTGATAGACACAGACTTGAACCCTGGCCTGTGTGATCTTGGGTGTGTCACTGTTTTTCAATCAATTTCTCATCTGTGAACTGGGGATTACACACGTAGCCCACAGGGTTGTTTTGGAGATTCAGAGTAATGTGTGTGTCTTGGATTGAGTGCCCTTGCATGCCGAGCTTATTCCTCAGGCCTGGGTGCAGGGAGTCTATTTGAGATCTGATGGCAGGGAGTGGGAATAGGAAAGCAGACGCAAGACTGAGTTAGGAGGAGAAGCAATCACAATGGGAACGGGGTGTTGAGGCTTTTAATGTAGGATACATGGGCTTGATTCCCCCAGGACTTCTGAGCAACATGGGTTCTGTCCTAGAATTGTCTACCAGAAACAGGAGGCTGGGCTCTTCTTCGCCTGTAGTGGTGTTGAGCATTCCTCCTAGTAAGGTGACCTCTCCTACCTTCCTGGGTTTGGCTTTCCATGCCTTTGAAAAGGCTTCGAGGCAGAAGGACATGGAGAGCTGCGTGCTGCACAGTTGTGATAAGACACCATTTCAGCAGGAGCCTGCACTTACATAGAGCCGTTCGCCACTGCTATGATTGATATCAGGTGGAGCCCTGGAAGTGCAGTGGTTACAAGTTGGTTTGCTAACTTCAAGGCCAGCAGTTCAAAGCTACTAGCTCCAAGGAAGAAAGATGGGGTTTTCTACTCCAATAAAGAGTTGTAGTGTTTGAAACTCGCAGGGGGCAATTGTACACTGCCCCACAGGATCGCTATGAGTCGGTATTGACTGGAAGGCAGTGAGATGGTGTCAGAGATGGGTCAAAGGAATGTGGCATGGCAACCCTAAGAATCTGCTACAGAACCATAAAGTGCCTGGGATAGATGAGTTTATTGTGCTTGACCTTTTAAAACCATCAAACGGGCAACAGTTAGAAAGACAAACATACCAAGTGTCATTGGAGATCCGGGGAAAGCAGAGAAACACTGCTAATGATGCAGGTTTGCTGCACAGCAATCTGGCAGAGCTTAGTGAAAGCCCATTGAATGGACCCTAGGACCTAGTGAGCCCCTCCTGGGCGTACAACCAAAGAAGCGCAGTCACTGAGTTGACTTTCATTCCTCATGACCCTATCAAACAAAGCTGAATGGTCCCATGATGTTTTCAAGGCTTCTATTGGGAAGTAGACAGCCATGCCTTTATCCCACAGTGTGTGGAAGACGGCTTCAAACTACTGACCTTTGGGTTAGCAGCCAAGCACTTAATATCTCCCCCATCAAAGCTCTCTCCTGGATGTAGAAAAACAAACAAAACCCCAGTTGATTCTTCCTCATTAGCAACCCTACAAGGCACAGTAGAATTGCTGCTTTAGGTTTACAAAACTAAATTCCTACGACAGCAGACAGCCTCTCTTTGCTCCATGGAATAGCTGGTGGGTTGGAACTGCTCACCTTGGGGTTAACAGCCCAACGCATAATTCCTGGGTATATAGGCCAAGCTATTTATCCAATTCACATGGCCCTAGGGGCATTTTTACAAGAATGGTCACCACGCTGATACCTGCAGTAGAGAAGAGTTGGAGCCGAATTGGATGCCAATCAACAGACAACTGAAGAAGGAAACAAAAGAAAGATGATGATTGCTCATGACCAAGTGGCACGCAGCAGCACATGCAATTGATATGCAGCATGGCAATAACTCTTAATGACATTGCAAGGAGTTGAAAAGGTCAGAAACTGAATGAGATTTATATTGCAGTACCATTCATGGAAGCTGAAAGCCCATTCACCAAGCAGCATGGTCTAGTGCACATGGCTGTATGCCTATAAGGACACACACACACCAAGCACCCAGCAGGGGGTACTAGTCTGAAGAGGGGAATGGAAGTGATGTGAATGTGGAAAAGGAGGGACAAAACACAAGCAGGGCCTGACATTGATCAGGGTTCACGGTGTGCTATAAAGTAGGCATGATTAATCACTTCCCTGTACCAGAAGGCTGAGCTAGATTTTTAAAGCAAATCGAGTGCCTGGAACACAATGGTTGTTAGCTGCTGTTGAGTCAGCTTCCAGTCCAACTCACTGTGACAACCAGCTCCCAGTGACTCCATGGGCAATATTCTCCCTGGTCCTGCACCATCTCTTTGGTTGTGCATCAGATTGTGATTCACAGGGGTTTTCGTTAATTGGTTTTCAGAAGTAGAATACCAGGCTCTTCTTCATCGCTCATCTTAGTCTGGACACATCACAGAAACAGGTTCAGTCTCATAGCCGCACCCAACCAAGCTTCCCTATTTCAGTATCATAGCAACACAGAAATCAGTTCAGTACCACAGCAATAACCAAGCATCCCCCTGACAAATGAGTGTTGGATGCGCATGAGTTGCATTGTCTTGGACTCAACCCCAGATCTCCCACATAGAAAAGGAGAATTCTACAACGGAACCACCAATTTACCCTCAGAATATAATAAGTATCCAGTAAATGGTTATTAAGAATGTGGCTGCCAGGAAAATCCACCAATTTCCTGCCAAGGCTTAACACTAATATCTTCCCCCACACACTAGAAGGCTGCAGAGGAATGACTTTCTCCATGCCAGCCCTGGTATCTAGACAAGGGACCCTAACACTGAACCACTGAGCCCCAGCAGGCTGGGGAGCAATGTCAAATTGGATGAGGGACAATCCTGGTTGAGTTAGTTCCCCTAAGCTCGTAGGGCAGTTTAGCATGTCCACAGCTGTGTTCAGAATAGCCATGCGATTACCACTGAGAGAAATTCTACATGCTTTCACACCCCATGCTAGTCGTTGCAGCCATCATTGAGTACAGTTCATGCTCATCACTATCTAGAACTCACGGTGACGCTGTGGGTGAGCCATTGGGCAGGTAACCTCAAGGTTGGCAGTTCAAAGGCACCAGTTGTTCTCTGAGAGGAAGGTGAGATGATCTGCTCCTGTCAAGATTTAGCCTGAGGAATTTTATATAGGGTCACAGTGAGTCAGGATCAACTCAATGGTGTGGGTTTGGTTTATTAGACCCACCATCAGATCATATTTAATGTATTTATTAACATGTATATTTGCCACAAATCCAATGTCTTTTATTTTTATCACTGCATTTCAATACAATTTGTGCCTTTGTGATTCTGTATTTCATTGGAGGTATTTGGAAATATTATTCTGGGGAGTGGGCAGGTGTTCCATAGCCTTTCCTAAATGCCAAAAGGATCCATGGGGTTGCAATGGGTAAGACCCTCTAATAGAGTTTATCAAAGAGCCCTGGAGGCACAATGGTTAAGTGCTCAGCTGCTATCCAAAAGGTTGAAGGTTTGAACCCACCAGTGGCTCTGTTCTTGGAAGAAAAACCAGGCAACTCATTCTTGTAAAGATTACAGCATAGAAAAGCCTAGAGCAGTGGTTCTCAAACTTCCTAATGCCACAACCCTTTCATACAGTTCCTCATGTTGTGGTGACCTCCACAACCATAAAAAATATTCTCATTGCTGCTTCATAACTGTAATTTTGTTACAGTCACCCTGTGCAAGGGTCCCACAGGTTGAGAACCATTGGTCTAGAGAGCTCGGCACTGATGCATTGAGTCACTATGAGTTGGACTGGACTAGAAGGTTCCTAACAAAAACGCCAACAATCATTTTTTACCATGACCTTGTTAACTCAAAAAGATTAATAAGCAAATTCACAAATGAGGACATCCAGTTGCCCCTCCAAACTGGAGAAGCATGAGTTAAATGGTGACCCTGACCCCACGGTGTCCTCCAGCTGGTGCCATGCTGCCTTTATTCCTTCTGCCTCTCAGTTCTGTGGAGAAGAAGGGGAAAGGGAGGGAAAGAAAAAGAAAGAAATGAAAAGATAATTTTCCCAGCTTCTTCACATCACTGAATTGAACATTACTTTTCATAAAAGTATTATGAAATGGAAATGGTGCTTTCACTATTTTGCTTTCAGGTGATATTCAGAGACATGGTGCTGGTCATTATTTGAGCCGGGGAGGTTAGTGTGCAGATTTTCTGAATATGGTTGAGCCACATGCCCCCTTCCAGGCCTAGCATTTCCCTGGGCTATGAGAAGTTATAGACAGTCTACCCTCTTCTTCCTCTGACTTCGCTGCAAACCATGGACACACTGGTTCTGACTTGACCTGGCTCCAGTACAGAAAAAAATATCCTCCTTGCATAATTGTAGTGCTTGCATTGGAAGGCACCCAGATACAAATCTCTCTTCTGGTGGCATAATGGGTTATGTGTTGGGCTATTAACTGCAAGGTCAGCAGTTGGAATTCACCAGTCGCTCCTTTGGAGAAAGATGAGGCTTTCTTCTCCCATAAAGAGTTATAGCCTTAGATGAGTATAAAAACTCAAAATGCATTGGCAGAGATTCCACAGAGAATAACCCTCCATTAAATCCCCTGGGACCATTCACCAGGGATGGGATTAAACCCTGCTCACCGTCAGTACATCAGAAAGTGTATTGTTGCAGATATGATTAGGTTAAAAATTAACATCTTATCATTTGTCTTTACTCTTAACACGTTTTTCATTTGTTCTTTTTTTAATTTTCTGCTTTCCTTTTTATTGAAAAATTAACTAATGTCACTAAACAAGTAGAGAATTTGTTAAATGAAAATCTAATCGGTTATGTAAACTTTCACTGAAAACATAACACAATTTTATTTTTACAAAGAGTTATAGCCTTGGAAACCCAGGAGGCCGCAGTATTTTCTCTCAATAGGATTGTTATGCACCCAATGGCAATGAGTGTTGTTGGATTTTGTTTCTTTATTGTTTTCTGTAGCTATGGTGGGGTATAGGGGTTATGTGTTGGGCTGCTAAATGCAATGTCTGAAATGGCAAATTTGAAATCCCCAGCCACTCCAAGGGAGAAAGATGAGGCTTTCTACTCCCCTAAAGAGTTCCAGTCTCAGAGCAGCCAGTCCACAAAGAGAACAACATGGCTGGCCCCACTGTGAGACATGATGCCCCTCAGTGACCAAGGGTGATACAGGGGACAGCACTGGAGACACAGTGTGCGAATTGCACCTAACCTGATTCCACCACACCGAGGCAAAGTGTGGTGGAGTGCAGTGGAACAGCAAGGGAATGGAGTGGCAAGGTCCCCAGGGAATGCTGAAAGTGGACTTTGGGGCCAGGTTGTGGTGCCTCAACAGAGTGGATTGGAAAACACTCCTAAGGTCCAACAAATAATCCTTGAACTAACTACAAGCTCTTCTTTCTTGATGTGTTTTGTTTTGTTCTTTGTCAGTGGTTTGTTTTTGTTGTTTTGTTGTCTGGTTGTATACTGTTGCTTTGTTTTCCTCTGTCTTGTTTTCGTGCATGTTAGTGTGTCCACAGGTCTGTCTAAAT
The DNA here is from genome assembly GCF_050624435.1 of Tenrec ecaudatus. Taxonomy (NCBI): domain Eukaryota; kingdom Metazoa; phylum Chordata; class Mammalia; order Afrosoricida; family Tenrecidae; genus Tenrec; species Tenrec ecaudatus. The sequence continues at coordinate 79,528,068 of NC_134541.1, read as the reverse complement.
AAGAGAGGCTGGATGAACTATCTGCAGGAAAAACAACAGGACCGACAGTTCCGGGGGCACTTGGGATAGGGGGAGGTGCGGGGGGTTAGGAAGTGGTGTTAACAAACACAGGGACAAGGGAACAACATGGGACTCAATATGGTAGTGAGGGGGAAGTGGCAGGCCTGGTAGGGAATGATCAAGGGTAAGGTTACGTAAAGAAGAGGTATAGCTGTAACCCGGGTGGGGACGGAGCATGTTAGTGGGACAGGAGGAAAGTCAAGGGAGATGGAGGAAAGAGCTAGGAGTCAAAGTGCATTTATAGAGGTCTAGACAAAGACATGTGCATGCAAATATATATATATATATATATATATATATATATATATATATATATATATATATATATATATATATGGATGGGGAAATAGATCTATGTGTCTATATTTATAGGTTTAATATTAAGGTGGCGGCAGGACCTTGGGCCTTAACTCAAGCACTCCCTCAATGCATGAATACTTTCTTTTATTAAATTGGCACTCTACAATGCTCATCCTCCAGACACAACTGCTGAAGCCAAAGCTGGTGAACAAGTAAATGTGGTGAAGAAAGCTGATGGTGCCCGGCTATCAAAAGAGATAGTGTCTGGGATCTTAAATACTTGAAGATAAACAAGCGGCCATCTAGCTCAGAAGCAACAAAGCCCACATGGAAGAGCAGACCAGCCTGTGCGATCACGAGGACCCGAAGGGATCAGTTATCAGGCATCAAAGAACAAAAAAATCACAGTATTGGCTGCACACCTCCATGATACGATTGCCAAAGACAAACTTGTGCATAAGCAAATGTGGCGAAGAATGCTGATGGTGCCCGGCTATCAAAAGAGATAGTGTCTGGGGTCTTAAAGGCTTGAAGGTGAACAAGCAGCCATCTAGCTCAGAAGCAAAAAAGCCCACATGGAGGAAGCACACCAGCCTGTGCGATCACAAGGTGCCAAAGGGACCAGGTATAAGGCATAATGCAATATATATATATATATATATATATATATATATATATATATATATATATATATATATATGGTATATATTATATATATATATACACATAATAGTGAATGAAGGGGGAAGTGCAGAGTGGAGACCTGAAGCCCATTTGCTGGCCACTGTAGATCCCCTCACAGAGGGGTTTAGGAGAGGAGATGGGTCAGTCAGTGTGCGATGTAGTACCGATGAAAAACACAGCTTTCCCCCTGATCCTGGATGCTTCCTCCCCCCAACTACCATGCTCCGTATTCTACCTTGCAGGACTGGATAGGGCAGAGGTTGTACACTGGTACATATAGGAGCTGGAGGCACAGGGAATCCAGGGTGGATGATACCTTCGGGACCAGGAATGTGAGGGGCGATATTGGAAGAGTAGGGGGTGAGTGGGTTGGAAACGGGGAACAGATTACAAGGATCCACATGTAACCTCCTCCCTGGGAGACAGACGGCAGAGAAGGGGGGGAGGGAGACTGCAGATAGGGCAAGATATGGCAAAATAACAATCTGTGGATTATCAAGGGCTCATGAGGGAGTGGGGAGCGGGAGGGACGGTAAAAAAAAAAAAGAGGACCTGATGCAAAGGGCTTACGTGGAGAGCAAATGCTTTGAGAGTGATTAGGGCAAAGAATGTACGGATATGCTTTATACAATTGATGTATGTATATGTATGGATTGTAATAAGAGTTGTATGAGCCCCTAATAAAATGTTAAAAAAAAAAAGAGTTCCAGTCAGAGAAACTCACAGGTGCAGTTCTACCCTATCCTATAGATTCGCCATGAGTCGGCATCAACTGGATGGCAGGAAGGACACATAACGATTCAGACCTGGGCTTAGTTTGGGTTCTCACTGAAGCAGACCCTGGCCAAAGACTTAAAGGCAATGAACTTATTTAGGAAACTCTGAGCATGCAGGTAATGATGTGGCATTGTGAGCCAGTGGAGGGAAGGCCACCGATAACAAATAGATTGTGAATCCAATTACAAACCTGGGAACCTGCTGCTTAATCACTTAGGAAGTCTCCAGGGGTAGGTATAGCGCACGCCTCTCAGAGTTTTGCCATCCAAGGAGTGAGGGGCCTGGTCAGGGCTGTTCCCAGGGGCATATGTTCCTCAGCACATTCAGCCAGCACCAGCAAAGGGACCTTAAGAGCTGGCCCTTGGTGACTGAGGCGAGTACACGGAATCAGGAATTTGGGAATGAAGAGAAGGAGCACTGGGAGTGTCTGCTACAGATTGGAGACTGGAAAGTCCACTCGGTGCTCCTCAAGGGGACAGGCGCTCCCCTCTCTGGATCTCACTTTTAACATCGATACACAAAGGTCGATTCTGTGAGGGTCACAGACTGGGGACTCCCATGGCCAAATGAGGACCTGTGTGGACTCTGGTTGGCCTGCTTATTCACTGCCATCTAGAAGACTCCAACTCACAGTGACCCTGTAAGACCGAGCGGAACTGCCCCTGTGGGTTTCCGAGGCTGAAATTCTATATGGACTAGAAGGTCTCATCTCTGCACAGCCCCCCACCCTATCCCCCACCCCCCGCTCCCCCAGTGTGACTGGTGGTTTCAAACTACTGACCTTCTAGTTAGCTGCCCAACACATAACCCACTGTGCCATCAGGGCTCTTTGGCCTACTTGGCTTCTATCCAATGTTATTGAATCGCCTTTGAAAAAATCAGGAGGTTTTTCAGAAAACAGGAATTTTGACTTTCTCTAGAAAAATCGATCTGGCATCACTGGAACCTAAACTAGAGGATCCACAATTCCACGTGGCTCTGGGAATCTCAACATTTCTTCCTCCTGCTCAAAGTAAAATGGTTTAAGGGGACCTTTCACAGCTGGTGGGCTGGTCTCCTTTCTAGAAAGTTGCCTCTGTAAAGAAAATGCATCTTTCTTCCCTTTTACCTAGTTGGGGGTGGTGAGGGTAGCAGGAGCCATTGGGTTAAGAAAAAACAGTCCAGGTAGCTTCAGTCTGCCCTGCCAGGGCTTTAGAGGCCAAGCCTTTTTTGCTCCAGCTGACTGGCCTGCTGTTTCCAGGGCAGCCCCACCATCTGTTCCCAGATGCAGGGAGGGAGCCGACTTTCCTTCATCACACCTGCCCCAAACTCAGGCCCAGAACTACTGTCTAAACACAGAACAACTTTTGTCTGTGGCCAAATGTGGGACCCCAAATTTCTTCCCTCTTTCCCGATACTCCTTCAGTGACTGGATGACCTGGGCCAGGCTGAGATGAATTAGCTTGCTCCTCACAGCTGGCTGCTGGGTTCCAGTCAACTCCCAGAGGCCACTGGCTGTGCCCATCAGTAGAAGTGGGAGTTGAGAACCCTCAGCTCTTGGCTGAGCAGCTCTGTCAGTCTGTAGCTGTTGACTGTAGCTGCTTCTGACAGCCAGTCTAGCTGGTGCTTTAAGTCATTTCAGTCGCTCCACCTCAGCTGTGATTAGTCTAGTCTCTGTAGCCTCAGAGGGAGGGGAAAACAAAACACCTCAATGACTTTGAATCAGAGTGGGTTATCCTCTTTTAAAAGGCAGAAAGTCTGAATTGGAGGATATTTTTGGGGGGTCTCTTTTATGCCTTTCACATTTATGAAATAAGAACTAACAGTATTTGTTCCAGTAAGTGGATCAGAACCACCTAAGGGCACACTCCTCCCACCAGGCCACGCCTCCCTAAGAATAGAGGTCCATCACTTGTCTGGCATTTTGTGGTACTGTGGTGACTTTTGTTTTGTGAGATACTGGGAGCTATGTGATTGGCATTTCATATACCAGCAGGGTCACCCAAAGAGCTTCCAGACAAAGAACAGACAATGAAGAAGGAATTGGCTGCCTGCATGGGAAGAATGAGCCATTGAAAACCCTATGGATAGCAGCAACACTGTCAGTTACTAGACCCCCCATGAACAACAGAAGAACATTGTCAGAACGTTTGCCAGAAGATGAGCTCTTCAACTTGGAAAGTACTCAAAATACGGCTGAGGAAGAGGAAGAGCTGACTTTTCATAGGCAAGTCGACCATAATGATGCAAATCGAGTATAGCCATCAGGACCTTCATTTGCTGATGGGGCACAACTCAAAATGAGGAGAAACAGTTCAAATCGTCATTAATAATTGAAACTTGGGATGTATGAAATATGAATCTAGGGACATTGGAAGTCATTAAAAATGAAATGGAATACATAAAGATTGATATTGTAAGCATTAGTTAGCTGAAATGGACTGATATTGACCATTTTGAAACAGAAAATCTTATGGTTTACTCTGCTGGAAATGACACAATCAAGAGAAACAACATTGCATTCATCATCAAAAGGACATTTTAAGATCTATTTTAATGTACAATGCTATCTTTGATAGGATGCTATCTAGCCCCCTTCAAGGAGAACCAATCAATACAACTATTGTTCAAATTTATGCACCAACCACCCAAAGCTGGTGATGCAGAAATTGAATAATTCTACCACCATATTCAGTCCCAAATTTGTCAGACTTGCTATCAAAATGCTATTGGAATGCAAAAGTTGAAAACAAAGAGGAAGGATCAGTAGTTGAAAAATATGGTCTTGGTGATAGAAACCAAGCTGGAGATCTCATGACAGAGTTTGCAAGACCAATAAATTGCTGATAGCATATACTATATTTTCCAGCTTCTGTTCTTTCCTCTTTGGTTCCAACATTTGCACTCCAATCACCAATAATTATCAATTTATCTTGATTGTATGTTAGAATTTTGAATGATTAATGATTTCTTCAAACATTTGATCAACAACAAAAAAGGTGACCATAAATGTGGACTTCTCCAGATGGAATACACGGAAATCAAATTGACTACACCTGTGGGAAGAGACAATAAAAGAAGCTCAATATCAGCAACTGAAACCAGTCCAGGGACTGACTGTGGAACAGATCAGCAATTGTTCATATGTGAGCTCAAGTTGAAGTTCAAGAAAATGCAAACAAGTACACGAGAGTCAATATACAACCTTGATAATAACCCACCAAATTTTGAGAACATCTCTGAATAAAGCACAGTGTCATTTAAAAAAATGGAAATAAAGAAAAGATACAAGTGCATGTCAGAAGAGACTCTGAAACTTACTCTTAATCAGAGAGTAGCTAAGGCATATGGAAGAAATGATGAAGTAAAGAGCTAAATAGAAAATTTCAAAGGACAACTCGATAATACAAAGTAAAATATTATCACAAAATATGCAAAGGCCTAGAGTTAGAAAACCAAAACAGAACATATTCAGCATATCTTAAACTGAAAGAACTGAAGAAAAATGTCAATTCTCGAGGTGCAATATTAAAAAATTCTATGGGCAAAATATTGAATGATGAAGGAAACATCTGAGGAAGATGGAAACAATATGGAGTCACTGTATCAAAAAGAATAGACCAACATTCAACCATTTCAGGAGGTAACATATGAGCAAGAACCAATGGTCAGGAAAGAAGAAATTCAAGATGCATGGAAAGCACTAGCCCAAAACAAGATGCCAGGAATTGCTGGAATATCTATTGAAATGTTTCCACAAGCTGATAAAGCACTGGCAGCACTCACTCATCTATGTCAGGAAATTTGGAATACAGCTACTTGGCTAACAGACTGGAAGAGATCCATATGTGTATACATACCAAAGAAGGGAGACCAACGGAATGGTCAAATTATGTAACACTATCATTGGCATCACATGTGAGTCAAATTGTACTGAAGCTAATACAACAACAGTTGCATTAATTCATTGACAGAAAGTTACCATATTCAGCATTCAAGAGCCATCGTGGCACAGCGGTTACAGGTTGGATTGCAAACCCCAAGGTCAGCAGTTCAAAACCACCAGTCACTCCGTGGGAGAAAGGCAAGGTTTTCTACTCCCATAATGAGTTACAGTCTCAGAAACTCACAGGGGCAATTAATTCTACCCTATACTATAGGGTCAGGATGAGTTGTCATCAACTACAAGGCAGTGAGTTTGGTTTCCCAGAGATTTAAGCCAGATTCAGAAGAGGATGTGGAACAAAGGATATCAGATATCAGATGGATCTTGCCTGAAAGCAGTGAATACCCTAAAGATGTTTACTTATGTTTTATTAACACCCAAGCTATCTGACTGTGTGGATCATAAGAAAACATGGATAGTTTTGAGAAGGGAATTCCAGAACACTTTGTCTTGCTCATGTGAAACTTGTACATGGTTTAAGAAGCAGTAGCACAAATAGAACAAGGGTAGATTGCATGGTTTAAGAATCAAGAAAGGTGTGCATCCAGGTTGCACCCACTTATTATACTTTTTCAATCTGTATGGTGAGCAAATAATCAGAGAAGCCAAATTATATGAAGAAGAACACAGAATCAGATATGGAGGAAATATTATTAACAACCTGCTATATGCAGACGACACAGTTTGGCTTGCTGACAAGGATGGGGGACTTGAAGCACTTGCTGGTGAAGATCAAGGATTGCAGCCTTCAATGTGGGATACAACTCAACACAAAGAAAACCAAAATCCTCACAACTGAACCAATAGGTAACATGATGATAAATCGAGAAAGACCTGAAGTTGTCAAGGATTTTGTCTTGTCTGGATCCACAAGCAATGCTCCTGGAAGCAGCAGTCAAGAGATGAAAAGATACATTGCACTGGGTAGATCTGCTGCATAAGAGCTCTTTAGAATGTTGAAAAGTTAGGATGTTACTTTAAGCAGGAAGTACACCTGATCCAAACCATGGTATTTTCATTTGCCTCATCTGCATGTGAAAAGCTTGCCATTGAGTGAAGAAGACCCAGGTAAACTATATGAATTTGAACCATGGTACTGGCAAAGAATATTGACAGTACCATGGACTGCCAAAAGAACAAACAAAATCTGTCTTGGAAGTACGGCCAGAATTCCCATTAGAAGTAAGGATGGTGAGACTTTGGACATGTTGTCAGTGGAGACCAGTCCCTGGAGAGGCATCATGCTTAGAAAAATGGAAGGGCTGTGAAAAAAGGTTGAAGGCCCTTGAAGAGCTGGATTGACACAGTGACTACAACAAGAGGACTGAGCATAGGAACACTTGGGTGGATGGAGGAGGAGCTGTTATAGTTACATTCTGCTGTGAATAGGTTTGCCATGGACCAGAACCAACTGGATGGCAAACTAACAACAACAACAGGGAGAGACATTAAAAAGCCAAACTCACTGCCATTGAGTTGACATTGATTCAGAACAACCCTGGAGGACAGGGTAGAACTGGCACCCGTGAGTTTCCCGAGAGTGTAACTTTTCACAGGAGGGGAAAGCCTCTTTAAGCTACTACTTAGCAGCCCAGCCCATCACCAGGGCTCCACAAGGATAGAGAGAAGCACTGTTAGGGCTGGGTAGGGCAGAGGCTGTACACTGGTACATATGAGGGCTGGAGGTACAGGGAATCCAGGGTGGACGATACCTTCAGGACCAAGGGTGTGAGGGGCGATGCTGGGAGAGTGGAGGGTGAGTGGGTTGGAAAGGGGGAACTGATTACAAGGATCCACATGTGACCTCTTCCCTGGGAGAGGGACAGCAGAGAACCAGGGAAGGGAGACTCCGGATAGGGCAAGATATGACAAAATAACGATGTATAAATTACCAAGGGCACATAAGGGAGGGGGGGAAGGGGAGGGAGGGGGAAAAAAAGAGGACCTGATGCAAAGGGCTTAAGTGGAGAGCAAATGCTTTGAGAATGATTGGGGTAGGGAATGTATGGATGTGCTTTATACAATTGATGTATGAATATGTATGGATTGTGATAAGAGTTGTATGAGTCCCTAATAAAATGTAAAAAAAGAAAAGAGGAGAAAAAAATGATTAGGGCAAAGACTGTACAGATGTGCTTTATACAATTGATGTATGTATATGTATGAACTGTGATAAGAGTTGTATGAGCCCCTAATAAATTGTTAGAAAAATGATCCTCAATTCTATCTGAATCCTTGCCAGAGCTGCAAGTTGCCTTAATAAACACGAGCAAAAAAAGTACCTCTGGCAGCAGACCGCTCAGGTTCAAATCCAGGCTCTCTAACTTATTGACTATGTGACCTTGGGCAAACCTGGACCTCTCTGTGCTTCCAAAGATTCACTTTCCAAAAGGGAAGTCATAAGCCAACTTTTCTTATTCCTCACTGGGTTGCTTTGAAGATGAAATGAGACATCTGTCTAAAAATGCTTCTGACCATCCCTTGGTTCTCAGAGCTCCACAAATGCCATGGATTATTGTTATAAGGTTATGAATGATTTTTTTCCAAGGGTAGTGCAAAGATTAACATCAGTGCTACTTCTCTCTGACAAAATATAAATCCAAATTTCTAAATAGCAGGGTCTGAACGGATGCGCTGTTAACAGCATCTTGCTTTTCTCCCATCACTTGTCACAGTAAATCTGATAAAAATGCTAGGCTAGGGCCTGCAGCCAAGCCCCTCACTGGCAGCGTGGAGGACCTCAGGTTGTTGGCAGGCCAAGGGGCATCACAATGGCAAGAGGAGACTCCACAAAGATCCCCTGATTCCTCCCCCACGCACCCCTTCCCCACGTTCAGGGTTAAACGTCAAAATACTATTTTTTTGTCACCTGGTGAAATAATGAGCCCCCCATTCCCGTTGCCTTGGTATCATCAGAGTGCAACAGCCACGGGGGGTAATCGCTGTCTCCGTGTTAATGCTGCTCAGTTCAAACATTTTCACAGGCCCTGGCGAAATGAAACCCGTGCTTACTACCTAGGTGGAGTTTGAGGCGATTCAGCCCATTTGCTTCTGCTGAAGAGGCTACCTCAGAAAAACAGGAAATAAAAACATAGAGGGTGCCATTGACATTAGGTTTCTCATTTTCTTCCTCTCTTCCCTACCTTCCTTTCTTCTTCTTGCCCTTCTCTTTCTCTTTTCTTCCTTCCCTCACTTTGCTCACGTCTTCCTGCCTGCCTTCACCTTCCATCTTCCCTCCCACACTCCTCCATTTCTTCTTCACTCCTCTCTCCCCACCGCCACCTTTCTCCTTTCCTTCCCTGCCTTTTTCCTTCAGCCTCCCAGTCTCCCTCCTTCACTCTCTCCATTTGCTCCTTCCTTTCCCCACCTTGTTTTCATCCAGTGATTTGTACTCCTTTCTTCCTCTCATCCCACCCCTCCCCATTGCTGGAGAAACATCAGTTCCTTGTGGCGCTGGTTTCTTGGCACCAGACCCTGTTCTTTGGGTGTTCACAAGTCTGCGTCCTGTGTGCAAACATAAGACAGACATATGATCAGGGTTGGACAGAAGATGGGATTTGACAGGTGTACTGCATCCCAAATCTCCAGGAGGCAAAGGTAAAGTCAGGCTCCTGCCTTTAAGGTTATGTTTCCCATTGTAACTGCATCCCACAGAGGCTCCTGCCTCCTGGCCACCTGAGGCCTGCTGCCTGCCTTCCTCTAGCTCCTGGGGAATTGGGGCAGCAGTGGCAAGAACAACAAAAATCCCCAGGAGTTGACAAGAAGGGAGGCTGCCTTGCTCGAGAGACGGCCCCCTCACCCACCTGCATGTTGTTGAGATGCAGGTTCTCATCCCTGTGGCTGGGCAAGAAACGCTCCCTCCCCAAACGCAGTGGCTTCAAACAAGGACCATCATCGTGTGGTTGCTGGGACGCCACTGGGTCGTGCTTGGAGTCTCCCATGAGTTGGCAGTCACATGGGAGCTGGGGCAGGGGCCTCTGTTGACTCCAGTGCCTACACGTGCACTCAGAGGGCTGGCAGCTGAAGCTGGCCGTTAGCTGGGTGCTTAGCTGGGTTGTTGGTTGGAGTGTCTCCATGTGGCCTTTCCAGGCGGCTCAGGCTTCTTTCAGCATAGTGTCCGGGTGCTGAGAAGTGTCCTGAGAGGTAGCACGTGGAGGCTGGACATTCTAAGGGTGAGCACTCAAGAAGAAGTCTTTGAAGGGATTTTTCAGAAGCTGTGAAGCACTTTGTGGGAGGGAAGGGGGTTGCCCAAACTAGATGTCACAGTGTCATCTTCTCCATAATCTATTGGTCACAGAGGTCATGAAACATCCCAATTTAAGGGCAAATGGCATAGACTCTACCTTCCTATAGGTAGCCTGTCAAGGAATTTGGGGGTCACATACGAAGACTGGGAGACCCTGGGTGGCAGAAATGGTTAAGGACTCATCGTATCAAGAGGTGGGCAGTTGCACCCCTCAGAAGAAATAACTAATGGCCTGCTTCTAGAAGCCCACAGGCTTGAGAATCCTGTGATGTGTAGTTTCTCCCTGGCACCCAGGGGGTCCTCGGGAACCAGAACCAACATAACAGCAACGGGTTGGGTTTTTGTTGGTTTTGTTTGGGCTAATATTAAAACGACTAGTATGAAATTATATATGTATTGTGTTTAACTCTCAGGACTCTGATTATGCTGAAGTTGAACAAAACCGTCTGTCTCTTCTATGAACGCCAGCCGATGGAGGCAAAGGGTGAGGGTCTAGAGGAAGAATGAATGTCACATTCCCGTCCTTATGTTTCAGTTGTCCTTAAAGGGCACAGGGGACAAACCAGATGTCTTTGATATGATTTTAGCCTAATGATGTGCTAGTATGATGATGAGCAGCCTGAAAAGTGGTTTTAACTAATGTGATCCAATATTTGAAAAGTTGACGATTTCACATCGAATTTTATATTCTCAGCATCTCAGTTACAAACAGAAAATCAGGCCTTAAAATCCTTGCATTTCCCCAAGGCAACAACAGTCTGGAGCTAGAATTTGAATGTCCCCTGTGGATGAGCTGACACGTGCCTGTTAACCACAGTCCCCATCCATCCCTATTGCCCCCAACACAGATGTTGGCTACAAGTATCCTTTATCTATATGGCTAAATAGGTTAGTTGGTTTGGATTGGGTTGCTAGTTTTTCCTGTTTTGTTTTGCTTACTTTTGATTTTGGGGGGGGGCTAGGAAATGGTGTGTATTTTGGTACCATGTCTTCCAAAGCGAGAAAACCAAACCCAGTAAGCCAAGAAGGTCAAACAGTCTAGATTAATGATGAAAGGAGGAGCCCTGTTGGTGAGGTAGATTATGAGTTGGACTTCTAACTGCAAGATCAGAAGTTCGAAACTCCCCCCACCCCAACTCCACAAGAGAAAGATGAGATTTTCTACTCCTGTAAAGATTTACAGACTTGAAAACCCACAGGGGCAGTTCTATACTCTGTCCAAAGGGTTGCTATATGTCAGAATTGATTCCAGGGTAGTGAGGTTTTCTTGATTGATATAAATAATTTTTGGTGAGTATTGAAAAAACCAGTCAATATTATTTTTAATACACATCAAAGAAGGTCCACATTAATTGTTCACACAACCCTGCCACCTTCTTTCTTTATTCCCTTGCCTCCCACTCTCCTTTCTTCCTCCCTATGGTCTTTTATCTCATTCGTTTTCTTTCAAGGATTAGCCTAGGAGTGGGAACGTCTGACTAATTCTTAACCAAAAGACTAAATTGGTTTTATTGTTGGTGTTATTACTTGGGTTACATTTTTTTCTTTTCTCTTCTTCTATTGGTTTGTGTCATGTAACCCAGAAAATGGGGAAACATTTGGAATATCAAAACACTATCCTTTCTCAGTAGACTACAAGCATTAAAGGCAACAGAGATAAATACTCCAATAATAACAATAACATACAAGGATAGCTAGAGAGATAAATAGATAGATAGAAAAACCACAAAATCTGAGCAGTTGTGGGAAGGAGAATGGGAGTAGCCCCATGAATAAATATAGGTTTGCCAGAGAATAGTTCTATATACATATTAGCATATACTACAAATATGACCATGAATATAATAGTGCATCCAGGAGGCATAGTTATGAAAATGTCTTAGCTAGAACAAAACCCCTTGAGGGAGCGTGTCCTAAATATCGGGGATCAGGAACATAGCTCTGAGAGACCTCAAGATCAATTGGTACAAACTAGCTCACAAAGACAATGTTCTGTATGCATCAGGGAAGTGACTGGGGTCTTCAAAAGCTAGTGAGTAGCAAACTAAAAGTCGGTTCTTGGTCTCACCCTATGTGTTGGACAGGGTTCTCTAGAGAGACAAAACCATATTGCTAGTAATTATATATAAATATATTTATAAAGCTAGATATGCAATACAAGAAATGAACCACTAAATTATATACAGATAGATAACACAAGAAACTAACAGTTAAATTATAAAACAGTGAGACACTAGCAGTCCTTTAAGGCTTGAGAGCCGCCAGTTGCCAGTCCCTTTCTGTAGAGAGAGCTGGGCTATATATACCCAGGCAGCAAACAGCAAGGCAAGTCACCAACTGTCACCAACTGTCGGTCCCCAGCTCCAGAGACGAACATTCCAATCCTGTGGGATTAAATGGACCTCAACTTACAGCGACACAGTCCACAAGCTAGGCATCCCACAGGTAGTGTACCCCTTTAAATTGAGGCACAGAACAAGCAAGGCGAGGCTCACGAAGCCATTTATCCCTCTGCCCTTCGATTAATCCTACTTGTGTTTATCGGCCAGGCTGGCACAATAACCTATTGCACCCTGTCTGGAGCAAATAACATTGAAGAAGCTCAAGATGCCTGGCAACAATTAGTCCAAATCAGTAATGGACTATGCGTATACCTCAGCCTCTATGATGCTAAGGTCAGAAGAACTAAATGGTGCCTGCCTATCACAAACAGCTGCTCTGAAAGGGATCATGGTACATGGTCCTAGATAGAGTGTGGAGTAACGTGTAAGAAAACTGAAAGTCATACTACTACTACCAATAGTAATAATAATAATGATAAAAGATGAGGTTTATTGGTTAGATAGACTAGTGAGATCCCCACTACTATGGTCCTTCATCACCCCTCAGGTCTGGAACTGAATTCAACCCTCTGAAAAATAGACAGGTTTATAAAGTGAACCTTATGAGAAAAGATTGCAGACCTCAGTATGGATTACAACTCAATGTCAAGAAGACACACATCCTCACAACTTGATCAATAGGTACCATGATAAATGGAGAAGTTTGTTGTTGTTTTTACTTGTTGTTATTTGTTGAAGATGTCACGGATTTTTGTCTTGATGAAGTCTATAATCAATACTCTTAGAAGCTGCAATCATGAGATCAAATGACGCATTCCATATGGATACATTTGGTGCACAATACGTCTGTAGAGTGCTAAAAAGCAAGGATGTTACTTTGAGGACTAAGGTGCACCTTACCCAAGCCATAGTAATTTAAATTGCCTCATAAGTATGTGAAAGTCAGACATTGAATAAGGAAGGCTGAAGAAGAATTGATATGTCTGAATTGTGGTGCTGGTGAAGAATATTCAAAGTAACATGGACTGCCAAGGGAACAAACAGATCTGTCTTAGAAGAAGTATGGTCAGAGGGCTCCTTAAAGGCAAGGATGGTGAGACTTCCTCTCACATACTTTGGTCATGTTATTAAGAGAGACTAGTCCCTGGAGAAGGACATCATGCCAGGTGAAGTAGAGGGACAGTGAAAGAGAGGAAGCCCCTTAAGGAGATGGATTGACAGTGACTGAAACAAGGGGCTCAAGCTTGGGAACAATTAGGAGAATTATTCAGGGCTAGGTAGTGTTTCTGAATGTTTGGCATAGGGTCAATGTGAGTTGCAACTGGCTCAATGGCACCTGATAAGAACAATTACACCAAAATTAATCATAGCACTGAGGAGCACACATTCCTCAGAACCATCAACCATTCAAAAGCAAATAGGCAGTATTTGCCCAAGGCCAAATTCAAAAGGCAGGCAAGGTTAGGGGAGAAGGGTGAATGAAAACAGGAAGCAGAGTTTCAATGGCATGAGTGATATTACATTGCAGGAGATTGTCATCAATGTCACATTACAAAACATGTATAAATTGTTACGTGCAAAGCTGATTTTCTCTGTAAATCTTAACCCACCTTACAATAAAAAGTTTCTTTTTTTAAAACAAAGACACCGTCGTTCATATTATAGACACAGCCAAAGATCTCCTGGACAATCCTAAAATGATCTCCCAAATGATTTGGGTAGTTAGCCCTCCCCAGGGAGTTCTACCCATTGAAACGCTGGGCGGTTATGGCTGCAATTATATTTCAGGCCAGAAGAGGCAGCAGAGGCCTGGTTGTTCAAATGCTACAAAACTACCAGACAATGGGCAAACAGTTTCTTTCCACGGACGACTAGCGGCTCTGTCATATCCATGTCTGGTGTTCAACACTTGGCGACAGAATCCAGCCCGCTGGGTTTGGGTGGGGTCTGTTTCTCACCCATGCTTGGCTTGGGATTGTCCTATGGCATCCACAAAGTGGAGTCCTTTCCTTTCTGATGTCCCGAGAAAGCTGTTTTCTCCTTTTTCTCTCTCTGGCCCTCTTCCCAAGAACCCTGGGGTTCACTCTGCTTTCCTCTGGTTGGTGTTTCTCAGGCAGTTACTTGACCTCGGTTCATCTACTGCAGGTGACCATTAGCAAGTAACTGTACCGTCCTTGGATGGTATTGTTCATGAGCTAGGCTGCGAACTACGGGTTAAAGGTTTGAGTTCACCCAGAGGTGCCTTCCAAGAAGGGCCTGGTGATATGCCTCTGGAAAAAAACCCACCCCAGCCATGGAAAATTCGGACTTCTCTAACACACTTGGGCTCTCCATGAGTCCGAGTTGACTCAATGGCAATTGGTTGCTGGTATTCCTGTAAGTAGAAGACAACAATCTTTAAGCAGTCCCTCTTGGATTCATGGGAGGAGGATGGCTTCCTCTGAGAGAACTTCTCAGGGCTCCAAGGGCTCAATGATCTTACAAAAAATGAGAGAAATTATGATCCTGATGACAGATGATATTTCTATGCAGGCCTCGTTTCAGGATGCTCAAGTTTCCAGGTCTTTCCCTAACTCACAGTGGAGCCCTGTGAGGTTCCACATAGAAGGGCACCCTTGCTCCCAGGACCTGGAGCCTTGTAGCTGAGCAGAGCAGTCATGATGAGAAAGAGGACCCAAGGGGGAAGTAAGGGGGCTGCTTCACTTGTTTCAGTGTCAAGCAAACAAATGTTTTGGCAGGAAATTTCTCTTCAAGAGTGTTCTGATTTCTTGAAGGAAATCTTTTTCTGAACCATTTCCTCAGGGGAAAACCACTCAACTACCTCGGGAAGGAAGATTTTTCTCCTTCCAAGCTTACCAGGCTGTGCTAACTCACAGAGGAGGTATGACTAGCAGGCAATGAAACTGATTTCCAGACTCCTATGAAAATCAGCAAGTGCTTGGCTGCTAAGTGAAAGGTCGGCAGTTGGAAAACCCCAGCTGCTCTGCAGGAGAAAGTGGTGGCTGACTGTGTCTGACAAGATGACAGCTTTGGAAACCCAATGGGGCAGTTCTCCTCTGTGTTCTACAGTTGCTTTGAGTTGGAGTGGACTTGACAGTGATAGATCGGATCTTTTTCCCCATGAAAATCAGCTTTCACGAATACATGTGCATTCATGGATGTCTGTGTCTGCTTTGGCATGCATGTGCACATATGTGCCTATTTGCACGTGGATGAATACGTCTGTGAATGTGGGCGTCTCTATTTACTTTGCCATGTGTGTGCACATGTCTGTCTTTGTCAGTATGCATGTGGGCTCAGGCAGCATAAAGACATCACAGAGAAACTTGGAGAGAAAGAGAAAAGTAACCTATTTTCTCATGGGTCTCCAATACCTGACGGTCTACTGGCATCCACCCCCACGGAGACCAGAGGTCACTTCATGCCATGTGTCCAGCTGCCCATTGCTGGTTGAGGTCAGTCACCAGGGAGGCAAGTCAGACTGGCCTCGCCAACCTACCACCCACCTGCAGGAGTGATTCCCACCATCTGTCCTGGAGCACCTCCCACCTTACTCAGCCTCCCTAGACCTTGAGTGAAAGGCGTTTCCAACGTTTTTACATAAAGATTTCTGAGATTGACTGAAGAAATGATTTCATTTGACAAAACAAGAAGCTTTGAATTTAAAGATTTGAGGCAAGTGCCCTTCAGAGAGGGGGACACAGGACGGGGCCATGCTCCCTTCCGGTATGCACAGGGGTTGCTATGAGTTGGAACCAACTTGATGAGCACCTGCCAGCAACAACAACAACCAGAAGTTGTCCAAACTTCTGTGGCCTCAACTCGGAAATGAGAATATTAATATTGCCTCCTAGAGAGAACTCAAGGTATGTACAATTGGTTAATAGGCATTTGGAAAGTGAGTACATTAAGTGGACTGATGACATTGATAAGGCAATAAGAAACTGAGAAGGCTTCACTAACAGGTGCTTTCACATCTGTACCCAGTAGATTCCTTCCTTCTTCATCTCTTGCCATCTTAATCAGCTCCCACACTTTCCAGGCAGCTTGAGGGATTAAATGTTCAGTCTGATCCTATTATAAGTCTCAGCCTCAGAATCAGAGGCTTTACCTGAGGTTTGAGGAGCTATACTGGGAATGAGGGAGAGTAACCTGTCTTTTCTATTGCTCTCCTATCGCTCCCTCTTCCCTAGCCCTTCCCTGTCTCTGGGCCTGCCTTTCCTCCCTAGAGCATTGGCTTCCGGGAGAAGGGGATGGAAACAATGAGCACAATGAGCACATTCCTGACCAGGCCTCTTACCATGCTATGTTCCAACCCTCTCTTGGAAGGGCCTCCACGAAGTCCTCTTATGTCATCTCACAATAACTTGTTAGATACCATTGAGTGAGCTCCTGACTCATAGCAAAAGCACACACAAGAGATTGAAGCACCACCTGGTCCTGCACCATCCTCACAATGGTCCTTGTGTGTGAGCCCATGGTTGCAGCAGTGTGGAGGAGATCCTGTCCAAGAAGGCTGCCAGTGGGTGGGAGGGGCTGCAGCTTTCAGAGACTTTGGAGGATGCCAAGGTGGATAGTTCACGGCGTATCATATGAGGTCAGCCAGCGGGCCTTGGGGGCCCTTCCCATTATCCATAGATATATGAAATAAATGGAGGCCCTCAGCAAGATGGGCTGCAGACACCTCCAGGACTCACTTGATCCTTGGCAAGCTCCCTTAGCCTTAGGACACCACCTGCTGGAACTGTGGCTTTGCTGCCTCTCCTGGCTCTCAACTTCCCTCCTAGAGGACTCCAGCCACCCTTCTCCTTCCAGATCCTTCCAGCAGGAGGCAGATATTGGTCTCTATGCTTTTGCATGTGGCCAGTTTTCTAGGGACAGATCAGCCTCTCCCAAGAATTTGGGTTCACCAGAGTGAGCGTGCCCACAAGTCTGCAGAGCGTACGGCCAGGCCTCTGAAGAGAGAACTGCTGGAAGATTTGCCCCTTTTCAAAAGCACTAATTCCACAGTTGAGAGCTCGTCTCCTGGGGACGCAGCTTGAGTCTCAAGGAGCACATCCCCTTTGACACTGCTGGCAACTCGAGGTGCTGTGGGTCATTTTCTTGCCTTTGAGGAGTGCAAGGGAAATGCTACAATATGTCCCTTCACATGAACCACCAATCCTTATCTGGAGAACTCTCCGAGATGACAGGGATGGGAGGGAGATGTTTCTGGGGCACGCTTTCACCTGCACATCTCTCAGGTGAGTCAAACATTTGACCCCCAAAAGTTGAGTATGATGGTGAGAGTTCAGGCTGGGAGATAGAGTGTCTGGGTTCAAATCAAGAGACTGCACATATCAACTCCCATGATTCTCCTGCATAAAACCCAAGCCAAGCAGTTTATCACTTCCCTGCTGAGTATCCTACTGAGGCCTGCTAAACTCATTCTTTGCTGATGACAACGTTGCTTGTACCAAATGGCTTTGCCATGTAGCCCTTAGCAATGGCCAGAAGGGCTTCTCATCAAACCGCAGAGCAGGGCTTCTGGCGCACACGTTAAGAAGGGGGCTATTCACAACAAGGTCAGTAGTTCAGAACCCACTAGCTGTTTCTCTGGAGAAAAACTGTGGCTGTGTGCTTCCATAAAGATGCCCAGCCATGGAACCCCCCTGGAGAGGACCATGATGAGCTGGAGTGAGCTCTACAGGAGTGGGATTTTTTACTGTGGATGTAATCCCACCTGGGCAGAGATTTTCTTTGTGACATTAAAGAGGCTGTACCTTACACCAATCACTTGGCTGATACAAAAGGATTCAATTCAACACTGAAGCAAACCAACTCCAAGGGAAGAAGGCAGCTGCCATGCAGAGAGCTCCAAGGACCACCAACCATGGAGGTTATTGAAGCCAAAACAAGAACACCGCCCACCAGCCCTCAGCCCCCAGGGATGGACAAAGAGAGCCTGCCCATCAAGCTGGTGCACTGGCATGATGCTGTCAGCCTCCGGTGCTGTGAGAACATTGACTTTGGTGTGTTAAAGGCACCCACTTGCGGTATGTTTGTGATGTCAGCGTGTGGAAACTATGGCAAGCCCCCCTCCCTGCCTCACAGCAGCAAAGCCTCGGCATTAAAACCCCGTGCCTTCTGTGGCGCTTGCCAGCTGTGAGAGGGCAGGAAATGCCCTTGGCTTTTCTGCTCCTTGTTGCGACCTCCCTCTTAGGCAGGGAGCAGAGGATGTGAGGTTGGAATCTGTTTTGTTTCATCACTACCCTTTGTCATCTCTCTGAACACTGTCATGTGCTCCTCCCCAGTGTTTCACCCCCTCTATCACCAAGCCATGTGCTCTTTAAAACATGCACACACACACACACACACACACACACACACCTAATGTTCACATTTTGAGGCACATTTGTCTTTAATTCACTAATAATAACAATAATTATTCAAAGCCACTTTACCATCTGAAAAGAAATCTCTATGCATACACATAGATCATGGATGCCAACTGCCTTCTTAACAACATTTCCCAATGAAATATTCAGCAGCGATTATATTAAGCCTGAAGCTGTTCATCCAGTTTGTGTTAATCAAAACAAAAACAAGAGACGAAGGGATCCAAAAGGACATGTAAGATCATAGACTGAAAGTAGCCCCATCGAGCACCAAAGGCTTGTCCTGAAGGGCAGAGCCACAGGTAAAAGCTACATCTCTCTGGAGTTGCTAGCATTTACCTAGATGCAAAATGTCAGCGCAGGAAATGGCTTGCCCAATGCAAATACTAACAAGGGAGGCATGTGTTCCTGTGTAAATGGAGCTTTAGCCAATCCGGGCCTTCAGGATCCAGCTCCCATAGCAGCATCCACGGGAAGCACCAGGGAAATGTTCCGTTTGCTTATTTTCCCTCTCTTTGCTAAGAAGAAAAAGAGCCTTTGGGGCCTAGTGGCTACAAGTTGGGCTGCTAATTGCTATATCAGCAGTTTGAAACTACCAGCTGCTTTGTGGGAGAAAGATAAGGCATTCTGCTCCCATAAAGAGTTCGAGTCTCAGACACTCACAGGGGCAGTTCTACGCCGCCCTATAAGTTGGCTGTGAGTCAGCATGGATTCGATGGCAGTGAGTTTTCTAAGAGTAAGAAGTATCTAGGGGTGTAAACAGTTAATGAGCTCTGCTATTAAGGGAAAAGTTGTCATTCCCAACCCACTTAGAGGAGCTGTGAAAGAGAAGCCTGGCAATCTTCTTCAGAATCCTCGGCCATTGAAAAGTTTATAGAATGTATTGACCTTGGTTGTTAAATAGATCCAGGTATATGGTGGAGCATACAGGGACCAATGTCAAAAATCTCTGAGACAGATGCAAAAACTGTGAGGGAATGAGTTGTTGAGCCTGGGGGATCAGGACCATCATCTCTGGAATTTTCAAAGTTCCTGAGCAATCAGGAAAGGGGCAACAGTTGGTCTCTCCCCATCCAGAGGACAGCAGAAGAGGAGAACTGATTGGGCACAATGAATCAATGACTAGTGACTCAAGCAACGATCCCCCTCCACCACTGGAGACCAGAAGAACTAGATGGTGCCTAGCTCTCACTATCGACTGCTATGAAAAAGATCACATTAGAAGGGCTTGATTAGAGTAGAAGGGAAATGTGGGGCAAAACTCAAAATCATGATAAAACACCAAGCTTACTGTTTGGATAAAGGCTGGTGAAATTGCAAGACTATGGTGCTTAGTTACCCTGCAGGTCTGGAACTGAACTCATCATGGCTCGATGTTCAACCAAACAATAGACAGGTCTATAATGGGAACAATGACATTAGAGACATACAAATACCGTAGAATAATAGATCACATGAGATCAAAAGACAGCATTCCCCCAAGAACGAAGTTCAAAAAAGTTGAGAATGAAGGAAACTTGGAGACAAGAAACAAGAAGATGTGGGGGAAGTGATGGTACATTGTGGGAATTGCTATCAATGACATGAAACAAAATGTGTATGCGTTGCTCAATGGACAGCTGAGCTGCTCTTTAACCTTCACCCAAATCACAATAAAAATGTTTTTAATCAAAGAAAACTTCATGGTTCACTTCTACTCTGACACACACGGGGTGATGAGGAAATAGTGTCAACCGGGTTTGCTGTGGTCCAACCACTAGACATGTGCTTATGGGAGAAAGAGCATGCTGACGCTGGCAATACCGAGCAGGACCAAGATGGTTTTATTTGCCTGCATCATGAAGATGGTAGCCCTGGTGGTGAGATGATTCAGAGCTCAAGTGCTAACCAAGAAGCCACCCAGTTTAAACTCACCCAGCCCTACTGAAGGAGATTTCCCTCCTCAAAGGTGTTGTTGGTTGTTATGTGCCATTGAGGTGATTCTGACTCCCTGTGACAGGAAGGAAAGGCACACTGTGCTATAGTGTAAGGGTTTTCAGCGGCTACTTCCTCTGACGTGGGCAGTGGAACCCTTCTTTGTATTCTGTTCATAGCCTGGAAGTTTCCCTGACACCTCTTCACTTGAGGTAACCCTGCTGGCATTTGAAATACCAGTCACGTGGCTTCCAGCATCACAGTAACACACAACTCACCACAGCACCACAAATGGACAGACAACAACAGGATAGGAGTCTTCATGGGAGCAGGCAGTCACGTCTTCACTCTCTCAAACTGCCAGTCTCTCTGTTACAGCCTCACATGCAACCACTGTGCTGCTAGGTACATTTCCCTAAAATTCTGCCTAGAAAAATCTGTGGAACAGTTCTTCTCTGTCACAGAGGGTCACTGTGAGCCAGGATGGGCTCTGAGACACACAAATGCAACACCATGAAGCCACCTTACTCTGTCCTGCTCTTATTTAACTCTATTCTTTTCTGAGCTATCTTTTCCATATATTCAGAAGAGACTGGCACTGAGCAGTGTTAATTCCACCAAGGCCAGGAAGGAGATCAAAGAGTCACAAAGGACTATCTCTTTGCTCTCATGCCACTGCACTAAGGAGGCTTGGGTGGCAGCTGGAAGCTGCACATTTCACTCCCTGTCCCTACACTCTTGGCTGAGTCTCCTCAGAGTGAGACTGCCCCTTTACCCAGCTCACTGCATTGGCTGTCTTGCTCTGAAAAGAGAATTCGCACATGTGAGTCTGACTGGGTAACAGATGGGAATCTTAATGCTGCTCTTTGGAATATGAAAGGCCTCGGATCAGAGTGCTGCAGGGGAGTGATGTCTGCAGAAGACCTGCTGGTCTCCCAGTTAGAAAGAAGCCTTCCCCTTTGCCTCAGAGGTGCGTTCACTGTGGGTGGCAAGTCAGATCCTTGGGCTGGCACTCTCAGTAAACAGATCATATGGGCACGTTGAGAAGCGCTTGCTCACTGACCCAGCTCCCCAAGGATGTAAATATACCAACCAGGATGACTAAGGACACCAGTGCCAAGAATGATCACATTCTTTGCATGTGTACAAATGAGGTGGGCAGCCACCTTCGCTGATGGTGGCTGCACAGTGTCTGGAATCACACCTGGCTAGGTGAACCATTGAAAGAGTTGGTGACATGATAATAGGGAGTACACCCCCTTGCCAGTAAAGCTGAGGAAATGGCATTTGAGGAAGCAGGGGCAGCCGGGTCGCCAGCATGAAGTCAGCGAGAATGTTGCTTGTGCCTCCTTTGTTCACTGGTGGCTGCTGGCATCTGGGTAGTGAGGACACCATGGCTACTGCCAGAATTCTCCACGGTCCCTGGTTCCACTCTCAAGTCGCTGGCTTCATCACTACCACTGCCATCGAGTTGATTCTGACTCACAGCAACCCGAAAGGACAGAGTAGAACTGCGGCTGGTGGGTCTGGGGGGCTGTGGATCATTATGAAAGCATTTCTATCTCGCAGTAGCTAAAGGGTCCAAAATGCTGGCCTTACGGTTAGCAGCCCAACATAACCCACTTGGTCATGAACCCTTGCCAGCTGATCCAGGGAGTCCATTCCCAAGTGCATATCTAAAAGAATGAAAGACGAGTACCCAGATGGATGCTGCACTAATCACTATGGGCAAAAGGTAAACAATAAGCCAACAATACCCATCAGTAGAAGAATAGAGAAAATATGATCTACACAGAGTGGGATATACATATAGTCTGCCACAAGAAAACTAAGGCCTTTGATTCAGACAGACTCTGTAACACAGGTGAACTCAAGACATGAAGTGAAAGACGCCAAACACCAAATGCCATGTATTGTGAGTCCATTTAGAGCAAAAATGCTGGACAGGTAAATCCTGTAGAGCCATAGAGTAGATTGGTGGTTTCCCAGGGTGGGGTGGGAGGGGCAATGGGGAATGACTGCTTAATGGCTGCAGGGTCGATGAAAATGTTCTGGAACTGGATGGTGGAAAGCTTTCACAGCGTCCTTAAAACTACTCTTAAAAAGGGGAGAGAAAGAATCTGCAGAAAGCACAGTTCTGATTGACTCACATGAATGAGGTCACCAAGAATTGGAATCCACTAGAATTGGAATAGCAGCTAGACTACTGTTTCCTTGGGAGGTGCCTCCAGGAAGGACCAGTAGAGAAGGGTAATACTGATAGAGCAAAGGGAAGAGGCCGATAAAGAAATGTCATTGAGTAGGTTCCCAGAGACAGTATAAATCCTCTTGTAGTTGTCCCACCCAAAGGCTGAGGGAACTGGAGTGTGGCTCCACCTATCCTCATGTGTCATTGGTTAAAGTGGCATTAGGTCCTGGAGGATGTCAACTCCCCTGTCTGCTCAATGACTGTTCCCTGTGTGGGGAGTTACATGTGCTTCCTGTGAGACCATTGGCATTTATGGGAGTGGTGGGTGCCAAGTGCTAATACATGGGCACATTAGCAGCTGCTACAGCAAGTGCTGTACATTTTTAGCTGCTTGAGTGACAGGTGGGCCCTACCTCCTGCCTATATTCAGTAGTAGGGTGTTCAGATGGGGGCATCCGAAAAATAATAAGGCCCTATTCTTTGAAAATAGACATTATTATTATTTTAATCTGTCCCAACCCCCTTTCTTATCTGTCCCTGTGAACTACCTCACTGGCTGAAACATCATTTCCCTGGGGAAGACACCACATTTCAATACGGTCACAAGGCTGTTTTCATTGGCCCAGTGGAGACACATAAGATGGGTCAACTAGACGCTTTTTCTGGAGCATTTCCAACCAAAACACGAAAAAGAAAGTCCCGCTTTTGCAAGTGGCCTGGCATCTAAGAAGCATAATTCAGAAGCACATGTCCCGCCACGTGGAGGAGGCGGTCTATGTTGCGAGATTACAGCTTGTGCCCTGAAAGACAGACACAAAGAACACAGGAACATGCCAGTGGTGGTCAGGAACCGTCGACAGAGCCAGCTGTCCTCTTGTTCTCCCCACCTTTCCATTTTCCTAGGATTCTCTCTTCCAAGTATTGGTCTCTTTGCCTGTTTACAACCAAATGAGCCCCAAATAAGATCCAGATCATAGAAATAGAAGGAGGAAGTTGGATGGAGACTGCAGTTCATACTCCCCGGAAGCCATTCAGACTCCCTGGAAGAAGTAGACACTGTGATGGAATTAGCTCTGGATTCCTGACATTTATTGAGGAATACTCAGGGAATAAGCACCTGTGGGGGAAATCAAGGAAGGGCACAGGAGGGAAATCTCAACAGAGGTCTCAGCCCTGCCTATGGAGAGTGTCATAGTCAGTGTTCCCTAGAGAAACCAAACCAGTTATATAGCTGTAACTGGAGATATCGATATATCCACCAGGGCTCCTATGGTTAACCACTGCACCGGCCACTCATTGCCATCAAGGTGGACTCAAAGTGACTGTGTAAAACAGTAGAGAACTGACCTTTTGGGCGTTGGAGACTATAACTCTTCAGGAGATTACGAAGCTTCATCTTTCCCTCAAGGAGCCCTTGGTGTTTTCAAACTGATGTCCTTGCTGTTGGATGCCCAAAGGGCCACCCACTACGACACCAGAGCCACAGAGAGTGAGGCTTATTTCTAGGAATTGGCTCACATAGGGAAATGGCAAGTTCCAAATTCATAGGTCAGGCAACAGCCTAAAGAGCTCTGTAGATGTTCATCCTAAAATCCATAGGTTAGGTGATGGGAAATGACAAGAATAAGAATGGTCAGAACACACCCTAGGGAAACTCCCTTTCTGCGCTGAAGGCCTTTGGCTGATAGGTTTACCCCTTCCCACATTATGGAAGGTATTCTATTTTGCTTGAGACAAACTCCTTCATAAGAGCAAATAGATGAGGTGAACAAGCGGCCATCTAGCTCAGAAGCAATAAAGCCCACCTGGAAGAAGCACACCAGCCAGTGCGATCATGAGGTGCCAAAGGGACCAGGTATAAGGCATCATGCAAAAAAAAAAAAAAGAATATATATATGTATATATATCTCTGTGTGTATATGGGTATATATATATATATATATATATATATATATATATATATATATATATATATATATATATATACCATAGAGAATGAAGGGGGAAGTGCAGAGTGGAGACCAGAGGCCCAAATGTCGACCACTGGAGATCCCCTCATAGAGGGCTTTAGGAGAGGAGATGGGTCAGTCAGGGTGCGATGTAGTACCGATGAAGAACACAGCTTTCCCCCAGATCCTGGATGCTTCCTCTCCCCAACTACTAGGATCCAAATTCTACCTTGCAGGACTGGATGGGGCAGAGGCTGTACACTGGTGCATATGGAAGCTGGAGGCACAGGGAATCCAGGGTGGATGATATCTTCAGGACCAGGGGTGTGAGGGGTGATACTGGGAGAGTGGAGGGTGAGTGGGTAGGAAAGGGGGAACTGATTACAAGGATCCACATGTGACCTCCTCCCTGGGAGATGGACGGCAGAGAAGGGGGGAAGGGAGACTCCGGAAAGGGCAAGAGATGACAAAATAACAATCTGTGGATTATCAAGAGCTCATGAGGGAGGGGGAGCGGGGACAAAAAAAGAGGACCTGATGCGGAGGGCTTAAGTGGAGAGCAAATGCTTTGAGAGTGACTAGGGCAAAGAATGTACAGATGTGCTTTATAAAATTGATGTATGTATATGTATGGATTGTGATAAGAGTTGTATGAGCCCCTAATAAAATGTTTAAAAAACAAGAGCAAATAGATGAATGCTTGTTTGACCAAAAAACTGGGCACCATAGCCTTGCCACATTGATATGCAAAAGGAGCCATCACAGGGAGCTCTGTAACTGGGACCTGGCCAAGTGTTGACCAGTAGCCTGGGACTTTGTAGCCTAATGCGTTGCAGCGAATTGCTTACTAGTTCTCCTCTAGCTATAGTCTTTGTAACGCCTACCAATGACAGGGTGGAACTATGCCACCGAGGGAAGTAGATAGCATGCTAATAATATCAGTAAAGTGCATGGCATCCTCGAAGAGGTGAGACCATTCAAATAAGACCTGTAGACCCCTAATGTGGGGATTGGTCGGTATGGTCATCCTGGGTGAGTTAACTCAGAAACAGAAAGTGGAGTTTCAAGAGCACCGAGAAAGACGAGCCAGCAGTGGAGTGTGCTCTTTGGACCCAGGATTATTACTCTGAGCACCACCTCTGTCCAGGAGACAGAGATCCCGGACACTGGATGCATCCGGAGACAATGAAAAACAGTGGCAGATAAATAGCTCATGGAAGCAGAGGCAGCAGCACCAAGACCCCAGAACAGGGAGCTCGCCAGCACACAGAATGAGAAAGCTGAGTGTCTTTGGGCCAAGGCTTCCAGACAAAGCGGGCTGCCTCAACGCACTTATCAGCAGAGCTGAAAGAACTTTGCACACGGTCCCAAGCAGGGCAGAGGCCAAGGACCAGAAAAAGTTCTGCCTCTGGGCACCACTGGGAAGAGACTGTCCTGACTGAAGAACTATATCCCCAGTCATTTCTGATTCTGAATTGTCATCTGCTAGGTCCCCAATTAACCCCAGAAACATAAGTATTGTTTGCGAGTTCTGTGTGGCCATTGCCACTTAAGGATTATCAAACCCAGCAGAGAAGAAGAGAGTGTCATGGTAGGGATGGTTGGTGTCAGAAACTGTGAAAAGAAACGAGGGTGGAGGCATTTTGATCTCTGTCTCATAGGAATCAGCCTTGGGCTGTTTATCTTGATTTTCCTCCATTGCCTTTTGTGAAGTTACAGGGGGGTCAAATGCCTCCACTATGCCATTCATACCCCTACATTGACAAGTCGTTGGATGAAGGTTAGTTTGGGGAAGGAGCAGACCATGGATGAGCTCTCATCAGCTGAGGCAATCCCGATAGGGGCCAGACAGCTGGGACCTTTTCTATCGGTGGCTCTCTCAGCAGCTGGGGAAATCAGTCTTTTGGCCCTGAGAGGAATCTGGGTGACACACTCATCTATGACAATACCCTGAAGAACAAGCTCCCACAAAAACCTGGCTGAGAACTCTCGCCTAGAACACAGGAGTGCATGCCTAGCTAATAATAGCCATTTACTGAAGGCCCTATGATTGGAACTGTGCCTCATTTACAGATGGAAAACTAGAGGAAGGGATTTAAGGTGGCTAAGTTAATAAGGGACAGAGACAAGATTCAAATACAAGTTTGAAGCTGGTACTGTTAGCCTTTTTCCAGGGCTGGGTTTTAGATGAGGCAAATGAGACACTTGTCAGGCACACAAGGTAAAGAGGCCTTCCCTCTCCAGTGTGACTTTCCCCATAAGTCTGAATCATGGGCCTGGTGTGTCTTATTTGCCTTCCCTGAGTCTCAGAACCTGGTCTAGTCTGATTTGCTATTTGGAGGAATAAGCCAGAATGCTAAAGTACTCTGAGTCAAGACCCAATCTCCCCCGGAATTGTTCAGTGGGACTTACCAGCCTATTCCTTCGTGTTTCACTTTTCTAGAAACCTCCATGGAGGACTAGCTCTCATGAAGAGAGCTTCAAAAAGCTCATGGCAAAATTCCATTATTTTTTCATATCATTTTTCCACATGCTTTAGGAAGCTCCCTCCTCATCCCTTTCCACAGTCTTTCTCAAGGAAAGAGACTGTTGCTGGTTGATGTCAGATGCCCGAGTCTGTTTTCTACTCAGAATGCTCTGCACAAACTCTATCAACAAATAACGCAGAGTCAAATGTGCTGTGTGTCTTTAAGTTGATGTCAGCTCATAGTGACCCTACAGGACAGAGTAGAACTGCCCCCAAAGGTGTCCTAGGCTGAGATCGTTATGGGACCAGCTCGTCAGGTCTTTTCCCCTTTAGAGCCCATGGGTAGGTTCAAACTACCAGCCTTTTGTTTAGCCACCCAGTCCTTAGCCATTGTACCACCAGGGCTCTTTAAAACAGGGATTAGGTTGACTAATTTTATAATCTCCAGCCACATTTGAAAGCTGCTTCCCAGAACACCCTTCCCCAGATTGTTGATTAAGACGGGCATTTGGGGACTCATTTCTTTCTCATTTGTGTAAGTGCACTCTATGAGAGGGGTTTCCCTTCATAGATAGGTGATCACATACTATTTTTCCAAATTGAACCACTCTTGGTGGTATAATGGGTTAAGAGTTGGGCTGCTGCTAATGGCAAAGTTAATGGTTCAAACCCACCAGCTACTCCTTGGGAGAAAGATGAGGGTTTTCTGCTCCAGTAAAGATGTGCAGTTCTGAAAATCAGCAGAGCCAGTCTATTGTGCCATATATGAGGTCAACCCCATGGCAGTGGATTTGGTTTTGGTTTGGGTCTGTGGGGGAAGTCCTTAAGTCATTCTTTAGTCACATGGAGGAGTCCCTGGGTGGTGCAGTTGGCTAACATACTGGGCTACTAACTCATAGGTTGGAGCTTCAAGCCCAGCCAGAAGTGTCTCTGAAGAAAGGCCTGGTACTGCATTTCAAACAACAACAACAAAATCAGTTATAGAAAACAACAACAGAATGTCGTTCTACTCTGGCCCAAAGGAGTCCCTATGAATCAGAGTTAACTTCATGGCAACTGGCATGGGTTTGGTCCATGGGAAAAAAGAACCCTTCATAATTGCCTCCATGCCCAATAGTTCCTTTCCTGTATCCCTAGACCACCCCAGCACCCTCAGCATCTTGCCTTATAATTGCCATGGGTCCGTCTCTCTTCCCAATGGGCCAGGCCGTGATGCAGCCGCTGCCGACACAGAGGGATTGTGCAGTCCCTGCTTGATCTACAGTCCTCATGACATATATCTTGAATGAAGATTAAGTGATCCTCTCTAGAGCTTAGCTCAGGTGAATCCACTACCTCAGCTGGAACCGAAGTGGTGCCAGACCAATATCTGTTTTTAAAAGATAGAAGGGCATTCCTAATCTTTGTGGAGAAACAGAGAGGATTTAGTGAATTGTTTCTGCAGTTGAGGCTACAGATGATCTGTTGACATGGTCTAAAAGGTTGTAGGTGGTTTAATGTCTCTCGGTACCATCAATTTTGCATTTTGTCCTGACTTAGCAAATTGGTTGGGATTTTGGCTTACTGACAAGGACCTTCAGAAAGAATGTGGTTGCAGGAGCAAGTTTAAGAAAGGAAGGAGCTTTGAAGCAGCCCTCACTGAGTGCCAATCCAAAACTCTGTAACCCAGCACCTCAGAGGGCTTGACCTGGGATGGACTATGGCAGCAGCACCATGAGCCACTTCCTCCAGTGGCCCTGACTGAAGGCTCAGAACCTGCCTCTGATTGGCAGCTGAGAGATACTAGGACCGTCACCTGCCACATCGCCTGTATTTCTCCTGGCAGTAAGAAATCCCCAAAGTACACTATGTTCGGGCAATCTTTCCAGCCTACAAGCAGTTGTTGCTTATCTCTGTTAACTTTGTGCAGGGGAACAATCAGGCTTTGAAATTGAAAGACTTGCATGTGACTCATGAGGTTAAGAGCCCAACGCATAACCACTACATTACCAGGGTTCCTTCCTCTTGAAGGATAGGTAAGCAACAAAAGGACCATTTCTCTTAAAACCTCTGATCGAGAGTGGCACACAACTCCTTCCACTTTTATTCTATTGGCCAAGCCCTTCGCTGGCAGGGCAGGGAAGTTTACTCTTTCCTTGGATGACTAGGAAGTGAGTGAAATTTTGTCATCTCATACAAAGGGAAAAGGGAAACATGCTCTATGATCAAATAAGTTTAAAAAAAAGTCAAAATATTCATAGAATCTGCCGAGTGTGGCAAAAGCATGAGCACTCCCATTGTAGAAGAAACACTGCTCTCAGAAACCACGCTGTGCCTGGCAAGGGAGGCTGGGAGGATTTATGCTTGCTCACTTTGGCCAAGTCATTAAGCAAGGCTGATTAGTAGAAAAGGAAATCCGGTTTTGTGCGGGGATGTGTCATTGGATATGCAGGCGATTCTGCTTGAGATGTATTGGCCCACAACTTTGGACTCACATACAGCAGTGACCATGAAGATGGCATCGGACCTGGCGACATTTCATTTTCGTATATAGAAAGTTGACACAAGGATCTCCTGGTGGTGTAGTGGGTTACACATTATGTCCCTAACCTTAAACTCAGCAGTTCGAAAACAGCAGCACTCAGTGAGGGAAAGATGAGGCTTTCTACTCCTGTCAAGAGTTACAGGCTCAGAAACTCATGGGGGCAATTCTCCCCTGTCCTACAAGGTCGCTATGCATCAGCAGTGACTCGATGGCAGGGAGATTAAGTTAATATTACCTATTTAAGAAACGGTTCTGGTTATTCAATTAAGTAAGGCAGGTGCAGCCCTGTCACACAGGGTTTGTTTAGATAGCACAGTAGTGTCCACTCACTCATTAGCTCAGTGTGTCTGGAACCCCAATGTGTATTTCCACATGGGACAAGTCAGGTTGAAGACACTAGGGATTCGTGCTTTGTTGAGCAAGCCCTGGAATTGCAAGAGTTCTAAAAAGAGGTCAAAGTTCCTGTTTTTATAACTCTCTCTCACACACACAGACACACAGACACACACACACACACACACACACACGGAGAAAGTGGTGAACTTCACAGAACGTAGTGGGGACTTCACAGAAAGGGGGGTTGATAGCCGTGAACAGGGTTGGGATGGGTCTTGTTCTATCCATTTGAAAGTCTCTAGGCTAAACAGAAATGTGCTGGTGGTATAGTAGGTTCGGTGTTGGCCTGCTACCCACCAGGTCAGCAGTTCTGAATCCACCAGTTCCTCCATGGAAAAAAGATGAGGCTTTCTATTTGAGTAAAGAATTATAGTCTCAGAGACTCATTGGGGCATGTTTATTCTTCCCTATAGGGGCGCTGCGAGTCAGAATGAACTCAGTACAGTAAGCAAATAACAAGCTGCGCTAATTCCATTCCAGAGAGACAGTGGTGTTCCAGGGACATTGGTTTTGCCTGGCCCCTGACCCTGAGGAAACATGAGGTCTTCAGGTCCTCTCCTGCTGCTCTTCTTCACCATCCTCCCATATCCTCCTCTGCACTCCCAAGTGGTGGGCATGATTTATACACACAGAAATCCACTTACTCCTTTGGAAAAGTGGTTTACTTCACCCCAAAATTCGGAGAACTGTGTCGTCTCCCTTTCAAAGTAAATTATACGATGAACATACAATATTGATTGCAGGCATGTGGATTCTTAATCCTCAAGTTCCCATGAAACCCTGCTTTCCATGGCAAATCAGCCCGCCATTTCAGCACGCCAGTATTGCCAGGAGAAAGGAGCCTCAGCAGCCACCACTGCTCCGCAGCCTGCTTTTCACGGTCACGCGGGGATGTCAGAGTGCCCCACACCTCGTGCACTTGACTCAGTGCTTGCTTGCAGGGGTTGCATTTCGTTAGAGCCCAACAACTTCCGAGCATTGGCAAATTCCCTCAACCAAAGGTGGGCAGCGGCCTCAAAATGTCACCAGTCATTAACCACCAGCAGGGTTGCGTTATGCTCGTCAGTGCCGTCATGTGCAAGGGGAAAGACAATTCCCACAGGCTGCCAGCTGTGTTTGGGGAGGGAATGCCAAGTGGGGAAGCTGGGGGTCCTCACCCCAGCAGCCACAGTTCCTGGCTCCAGGCCCTGCCCCAGGCTGTGCCAGGACGAAGAGCCTGGACTCTCAGAGACGCCATAGCTCGATTTCCACTCAGGTTGTGTTGTGTTGATCATTCCTTCCCTAGGCTGCCACCCATCTGTCAGTTTGTCATCATGTTGTCATTTGTCTATAGCTTTGATTGCTGTAAGCGGTGTCACCAGCTACGATTATAACCAGAACAAGCCACTCTGGACACGCTTCACCAGAGCATCCAAGCTAGGACACACTGGGAAGAAAGACCTGATGATGTACTGCTGAAAATGAGTCCATGGAACCCTATGGATCAAAAGAGAATACCGTCCAAACAAGTACTGGAAGAGGAGCACCCTAGGTGGGAATACACTCACACTATTCAGTGGGAGGACTCCCTGGGTAGTGTTTGACTAGCACCCAGGAGGTCAGCAGTTAAATCCCACCCAGAATCCAAGAGGTGCCTAAGGAAGGTAGGCCTGAAAATCTGCTTCCAAAAGGTCACAGCCTTAAAAACCCTATGGAACAGTTCTACTCTGAAATGCATGGGGGTCGCTATGAGTCAAAATGGACCGAAAAGCAGCTAATAACAGCAACACTGTATAAAGAACAACACTGCAAGTCCTTAGGACAAAATACACAGCAGGCCCAATAGCCTCGACCCCACAGGATAGGGCAACTTATTTTCCTTTGTACCAGAGACCGGAACTGTACAACGGAATGAAACCCTGCCTGCTCTTGTGTCATCACCACAGTCGTTGGTCCATGTTGAGCCCATTGCTGTAGCCACTGTGGACATCCATCTTATCAAGGGTCTTCTTCCCTCTTGCTGCCCCTGTACATTAACAAGCATTATGTCCTTTCTTAAGTACCAGTCTCTCCTGATAGCATGTCCAATGGATGTGAGATGAAGACTTGCCATCCTCACTTCTAAGGGGCATTCTGGCCGTGCTTTCTCCAAGAGGGATTTGCTTGTTCTTCTGACAGCCCAGACGACTTTCGGTATTGTTTGCACATCATTCACATGCATTGATTCTTCTTCAGTTTTCCTTACTCACTGTCCAGCTCTCACATGCAATGGACCATTGAAACTACTTACCTTGAATTCAGAGCTTAGGGTACACTACCCAAAGCCACATACCTTGTGAGCGGCTGAAACATGTCTGCTGCCAGGATCTGTCCAATTTATTTTATTGAAACATCATACTCAAAAGGTGCTTTAGGCAAACATAGTTTGTCTTTTGACTACATGTCCCAATAATATAACCAGGCTCAGACCCTCACATTGTAATGATTCAGCTATATGTCTGAGAGGTAAAAAGACCGCCAACCATATAACTGATGGGAGAATAGGTACTGACTGTCACCTGCAATGCCATTCCTTCAACAAATATTTATTGAGTGTTATTCAAATGACAACATTTTGCAAAGCTTTAAGAAGACCCAGATGTAGAGAACACAGTCCCTGCTCACAGGAGACTCACAGATACTGCATCAGGGCATTCAGATCAGGGACACCACAGATAGATGCTGAAAGTAAAATCATAAAAAACAGCAACCACGCACGGAATCCAGGACAGATAAAATCCGCAGGAACAGTAATGGGAGTAGCGATACTGTGGTACCTTTTTAATCTCCCATCATCTTGCATAGGGGTGGAGTCCAGGCTGTCACTCAGGCCATAGCCAGTGAGGTCTCAATGTGGGCATGGCCTTCTCTTGAGGATTCTGGCAACTCCTGTATTCTTTCCTGGGGGTGAGAGACACCCATGACTTGATATTCCTGCTGACAAGATACATGGATCTACATTGACGGCAGCCAGAGCCTTGAACGGGGAGGAGTCATGTGGAGAGCCATGCCACTTTCCACCTCCACTGGGTCCATAAGACATTCTACCGACTGCCCTGTGATCTTCCAGCACTTGGTGTCATTGCATGTGTTGCATAAGTCTGAAAAAAATTTACACACTGTTATTGGATATATGGGTTAATTTCGTACTTATGGACATGGTCTGGACTGGGCTGGGATGTTTTCTTAATATACAATTATTCTTCTATATAAAGCTTTTTTAAGACACATGAGTGTTTATGAATGTGCTTCTCTAGTCAACTCGAACTGACTCAGATACCATGAGGGCACAGGGTGGCTGTGTAGGGAAGGGGAGGAAAAGGGAACTGATAACAATGGAACACACACACACACAGCCTAGGGGCCTAATAACAGAAATATGAGTAGAGGGACACAGAAGACGGCGTGTATAAAGATATTAATTTATATATAATTTAGTAAGGGTGTGAGGGTTGAGGAAAGAGGGAAAAACAGGAGCTGATATCAAAGGGGTCAAGTAGAATGATAGTGTTTAGAAAATGATGGTGGCAGCATATGTACAAACTCGCTTGATCTAATTGATTTATGGATTGTTATATTATCTGTCAGAGCCCCCATTAAAATGTGTTCTTTTTTCGATAACAACATAAACTCACTGCCATGGAGTCAATTTTGACTCAGTATAGAACACCCCCTGTGGTTTCCTCGCTTGCTATTCTTTAAGGAAACAGAAAGCCTTTTCTTTCCCCTGCAGAGTGGCTGGTGGTTTCAACTATTGACTTTGAGGTTAGCAGGCACCATAGCACCATGATTCCTAAGGATGCTGATAGAAAGGGAGAACCTTGTGGAACATAATTTAAAATTCTTTAATTATCTAGACTTACTTAACTGGAAGAGGCCTAGAGACTATGACCCTGAGTTACTCTTCAAACCTTGAATTGAAACTGTCCCCTGAAGTCATCTTTAAACTAAATAACAATTTAGCTCTTAAAGGATTGCATCCTTGAGTATTGCAGTCTTTAAAAAATCAGCACAAAACTAAATGGGCTACAGATAAGTCAAAATATATGTGAGAGGGTTGTGGCAGAGAGATTAAGTAAAAAGAAAGGAAACACCTAGAATAGAAAGAACAAGAATGTTAATTCAATATGAAGAGTGTGACCAATGTCACTGAACATTGTGTCCAGAAAGGGTTGAAATGGAACAGATTTTGCTTTGTATGTTTTCACATATCAAAATTAAATATTAGTAGAAAAAGAGAGAGACTCGCATCTGTTTGAGGCAGACTACCAAATACTGGGTTATATATAATGCTAAGTATTGAAATATTATCCCATTTTCATATGGCAAGTATGGAAAGCCAAGGATGGAGTGAGGCATTCACAGGGGAGATGGCATTTGAATGATCCAGGAAAATGGCTAAAGAAGATGCTCATACCCGAGTGTTTCCACTGGGTTCGCAAACACATCAACAAATGAATGTCAAATAACCCGTCTCACCCTCTAACTCAGAGCTGTGCAACCGAACTCTCTTCTATGATGAAAATGTTCCAGAGCAGTGATTCTCAACCTGTGGGTTGCGACCCCCTTGGGGGGGGGGGTCGAACAATGCTTTCACGGGGGTCATCCGATTCATCACAGTAGCAATATTATAGTTATGAAGTAGCAACAAAAATAATTTTATAGTTGGGGGGAGCACCACACATGAGGAACTATATGAAAGTGTCACAACATTAGGAAGGTTGAGAACCACTGTTCTAAAGGCATGACATCCAATCTGGTAGCTACTACATTTTATCAGGAAAGACCAGTCCATGGAAAGGGACATCATGCTCGGTAAAACTGAAGGCCCACAAGAAAAGAGACTGATCATCAAGGAGATGGGCTGACACCATGGCTGCAACAATGGACTCCAACCTAACAACCATGGCGAGATTTGGCACAAGATCAGGCAGTGTCCTCAAAGTAACATCCTTGATCTTCAGTCTTTTTAAGAGATCTGTTGTAGCACATTTAGCCAATACAACGTGTCGTTTGATGTCTTGACTGATGCTTCCTTGAGCATTGATCTGGCTTAGGGTTTAAAAATTCCCCTTGGCTTCTCAATCATACAGGAGGCCCACACAGTGATCATCTTTCCTCATTACACAGAGTGTCATGCCCCACTCACATTGGTCTCCTTGCTGTACCAGGAAGAAGCTTGGAGAACCCAATCACAAGGCCTTTTGCACTGACTGTCTCCTACCTGGAACACTTTCCCCACCGCCAGATGGCCACTCCTGTGTCTTCCTGCCTTATTCAAGTACTGCACTGTCAATGAGATCTTCCTTGGCTGCGATGCACTACTTGCCCCAAGTTTCCCATCCAGCGCGGTTTAGTGAGAAAAATCTCACTGCTACCTGCAGGGGAGGGGGAGCCTCGGCACTGGCATCTCAGAAAATGGAGCATAATCAGAACAGAAATGTGACCCTACCTCTCATGCTAAAAGGCTGCTAACTGCAAGATCTAAACCACCACACAACCAGCCACTTCTCAGGAGAAAGGCTGAAAGTTAGTCTCAGAAACCTACAGGGGAAGTTCTACCCTGCCTTATAGTGTCATTATGAATCAGTGTCAACTCTATGGCAGTAAATTTGCATTTGGGGGTGGGGCGCGTTCTAAGGAGCTCTGGGTCACATACCCTGATCAATCCAACTGGCAGCTGCATCAGCTGGCTAAGGCTTCAAAAGACTGAGTAGGTAACCCAGAGCTCAGTGCTGTTGGCAGAAACTTGTGGGGGGTCAGAAGGACTTGAGGTGATGGTGTCCTTCTCAGTGGCCTCAGATAATCTTCTACCCGGTCTGGGCATCAGCATCTTCTTTGCAAAATGGGATGATTGCATTAGAGAACCACTAAACTCCTATATACCTGAGCAACCAGGAAGCAATTGTGAATCCTGGAGAGGAGCAAAGACTATGCTGGTGGCTCTGCAAATCTTGGGAAGCCTGGATCCGATGCGGCTGGAACTGTCCACTGCGAGGCACCAAGAATCCCGAGAACTGTAGTTCAGGTCTCCCCCTTGCCTGTGTACCATGGAAGATTTAATAAATGTTCTCCTCATGCTACCTTTAGGATCCTTGGTGGCAAAGTGGCAAAATCCCTTCACATTGACCTGTTAACTGCAGGGTTGGCAGTTCAAACGCACCTGCTGCATTCCTGTAGAAAGGGCAGCTTTCAACTCCCACAAAGAATTGTTGTTTCAGAAATCCACAAGAACAGTTGTATCCTGTAACTATGAGTCAGAACTGGCACAATAGCAGTGCGTGAGTGAGCTTTAAACTACATTTGAGACTGGGGTCTATTTTGAATTCCCCTACCTGTCCATTGGGTGTCATGGGAAGAAAGTAGATAGGAGAAAAAAGGGTAGGAGGCAGTGAGGGAGGAGGGTAGAATGTACTGGAGTAACACATTCTGGCAGAAAATTGTGTGTGTGTGTGTGCGTGCGTGTTCTACTGTAATTCACACAGATTATGGGTGGGGGAGGGAACTGAAAAAGTAAATATCCATGAAAAAGAAAAATTTTTTTCTTTGGTGATTTTCCTTTTGTTGAGCTAAGGGATGGAGAATGTACTGCATGGGCGTGACCAGCCACTGGACCGGTGTGCTGTTAACACACCCTCCTGCCTTTGCATGCTGGGGGCCTCTCTGTAAACAGAAGTGACTTGTGACTTCTGATTTCCTGGGGCTCTAAAGAGAACCCGAGAATAGAAGTTCTAAATCGTGAACAAAGGGGAGACAAAGGGTTAATGACAGGACAGAATTTTGAAGTTTCATTGGATGAACACAGCGCCAGCATCCAACAAGCATGCCAAAGGCTGAACTCTGCCCGGAAGTAATGAATGAGCACTGCCTTTAGCCCGTGTCCTCACTCTCCCCGTCTCCTGCACTCCAAGCCAGCCTCACTAAGAGTAGTCAAAGGTGACATGGTGGTCCTTTCATCTCTCTCTGACCCCTCACGCTGCCTTCACCTCTATCCAAGTGGCTTCATCCTTCCCCCTTCTCCCTGATCTTCCTCGTGGAAAGATCTAATTCATACTAACTGGTAAAAGTCAGTTAGCACACAAGAAGGAAGACATCTCCTTCCTCAGTCTATGCTGCAGAAAAGGAAACTCGGGCTTGAGCTCATTTGCCCAACTGTCAAAGGTCCCATCTCGGGCAGGGCCATGATGTGAAAATTCAAGCAAGCAGCCCCAGAGCCAGAGCTCACAACCCTCATCCACTGCGGTTCAAGTTCATGGGGTGAAGTGGTGAAAAGCTAACCAGAAACTGAGAGTCAATGTAGATACCCAAGGCTTTCTTGCCAGGGCACTCACTCACTGCCATTGAGTCAATGCTGACTCATAACAACCCTATAGGACAGGGTAGAATTCCCCTGTGAGTTACTGAGGATGTATCTCTTTATAGGAATAGAAAGCCCCATCTTTCCCTTGTGGAGTGGCTAGTGGTTTTAAACTGTTGCACAAAGCATAACCATGACACCATCAGGACTCCAAATCATGCCAGGGCAATCAATGGTTCTGTGAGATCTCTCAGGATAGAGATATACCTTGCTCCTTGGCTACACACGAGAAAGCATTCACCTCCAAGCCTAGTTTGTGATCCAAGTGAGTTTTATGAGAATTAGAAGAAGTTTCAGGTTTATAAAGGCACCTGCAGGGCTCTTCAGAAATGTGCAACTCCTTAGAAGCTTCCCTGAAAGTCATGAGGTCTGCTCTGTGCTCCTGCCTTTTAAATTACTCCAAGAGGTGGGGCGTGCTGGTGACCCTGGTTGAACTCATTGGCTGAACTGAATTCACCTGGCCTTGTTGGGCCAATTCAGGTGCAGAACACACCCAGGTGTACCTCCCCTTCCTGGCTGGGAACCTGAGCCTCTGAGCATGCACAGTGTACCACTCGTTCATGGGACAAAGGCTCAGACTGCTGACCATGCGTAATGGATGCCTCAGTCCCTAAGCTAAACTACCTAGCAGTTCCCAAACCCCACTGCTGTGTAGTGTTCATGAACTTTGGCAGGAACACATCCTTACCACGAAGAATCCTGGTGGCCCAATGGCTAAGCACTTGGGCTTTAGACCGCGGTCAGTAGCAATGCATGAGAAAAAGGTCTTGCCATTGTAAACATTCCACCCCACTGCCATCAAACGCAAAGGACCTCTGGTGACATGGCGGGCTACTCACAGGGCTACTAAATGCAAAGTCAACAGTTCTAACCCACCAGCTTCACTGTGGGAGAAAGATGAAGCTATCTCTTCCTATAGAGACATAATATCTCAGAAACCTATAGGGAAAATTCTACCCTGCCATGGACTACTAAACGAACAACCTAATCTGTCTTGGAAGAAGTCAGGCCAGAGTGCCCTTGACAGCATATATGGCAAGATTTTGCCTCCCAAATATGTTGGACATATTGCCTGGAGAAGGACATCCTGCTTGGTAAAGTGGAGGGGCAGCACAAAAGAGGAAGGCCCTCAACGAGCTGGATTGACACCGTGGCTGCATCAATGAACTCAGGCAGAGAACAAATGTGATGATGGTGCAGGACCTGGAAGTGTTTGGTTCTGTTGTGCATAGGGTCACTTTGGGTCAGAAACCACTCAATGGCACCCGACAACAACAACAACAAGTATATAAGATCACCATGAGTTGGAATCAACTCGACAGAAAGTGGGCTTTGGGTCTGTCATGGAACCAACCCTGGCTCATAGCGACCCAATCATGGGATTCTGAGGCTGTAAATCTTCATGGGAGCAGAGGGCCTCATCTGTCTCCTGCGGAGCAGCTGGTAGGTGTGAACCCCTGACTTTGCAGTTGACAGTCCAACACTTCCCTTAAAGTACCCCCCGGGGCTCCTTTGGTAACGATGACAGACTAGGAAACCCAATGGGGACATTTCTACTCTGTCACATGAAGGCATCCTGTGCAGAATGGGCTCAACGGGAACTAACACCAACCCCACCACTTTTAACACCATCCCAACCTTACAGACTGTGCTAGGCTCTTGAAGGAATTGACTTTTTGCACTCCCACTGAGCGAGCTATGAGCATGCATGCATGCCAACACGTAACTTCCGGTCCTGAACTAGGGATCAGCTGCACATGTAAGGATGTGCTTCTAATGTGGAAGGAAGTAAAGAGAGGGGATCTGGAAGCAGGAAAAGCCAGGAAGCAGGAGTCACTTAGGCAGACCCCTTTCCTAAACCAGCTTAATTAGCATATCACAGATCCTGGCTCAGAGGTGATGTTCAAAGAAGAATTGTTGACTGAATACACAAGGGAAGGAACCGAATAAGTGAACACAGAAATGTGCTAATGACCAAATTGACTCACAGTTCCCACCCTGCTCTTCTTCTTCCAGGTTCTTCTCTAGTTGCTAATGGTATTTGCTCGACCTCTCACAAGCACAAAAGGAGCCCTGGTGGCCTAGCGGTTAGGCAGTGGGCTGCTAACCACCAAACTAGCAGTTCTAAATTAGCAGGCATTCTGAAGGAGAACAACAAGCTGTCTGCTCCTTTAAAGAATTACAGTCTTGGGAATGCACAGTGGTAGCTCTACCCTGGCCCATAGGGCTGCTCTGAGTCTGACTCGACTGGACAGCAGTGAGTATGGGTTTGGTTTGGTTTTCACAGGTACCCCGATCCGTTGGTGGTCTTGGTAAATTGCACACGCTGGTTCAGTGGACCTTGTGTAGGGCTTGAGAATTTGCACTTCTAACAAGCTCCTGATGTTGCTAGTCTGTGACCATATTTGGGGTGGCAAGGCTCTGGACTACCGGGGTCTTCCTGGTGGCTGCTGTCACAGCGCAAGTTCCCAAGAGTGCACCGCTACTCATTTCTTTGGAATGATTTGGACTGAGTTTTCCCAGCCATTTCATCAAGGTTTTTGGCTATTTGTTCCATGACACTGAAAAGTTTGGACCTGACATACGCAGCACAGGCTGTATTATCTATCTTCTCTGCCCTCTTGGATTGGAGATGGATCACCTATGGAGCGATGAGGGTAAGAAGGGTTGGGTGTCCCCGGGTAATGTGAACAGTTAGCACGCTCAAGCACTGCTGATTAAAAGGTTTGCGGTTCAAATCCAAGGCCCCTCAGAAGAAAGGCCTGCTGATTGACTTCTGAACGACCAGCCTTTGAAAGCTCTGTGGGGTCCCGTGGTGCTGACCCACACGGCGTCACCGTGAGTTGGAATGGACTCCTCAGAAATGGGTTTAGTAAGCAGCACAAAGAGGAAACTCCTTGGTGAACTGGAGGACACGGTAGCTGAAACTATGGGCTCCAACATACTACCTCTGAGGCTGGCAAAGGACCGGGCAGTGCTGCCTTGTGTTGCAAAGAAGGTCCCTGTGATGTCAGAATGATTGGACAGCACTAACAGCAACAAAGGATGTCAGGGCCCTTCACTTCCCCAGACCACTGACCAGGTTCAAAGACCCGCATGCGAGTATAGTTTCACAGTTAGATGTGTTTAGAAAATATAATGTTTGCAAAAGTAAAATCTTGGTTTACATTTTACAGAGCATGCACAATGAGTAGAACTCTTAAGGTCCACCGGAACATGTTTAGGGTCCCCTCCACTTGCTCACCACCGATAAGTCGATTCTGACTCATATTGATCCTACAGGAGAGGTTAAAATTTCCCCTGTGGGTATTTCAGAAACTGTAGCTCCTTATGGGAATAGAAAGCCTCCTCTTTCTCTGCAGCTGGTGGGTTCAAACTGCCAACCTTGTCTTTAGCAGCTCAGGACTGACTTGTATCTCTATGAAACCAAAATCTACCTCACTGCCAGGGAGGTGATGCTGACTCATAGTGACCCTGTGAGGCAGAGTAGTTCTGTCCCTGTGAGTTTCTGAGACTGTAACTCTTTATAGGAGTAGACAGACTCTTCTTCCCACGGAGTGGCTGGTGGTTTCAAAGTGCTGACTTTGGTGTTAGCAGCCCAACATGCAAACACTATGCCACCAAAGCTCCTTTTGTACCCCTATAAGTAGATAAATATTTCTCTTATATCTGTGTTTCAACCAAAGGCATGGCTATAAAGGAAAAAAGGCCATGAGTGTCAAGAACGATTTGAAAATGTGGAGTTCATATATATATATATATATATATGAACTCCACATTTTACTTTATATACTTTATATATACTTTATATACTTGTGTATATAAATAGAATTCTGACGGCGGCAAGAGTGGTCAGGAGTTGGACTGTTAATCTCAAGGTCAGCAGTTTGAATGACCAACCGCTCCTCTGGAGAAAGAGGAGATTTTCTACTCCTCTAAAGAATCACAGTCTCAGAAACCCACGGGGGCCATTTTACTCAGTCCCATGGGCCTGTGAGTTGGAATGGACTTGATGGCAGTGAGGGCATGTAAATATGCAAACACCCACCTCGGACTTAGGATTTGACCTGCTCCCTCAGCCCTGTGAGCATCTGCATCTGAAGCCATGGACTTGGCCTTCTGTGAAGAACCCATTAGTGCACCGCCACAAAGAGAATGAGTTTCCTCTGTGTCAGTCCATTACCCTGCCAACGTTCAGGATGGAGCCAACACCCTTGGTTTCCCAGAGAAATTGGCTCAACATCCCCCTGATGTGGTTGCATGACATAGGCCACTCATGCAATGCACTGCATGTGCTCTATTTAATGCACTATCACCAACAAGTCTACATGGGTGGTAACTCTGAAAACCTTGCCCAAACAGCTGGCTTCACCAAAGTATATGGAACCATGTGGAGTCGTCGACCAGTTCGACTCTGCACTGGCTGTACGTTGGCATTGCCAAGGGGGCTTTCTCACTGACCGTGACCCGAATCCTGCTTCCACTAAGCCTTGCTTCATTGGTCTGGGATGGGGCCAGGCCAATGGGAGGCTTGAAAGCTCCTAAGGGATTCCAAAGTATGACCAAGGGTGAACACTACTATTTTTGGCCATCACATCCGGGA
Source organism: Tenrec ecaudatus (assembly GCF_050624435.1). Lineage (NCBI taxonomy): Eukaryota > Metazoa > Chordata > Mammalia > Afrosoricida > Tenrecidae > Tenrec > Tenrec ecaudatus. The sequence continues at coordinate 79,485,941 of NC_134541.1, read as the reverse complement.
AGGCCCTTGGGACTTTGCCACTCAAAGTATGATAGGTCAAGGAACCAGCAACATCAGCATTAGCTTCTCCCATGCTAATGCCATCGAGTTGATGCTGACTCATAGTGACCCTACAGGACAGGGCAGAACTGCCCTTGTGGGTTTCCCAGACTGTCACTCTTGCCCGGAGTCTACAGCCTCATATTTCTCCCAAGGAGTGGCTGGTGGTTTAGGACTACTCTCCTTGTGGTTAACAGCCCAAGAGTACCAGGGCCTCTAGAACTGCTGGATCCTAGACCCCACCCTGAACCCACAAAATCAGAATCTGCCCCCCAGCCCGATTTCCAGGAACCTGGGTAAGTGCATGCATGTGAAAGTTTAAGAAATACTTCCTTAGAAACCATTACTTTCCAGAACAAACTCCTCCTGCCAGAGGTGCAGAAATGGAAGCCCATTAGGCCATGCTCGCCTAGAAGCAATTTGAGGTCTCAGTGCTCCTATATCCTGGCTGTCATCCAGATTTCCTTATTCTCACCTGGACTGTCACTGCAGCACGTATTGGTGAGTCCTCAGCACGAACAGCCCCAAATTCGGTCTAGAGACACAGCTCCCATTTCAGAGTAGTACAATCCACAGTTTCCTGTAGAGTTTCTGGCTTTTACTGGCTTGGGGTAGGGTCTAGTGGGAAACGCATCTTAGCAAGAGCCATTATGTATTCTGGATGTGCACAATGAGTTTGTCTTGAGGCACATTTATGTCTGATGTTGTTATGTATTCTCTTTCTATCCCATGCAACGTTATATTTTTGAAAATTTATATTTGCTTTTAATTACCCAGACATATAAGTGATTTATAGCTAGGTCTGATCGATTGGAATCAGATGACCACGCCTGGAATAACCATGGGTCCTGGTGACCATTAGGCACTTCTTTCCATGAATGATATTTTCACCTGAGTGAATGCATTCACGACTTTTCTTCTCTTAAGATAAATAAGCAGGTGGGCATCATTTTGCTATGCTGAAACTTCCTTGTGCTGTTTTAAGTTCACCCAGCAATTTTTAAAAAGAGAAACATAGAGTGAACTTACGCGGCCGGTGGGCGACGGTGGCGGCAGCGGGGCCGTGTTCAGGCCTCGGCGCGGGCCTGGCGGTCCCGTGGGTCAGGTTCTCCGGGACCCTCGACGACGTCGCAGCCGGTGAATGTAAAACCATCCTGCTACTAGGGCTACTAAGTGCCTCAGGTGCCTGTAAAAGTTGTACATTGAATAAAGGCCAAAGCAAAACTGATGCATTTCAAGCGTGGACTGTCAAAGAATACTGCAGTAACACTGATTGCTAAAAGGACACAGATCTGTATTGGAAGTACGGCCAGAGTGCACTTCAGATGCAAGGATGGTGACACTTTCCAGAGTGGCAGAACATCTTTACAGCATGCATAAGACTCCCACGGGCATAGGGAAACAAAATAGAAGAAGAGATCCTGGTAGTACTTGGATACGTTGTCTTCTGGGAACTAAAGTGTCAGCTACTTGAACCAACCAGTCCCTCGGTAAGAGAGATGGGACACTTAGCTTATAACTTTCGAAGCCCTGTTGTACTTGAAGAAAGGAAAAGGTCATTAAAAAGAGAAGCAGGGGAAGAAGAGACCAGCATGAATGTCAGCAGAGATGCTGACGTTTTCTTCTACATGTTTGTTTCAATGCTACACACGGAATCCAGGAACAGGAATGGAAAAGCGATACTAAAAGGGGAGGGGGAAGGAGAGGAGGGGAGGGAGCAGAAACAGATCAGAATGATCAACACATTAATACGCTCTCTTTCTCCCCCCAGGGGAGAGAACAACAGAAAACATGGGGGAAGGGAGAGAAAGGTCATGGGGAGACATGAAAATAATAAGAATTTATCATGTATCAAGAGGCCACGTGGGTGGGGGTGATGGAGGGGGAAAAAGGTAAGTTGATTTCAAGGGCTCAATAGAAAGTAAATGTGTAGAAAACGCTGGCAGCCTATGTACAAATATTTGTGACACAATTGATGTGTGGATTGAAGTCAGAGGTGTGTGCGCCCTCAATAAAGTAATCTTTTAATAAAATTAAAAAGCTAAAGCAACTTGAATGCATGCACAGTAAAGTTCAAAGAACAGTTGGAGGAAAGGTAAAATATTGTAACAAAACGTGCACGGACCCGGAATTAGGAGACAAAGGGGGAAGAATGCTGTCTGTGTCCCTGAAAGTAGGAGCTGTATGGGGTCAATTGGCTAAAGTTACATGATTTAAAGATCCCGTGGAGCCTCCTTGGCTCTGTGAGGGTTCCGAAAGTGATTTCAGAATCACAGAGAGAACCCGTGACCGCCAAGAAAGAAGAGCTCTCACAGGAGCCCCTGTGAGACCCCTGACTGAAGGGAGGTGATGGAGGCCAAGGCACCAAGACCATGAGACAGAGCAGAGGAGCAGCCGTGACACTGGGAGGAACAGGCTTCCCGGACCCAAGAGCCAGGCAAGACTGAGGGACCGCACTGACCAGAAGCTGAGGAGCAGCGCGAGGCATGTTCTCCAGAGTGACAGAGAAGGGGCATTGCAGACAAAAGAACTTCGGAATTATTCCTGTTTGGTAACCTCCTAGCTACCCTCATAAATCTCCAGAGTCAGAAAGAAAACTGCAGGGCTTCCTATGTACCTGATTCTCCGTCATAGCCACCCCACAGGGTGGAGGAGAATTGCTTTGTAACACATCCCATGTTGTAAACCTGATGGCCACAGATGGCCCCATGGATGCTTTGGATTCCTGGTGTGAGTTGGAACGGCCACTCTCCTGAAACACCGCCCCCCCCCCCACACACACACATTTGCCTCATGGTTCTGGACTTCAGGTGTTGGGAAATTGTCTGATGAGAGAAACTGACCTTCTGAATCGTGAATGATGCGAAGCTGTGTAGAGAGTTGGACAGAGGAGAATGGGCAAGGCATTGGCTACTTTGATGACAAAGGAAATGGTGGAGGTTCACACCCACCCCGAAGCCCTCAGAAGAAAGACTTGGAGATTATACACCAACCTAAGTAACCACGGGAACACACTGCGCTTTCCACACGCTTGTGGCGGTCGTGACTGAATTACCTGGATGCTATCTGTCTTGGTTATGGGGTGGTACAGGGGTTACTGAAGTTATTAAAGTTTATTGAGTCAACCTGGCCAATGAACACATGGGAGTAATTGAAGAGCCGAGAGATAAATGGCTAGGTGAGCCTCACCTTTCTAGTTCTCAGGTCTCCTACTCTGATGATCAGACCAGGGTGCAGCTGCTTTAGCCAGTTCCCTCCTTCAACTGGCAAGGCTCACTTCCTGCAAGACATCCCTGAGGAGAAGCTGCATGGAACGACCTTGGTGGAGCTCTGGGTGCTGGAGCAGTTGCATGGGGACCCCTGCCAGCGATGAGATGCTCACACACTCAGTGATTCTGCTTTCCACCTGCAGTCGGCGTAATTGTGTGTGTTTTGTGAGATGGAGGACTTTGTAGATTGGTGTCAGATATATGGGCTTGTGTTGGACTTATGGGCTTGGACAGCACTGGGTTGGGATGCTTTCTTAATGTGCACTTCCCCTTTATATAAAATTCCTTCTTATACAAAAAAAAAAGAGAGAAACATATTACAACTGTCACACACTTTATAATTCATGTGGAAAAATTTGGGGGAGAGCTAAATAGAGGTGACCCGTGGTGCAGTCTTACTTACTGCTTGTTAGAAGGTACTGAAATCTTATATACATAAACACTAGAAACCAGGAGAGAGGAAATGGTGGTTCCATGGCAGAATTCTCACTAGCCATGCAGGAAATTTGGGTTGGATTCTTGGCCAGTGCGCCTCCTGTTACAGCTACCACCTAACTGCTAGTGGAGGCTGGCATATTGCTATGATGCTGAACAGATTTTAGCGATGTTTTCTGCCTACAGACAGACTAGGAGGAAAGGCCTGGTGAACTCCTTCAAGCCATCAGCCACTGAAAACCCCCCAGCTGACAAGGGGTCAAATCTACAACCCATTGAAGGAATGGGGCAGGACCAGTGGGCATTGAGTTCTGTAGCGCATGGAGTCCGCATGAGTCAGGAGCTGGCTGACTTGAAGGCAATTGTCCACAGCACTCTCTAGGAAGGCAGTGGTTGGAGCACATAGGCGTCCTTCATGTGGCCCCATGATCATCAAGCCTTAAGTCATGCAACCAACTCTGGGAAATGAGAGATGCCCGGGGTACCAGGAATATTTGAAAGACCTGGTGTAAATTGGTTCAGCCCAGGGGAGTTCTGGAAACCACCGAGGTAAGCTTCCTGCTGAAACCACTAACTTAGCTCCAGTGCGAGTGGATGGGTGTCTGCACATGTACCCAGCCACCATTAGTGCGTTTGTTGTTGTTGTTGTTGCCGTTCACGTCCGTAGAGTCGATGCCGATTCACAGTGACCCTATATGACAGGGTAGAATTCCCCCTGTGACTTTCTCACACTGTGACTCTTTACAGGAGTAAAAAAAGCCTCATCTTTCTCTTGAGGAGTGGCTGGTGGTTTTGAATGGTTGATCTTGCCATTAGTCCATTGCGTAACCAGGTGCTGTCAATTTGGTTCCAACTCATGGCCACTCTATGTACAGCAGAACAAAACAACACGCTGCCCTGCGCATTTCTCACAGCCATTCCTACATTTGAGCCACTGTGTCAACTCATCTTGTGGAGGTTTGTCCTGCTTTTGGCTTGACCAAGCATGCTGCCCAAGTACAGGGACTGGTCCCTCCTGATAACACCCAAAGTACATGAAGCCAAATGTCACCATCCTCGCTTCTAAGAATCAATCTGGCTGTAGTTCTTTCAACATAGATTTGTTTGTTCTCCTAGAAGTTCCTTGGTGTATTCAATATTCCTCACCAGGACCATATTTCAAATGCATCAATTCTTCTCGTGGGACTTCCTTATGCATTTTCCAGCTTCCACATGAAAATAATCATGCCTTGGGATAGGATACTCCTGAGTTTTTAAGGTGACAAAGTCATCTTGGTTCAAAAAAATGTTTAAAAGGCCTTTTGCAGCAAATTCACTGAAAGCAATTTATCCAGTGATTTCTTTACAGATATTTCTATGAGCGTTGGTTGTGGATGGGTCCAAGTAAGATGAAGTGCTTCATCATTTAAATCTTTTCTCTGTTTATCATGTTGCTTATTGGTTCAGTGGTGAGGATTCTTGTTCTTTTAACTTCGAGTTGTAATCCATACTGAAGACTATCATCTTTGAACTTCATCAGCAAGTGCTTCAACTCCTCTTCCCTTGCAGCAAGCAAGGCTGGTCGCCTGCATATCTCAGGCTGTTCTCAAATCTTCCTGCAATCCTGAAGTCTCCAATTCAGCCATTCAAAACTCAAAACAGCTCAATGCCATGGAAGTCAAGTCAATTCTGACTCGAGCAACCCTGTAGGCCAGGAAAGAACCTCCCGGAAGGTTTCCAAGGCTGTAATCTTTGTGGCAGCACATGGTCACATCTTTCTCACTCGGGATAGCTGGTGAATTCCAAGTGTTGCTCTTTCGGTTAACAGTGAAGTGCTTTAACATTGCCCTACCTGGATTCCAAGTGTGAGCTAGCAGCCACAATTTTCTTCTGAGACCAAAGGGGTTGTTAGGTGTGAATTCTCGACCAAGGGTGGTCCAGCAGACCTGCTCAGTATTCGCCCAGGTGCAAAATCCATCAAGAGGATGCATTGTCATTATTTTTAATCACATAACACACCCAGGTGTAGCAGCAACCCAGCTTTGTAATATCACCCTGGTTTTGATAAATATGTACCATTCCTTGATAACGCTTCCAAATCCTTTAATATCCTGCAGCTCAGTCCCTGATGTCTGGCTGTAACAAAAGGTGTGAAGGGAGACCATATGTCAATAAACTCTCCCGTCTGCCACAACTCAGCGCATAATCAGCTCCACGGTAAAATGCATGGTAAGTCAGTTATGGGGCCCCTTTCAGGTTTTTCTTCTGATGAAGTTGACCAAAATGACTTCTTATTTCAGCCTATTAGGAGAGTGAGAGTTGCCCCCCCTCCCTCGCCATTTTTCTTTTCTTTTCCATTTTTGTCCCTTTCCCCTTGGAGGGACAGCCTGCTCTGCTATTCTGAAAGGGTTGTCTGTTTTATGCTGCGCTCTCCACTCCATTAAATCACCTTTCCTCACATTAAATACAGGTCTTCAGGGTGGTCAGAGAGCTTTGCTGTGAGGGATAATGATATAATGAGGATGACATGCATGAAAAATCATTTTTCAGCTCAATCCCAGGCAGACCACGGGGAAGCATGAAATGGGAAGGGGGAGAGGTGTACCTCACTTTAGACAAGAGCCAGGCTTCTGAGGGGGCCATTCTCGACCTGGAAGGCTGCTGAAGGCTTCTTTACCTCACTCACTCATTCACTCATTCATTCAACCAGCTTGCTACTTACTTATTAAATGCCAGACCTTGGGGCTCTCTCACTGAACAAAAGAGACAAAAATCCCCCTTCTGTCAAGAAGCTTCCATAAACAGAGGCATTCAAACACTTCCTAGAGAATGTGTTTAAAGTCCAATTTACACAAAAGCAGAAGAAGAGACTGATGCGAGGGGTTTCACACACACACACATGTTCATATATGACTCCCATTGCAGCGACAAAGTATAGGACTCTTCCAGGAGACACTCTTCATTGGAGTTAAATTGCTCCCCCCAACCCCCTGAGCTCTCTCTCTCTCTTTTTTTTCTTTCTTTCTGAGAGCAATTGCCCTTGGAAGGGATTAGCTGTTATCACTCTCTAGCACCTTAGTGTGAACTTATTTATTGGCTCATTTTCCTGCCTAGATAGGAGGGGCCTCCAGGGCTGCTAAAAGCCAGAAAAATCCCAAAAAAGGCAGCAACAAGAGAGGCAGAGGACAATTGGGGCCAGTGTTTCTCATTTGAGTGGGGGGGGGGCATTTGTTAAAGATGCAGATTACAAACGCATACAGCACACACACACTTCCCTGACGCCCCACCCAATATGGCCCTACTAAATAAGAATCCTACCCCACCATCTGTCCGGGAGCCCCTGAACTGGCCCTTCCCATGAAACAAGCCAGGGCCATTGAAAGTGACTCTTTAGGCAAAAGACCAGTGACTTAGGTTTTCCAAACCAGGATAAAGCCCATTTGTTAAGCACTTGCATATTAACCAAAAGGTTGATGCTTCAAACCCACCCACAGGTTCCTAGGAAAGCAGGCCTGGTGATCTGTTTCTGAAAGGGCACAGTCTTGAAAAGGATCCCTGGTAACATATTGTCCTGCTAGCCATAAGGTCAGCAGTTCAATACTACCAGCTGCTCTGAGAGAGAAAGGTGAAGCTTTCTACTGTACAGATGTATAGTCTCAGAAACCTACCAGGGCAAGTATACTCTGCTGCCATGAGTCAGAATTGACTCAATGGCAGCAAGTGAGTGGATGGGCAGGGATTGATTGGGCACCAACTAACACTAAGAGCAACTATTTTGGGTGGCAGTGACATTCTTCTACTTTATCTAGAATCTGAACTCTCAGCGTCATTAACAATGGAGGCAACAGACAAATAATTATAAACTACAGAAGGGTAAAGAAAAGCTAAAGAAGTTACTTCTGTTTGGGGTTTAGTTGTGTGCTTTTTTAGCAGAAAATATGAACTATGAAGGAGCAGGGACTTGCTGGACTTAAATATGAACTGTAAGATCTCTCTCTGGGCTAGAGTTACATCTCAGTTCTTGGCTCTGCATGAGAAAGTATTCACGCCAAAGCCTGGCTCGTGATCCAAGTGAGTTTAATGAAAGTTAAAAGAAGTTTCAGGTTTTACGCGCCACCCCTAGGATTGCTCCCCACCATGCAGCCTGGCAGAGACTGTTCGAGGTCACGCAAAGATCTCTCTCCTAAGTTTTCCTCCAAAATAAAGACCTGTCTCATGTTCTTTCTCAAGTTCTCTCCCCAGTTCCTGTCCCCAGTTTTTCCTTTCTCCCCCTCGCTCCTGCCTTTTCAAGGATTCCCGGGGGGAGGCATAGTGAATGACCCCAGGTCGATCCCATTGGCTGAATTGCAATCACCTGGCCCAGGTGGGCTGATCCAGGTTTAACGCCCATCCGTACCCACCAGCGGGAAAACCTAGGCTTTTGTTCTATGCTTGGTTCTCCTGGGCATGCGTCAATGAACATCTCATTCCTGCCTATCTGCCTAACAAAACCTATTTTTCAACCCCAAGTCTTTCTTGCCAAAAAATAATGTCCCATAATAGGAATGGCATGAGCAGGGCTTCTGCGTTGGATCAGATCAAGAAGATAGCTTTCATGCCCTGTACTAAGATCACAAAAGAATGTAATCCAGTGCCTTGTAGACAGTCTCATGTACACAAAAGGTTTTCTAAGAGTCTCCAGAAGGCTGTGCTACAGCCTAAACAGGCTGAATTGCAGCCTAAAACAGAGAAGGACCCATTTCAAAGAGATGTGGGGACATGGCTTTCATAAAATTGAATGCATCATGTAATCCAGTGCAAGGGAAACCCAGTAACTTTGGGAAGGAACTGCATTGGCTTGGACTAAACAGCCAGAGATAGTGCTACATAAAAAGAAAGAAGATGATTGATAAAGCAACCCAGACATTATTGTGGAAAAGGAAAAGGGACTTAGAAGACAATCAAAAGCTACAAGGAACCTCTCTTAGGGAGAAGTCTTGTGGTTTCAACTTGTGTGCTCTGGGGGATATTTGGCAGTCACGTATTAAATTGTGCATTCAATTTAATCCCTTTAAGGGATTTTGTCACTGGGCCTACAGCCCAACTATCCTGACAAAAAAATCTATCTTGAAAATCACCCTGCTGTGAGGAAGCTAAAGGCAAGCACAAGATACGATCACATGGAGGGAAATTGGGGAGCCAATGCAACAGCAAGAACCCAGGCCCTAGACCTATGAACCAAAGCAAACCCATCTTGCCGGGTCTCGCTGCTTGAGCTGGTTTGGCCAATGCCACGTGGAGTGGAGATGTGCTGCCCCAGCCAAACCTTCCTCAAATTACAAAATTATGAGCAAATAATACACCGAGTGGGATTGAAAGTCACTAAGCAGCAATAGGTAAGTAAAACATATGGGCCTACCATTACCTATCTGTAAAGAGTCTTTGGCAATGGTTTATGGAAGACGCAGGGCCTGATTACCTCCCATAACACGTATTCTTTATCATAGCCACGGACACTCATGGAAACATTAAAGTTGTGCTTGAGAGAGGAAAAGGTGAGTTAAGAACTGAGAAAGATGGTCATGTGGCCTGGATATTGCTCAAACACTCCATTCTCCTTGGTCTCTTGGAAGAAGGAGAGGGATGAGAACCCAAAGCTGTAAACATTGTGTGGATTAGAAATGTGTTAAGTTTGGCGTGAGGGCTGAAGGCCCAGGTTGGTAAAATTATTTCTGTGGGATTATCTAGAACCAGGGCTGCTCTGAGGCCCACACTGGAGAGAATGCCATTGTCATTACCCTTGTATGCTTTATTTTGGCTGAGTCCCTCCACCACCATGTGTCAGGGCTTACTCGGTGCCCCTTCTCAGCCCTGATACACGGTGTTGCCAAAAGGACTCAGAGATGTTAAGCAATCTGTTCAAGGTCATGAGGCTTAAGGTCAGGTACAGAGCCAGACACTGAAATGCAAGAAGACTGACTCCTGTGCCCAGATCTGGGACAAATCTCTCTGACAGAGCTGGGTAGATGCCCCTAAACATCCGTCTTGTGTGTGTGTATTTGTGTGTGTGTGTGTGTGTGTGTGTGTGTGTGTGTGTATCCACATATATATGTTTGGTTTATTTGTCATCAACATAATTAGAGTATTTCTATCCAATTAAAAAATGAATTAAGCCAAGGTTGGTGGTTTACAATTTGCACAAGTGCCTTTGTGAACTATCATGGTTTACTTTCTTTCATTGGGAGGCAGCTCCAAGCTTCAGACCTCTTCACTCCCCAGGTGAGGTGCTACATTCAGACCAGAGTCAGAGGAAAGGATTGACAAGAAAGAGTCAGTTCACTGAATGAGGTTCCTTTTAAAAGGAAGCCAAAATGGCCCTTAAACTCATGGCCATCAAGTCAATACTAGCTCATAGTGAGGGATCCTGTTGAACAGGATCCTATGGTACAGGGTAGCTCTGTCCCTGTGACTCTCCAAGAATAACTCCATGGAAGCAGAAAGCACCAGGTTTCTGCCACAGGGCTGATGGTGGTATCAAATTACTGGCCTATGGGATGTCAGCTCAACTTGTAACCACTATGCCACAAGGGCACTTAGTCAATCTAACAGGTCTGGCAAAATGTAGAGCCAGACATTATATATGAAAATGGCTCACCACTACCACGAAAGGCTGGCTTTCTGGTGGGTAAGGGTAAGGGTAGGGGTAGGGGTAGGGGTAGGGGTAGGGGTAGGGGTAGGGGTAGGGGTAGGGGTAGGGGTAGGGGTAGGGGTAGGGGTAGGGGTAGGGGTAGGGTAGGGGTAGGGGTAGGGGTAGGGGTAGGGGTAGGGGTAGGGGTAGGGGTAGGGGTAGGGGTAGGGGTAGGGGTAGGGGTAGGGGTAGGGGTAGGGGTAGGGGTAGGGGTAGGGGTAGGGGTAGGGGTAGGGGTAGGGGTAGGGGTAGGGGTTGGGGTTGGGGTTGGGGTTGGGGTTGGGGTTGGGGTTGGGGTTGGGGTTGGGGTTGGGGTTGGGGTTGGGGTTGGGGTTGGGGTTGGGGTTGGGGTTGGGGTTGGGGTTGGGGTTGGGGTTGGGGTTGGGGTTGGGGTTGGGGTTGGGGTTGGGGTTGGGGTTGGGGTTGGGGTTGGGGTTGGGGTTGGGGTTGGGGTTGGGGTTGGGGTTGGGGTTGGGGTTGGGGTTGGGGTTGGGGTTGGGGTTGGGGTTGGGGTTGGGGTTGGGGTTGGGGTTGGGGTTGGGGTTGGGGTTGGGGTTGGGGTTGGGGTTGGGGTTGGGGTTGGGGTTGGGGTTGGGGTTGGGGTTGGGGTTGGGGTTGGGGTTGGGGTTGGGGTTGGGGTTGGGGTTGGGGTTGGGGTTGGGGTTGGGGTTGGGGTTGGGGTTGGGGTTGGGGTTGGGGTTGGGGTTGGGGTTGGGGTTGGGGTTGGGGTTGGGGTTGGGGTTGGGGTTGGGGTTGGGGTTGGGGTTGGGGTTGGGGTTGGGGTTGGGGTTGGGGTTGGGGTTGGGGTTGGGGTTGGGGTTGGGGTTGGGGTTGGGGTTGGGGTTGGGGTTGGGGTTGGGGTTGGGGTTGGGGTTAGGGTTAGGGTTAGGGTTAGGGTTAGGGTTAGGGTTAGGGTTAGGGTTAGGGTTAGGGTTAGGGTTAGGGTTAGGGTTAGGGTTAGGGTTAGGGTTAGGGTTAGGGTTAGGGTTAGGGTTAGGGTTAGGGTTAGGGTTAGGGTTAGGGTTAGGGTTAGGGTTAGGGTTAGGGTTAGGGTTAGGGTTAGGGTTAGGGTTAGGGTTAGGGTTAGGGTTAGGGTTAGGGTTAGGGTTAGGGTTAGGGTTAGGGTTAGGGTTAGGGTTAGGGTTAGGGTTAGGGTTAGGGTTAGGGTTAGGGTTAGGGTTAGGGTTAGGGTTAGGGTTAGGGTTAGGGTTAGGGTTAGGGTTAGGGTTAGGGTTAGGGTTAGGGTTAGGGTTAGGGTTAGGGTTAGGGTTAGGGTTAGGGTTAGGGTTAGGGTTAGGGTTAGGGTTAGGGTTAGGGTTAGGGTTAGGGTTAGGGTTAGGGTTAGGGTTAGGGTTAGGGTTAGGGTTAGGGTTAGGGTTAGGGTTAGGGTTAGGGTTAGGGTTAGGGTTAGGGTTAGGGTTAGGGTTAGGGTTAGGGTTAGGGTTAGGGTTAGGGTTAGGGTTAGGGTTAGGGTTAGGGTTAGGGTTAGGGTTAGGGTTAGGGTTAGGGTTAGGGTTAGGGTTAGGGTTAGGGTTAGGGTTAGGGTTAGGGTTAGGGTTAGGGTTAGGGTTAGGGTTAGGGTTAGGGTTAGGGTTAGGGTTAGGGTTAGGGTTAGGGTTAGGGTTAGGGTTAGGGTTAGGGTTAGGGTTAGGGTTAGGGTTAGGGTTAGGGTTAGGGTTAGGGTTAGGGTTAGGGTTAGGGTTAGGGTTAGGGTTAGGGTTAGGGTTAGGGTTAGGGTTAGGGTTAGGGTTAGGGTTAGGGTTAGGGTTAGGGTTAGGGTTAGGGTTAGGGTTAGGGTTAGGGTTAGGGTTAGGGTTAGGGTTAGGGTTAGGGTTAGGGTTAGGGTTAGGGTTAGGGTTAGGGTTAGGGTTAGGGTTAGGGTTAGGGTTAGGGTTAGGGTTAGGGTTAGGGTTAGGGTTAGGGTTAGGGTTAGGGTTAGGGTTAGGGTTAGGGTTAGGGTTAGGGTTAGGGTTAGGGTTAGGGTTAGGGTTAGGGTTAGGGTTAGGGTTAGGGTTAGGGTTAGGGTTAGGGTTAGGGTTAGGGTTAGGGTTAGGGTTAGGGTTAGGGTTAGGGTTAGGGTTAGGGTTAGGGTTAGGGTTAGGGTTAGGGTTAGGGTTAGGGTTAGGGTTAGGGTTAGGGTTAGGGTTAGGGTTAGGGTTAGGGTTAGGGTTAGGGTTAGGGTTAGGGTTAGGGTTAGGGTTAGGGTTAGGGTTAGGGTTAGGGTTAGGGTTAGGGTTAGGGTTAGGGTTAGGGTTAGGGTTAGGGTTAGGGTTAGGGTTAGGGTTAGGGTTAGGGTTAGGGTTAGGGTTAGGGTTAGGGTTAGGGTTAGGGTTAGGGTTAGGGTTAGGGTTAGGGTTAGGGTTAGGGTTAGGGTTAGGGTTAGGGTTAGGGTTAGGGTTAGGGTTAGGGTTAGGGTTAGGGTTAGGGTTAGGGTTAGGGTTAGGGTTAGGGTTAGGGTTAGGGTTAGGGTTAGGGTTAGGGTTAGGGTTAGGGTTAGGGTTAGGGTTAGGGTTAGGGTTAGGGTTAGGGTTAGGGTTAGGGTTAGGGTTAGGGTTAGGGTTAGGGTTAGGGTTAGGGTTAGGGTTAGGGTTAGGGTTAGGGTTAGGGTTAGGGTTAGGGTTAGGGTTAGGGTTAGGGTTAGGGTTAGGGTTAGGGTTAGGGTTAGGGTTAGGGTTAGGGTTAGGGTTAGGGTTAGGGTTAGGGTTAGGGTTAGGTAAAATTGATGTGTGACTTGATAGGGCCACTAGTAAGCCAACATATATAAAAGACTAACTCCCTCCCCCAACAGAATGGGTTCTTTTCTCCAAGATTTCACGAAACATGGCATGACCAGGAAAGAAAACCGGTCCAAATTCCTAATGCCACCAAAGCGGAGGCCGTCCCTCTCCTCCCCTCCCCATCCCTGTCCTCTTTATCCCACTTTGCAGGACGACTCCGGAGCGGGAGAGCTGGCTTAAGACCCATTGTGACCGCTGCCTGCCTATCAGTTCACGGGGGCAAAAGGAAGAGAAATACCACTTCTTTTAAAGTCACCCCCAAACACGTGCACTAGGGCTGGCATGTCCTCTCCACCCCCCAAGAAGGATCACTGGTCAGCAGCATTCTCTGCTTAAGGCAAGCAGCCCAAACACCTGGGGAAACCCCAAGAGTCCCTCTTTGGGTCTATGTCCCATTTTTTCCCCAGGATTGCATAATTGGAATAAACAAAACCCCCTGTCTGAGAAACCACAAGGTCTGATTTCTTTGCTAGACTAGCTTTTTCACATGCATCAGCCCACCTCAGACAAGTGCCAGCCACTTCTGCAGGTGCTGTTCACAGCAGAGGATCGGGAGCCCTTCCAGAGAGAGGCCCAGAAAGCAGTCAATAGAACTGATGGTCAGCCAGCGGGCACTCCCCAGTGGAGAGAAACTCTTTTTACCACTCCACGAATAATGTGGGACCCAAACTCCCAGTAAGGCCTCGAGGGCTTAGCCAGGTATCACCAGTCTCTCTTGCAGGGCCTCCGCGGGACAACTAGGAAACCTATGCATTTATCTAAGGTCAGTGAGAATTTTCAGGCGCCTACAAGCGAATGTCTGTCTGCCTGCCTGCCTGCCTTTTTAGAGTGGCTGATGGAAGCCTGCGTTCTTTGTACCCCCAAGGACCCAGAGGCCCCCGAGAACAAGAGGGAAATAAGTATTGCCTTTATTACTCAGCCCGCCTCAGACATGAAAAAGAAATGGGAAGCATTTGAAGGGAACAATTTTCGTGATTTGGTAGAAGTGTCTTATTGGGTGTATCACAACACAGATGACCCTACCATGACAGAGACAAAGAAATAGCTAAAATACTAGGAATTGCCATGAGACACAACAGAGACTCAGAAAAAGAGATCATGGCCCACTCAGAGAGACTGACCTGTGGCACCGCCAAGCTCTGAGGAAGGAAGGATCCAGGTGCCTACTACAGAAGAGACAGACATTGGGAAAAAAACATTGCATTGAAAACTCCAGGAGAGACGGACAAACCTCCACTAGAGAGGACAGGCCTCATCCTCGCCTAGAAAAACCCAAGTGAGAGACAATAACGCTTGAGGAAGCTGAAGGAATGTCTCAGGGCTCTGTTTCACTGGCCCCCATGATCCCGTGCTAACTGTCCAAGTTGGGGGCCAGCCAGGAAATGTCTTGGAGGACACAGGGGCCATCTTCTCAGGTTCAAAAAAGAGAACGGACACATTGTCAAAGGAAAGATTGGAATTACTGTCAGCCTATGATTGCTTCCAAAGTACTCACACCAGAAGGTTTGCATGGAGATTGGGGGGCTTCCCAAGCCATCAAGGTAAAAAATGTCTCTCTGCCCTATGTCCCAGTTAGCCACATGGTTTTCATGGCACTGGCTCCCGGCTCGGCTGTTGAGCCAGTGAAACTCTTTTAGCAGGAGTTGAAGTGGCCATCAGCGGAAGGACAAAGCCTCCACAGTGGGCTTCCCGTTTCAATACAAAGCCACCTATATCACCTCTTGGACATTATCATTGTCCTGGACTCTGAATCACCACCCCAGATCTAGAATGCGCCTGACATGTCCACATGGTTTGAATCAGGTTCGGGTTAACCCCTCTCGATCACTTAGTGACATGGGACACTAGACCCTGGAATACCTTTACTTTCCAGATGAGAAAACTCACTCAAAAAGACACAGGTACTGACCAACAGGAACAAAACTGGTTAACAACAAAGCCACATTCCCAACCAGAGCTCAGAGCCCCATATGCCTGTGCCCAGATGAGCAGTCACCCTCTCCTGGACCCTCGAAAGATCTGAGCAGATCCTCCCCCCCATGTCCCCCTCCCACCCCAAATATGTTTTTTCATAGGATGGCACTGAATCTGCAGCTCTGGGAGAGGGACATATCTGATGGAGAATACGGAGCACACGAAGGTGGAGGAGGGGAGAGTGGAGCACATCCTGGCCCACCAGGCCTTGAGGATGATGTTCCCACTCAGAGAAGACAGTCCACACAGAAGACCACATGGCCAGCCCAAGATGAGACACGACGTCCCTCAAAGACCCATAGCCCTAGAAGGGACAACACTGGAGACACAGTGCGGGAACGGATCCCGCCACACCGAAGCATAGCACTAAGGGGGTGCAGCAGAAGAACAAGGAAGTGGAGCAACAAGGTCCCCAGGGAATGCCAAAGGAGGACTTTGGGGGCAGGACTTGGTGCCTGCACAGACTGGACTGGAAAACACTGCTAAGGGCCAACACACATACGTGAACTAACCACGAGCTTTCCTTTCTTGAGGAGTTGTGTTTTCTTTGATGGTCATTGGATTTTGGCTGTTCTCTTTCTTTTGGTGCTTGCTTTTGCTCTGTCTTGTGTTTGTGCATGTTATTACCTCTACTGTATGTCTAAAAAGAGATGCTGGATGCACAATCTGCAGGAGAGAAAAAGGGGACCAATGCTTCGCGGGAGGGCCACGGAAAAGAGGGAGTTGTGGGGAAAGGGAGTGATGTCAAGAAACCCAGAGACAAGGGAACAACAAGTGGATGCAAATCCGTGGTGAGGGCGATATAGGAATCCTGGTAGGGCGTGATCAAGGGTGAAGGAACCAAGAGGATTTACTGAAACCCAAATGAAGACTGAGCATGGCAGTGGGCACAAGAGGGAAATGAAAGGGAATAGCAGAGCGACCTAGGAAGCACGGGCCAGTTATAGAGGTCTAAAGAAAGGCACGCACAAATGTAAATATATTTATCTGTGAGCATGGGGAAATACACCTATGTCCATATCTTTATAGGTGTCCTATTAAGGTAGCAGATGGCTTTTGGGCCTCCACTCAAGGACTCTCTCATTGCAAGAATACCTTGTTCTATTACATTGACATTCTATGATGCTCACCTTCCCGACACGTTCCCTGAAGTCTAAGCGGTTGCATAAGCAAATGTGGTCAAGAAAGCTGATGGTGCCCTGCTATCAAAAGATATGGCGTCTGAGGTCTTAAAGGCCTGAAGGGTAAGCAAGCGGCCATGTAGCTCAGAAACAACAGAGCCCACATGGAATAAGCATACCAGCCTGTGCGATCACGAGGTATCAAAGGGATCAGGCATCATCAGCACAAAAAAATCTCATTACGAATGAGCAGGGAATGCTGGGTAGAGAGCCAAAGCCCATTTGCAGTACACTGGACATTCCCTTAAGTAAGGTCTTGGGGAAGAGACAAGCCTACACAGGGTACTAGACAGCAACGGTGAAACACAACTTTCCTCTAGCTCCTCAATGCTTCCTCTCCCCTCACTATCAAGATCCCAATTATAACTTTCAAATCTGACTAGACCAGAGAATGTACACTTGGACAGATAGGAACTAGAAACACAGGGAATTCAAGGTGGATGAGCCCTTTAGGACCAGTGTTATGAATGGGGATGCTGGGAGGGTGGAGGGAGGGTAGGCTGGCACCAGGGAACCGATGACGAGGATCTACATAAAATCTCAAAAGAAAAGGGGGTGTAGGGGGACATCAGACAGTGCAAGATATGACAAAATAATAATTAGTAAATGATGAAGGATTTATGAGGAGGGGTAGTGAGAATGGGGGCAGGGGGAATGAGGAGCTGAGGCCAGGGGCTTGGGTGGAGAGAAGATATTTTGAGAATAATGAGGGCAATGAATGGACAATTGTGCCTTATATCAGTGATGTTTGCACGTATTGTGGTTATTGTTGTATGAGCCCCTATAAAAGGAGAGAAAAAAAAAGACCCTGGCAGAGGGCTGATGCTAGGAATATCTCAGGCTGGATTAGACCAGCAAAAGCAGGTGCTGCAGTCGCCTCACCCTGTGTCTATTCCTATGTGAGGCATGAAGCTTAGGGTCCACAGCCCCGGCAGCTGGACAGTGAGAGAGGCAGGGCTCTGAGGTCATTCCACAGGGGGAATGGCCCTCCGGTTCCTGCAGGGTCCACCCTCCTGGGTAGTCCTGCTGTCTGGGGCACCTCTTTCACGGAGCCCACACCAGGGGAGCTCTTCAACTCATGGGGGATTGGCAGGAAGCCTCTGCTCATGCACACACACCACCACCTAGCTGGAGGACCTCGGTGAACAAAGCCTGAGGCAGACAACAAGCCCACTAACTGATCCTGTGAGAGATATAATCAGGATCCAGAAACCGGCAACTGGGAGCAAGGGGCAGCATACCTGGGTCCCAGCCCCTCCCACTGCCCTCTGCAAGGGGTGACATTCCAAAGCACAGTGTTTTCCAAAAGCACTGTCAGGACTTTGGAATGGGCAGCTCATTTGTGGACATGGATACTATGTGATCCAGACATACTACCTCCTCTGATCCTGTCAGCCGAGACTAAAACCCCTTCCAAGCAGAAAGCCATGCATCTGAGCAGTATCCACCAGCCACTCACTTCCACTCCTGCTGCCTCCAAAGAGCTTTCCTGGGTTGGTCAGATCTCTCTGGGGACAGATATCCCTCGGTCCTTGGTTCTGCGTGAGAAAGAATTCACGCCAAAGCCTGGTTTGTGATCCAAGTGAGGTTTAGGAGAGTTAGGGAGGTGTGGTGGGCAACCCTGGTCGATCCTAGTGGCTGAATTGAATATACTTGGCCTAGGTGGGTCGATGCAGGTGCAGCGCCCACCCAGGTGGACCTGCCCTTCCTGGCCGGAAACCTGGACCTCTGAGCACGCACAGTGTGCCACTCCTTCCTGGGCCGCTCACTGGGCCCTCTGAGCATGTGTAATGGACACCCCAGTCCCTATGCTAGCTACCTAACATTTCCACCCTGAAGAGATGTGGACCCAAATCTTTGGGGTACTGGGCGACGACATCTCTAGCTACTTCCTGCTGGCAGAAGGGGCGATGTGGGGCTTTGGGTCCACACCCTTCCTGCTCTGCTGGGAGGGGTTGTCCACTCAGCGCTAGGATGGATAAGGTTGAAGTGGTCCAGGAGATGGTGGTCCTGGAGCTGGCACACTTGGATTAGGGGCTTTGGTAACTTGAGAACTTCTGGAAAAACCAACAAACGCACAAAAGGGTGAACAGTTTAACTGAGACAAGGCTAGGATTGTGAGGTGGGAGTGCCCTTGAAAGTAGGTGAGTATCACAGGAAGTAAGTAAAAATCTTAGGATTATCAGGCGTGTGTGTTTGTTCATTCTAAGTACCGGCACGGGGGTAAAAGCATTCACAATTTCCCCTAGGGGGGTCCAGGGTTTGGGCACTACTGGGTGCAGTGGGATCACCGCTTCACTTATGATCCTAAGGCATTGGCCCCTCTGATAAGAACCATCCTTCTTTTTAACCCTATAACGCCTCACTTTTAAATTTTGGGGCAAAAAAAATTTCGTTTTGATTCATTACTTTCATAGTTATCAATATATATACATTTATATTCATTTCATCAAATGTTAGGGAAAGGTCATGCTCGGCGTTATAGGGTTAAATTGTAATATTGGGATGCTACAGGCGGATTCAACAGGGATCAAAAGTAGAGTAACTTCCTGTGTCATTTTTAATTTTCTCGGGTTCCATTTGAGTAAAAGGCTTGTAAGTTACCCTGGGACCAAATGCCCCTGGCGCCTCTACTAGGGGTAGAATGTTCAGGGAGGGTTCAGGGCTGGGACAATAGTGACCTGAAGTCCAGGATCCCTTAGGGCAGGGGTCCTCAAATTGTTTACACAGGGGGCCAGTTCATTGTCTCTCCGACCGTTGGAGGGCCAGACTATGGTTTTCAAAAAACCTATGGACAAATTCCTATGCACACTGCACGAGTCGGCTGCTAAGCAGGACAGGCAGTGGCAGCAAAAACACCCTGAGGGTGGGATAAATGGCATCGCGCCACATGTGCCCCATGGACCACAGTTTGAGGACGCCTGCCTTAGGGGTTCCTGGGTGCACTGGGGATGAAGGTCTCCTACTGCTCCTCGAGAGGAGAAATGCTCTAAGTTCTGGCATCTCCGCCCACTTTCCCGGCACTCTACCGAACTGTTCCCGGTGAATCACGGTTGGAAGGGAAAGCGTACCATTCTCTGCCCATCATTCTCCTTTCTCAAAACGATACTGTGGCCAAATAGAGTTGCAAAGTGAATCTATCAGCTTTTGTTTGCCCAGCCTCTCTGTATCAACTCTATCCCAATTGGACACGATTCATGCAAGGGGGCAATTCCTGAGCATCAAGCTGCTAAGTCCCATCTAGAAAGTGCAAAACAAGGAGGCGATTGACAGCTTGCTGCCTCCAGGTCAATAACCCCCACGTTGAGAGTGCACCCCTGGGTTGCCCTGAATCTCATGCCTCAGCCCGAGGGAAGGGGTCAAGGACTAATCGCCGAGGGCGACCTTTAGGTCCAACCATTTTTCTGGACAACAGGCTAGGAGGACCACTTCTTGGGATGGCCCCAAGGCCCTCCAAGACGCCTGCTGGTGGGGCTGACACTCAAATCTCTGAAGGGAAGGGACACGTGGCAGCTGAGGGAACCTTAAGGGAAATTGGAATTTCTGGCTGGAACATCATGGCAGAGGAGCTGTGTATTAAGTAAGAGCTGTCCCCAAAAGTGCCTGAAGCAGCATCGCTGAAAGCCTAAAGGTAACAGTGACTCCGCCTAGGCTTCCGAACGCCATTGGCCTAAGCCTGGGCCACGGAAAACCAGCCTGTAAGAAGGAACAAACCAAATCTGGAAGAACACTAGCCCTATAACGCCTCAAGTTTTAAATTTAGGAAATATGGTTTTTTTTTTGGTTTTTATTCTTTACTTTCATAGTTATCAATATATATGGCATTCAAAATATATTTTTAAAGCATAAAATTTTCAGTGTTTTTGAAATGTGACCAAATTGTCACATCTATAATTTGGGTACCAGATACGTTTTCATTAAGAATTATGACAATTTTGTGCTTGGCGTTATAGGGCTAGAGCAGCTTGTTTGAAAAACCAGGAGAAAGGCAAAGGGAATGGAGGGGAAAAGGGAAACTTTTGGCTCCCGGGACCAGGCAGGGCTAACTCCCAGGCCTCTTCACCCAGCTCCCTAGGCAGCGCCCTTCCACATGTTTGGACTGGTGGGTGCCATCTTGGCCATGGTCACAGACCCTGTTACCTCTCGGCTACAATGGCGACTGTGTAGGATCTCTGGGAAAAGCTGAAACAGCTTTGACAAGAGTGAAGCCATTTGGGGCTGACAGAAGCCACCATGAAAAGAAAATAAAGTAGCTAGGAAGTGTAAATGAACTAGTTGATATTGGGGAGGTAGGCTGTGCAGACGTCGCCCAAGGGAATGTCATGAAGGAAATGGGTGTTCAGAAGGCTTGCGAGAACGACCAGAGCAGTTTTGGTTCAACTAAGAATGGCTAACCCTAATACCCTGCTTCTCACTCGCCTAGTCCTGAGGAAGTATCCATGTACCTACTATACAAAACAGTGACATTGGAAAAAATCAGTGCCTTGAAAAGCCCAGGAGAGGCGGACAAGCCACCACTAGAGGGAACGGGCCTAGTCCTCGCCTAGAAAAATCGAAGCTACAGACAATAATGCTCGAAGCTGAATAAAGGTGTCCAGGCTCTGTTTCACTTGACCCCAAAGAGCCCATGCTCACTCTCCATGTAGGGAGCCAGCCAGTAAATTTCTAGGTGGACAAAGGGGTCACCTTCTTGGTTTCAGAAAAGACTACAGGTACCTTGTCAAAAGGAAAGGTTTTCATTACAGGGGCCCCAGGGCAGACCCAAGCACACCCATGGACAACGGCCAGAATAACAGATTTAGCACAAGAGACAGTTACACGCTCCTTCATGTAATGTCTGAATGCCCCTATCCCCTTATTGATCGTGATTTATTATGAAAAATAGCAGCCATAATTACTTTCTCATCTGCTACAACCACCTTAACCCTTGAACTTGAAAAGCCAAAAGTTTTGCTCACCGCTCCAATGTCAGAGTGATATGTGTTTTATCAAGGAGCAGAAAAGACCTCCTCAAAGGTACTTCTTGATAAATCGCTAAAAGATATTCCTTTTGTTTGGGCAGAGAACAACCTGCCAGACCTTTCTGAACTTCAGGTGCCTGGGGTCGTACAACTTCTGAGCTCAAGCTACACTGGTGTGTCAAGCTAACCCTACTCCCTGGATAGCAAAAGTGGGTATTTCTGTTCCCATTTGCAGACTAAAGAGGACAGGCATTTGGGTCCTCTGCAAGTCCACATGGAATGCTCCCCTGCTGCCCATGCAGAAGCCGGGAACTGAGGACTTCCAACCGGTGCAGGATCTCAGAGAGGCAAATGAGAGGATAGAAACTGGCCACCCCACGTGCCAAACTCCGAGACCCTCCTGAGTACTATCCCGTCAAACTGAATTTGTTATACTGTTTTGGACTTAAAGGATGCTTTGTTCTCCATACCCGTGTCCCCTGCACATCAACCCAGTGAAGACTTACAGGGACACAAGGAGGAACACCCCCAAACCACCTTGCTCCAGTATGCAGATGACCTCCTCCTGGCCTCCGAAACCCTGGAGGAATGCCAACGGGCTACCAAGGACCTGATAATAGTCCTTGGCCCATTGGGGTACAGGGTATCTGCAAGAAAGGCTCAACTGTGTGTCCATAAAGCTGTATACCTAGGCTACCAACTGGAGGAGGGAAAACGGACTTTGTCCCCCAGCCACACTGAGGCGATCCTCCAAATCCCAGTCCCTGAGACTAAGAGGCAGTTGCAAGAGTTTCTAGGAGCTGTGGGGTACTGTCCATTGTGGAATTTGGGATTTGCAAAAACAACGAAACCCCTATATGCAAGTACTGGGGAAGGAAAAAGAACTTAAATGGACTGAAGTAGAACAACAAGCGTTTGAATCCTTTAAAAAGTCGCTCATATGGGCAACCTCTCTTGCCCTACTAGACATAGTAAAGCCCTTCCAATTGTCTATGTGAGGCCAGAGGCACAGCAAAAGAAGTGCTAACTGAGAACTTGCGGCCATGGAAGAGACCTGTGGCCTATCTTTCAAAGAAACTGGACTCTGTAGCTGCAGGATGGCTGAGCTGCATGCGAGCTGAGGCTGCCACGGCCATCCTAGTCATAGAAGCTAGGAAGCTTACACTGGGACAGGATATTGCTGTGGTAGGGGGACCTATGGTTGAACCACTCCTAACCAGACCCCCAGACCGGTGGATCTCGAATGCCAGGACTATACCACAAATCCCCAAGGTAGTGGCTGTGACCATGCCATCCCCAGTGTTACAGCCACAACCTACATACTCAGAAAATGATCTAAAGATAAGCCAAGAGCTGGCCTGCCAAAAAGACTGGGAGCATCCCGGGTGGCTGCTCCATCCTGATGGAAGAAGATTCATGCCAGAAGCTCTGGGAGAGATCTGATTCAAGGACTACATGAAGGTATGCATTTGGGATCCTCTCTAAACTGTCTCAGTTGCTTCTCAGGCACTTTTACATACCCAGGCTTGGACACAGGGTGGCAGATGTCACCCACCGTTGATTGCACTGTGCTCAGGTCAACAACCCCAGAAAGAAAAGGAGCAACCCCAACCACGAGCTCGAGGTAGTAGTCCTGGAGAATTCTGGGAGGTGGACTTTATGGATATCAAACTTAGAAAGTATGGCTACCGATATTTGCTGGTGTTCGTAGACACCTATTCTGGATGGGTGGAAGCCTTCCCAACCAAGAAGGAAACTGCTGCCACTGTGTGTAAATTATTAGTAACTAAAATTGTCCCTAGATTTGGCCTTCCCACCACCTTGGGGTTCAACAATGGCCCAACATTTATTGCTCAAATTACTAAAGTCTTAGCAATGCTTCTAAATATTAACTGGAAGCTCTTCAGGGCAAGTAGAAAAAAATAAACAGAACCCTAAAGGAATTGTTCGTTAAGTTGCATTTAGGACCTGGCGAGACCTGGGTTGATCCTTACTTTACCTTTTGCCCAACTTCAAGTCCGATGCACTCCCTATGTGAAAAGCATGACCCCATTTGAATTTATGTTTGGCAGACCTTCCCCAAATCCTCCCAAGATTGAAGGAAGTAGAAATAATGGAAGTCACTAATCGTTCCCTCATCGAGTGCCTGCAGGCTGTGCAACAAGTGAGAGACAAATCATCTGCTCTGACACCTTCATTTTGGGCCTAACCAAGCGAAAGGGAACAGGCAGCCAACAACGTGCAACCAGGAAACTGGACATGGGTAAAGAAACACCAACCTGACACCTTAGAACCTAGGTGGACTGGCCCATACCAAGTGATACTTACAACACCAACTGCTGTTAAAATAGTGGGGAGGGGGCCGTGGATTCATCAGTCATAAGTAAAAAAAAAAAAAAAAGCCCTCCCGGAGCATATCCTGAAAAGATGGACACCCAGAAAGACGGAAAATCCCTCAAAATTAAGGCTTTACAGAACTTAATTGTTTTTCTCCGAGTATTGCTGACAGCACCCAGTGTTTCCCCCAAGCACAAACACATCTGTGGACTGCTATTCTAACCTCCAGCAGTGAATATGTAACCTCTTATACTGGGTATGACCCCCTGTTTTCATTTTGATTTGTTTGATTTGCTAGGAAAGAATTGGCATGCTGGATCCTTTAAAGGTAAAGGGCACAATGGGACCTATACTGGAATCCCGTCCTATGGGTGCGGAATACCCTCTATAGAAAGAAGGCTCCACACAAACCATGTCTATATATGCCCGGCTCATGGACTCCCTAACTGCCAAGGGGAGGGACATTATCATTGTGCAGCTTGGGGTTGTGAAACTATCATTTTCAGGGTGGAAACTTGTTAAAGATGACCCTATTATTTTTACAAGAATGAGACTCAAGTCGGAAGGGTTTGATCCCACTACGTGTATGGTTTCCAAATGTAACCCAATAAGAATTGGATTCAAGCGTTATTGGGTTCACTGGGAAAACATGGGGAATTCAACATTATGTAAATGATCGAGATCCCGGGACAACTTTTTCTATCCAGCAAAGTAAAATATGGCAACCTGCCATCCGTACAAAGGCCCAAACCTCGGGATAAATCCTGAAGAGCCACAGCTGGTGTCATTAAGATTCCTTTGCCGCACCATCCAGACTCTCCAGTAACTTTCCCGTTCACTGCCAGCCCAACTCACAGGGCCCTTCTCATTCAGGAGCCACCTCAAGGTTCTGTGTTTGATTCTCGGGATGCTGTATTCCAATTTATGAACTCAAATCCTCACCTCACAGCTGATTGTTGGCTTTGTCTGAACCCTGCTTCCCCTTACTATGTAGGCACAGGTACAAATAGCACTATTGGTACAGAGTGTAATACAATTAGACATGTTAGTAAAAAGGATTACACGAAGCAGCAGTCTATAGGTGATGTTAGTATGGACTCAAGTCTAAGCTCACTTTAAAAGATTTGCAAGGGCAAGGACTGTGTTTTTATTCATTTAAGTATCCCTTTAATATATCAAGATATCGAGATTTTTGCCTTCAAGCTGTTCCCATTGAACCAAATGGTGATCCTAATTTGTTATCTGCTCCAATGAGTACTTGCTTTACTTGTTCCACAGGACGAACACCCTGTCTCTTTTCCCCAGTATTAGTAGCGGACCCGGGTATTTGTGTGCTAGTGCATGTTAGTCCTCAAGTGTACCTGTGTTCTGGTGAAGGAGGTGTAGGGATAACTTTGGAATTTCCGGATGAGTTCAAAGAGCCCCAGTATTGGTCCCACTGGTAACAGGGCTTGGGATTATGGGATTAGCTGCAGTCGGGTCAGTTGCTTTAATACAAGGAAACTTAAACTCTCAGACTCTTAGTCAGCAAATTGCTTTAGATCTACAGGGATAAAAAAAACCTGTCTCCCATTTAGAAAGATCCCTAGACTCCCTTGTAGCAGTTGTGTTGCAAACCCGCCGAGGGCTTGACTTGCTCTTTTGGAAACAAGGAATGCTGTGCACAGCATTGGGAGAAACTAATTCTATGCAAAGCATTCGGAATCAATAAAGATAGATGAGCCCTGGTTAGGAAAGGATTAGAACAAAGAGTCAAGAAAGGAAATGGAGGAACCAATTGGTTTGAAAAGCTACTTAATTGGTCAGCCTGGCTAACTACCCTATGAACGGCCCTAGCCGGCCTCTAATCCTCTTCCTGCTAAGCCTCACATTTGGCCCAGTAATAACCAATAAGCTAGTGGCATTCCTTACACAGAAAGTACAAGCCACAAAACTCTTAGTGCTGAGCCCACCATACACTGGGCTGGCTACCGAAGATTCAATGATTTGAACTTGGCTAAGAACAGGAGAGAATATAGCAGCTCTGGGCAAAGCTTAAATAGCCTTGACAAGAGAAGTCATTTTGAGCTTTTCAGAAGCCATTATGAATGGTAAATAAACTAGCTATGAACTGCCAATGAACTAGCTGATACTGGGGAGTTAGGCTGTGCAGACGTCGCCCAAGGGAACGTACAGAAGGAAATGGATGTTCAGAAGGCTTGCGAGAAGGACCAGAGCAGTTTTGGTTCAACTAAAAATGGCTAACCACAATACCCCGCTTCTGAGCTCTGCCTGCTTGCACACCTGCACATTGCAAAAGTATAAAAACCTTTGGAAAATTAGACTGGGGGGCCGCTCAGTCTCCCCTCAAGAGAGCAGATGGTCTGGTCCCTGCGCAGGAAATGAAACTTGTTCTGTTGAACTTTCCGGCAGTCTGGGCGGTTTGCTGTCTGGGAATGGAGTGTAGCTACAAGAGACACAGGTGGTGCCATTCTGCCTGAGAGTGGAGTCACGTGGCTGAGAAAATGGAGGCCGCAGGTTGCGGCCTAGCCAAAAGCCAGCCTGGAGCCGGCCACCCAGCCAGAGTCCTGCCGAAACCAACAGGGTGGACGCAGGCGCCCCCAGGCCTGCTGCTTGCCGGAGCCGCGGCACAACGCTGTGTCCCAGTCTTGGCACAACAGACTCCATTTTGAGTCCTGCACCTCCATCTTAGCTCTCAAGGCTGAACCCTAACCGACCACACCTCCCCTGCTCAACCCCAAATTCCTGGAACCAGCTCGTCCCAAAGCCAGAATGTTTTCTGAAGATATGGTCACTCCATCCTTCCTTGACATATAGATAAGATTAACGACCTTCTCCCTTCTGAAGCACCTGTGTGTGCAGAACCTCCCCAGCTATGATCCTCCCCAGCTGTGCCTGCCAACAGTGGGCATAAAAACGCCGCCAGGATTTTTTCCCCCGGCGCAGCTTCAATAGCTCAATATCCTGAGTTGCTGAACCCGCCCGCAAGCTTCTCAATAAAGCCTGCTTCTAAAACTTCGTTAATTGGGTCTTTCATTCTGTTTTCACATCCAAATAGACCTTGTGTTTTGGTGCCAAAAACCCGGGATAGGTGTGTGGCTCCCCACTTCTTTTGGGGTCCCCTAAGAGCCACCCATCTTCCCCAAATCTCCAGGACCTTTAGGCGCGGCGCTTGCCTACGTTCAAAATCAGTCTATGGCTGCCCTGATGAGTCTCTCCCTCTCACTCAGACCTTGTGAAAGAAAAGACTTGTTTTTCTCTCCCAAGTTGCCTGGCCCTAGTCCCAGCTTAACAACCACGCACATTGGCTTCCGACGGCCATTTTTGATTTCAACGTTCTACAGGACCTGGACAATTTCTGCAGGAGGACTGGTAAGGATTCTGAAGTCCCCTATGTGCAGGCTTTTTGGGACTTGCGTTCCCGCCCTGACCTCTGTAGCCATTGTTCCGCCCGCCAAATACAGTTAGCTCTATCTCCTCAGCAGAAAGAACCTGCCATTCAAACCCCAGAAGAGCCAGCCAAGCTCCTCAGCGTGCCTCTCCCGCTGACCTATCAGTCTCCCCCGCCCGCTGCGCCACCCCATCGCTCTCTCCTGTCCTCACCGCTTGCCTTTCATACCCGCTCCCACAACCCTCCAGCTGCCCTTTGTCCATTAAGAGAGGTTGCAGGTGTGTAGGGACTCGTTCAAGTCCACGTCCCTTTTTCCTTAAAGGACCTGTCGCAGATAGAGACCCGCCTGGGCTCTTTCTCAGCAGACCCCTCTAAGTTTATTAAAGAATTTACCTACATTTCCCAAACGTATGATTTAACCTGGCATGGCATCCAAATGATCCTTGCTTCTACCCTTACTGCCGAGGAACGTACACAGACAAAAACCACGCTATCGACCCAAATGTCCCCTTGGGGGCGCATGCCATCCCAATAGAGGACCCCAGTTGGAGTTACCAGCCCGGCCGGGCGTCTGATCTTCCTTATAGAAACCTCATGCTCAGGTACCTCATTAGAGGTCTGGAAACAGTCTCCAACAAGGTTGTCAACTATGACAAACTGAGAGAAGTTACTGCTCTTTTTCTTAACCGCCTCCAGGAGGCACTCACAAAGTACACTCGTTTAGACCCAGGGTCTAAAAAGTGGGGCCTCTATTTTGGCCTCTCACTTCACCTTCCAGTCAGTCCCTGACATCGGAAAGAAAAGCTAAAGAAGGCTGAGGAGGGCCCTGAAACCCCTATACAGGATCTGGTAAAAATGGCATTTAAAGTTTTCAACGCTTGGGAGGAGCCAGCTGAGGCCACATGCCAGGTGAGGGTCCAACAGATGGTTAGCCTCCATTCCCAAGCCCTGGTAGCAGCCCTAAGGCCGGCAGGCAATCCCGTCCATCGCCACACTCCCCAGGGGAGCCGGCACCTACCGCCAGGAGCCTGCTTCAAATGTGGCTGGGTCACCACTGGGCAAAAGTTTGCCCCAATCCCAAGCCTCCTACCAAGCCCTGCCCGCAGTGCAAACAGCCAGGCCACTGGAAGTCGAACTGCCCGACCCTGGCTCTGCCACCGGCTCTGCAAAGCCGAGGTGCCGAGATCCTGGAAACTCCAGACACATAGCTGCAAGGTATGGAGCTGCTGGGGTTCATGGACTGAAGAGGCCCTGGCTCCTCGACTCCGGTAACCCTCGCCGAGCCCAGGGTTGTGCTCCAGGTAGCGGACTACCTTCTCCATTTCGCCCTCTCACTCAGGCCCTACTTCCCCTTCCCTGGTCTCGGTTATGGGAATAGACAGGCCCCCCTCCCACTCTGCAGATCCTGTTACAGACTTAGCCCAACAACTTTCCCGCTGCTAGCTCAGTATGCTTTTTACCTCCCACTTACACTCCAACTTACACTGATCAGGAAAACACCCAGTATTGCTCTCTTCCTCAACAAAAATGGTGGGTACACAAATAGAACTTACTCATTCTCCCAAAGTTACAACAGGAAACAATCATCACCAATATTCACAATTCTCCACACATCGGGCCAAAAGCTCTCTACACGTTTCTAACCCCATATTTCACCCCACTGGACTATGGAGTACTATCAACACAGTACATGCAAAATGCAACATCGGTGCCCTCTCCAATAGCCAGAAAGCTCAACACCCTCATAAACAGCTCCACCAGATGTAAGGGCACCTACTGGGACAGGACTGGCAGATAAACGTTACCCACATGCCAAAGCATAAGCGGTTTAAATATCTCCTCACTATGGTGAACACATTTTCAGGATGGATCAAAGCCTTTCCCACCTCCTCTGAGAGTGCAAGCATAGTCGGCACTCACCTTCTTCAAGACATCATTACTCGTTTTGGCCAGCCTGCTTCAATTCAGTCGGACAATGGTCCAGACTTCATATCTATGGTGCAGCAGGCAGTTTGCGCCTCACTGGGCATCTGCTGGAAACTCCACGCAGCCTACCACCCCCAGTCTTCTGGTAAGGTTGAACGAGCTAACGGTCTCATAAAACAACAACTCACCAAACTCTCCCTAGAACTGCAACTTTCTTGGCCTCAACTATTACCCTTTGCTCTTATACTCGCCTTGGCGCAGCCCCTCAGGAGCCGTCCGGCCTCAGTCCTTTCAAAATACTCTACAGACAACCTTTCCTTTTCTCGCCTCTTCCTGCAACCGATTGCCCTCTGCTAGCTTTATACCTTCCATACTTGTGCTTGCTCCACAACCTTCTTAGACAACACGCCAACTCTGCCATCCCTGAACCCTCTCTGACCTCTGCTGATCACAAAAAACCAGTGCATCCTGGAGATGCTGTGTTAATTAAATCCCTTGCACCCAAACCCTTAGCACCCCGGTGGAAAGGCCCTTACACTGTCCCTTACCACTCCATCAGCAATCAAGGTTCTTAGACTAGATTCCTGGGTACATTTGTCCCGAGTCCAGATGGCAGTAAACTCTGACCATGGCTCCCAGTGGTCTGCTCAGTCTACTGGTCCTATGTCTCTCTGCCTCACTCACCTCACCAAGCCAGCCAGCTAAACCTAGTATAATTTCCCCTTTTGCCTGGCGATTTTACTTGACTGAAAACTATACCAATTACGCCTGCACTAAGTGTTATGATTATTTGCTGGCCACCGCTAACTGCCCACCCACAGGGGGCAGAGCACGCATATACTTAAATTTCACTGATTTTAAAACGCTTCCTGTATGACCAGAAGGCAACTACCCAATGTGCAAAAAAGTGAATGCAGAAAAATGTAGGGTGTCCTTGGTCTTCCTGCCAGATACATTACCTTTCCTTTCGTCCCCAGGGATGATTCTACTACCATCAATCTAAATACACTCTCACAATCCCAGACCCCTGGGATAGCCGGTGGACGTCTCCGGTTCCAGGAGCCTAGTGCACCACTCGCCGAGAGAAATTTCTGGACGCCAAACTGTATGTATGGAAGTCGCTACTCCAGGTCCAATCCACCATCCACCGTAATATTCAGATCCAAGACCTTCAACTCACTAACTAAATTTCTAAACCTTCTGAGTCTCCCTTCTCCTGGCTCACCCTGCTACAGCAGGGACTGGCCATCGCCACTTTGCTGGACTAGGCAACCTCTCCACCTGCTTCATGTGTGCGGCCCTAGAACGCCCTCCTCTGGTAGCAGTACCAGGTCCTGCCCTGTCATTTTCATCCAACGTAAAGACCACAAAAGCCATAACCATCCCCAACGTCCCTCTGTACATCCAACCAGAAAACACTCAAGTGCCCTTTTGCTACTCCAATCCATCGACACAGACATGTAATGTCACCCAAATCCCCTCCAAACCACTAACAGGGCCAGAAAAAATTTTCTTTTGGTGCAACCATACACTCACTATGCATATAAACATCAGTTCTACCTCTACCCGTCACTCTGGTTCCACAGCTCCCTATATACACTCCGGCTGAGTTCCAGGACAAATACATCCAAGTATACAGTCGTCAAACTAAAAGAGCAGTTTTTCTCCCGATAGCAGTGAGAATCTCCTCCGCCTCAGCAGCAATTGCAGTAGGACTCAGCGGCGGAGCCCTTGGACACTATCATCACAGCAGACAAGTTAACTGCATGCTTCCAGCTGGCAGTCGATGCCTCTGCCAAGTCTCTAGCCTCCCTGCAAAGACAAATAACCTCTGTTGCCCAAGTTGCCTTGCAGAACCACCGCGCTTTACACCTCATCACGGCTGAAAAAGGAGGAACCTGCCTCTTCCTCCAGGAGGAAGGCTGTTATTATATCCATAAACTGGGGATTGTGGAAACTAGAGTCCAGATCCTCAACAAGCTAAACCGAGAGCTGCAAAACAACAGATTCAGAACAGATGGATCTTCCTCCTGGTGGAATTCTTCTCTGTACTCCTTCCTAGCCCCCATACTAGGACCCATAATTTTAGTTATAATTTTGATCTTAATTGCTCCTTGTCTCATCCAGCTCCGGCAAAGTCGACTCCGCGAAATTACCCGTATAGCAATTCACCAGCAATACCAACCTCTCCACCCTGTGCTAGGCCGCAAATGTCAGTACTCTGCCTGAAAAGCCCCTCCCCTTGCTTTTTACCCACTACCCACAGGAAGCAGTTACAGAAACGGTTACTGTGCCCTATAGGGAATAGGCACAGTCTAAAATGTCCGGCCTTGGCACAACAGACTCCATTTTGAGTCCTGCACCTCCATCTTAGCTCTCAAGGCTGAACCCTAACCGACCACACCTCCCCTGCTCAACCCCAAATTCCTGGAACCAGCTCGTCCCAAAGCCAGAATGTTTTCTGAAGATATGGTCACTCCATCCTTCCTTGACATATAGATAAGATTAACGACCTTCTCCCTTCTGAAGCACCTGTGTGTGCAGAACCTCCCCAGCTATGATCCTCCCCAGCTGTGCCTGCCAACAGTGGGCATAAAAACGCCGCCAGGATTTTTTCCCCCGGCGCAGCTTCAATAGCTCAATATCCTGAGTTGCTGAACCCGCCCGCAAGCTTCTCAATAAAGCCTGCTTCTAAAACTTCGTTAATTGGGTCTTTCATTCTGTTTTCACATCCAAATAGACCTTGTGTTTTGGTGCCAAAAACCCGGGATAGGTGTGTGGCTCCCCACTTCTTTTGGGGTCCCCTAAGAGCCACCCATCTTCCCCAAATCTCCAGGACCTTTAGGCGCGGCGCTTGCCTACGTTCAAAATCAGTCTATGGCTGCCCTGATGAGTCTCTCCCTCTCACTCAGACCTTGTGAAAGAAAAGACTTGTTTTTCTCTCCCAAGTTGCCTGGCCCTAGTCCCAGCTTAACAACCACGCACATTGGCTTCCGACGGCCATTTTTGATTTCAACGTTCTACAGGACCTGGACAATTTCTGCAGGAGGACTGGTAAGGATTCTGAAGTCCCCTATGTGCAGGCTTTTTGGGACTTGCGTTCCCGCCCTGACCTCTGTAGCCATTGTTCCGCCCGCCAAATACAGTTAGCTCTATCTCCTCAGCAGAAAGAACCTGCCATTCAAACCCCAGAAGAGCCAGCCAAGCTCCTCAGCGTGCCTCTCCCGCTGACCTATCAGTCTCCCCCGCCCGCTGCGCCACCCCATCGCTCTCTCCTGTCCTCACCGCTTGCCTTTCATACCCGCTCCCACAACCCTCCAGCTGCCCTTTGTCCATTAAGAGAGGTTGCAGGTGTGTAGGGACTCGTTCAAGTCCACGTCCCTTTTTCCTTAAAGGACCTGTCGCAGATAGAGACCCGCCTGGGCTCTTTCTCAGCAGACCCCTCTAAGTTTATTAAAGAATTTACCTACATTTCCCAAACGTATGATTTAACCTGGCATGGCATCCAAATGATCCTTGCTTCTACCCTTACTGCCGAGGAACGTACACAGACAAAAACCACGCTATCGACCCAAATGTCCCCTTGGGGGCGCATGCCATCCCAATAGAGGACCCCAGTTGGAGTTACCAGCCCGGCCGGGCGTCTGATCTTCCTTATAGAAACCTCATGCTCAGGTACCTCATTAGAGGTCTGGAAACAGTCTCCAACAAGGTTGTCAACTATGACAAACTGAGAGAAGTTACTGCTCTTTTTCTTAACCGCCTCCAGGAGGCACTCACAAAGTACACTCGTTTAGACCCAGGGTCTAAAGAGTGGGGCCTCTATTTTGGCCTCTCACTTCACCTTCCAGTCAGTCCCTGACATCGGAAAGAAAAGCTAAAGAAGGCTGAGGAGGGCCCTGAAACCCCTATACAGGATCTGGTAAAAATGGCATTTAAAGTTTTCAACGCTTGGGAGGAGCCAGCTGAGGCCACATGCCAGGTGAGGGTCCAACAGATGGTTAGCTCCATTCCCAAGCCCTGGTAGCAGCCCTAAGGCCAGCAGGCAATCCCGTCCATCGCCACACTCCCCAGGGGAGCCGGCACCTACCGCCAGGAGCCTGCTTCAAATGTGGCTGGGTCACCACTGGGCAAAAGTTTGCCCCAATCCCAAGCCTCCTACCAAGCCCTGCCCGCAGTGCAAACAGCCAGGCCACTGGAAGTCGAACTGCCCGACCCTGGCTCTGCCACCGGCTCTGCAAAGCCGAGGTGCCGAGATCCTGGAAACTCCAGACACATAGCTGCAAGGTATGGAGCTGCTGGGGTTCATGGACTGAAGAGGCCCTGGCTCCTCGACTCCGGTAACCCTCGCCGAGCCCAGGGTTGTGCTCCAGGTAGCGGACTACCTTCTCCATTTCGCCCTCTCACTCAGGCCCTACTTCCCCTTCCCTGGTCTCGGTTATGGGAATAGACAGGCCCCCCTCCCACTCTGCAGATCCTGTTACAGACTTAGCCCAACAACTTTCCCGCTGCTAGCTCAGTATGCTTTTTACCTCCCACTTACACTCCAACTTACACTGATCAGGAAAACACCCAGTATTGCTCTCTTCCTCAACAAAAATGGTGAGTACACAAATAGAACTTACTCATTCTCCCAAAGTTACAACAGGAAACAATCATCACCAATATTCACAATTCTCCACACATCGGGCCAAAAGCTCTCTACACGTTTCTAACCCCATATTTCACCCCACTGGACTATGGAGTACTATCAACACAGTACATGCAAAATGCAACATCGGTGCCCTCTCCAATAGCCAGAAAGCTCAACACCCTCATAAACAGCTCCACCAGATGTAAGGGCACCTACTGGGACAGGACTGGCAGATAAACGTTACCCACATGCCAAAGCATAAGCGGTTTAAATATCTCCTCACTATGGTGAACACATTTTCAGGATGGATCAAAGCCTTTCCCACCTCCTCTGAGAGTGCAAGCATAGTCGGCACTCACCTTCTTCAAGACATCATTACTCGTTTTGGCCAGCCTGCTTCAATTCAGTCGGACAATGGTCCAGACTTCATATCTATGGTGCAGCAGGCAGTTTGCGCCTCACTGGGCATCTGCTGGAAACTCCACGCAGCCTACCACCCCCAGTCTTCTGGTAAGGTTGAACGAGCTAACGGTCTCATAAAACAACAACTCACCAAACTCTCCCTAGAACTGCAACTTTCTTGGCCTCAACTATTACCCTTTGCTCTTATACTCGCCTTGGCGCAGCCCCTCAGGAGCCGTCCGGCCTCAGTCCTTTCAAAATACTCTACAGACAACCTTTCCTTTTCTCGCCTCTTCCTGCAACCGATTGCCCTCTGCTAGCTTTATACCTTCCATACTTGTGCTTGCTCCACAACCTTCTTAGACAACACGCCAACTCTGCCATCCCTGAACCCTCTCTGACCTCTGCTGATCACAAAAAACCAGTGCATCCTGGAGATGCTGTGTTAATTAAATCCCTTGCACCCAAACCCTTAGCACCCCGGTGGAAAGGCCCTTACACTGTCCCTTACCACTCCATCAGCAATCAAGGTTCTTAGACTAGATTCCTGGGTACATTTGTCCCGAGTCCAGATGGCAGTAAACTCTGACCATGGCTCCCAGTGGTCTGCTCAGTCTACTGGTCCTATGTCTCTCTGCCTCACTCACCTCACCAAGCCAGCCAGCTAAACCTAGTATAATTTCCCCTTTTGCCTGGCGATTTTACTTGACTGAAAACTATACCAATTACGCCTGCACTAAGTGTTATGATTATTTGCTGGCCACCGCTAACTGCCCACCCACAGGGGGCAGAGCACGCATATACTTAAATTTCACTGATTTTAAAAC
Source organism: Tenrec ecaudatus (assembly GCF_050624435.1). Lineage (NCBI taxonomy): Eukaryota > Metazoa > Chordata > Mammalia > Afrosoricida > Tenrecidae > Tenrec > Tenrec ecaudatus. Next base: position 79,451,143 of record NC_134541.1, on the reverse strand, counting down.
GCTTCCTGTATGACCAGAAGGCAACTACCCAATGTGCAAAAAAGTGAATGCAGAAAAATGTAGGGTGTCCTTGGTCTTCCTGCCAGATACATTACCTTTCCTTTCGTCCCCAGGGATGATTCTACTACCATCAATCTAAATACACTCTCACAATCCCAGACCCCTGGGATAGCCGGTGGACGTCTCCGGTTCCAGGAGCCTAGTGCACCACTCGCCGAGAGAAATTTCTGGACGCCAAACTGTATGTATGGAAGTCGCTACTCCAGGTCCAATCCACCATCCACCGTAATATTCAGATCCAAGACCTTCAACTCACTAACTAAATTTCTAAACCTTCTGAGTCTCCCTTCTCCTGGCTCACCCTGCTACAGCAGGGACTGGCCATCGCCACTTTGCTGGACTAGGCAACCTCTCCACCTGCTTCATGTGTGCGGCCCTAGAACGCCCTCCTCTGGTAGCAGTACCAGGTCCTGCCCTGTCATTTTCATCCAACGTAAAGACCACAAAAGCCATAACCATCCCCAACGTCCCTCTGTACATCCAACCAGAAAACACTCAAGTGCCCTTTTGCTACTCCAATCCATCGACACAGACATGTAATGTCACCCAAATCCCCTCCAAACCACTAACAGGGCCAGAAAAAATTTTCTTTTGGTGCAACCATACACTCACTATGCATATAAACATCAGTTCTACCTCTACCCGTCACTCTGGTTCCACAGCTCCCTATATACACTCCGGCTGAGTTCCAGGACAAATACATCCAAGTATACAGTCGTCAAACTAAAAGAGCAGTTTTTCTCCCGATAGCAGTGAGAATCTCCTCCGCCTCAGCAGCAATTGCAGTAGGACTCAGCGGCGGAGCCCTTGGACACTATCATCACAGCAGACAAGTTAACTGCATGCTTCCAGCTGGCAGTCGATGCCTCTGCCAAGTCTCTAGCCTCCCTGCAAAGACAAATAACCTCTGTTGCCCAAGTTGCCTTGCAGAACCACCGCGCTTTACACCTCATCACGGCTGAAAAAGGAGGAACCTGCCTCTTCCTCCAGGAGGAAGGCTGTTATTATATCCATAAACTGGGGATTGTGGAAACTAGAGTCCAGATCCTCAACAAGCTAAACCGAGAGCTGCAAAACAACAGATTCAGAACAGATGGATCTTCCTCCTGGTGGAATTCTTCTCTGTACTCCTTCCTAGCCCCCATACTAGGACCCATAATTTTAGTTATAATTTTGATCTTAATTGCTCCTTGTCTCATCCAGCTCCGGCAAAGTCGACTCCGCGAAATTACCCGTATAGCAGTTCACCAGCAATACCAACCTCTCCACCCTGTGCTAGGCCGCAAATGTCAGTACTCTGCCTGAAAAGCCCCTCCCCTTGCTTTTTACCCACTACCCACAGGAAGCAGTTACAGAAACGGTTACTGTGCCCTATAGGGAATAGGCACAGTCTAAAATGTCCGGCCTTGGCACAACAGACTCCATTTTGAGTCCTGCACCTCCATCTTAGCTCTCAAGGCTGACCCCTAACCGACCTCCCCTCCCCTGCTCAACCCCAAATTCCTGGAACCAACTCGTCCCAAAGACAGAATGTTTTCTGAAGATATGGTCACTCCACGCGTCCCTGACATATAGGTAAGATTAACGACCTTCTCCCTTCTGAAGCACCTGTGTGCGCAGATCCTCCCCAGCTTTGATCCTCCCCAGCTGTGCCTGCCAGCAGTGGGCATAAAAACGCTGCCAGGATTTTTTTTCCCCTGCGCGGCTTCAATAGCTCAATACCCTGAGTTGCTGAACCCGCCCGCAAGCTTCTCAATAAAGCCTGCTTCTAAAACTTCGTTAATTGCATCTTTAATTCCGTTTTCACATCCAAATAAACCTTATACACTGAGCCTCGAGAAGGCTTTGGGAGTCAAAATCCTCCCAGCCTCCAGGCAGCAGCGTCCCAGCCCCCTCACAAATGCAGCCCGGGAAGGCAGGCGAGTTCCTGGGAAAGCAGGCACGTCAAGTCCCGCACACCAGCAAGAAATGGCGCAAAGACGGACACCAGCAAGAAACGGCGCAAAGACGGACACCAGCAAGAAACGGCGCAAAGACGGACACCAGCAAGAAACGGCGCAAAGACGGACACCAGCAAGAAACGGCGCAAAGACGGACACCAGCAAGAAACGGCGCAAAGACGGACACCAGCAAGAAACGGCGCAAAGACGGACACCGTGAATTCAACCCAACAATTCTCGCGAGGGTGGTGAGGTAAAAGGAGCCCAGAGGGGCCCCCAATCCGTGAGACCAACATGGGAGGGCCCACTCCTGGGGCCGGCTTACCTCATAGCTCCGAATCACACAGTACCGCTTCTTTTCGACCTCTCCGGGGACAGGTCTGCCTCGGTCCTCGGCTCCACGCGAGAAACAGCTCACGCTGAGGCCTGGTTTGGGATCCCCGTGAGTTTTATGAGCGGTTAGGGAGGCGTGGTCGATGACGTGGGTCGACCCCATTGGCTGAATTGTTGAATTGAATTCACCTGGCCTAGGTGAGCCAATGCAGGTACAGCCCCACCCAGGCATAGCTCCCCCTCCTGGCTGGAAACCTGAACTTCTGAGCATGCAGTGAGCCACTGCTTCATGAGCCGGTAGCTCGGACCTCTGAGCATGTGTAATAGGCCTGCCAGTCCCTATGCTAGCTCCCTAACAGGTTTTCCAGCCAAAGGTCTGCCTTCTGGAGCTGTTCTACAGAAAGCACTTAGTTCCTGACCCCTACGCATTCGGGGTAATGGATGCCCTCGCTTCCGTGCTTGCTTCTATGTCATTCTGGAATGGTCCTTGTTTCACAGGTCGGCGAGGTCAGGAATTCTGGGCTGGTTGGCTACCAAGCACAAAATAAATAGCCAACAGATTGAAATCTCAACCCCTATATTGGTTTATTATCGACCACACAAACTTGTCTTCTGGAACTTCCCTCCTAAATTTCTGAACCCTTGAACTCCTTGACACATGTACTTGGAAGACAAGGATTCCAAACTCTGATCACCATATCTGACTGCTCCCCCAGTCCCTCTGCACTGTCAACCAGCAAAGTCGGGCCTCTCCATTTCTCAGAAGCTGCAGATTGTTACGTGACATCACCCTGTGTTTAAATGTTAGTGATTATGCCATTTAAAAAACAAATGTGTGAGCCAACTGGGGGCAAACAAGACTCGTTTCAAACACCAGCTCTGTCTCCTCTAAGGGCCCGTGTACAACTGCGACAACACAACAGTGGGTCCTGCTGGGTCTCCATTAGCATCTGGGAGGAAGGTTATTTATTACAGGGAATCCTACCTTTGTCCCTTGGTGTTAATTGCAGACTCACTGGGTGACGGATTGTATCTGACACGCACCACGTTTGCCGCAGCAAACACCAACACTTTGTCAAACTCCGTTTGGTATTGCTCCATCCCTCCATTATTCTCCCTAATGACAAAAATAATTAACACATTCATATAAAAGCACAGGATGAGGATAGCTTTAATTTATGCATCTAGTTCAGGGTCATCCCTCTTATCAATATATGACAATCTAATGAGGCTTAATTAAAAAGTAGCAGTGAAGCAATTTAGGAAAGTGAGGGATTGTCACGAGTCCTGGTTGTGACAGCATGTTTTGTGCACCATGGAAGATAACAGATTTGTCTTCTGTGGTATCTCATATCCATCATCCCCAAACTACCTGCTCTTAGGGGTAGAGAGAGCGAGCTTGTCTTTGAAAAAAGTGCCTGGGTTTGGTAGCCGCTCACAGGATGGCAGGTGTAATGTATTATGAGAACTTAACAAGGCTCTGAGAAGACGGCTATTGGAAAGTCTGGCTGGAGGGCAAGGTCATGGCCCTGAACGATTCAGGATCCAGAAGTCAAGTCAGAACTGGATGCCAGAGACTTTCTCAATCCAGCCCTCTTTGCCCCTCCCCAAGGCCAATACATTTCTAAGGGTTATGGATTCTACTTCAGAATCTTTCTCAAACCCAGGGCCCTCTTCACCATTATTGTCTAGACCTGGTCACCTCTTGCCTTATAAATAAAAATATGGGTTTATTGTAAGTCTGGGTCTGTTAGGTTTCTCGGGTGGGAAATGTCTCGGTCCTTGGCTACACACTGGAAAGAAATTCACACCAAAGTCTGGTTGGTATTCCGAGTGGGTTTATGTACATGAGAGAAGAAGGTTCCGGCGTTACACTAAACTGAACACGGGCACCCTCATGACACTGCACACTCAGCCCTGCTGAGTGGAAGGCAGAGAAGCAGCTGAAGGGAAGGGGCGGTGGTCTCCAGATTCCAGCCTTTTAAGGGCTTTCAGCTGGGAGGCGTCAAGTAAGCTCTCCGGGCTTGGGCTTAGCCCGCATTGGCTTCCAACCTCCTGTAGGGGGCCCCCTAAGCATGGAGAGGAACAACCCCTTGTCTTGCTACCTAACCGGTCTACATTCCTGCATGGCTGCATTGAGATGGAACTAGCCCCTTTAGACAGCCTGAAGGGTTCACCAGGAGACACGGGCCCCAGTGTTCCCTGTGACCACCTTAAACCTTAAACTACTGTTGGAGTTTATATTACCTGTGTGGGTCTGTGGGCATGGGACGTTTCCATGCCAGAGACCTGAAGTTACACAAATAGGCATCCAGAACAGAACTCATACAGGCTCTAATAAGATGCTCGGATGCTTCTCGCTAGGATGAGAATTTAACGAAGTGTGTGAGCAGTTCAGATCTTGTAAGGGAGAACAGGTCAGTAGTGTATCCAGAGAAGAGAGCAAAAGTCAGGGGAAAGGGAGGGGGCCCACAGACATCTGTGCTCTGTGTTTGGCCACATGACAAGAAACCGGGTCTCCTTGCAAAAGAAAGCAGAACAGCAAGTCCCTCAGAACTACGACATTTTTAAACATGACCTATACAACACTCGGCTCTGGGAGGCGCCTTGGAAAACCATAAAAGCCCTAAAAGAGAGGCAAGGAGGAAGCCCAAGTCTTTGATTTTCCCTGTTGTGCTTTCAGTGTTGAAATGTCTGTGCACGGAGCCTTTGAAATTTCAGAATCAGAGAGTGGATTCACAAGCCAAGCTCCTGCTTTATTCTTCAATGCATTTTGGCCCAGCTTCTCCTTGGTGAGACATGTAACAGAAATTCTGGACTTAGGAGCCACTTGGTCCTTGGACACTAGGAGATTTCAGTGGAATCTGAAACAGGGCTCTAACCACCAGCTGGACTGGCCTAGGAAGCCCAAGTATTCATTCTCCCAAACACCAACCTCCCGTTGCTCTTCATCTGCCTGCACCTTGTTCAGCTTTAGTTGTCCGTGGAAGCGTTTGGCACCCATCTGATGCTTCGGAACCCAGAAAGGAGGAAAGGTAAAACTGGGATTCAAATGAAACAGACTTAAGCAGGACCATAGCCAAGATGTGCCCAGGGCTCCTCGCAGCATTTGTCACCTTCATTTCCCTCTTCGGACTCAGACGTGGCAAGGTTCAGAAACAAGCTTTACCAGAAAGAACAGCTGTGAACCCAGCCTGCTTCCAAGTGAGAAAAAGCCCTTTACACATGAGTTCCTGAGGTCAGCCCAGCCCTGTGCGTCCCCACCCCTCCCAGAGTCCCTGGCTCTCTGGCGAAGCATTAAAGCAAGTGGAAGCAGAGATTTGCTCAGAATAAAAAAATCGTTTTTCACAATAGCACGGCACGTTCTGGATGGCAATCACGGCTGCACAAACCATATCCGTCCTCCAGCCATAATATTGGCGCCTCAGTGACCACGCACATACATTGTGTGGCGAGACTCAGAGCCTATTCCATTTGTGGTCAATTGTTTCCTCCCTCTCCATACTTTGCACTTAGGAGACATGCTCTCTGGAGGTGGTTGAGGCTTGTCTTGTCACCAATAATCATCTCCTACACCTTCCTTTACAGTCACTATTTTGATGTGTTCACTCAAAGAAATGCCAATAATATGAGGTTTCAGAGGAGAGCTCCTAGAGCTCCCCCAGACAACAAGGAGGCCGAGTGTCACCGTCATTATCCTGAGCTGGGAGGGGGCACTAGTGTTCTGGAAGCTGGGGATCCGTCACTGCCTGCCCACCGCACAGACAGAGCAGGTGCTGGTTATAATTGCTTCTAGACGTCCTGCCATGCTGAGTTGAAAGTCAAACCCGTAAACGCTGCCCGACTACAATAACACTGCAGTACACAGACATTTCTGCATCATTGCTGGGTGAAAATATACTGAGTGGAGTTGGATGAGATGGCAGCAAGTGCCTAAGGAGGGGATGCTGTGGGAATACCAACAAGATGACTGTCAGTCGCCGTTTCCTCCTCTCGTCTGCTTTTTCCCCCCTTTCTTTCAGGACCAAAAGACATGACAGATATGTAAGGAAACAAATTTGTTCATTTTTAGAGGAGTCTCCCACCCTACCCCACCCCAACCCACCCCCATCCAACTCTGGCCTCCTTTGACCAAGCCAGTAGAACTTTTTTTTTTTTTAAACCTGGCTTCTACTATGGCAATTTCCGGAGTTGCTATGTGGCTGTGTTTAAAAGTCGCCTTTGGGATCCAGAGCACAATCCTTGTCACAAAGGCATTCTCCCAGTCCCAAATAGCAATGCGACCTCCTTTCAGAAGGTTGTTCTTGTTTCTGTAGACCCATAAAGGAGTTCAAGCTGTTGATCTTGACCGTGGTTGTCGAGTCAGCCTCTCATGGGCACCTCATGGGAAGCGGAGCAAACTATGCCAGTCTGTGCTATCACCAGGTCTGGGAGGGGAAGCCAACCGTGGCGGGCCAGAGGTCGATGTGTGGATGGAGATGATCAGGTCTTTCGTCCTTATTCTATTTCAGTCTGGAAACATCACATTTGTGAGTGGTGATACTGAGAGGGTTGTGGGAGGGTGGATTGGAAAGAGGGAACTGATTACAAGTATCTACATGTGACCTCCTCCCTGGGGGACGGACAACAGAAAAGTGGGTGAAGGGAGACATCGGAGCGGTCAAGATCCTGCCTTTTCAATTCCTCCATAGGGAGGCATGGTTGACGGTCATGGTCAACCCCAATGGCTGGATTGAATTCACCTGGCCCAGATGGGCCAATCCAGGTGTAATGCCCACCTAGGTGTACCAACCCTTCCTGGCCGGAAGTTTGAACCTGAGCATATGTAATGGATGACCCAGTCCCTATGCTAAACCACCTAATAGTATTTGCAAGATGCCAAGCACCGTTCTAAGCTTTTTGTGTATAATAATTCAATTATTCCACTTAACAAGCCTATGTGTGGACTCTATTTGGCCTCCTTTTACAGATGAAAAATCAGTGGCACAGGATGATAAAGTCATGAGCCTAGGACCACACAGTGAGGAAGTGGGAAGGAGAGATTTGGACCCAGGCTGCAGAGCCCATGCCTTGGGTGCCTACAGCTGCCATGTAGGACACAGAAAAGCATGGAGCAGACTCGGCGTAAGACATTAGGGAGTTGGGAGGACTGTAGCATGAATGCATGTGCTATGACTTCATGAGAGTAGCTGCTACTCAGATCCAGAAGAGAATACAAGCCTTTTGCAAAAAATATTTTTGCCAAGAGAGGGTGGAAAACTGCATCTTGTGCGAAATCCCCCCAACCTGCACATGTGCATAGCTATTTCAGAAGGTTCCAAACAATGTGTGCTGTGCGGCAAACCAAATTGAGCTCAGGGGGAGCTGGTCTGTGGGTTATGTTAGCCAGAAAGTGAGCAGTTTGAACTCACCAGCCACCACTCCAAGGGAGAAAGAGGAGGCTTTCTGCTCCCATGGACTTACAGCCTTCGAAGTGGCAGGGAGCATTTCCATGCGTCCTATGATTAGGATCTCAGAGGGTGAGGGTGGAGTTGGTTGAGACCTGTCTTCAGGGCATTTCCCAGAAGGGCTTCCTGCAGTGGCTCTGCCTTCAGGAATGTCTGATGACCTTGAGGGCAGCAAAGTCCTAAACACACTCGGGCAGTGGTTCTCAACCTTCCTAATACAGGTCCTCTTGTTGTGGTGATGCCCCCCTCCCCCAACCATTAAATGATTTTCTTGCTACTTCATCACTGTAATTTTGCTACAGTTATGAATTGGGTGAGCCCTGTGAAAGGGTCATATGACTCCCAAAGGGGTCGCAACCCACAGGTTGAGAACCACTGCACTAAGGGTTCCCCTCCCAGGCAGCCCTACCAGTGTCTGGTGTGCGTAGTTCTGTGAGGTGAGAGAAATGGACTTAGTGTCTGCTTCTGGTGACAGTTGATGTGGGTGGGCTTTCTCCCTATGTCAAATCCCTCTCGAGCCATTTGTCACCACAACAGAGGGAGTCATGCACAAAAAAGCAAGAAGAGGATGCAGCACAGCAGGACAGCAAGCAGAACAAAGATTGAATAAGCACAATTCACTTCAATCATGAATCGGGTGCCCTTGAGATGTGAGGAAGACCCCAGTCTAGTGACATTAGATCAGGTTTAGGGATTGAGTGAAGCGACCCCTCTTGGCTCCCCTCAGCCCCTATTTTGCTTTCCCATTGACCCTGACCCTTGCATCGTGATTGATCCTTATTCCAGCATGATGGTTGGTTTCATAACCACGGCATATGGGAATGTGTTAGTCGATAGGTTATACAGGCACAGCCTCTGGAATGGGTAAGTGAGGAGGCGATTTGGGCTCGCTCATGCAGACCTCTAGTTGTCCTTGACATGACTGGTAGAATGGATCATGTGAAGTGATTTGAGATCGGCGTTGAGATCTGATAGGTCATGCAGACTTCTAGCTGATCCTGGCAGTACCCTATTTTAAGGAAACAGAATGTTTGGCGTTTAAGTCGTATTTGAGCTTAAATTTTGAGCAATAGGCTGTGGCTCACAGTGAGAGTCTATGTGGAGACCCTACATCCATTTTGAGGGGCCACAGATTCAGCCGCCATTGAGTTCTTTCCTACTGCTGACTGGCAGTGGAAAGCTTGTCCCTCAGGCAGTGTGCTTGCGTCCACTCCCCGGGCCACACTCAACGATATACGGTAGTGTGCACATCCCAATGAAGGTCCCGCTCATGCTCTCACAGGCCCTCCTGAAACTCCATGAATTGATCTGTCTTCAGTCACAATTTTGTGACAAACTTGTTTGTTTTCTATGTCTTATTTAAGTTTTCAGGAGCCCAGGTGGTAATGCTGGATAGTGTTGGACTATTAAGAGCAAGGTCGCTGGTTCAAAGCCACTAGTCATTCCACAGGAGAAAGATGAGGTTATTGCTTCCTGTAAAGGTAGCAACTTCAGGATCCCTACACAGAGTCACTATGAGTCAGAGTCAGCAGGACAGAATGGGTGTCATTTTATTTAAGTCACTGTGGCTGTGGGTCCTTCCGACACCATTGTGGCCTCATGCGGATGCTCTCCTTCATCCAGAACAGCAGTTTGTGCCTTTTTCTTGTGTAAAACTTAGCAAAGGAGTTCCTAATAAAATATAGTTGGATTGGGAGTCTTTTCCCCCTAAAAACAAAGTAAATACCAAAATAGAAACGAGACTATGGTGCTAATAACCAGTTGGAGAGTTGAGAGAGCTGAACTCTCAATCCTGATAGAAACCCATTGTGACTGAGCACCTGCTCAAGGTCATCCACAGCCTATGAGGTTGAGCCTATGTGTTGGGGAGTAATTGTGTACATAAAGTTAACCATTTATCTTTCTAAAGATTCTGTCTAAAACTTACTTTAAATAATAAGTTTTCCCCTGGGCTAGGTAAAGTTCAGGGAGTTTAACCCCCTAGTCTCCACCCCCTCTCAGCATTCATCATGTTAGGCCAGAGGAGGCAAATCACACCCACTACCCAGGGAGCACTGCTTCCAAAAGCACATTGCCTGTGCCGGGGCAGAGGGGAGGTACCCGGACCAGAAATGCTGACAGAGTGGAACCAGAGAGCTCAGCCCCAAGCTTCCCGAGGGAGCAGCTGTGATGGTTCACTTCTGGATGAATATGTTTAAGCAAAGGCCAAGGCCATGACTTGGGCAGCACGAAAAGCAGATGTGCAGAGGTTGTTCACTGCATTCCAGAAGTTCACACACTCTCCGGAGGCTCCTTGGCTCAATGGCAGGAAGTCATTGGTGGCTTCCACCTTCAATCCCAAAAGGTCACTGCCGTCCAGTGGATTCCAACCACAGTGACCCTATATGGAGTTTTCAAGACTGTAAATCTTCATGGGAGCCAGCAGTCTCATTGTCCCCCTTGGGACAGGGAGCTAGCAGCCCGTTTTGCCACCAGGGCTCCTTCCTCTCTAATTCTGGATCCAGTCCCTCCGAATATCCTGCCCTGCCCTTGTCTAGGCTTCTTAAATGCGTTTCATGCTGCTTATGTTAGTCTGGGTGCATTCGAGAAACAAATCCACAGAAACACGTATGTATAAGAGAGTTGTATGTAAAGGGTGAGTGCACATCAAGAAAACATGCTCGCATGTGCTTATGCACCCGCTTTGTCTTCAGCGATCATGTTGGTGTAGGCTGGTGTGCTTTTTCCATGTGGGCTTTGTTGTTTCTTAGCTAGATGGCCCCCTGTTTATCTTCCAGCCTTTAAGACCCCAGACGCTATATGCTTTGATAGCCGGGCACCATGGTGCTTAACTACTACACCACCAGGGTTCATTAGCATGTGACTTATCTCCTGTCATTCACACTAGATGCTCAAAATAGCAGGAGACCAGGTTTCTCCTTTGAGGCCACACCAGGTACTGACAGAACCAAGAACAGAGACACAGTTATATATCTTGACTATCATTTGCATATTATATGCCAGGAATCCCTAGGAAGTGTCTTGGAATTGTTCTACTCTGGTTCAAATTTCACACACCCTCCCAGTTTCCATACTGACTCTGCCAAACCCCTAGTAACTGATTTGCACCTCCTATCAACTTGGAGAAAACACCCTAGGCCAGGTATAGAAGTGGACATACTTGGTACCCAGAAAACCTGTTCTGTGTTTTGAGGGCGGCTCAGCAAACACCCTATGTCAGACATAGAAGTGGACATACTTGGTACCCAGAAAACCTGTTCAGTGTTTTGAGGGCGGCTCAGCAAACAAAATGGGCACAGTGATTAAGCATTCAGCTGCTAACACAACGGTCAACTCTGTAGTGGTTCTGCAAGAGAAGGATATGGTAGTTGACCCCCCAAAAGAGTTACAAACTTGGATACCCTACGGGTATTTGTATAGGGTCGCTATGTGTTCCAATTGAGATGATTGTCATAGGTTGGGTTTGGTTTAACCCGTCTTACTGAGGAGACTCCTTCTTTACACGCCATCAGTTACTTTAGAGGAAAAAGACATGCCTGTCCTAGAACAATCCCAGGACTGGTAAAGGCAACACAAAGACACTCCCTCTGCCTGCCTAACTCTAAAATGCTGCCCATAAAACACTCTGCCTGGTAATATCTGGGCAGCACACTGGGAAGGTGCAGCAAATGTGTGTTGAATGTATGAGGCCATTTCATAGTTTGGTTGCACGATCAGGGTGTCTGTCATAAAGCCCATCTCTTTGACTCCACCTCTCAGCAGAGATGAACACAAGCTTCCCGTTTTTTTCTCGGCAATGTCCTTGTCAAATAAAAGTTCCTTGTAGATCAGACACTTGCCACAGAGCAAATTATATGGGAAGAGGCTCATCTTTCTCCTGGCTATGAAATAGAATGGCAAGCCCCTCCCTTCAACACACACACACACACACACACGCACGCGCGCGCGCACACACACACACCCCTGCCTTACAACTACATTCGGTTGATTAGCAAACAAAGCTCTACAACCCAACTATGTGTTTTTCTTCTCCAGAGGAATGACGGACTTATATACCCTGCATTGTCTTTTTTTAATGGAATTGCCCCAGTTCTCCTCACCTTTCCTTAGATAGTGCAGTGAACTATTAGATGACTGCAGGTATTGAAAGCTAGTATTGATTTCCAGTTTGTGTCACCTTTGGCTTTGAGCACCCTCCACTTCTCTAGTAAGCTTTCCATTGCTTTGGGGAAATTTTCTCTCTCTGAATTTATTTTGTGAGGGGGGTAGTGTAATAATCAATGTGCCTATGGAGGACTATCCTTCATGACCTAAACTCATTAAGGAGCAGTGCCTGATGGAACATCAGGTTGGAGGAAGCCTTATTAACAACCTGCATTATACAGATGACACAATTTTGCTGAAAATGAGAAGGACTTGATTCACTTGCTGATAAAGATGAAGGATTAAAGCCTTCAGTTTGGATTATGACTCAATGTAAAGAAAGCCCAGACCCTCACAACTGGACCTATTGATAACATCATGATAAATGGAGGAAAGATCGAAATTGTCAAGGATTTTGTCTTGCTTGAATCCACAATCAATTCTCATGGAAGCAGCAGAGAAGAGAACAAAGGACACATTTCACTAGTCAAATCTGCTACACGAGACCTCTTTAAAGTGTTGAAAAGCAAGAGATTACTTTGAGGACTGGGGCGGGTTGACCCAGGCCATGGTATTTTCAACTGTCTCATATTCATGTGAAAGTTGAACACTGAACAAGGAAGACCAAAGAAGAATAGATATATTTGATTAATAGTGAAGTAAAAGAGTAATGAATGTACCATGGACTGCCAAAAGAACAAACCCATCTAACTTGGATGAAGTACAGCCAGAATGTTCCTCAGGGCAAGGATAATGAGACTTCGCCTTAACTTTGACATGTTGTCCGGAGAGATCAGTCCCTGGAGCAGGACATCGTGTTCTGGAAAGTAGAGGGGCAATGAAAAAGAGGAAGGCCCTCAACAAATGGGATTGACACAGTGGCTGCAACAATGGGCTCAAACTTAAGAACGACTGTGAGAATGGTACAGGACCAGGCAGTGTATGATTATGTTGTATGTATGGTCACAATGAATCCAAACCCTCCCTATGACACTGAACAACAACAACCTGACTGAATCCTCTGGGAGGACTCTTGAATGTGAGAAAAATGGAACGAAGCCAGAGGAAGGATTGGAGGATGTCTTAAGTTCCTGTCTTAATCTCCTTAACCAAAAATTATCCAACAAGTCAGTCGCCTTAAAACACTTTTCCCCCTGCTTTGGAGCTTACAGGTTCAAATTTGGAGTGCGACTCTAGGTCAGGGTCCTTCTTTGTGGATACCAGAAAGTTCCTTGGCATTCCTCGCTATCTTTCTCCCCGTACTGTGTGTTACTGGGTCTATCCTGGCCTTTAACTCAGAAGTGTTTAGGTTTAGGCTCAAGCCTATTCTCATATGGCCTCATTTTTTTTAACATTTTATTAGGGACTCATACAACTCTTATCACAATCCATACATATACATACATCAATTGTATAAAGCACATCTGTACATTCTTTGCCCTAATCATTTTTTTTTACATTTTATTAGGGGCTCATACAACTCTTATCACAATCCATACATGTACATACATCAATTATATAAAGCACATCCGCACATTCCCTGCCCCAATCATTCTCAAAGCATTTGCTCTCCACTTAATCACTTTGCATCAGGTCCTCTTTTTTTTTCCTCTCCCTCCCCGCTCCCCCCTCCCTCATGTACCCTTGGTACTTTATACATTGTTATTTTGTCATATCTTGCCCTATCCCGAGTCTCCCTTCCCCCCCCCCCCTTCTCTGCTGTGCATCTCCCAGGGAGGAGGTCACATGTGGATCCTCGTAATCAGTTCCCCCTTTCCAACCCACTCACCCTCCACTCTCCCAGCATCGCCCCTCACACCTTTGGTCCTGAAGGTATCATCCACCCTTGATTCCCTGTGCCTCCAGCCCCCATAAGCACCAGTGTACAACCTCTGCCCTATCCAGCCCTGCAAGGTAGAATTTGGATCATGGTAGTTGGGGGGAGGAAGCATACAGGATCAGGGGGAAAGCTGTGTTCTTCATCGGTACTACCTCGCACCCTGACTGACCCATCTCCTCTTCTAAACCCCTCTATGAAGGGATCTCCAGTGGCCATACAGCCTCATTTATATTACAAAAGAACTCCCTTCTTTTCAAACAGGATCATGTCCACCAAGGTTCAAATTTCTTACATATTTTGAGGGGGCTACAGATCAATCCATAATGGTTCTTTGGGGTAGCTGTAACAAATGGCTACCAATCGAGTGACTTAAACAGCAGGCATTTGTTCTCTCACTTTTCTGAAGGGCAAAGGGTTAAAATTAAGGTGTGGGCAAGATTAATTCCTTCTGAGAGCTCTGAAGGAGAATCAAAGTAGCCTCTCTCTGCTTCTGGTCACTGCTGCTAATCCTTGATATTTCTTGGCTTATATATGCACTGATCCAATCTCTGCCAGTGTCTTCACACGGGGTCTCTGTGTGCCCACTCCTCTTCTTATAAGAACACACCAATCAGTGCATGTAGTATCCATCTGAAATCTAAACCCAGAAAGATGGAGCTCTTGAAATCCTTATCTAAGCACATCTGCCAAGACCTCCTCTCCAAGTAAGGCCATAGCCTCAGGTTCCATGTGAACATGAATGGGTGTGTGTGAATGTGATTTAATGTACTACAGAGGGCACGCTTTGGCCTCAGGAGGAGTGTTTCGCCAGTACCTGCTTCACAGACCTGAGATTGCCCAGGCATTTGCCACATTTTCTTGTCTTCCCACCATTTATCTACCATTAGGCATTTTTCCCTAAGTTAGTCAAGCGTCAGTTTCTGTCACTTGTGATCATGACCCTCCCTCCCGCCCAGGTCACAAATTTAAACTGATACAGGCAGTTTCTTTAATGGGCACTATGTTATCCTGACTAGCAAGCATTGCTAAGGAGGGAGGATGAATCAGCGAGAACCCGCTTGCTTCATCTAGCTTCGGCGCAGTCCACAGAGGATTGATCCTTGAGCCACTAACGAATTTTGCAACTGTCACAGAACAATGCAAATAAGTAAGATCCACATCTGCTGAACACCATCATGAGGTCAAACTGTGTGTAAATAAATGCCTGTTTCAAGGAGTGAGTAAATCCTAAGGTAAGGAGTGACAGGGCTTTGTTGGCATAAACCCAGCAAGGCATTATGGGTCGGATATTAATGAACTCATGCTCCTGGGCCTCACAGAGCCCCAGCTCAACTGCTTCAGCTTGTTGACAAACTGAACTCAGGGTACCCGGAGAGAGCACTACCATTTTGATGAACAAGGTTGGTTGGGGATGATGCTTCCTAACTTGCATTTTAATATAAATTTGATGCTTCATCTGAGCAATGTGGAAAGAGCATTCAGATAAAAGAGAGGGACAAACATCAAGTGACCAGAGGATGAAACTTCTATCTAATCTGTGCCCACTGGAATTGCTTCTTGGGAAGGTATTTTTTGGGGGTGTGGGGTTGTTCCTCTACCCTGCTCCAAGCCTTCCTCCTCATGCCCACCCCCACCCCAGGATACATCCTACTGGGAGAATGTCTCTGAATAATGAAGTTTTAATAAATGAAGCTTTAATGAGCCTGATAGTCTGCCTAAGACCCCTTCAAACTGTAGTCTTTCATTTGTATTCTTCCATCCTTTTTGAAGAAATGAACCTGATGGCAGGTAGTATGTTTCCTTTCCAGGATGAGCTGATAGAGCCTCTGGCTGCTGCAGTGGGAGGTGAAACATTAAAAGGCCCTCTGTGGCCATGAGACATGCCCACTCTCCAAGAGACACTGGGCAGGTTTGCTGAAGCTCCTCAGAATTGAATAGTGGCCCTGGTCCACCCATCTCAATCAAGCCAGTCTTCATTTGCACTGCATGCCCTCTCTGAGCTCCAACTGCATGCTTCATTTGAGGATGACAAAGCCTCTATTGTCTGAGAAGATGCGCAGACATATGAACTAATCAATGCTCCCCCTGTCCCCGGGGAGTGTGAAATTCTCCCATTATGACCCACCAGCTTCCCTGGAAATTCCTGTCTTAACTCAGGCACTTAATATCAATGGTGTCTCTGCTTCCTTCCTTCTTGCACACCCCCCAGGCATTAACTGTCATCCTTCCTCTCCCTAAAATATATTTTGAATCTATTCACTTCATGCCATCCCTACTGCCCCAAGGTGTGTCTTGCATTGACTATGAAACTAGATTCTGTATCCATTTTCCAGGGCTGTCAAAACAAAGCATCGTAAATCAGGTGGCTTTTAAGAACAGTCCACCACCTGTCTATCAGTTCGTGGTGCAGTGGAAGCTAGAGTGTTGCTGTGAAATTGGAAGCTGTGCCACCGATATGACAAACCCCAGAAGGGTCAGCAATGATGGGCAGGCTTCAGTGGAACCTCGAGCCCTGTGGTGCTCAACCTTCCTTTAATACAATTCCTCATGTTGTGGTGACCCCCAACCATAAAATCATTTTCCTTGCTACTTCATAACTGTAATGTTGCTACTGCCATGAATCGGGTGACTCGTGTTAAAAGGTCGCTGGACCCCAAAAGGGGTCACAACCCACAGATTGAGAACCACTGCTCTAGCCTAAGGCAGACTAGGAAGAAAGACCTGGTGATCTACTTCCAAATATTAACAAATGAAAGCCTTATGGGTCACAACAAAATATGGTCCTATAGAGTGCTGGAAGATGAGCCACTGACCTGCACACAACAGCTACAAAAATAGACTCAAACACACCAACAAAGGCGTGCTGAACTCCAAAGCCCTAACAAACCCACTGCCCTCAAGTCCATGCCAACTCATAGCGGCCCTATAGGACAGGGGCGAACTGTGTATTAGTCTGGGTATGCTAGAGGAAAATCGAGGGAGACTCATGTGTATGAGAGAGTGTTGGTGGTTTTTAAAAATCATTTCCCTATTATTTAATCATTATATTAGGGATTCATGCAACTCTTATCACAATCCATCCATCCATCCATTATAAAGCACATTTATACATTCATTTCCTTCATCATTGTCAAAACATTTGCTCTCCACATAAGCCCCTGGCACCTGTTCCTCATTTTTCTCCTCCCTCCCCACTCCCCCCTCCTTATGAACCCTTGATAATTTTATTGGGGGCTCATACAACTCTTATCACAGTCATTCCATCCATCCATCCATCCATCCATCCATCCATCCATCCATCCATCCACCCATTGTGTGTCAAGTACATTTGTACATGTGTTGCCCTCATCCTTCTCAAAACATTTGCTTTCTACTTGAGCCCTTGGTATCAGCTCCTCAATTCCCAACTTCCATCCTCCTCCCCCTCCCTCATAAATCCTTGATAATATATAAATTATTTTGTCATATCTTACACGTCAAACATCTCACTTCCCTCACTTTTCTGTTGTCCGTCCCCCAGGGCAGAGGTTTTATGTAGATCTTTGTAATCGATTCACCCTTTCTACCCCACCTTCCCTCCACCCTCCTGGTATTGCCACTCTCACCACTGGTCCTGAAGGGATCATCTGTCGTGGATTCCCTGTGTTTCCAGATCCTGTCTGTACCAGAGTACATGTTCTGGTCTAATTTTACCTTATAAATCCAGAGAGAGAGTTTTATATCAAACAGTAATTGTACATTAAGCAAACGTCCCAGCCCAGTGCAGATCAAATCCATAAGTCTGATATTAGCCCATATGTCTGATACCAATCTATAAATTCCTTTTCAGACCCATAAAACATGTGCAGTGATGCTGAATGCAGGATAATCACAGGCCAATGGGTGGAAAGTCTTGTGGATCCAGTGGCATTGTAAGCATCTCAGTGCTGGCAGCGATCTCTCTGAGGCTTCTTTGGCTTCATAGGTCTGGTCGCATCCATTTGGCTTGCCTTCTGCAATGTCTCCCAAGGAGTAGCAGAGAGAGAGAGAGAGAGAGAGAGAGAGAGAGAGAGAGAGAGAGAGAGAGAGAGAGAGAGAGAGAGAGAGAGGTGCCTTCCACCTCCAAGGAGGAAGTACCAGATTTCTCAGAGTTCTCAGAAGAAGGCTATGCCCACATAAAAATCTCACTATCTCCAGATTGGCAGGCTAGACTCCACGCCTACACTCCTAATCCTTAACTTGACACAAGATTAGGTGACTACCACAGGCTCCTAATCCATAACAAGCCCATTTATTTTTTCCCTGCATACCGACACCAATCCAATATCCAAAGCTTTACCCAATGGGTGGAGATCTACTTCTAAAACATGAATATAGAAAAATCGCTTTTGCTTGAAGGCTCTCAAGGAAATGCTCACTGAAAACTCCATTCCTATGATCTCACCTCCCCCAAATTAGTCTTCTTCTGGGCTTTCAGTCACACCAAGATCTCTCCTGCCCCAAGGCCTTTACATGCACTGTCACCTCTTCCAAGCCCTGAAGTGCCAAGTTCAAAGTTCCAGTTAATCTCCCTGATCCTGATTTTTAAGAACTGTGTGTGTGGGAGGGAAGGGGTTGGGCTGTTTGTTGAACTGCTGGGTTTTGGAGCCATTTGTTATGCAACCTCATTTTGTCAATGACTGGTTAATTAATGCAGCATTCATTTGCCCTTCTTCCACTCACAGCACATGGCTTGTATCTTTGGGATCACTCTTCCACCATGCTCCATCTCCATGCTTCTGCTGGCATTGACCCAATCTGCCAGCTCCATGCCTGGCTAGTCAGAGCATGACTTTCCTCTGTCCAAAGGGACTGGGTCAGACTCAGTATGAGACTCATGCTAGGTTAATGATATCTAACCCTAAAAAATGCCCCAGAAACAATTTCCCCATTGCCAATGAGTCCATTTTGAATCATAGAAGGTCCCTGTGGGGTTTCTCAGACTGTAAATATTTATGTGAGCAGAAAGTTCCATCTTTTTCCCTATGAGGTAGCTGGTAGGGTAGCACTGCCAACCTTGCAGTTAGCAATCCAATGCTTACCTGATAGTACCACCAATGATTAGAAAGGGAATGAGCCTCTCTCTAATAGAATTCCTGAGCTTCTAGATAAAACTACAGCTGTCATCAGGAAGCCTACGTGAAACTCAAAAGGAAACAGTTCTGAAAGGAAAAGGTTCAAACTCTGATGGTATCAACGGAGTGCCAGAACTCAGCTATTCCTGATGCTCTGCCTCCAGACTTACAAATTCCATAAACCTACCCATTAATTCCTTCTCCTGCTCCTTCCCTTCTCACGCCCCAAGGTACTTTGACTTAGCTTTGAAGGCACTCACAACTTCACGGGTTCTGCCTTGCACAGGTGTCTGCTTGCTTCCAGTTCAGTCCTGACATTGTCCCTATCTTTAGCCATGTTAGGCTTGCGTCCTAGAGCTTTCCTTTGCTTGTCTCCCTATTGCTCTTGTCCTATGAAGTCTGTGGCTTTATCTTTAAGTCTAAGTCCTGCCCTTTCGCTTTCGTAGAAATCTGTCTCTGTATCTTGGCTCATGGCAGGTTGTGTCCTTCAAAGATGACTGTCCTAATGTTGCACATCGCACATTCTCTTGTTACAAGATGAGTTTGTGTTCATTTTTTCCAGAAACAGGGCCTGCTTTCCCTCTTCCTTGCATCTTGGCAGGCCTTTGACTATGGCAGAAGTGTTGCTCTGTGACTTCCACCTGGTCGTATTGGGTTGTTCACCATTGGGACCCTGTCAGGATGTTGCAAGGAAGACCAAGCCAAATGAAAATGTCACATATAGGGTTCTTCTTGAGCTCCAACCAATAGAAGTATCAGTCGTGTGAGGGAGTGAGTCTTAAGAGAGCTGCAGCCTCTGTCCTTTGAGCTACCCCAGCTAATGCTTGATGAAGCCAAAACTAGTGTCCTCACTGAGCTCTGCCCAGATTGCAGATTTGTGAGCAAAATTGATATTATCATTACTTTAAGATGTTATTTGTGGGGATACTTTCTGTTAGCAGCAGATCATCAGAATATTGCCTAATCAGACTGCATTGCCAGTTTTTTCTCTCTCTCCATATATATATATATAGATTGATAGATAGATAGATAGATAGATAGATAGATAGATAGATAGATAGATAGATAGATAGATAGATATCCTCCACTCATCTGTCAGTTGGTTGTACTATAATGGTTTGTGTAATGTTATGATGCTGGAAGCTCTGTTCCCAGAATTTCAAATACCAGCAGGATTGCCCATGGTGGACAGGTTTCAGTGAAGCTTCTAGACAAAGACAGACAAGGAAGAGGGGCCTGCTAGTCCACTTCCAAAAATTACTGAAAGAAAACCTTATGGATCACAAGAGAATACTGACTGACTAATGTGTTTTGGACACACTATCAGTGGACAATTGCTAGAGGAAGACATCATATTTGATGAAATAGAGGGACATGGAAGATCCTTATTGAGGCAGATTGACCGAATCGCTGCAACAATGGACTTCAACATTCAGGAATGTGTGACAATGGTGCAAGATCAGACAGCACTCCATTCCATTTCATATAAGGTCTCCATGGATCACAGTAGACTTGATGGCACTCTCTATATGTTTGTCTTCAGTGACTTCCCAGAGGGCTGCTCTGCCTGGCAGCCTCTATTCTTCATGCTTCCAAATGGGGAGCACAACAGGTCCATAGTCACTGATATTCCCCTCAATCCCCAGGTCAAGTAAGGAGGCATGCAACTAACTATGTTGTTCTCTTTGCCTTGTCTCTCTTCCTTTTCCCCTCCTCCAACAGGGCTAGAGGGGGTAAATACTTACCTTGCAGTCTAGAAGAGAATTTCTTCCACACCAAAATCTTCTCCTTCCTCAAAAGGCACATACATGCTTTTCTCCTTGTTTTGAATTAAAATGGCAGATGGGATGGTAGGAAAGAAAATGAACTAGTCTAACAGAATGGCCAAACAGATTTACCTTCCACATAAGAATGCAAATAACTCCTCAATCTTGTTATAGAGTCATGATATGGTGAGCTCCATCAAAGCAGAGTAGAACACCACGGAGGTCAGACCAGAAAGACCATATTGAGTTGATTTTGTATGAGAGATTCTAGTTGCTAATTATACTTTTCCTAACAGACAGATGGCAGGTTTAGAAGCCCAGACTTAAAATGTCTTTATCTAATTGCCTGCCTAAATATACATTTGCAATATGGTCCTCAAAGGGAATACTTTCTTTACCTTAAATTCCCTTTCTTTTTCCCCTCTTTTATGTAATTTTATTGAAGTATCATTGATGTACAATAAACCATGGTGTGTTTTGCTCTTTGAGGTTTTTAAAAAGAATCATTTTATTGGGGGCTCCTACAACTCTTATCACAATCTATACATACATCCACTGTGTACATTTGTTGCCATCATCATTCTCAAAACATTTGCTTTCTACTTGAGCCCTTGGTATTAGCTCCTCATTTCCCCTCCTTCCCCCTTCCCCCTCATGGACCCTTGATAATTTATAAATTATTATTCTGTCCTATCTTACACTGTCTGACATCTACCTTCACCCACTTTTTTGTTGTCCCTCCCTCATGGAGGAGGTTATATGTAGATCCTTGTAATCAGATCCCTCTTTCTACCCCACCTTTCCTCCATCCTCCTGTTATTGCTACTCTCAGCACTGGTCCTGAAGGGGTCATCTGTCCTGGTTTCCCTGTGTTTCCAGTTCCTATATGGACCAGTGTATATTCTCTGCTCGAGCCAGGTTTGTAAGGTAGAATTGGGATCATGATAGTGGGCGTGGTAGCATTTAGGAATGAGAGGAAAGTTATATGTTTCATCGTTGCTACACTGCATCCTGACTGGCTCATCTCCTCCCAGCGACCCTTCTGTAAGGGGTTGTCCAGTTGCCTACAGATAGATCTTGGATCCCCTAACTGTACGCCCCCTCATTCACAATGATATGATTTTTTTGTTCTTTGATGCCTGATCCCTGATCCCTTCTACATCTTGTGATCACACAGGCTGGTGTGCTTCTTTCATGTGCACTTTATTGCTTCTGAGTTAGATGGCCACTTGTGAACCTTCTAGTCTTTAAAACCCTAGACTCTTTATCTTTTGATAGCTAGGCTCCATAAGCTTTCTTCACCTCATTTGTTTATACACCCACTTTTTGTCTTGAGTGATTGTGTCGGGAAGGTGACCATCATGGAATACCAGTTCCTTAAATTCCATATCTATAGGCTTAAGTCTTACCCACAGGAAACCTATTTTTATTTTATCCCTGGAACAAAATCTTGCAATAATTTTCTCTTTTTGGGTAAGTCCATCCTCAATCACTTACCCTTTAACATTTACAAGAATTTATCTGTAACCAACCCCATTTACATAGTCTCATTCATGCTATTTCCACAATATGCTAATAACCCTATTTTTTAGAATCGGCAGAAAGCATCAGCATCAATATCCCATTGCCACTGAGTTGATTTAAACTCATGGGTACCCTATAGGACAGAATAGTATTGCCTCATAGGTTTCCAAGGCTGAAAAAAAATCTCTTTATTGTGAGTTGGGTGAAGGTTTACAGAATACATCCGTTTTCCATTTGACAGTTCACACATATTTTGCTTCATGATATTGACTGCAATCTGCTCAACGTAATATCACTTATCGCACTTCCTCCTTGTATTTCCTGTTTCCATTCCACCTTCTTTCCTGACCCTTCTGAACTTTATCTTTGAATAAATTATATCCTTTTGATTCAAATAGTTGATTAGTGTTACTTTTTACCTTATAGATCTACCTATTGTTTGGCTGAAGATTGAGCCAAGGGAGTGAGTTCAGTTCCAGATCTGAAGGTGCCTAAGGACAACAGTCTTGTGGGTTCCAAGAATCTCTCTCTGAGCAATACCCCTGAACTTTTAAAATAAGTTTAAACTTTGTTGCACATATTTCTCCTATTCTATCCCAAAATTCCAAAGCAAACTCATTATCATTGTGTTGAAGCTGACTCATAGAGACCCTACAAGATAGAATAGAACTTCACCCTTTCATTTTCCAAGGCTTAAATCTTTACCAGAGCAGACAAACTCATATTTCTCACATGGACCAACTGATAGGTTAGAACCACTTTCTTTGTGGTTAGGAGATCAATGAGGAGTCCACTCTGCCATTAGAGCTGGTTAAGAATGCGATCCAGGATCCCCTAATGCTATCCCTCTCAGATCAGTTGGTAGTGGTAATAAATGTAAATCTTAAGGGGGTTAGACTGCCACATCGTAACTCTTCCTTGGGGAAGATGGTGGGTTTGAACTGCTGATTGATTAGCCCTTAAGTGCTTAATTACTGCCTCACCAGGGTTCTCCTTAACATCAGAACAGTGGACACTTATTGGTTTATCTTACTGGTCTCTGTTCCCTAAAAATTGCACTTCATCCACAGGGTTTTCTTCCACAACACACAGCTGCTAGTGTTTTTGGTTTGTTTTTCCACATGACTTCACCTTCCTGGTCAAAGCTGATTTGTCCAGGGCTAAACACACAATGAAAACATAGCCATATTTGCACACTACAAAATTTGAAGTGAGACAGCAAGCTATTTGTTGAGTTTTTTGAATGACTGAAGTCTAAAAGGAAGTGTTATGATACAGGAAACAGTGAGTTTTGATGTCCAGGATCTATGCTGGGGACCCAGTTGGCACTCCGAATGACTATTCAAAGTGATGGTATGAATTCTCCTCTTCCATGACCTACACATATAATAGATATAACCACTAAGTCCATGATTTGACAAATGTCTTGTGTGATTGAGTTTGGGTTCCCCATAGGATTAGATCCTGAGACAAAGGTTTTAATTAAGCCATTTTCTGGGGAGATATCAATAAGGAAATGGGAAATAGAAAAGGGAAAGAAGGCAGCCAATGAAAAGTACATTATCAAACAATTTAAAATTGTGAGCAACTGGAGGTTAATCTTACTGGAGACACTGTAGAAAATCCACTAGTTATTCTGCCCAGAATGTGAGGGAGTGTGGCTATTTGTCCAACAACTCCTATGGGTCATTGGTTAAGGGTTACTCCAGGAAGCAAGAATTAACTCCACAACCTCCTAAGCCATGCATGCTCAGGTACAGTGGTCTACAGAAACTAGAGAAAGCAAGAAGAGAGATGTGCTGGCCATTCGGAATTAGGCTAGCATGCCAAGTTGTCAGACATGTCAGGTTCTTGAACTATCATAACTTGAAAGTCATCATGATCCTGTGAGATATACCACTGGTATTTCAAACACAAGCATAGTTACCCGTGGTGGAAAATTTTCAGAAAAGCTTACAAGCTAAATAGACTAGAAAGAATAACCTGCCAATCTACATCTGAAAAAAATAGTGGTGTTTGTGGAGCACATTGATATCAGTGGAATATTGTTTCATATAGTGCAGGATGATGAACCCCTCAAGTTGGAAGACACTCAAAATATAATTGGGGAAGAGCTGTCTCCTCAAAGTAGAGTTGACCTTAGTGATATAAAGTTTTCAGGACCTATATTTGTTGATGTGGCAATGACTCAAAATGAGAAGAAACAGCAGTACTGCAATAACCACTAACAAGAAGATGGGATGCATGAAATATGGATCTAGAAAAATTGGAAGCCATGAAAAAATGGAACACATAAAGATCAAACACTCTAGGTGTTATTGAACTGAAATAGACTGGTATTGGCCATTTTGAATGTCACAATAATATGGTTTACATACCAGAGTAACAAATTTGAAAGGAATGGATGACTTTCATGTTAAAAAAGAGAATGTTTCAACATCGATTCCAATGTTCACCATTGTTAGGTGTAGGATATATTACACCTACAAGGATGAATAATTAATAAAGTTATTATTCAAATTTACACACCAACCACTAATGGTAACAATAAAGCCATTGAGGATTTTTACCAACCTTTTCAGTCTGAAATTGATGAAACATGCAATCAAGATTACTGATGACTTGAATGCAAAATTTGGAAACTAAGGAGGAGGATCACTAGTTAGAAAATATGGCCATGGGGATGGAAGCCACATGGGAGATCTCATGATAGAATTTTCCAATAAGGATGGCTTATTGATTGAAGATTTATTTTTCAGGGATGTAAACAGTAACCATAGACATGGATCATGTATATTGGATAGAAATACACAGGAATTAAATCAACTATATCTGTTGAAATAAACTACTATACATACTCGAGTATAACCCAAGGCAACTAATTTTACCCCCCAAAGCTGGGGTGCTTTTTCAGCATAAAAAATGTGCTGAAAAAACGTCGGCTTATACTCAAGTATTTACGGTATAAAGAAGTTCAATATCATCAGTCACGAGACTGGAGACGAACTGTGGAACAAACCATCAATGGCAAATTCAACTCGAATTCCAACAAAATTAAAACAAGTCCCCAAGAGTCAAAGTATGAATTTGAGTATATCTCATCTAAATTAGAGAATACTTCAAGAAGAAAGTTGACACATTGAACACAAATCACCTGAGATGATACGAGTTCTGCAATAATATCAAGAACATCATAAATAAAGAAATTCAAAGATAATTAAAAAGATAGAAACTAAAGAAAAGACTAAACGGATGTCACCTTGAATGTGGAGTAGCTGAAGCCAATGAAAGAAATGATGAAGTACGAAAAGGAGAGAGAGAAATATAGAAATAATTGATGAAGTAAAGACGCTGAATAAAGAAGCTGAACATAAAATTTCAAAGGGGAATTCAAAAAGATGGAATAAAGAATTATATTAAAAGGTGCAAAGACCTGGAATTAGGACAGCAAAAATGAAAAGCATGTGCATTTCACTAGCTGAAAAAATTGAAGAGATTCAAAATACAGAATTACACAGATAGCATCAAAAGAAGATGAAAGGGATTCACTGACCACATGAAGCCCAGGCTCCACAGCGCTGAGTCCAGAAGACCAAGATAGCATAGGGTTCTCACTGCAGATTGCTCTGAAAGTGCTCACAGTAGTAGGCCCTGGATCAACTGGGGGAAAATGTAGAACTCAAAATAGGAAGACTAACCTTAGGATATGATAGGCACTAGTGGAATTCCCATTTGACACCTGACCTCACCTCCATGGCTCAACTTTCAGCCCCCAAATAGGAGACCTATACTGTCAACGATGTACAATTTAGAGCCCAGCATTTGTCAGGGAGTTACTCAGAAGGCAGGAAGGAATGGGAACGAAAGACCAATGGAAACGGCAAAAAAAGGGAGGGAATAGAAAAAGTAGTATTGCATTGTAGGTATTGCAATCAATATCATAAACCATTGCATGAATTGTAAGGAAAATCAATATACTCTGTAGATTTTCCCTCACATCACAATCAAAACAGTGTAAAAAGAAAATAAGTCATATGACCGAGTACACTGGTAGATCTTGCTGAAGACCAATTTCCAGTGTTAAAAGATGTCACTTTGAGGAATAAGGCACAGCTGAGCCCTAGTGGTATAGTGGTTACAAACATAATGCGTCAGAACCAACCCAGTTGGGTTGCTCAACACAAGATCAGCAGTTCTGCTCCCATACAAAGTTCCAGTATTGGAAACCCACAGGGATATCTCTCCCCTGTCCTATAGAGTTGCTAAGGGTTGGAATCAACTTGATGGCAGTGAACTGGATGTAAGCCAGGCTGACTAGAGACACAAATCAAGTGACACTCATATATGTGCAATAAATAGTTTTCAATCAAGAAGTCATTATAGTATTTCTATTTCAAGGAAATATCCCAGGCCAGTCCAACTCAAGTCCATAAGTCCAACACTAGCCCATAAGTTCCTTTCCAACTTACACAGTTACATGCAATGATGCAGAATGCAGGGATGTCAAAGGCCAGTGATTGCAATGTCGTGTGGACCCAAGGTCGATGGAAGCATGGCAAGACTCTGGCAGCTCTCAACGTGGGCAGAAAGCAGTCAAGTGAATGCAAAAGGAAGGGGAGGTTCCCAGGGCCCTCCTTATGAGAAGGCCATGGCCACAAAGAGGCACCATCAGGCTATGGTGTGATTGACAGATTGGATACCAACCTAACACTTTTACATATCTTCAAACTGACATAAAATTATATAACTATCATACTATGGCATTTTCAATCACTTCATATGTACTTGAAAATGGACAATAATTATGAAATATAAAATAAAAGTTGATGTCTTTGAATTATGATGCTGGTGAAGAATATTGAATATTCCATGGACTTTCAGAAGAAGGAACAAATCTTTCTTGGCGGAAGTAGAGCCAGAATGCTTCCTAGACGTGAGAATGGCAAGACTTCATATCACATACTTTGGACATGTTAACAGCTGAGCATAGTCCCTAGAGAAGGGTATCATACTTGGTAAAGTGGAGTGGTGAAAAAAAGAAGAAGGTCCTCAATGGGATGAATTGGCATACTGGCTGCAAAAATGGTCTCCAACATTAACTGTGAGGAAACAGGCTGTGGGTGCTATGAGTTAGAGCCAAATTAACAGTGTCTAACAATGACAACTCCCCTCCCGCGCCCCATCTGTCAATTTGCTGCACTGTGGTAGCTTGTGCTTTGCGGTGATGCTGGGAGTTAGTCCACTAGTACTTCAAATACCAGGCAGGATCACCCACGGTGAACAGATTTCAACACAGCTTCCAGACTAAGAACTGACAGGACGACAAAACAATCAGTCCACTTCTGAGGGGTTCACCATTGAAAACTTTCTGCATAGCAGTAAAATATTGTCTGACATAATGCCAGAAAATGAGCCCCTCAGATTGCAAAACAATCAAAATATCACCGAGAAAGAGAGCTTCCTCAAAGTAGAGTCCACCTTAATGATAACTCAAAACCTCACAACAGGAGCTGGAGATAACATCATAATAAATGGAGAAAATATTGAAGTTATCAAGGATTTTGTGTTGCTTAGATTCACAACTAATGCTCATGGAAACAACAATCAAGAAACCAAATACCATATTGCATTAGGCAAATCTACTGCACATAACCACTTTAAAGTACTGAAGATCAAGAATTTCACTTAGGATTAAGTTGCGTCTGGCCCAAGGCATGGCATTTTCCACCACACCTTATGCATGTGAAATTTGAACATTGAATGAGAACGACTGAAGGAGAACTGGTGCATTTGAATTAAGGTACTGACAAAAAAAATACTGAAAGTACCATGGGTGGAGAGAAGAACAAACAAATCTGTCTGAGAAGAAGTGCAGCTAAATGTTCCTTGGCAGATAGGATGGCGAGAATTCATCTCATGTACTTTGCAGATGTTATTAGGACAGACCAGTCCCTGGAGGACATCATACACATTACAGTGGAGGGGTTGCAAAAAGAGGAAGACACCCGATCAAATGGATCGAGACAATTCCTACAACAATGGACTCAAACATAACAAAATTTTTGAGTATGGGGCAGGACCAGGCAATGTTTCATTCTGTTGTGTAGGCATTATTATGAGACAGAACTGACTTGAAGGCATCTAGCAACAAAGTGTACTAAAGTTTCTTCTGGCACCTTCATTTGCTAATAGATTATAATTCAAAATGAGAAAAATCGTTGCAACCATTCATTAATAATCAGAACATGAAACGTGCAAAATAAGAATCTAGGAAAATTGGAAATCATAAAAAACGGAATCTGACCTATAAAGATCAATATCCTAGGCATTGGTGAGTTGAAATAGTCCCTTTGAATCTTAAAATGATAAGAATGACTACGCTGACAATGACAAATTCAAAAGAATGTCTCTTTCATCCTCAAAAAGAGCATTTCTAGATCTATCTTGAAGTGCAATGCTGCCTGAGACAGAATAATATCTATCTTCATACACAAGGAAGGCCGGTTAATAGAACCATTATTCAAATTTTCTCACAATCCACTAAAGCCAATGAAGAATTGTACCAACTTCTTCAGTCTGAAATTGATCACACAAGTACTGAAAATGCATTAATAATTGCTGACAATTGGAATGCACACATGGAAACAAAAAGGAAGGAAGAGTAATTAGAAACTATGGCTTTGGGGATCGAAAAGAAGCTGAAGACTGCATGAAAGAATTCTGCAAGAGCAATAACTTCCTCATTGCAAACACCTTTATTCAACAACAGGAGCGGCATATATACATGTGGAATACACAGGAATGGAATTGATTAAATCTGTGGGAAGACATGATAGAGAAGCTCAATATCATTGAGACAAAACAAGACCGGGGGCCAACTATGTAACAGACTATCAATTACTAATATGCAAGTTCAAGTCAAACCTGAAGAAAATTAAAATAAGAACGCAAAAGAGGCCAAATACAGCCTATATTATATCTTTGGTTGGCTGGGGTTTCTAGAGAAACAAACCAGTGATACTGATACATGTAGAAGAAGGAAATTCATATCAATAAAGAATTTTACATTAAGAAGTCCACACAACAAGAAACCCCAGTCCAACTCCAGCCCATAAATCAGATGCAAACTAGAGGCCCTTCCAGACTCATGAAGCTGTTGGAGGAATAGCCCAAGAAACAGGAAAACCACAGGTTGGTGGAGGCAGAGTTGGGAGAATCCAAAGTCAACAGGCATTTGGCAGGCCACAGACAGCTCTTAGGGTCAGCAGGTCTCATGGTGATTGCCATCCCAAGAAGCCAGATGTAGGGTCCAGGGTCTTTTCATCAGGAAGAAAAAGAGTGAGCCCATTCTCCACAGTCTACTTATAGCTATGAAATAGGTCACACCCCCAAAGAGACTGTGACCTGCACCTTCTGAAGATCCTGGTCAAGCTAAATTGACACCAAACCTTACTATCACAATATCTCACCTGAATTTAGAGCCTATCTCAAGAATGGTTCGGACATATTGAACATTAATGATCAGCTACCAGAAGACTTGTGAAATAGCATCAAGGTCATCAATCTTTTTTTTTTGTCATGTCACCTGTGGCTATTTATTTATTTATCATAAATCATTTTATTGGGGGCTCCTCAAAAAGATCATTAATAATACAGGAAAGAAAGAAAATACTACAGTGGATATCAGAGGAGACTGTGAAACTTGCTCTTGAACCTAAAGCAGCTAAAGCAAATGGAAGAAATGATGAAATAAAAGAGTTGAACAGAAAAATTTGAAAGGCCAGCTTGAGAAGATAAAGTAAAGAATTATATTGTAACGTGTAAAGACCTGGAATTGGGAAAGCAAAAGGAATGAGTACAGTCAGCATATCATAAATTGAAAGAACAGAAGAAAAAATCCAAGCCTTGGATTAAAATGTTCAAGGATTATTTATCAAACTATTGAATGATGCAGGGAGAATCCAAAGAATATGGAAGGAGTGTACAGAGTTTCTGTTCCCAAGAATTAGTTGAGGTTCTACTAGTTCAAAAGGCCAAGAGGAAGTTGAAGCTGCCATGTAAGCATTAGTGAAAAGCAAGGAAGGGATAGGAATGGAAATATTTCAACACGCTCATGCAGTGATAGTCCATGTCAAGAAATTTGGAAGATAGCTATCTGGCCAACCAACTGGAAGTGATTAATATTTGTGTCCATTCTAAAGAAATATGACGCAACAAAATCTGCAAATTAATTTAAAATAACATTAATATGACATGCAAGTACAATTTTATTGACGATACCTTTAAAAGTAGTTATAGCAATATGTCAACAGGAAGCTGCCAGAAATCCAGGCTGTATTAAAAGAGGGCATGAGGCAAGGTATATCAATGCTGGTTTCAGATGGACCTTGGCTGAAAACAGAGGATACAAGGAAAATGCTTACTTATGTACTATTGACTATGCAGAGGATTTTACTGTGTATCATAACAAACTTTGGGTAGCATATGAATACATATGAGAACAATTGGAATTCCCGTACATTTAATTGTGCTCCTGTGGTACCTGTACATAAACCAACAGGAAGTGGTTCGAATAGAACAAGGGGATAGTGCGTGGTTTAAAATCAGGAGAGGGTGTGTTGTGGTTATATCCTTTCACCATATGTGTTAGACAGGGTTCTCTAGAGAAACAAAACCAGGACATTTATGATTTGATAGATAGATAGAACACGAAGGAATATAACAGCTAATTAGTCCACATAGCAGTACAGAGGACTCAGTTTAACTCACTTCCATGCAACAGTAAATATGGCAGTACAGCCAGGCAGCAAACTGCAGAACTAGGTAAGGCAGCCACACACTGGTCTGATCACCAGAGAGCAACTGAGAGATAGGTGTGGCTTGCTGAGCCATTTATCTCTTTGCCCACGAATCAAACTGCGAACTTATTAATCCCACATGTTCTTATTGGCCACGTTGGCACTATAAACCTACCTATCTATCACACTGTACTTATTCAAATAATCTGAGAAGCTGCTCTGTATGAAGAAGTTGAGGCATCTGGATTGGAGGAAGAATCATTAACAACCTGTGTTATGCAGATGACCCAATCTTGCTGGCTGAAAGTCAATAGGCCTTGAAGTACTTACTGATAAAGCTCATATAGTACACCTTCAGTATAAATTAGTCTTCAACACTAAGAATACAAATGTCTTCTCAACTTGACAAATATAAACCCACAACATCATTACAAATAGAGAAATGTAGCTAAACTCTATTTTACTTGGACCCACAATCAATACTCACAGAAGCAGCAGTCAATAAATCAACGTATTTCATTGGAAAAATCTGTTGTAAAAGACCTCTTTAAAATGTGAAAGAGCAAATGTTTTACTCTGGGGATTAGCAAGTTATGCCTGCTTTTAGCCTTGATATTTTTAATCACCTTAGATGCATGTGAAAGGAGTCTTAATTTCAGTGTCTGGTATGGGTTGAATGACTAACAGCAAGGTTGGTGGTTCAACCCACTTGCTGCTCCACAGAAGAAAGAGGAAGCTATTTGACCCTGTAAAGATTTACAGCCTTGAAAACCCTATATGGTCACTATGAATAAGAATAGACTTGATGGTAATGTGTGACATATGCATGTGAAAGATGGACCATAAATAAGGAAGACTGAAGAAAATATGATGCCTTTAAAATATGATGTTGCAAATAATATTGAATATACCATGAATGCCCAGCAGAACAAAGAGGTCTGTCCCGGAAGAAGTACAGCCAGAATGTATTTTAGAACTGAGGATGGTAAAACTCCATTTCATATACATTGAACATGGTATCAGGAGAAATTAGTCCCTAGAAAAGGACAAAATACTTGGTAGAGCATCATCAAAAAACAGGTAAACCCTGAATGAGATGGATCAACACAGTGGCTGTAACAATAGGCTAAAATATGACCATTGTGAGGATGTCACAGGACTAGAAAGGCTTTTGTTCTATTGTGCATAGGGTCACTATAAGTGGCAGTGCGTGAGTTTTTGTTGATTAACAACACTGGGATATGAGCAATGTCCCCATGGCATATGCTAAACTGTCACCATGCTGGACACAGTTGATCTTTGTGGCTTTAGAGGGTAATTATTTAGAGGGTTATGATAACACTGAATTTTTTTCTGTGTATTCAAACTATTCCATCCTAAGGTTCCACAGATCTATCCAAACCAAGCTCACTGCCATTGAATCAATGCTAACTCATATCGACCCTACAGGACATGGGTAAAATTGTACCTGTGAGGTTCTGAGACTGTACCTCTTTACAGAGTAGAGTCCCATCTTTCTCCCGAAGAGCAGCCGGTGATTTCAAAATACCGACCGTGCAATTACCAGCCCAATGTGTAACCAAGAACTATTCAGGGAAGCTAGAGGGAGAGCATGAAAAGAAATGAGTAGTTGAGGTGGTTGGATGCACATCCATCCCTTTGTTCTACTCTCTATGACTTTTTCTGAGTTCATTCAAAATGTAAATTAAGACACAAAATAGAATTCTACCCAACCCTGCTATATGCCTAAACAGTATCCATTTTTCTCATTCTTACTACTAATAGAAGCTCAATTTTGTTTAGGGTGATAATGTACCTACTTAAATCGCTCACTCTTAGGCTCCCTTGCAGCTATGCATGAGCATTTGACCCAGTTTGGGCCAAATATGTGTAGGTGAAAGATACTGAGTAGGACTCCCAAGAAAGTTTTTGTTGTTGTTTAAGGCAAAACACTTGTCTGGCATAACCCATTTCATTTTTGTCCTTGGCTCTTCTGCTGTCATGCTCCCTAGTCAGAATATTGAAAGATTGGAGAGTCACATAGGTTACATGAGTTTGGCAGACCAAAAAGGATGCATTCTCCTATATCCAAGATGAGTCCCTGAGCAAATACGCCAGACCTAGGCTACCTATTTCAAGACTTACTATTGTATAAGACAAACCCCTGTGTGGTGCAAAGGGTTAACACAATTCACTGCTAAGACAAAGATGCCTTGGAAGAAAAACCTGGCAATCTACATTTAAAAATTCAGCCCTTGAAAACCTCATGGGGCACAGTTCTACCCTGAATCATATGGGGTAACTGTAAATCAGAATCAATTCAGTGGCAACTGGTTTGGTATTTTTGGTGTTAATATAAGAAAAATGAAGCTTTTGTGATTAGACCACTAGAGTCGGTTTGTTTTTTCCCATGTAGCCAGATGCAATTTGGACTGATAGAGAAATAATTAAAAGAATGTAGAGTTAAGTAAGCGTAATGATTATGGAACTAATCATTTAGCAATGGGCTGCTAACCACAAGGTCAGTAGTTCAAATGCACCAGTCACTCAGGGGGAGAAAAGTGAAGCTCTCTGCTTCTGTAAAGATTTACAGTCTTGGAAGCCCTATATGGGGTTGCTATAAGTTGTAATCAACTTGATAGCATTGTATTTGTTTGAGTTTGGTGACTAGTATGTAAGCTTTGAGGGGGTAGTAATAGATACTTTGAATACTATTCTTAGCACTATAGGTATTATGTCTTTTGCAAATGGATAAATGAACAAAAGCGATATTCATTTTGTGTTTTCTGTAGTTTGCCTTATTCTTCCAAGAAGATTGCTCAAGTGTTAAGACCCAGTCTTCTCTGGCATACTTGAATAAAAGAATAACTGATAGACACAGACTTGAACCCTGGCCTGTGTGATCTTGGGTGTGTCACTGTTTTTCAATCCATTTCTCATCTGTGAACTGGGGATTACACACGTAGCCCACAGGGTTGTTTTGGAGATTCAGAGTAATGTGTGTGTCTTGGATTGAGTGCCCTTGCATGCCGAGCTTATTCCTCAGGCCTGGGTGCAGGGAGTCTATTTGAGATCTGATGGCAGGGAGTGGGAATAGGAAAGCAGACGCAAGACTGAGTTAGGAGGAGAAGCAATCACAATGGGAACGGGGTGTTGAGGCTTTTAATGTAGGATACATGGGCTTGATTCCCCCAGGACTTCTGAGCAACATGGGTTCTGTCCTAGAATTGTCTACCAGAAACAGGAGGCTGGGCTCTTCTTCGCCTGTAGTGGTGTTGAGCATTCCTCCTAGTAAGGTGACCTCTCCTACCTTCCTGGGTTTGGCTTTCCATGCCTTTGAAAAGGCTTCGAGGCAGAAGGACATGGAGAGCTGCGTGCTGCACAGTTGTGATAAGACACCATTTCAGCAGGAGCCTGCACTTACATAGAGCCGTTCGCCACTGCTATGATTGATATCAGGTGGAGCCCTGGAAGTGCAGTGGTTACAAGTTGGTTTGCTAACTTCAAGGCCAGCAGTTCAAAGCTACTAGCTCCAAGGAAGAAAGATGGGGTTTTCTACTCCAATAAAGAGTTGTAGTGTTTGAAACTCGCAGGGGGCAATTGTACACTGCCCCACAGGATCGCTATGAGTCGGTATTGACTGGAAGGCAGTGAGATGGTGTCAGAGATGGGTCAAAGGAATGTGGCATGGCAACCCTAAGAATCTGCTACAGAACCATAAAGTGCCTGGGATAGATGAGTTTATTGTGCTTGACCTTTTAAAACCATCAAACGGGCAACAGTTAGAAAGACAAACATACCAAGTGTCATTGGAGATCCGGGGAAAGCAGAGAAACACTGCTAATGATGCAGGTTTGCTGCACAGCAATCTGGCAGAGCTTAGTGAAAGCCCATTGAATGGACCCTAGGACCTAGTGAGCCCCTCCTGGGCGTACAACCAAAGAAGCGCAGTCACTGAGTTGACTTTCATTCCTCATGACCCTATCAAACAAAGCTGAATGGTCCCATGATGTTTTCAAGGCTTCTATTGGGAAGTAGACAGCCATGCCTTTATCCCACAGTGTGTGGAAGACGGCTTCAAACTACTGACCTTTGGGTTAGCAGCCAAGCACTTAATATCTCCCCCATCAAAGCTCTCTCCTGGATGTAGAAAAACAAACAAAACCCCAGTTGATTCTTCCTCATTAGCAACCCTACAAGGCACAGTAGAATTGCTGCTTTAGGTTTACAAAACTAAATTCCTACGACAGCAGACAGCCTCTCTTTGCTCCATGGAATAGCTGGTGGGTTGGAACTGCTCACCTTGGGGTTAACAGCCCAACGCATAATTCCTGGGTATATAGGCCAAGCTATTTATCCAATTCACATGGCCCTAGGGGCATTTTTACAAGAATGGTCACCACGCTGATACCTGCAGTAGAGAAGAGTTGGAGCCGAATTGGATGCCAATCAACAGACAACTGAAGAAGGAAACAAAAGAAAGATGATGATTGCTCATGACCAAGTGGCACGCAGCAGCACATGCAATTGATATGCAGCATGGCAATAACTCTTAATGACATTGCAAGGAGTTGAAAAGGTCAGAAACTGAATGAGATTTATATTGCAGTACCATTCATGGAAGCTGAAAGCCCATTCACCAAGCAGCATGGTCTAGTGCACATGGCTGTATGCCTATAAGGACACACACACACCAAGCACCCAGCAGGGGGTACTAGTCTGAAGAGGGGAATGGAAGTGATGTGAATGTGGAAAAGGAGGGACAAAACACAAGCAGGGCCTGACATTGATCAGGGTTCACGGTGTGCTATAAAGTAGGCATGATTAATCACTTCCCTGTACCAGAAGGCTGAGCTAGATTTTTAAAGCAAATCGAGTGCCTGGAACACAATGGTTGTTAGCTGCTGTTGAGTCAGCTTCCAGTCCAACTCACTGTGACAACCAGCTCCCAGTGACTCCATGGGCAATATTCTCCCTGGTCCTGCACCATCTCTTTGGTTGTGCATCAGATTGTGATTCACAGGGGTTTTCGTTAATTGGTTTTCAGAAGTAGAATACCAGGCTCTTCTTCATCGCTCATCTTAGTCTGGACACATCACAGAAACAGGTTCAGTCTCATAGCCGCACCCAACCAAGCTTCCCTATTTCAGTATCATAGCAACACAGAAATCAGTTCAGTACCACAGCAATAACCAAGCATCCCCCTGACAAATGAGTGTTGGATGCACATGAGTTGCATTGTCTTGGACTCAACCCCAGATCTCCCACATAGAAAAGGAGAATTCTACAACGGAACCACCAATTTACCCTCAGAATATAATAAGTATCCAGTAAATGGTTATTAAGAATGTGGCTGCCAGGAAAATCCACCAATTTCCTGCCAAGGCTTAACACTAATATCTTCCCCCACACACTAGAAGGCTGCAGAGGAATGACTTTCTCCATGCCAGCCCTGGTATCTAGACAAGGGACCCTAACACTGAACCACTGAGCCCCAGCAGGCTGGGGAGCAATGTCAAATTGGATGAGGGACAATCCTGGTTGAGTTAGTTCCCCTAAGCTCGTAGGGCAGTTTAGCATGTCCACAGCTGTGTTCAGAATAGCCATGCGATTACCACTGAGAGAAATTCTACATGCTTTCACACCCCATGCTAGTCGTTGCAGCCATCATTGAGTACAGTTCATGCTCATCACTATCTAGAACTCACGGTGACGCTGTGGGTGAGCCATTGGGCAGGTAACCTCAAGGTTGGCAGTTCAAAGGCACCAGTTGTTCTCTGAGAGGAAGGTGAGATGATCTGCTCCTGTCAAGATTTAGCCTGAGGAATTTTATATAGGGTCACAGTGAGTCAGGATCAACTCAATGGTGTGGGTTTGGTTTATTAGACCCACCATCAGATCATATTTAATGTATTTATTAACATGTATATTTGCCACAAATCCAATGTCTTTTATTTTTATCACTGCATTTCAATACAATTTGTGCCTTTGTGATTCTGTATTTCATTGGAGGTATTTGGAAATATTATTCTGGGGAGTGGGCAGGTGTTCCATAGCCTTTCCTAAATGCCAAAAGGATCCATGGGGTTGCAATGGGTAAGACCCTCTAATAGAGTTTATCAAAGAGCCCTGGAGGCACAATGGTTAAGTGCTCAGCTGCTATCCAAAAGGTTGAAGGTTTGAACCCACCAGTGGCTCTGTTCTTGGAAGAAAAACCAGGCAACTCATTCTTGTAAAGATTACAGCATAGAAAAGCCTAGAGCAGTGGTTCTCAAACTTCCTAATGCCACAACCCTTTCATACAGTTCCTCATGTTGTGGTGACCTCCACAACCATAAAAAATATTCTCATTGCTGCTTCATAACTGTAATTTTGTTACAGTCACCCTGTGCAAGGGTCCCACAGGTTGAGAACCATTGGTCTAGAGAGCTCGGCACTGATGCATTGAGTCACTATGAGTTGGACTGGACTAGAAGGTTCCTAACAAAAACGCCAACAATCATTTTTTACCATGACCTTGTTAACTCAAAAAGATTAATAAGCAAATTCACAAATGAGGACATCCAGTTGCCCCTCCAAACTGGAGAAGCATGAGTTAAATGGTGACCCTGACCCCACGGTGTCCTCCAGCTGGTGCCATGCTGCCTTTATTCCTTCTGCCTCTCAGTTCTGTGGAGAAGAAGGGGAAAGGGAGGGAAAGAAAAAGAAAGAAATGAAAAGATAATTTTCCCAGCTTCTTCACATCACTGAATTGAACATTACTTTTCATAAAAGTATTATGAAATGGAAATGGTGCTTTCACTATTTTGCTTTCAGGTGATATTCAGAGACATGGTGCTGGTCATTATTTGAGCCGGGGAGGTTAGTGTGCAGATTTTCTGAATATGGTTGAGCCACATGCCCCCTTCCAGGCCTAGCATTTCCCTGGGCTATGAGAAGTTATAGACAGTCTACCCTCTTCTTCCTCTGACTTCGCTGCAAACCATGGACACACTGGTTCTGACTTGACCTGGCTCCAGTACAGAAAAAAATATCCTCCTTGCATAATTGTAGTGCTTGCATTGGAAGGCACCCAGATACAAATCTCTCTTCTGGTGGCATAATGGGTTATGTGTTGGGCTATTAACTGCAAGGTCAGCAGTTGGAATTCACCAGTCGCTCCTTTGGAGAAAGATGAGGCTTTCTTCTCCCATAAAGAGTTATAGCCTTAGATGAGTATAAAAACTCAAAATGCATTGGCAGAGATTCCACAGAGAATAAGCCTCCATTAAATCCCCTGGGACCATTCACCAGGGATGGGATTAAACCCTGCTCACCGTCAGTACATCAGAAAGTGTATTGTTGCAGATATGATTAGGTTAAAAATTAACATCTTATCATTTGTCTTTACTCTTAACACGTTTTTCATTTGTTCTTTTTTTAATTTTCTGCTTTCCTTTTTATTGAAAAATTAACTAATGTCACTAAACAAGTAGAGAATTTGTTAAATGAAAATCTAATCGGTTATGTAAACTTTCACTGAAAACATAACACAATTTTATTTTTACAAAGAGTTATAGCCTTGGAAACCCAGGAGGCCGCAGTATTTTCTCTCGATAGGATTGTTATGCACCCAATGGCAATGAGTGTTGTTGGATTTTGTTTCTTTATTGTTTTCTGTAGCTATGGTGGGGTATAGGGGTTATGTGTTGGGCTGCTAAATGCAATGTCTGAAATGGCAAATTTGAAATCCCCAGCCACTCCAAGGGAGAAAGATGAGGCTTTCTACTCCCCTAAAGAGTTCCAGTCTCAGAGCAGCCAGTCCACAAAGAGAACAACATGGCTGGCCCCACTGTGAGACATGATGCCCCTCAGTGACCAAGGGTGATACAGGGGACAGCACTGGAGACACAGTGTGCGAATTGCACCTAACCTGATTCCACCACACCGAGGCAAAGTGTGGTGGAGTGCAGTGGAACAGCAAGGGAATGGAGTGGCAAGGTCCCCAGGGAATGCTGAAAGTGGACTTTGGGGCCAGGTTGTGGTGCCTCAACAGAGTGGATTGGAAAACACTCCTAAGGTCCAACAAATAATCCTTGAACTAACTACAAGCTCTTCTTTCTTGATGTGTTTTGTTTTGTTCTTTGTCAGTGGTTTGTTTTTGTTGTTTTGTTGTCTGGTTGTATACTGTTGCTTTGTTTTCCTCTGTCTTGTTTTCGTGCATGTTAGTGTGTCCATAGGTCTGTCTAAATAAGAGAGGCTGGATGAACTATCTGCAGGAAAAACAACAGGACCGACAGTTCCGGGGGCACTTGGGATAGGGGGAGGTGCGGGGGGTTAGGAAGTGGTGTTAACAAACACAGGGACAAGGGAACAACATGGGACTCAATATGGTAGTGAGGGGGAAGTGGCAGGCCTGGTAGGGAATGATCAAGGGTAAGGTTACGTAAAGAAGAGGTATAGCTGTAACCCGGGTGGGGACGGAGCATGTTAGTGGGACAGGAGGAAAGTCAAGGGAGATGGAGGAAAGAGCTAGGAGTCAAAGTGCATTTATAGAGGTCTAGACAAAGACATGTGCATGCAAATATATATATGGATGGGGAAATAGATCTATGTGTCTATATTTATAGGTTTAATATTAAGGTGGCGGCAGGACCTTGGGCCTTAACTCAAGCACTCCCTCAATGCATGAATACTTTCTTTTATTAAATTGGCACTCTACAATGCTCATCCTCCAGACACAACTGCTGAAGCCAAAGCTGGTGAACAAGTAAATGTGGTGAAGAAAGCTGATGGTGCCCGGCTATCAAAAGAGATAGTGTCTGGGATCTTAAATACTTGAAGATAAACAAGCGGCCATCTAGCTCAGAAGCAACAAAGCCCACATGGAAGAGCAGACCAGCCTGTGCGATCACGAGGACCCGAAGGGATCAGTTATCAGGCATCAAAGAACAAAAAAATCACAGCATTGGCTGCACACCTCCATGATACGATTGCCAAAGACAAACTTGTGCATAAGCAAATGTGGCGAAGAATGCTGATGGTGCCCGGCTATCAAAAGAGATAGTGTCTGGGGTCTTAAAGGCTTGAAGGTGAACAAGCAGCCATCTAGCTCAGAAGCAAAAAAGCCCACATGGAGGAAGCACACCAGCCTGTGCGATCACAAGGTGCCAAAGGGACCAGGTATAAGGCATAATGCAATATATATATATATATATATATATATATATATATATATATATGGTATATATATGGTATATATTATATATATATATACACATAATAGTGAATGAAGGGGGAAGTGCAGAGTGGAGACCTGAAGCCCATTTGCTGGCCACTGTAGATCCCCTCACAGAGGGGTTTAGGAGAGGAGATGGGTCAGTCAGTGTGCGATGTAGTACCGATGAAAAACACAGCTTTCCCCCTGATCCTGGATGCTTCCTCCCCCCAACTACCATGCTCCGTATTCTACCTTGCAGGACTGGATAGGGCAGAGGTTGTACACTGGTACATATAGGAGCTGGAGGCACAGGGAATCCAGGGTGGATGATACCTTCAGGACCAGGAATGTGAGGGGCGATATTGGAAGAGTAGGGGGTGAGTGGGTTGGAAACGGGGAACAGATTACAAGGATCCACATGTAACCTCCTCCCTGGGAGACAGACGGCAGAGAAGGGGGGGAGGGAGACTGCAGATAGGGCAAGATATGGCAAAATAACAATCTGTGGATTATCAAGGGCTCATGAGGGAGTGGGGAGCGGGAGGGACGGTAAAAAAAAAAAAGAGGACCTGATGCAAAGGGCTTATGTGGAGAGCAAATGCTTTGAGAGTGATTAGGGCAAAGAATGTACGGATATGCTTTATACAATTGATGTATGTATATGTATGGATTGTAATAAGAGTTGTATGAGCCCCTAATAAAATGTTAAAAAAAAAAAAGAGTTCCAGTCAGAGAAACTCACAGGTGCAGTTCTACCCTATCCTATAGATTCGCCATGAGTCGGCATCAACTGGATGGCAGGAAGGACACATAACGATTCAGACCTGGGCTTAGTTTGGGTTCTCACTGAAGCAGACCCTGGCCAAAGACTTAAAGGCAATGAACTTAT
Source organism: Tenrec ecaudatus (assembly GCF_050624435.1). Classification (NCBI taxonomy): domain Eukaryota; kingdom Metazoa; phylum Chordata; class Mammalia; order Afrosoricida; family Tenrecidae; genus Tenrec; species Tenrec ecaudatus. Next base: position 79,410,111 of record NC_134541.1, on the reverse strand, counting down.
TTAGGAAACTCTGAGCATGCAGGTAATGATGTGGCATTGTGAGCCAGTGGAGGGAAGGCCACCGATAACAAATAGATTGTGAATCCAATTACAAACCTGGGAACCTGCTGCTTAATCACTTAGGAAGTCTCCAGGGGTAGGTATAGCGCACGCCTCTCAGAGTTTTGCCATCCAAGGAGTGAGGGGCCTGGTCAGGGCTGTTCCCAGGGGCATATGTTCCTCAGCACATTCAGCCAGCACCAGCAAAGGGACCTTAAGAGCTGGCCCTTGGTGACTGAGGCGAGTACACGGAATCAGGAATTTGGGACTGAAGAGAAGGAGCACTGGGAGTGTCTGCTACAGATTGGAGACTGGAAAGTCCACTCGGTGCTCCTCAAGGGGACAGGCGCTCCCCTCTCTGGATCTCACTTTTAACATCGATACACAAAGGTCGATTCTGTGAGGGTCACAGACTGGGGACTCCCATGGCCAAATGAGGACCTGTGTGGACTCTGGTTGGCCTGCTTATTCACTGCCATCTAGAAGACTCCAACTCACAGTGACCCTGTAAGACCGAGCGGAACTGCCCCTGTGGGTTTCCGAGGCTGAAATTCTATATGGACTAGAAGGTCTCATCTCTGCACAGCCCCCCACCCTATCCCCCACCCCCCGCTCCCCCAGTGTGACTGGTGGTTTCAAACTACTGACCTTCTAGTTAGCTGCCCAACACATAACCCACTGTGCCATCAGGGCTCTTTGGCCTACTTGGCTTCTATCCAATGTTATTGAATCGCCTTTGAAAAAATCAGGAGGTTTTTCAGAAAACAGGAATTTTGACTTTCTCTAGAAAAATCGATCTGGCATCACTGGAACCTAAACTAGAGGATCCACAATTCCACGTGGCTCTGGGAATCTCAACATTTCTTCCTCCTGCTCAAAGTAAAATGGTTTAAGGGGACCTTTCACAGCTGGTGGGCTGGTCTCCTTTCTAGAAAGTTGCCTCTGTAAAGAAAATGCATCTTTCTTCCCTTTTACCTAGTTGGGGGTGGTGAGGGTAGCAGGAGCCATTGGGTTAAGAAAAAACAGTCCAGGTAGCTTCAGTCTGCCCTGCCAGGGCTTTAGAGGCCAAGCCTTTTTTGCTCCAGCTGACTGGCCTGCTGTTTCCAGGGCAGCCCCACCATCTGTTCCCAGATGCAGGGAGGGAGCCGACTTTCCTTCATCACACCTGCCCCAAACTCAGGCCCAGAACTACTGTCTAAACACAGAACAACTTTTGTCTGTGGCCAAATGTGGGACCCCAAATTTCTTCCCTCTTTCCCGATACTCCTTCAGTGACTGGATGACCTGGGCCAGGCTGAGATGAATTAGCTTGCTCCTCACAGCTGGCTGCTGGGTTCCAGTCAACTCCCAGAGGCCACTGGCTGTGCCCATCAGTAGAAGTGGGAGTTGAGAACCCTCAGCTCTTGGCTGAGCAGCTCTGTCAGTCTGTAGCTGTTGACTGTAGCTGCTTCTGACAGCCAGTCTAGCTGGTGCTTTAAGTCATTTCAGTCGCTCCACCTCAGCTGTGATTAGTCTAGTCTCTGTAGCCTCAGAGGGAGGGGAAAACAAAACACCTCAATGACTTTGAATCAGAGTGGGTTATCCTCTTTTAAAAGGCAGAAAGTCTGAATTGGAGGATATTTTTGGGGGGTCTCTTTTATGCCTTTCACATTTATGAAATAAGAACTAACAGTATTTGTTCCAGTAAGTGGATCAGAACCACCTAAGGGCACACTCCTCCCACCAGGCCACGCCTCCCTAAGAATAGAGGTCCATCACTTGTCTGGCATTTTGTGGTACTGTGGTGACTTTTGTTTTGTGAGATACTGGGAGCTATGTGATTGGCATTTCATATACCAGCAGGGTCACCCAAAGAGCTTCCAGACAAAGAACAGACAATGAAGAAGGAATTGGCTGCCTGCATGGGAAGAATGAGCCATTGAAAACCCTATGGATAGCAGCAACACTGTCAGTTACTAGACCCCCCATGAACAACAGAAGAACATTGTCAGAACGTTTGCCAGAAGATGAGCTCTTCAACTTGGAAAGTACTCAAAATACGGCTGAGGAAGAGGAAGAGCTGACTTTTCATAGGCAAGTCGACCATAATGATGCAAATCGAGTATAGCCATCAGGACCTTCATTTGCTGATGGGGCACAACTCAAAATGAGGAGAAACAGTTCAAATCGTCATTAATAATTGAAACTTGGGATGTATGAAATATGAATCTAGGGACATTGGAAGTCATTAAAAATGAAATAGAATACATAAAGATTGATATTGTAAGCATTAGTTAGCTGAAATGGACTGATATTGACCATTTTGAAACAGAAAATCTTATGGTTTACTCTGCTGGAAATGACACAATCAAGAGAAACAACATTGCATTCATCATCAAAAGGACATTTTAAGATCTATTTTAATGTACAATGCTATCTTTGATAGGATGCTATCTAGCCCCCTTCAAGGAGAACCAATCAATACAACTATTGTTCAAATTTATGCACCAACCACCCAAAGCTGGTGATGCAGAAATTGAATAATTCTACCACCATATTCAGTCCCAAATTTGTCAGACTTGCTATCAAAATGCTATTGGAATGCAAAAGTTGAAAACAAAGAGGAAGGATCAGTAGTTGAAAAATATGGTCTTGGTGATAGAAACCAAGCTGGAGATCTCATGACAGAGTTTGCAAGACCAATAAATTGCTGATAGCATATACTATATTTTCCAGCTTCTGTTCTTTCCTCTTTGGTTCCAACATTTGCACTCCAATCACCAATAATTATCAATTTATCTTGATTGTATGTTAGAATTTTGAATGATTAATGATTTCTTCAAACATTTGATCAACAACAAAAAAGGTGACCATAAATGTGGACTTCTCCAGATGGAATACACGGAAATCAAATTGACTACACCTGTGGGAAGAGACAATAAAAGAAGCTCAATATCAGCAACTGAAACCAGTCCAGGGACTGACTGTGGAACAGATCAGCAATTGTTCATATGTGAGCTCAAGTTGAAGTTCAAGAAAATGCAAACAAGTACACGAGAGTCAATATACAACCTTGATAATAACCCACCAAATTTTGAGAACATCTCTGAATAAAGCACAGTGTCATTTAAAAAAATGGAAATAAAGAAAAGATACAAGTGCATGTCAGAAGAGACTCTGAAACTTACTCTTAATCAGAGAGTAGCTAAGGCATATGGAAGAAATGATGAAGTAAAGAGCTAAATAGAAAATTTCAAAGGACAACTCGATAATACAAAGTAAAATATTATCACAAAATATGCAAAGGCCTAGAGTTAGAAAACCAAAACAGAACATATTCAGCATATCTTAAACTGAAAGAACTGAAGAAAAATGTCAATTCTCGAGGTGCAATATTAAAAAATTCTATGGGCAAAATATTGAATGATGAAGGAAACATCTGAGGAAGATGGAAACAATATGGAGTCACTGTATCAAAAAGAATAGACCAACATTCAACCATTTCAGGAGGTAACATATGAGCAAGAACCAATGGTCAGGAAAGAAGAAATTCAAGATGCATGGAAAGCACTAGCCCAAAACAAGATGCCAGGAATTGCTGGAATATCTATTGAAATGTTTCCACAAGCTGATAAAGCACTGGCAGCACTCACTCATCTATGTCAGGAAATTTGGAATACAGCTACTTGGCTAACAGACTGGAAGAGATCCATATGTGTATACATACCAAAGAAGGGAGACCAACGGAATGGTCAAATTATGTAACACTATCATTGGCATCACATGTGAGTCAAATTGTACTGAAGCTAATACAACAACAGTTGCATTAATTCATTGACAGAAAGTTACCATATTCAGCATTCAAGAGCCATCGTGGCACAGCGGTTACAGGTTGGATTGCAAACCCCAAGGTCAGCAGTTCAAAACCACCAGTCACTCCGTGGGAGAAAGGCAAGGTTTTCTACTCCCATAATGAGTTACAGTCTCAGAAACTCACAGGGGCAATTAATTCTACCCTATACTATAGGGTCAGGATGAGTTGTCATCAACTACAAGGCAGTGAGTTTGGTTTCCCAGAGATTTAAGCCAGATTCAGAAGAGGATGTGGAACAAAGGATATCAGATATCAGATGGATCTTGCCTGAAAGCAGTGAATACCCTAAAGATGTTTACTTATGTTTTATTAACACCCAAGCTATCTGACTGTGTGGATCATAAGAAAACATGGATAGTTTTGAGAAGGGAATTCCAGAACACTTTGTCTTGCTCATGTGAAACTTGTACATGGTTTAAGAAGCAGTAGCACAAATAGAACAAGGGTAGATTGCATGGTTTAAGAATCAAGAAAGGTGTGCATCCAGGTTGCACCCACTTATTATACTTTTTCAATCTGTATGGTGAGCAAATAATCAGAGAAGCCAAATTATATGAAGAAGAACACAGAATCAGATATGGAGGAAATATTATTAACAACCTGCTATATGCAGACGACACAGTTTGGCTTGCTGACAAGGATGGGGGACTTGAAGCACTTGCTGGTGAAGATCAAGGATTGCAGCCTTCAATGTGGGATACAACTCAACACAAAGAAAACCAAAATCCTCACAACTGAACCAATAGGTAACATGATGATAAATCGAGAAAGACCTGAAGTTGTCAAGGATTTTGTCTTGTCTGGATCCACAAGCAATGCTCCTGGAAGCAGCAGTCAAGAGATGAAAAGATACATTGCACTGGGTAGATCTGCTGCATAAGAGCTCTTTAGAATGTTGAAAAGTTAGGATGTTACTTTAAGCAGGAAGTACACCTGATCCAAACCATGGTATTTTCATTTGCCTCATCTGCATGTGAAAAGCTTGCCATTGAGTGAAGAAGACCCAGGTAAACTATATGAATTTGAACCATGGTACTGGCAAAGAATATTGACAGTACCATGGACTGCCAAAAGAACAAACAAAATCTGTCTTGGAAGTACGGCCAGAATTCCCATTAGAAGTAAGGATGGTGAGACTTTGGACATGTTGTCAGTGGAGACCAGTCCCTGGAGAGGCATCATGCTTAGAAAAATGGAAGGGCTGTGAAAAAAGGTTGAAGGCCCTTGAAGAGCTGGATTGACACAGTGACTACAACAAGAGGACTGAGCATAGGAACACTTGGGTGGATGGAGGAGGAGCTGTTATAGTTACATTCTGCTGTGAATAGGTTTGCCATGGACCAGAACCAACTGGATGGCAAACTAACAACAACAACAGGGAGAGACATTAAAAAGCCAAACTCACTGCCATTGAGTTGACATTGATTCAGAACAACCCTGGAGGACAGGGTAGAACTGGCACCCGTGAGTTTCCCGAGAGTGTAACTTTTCACAGGAGGGGAAAGCCTCTTTAAGCTACTACTTAGCAGCCCAGCCCATCACCAGGGCTCCACAAGGATAGAGAGAAGCACTGTTAGGGCTGGGTAGGGCAGAGGCTGTACACTGGTACATATGAGGGCTGGAGGTACAGGGAATCCAGGGTGGACGATACCTTCAGGACCAAGGGTGTGAGGGGCGATGCTGGGAGAGTGGAGGGTGAGTGGGTTGGAAAGGGGGAACTGATTACAAGGATCCACATGTGACCTCTTCCCTGGGAGAGGGACAGCAGAGAACCAGGGAAGGGAGACTCCGGATAGGGCAAGATATGACAAAATAACGATGTATAAATTACCAAGGGCACATAAGGGAGGGGGGGAAGGGGAGGGAGGGGGAAAAAAAGAGGACCTGATGCAAAGGGCTTAAGTGGAGAGCAAATGCTTTGAGAATGATTGGGGTAGGGAATGTATGGATGTGCTTTATACAATTGATGTATGAATATGTATGGATTGTGATAAGAGTTGTATGAGTCCCTAATAAAATGTAAAAAAAGAAAAGAGGAGAAAAAAATGATTAGGGCAAAGACTGTACAGATGTGCTTTATACAATTGATGTATGTATATGTATGAACTGTGATAAGAGTTGTATGAGCCCCTAATAAATTGTTAGAAAAATGATCCTCAATTCTATCTGAATCCTTGCCAGAGCTGCAAGTTGCCTTAATAAACACGAGCAAAAAAAGTACCTCTGGCAGCAGACCGCTCAGGTTCAAATCCAGGCTCTCTAACTTATTGACTATGTGACCTTGGGCAAACCTGGACCTCTCTGTGCTTCCAAAGATTCACTTTCCAAAAGGGAAGTCATAAGCCAACTTTTCTTATTCCTCACTGGGTTGCTTTGAAGATGAAATGAGACATCTGTCTAAAAATGCTTCTGACCATCCCTTGGTTCTCAGAGCTCCACAAATGCCATGGATTATTGTTATAAGGTTATGAATGATTTTTTTCCAAGGGTAGTGCAAAGATTAACATCAGTGCTACTTCTCTCTGACAAAATATAAATCCAAATTTCTAAATAGCAGGGTCTGAACGGATGCGCTGTTAACAGCATCTTGCTTTTCTCCCATCACTTGTCACAGTAAATCTGATAAAAAATGCTAGGCTAGGGCCTGCAGCCAAGCCCCTCACTGGCAGCGTGGAGGACCTCAGGTTGTTGGCAGGCCAAGGGGCATCACAATGGCAAGAGGAGACTCCACAAAGATCCCCTGATTCCTCCCCCACGCACCCCTTCCCCACGTTCAGGGTTAAACGTCAAAATACTATTTTTTTGTCACCTGGTGAAATAATGAGCCCCCCATTCCCGTTGCCTTGGTATCATCAGAGTGCAACAGCCACGGGGGGTAATCGCTGTCTCCGTGTTAATGCTGCTCAGTTCAAACATTTTCACAGGCCCTGGCGAAATGAAACCCGTGCTTACTACCTAGGTGGAGTTTGAGGCGATTCAGCCCATTTGCTTCTGCTGAAGAGGCTACCTCAGAAAAACAGGAAATAAAAACATAGAGGGTGCCATTGACATTAGGTTTCTCATTTTCTTCCTCTCTTCCCTACCTTCCTTTCTTCTTCTTGCCCTTCTCTTTCTCTTTTCTTCCTTCCCTCACTTTGCTCACGTCTTCCTGCCTGCCTTCACCTTCCATCTTCCCTCCCACACTCCTCCATTTCTTCTTCACTCCTCTCTCCCCACCGCCACCTTTCTCCTTTCCTTCCCTGCCTTTTTCCTTCAGCCTCCCAGTCTCCCTCCTTCACTCTCTCCATTTGCTCCTTTCTTTCCCCACCTTGTTTTCATCCAGTGATTTGTACTCCTTTCTTCCTCTCATCCCACCCCTCCCCATTGCTGGAGAAACATCAGTTCCTTGTGGCGCTGGTTTCTTGGCACCAGACCCTGTTCTTTGGGTGTTCACAAGTCTGCGTCCTGTGTGCAAACATAAGACAGACATATGATCAGGGTTGGACAGAAGATGGGATTTGACAGGTGTACTGCATCCCAAATCTCCAGGAGGCAAAGGTAAAGTCAGGCTCCTGCCTTTAAGGTTATGTTTCCCATTGTAACTGCATCCCACAGAGGCTCCTGCCTCCTGGCCACCTGAGGCCTGCTGCCTGCCTTCCTCTAGCTCCTGGGGAATTGGGGCAGCAGTGGCAAGAACAACAAAAATCCCCAGGAGTTGACAAGAAGGGAGGCTGCCTTGCTCGAGAGACGGCCCCCTCACCCACCTGCATGTTGTTGAGATGCAGGTTCTCATCCCTGTGGCTGGGCAAGAAACGCTCCCTCCCCAAACGCAGTGGCTTCAAACAAGGACCATCATCGTGTGGTTGCTGGGACGCCACTGGGTCGTGCTTGGAGTCTCCCATGAGTTGGCAGTCACATGGGAGCTGGGGCAGGGGCCTCTGTTGACTCCAGTGCCTACACGTGCACTCAGAGGGCTGGCAGCTGAAGCTGGCCGTTAGCTGGGTGCTTAGCTGGGTTGTTGGTTGGAGTGTCTCCATGTGGCCTTTCCAGGCGGCTCAGGCTTCTTTCAGCATAGTGTCCGGGTGCTGAGAAGTGTCCTGAGAGGTAGCACGTGGAGGCTGGACATTCTAAGGGTGAGCACTCAAGAAGAAGTCTTTGAAGGGATTTTTCAGAAGCTGTGAAGCACTTTGTGGGAGGGAAGGGGGTTGCCCAAACTAGATGTCACAGTGTCATCTTCTCCATAATCTATTGGTCACAAAGGTCATGAAACATCCCAATTTAAGGGCAAATGGCATAGACTCTACCTTCCTATAGGTAGCCTGTCAAGGAATTTGGGGGTCACATACGAAGACTGGGAGACCCTGGGTGGCAGAAATGGTTAAGGACTCATCGTATCAAGAGGTGGGCAGTTGCACCCCTCAGAAGAAATAACTAATGGCCTGCTTCTAGAAGCCCACAGGCTTGAGAATCCTGTGATGTGTAGTTTCTCCCTGGCACCCAGGGGGTCCTCGGGAACCAGAACCAACATAACAGCAACGGGTTGGGTTTTTGTTGGTTTTGTTTGGGCTAATATTAAAACGACTAGTATGAAATTATATATGTATTGTGTTTAACTCTCAGGACTCTGATTATGCTGAAGTTGAACAAAACCGTCTGTCTCTTCTATGAACGCCAGCCGATGGAGGCAAAGGGTGAGGGTCTAGAGGAAGAATGAATGTCACATTCCCGTCCTTATGTTTCAGTTGTCCTTAAAGGGCACAGGGGACAAACCAGATGTCTTTGATATGATTTTAGCCTAATGATGTGCTAGTATGATGATGAGCAGCCTGAAAAGTGGTTTTAACTAATGTGATCCAATATTTGAAAAGTTGACGATTTCACATCGAATTTTATATTCTCAGCATCTCAGTTACAAACAGAAAATCAGGCCTTAAAATCCTTGCATTTCCCCAAGGCAACAACAGTCTGGAGCTAGAATTTGAATGTCCCCTGTGGATGAGCTGACACGTGCCTGTTAACCACAGTCCCCATCCATCCCTATTGCCCCCAACACAGATGTTGCCTACAAGTATCCTTTATCTATATGGCTAAATAGGTTAGTTGGTTTGGATTGGGTTGCTAGTTTTTCCTGTTTTGTTTTGCTTACTTTTGATTTTGGGGGGGGGCTAGGAAATGGTGTGTATTTTGGTACCATGTCTTCCAAAGCGAGAAAACCAAACCCAGTAAGCCAAGAAGGTCAAACAGTCTAGATTAATGATGAAAGGAGGAGCCCTGTTGGTGAGGTAGATTATGAGTTGGACTTCTAACTGCAAGATCAGAAGTTCGAAACTCCCCCCACCCCAACTCCACAAGAGAAAGATGAGATTTTCTACTCCTGTAAAGATTTACAGACTTGAAAACCCACAGGGGCAGTTCTATACTCTGTCCAAAGGGTTGCTATATGTCAGAATTGATTCCAGGGTAGTGAGGTTTTCTTGATTGATATAAATAATTTTTGGTGAGTATTGAAAAAACCAGTCAATATTATTTTTAATACACATCAAAGAAGGTCCACATTAATTGTTCACACAACCCTGCCACCTTCTTTCTTTATTCCCTTGCCTCCCACTCTCCTTTCTTCCTCCCTATGGTCTTTTATCTCATTCGTTTTCTTTCAAGGGTTAGCCTAGGAGTGGGAACGTCTGACTAATTCTTAACCAAAAGACTAAATTGGTTTTATTGTTGGTGTTATTACTTGGGTTACATTTTTTTCTTTTCTCTTCTTCTATTGGTTTGTGTCATGTAACCCAGAAAATGGGGAAACATTTGGAATATCAAAACACTATCCTTTCTCAGTAGACTACAAGCATTAAAGGCAACAGAGATAAATACTCCAATAATAACAATAACATACAAGGATAGCTAGAGAGATAAATAGATAGATAGAAAAACCACAAAATCTGAGCAGTTGTGGGAAGGAGAATGGGAGTAGCCCCATGAATAAATATAGGTTTGCCAGAGAATAGTTCTATATACATATTAGCATATACTACAAATATGACCATGAATATAATAGTGCATCCAGGAGGCATAGTTATGAAAATGTCTTAGCTAGAACAAAACCCCTTGAGGGAGCGTGTCCTAAATATCGGGGATCAGGAACATAGCTCTGAGAGACCTCAAGATCAATTGGTACAAACTAGCTCACAAAGACAATGTTCTGTATGCATCAGGGAAGTGACTGGGGTCTTCAAAAGCTAGTGAGTAGCAAACTAAAAGTCGGTTCTTGGTCTCACCCTATGTGTTGGACAGGGTTCTCTAGAGAGACAAAACCATATTGCTAGTAATTATATATAAATATATTTATAAAGCTAGATATGCAATACAAGAAATGAACCACTAAATTATATACAGATAGATAACACAAGAAACTAACAGTTAAATTATAAAACAGTGAGACACTAGCAGTCCTTTAAGGCTTGAGAGCCGCCAGTTGCCAGTCCCTTTCTGTAGAGAGAGCTGGGCTATATATACCCAGGCAGCAAACAGCAAGGCAAGTCACCAACTGTCACCAACTGTCGGTCCCCAGCTCCAGAGACGAACATTCCAATCCTGTGGGATTAAATGGACCTCAACTTACAGCGACACAGTCCACAAGCTAGGCATCCCACAGGTAGTGTACCCCTTTAAATTGAGGCACAGAACAAGCAAGGCGAGGCTCACGAAGCCATTTATCCCTCTGCCCTTCGATTAATCCTACTTGTGTTTATCGGCCAGGCTGGCACAATAACCTATTGCACCCTGTCTGGAGCAAATAACATTGAAGAAGCTCAAGATGCCTGGCAACAATTAGTCCAAATCAGTAATGGACTATGCGTATACCTCAGCCTCTATGATGCTAAGGTCAGAAGAACTAAATGGTGCCTGCCTATCACAAACAGCTGCTCTGAAAGGGATCATGGTACATGGTCCTAGATAGAGTGTGGAGTAACGTGTAAGAAAACTGAAAGTCATACTACTACTACCAATAGTAATAATAATAATGATAAAAGATGAGGTTTATTGGTTAGATAGACTAGTGAGATCCCCACTACTATGGTCCTTCATCACCCCTCAGGTCTGGAACTGAATTCAACCCTCTGAAAAATAGACAGGTTTATAAAGTGAACCTTATGAGAAAAGATTGCAGACCTCAGTATGGATTACAACTCAATGTCAAGAAGACACACATCCTCACAACTTGATCAATAGGTACCATGATAAATGGAGAAGTTTGTTGTTGTTTTTACTTGTTGTTATTTGTTGAAGATGTCACGGATTTTTGTCTTGATGAAGTCTATAATCAATACTCTTAGAAGCTGCAATCATGAGATCAAATGACGCATTCCATATGGATACATTTGGTGCACAATACGTCTGTAGAGTGCTAAAAAGCAAGGATGTTACTTTGAGGACTAAGGTGCACCTTACCCAAGCCATAGTAATTTAAATTGCCTCATAAGTATGTGAAAGTCAGACATTGAATAAGGAAGGCTGAAGAAGAATTGATATGTCTGAATTGTGGTGCTGGTGAAGAATATTCAAAGTAACATGGACTGCCAAGGGAACAAACAGATCTGTCTTAGAAGAAGTATGGTCAGAGGGCTCCTTAAAGGCAAGGATGGTGAGACTTCCTCTCACATACTTTGGTCATGTTATTAAGAGAGACTAGTCCCTGGAGAAGGACATCATGCCAGGTGAAGTAGAGGGACAGTGAAAGAGAGGAAGCCCCTTAAGGAGATGGATTGACAGTGACTGAAACAAGGGGCTCAAGCTTGGGAACAATTAGGAGAATTATTCAGGGCTAGGTAGTGTTTCTGAATGTTTGGCATAGGGTCAATGTGAGTTGCAACTGGCTCAATGGCACCTGATAAGAACAACTACACCAAAATTAATCATAGCACTGAGGAGCACACATTCCTCAGAACCATCAACCATTCAAAAGCAAATAGGCAGTATTTGCCCAAGGCCAAATTCAAAAGGCAGGCAAGGTTAGGGGAGAAGGGTGAATGAAAACAGGAAGCAGAGTTTCAATGGCATGAGTGATATTACATTGCAGGAGATTGTCATCAATGTCACATTACAAAACATGTATAAATTGTTACGTGCAAAGCTGATTTTCTCTGTAAATCTTAACCCACCTTACAATAAAAAGTTTCTTTTTTTAAAACAAAGACACCGTCGTTCATATTATAGACACAGCCAAAGATCTCCTGGACAATCCTAAAATGATCTCCCAAATGATTTGGGTAGTTAGCCCTCCCCAGGGAGTTCTACCCATTGAAACGCTGGGCGGTTATGGCTGCAATTATATTTCAGGCCAGAAGAGGCAGCAGAGGCCTGGTTGTTCAAATGCTACAAAACTACCAGACAATGGGCAAACAGTTTCTTTCCACGGACGACTAGCGGCTCTGTCATATCCATGTCTGGTGTTCAACACTTGGCGACAGAATCCAGCCCGCTGGGTTTGGGTGGGGTCTGTTTCTCACCCATGCTTGGCTTGGGATTGTCCTATGGCATCCACAAAGTGGAGTCCTTTCCTTTCTGATGTCCCGAGAAAGCTGTTTTCTCCTTTTTCTCTCTCTGGCCCTCTTCCCAAGAACCCTGGGGTTCACTCTGCTTTCCTCTGGTTGGTGTTTCTCAGGCAGTTACTTGACCTCGGTTCATCTACTGCAGGTGACCATTAGCAAGTAACTGTACCGTCCTTGGATGGTATTGTTCATGAGCTAGGCTGCGAACTACGGGTTAAAGGTTTGAGTTCACCCAGAGGTGCCTTCCAAGAAGGGCCTGGTGATATGCCTCTGGAAAAAAACCCACCCCAGCCATGGAAAATTCGGACTTCTCTAACACACTTGGGCTCTCCATGAGTCCGAGTTGACTCAATGGCAATTGGTTGCTGGTATTCCTGTAAGTAGAAGACAACAATCTTTAAGCAGTCCCTCTTGGATTCATGGGAGGAGGATGGCTTCCTCTGAGAGAACTTCTCAGGGCTCCAAGGGCTCAATGATCTTACAAAAAATGAGAGAAATTATGATCCTGATGACAGATGATATTTCTATGCAGGCCTCGTTTCAGGATGCTCAAGTTTCCAGGTCTTTCCCTAACTCACAGTGGAGCCCTGTGAGGTTCCACATAGAAGGGCACCCTTGCTCCCAGGACCTGGAGCCTTGTAGCTGAGCAGAGCAGTCATGATGAGAAAGAGGACCCAAGGGGGAAGTAAGGGGGCTGCTTCACTTGTTTCAGTGTCAAGCAAACAAATGTTTTGGCAGGAAATTTCTCTTCAAGAGTGTTCTGATTTCTTGAAGGAAATCTTTTTCTGAACCATTTCCTCAGGGGAAAACCACTCAACTACCTCGGGAAGGAAGATTTTTCTCCTTCCAAGCTTACCAGGCTGTGCTAACTCACAGAGGAGGTATGACTAGCAGGCAATGAAACTGATTTCCAGACTCCTATGAAAATCAGCAAGTGCTCGGCTGCTAAGTGAAAGGTCGGCAGTTGGAAAACCCCAGCTGCTCTGCAGGAGAAAGTGGTGGCTGACTGTGTCTGACAAGATGACAGCTTTGGAAACCCAATGGGGCAGTTCTCCTCTGTGTTCTACAGTTGCTTTGAGTTGGAGTGGACTTGACAGTGATAGATCGGATCTTTTTCCCCATGAAAATCAGCTTTCACGAATACATGTGCATTCATGGATGTCTGTGTCTGCTTTGGCATGCATGTGCACATATGTGCCTATTTGCACGTGGATGAATACGTCTGTGAATGTGGGCGTCTCTATTTACTTTGCCATGTGTGTGCACATGTCTGTCTTTGTCAGTATGCATGTGGGCTCAGGCAGCATAAAGACATCACAGAGAAACTTGGAGAGAAAGAGAAAAGTAACCTATTTTCTCATGGGTCTCCAATACCTGACGGTCTACTGGCATCCACCCCCACGAAGACCAGAGGTCACTTCATGCCATGTGTCCAGCTGCCCATTGCTGGTTGAGGTCAGTCACCAGGGAGGCAAGTCAGACTGGCCTCGCCAACCTACCACCCACCTGCAGGAGTGATTCCCACCATCTGTCCTGGAGCACCTCCCACCTTACTCAGCCTCCCTAGACCTTGAGTGAAAGGCGTTTCCAACGTTTTTACATAAAGATTTCTGAGATTGACTGAAGAAATGATTTCATTTGACAAAACAAGAAGCTTTGAATTTAAAGATTTGAGGCAAGTGCCCTTCAGAGAGGGGGACACAGGACGGGGCCATGCTCCCTTCCGGTATGCACAGGGGTTGCTATGAGTTGGAACCAACTTGATGAGCACCTGCCAGCAACAACAACAACCAGAAGTTGTCCAAACTTCTGTGGCCTCAACTCGGAAATGAGAATATTAATATTGCCTCCTAGAGAGAACTCAAGGTATGTACAATTGGTTAATAGGCATTTGGAAAGTGAGTACATTAAGTGGACTGATGACATTGATAAGGCAATAAGAAACTGAGAAGGCTTCACTAACAGGTGCTTTCACATCTGTACCCAGTAGATTCCTTCCTTCTTCATCTCTTGCCATCTTAATCAGCTCCCACACTTTCCAGGCAGCTTGAGGGATTAAATGTTCAGTCTGATCCTATTATAAGTCTCAGCCTCAGAATCAGAGGCTTTACCTGAGGTTTGAGGAGCTATACTGGGAATGAGGGAGAGTAACCTGTCTTTTCTATTGCTCTCCTATCGCTCCCTCTTCCCTAGCCCTTCCCTGTCTCTGGGCCTGCCTTTCCTCCCTAGAGCATTGGCTTCCGGGAGAAGGGGATGGAAACAATGAGCACAATGAGCACATTCCTGACCAGGCCTCTTACCATGCTATGTTCCAACCCTCTCTTGGAAGGGCCTCCACGAAGTCCTCTTATGTCATCTCACAATAACTTGTTAGATACCATTGAGTGAGCTCCTGACTCATAGCAAAAGCACACACAAGAGATTGAAGCACCACCTGGTCCTGCACCATCCTCACAATGGTCCTTGTGTGTGAGCCCATGGTTGCAGCAGTGTGGAGGAGATCCTGTCCAAGAAGGCTGCCAGTGGGTGGGAGGGGCTGCAGCTTTCAGAGACTTTGGAGGATGCCAAGGTGGATAGTTCACGGCGTATCATATGAGGTCAGCCAGCGGGCCTTGGGGGCCCTTCCCATTATCCATAGATATATGAAATAAATGGAGGCCCTCAGCAAGATGGGCTGCAGATACCTCCAGGACTCACTTGATCCTTGGCAAGCTCCCTTAGCCTTAGGACACCACCTGCTGGAACTGTGGCTTTGCTGCCTCTCCTGGCTCTCAACTTCCCTCCTAGAGGACTCCAGCCACCCTTCTCCTTCCAGATCCTTCCAGCAGGAGGCAGATATTGGTCTCTATGCTTTTGCATGTGGCCAGTTTTCTAGGGACAGATCAGCCTCTCCCAAGAATTTGGGTTCACCAGAGTGAGCGTGCCCACAAGTCTGCAGAGCGTACGGCCAGGCCTCTGAAGAGAGAACTGCTGGAAGATTTGCCCCTTTTCAAAAGCACTAATTCCACAGTTGAGAGCTCGTCTCCTGGGGACGCAGCTTGAGTCTCAAGGAGCACATCCCCTTTGACACTGCTGGCAACTCGAGGTGCTGTGGGTCATTTTCTTGCCTTTGAGGAGTGCAAGGGAAATGCTACAATATGTCCCTTCACATGAACCACCAATCCTTATCTGGAGAACTCTCCGAGATGACAGGGATGGGAGGGAGATGTTTCTGGGGCACGCTTTCACCTGCACATCTCTCAGGTGAGTCAAACATTTGACCCCCAAAAGTTGAGTATGATGGTGAGAGTTCAGGCTGGGAGATAGAGTGTCTGGGTTCAAATCAAGAGACTGCACATATCAACTCCCATGATTCTCCTGCATAAAACCCAAGCCAAGCAGTTTATCACTTCCCTGCTGAGTATCCTACTGAGGCCTGCTAAACTCATTCTTTGCTGATGACAACGTTGCTTGTACCAAATGGCTTTGCCATGTAGCCCTTAGCAATGGCCAGAAGGGCTTCTCATCAAACCGCAGAGCAGGGCTTCTGGCGCACACGTTAAGAAGGGGGCTATTCACAACAAGGTCAGTAGTTCAGAACCCACTAGCTGTTTCTCTGGAGAAAAACTGTGGCTGTGTGCTTCCATAAAGATGCCCAGCCATGGAACCCCCCTGGAGAGGACCATGATGAGCTGGAGTGAGCTCTACAGGAGTGGGATTTTTTACTGTGGATGTAATCCCACCTGGGCAGAGATTTTCTTTGTGACATTAAAGAGGCTGTACCTTACACCAATCACTTGGCTGATACAAAAGGATTCAATTCAACACTGAAGCAAACCAACTCCAAGGGAAGAAGGCAGCTGCCATGCAGAGAGCTCCAAGGACCACCAACCATGGAGGTTATTGAAGCCAAAACAAGAACACCGCCCACCAGCCCTCAGCCCCCAGGGATGGACAAAGAGAGCCTGCCCATCAAGCTGGTGCACTGGCATGATGCTGTCAGCCTCCGGTGCTGTGAGAACATTGACTTTGGTGTGTTAAAGGCACCCACTTGCGGTATGTTTGTGATGTCAGCGTGTGGAAACTATGGCAAGCCCCCCTCCCTGCCTCACAGCAGCAAAGCCTCGGCATTAAAACCCCGTGCCTTCTGTGGCGCTTGCCAGCTGTGAGAGGGCAGGAAATGCCCTTGGCTTTTCTGCTCCTTGTTGCGACCTCCCTCTTAGGCAGGGAGCAGAGGATGTGAGGTTGGAATCTGTTTTGTTTCATCACTACCCTTTGTCATCTCTCTGAACACTGTCATGTGCTCCTCCCCAGTGTTTCACCCCCTCTATCACCAAGCCATGTGCTCTTTAAAACATGCACACACACACACACACACACACACACACACACACCTAATGTTCACATTTTGAGGCACATTTGTCTTTAATTCACTAATAATAACAATAATTATTCAAAGCCACTTTACCATCTGAAAAGAAATCTCTATGCATACACATAGATCATGGATGCCAACTGCCTTCTTAACAACATTTCCCAATGAAATATTCAGCAGCGATTATATTAAGCCTGAAGCTGTTCATCCAGTTTGTGTTAATCAAAACAAAAACAAGAGACGAAGGGATCCAAAAGGACATGTAAGATCATAGACTGAAAGTAGCCCCATCGAGCACCAAAGGCTTGTCCTGAAGGGCAGAGCCACAGGTAAAAGCTACATCTCTCTGGAGTTGCTAGCATTTACCTAGATGCAAAATGTCAGCGCAGGAAATGGCTTGCCCAATGCAAATACTAACAAGGGAGGCATGTGTTCCTGTGTAAATGGAGCTTTAGCCAATCCGGGCCTTCAGGATCCAGCTCCCATAGCAGCATCCACGGGAAGCACCAGGGAAATGTTCCGTTTGCTTATTTTCCCTCTCTTTGCTAAGAAGAAAAAGAGCCTTTGGGGCCTAGTGGCTACAAGTTGGGCTGCTAATTGCTATATCAGCAGTTTGAAACTACCAGCTGCTTTGTGGGAGAAAGATAAGGCATTCTGCTCCCATAAAGAGTTCGAGTCTCAGACACTCACAGGGGCAGTTCTACGCCGCCCTATAAGTTGGCTGTGAGTCAGCATGGATTCGATGGCAGTGAGTTTTCTAAGAGTAAGAAGTATCTAGGGGTGTAAACAGTTAATGAGCTCTGCTATTAAGGGAAAAGTTGTCATTCCCAACCCACTTAGAGGAGCTGTGAAAGAGAAGCCTGGCAATCTTCTTCAGAATCCTCGGCCATTGAAAAGTTTATAGAATGTATTGACCTTGGTTGTTAAATAGATCCAGGTATATGGTGGAGCATACAGGGACCAATGTCAAAAATCTCTGAGACAGATGCAAAAACTGTGAGGGAATGAGTTGTTGAGCCTGGGGGATCAGGACCATCATCTCTGGAATTTTCAAAGTTCCTGAGCAATCAGGAAAGGGGCAACAGTTGGTCTCTCCCCATCCAGAGGACAGCAGAAGAGGAGAACTGATTGGGCACAATGAATCAATGACTAGTGACTCAAGCAACGATCCCCCTCCACCACTGGAGACCAGAAGAACTAGATGGTGCCTAGCTCTCACTATCGACTGCTATGAAAAAGATCACATTAGAAGGGCTTGATTAGAGTAGAAGGGAAATGTGGGGCAAAACTCAAAATCATGATAAAACACCAAGCTTACTGTTTGGATAAAGGCTGGTGAAATTGCAAGACTATGGTGCTTAGTTACCCTGCAGGTCTGGAACTGAACTCATCATGGCTCGATGTTCAACCAAACAATAGACAGGTCTATAATGGGAACAATGACATTAGAGACATACAAATACCGTAGAATAATAGATCACATGAGATCAAAAGACAGCATTCCCCCAAGAACGAAGTTCAAAAAAGTTGAGAATGAAGGAAGCTTGGAGACAAGAAACAAGAAGATGTGGGGGGAAGTGATGGTACATTGTGGGAATTGCTATCAATGACATGAAACAAAATGTGTATGCGTTGCTCAATGGCCAGCTGAGCTGCTCTTTAACCTTCACCCAAATCACAATAAAATGTTTTTAATCAAAGAAAACTTCATGGTTCACTTCTACTCTGACACACACGGGGTGATGAGGAAATAGTGTCAACCGGGTTTGCTGTGGTCCAACCACCAGACATGTGCTTATGGGAGAAAGAGCATGCTGACGCTGGCAATACCGAGCAGGACCAAGATGGTTTTATTTGCCTGCATCATGAAGATGGTAGCCCTGGTGGTGAGATGATTCAGAGCTCAAGTGCTAACCAAGAAGCCACCCAGTTTAAACTCACCTAGCCCTACTGAAGGAGATTTCCCTCCTCAAAGGTGTTGTTGGTTGTTATGTGCCATTGAGGTGATTCTGACTCCCTGTGACAGGAAGGAAAGGCACACTGTGCTATAGTGTAAGGGTTTTCAGCGGCTACTTCCTCTGACGTGGGCAGTGGAACCCTTCTTTGTATTCTGTTCATAGCCTGGAAGTTTCCCTGACACCTCTTCACTTGAGGTAACCCTGCTGGCATTTGAAATACCAGTCACGTGGCTTCCAGCATCACAGTAACACACAACTCACCACAGCACCACAAATGGACAGACAACAACAGGATAGGAGTCTTCATGGGAGCAGGCAGTCACGTCTTCACTCTCTCAAACTGCCAGTCTCTCTGTTACAGCCTCACATGCAACCACTGTGCTGCTAGGTACATTTCCCTAAAATTCTGCCTAGAAAAATCTGTGGAACAGTTCTTCTCTGTCACAGAGGGTCACTGTGAGCCAGGATGGGCTCTGAGACACACAAATGCAACACCATGAAGCCACCTTACTCTGTCCTGCTCTTATTTAACTCTATTCTTTTCTGAGCTATCTTTTCCATATATTCAGAAGAGACTGGCACTGAGCAGTGTTAATTCCACCAAGGCCAGGAAGGAGATCAAAGAGTCACAAAGGACTATCTCTTTGCTCTCATGCCACTGCACTAAGGAGGCTTGGGTGGCAGCTGGAAGCTGCACATTTCACTCCCTGTCCCTACACTCTTGGCTGAGTCTCCTCAGAGTGAGACTGCCCCTTTACCCAGCTCACTGCATTGGCTGTCTTGCTCTGAAAAGAGAATTCGCACATGTGAGTCTGACTGGGTAACAGATGGGAATCTTAATGCTGCTCTTTGGAATATGAAAGGCCTCGGATCAGAGTGCTGCAGGGGAGTGATGTCTGCAGAAGACCTGCTGGTCTCCCAGTTAGAAAGAAGCCTTCCCCTTTGCCTCAGAGGTGCGTTCACTGTGGGTGGCAAGTCAGATCCTTGGGCTGGCACTCTCAGTAAACAGATCATATGGGCACGTTGAGAAGCGCTTGCTCACTGACCCAGCTCCCCAAGGATGTAAATATACCAACCAGGATGACTAAGGACACCAGTGCCAAGAATGATCACATTCTTTGCATGTGTACAAATGAGGTGGGCAGCCACCTTCGCTGATGGTGGCTGCACAGTGTCTGGAATCACACCTGGCTAGGTGAACCATTGAAAGAGTTGGTGACATGATAATAGGGAGTACACCCCCTTGCCAGTAAAGCTGAGGAAATGGCATTTGAGGAAGCAGGGGCAGCCGGGTCGCCAGCATGAAGTCAGCGAGAATGTTGCTTGTGCCTCCTTTGTTCACTGGTGGCTGCTGGCATCTGGGTAGTGAGGACACCATGGCTACTGCCAGAATTCTCCACGGTCCCTGGTTCCACTCTCAAGTCGCTGGCTTCATCACTACCACTGCCATCGAGTTGATTCTGACTCACAGCAACCCGAAAGGACAGAGTAGAACTGCGGCTGGTGGGTCTGGGGGGCTGTGGATCATTATGAAAGCATTTCTATCTCGCAGTAGCTAAAGGGTCCAAAATGCTGGCCTTACGGTTAGCAGCCCAACATAACCCACTTGGTCATGAACCCTTGCCAGCTGATCCAGGGAGTCCATTCCCAAGTGCATATCTAAAAGAATGAAAGACGAGTACCCAGATGGATGCTGCACTAATCACTATGGGCAAAAGGTAAACAATAAGCCAACAATACCCATCAGTAGAAGAATAGAGAAAATATGATCTACACAGAGTGGGATATACATATAGTCTGCCACAAGAAAACTAAGGCCTTTGATTCGGACAGACTCTGTAACACAGGTGAACTCAAGACATGAAGTGAAAGACGCCAAACACCAAATGCCATGTATTGTGAGTCCATTTAGAGCAAAAATGCTGGACAGGTAAATCCTGTAGAGCCATAGAGTAGATTGGTGGTTTCCCAGGGTGGGGTGGGAGGGGCAATGGGGAATGACTGCTTAATGGCTGCAGGGTCGATGAAAATGTTCTGGAACTGGATGGTGGAAAGCTTTCACAGCGTCCTTAAAACTACTCTTAAAAAGGGGAGAGAAAGAATCTGCAGAAAGCACAGTTCTGATTGACTCACATGAATGAGGTCACCAAGAATTGGAATCCACTAGAATTGGAATAGCAGCTAGACTACTGTTTCCTTGGGAGGTGCCTCCAGGAAGGACCAGTAGAGAAGGGTAATACTGATAGAGCAAAGGGAAGAGGCCGATAAAGAAATGTCATTGAGTAGGTTCCCAGAGACAGTATAAATCCTCTTGTAGTTGTCCCACCCAAAGGCTGAGGGAACTGGAGTGTGGCTCCACCTATCCTCATGTGTCATTGGTTAAAGTGGCATTAGGTCCTGGAGGATGTCAACTCCCCTGTCTGCTCAATGACTGTTCCCTGTGTGGGGAGTTACATGTGCTTCCTGTGAGACCATTGGCATTTATGGGAGTGGTGGGTGCCAAGTGCTAATACATGGGCACATTAGCAGCTGCTACAGCAAGTGCTGTACATTTTTAGCTGCTTGAGTGACAGGTGGGCCCTACCTCCTGCCTATATTCAGTAGTAGGGTGTTCAGATGGGGGCATCCGAAAAATAATAAGGCCCTATTCTTTGAAAATAGACATTATTATTATTTTAATCTGTCCCAACCCCCTTTCTTATCTGTCCCTGTGAACTACCTCACTGGCTGAAACATCATTTCCCTGGGGAAGACACCACATTTCAATACGGTCACAAGGCTGTTTTCATTGGCCCAGTGGAGACACATAAGATGGGTCAACTAGACGCTTTTTCTGGAGCATTTCCAACCAAAACACGAAAAAGAAAGTCCCGCTTTTGCAAGTGGCCTGGCATCTAAGAAGCATAATTCAGAAGCACATGTCCCGCCACGTGGAGGAGGCGGTCTATGTTGCGAGATTACAGCTTGTGCCCTGAAAGACAGACACAAAGAACACAGGAACATGCCAGTGGTGGTCAGGAACCGTCGACAGAGCCAGCTGTCCTCTTGTTCTCCCCACCTTTCCATTTTCCTAGGATTCTCTCTTCCAAGTATTGGTCTCTTTGCCTGTTTACAACCAAATGAGCCCCAAATAAGATCCAGATCATAGAAATAGAAGGAGGAAGTTGGATGGAGACTGCAGTTCATACTCCCCGGAAGCCATTCAGACTCCCTGGAAGAAGTAGACACTGTGATGGAATTAGCTCTGGATTCCTGACATTTATTGAGGAATACTCAGGGAATAAGCACCTGTGGGGGGAATCAAGGAAGGGCACAGGAGGGAAATCTCAACAGAGGTCTCAGCCCTGCCTATGGAGAGTGTCATAGTCAGTGTTCCCTAGAGAAACCAAACCAGTTATATAGCTGTAACTGGAGATATCGATATATCCACCAGGGCTCCTATGGTTAACCACTGCACCGGCCACTCATTGCCATCAAGGTGGACTCAAAGTGACTGTGTAAAACAGTAGAGAACTGACCTTTTGGGCGTTGGAGACTATAACTCTTCAGGAGATTACGAAGCTTCATCTTTCCCTCAAGGAGCCCTTGGTGTTTTCAAACTGATGTCCTTGCTGTTGGATGCCCAAAGGGCCACCCACTACGACACCAGAGCCACAGAGAGTGAGGCTTATTTCTAGGAATTGGCTCACATAGGGAAATGGCAAGTTCCAAATTCATAGGTCAGGCAACAGCCTAAAGAGCTCTGTAGATGTTCATCCTAAAATCCATAGGTTAGGTGATGGGAAATGACAAGAATAAGAATGGTCAGAACACACCCTAGGGAAACTCCCTTTCTGCGCTGAAGGCCTTTGGCTGATAGGTTTACCCCTTCCCACATTATGGAAGGTATTCTATTTTGCTTGAGACAAACTCCTTCATAAGAGCAAATAGATGAGGTGAACAAGCGGCCATCTAGCTCAGAAGCAATAAAGCCCACCTGGAAGAAGCACACCAGCCAGTGCGATCATGAGGTGCCAAAGGGACCAGGTATAAGGCATCATGCAAAAAAAAAAAAAAGAATATATATATGTATATATATCTCTGTGTGTATATGGGTATATATATATATATATATATATATATATATATATATATATATATATATATATATATATATATATATATATATATATATATATATATATATACCATAGAGAATGAAGGGGGAAGTGCAGAGTGGAGACCAGAGGCCCAAATGTCGACCACTGGAGATCCCCTCATAGAGGGCTTTAGAAGAGGAGATGGGTCAGTCAGGGTGCGATGTAGTACCGATGAAGAACACAGCTTTCCCCCAGATCCTGGATGCTTCCTCTCCCCAACTACTAGGATCCAAATTCTACCTTGCAGGACTGGATGGGGCAGAGGCTGTACACTGGTGCATATGGAAGCTGGAGGCACAGGGAATCCAGGGTGGATGATATCTTCAGGACCAGGGGTGTGAGGGGTGATACTGGGAGAGTGGAGGGTGAGTGGGTAGGAAAGGGGGAACTGATTACAAGGATCCACATGTGACCTCCTCCCTGGGAGATGGACGGCAGAGAAGGGGGGAAGGGAGACTCCGGAAAGGGCAAGAGATGACAAAATAACAATCTGTGGATTATCAAGAGCTCATGAGGGAGGGGGAGCGGGGACAAAAAAAGAGGACCTGATGCGGAGGGCTTAAGTGGAGAGCAAATGCTTTGAGAGTGACTAGGGCAAAGAATGTACAGATGTGCTTTATAAAATTGATGTATGTATATGTATGGATTGTGATAAGAGTTGTATGAGCCCCTAATAAAATGTTTAAAAAACAAGAGCAAATAGATGAATGCTTGTTTGACCAAAAAACTGGGCACCATAGCCTTGCCACATTGATATGCAAAAGGAGCCATCACAGGGAGCTCTGTAACTGGGACCTGGCCAAGTGTTGACCAGTAGCCTGGGACTTTGTAGCCTAATGCGTTGCAGCGAATTGCTTACTAGTTCTCCTCTAGCTATAGTCTTTGTAACGCCTACCAATGACAGGGTGGAACTATGCCACCGAGGGAAGTAGATAGCATGCTAATAATATCAGTAAAGTGCATGGCATCCTCGAAGAGGTGAGACCATTCAAATAAGACCTGTAGACCCCTAATGTGGGGATTGGTCGGTATGGTCATCCTGGGTGAGTTAACTCAGAAACAGAAAGTGGAGTTTCAAGAGCACCGAGAAAGACGAGCCAGCAGTGGAGTGTGCTCTTTGGACCCAGGATTATTACTCTGAGCACCACCTCTGTCCAGGAGACAGAGATCCCGGACACTGGATGCATCCGGAGACAATGAAAAACAGTGGCAGATAAATAGCTCATGGAAGCAGAGGCAGCAGCACCAAGACCCCAGAACAGGGAGCTCGCCAGCACACAGAATGAGAAAGCTGAGTGTCTTTGGGCCAAGGCTTCCAGACAAAGCGGGCTGCCTCAACGCACTTATCAGCAGAGCTGAAAGAACTTTGCACACGGTCCCAAGCAGGGCAGAGGCCAAGGACCAGAAAAAGTTCTGCCTCTGGGCACCACTGGGAAGAGACTGTCCTGACTGAAGAACTATATCCCCAGTCATTTCTGATTCTGAATTGTCATCTGCTAGGTCCCCAATTAACCCCAGAAACATAAGTATTGTTTGCGAGTTCTGTGTGGCCATTGCCACTTAAGGATTATCAAACCCAGCAGAGAAGAAGAGAGTGTCATGGTAGGGATGGTTGGTGTCAGAAACTGTGAAAAGAAACGAGGGTGGAGGCATTTTGATCTCTGTCTCATAGGAATCAGCCTTGGGCTGTTTATCTTGATTTTCCTCCATTGCCTTTTGTGAAGTTACAGGGGGGTCAAATGCCTCCACTATGCCATTCATACCCCTACATTGACAAGTCGTTGGATGAAGGTTAGTTTGGGGAAGGAGCAGACCATGGATGAGCTCTCATCAGCTGAGGCAATCCCGATAGGGGCCAGACAGCTGGGACCTTTTCTATCGGTGGCTCTCTCAGCAGCTGGGGAAATCAGTCTTTTGGCCCTGAGAGGAATCTGGGTGACACACTCATCTATGACAATACCCTGAAGAACAAGCTCCCACAAAAACCTGGCTGAGAACTCTCGCCTAGAACACAGGAGTGCATGCCTAGCTAATAATAGCCATTTACTGAAGGCCCTATGATTGGAACTGTGCCTCATTTACAGATGGAAAACTAGAGGAAGGGATTTAAGGTGGCTAAGTTAATAAGGGACAGAGACAAGATTCAAATACAAGTTTGAAGCTGGTACTGTTAGCCTTTTTCCAGGGCTGGGTTTTAGATGAGGCAAATGAGACACTTGTCAGGCACACAAGGTAAAGAGGCCTTCCCTCTCCAGTGTGACTTTCCCCATAAGTCTGAATCATGGGCCTGGTGTGTCTTATTTGCCTTCCCTGAGTCTCAGAACCTGGTCTAGTCTGATTTGCTATTTGGAGGAATAAGCCAGAATGCTAAAGTACTCTGAGTCAAGACCCAATCTCCCCCGGAATTGTTCAGTGGGACTTACCAGCCTATTCCTTCGTGTTTCACTTTTCTAGAAACCTCCATGGAGGACTAGCTCTCATGAAGAGAGCTTCAAAAAGCTCATGGCAAAATTCCATTATTTTTTCATATCATTTTTCCACATGCTTTAGGAAGCTCCCTCCTCATCCCTTTCCACAGTCTTTCTCAAGGAAAGAGACTGTTGCTGGTTGATGTCAGATGCCCGAGTCTGTTTTCTACTCAGAATGCTCTGCACAAACTCTATCAACAAATAACGCAGAGTCAAATGTGCTGTGTGTCTTTAAGTTGATGTCAGCTCATAGTGACCCTACAGGACAGAGTAGAACTGCCCCCAAAGGTGTCCTAGGCTGAGATCGTTATGGGACCAGCTCGTCAGGTCTTTTCCCCTTTAGAGCCCATGGGTAGGTTCAAACTACCAGCCTTTTGTTTAGCCACCCAGTCCTTAGCCATTGTACCACCAGGGCTCTTTAAAACAGGGATTAGGTTGACTAATTTTATAATCTCCAGCCACATTTGAAAGCTGCTTCCCAGAACACCCTTCCCCAGATTGTTGATTAAGACGGGCATTTGGGGACTCATTTCTTTCTCATTTGTGTAAGTGCACTCTATGAGAGGGGTTTCCCTTCATAGATAGGTGATCACATACTATTTTTCCAAATTGAACCACTCTTGGTGGTATAATGGGTTAAGAGTTGGGCTGCTGCTAATGGCAAAGTTAATGGTTCAAACCCACCAGCTACTCCTTGGGAGAAAGATGAGGGTTTTCTGCTCCAGTAAAGATGTGCAGTTCTGAAAATCAGCAGAGCCAGTCTATTGTGCCATATATGAGGTCAACCCCATGGCAGTGGATTTGGTTTTGGTTTGGGTCTGTGGGGGAAGTCCTTAAGTCATTCTTTAGTCACATGGAGGAGTCCCTGGGTGGTGCAGTTGGCTAACATACTGGGCTACTAACTCATAGGTTGGAGCTTCAAGCCCAGCCAGAAGTGTCTCTGAAGAAAGGCCTGGTACTGCATTTCAAACAACAACAACAAAATCAGTTATAGAAAACAACAACAGAATGTCGTTCTACTCTGGCCCAAAGGAGTCCCTATGAATCAGAGTTAACTTCATGGCAACTGGCATGGGTTTGGTCCATGGGAAAAAGAACCCTTCATAATTGCCTCCATGCCCAATAGTTCCTTTCCTGTATCCCTAGACCACCCCAGCACCCTCAGCATCTTGCCTTATAATTGCCATGGGTCCGTCTCTCTTCCCAATGGGCCAGGCCGTGATGCAGCCGCTGCCGACACAGAGGGATTGTGCAGTCCCTGCTTGATCTACAGTCCTCATGACATATATCTTGAATGAAGATTAAGTGATCCTCTCTAGAGCTTAGCTCAGGTGAATCCACTACCTCAGCTGGAACCGAAGTGGTGCCAGACCAATATCTGTTTTTAAAAGATAGAAGGGCATTCCTAATCTTTGTGGAGAAACAGAGAGGATTTAGTGAATTGTTTCTGCAGTTGAGGCTACAGATGATCTGTTGACATGGTCTAAAAGGTTGTAGGTGGTTTAATGTCTCTCGGTACCATCAATTTTGCATTTTGTCCTGACTTAGCAAATTGGTTGGGATTTTGGCTTACTGACAAGGACCTTCAGAAAGAATGTGGTTGCAGGAGCAAGTTTAAGAAAGGAAGGAGCTTTGAAGCAGCCCTCACTGAGTGCCAATCCAAAACTCTGTAACCCAGCACCTCAGAGGGCTTGACCTGGGATGGACTATGGCAGCAGCACCATGAGCCACTTCCTCCAGTGGCCCTGACTGAAGGCTCAGAACCTGCCTCTGATTGGCAGCTGAGAGATACTAGGACCGTCACCTGCCACATCGCCTGTATTTCTCCTGGCAGTAAGAAATCCCCAAAGTACACTATGTTCGGGCAATCTTTCCAGCCTACAAGCAGTTGTTGCTTATCTCTGTTAACTTTGTGCAGGGGAACAATCAGGCTTTGAAATTGAAAGACTTGCATGTGACTCATGAGGTTAAGAGCCCAACGCATAACCACTACATTACCAGGGTTCCTTCCTCATGAAGGATAGGTAAGCAACAAAAGGACCATTTCTCTTAAAACCTCTGATCGAGAGTGGCACACAACTCCTTCCACTTTTATTCTATTGGCCAAGCCCTTCGCTGGCAGGGCAGGGAAGTTTACTCTTTCCTTGGATGACTAGGAAGTGAGTGAAATTTTGTCATCTCATACAAAGGGAAAAGGGAAACATGCTCTATGATCAAATAAGTTTAAAAAAAAGTCAAAATATTCATAGAATCTGCCGAGTGTGGCAAAAGCATGAGCACTCCCATTGTAGAAGAAACACTGCTCTCAGAAACCACGCTGTGCCTGGCAAGGGAGGCTGGGAGGATTTATGCTTGCTCACTTTGGCCAAGTCATTAAGCAAGGCTGATTAGTAGAAAAGGAAATCCGGTTTTGTGCGGGGATGTGTCATTGGATATGCAGGCGATTCTGCTTGAGATGTATTGGCCCACAACTTTGGACTCACATACAGCAGTGACCATGAAGATGGCATCGGACCTGGCGACATTTCATTTTCGTATATAGAAAGTTGACACAAGGATCTCCTGGTGGTGTAGTGGGTTACACATTATGTCCCTAACCTTAAACTCAGCAGTTCGAAAACAGCAGCACTCAGTGAGGGAAAGATGAGGCTTTCTACTCCTGTCAAGAGTTACAGGCTCAGAAACTCATGGGGGCAATTCTCCCCTGTCCTACAAGGTCGCTATGCATCAGCAGTGACTCGATGGCAGGGAGATTAAGTTAATATTACCTATTTAAGAAACGGTTCTGGTTATTCAATTAAGTAAGGCAGGTGCAGCCCTGTCACACAGGGTTTGTTTAGATAGCACAGTAGTGTCCACTCACTCATTAGCTCAGTGTGTCTGGAACCCCAATGTGTATTTCCACATGGGACAAGTCAGGTTGAAGACACTGGGGATTCGTGCTTTGTTGAGCAAGCCCTGGAATTGCAAGAGTTCTAAAAAGAGGTCAAAGTTCCTGTTTTTATAACTCTCTCTCACACACACAGACACACAGACACACACACACACACACACGGAGAAAGTGGTGAACTTCACAGAACGTAGTGGGGACTTCACAGAAAGGGGGGTTGATAGCCGTGAACAGGGTTGGGATGGGTCTTGTTCTATCCATTTGAAAGTCTCTAGGCTAAACAGAAATGTGCTGGTGGTATAGTAGGTTCGGTGTTGGCCTGCTACCCACCAGGTCAGCAGTTCTGAATCCACCAGTTCCTCCATGGAAAAAAGATGAGGCTTTCTATTTGAGTAAAGAATTATAGTCTCAGAGACTCATTGGGGCATGTTTATTCTTCCCTATAGGGGCGCTGCGAGTCAGAATGAACTCAGTACAGTAAGCAAATAACAAGCTGCGCTAATTCCATTCCAGAGAGACAGTGGTGTTCCAGGGACATTGGTTTTGCCTGGCCCCTGACCCTGAGGAAACATGAGGTCTTCAGGTCCTCTCCTGCTGCTCTTCTTCACCATCCTCCCATATCCTCCTCTGCACTCCCAAGTGGTGGGCATGATTTATACACACAGAAATCCACTTACTCCTTTGGAAAAGTGGTTTACTTCACCCCAAAATTCGGAGAACTGTGTCGTCTCCCTTTCAAAGTAAATTATACGATGAACATACAATATTGATTGCAGGCATGTGGATTCTTAATCCTCAAGTTCCCATGAAACCCTGCTTTCCATGGCAAATCAGCCCGCCATTTCAGCACGCCAGTATTGCCAGGAGAAAGGAGCCTCAGCAGCCACCACTGCTCCGCAGCCTGCTTTTCACGGTCACGCGGGGATGTCAGAGTGCCCCACACCTCGTGCACTTGACTCAGTGCTTGCTTGCAGGGGTTGCATTTCGTTAGAGCCCAACAACTTCCGAGCATTGGCAAATTCCCTCAACCAAAGGTGGGCAGCGGCCTCAAAATGTCACCAGTCATTAACCACCAGCAGGGTTGCGTTATGCTCGTCAGTGCCGTCATGTGCAAGGGGAAAGACAATTCCCACAGGCTGCCAGCTGTGTTTGGGGAGGGAATGCCAAGTGGGGAAGCTGGGGGTCCTCACCCCAGCAGCCACAGTTCCTGGCTCCAGGCCCTGCCCCAGGCTGTGCCAGGACGAAGAGCCTGGACTCTCAGAGACGCCATAGCTCGATTTCCACTCAGGTTGTGTTGTGTTGATCATTCCTTCCCTAGGCTGCCACCCATCTGTCAGTTTGTCATCATGTTGTCATTTGTCTATAGCTTTGATTGCTGTAAGCGGTGTCACCAGCTACGATTATAACCAGAACAAGCCACTCTGGACACGCTTCACCAGAGCATCCAAGCTAGGACACACTGGGAAGAAAGACCTGATGATGTACTGCTGAAAATGAGTCCATGGAACCCTATGGATCAAAAGAGAATACCGTCCAAACAAGTACTGGAAGAGGAGCACCCTAGGTGGGAATACACTCACACTATTCAGTGGGAGGACTCCCTGGGTAGTGTTTGACTAGCACCCAGGAGGTCAGCAGTTAAATCCCACCCAGAATCCAAGAGGTGCCTAAGGAAGGTAGGCCTGAAAATCTGCTTCCAAAAGGTCACAGCCTTAAAAACCCTATGGAACAGTTCTACTCTGAAATGCATGGGGGTCGCTATGAGTCAAAATGGACCGAAAAGCAGCTAATAACAGCAACACTGTATAAAGAACAACACTGCAAGTCCTTAGGACAAAATACACAGCAGGCCCAATAGCCTCGACCCCACAGGATAGGGCAACTTATTTTCCTTTGTACCAGAGACCGGAACTGTACAACGGAATGAAACCCTGCCTGCTCTTGTGTCATCACCACAGTCGTTGGTCCATGTTGAGCCCATTGCTGTAGCCACTGTGGACATCCATCTTATCAAGGGTCTTCTTCCCTCTTGCTGCCCCTGTACATTAACAAGCATTATGTCCTTTCTTAAGTACCAGTCTCTCCTGATAGCATGTCCAATGGATGTGAGATGAAGACTTGCCATCCTCACTTCTAAGGGGCATTCTGGCCGTGCTTTCTCCAAGAGGGATTTGCTTGTTCTTCTGACAGCCCAGACGACTTTCGGTATTGTTTGCACATCATTCACATGCATTGATTCTTCTTCAGTTTTCCTTACTCACTGTCCAGCTCTCACATGCAATGGACCATTGAAACTACTTACCTTGAATTCAGAGCTTAGGGTACACTACCCAAAGCCACATACCTTGTGAGCGGCTGAAACATGTCTGCTGCCAGGATCTGTCCAATTTATTTTATTGAAACATCATACTCAAAAGGTGCTTTAGGCAAACATAGTTTGTCTTTTGACTACATGTCCCAATAATATAACCAGGCTCAGACCCTCACATTGTAATGATTCAGCTATATGTCTGAGAGGTAAAAAGACCGCCAACCATATAACTGATGGGAGAATAGGTACTGACTGTCACCTGCAATGCCATTCCTTCAACAAATATTTATTGAGTGTTATTCAAATGACAACATTTTGCAAAGCTTTAAGAAGACCCAGATGTAGAGAACACAGTCCCTGCTCACAGGAGACTCACAGATACTGCATCAGGGCATTCAGATCAGGGACACCACAGATAGATGCTGAAAGTAAAATCATAAAAAACAGCAACCACGCACGGAATCCAGGACAGATAAAATCCGCAGGAACAGTAATGGGAGTAGCGATACTGTGGTACCTTTTTAATCTCCCATCATCTTGCATAGGGGTGGAGTCCAGGCTGTCACTCAGGCCATAGCCAGTGAGGTCTCAATGTGGGCATGGCCTTCTCTTGAGGATTCTGGCAACTCCTGTATTCTTTCCTGGGGGTGAGAGACACCCATGACTTGATATTCCTGCTGACAAGATACATGGATCTACATTGACGGCAGCCAGAGCCTTGAACGGGGAGGAGTCATGTGGAGAGCCATGCCACTTTCCACCTCCACTGGGTCCATAAGACATTCTACCGACTGCCCTGTGATCTTCCAGCACTTGGTGTCATTGCATGTGTTGCATAAGTCTGAAAAAAATTTACACACTGTTATTGGATATATGGGTTAATTTCGTACTTATGGACATGGTCTGGACTGGGCTGGGATGTTTTCTTAATATACAATTATTCTTCTATATAAAGCTTTTTTAAGACACATGAGTGTTTATGAATGTGCTTCTCTAGTCAACTCGAACTGACTCAGATACCATGAGGGCACAGGGTGGCTGTGTAGGGAAGGGGAGGAAAAGGGAACTGATAACAATGGAACACACACACACACAGCCTAGGGGCCTAATAACAGAAATATGAGTAGAGGGACACAGAAGACGGCGTGTATAAAGATATTAATTTATATATAATTTAGTAAGGGTGTGAGGGTTGAGGAAAGAGGGAAAAACAGGAGCTGATATCAAAGGGGTCAAGTAGAATGATAGTGTTTAGAAAATGATGGTGGCAGCATATGTACAAACTCGCTTGATCTAATTGATTTATGGATTGTTATATTATCTGTCAGAGCCCCCATTAAAATGTGTTCTTTTTTCGATAACAACATAAACTCACTGCCATGGAGTCAATTTTGACTCAGTATAGAACACCCCCTGTGGTTTCCTCGCTTGCTATTCTTTAAGGAAACAGAAAGCCTTTTCTTTCCCCTGCAGAGTGGCTGGTGGTTTCAACTATTGACTTTGAGGTTAGCAGGCACCATAGCACCATGATTCCTAAGGATGCTGATAGAAAGGGAGAACCTTGTGGAACATAATTTAAAATTCTTTAATTATCTAGACTTACTTAACTGGAAGAGGCCTAGAGACTATGACCCTGAGTTACTCTTCAAACCTTGAATTGAAACTGTCCCCTGAAGTCATCTTTAAACTAAATAACAATTTAGCTCTTAAAGGATTGCATCCTTGAGTATTGCAGTCTTTAAAAAATCAGCACAAAACTAAATGGGCTACAGATAAGTCAAAATATATGTGAGAGGGTTGTGGCAGAGAGATTAAGTAAAAAGAAAGGAAACACCTAGAATAGAAAGAACAAGAATGTTAATTCAATATGAAGAGTGTGACCAATGTCACTGAACATTGTGTCCAGAAAGGGTTGAAATGGAACAGATTTTGCTTTGTATGTTTTCACATATCAAAATTAAATATTAGTAGAAAAAGAGAGAGACTCGCATCTGTTTGAGGCAGACTACCAAATACTGGGTTATATATAATGCTAAGTATTGAAATATTATCCCATTTTCATATGGCAAGTATGGAAAGCCAAGGATGGAGTGAGGCATTCACAGGGGAGATGGCATTTGAATGATCCAGGAAAATGGCTAAAGAAGATGCTCATACCCGAGTGTTTCCACTGGGTTCGCAAACACATCAACAAATGAATGTCAAATAACCCATCTCACCCTCTAACTCAGAGCTGTGCAACCGAACTCTCTTCTATGATGAAAATGTTCCAGAGCAGTGATTCTCAACCTGTGGGTTGCGACCCCCTTGGGGGGGGGGGTCGAACAATGCTTTCACGGGGGTCATCCGATTCATCACAGTAGCAATATTATAGTTATGAAGTAGCAACAAAAATAATTTTATAGTTGGGGGGAGCACCACACATGAGGAACTATATGAAAGTGTCACAACATTAGGAAGGTTGAGAACCACTGTTCTAAAGGCATGACATCCAATCTGGTAGCTACTACATTTTATCAGGAAAGACCAGTCCATGGAAAGGGACATCATGCTCGGTAAAACTGAAGGCCCACAAGAAAAGAGACTGATCATCAAGGAGATGGGCTGACACCATGGCTGCAACAATGGACTCCAACCTAACAACCATGGCGAGATTTGGCACAAGATCAGGCAGTGTCCTCAAAGTAACATCCTTGATCTTCAGTCTTTTTAAGAGATCTGTTGTAGCACATTTAGCCAATACAACGTGTCGTTTGATGTCTTGACTGATGCTTCCTTGAGCATTGATCTGGCTTAGGGTTTAAAAATTCCCCTTGGCTTCTCAATCATACAGGAGGCCCACACAGTGATCATCTTTCCTCATTACACAGAGTGTCATGCCCCACTCACATTGGTCTCCTTGCTGTACCAGGAAGAAGCTTGGAGAACCCAATCACAAGGCCTTTTGCACTGACTGTCTCCTACCTGGAACACTTTCCCCACCGCCAGATGGCCACTCCTGTGTCTTCCTGCCTTATTCAAGTACTGCACTGTCAATGAGATCTTCCTTGGCTGCGATGCACTACTTGCCCCAAGTTTCCCATCCAGCGCGGTTTAGTGAGAAAAATCTCACTGCTACCTGCAGGGGAGGGGGAGCCTCGGCACTGGCATCTCAGAAAATGGAGCATAATCAGAACAGAAATGTGACCCTACCTCTCATGCTAAAAGGCTGCTAACTGCAAGATCTAAACCACCACACAACCAGCCACTTCTCAGGAGAAAGGCTGAAAGTTAGTCTCAGAAACCTACAGGGGAAGTTCTACCCTGCCTTATAGTGTCATTATGAATCAGTGTCAACTCTATGGCAGTAAATTTGCATTTGGGGGTGGGGCGCGTTCTAAGGAGCTCTGGGTCACATACCCTGATCAATCCAACTGGCAGCTGCATCAGCTGGCTAAGGCTTCAAAAGACTGAGTAGGTAACCCAGAGCTCAGTGCTGTTGGCAGAAACTTGTGGGGGGTCAGAAGGACTTGAGGTGATGGTGTCCTTCTCAGTGGCCTCAGATAATCTTCTACCCGGTCTGGGCATCAGCATCTTCTTTGCAAAATGGGATGATTGCATTAGAGAACCACTAAACTCCTATATACCTGAGCAACCAGGAAGCAATTGTGAATCCTGGAGAGGAGCAAAGACTATGCTGGTGGCTCTGCAAATCTTGGGAAGCCTGGATCCGATGCGGCTGGAACTGTCCACTGCGAGGCACCAAGAATCCCGAGAACTGTAGTTCAGGTCTCCCCCTTGCCTGTGTACCATGGAAGATTTAATAAATGTTCTCCTCATGCTACCTTTAGGATCCTTGGTGGCAAAGTGGCAAAATCCCTTCACATTGACCTGTTAACTGCAGGGTTGGCAGTTCAAACGCACCTGCTGCATTCCTGTAGAAAGGGCAGCTTTCAACTCCCACAAAGAATTGTTGTTTCAGAAATCCACAAGAACAGTTGTATCCTGTAACTATGAGTCAGAACTGGCACAATAGCAGTGCGTGAGTGAGCTTTAAACTACATTTGAGACTGGGGTCTATTTTGAATTCCCCTACCTGTCCATTGGGTGTCATGGGAAGAAAGTAGATAGGAGAAAAAAGGGTAGGAGGCAGTGAGGGAGGAGGGTAGAATGTACTGGAGTAACACATTCTGGCAGAAAATTGTGTGTGTGTGTGTGCGTGCGTGTTCTACTGTAATTCACACAGATTATGGGTGGGGGAGGGAACTGAAAAAGTAAATATCCATGAAAAAGAAAAATTTTTTTCTTTGGTGATTTTCCTTTTGTTGAGCTAAGGGATGGAGAATGTACTGCATGGGCGTGACCAGCCACTGGACCGGTGTGCTGTTAACACACCCTCCTGCCTTTGCATGCTGGGGGCCTCTCTGTAAACAGAAGTGACTTGTGACTTCTGATTTCCTGGGGCTCTAAAGAGAACCCGAGAATAGAAGTTCTAAATCGTGAACAAAGGGGAGACAAAGGGTTAATGACAGGACAGAATTTTGAAGTTTCATTGGATGAACACAGCGCCAGCATCCAACAAGCATGCCAAAGGCTGAACTCTGCCCGGAAGTAATGAATGAGCACTGCCTTTAGCCCGTGTCCTCACTCTCCCCGTCTCCTGCACTCCAAGCCAGCCTCACTAAGAGTAGTCAAAGGTGACATGGTGGTCCTTTCATCTCTCTCTGACCCCTCACGCTGCCTTCACCTCTATCCAAGTGGCTTCATCCTTCCCCCTTCTCCCTGATCTTCCTCGTGGAAAGATCTAATTCATACTAACTGGTAAAAGTCAGTTAGCACACAAGAAGGAAGACATCTCCTTCCTCAGTCTATGCTGCAGAAAAGGAAACTCGGGCTTGAGCTCATTTGCCCAACTGTCAAAGGTCCCATCTCGGGCAGGGCCATGATGTGAAAATTCAAGCAAGCAGCCCCAGAGCCAGAGCTCACAACCCTCATCCACTGCGGTTCAAGTTCATGGGGTGAAGTGGTGAAAAGCTAACCAGAAACTGAGAGTCAATGTAGATACCCAAGGCTTTCTTGCCAGGGCACTCACTCACTGCCATTGAGTCAATGCTGACTCATAACAACCCTATAGGACAGGGTAGAATTCCCCTGTGAGTTACTGAGGATGTATCTCTTTATAGGAATAGAAAGCCCCATCTTTCCCTTGTGGAGTGGCTAGTGGTTTTAAACTGTTGCACAAAGCATAACCATGACACCATCAGGACTCCAAATCATGCCAGGGCAATCAATGGTTCTGTGAGATCTCTCAGGATAGAGATATACCTTGCTCCTTGGCTACACACGAGAAAGCATTCACCTCCAAGCCTAGTTTGTGATCCAAGTGAGTTTTATGAGAATTAGAAGAAGTTTCAGGTTTATAAAGGCACCTGCAGGGCTCTTCAGAAATGTGCAACTCCTTAGAAGCTTCCCTGAAAGTCATGAGGTCTGCTCTGTGCTCCTGCCTTTTAAATTACTCCAAGAGGTGGGGCGTGCTGGTGACCCTGGTTGAACTCATTGGCTGAACTGAATTCACCTGGCCTTGTTGGGCCAATTCAGGTGCAGAACACACCCAGGTGTACCTCCCCTTCCTGGCTGGGAACCTGAGCCTCTGAGCATGCACAGTGTACCACTCGTTCATGGGACAAAGGCTCAGACTGCTGACCATGCGTAATGGATGCCTCAGTCCCTAAGCTAAACTACCTAGCAGTTCCCAAACCCCACTGCTGTGTAGTGTTCATGAACTTTGGCAGGAACACATCCTTACCACGAAGAATCCTGGTGGCCCAATGGCTAAGCACTTGGGCTTTAGACCGCGGTCAGTAGCAATGCATGAGAAAAAGGTCTTGCCATTGTAAACATTCCACCCCACTGCCATCAAACGCAAAGGACCTCTGGTGACATGGCGGGCTACTCACAGGGCTACTAAATGCAAAGTCAACAGTTCTAACCCACCAGCTTCACTGTGGGAGAAAGATGAAGCTATCTCTTCCTATAGAGACATAATATCTCAGAAACCTATAGGGAAAATTCTACCCTGCCATGGACTACTAAACGAACAACCTAATCTGTCTTGGAAGAAGTCAGGCCAGAGTGCCCTTGACAGCATATATGGCAAGATTTTGCCTCCCAAATATGTTGGACATATTGCCTGGAGAAGGACATCCTGCTTGGTAAAGTGGAGGGGCAGCACAAAAGAGGAAGGCCCTCAACGAGCTGGATTGACACCGTGGCTGCATCAATGAACTCAGGCAGAGAACAAATGTGATGATGGTGCAGGACCTGGAAGTGTTTGGTTCTGTTGTGCATAGGGTCACTTTGGGTCAGAAACCACTCAATGGCACCCGACAACAACAACAACAAGTATATAAGATCACCATGAGTTGGAATCAACTCGACAGAAAGTGGGCTTTGGGTCTGTCATGGAACCAACCCTGGCTCATAGCGACCCAATCATGGGATTCTGAGGCTGTAAATCTTCATGGGAGCAGAGGGCCTCATCTGTCTCCTGCGGAGCAGCTGGTAGGTGTGAACCCCTGACTTTGCAGTTGACAGTCCAACACTTCCCTTAAAGTACCCCCCGGGGCTCCTTTGGTAACGATGACAGACTAGGAAACCCAATGGGGACATTTCTACTCTGTCACATGAAGGCATCCTGTGCAGAATGGGCTCAACGGGAACTAACACCAACCCCACCACTTTTAACACCATCCCAACCTTACAGACTGTGCTAGGCTCTTGAAGGAATTGACTTTTTGCACTCCCACTGAGCGAGCTATGAGCATGCATGCATGCCAACACGTAACTTCCGGTCCTGAACTAGGGATCAGCTGCACATGTAAGGATGTGCTTCTAATGTGGAAGGAAGTAAAGAGAGGGGATCTGGAAGCAGGAAAAGCCAGGAAGCAGGAGTCACTTAGGCAGACCCCTTTCCTAAACCAGCTTAATTAGCATATCACAGATCCTGGCTCAGAGGTGATGTTCAAAGAAGAATTGTTGACTGAATACACAAGGGAAGGAACCGAATAAGTGAACACAGAAATGTGCTAATGACCAAATTGACTCACAGTTCCCACCCTGCTCTTCTTCTTCCAGGTTCTTCTCTAGTTGCTAATGGTATTTGCTCGACCTCTCACAAGCACAAAAGGAGCCCTGGTGGCCTAGCGGTTAGGCAGTGGGCTGCTAACCACCAAACTAGCAGTTCTAAATTAGCAGGCATTCTGAAGGAGAACAACAAGCTGTCTGCTCCTTTAAAGAATTACAGTCTTGGGAATGCACAGTGGTAGCTCTACCCTGGCCCATAGGGCTGCTCTGAGTCTGACTCGACTGGACAGCAGTGAGTATGGGTTTGGTTTGGTTTTCACAGGTACCCCGATCCGTTGGTGGTCTTGGTAAATTGCACACGCTGGTTCAGTGGACCTTGTGTAGGGCTTGAGAATTTGCACTTCTAACAAGCTCCTGATGTTGCTAGTCTGTGACCATATTTGGGGTGGCAAGGCTCTGGACTACCGGGGTCTTCCTGGTGGCTGCTGTCACAGCGCAAGTTCCCAAGAGTGCACCGCTACTCATTTCTTTGGAATGATTTGGACTGAGTTTTCCCAGCCATTTCATCAAGGTTTTTGGCTATTTGTTCCATGACACTGAAAAGTTTGGACCTGACATACGCAGCACAGGCTGTATTATCTATCTTCTCTGCCCTCTTGGATTGGAGATGGATCACCTATGGAGCGATGAGGGTAAGAAGGGTTGGGTGTCCCCGGGTAATGTGAACAGTTAGCACGCTCAAGCACTGCTGATTAAAAGGTTTGCGGTTCAAATCCAAGGCCCCTCAGAAGAAAGGCCTGCTGATTGACTTCTGAACGACCAGCCTTTGAAAGCTCTGTGGGGTCCCGTGGTGCTGACCCACACGGCGTCACCGTGAGTTGGAATGGACTCCTCAGAAACGGGTTTAGTAAGCAGCACAAAGAGGAAACTCCTTGGTGAACTGGAGGACACGGTAGCTGAAACTATGGGCTCCAACATACTACCTCTGAGGCTGGCAAAGGACCGGGCAGTGCTGCCTTGTGTTGCAAAGAAGGTCCCTGTGATGTCAGAATGATTGGACAGCACTAACAGCAACAAAGGATGTCAGGGCCCTTCACTTCCCCAGACCACTGACCAGGTTCAAAGACCCGCATGCGAGTATAGTTTCACAGTTAGATGTGTTTAGAAAATATAATGTTTGCAAAAGTAAAATCTTGGTTTACATTTTACAGAGCATGCACAATGAGTAGAACTCTTAAGGTCCACCGGAACATGTTTAGGGTCCCCTCCACTTGCTCACCACCGATAAGTCGATTCTGACTCATATTGATCCTACAGGAGAGGTTAAAATTTCCCCTGTGGGTATTTCAGAAACTGTAGCTCCTTATGGGAATAGAAAGCCTCCTCTTTCTCTGCAGCTGGTGGGTTCAAACTGCCAACCTTGTCTTTAGCAGCTCAGGACTGACTTGTATCTCTATGAAACCAAAATCTACCTCACTGCCAGGGAGGTGATGCTGACTCATAGTGACCCTGTGAGGCAGAGTAGTTCTGTCCCTGTGAGTTTCTGAGACTGTAACTCTTTATAGGAGTAGACAGACTCTTCTTCCCACGGAGTGGCTGGTGGTTTCAAAGTGCTGACTTTGGTGTTAGCAGCCCAACATGCAAACACTATGCCACCAAAGCTCCTTTTGTACCCCTATAAGTAGATAAATATTTCTCTTATATCTGTGTTTCAACCAAAGGCATGGCTATAAAGGAAAAAAGGCCATGAGTGTCAAGAACGATTTGAAAATGTGGAGTTCATATATATATATATATATATATATATATATATATGAACTCCACATTTTACTTTATATACTTTATATATACTTTATATACTTGTGTATATAAATAGAATTCTGACGGCGGCAAGAGTGGTCAGGAGTTGGACTGTTAATCTCAAGGTCAGCAGTTTGAATGACCAACCGCTCCTCTGGAGAAAGAGGAGATTTTCTACTCCTCTAAAGAATCACAGTCTCAGAAACCCACGGGGGCCATTTTACTCAGTCCCATGGGCCTGTGAGTTGGAATGGACTTGATGGCAGTGAGGGCATGTAAATATGCAAACACCCACCTCGGACTTAGGATTTGACCTGCTCCCTCAGCCCTGTGAGCATCTGCATCTGAAGCCATGGACTTGGCCTTCTGTGAAGAACCCATTAGTGCACCGCCACAAAGAGAATGAGTTTCCTCTGTGTCAGTCCATTACCCTGCCAACGTTCAGGATGGAGCCAACACCCTTGGTTTCCCAGAGAAATTGGCTCAACATCCCCCTGATGTGGTTGCATGACATAGGCCACTCATGCAATGCACTGCATGTGCTCTATTTAATGCACTATCACCAACAAGTCTACATGGGTGGTAACTCTGAAAACCTTGCCCAAACAGCTGGCTTCACCAAAGTATATGGAACCATGTGGAGTCGTCGACCAGTTCGACTCTGCACTGGCTGTACGTTGGCATTGCCAAGGGGGCTTTCTCACTGACCGTGACCCGAATCCTGCTTCCACTAAGCCTTGCTTCATTGGTCTGGGATGGGGCCAGGCCAATGGGAGGCTTGAAAGCTCCTAAGGGATTCCAAAGTATGACCAAGGGTGAACACTACTATTTTTGGCCATCACATCCGGGAAGGCCCTTGGGACTTTGCCACTCAAAGTATGATAGGTCAAGGAACCAGCAACATCAGCATTAGCTTCTCCCATGCTAATGCCATCGAGTTGATGCTGACTCATAGTGACCCTACAGGACAGGGCAGAACTGCCCTTGTGGGTTTCCCAGACTGTCACTCTTGCCCGGAGTCTACAGCCTCATATTTCTCCCAAGGAGTGGCTGGTGGTTTAGGACTACTCTCCTTGTGGTTAACAGCCCAAGAGTACCAGGGCCTCTAGAACTGCTGGATCCTAGACCCCACCCTGAACCCACAAAATCAGAATCTGCCCCCCAGCCCGATTTCCAGGAACCTGGGTAAGTGCATGCATGTGAAAGTTTAAGAAATACTTCCTTAGAAACCATTACTTTCCAGAACAAACTCCTCCTGCCAGAGGTGCAGAAATGGAAGCCCATTAGGCCATGCTCGCCTAGAAGCAATTTGAGGTCTCAGTGCTCCTATATCCTGGCTGTCATCCAGATTTCCTTATTCTCACCTGGACTGTCACTGCAGCACGTATTGGTGAGTCCTCAGCACGAACAGCCCCAAATTCGGTCTAGAGACACAGCTCCCATTTCAGAGTAGTACAATCCACAGTTTCCTGTAGAGTTTCTGGCTTTTACTGGCTTGGGGTAGGGTCTAGTGGGAAACGCATCTTAGCAAGAGCCATTATGTATTCTGGATGTGCACAATGAGTTTTTCTTGAGGCACATTTATGTCTGATGTTGTTATGTATTCTCTTTCTATCCCATGCAACGTTATTTTTTTGAAAATTTATATTTGCTTTTAATTACCCAGACATATAAGTGATTTATAGCTAGGTCTGATCGATTGGAATCAGATGACCACGCCTGGAATAACCATGGGTCCTGGTGACCATTAGGCACTTCTTTCCATGAATGATATTTTCACCTGAGTGAATGCATTCACGACTTTTCTTCTCTTAAGATAAATAAGCAGGTGGGCATCATTTTGCTATGCTGAAACTTCCTTGTGCTGTTTTAAGTTCACCCAGCAATTTTTAAAAAGAGAAACATAGAGTGAACTTACGCGGCCGGTGGGCGACGGTGGCGGCAGCGGGGCCGTGTTCAGGCCTCGGCGCGGGCCTGGCGGTCCCGTGGGTCAGGTTCTCCGGGACCCTCGACGACGTCGCAGCCGGTGAATGTAAAACCATCCTGCTACTAGGGCTACTAAGTGCCTCAGGTGCCTGTAAAAGTTGTACATTGAATAAAGGCCAAAGCAAAACTGATGCATTTCAAGCGTGGACTGTCAAAGAATACTGCAGTAACACTGATTGCTAAAAGGACACAGATCTGTATTGGAAGTACGGCCAGAGTGCACTTCAGATGCAAGGATGGTGACACTTTCCAGAGTGGCAGAACATCTTTACAGCATGCATAAGACTCCCACGGGCATAGGGAAACAAAATAGAAGAAGAGATCCTGGTAGTACTTGGATACGTTGTCTTCTGGGAACTAAAGTGTCAGCTACTTGAACCAACCAGTCCCTCGGTAAGAGAGATGGGACACTTAGCTTATAACTTTCGAAGCCCTGTTGTACTTGAAGAAAGGAAAAGGTCATTAAAAAGAGAAGCAGGGGAAGAAGAGACCAGCATGAATGTCAGCAGAGATGCTGACGTTTTCTTCTACATGTTTGTTTCAATGCTACACACGGAATCCAGGAACAGGAATGGAAAAGCGATACTAAAAGGGGAGGGGGAAGGAGAGGAGGGGAGGGAGCAGAAACAGATCAGAATGATCAACACATTAATACGCTCTCTTTCTCCCCCCAGGGGAGAGAACAACAGAAAACATGGGGGAAGGGAGAGAAAGGTCATGGGGAGACATGAAAATAATAAGAATTTATCATGTATCAAGAGGCCACGTGGGTGGGGGTGATGGAGGGGGAAAAAGGTAAGTTGATTTCAAGGGCTCAATAGAAAGTAAATGTGTAGAAAAAGCTGGCAGCCTATGTACAAATATTTGTGACACAATTGATGTGTGGATTGAAGTCAGAGGTGTGTGCGCCCTCAATAAAGTAATCTTTTAATAAAATTAAAAAGCTAAAGCAACTTGAATGCATGCACAGTAAAGTTCAAAGAACAGTTGGAGGAAAGGTAAAATATTGTAACAAAACGTGCACGGACCCGGAATTAGGAGACAAAGGGGGAAGAATGCTGTCTGTGTCCCTGAAAGTAGGAGCTGTATGGGGTCAATTGGCTAAAGT
Source organism: Tenrec ecaudatus (assembly GCF_050624435.1). Classification (NCBI taxonomy): domain Eukaryota; kingdom Metazoa; phylum Chordata; class Mammalia; order Afrosoricida; family Tenrecidae; genus Tenrec; species Tenrec ecaudatus. The sequence continues at coordinate 79,367,615 of NC_134541.1, read as the reverse complement.
TACATGATTTAAAGATCCCGTGGAGCCTCCTTGGCTCTGTGAGGGTTCCGAAAGTGATTTCAGAATCACAGAGAGAACCCGTGACCGCCAAGAAAGAAGAGCTCTCACAGGAGCCCCTGTGAGACCCCTGACTGAAGGGAGGTGATGGAGGCCAAGGCACCAAGACCATGAGACAGAGCAGAGGAGCAGCCGTGACACTGGGAGGAACAGGCTTCCCGGACCCAAGAGCCAGGCAAGACTGAGGGACCGCACTGACCAGAAGCTGAGGAGCAGCGCGAGGCATGTTCTCCAGAGTGACAGAGAAGGGGCATTGCAGACAAAAGAACTTCGGAATTATTCCTGTTTGGTAACCTCCTAGCTACCCTCATAAATCTCCAGAGTCAGAAAGAAAACTGCAGGGCTTCCTATGTACCTGATTCTCCGTCATAGCCACCCCACAGGGTGGAGGAGAATTGCTTCGTAACACATCCCATGTTGTAAACCTGATGGCCACAGATGGCCCCATGGATGCTTTGGATTCCTGGTGTGAGTTGGAACGGCCACTCTCCTGAAACACCGCCCCCCCCCCCACACACACACACATTTGCCTCATGGTTCTGGACTTCAGGTGTTGGGAAATTGTCTGATGAGAGAAACTGACCTTCTGAATCGTGAATGATGCGAAGCTGTGTAGAGAGTTGGACAGAGGAGAATGGGCAAGGCATTGGCTACTTTGATGACAAAGGAAATGGTGGAGGTTCACACCCACCCCGAAGCCCTCAGAAGAAAGACTTGGAGATTATACACCAACCTAAGTAACCACGGGAACACACTGCGCTTTCCACACGCTTGTGGCGGTCGTGACTGAATTACCTGGATGCCATCTGTCTTGGTTATGGGGTGGTACAGGGGTTACTGAAGTTATTAAAGTTTATTGAGTCAACCTGGCCAATGAACACATGGGAGTAATTGAAGAGCCGAGAGATAAATGGCTAGGTGAGCCTCACCTTTCTAGTTCTCAGGTCTCCTACTCTGATGATCAGACCAGGGTGCAGCTGCTTTAGCCAGTTCCCTCCTTCAACTGGCAAGGCTCACTTCCTGCAAGACATCCCTGAGGAGAAGCTGCATGGAACGACCTTGGTGGAGCTCTGGGTGCTGGAGCAGTTGCATGGGGACCCCTGCCAGCGATGAGATGCTCACACACTCAGTGATTCTGCTTTCCACCTGCAGTCGGCGTAATTGTGTGTGTTTTGTGAGATGGAGGACTTTGTAGATTGGTGTCAGATATATGGGCTTGTGTTGGACTTATGGGCTTGGACAGCACTGGGTTGGGATGCTTTCTTAATGTGCACTTCCCCTTTATATAAAATTCCTTCTTATACAAAAAAAAAAGAGAGAAACATATTACAACTGTCACACACTTTATAATTCATGTGGAAAAATTTGGGGGAGAGCTAAATAGAGGTGACCCGTGGTGCAGTCTTACTTACTGCTTGTTAGAAGGTACTGAAATCTTATATACATAAACACTAGAAACCAGGAGAGAGGAAATGGTGGTTCCATGGCAGAATTCTCACTAGCCATGCAGGAAATTTGGGTTGGATTCTTGGCCAGTGCGCCTCCTGTTACAGCTACCACCTAACTGCTAGTGGAGGCTGGCATATTGCTATGATGCTGAACAGATTTTAGCGATGTTTTCTGCCTACAGACAGACTAGGAGGAAAGGCCTGGTGAACTCCTTCAAGCCATCAGCCACTGAAAACCCCCCAGCTGACAAGGGGTCAAATCTACAACCCATTGAAGGAATGGGGCAGGACCAGTGGGCATTGAGTTCTGTAGCGCATGGAGTCCGCATGAGTCAGGAGCTGGCTGACTTGAAGGCAATTGTCCACAGCACTCTCTAGGAAGGCAGTGGTTGGAGCACATAGGCGTCCTTCATGTGGCCCCATGATCATCAAGCCTTAAGTCATGCAACCAACTCTGGGAAATGAGAGATGCCCGGGGTACCAGGAATATTTGAAAGACCTGGTGTAAATTGGTTCAGCCCAGAGGAGTTCTGGAAACCACCGAGGTAAGCTTCCTGCTGAAACCACTAACTTAGCTCCAGTGCGAGTGGATGGGTGTCTGCACATGTACCCAGCCACCATTAGTGCGTTTGTTGTTGTTGTTGTTGCCGTTCACGTCCGTAGAGTCGATGCCGATTCACAGTGACCCTATATGACAGGGTAGAATTCCCCCTGTGACTTTCTCACACTGTGACTCTTTACAGGAGTAAAAAAAGCCTCATCTTTCTCTTGAGGAGTGGCTGGTGGTTTTGAATGGTTGATCTTGCCATTAGTCCATTGCGTAACCAGGTGCTGTCAATTTGGTTCCAACTCATGGCCACTCTATGTACAGCAGAACAAAACAACACGCTGCCCTGCGCATTTCTCACAGCCATTCCTACATTTGAGCCACTGTGTCAACTCATCTTGTGGAGGTTTGTCCTGCTTTTGGCTTGACCAAGCATGCTGCCCAAGTCCAGGGACTGGTCCCTCCTGATAACACCCAAAGTACATGAAGCCAAATGTCACCATCCTCGCTTCTAAGAATCAATCTGGCTGTAGTTCTTTCAACATAGATTTGTTTGTTCTCCTAGAAGTTCCTTGGTGTATTCAATATTCCTCACCAGGACCATATTTCAAATGCATCAATTCTTCTCGTGGGACTTCCTTATGCATTTTCCAGCTTCCATATGAAAATAATCATGCCTTGGGATAGGATACTCCTGAGTTTTTAAGGTGACAAAGTCATCTTGGTTCAAAAAAATGTTTAAAAGGCCTTTTGCAGCAAATTCACTGAAAGCAATTTATCCAGTGATTTCTTTACAGATATTTCTATGAGCGTTGGTTGTGGATGGGTCCAAGTAAGATGAAGTGCTTCATCATTTAAATCTTTTCTCTGTTTATCATGTTGCTTATTGGTTCAGTGGTGAGGATTCTTGTTCTTTTAACTTCGAGTTGTAATCCATACTGAAGACTATCATCTTTGAACTTCATCAGCAAGTGCTTCAACTCCTCTTCCCTTGCAGCAAGCAAGGCTGGTCGCCTGCATATCTCAGGCTGTTCTCAAATCTTCCTGCAATCCTGAAGTCTCCAATTCAGCCATTCAAAACTCAAAACAGCTCAATGCCATGGAAGTCAAGTCAATTCTGACTCGAGCAACCCTGTAGGCCAGGAAAGAACCTCCCGGAAGGTTTCCAAGGCTGTAATCTTTGTGGCAGCACATGGTCACATCTTTCTCACTCGGGATAGCTGGTGAATTCCAAGTGTTGCTCTTTCGGTTAACAGTGAAGTGCTTTAACATTGCCCTACCTGGATTCCAAGTGTGAGCTAGCAGCCACAATTTTCTTCTGAGACCAAAGGGGTTGTTAGGTGTGAATTCTCGACCAAGGGTGGTCCAGCAGACCTGCTCAGTATTCGCCCAGGTGCAAAATCCATCAAGAGGATGCATTGTCATTATTTTTAATCACATAACACACCCAGGTGTAGCAGCAACCCAGCTTTGTAATATCACCCTGGTTTTGATAAATATGTACCATTCCTTGATAACGCTTCCAAATCCTTTAATATCCTGCAGCTCAGTCCCTGATGTCTGGCTGTAACAAAAGGTGTGAAGGGAGACCATATGTCAATAAACTCTCCCGTCTGCCACAACTCAGCGCATAATCAGCTCCACGGTAAAATGCATGGTAAGTCAGTTATGGGGCCCCTTTCAGGTTTTTCTTCTGATGAAGTTGACCAAAATGACTTCTTATTTCAGCCTATTAGGAGAGTGAGAGTTGCCCCCCCTCCCTCGCCATTTTTCTTTTCTTTTCCATTTTTGTCCCTTTCCCCTTGGAGGGACAGCCTGCTCTGCTATTCTGAAAGGGTTGTCTGTTTTATGCTGCGCTCTCCACTCCATTAAATCACCTTTCCTCACATTAAATACAGGTCTTCAGGGTGGTCAGAGAGCTTTGCTGTGAGGGATAATGATATAATGAGGATGACATGCATGAAAAATCATTTTTCAGCTCAATCCCAGGCAGACCACGGGGAAGCATGAAATGGGAAGGGGGAGAGGTGTACCTCACTTTAGACAAGAGCCAGGCTTCTGAGGGGGCCATTCTCGACCTGGAAGGCTGCTGAAGGCTTCTTTACCTCACTCACTCATTCACTCATTCATTCAACCAGCTTGCTACTTACTTATTAAATGCCAGACCTTGGGGCTCTCTCACTGAACAAAAGAGACAAAAATCCCCCTTCTGTCAAGAAGCTTCCATAAACAGAGGCATTCAAACACTTCCTAGAGAATGTGTTTAAAGTCCAATTTACACAAAAGCAGAAGAAGAGACTGATGCGAGGGGTTTCACACACACACACATGTTCATATATGACTCCCATTGCAGCGACAAAGTATAGGACTCTTCCAGGAGACACTCTTCATTGGAGTTAAATTGCTCCCCCCAACCCCCTGAGCTCTCTCTCTCTCTTTTTTTTCTTTCTTTCTGAGAGCAATTGCCCTTGGAAGGGATTAGCTGTTATCACTCTCTAGCACCTTAGTGTGAACTTATTTATTGGCTCATTTTCCTGCCTAGATAGGAGGGGCCTCCAGGGCTGCTAAAAGCCAGAAAAATCCCAAAAAAGGCAGCAACAAGAGAGGCAGAGGACAATTGGGGCCAGTGTTTCTCATTTGAGTGGGGGGGGGGCATTTGTTAAAGATGCAGATTACAAACGCATACAGCACACACACACTTCCCTGACGCCCCACCCAATATGGCCCTACTAAATAAGAATCCTACCCCACCATCTGTCCGGGAGCCCCTGAACTGGCCCTTCCCATGAAACAAGCCAGGGCCATTGAAAGTGACTCTTTAGGCAAAAGACCAGTGACTTAGGTTTTCCAAACCAGGATAAAGCCCATTTGTTAAGCACTTGCATATTAACCAAAAGGTTGATGCTTCAAACCCACCCACAGGTTCCTAGGAAAGCAGGCCTGGTGATCTGTTTCTGAAAGGGCACAGTCTTGAAAAGGATCCCTGGTAACATATTGTCCTGCTAGCCATAAGGTCAGCAGTTCAATACTACCAGCTGCTCTGAGAGAGAAAGGTGAAGCTTTCTACTGTACAGATGTATAGTCTCAGAAACCTACCAGGGCAAGTATACTCTGCTGCCATGAGTCAGAATTGACTCAATGGCAGCAAGTGAGTGGATGGGCAGGGATTGATTGGGCACCAACTAACACTAAGAGCAACTATTTTGGGTGGCAGTGACATTCTTCTACTTTATCTAGAATCTGAACTCTCAGCGTCATTAACAATGGAGGCAACAGACAAATAATTATAAACTACAGAAGGGTAAAGAAAAGCTAAAGAAGTTACTTCTGTTTGGGGTTTAGTTGTGTGCTTTTTTAGCAGAAAATATGAACTATGAAGGAGCAGGGACTTGCTGGACTTAAATATGAACTGTAAGATCTCTCTCTGGGCTAGAGTTACATCTCAGTTCTTGGCTCTGCATGAGAAAGTATTCACGCCAAAGCCTGGCTCGTGATCCAAGTGAGTTTAATGAAAGTTAAAAGAAGTTTCAGGTTTTACGCGCCACCCCTAGGATTGCTCCCCACCATGCAGCCTGGCAGAGACTGTTCGAGGTCACGCAAAGATCTCTCTCCTAAGTTTTCCTCCAAAATAAAGACCTGTCTCATGTTCTTTCTCAAGTTCTCTCCCCAGTTCCTGTCCCCAGTTTTTCCTTTCTCCCCCTCGCTCCTGCCTTTTCAAGGATTCCCGGGGGGAGGCATAGTGAATGACCCCAGGTCGATCCCATTGGCTGAATTGCAATCACCTGGCCCAGGTGGGCTGATCCAGGTTTAACGCCCATCCGTACCCACCAGCGGGAAAACCTAGGCTTTTGTTCTATGCTTGGTTCTCCTGGGCATGCGTCAATGAACATCTCATTCCTGCCTATCTGCCTAACAAAACCTATTTTTCAACCCCAAGTCTTTCTTGCCAAAAAATAATGTCCCATAATAGGAATGGCATGAGCAGGGCTTCTGCGTTGGATCAGATCAAGAAGATAGCTTTCATGCCCTGTACTAAGATCACAAAAGAATGTAATCCAGTGCCTTGTAGACAGTCTCATGTACACAAAAGGTTTTCTAAGAGTCTCCAGAAGGCTGTGCTACAGCCTAAACAGGCTGAATTGCAGCCTAAAACAGAGAAGGACCCATTTCAAAGAGATGTGGGGACATGGCTTTCATAAAATTGAATGCATCATGTAATCCAGTGCAAGGGAAACCCAGTAACTTTGGGAAGGAACTGCATTGGCTTGGACTAAACAGCCAGAGATAGTGCTACATAAAAAGAAAGAAGATGATTGATAAAGCAACCCAGACATTATTGTGGAAAAGGAAAAGGGACTTAGAAGACAATCAAAAGCTACAAGGAACCTCTCTTAGGGAGAAGTCTTGTGGTTTCAACTTGTGTGCTCTGGGGGATATTTGGCAGTCACGTATTAAATTGTGCATTCAATTTAATCCCTTTAAGGGATTTTGTCACTGGGCCTACAGCCCAACTATCCTGACAAAAAAATCTATCTTGAAAATCACCCTGCTGTGAGGAAGCTAAAGGCAAGCACAAGATACGATCACATGGAGGGAAATTGGGGAGCCAATGCAACAGCAAGAACCCAGGCCCTAGACCTATGAACCAAAGCAAACCCATCTTGCCGGGTCTCGCTGCTTGAGCTGGTTTGGCCAATGCCACGTGGAGTGGAGATGTGCTGCCCCAGCCAAACCTTCCTCAAATTACAAAATTATGAGCAAATAATACACCGAGTGGGATTGAAAGTCACTAAGCAGCAATAGGTAAGTAAAACATATGGGCCTACCATTACCTATCTGTAAAGAGTCTTTGGCAATGGTTTATGGAAGACGCAGGGCCTGATTACCTCCCATAACACGTATTCTTTATCATAGCCACGGACACTCATGGAAACATTAAAGTTGTGCTTGAGAGAGGAAAAGGTGAGTTAAGAACTGAGAAAGATGGTCATGTGGCCTGGATATTGCTCAAACACTCCATTCTCCTTGGTCTCTTGGAAGAAGGAGAGGGATGAGAACCCAAAGCTGTAAACATTGTGTGGATTAGAAATGTGTTAAGTTTGGCATGAGGGCTGAAGGCCCAGGTTGGTAAAATTATTTCTGTGGGATTATCTAGAACCAGGGCTGCTCTGAGGCCCACACTGGAGAGAATGCCATTGTCATTACCCTTGTATGCTTTATTTTGGCTGAGTCCCTCCACCACCATGTGTCAGGGCTTACTCGGTGCCCCTTCTCAGCCCTGATACACGGTGTTGCCAAAAGGACTCAGAGATGTTAAGCAATCTGTTCAAGGTCATGAGGCTTAAGGTCAGGTACAGAGCCAGACACTGAAATGCAAGAAGACTGACTCCTGTGCCCAGATCTGGGACAAATCTCTCTGACAGAGCTGGGTAGATGCCCCTAAACATCCGTCTTGTGTGTGTGTATTTGTGTGTGTGTGTGTGTGTGTGTGTGTGTGTGTGTATCCACATATATATGTTTGGTTTATTTGTCATCAACATAATTAGAGTATTTCTATCCAATTAAAAAATGAATTAAGCCAAGGTTGGTGGTTTACAATTTGCACAAGTGCCTTTGTGAACTATCATGGTTTACTTTCTTTCATTGGGAGGCAGCTCCAAGCTTCAGACCTCTTCACTCCCCAGGTGAGGTGCTACATTCAGACCAGAGTCAGAGGAAAGGATTGACAAGAAAGAGTCAGTTCACTGAATGAGGTTCCTTTTAAAAGGAAGCCAAAATGGCCCTTAAACTCATGGCCATCAAGTCAATACTAGCTCATAGTGAGGGATCCTGTTGAACAGGATCCTATGGTACAGGGTAGCTCTGTCCCTGTGACTCTCCAAGAATAACTCCATGGAAGCAGAAAGCACCAGGTTTCTGCCACAGGGCTGATGGTGGTATCAAATTACTGGCCTATGGGATGTCAGCTCAACTTGTAACCACTATGCCACAAGGGCACTTAGTCAATCTAACAGGTCTGGCAAAATGTAGAGCCAGACATTATATATTGAAAATGGCTCACCACCACCACGAAAGGCTGGCTTTCTGGTGGGTAAGGGTAAGGGTAAGGGTAAGGGTAAGGGTAAGGGTAAGGGTAAGGGTAAGGGTAAGGGTAAGGGTAAGGGTTCGGGTTCGGGTTCGGGTTCGGGTTCGGGTTCGGGTTCGGGTTCGGGTTCGGGTTCGGGTTCGGGTTCGGGTTCGGGTTCGGGTTCGGGTTCGGGTTAGGGTTAGGGTTAGGGTTAGGGTTAGGGTTAGGGTTAGGGTTAGGGTTAGGTAAAATTGATGTGTGACTTGATAGGGCCACTAGTAAGCCAACATATATAAAAGACTAACTCCCTCCCCCAACAGAATGGGTTCTTTTCTCCAAGATTTCACGAAACATGGCATGACCAGGAAAGAAAACCGGTCCAAATTCCTAATGCCACCAAAGCGGAGGCCGTCCCTCTCCTCCCCTCCCCATCCCTGTCCTCTTTATCCCACTTTGCAGGACGACTCCGGAGCGGGAGAGCTGGCTTAAGACCCATTGTGACCGCTGCCTGCCTATCAGTTCACGGGGGCAAAAGGAAGAGAAATACCACTTCTTTTAAAGTCACCCCCAAACACGTGCACTAGGGCTGGCATGTCCTCTCCACCCCCCAAGAAGGATCACTGGTCAGCAGCATTCTCTGCTTAAGGCAAGCAGCCCAAACACCTGGGGAAACCCCAAGAGTCCCTCTTTGGGTCTATGTCCCATTTTTTCCCCAGGATTGCATAATTGGAATAAACAAAACCCCCTGTCTGAGAAACCACAAGGTCTGATTTCTTTGCTAGACTAGCTTTTCCACATGCATCAGCCCACCTCAGACAAGTGCCAGCCACTTCTGCAGGTGCTGTTCACAGCAGAGGATCGGGAGCCCTTCCAGAGAGAGGCCCAGAAAGCAGTCAATAGAACTGATGGTCAGCCAGCGGGCACTCCCCAGTGGAGAGAAACTCTTTTTACCACTCCACGAATAATGTGGGACCCAAACTCCCAGTAAGGCCTCGAGGGCTTAGCCAGGTATCACCAGTCTCTCTTGCAGGGCCTCCGCGGGACAACTAGGAAACCTATGCATTTATCTAAGGTCAGTGAGAATTTTCAGGCGCCTACAAGCGAATGTCTGTCTGCCTGCCTGCCTGCCTTTTTAGAGTGGCTGATGGAAGCCTGCGTTCTTTGTACCCCCAAGGACCCAGAGGCCCCCGAGAACAAGAGGGAAATAAGTATTGCCTTTATTACTCAGCCCGCCTCAGACATGAAAAAGAAATGGGAAGCATTTGAAGGGAACAATTTTCGTGATTTGGTAGAAGTGTCTTATTGGGTGTATCACAACACAGATGACCCTACCATGACAGAGACAAAGAAATAGCTAAAATACTAGGAATTGCCATGAGACACAACAGAGACTCAGAAAAAGAGATCATGGCCCACTCAGAGAGACTGACCTGTGGCACCGCCAAGCTCTGAGGAAGGAAGGATCCAGGTGCCTACTACAGAAGAGACAGACATTGGGAAAAAAACATTGCATTGAAAACTCCAGGAGAGACGGACAAACCTCCACTAGAGAGGATGGGCCTCATCCTCGCCTAGAAAAACCCAAGTGAGAGACAATAACGCTTGAGGAAGCTGAAGGAATGTCTCAGGGCTCTGTTTCACTGGCCCCCATGATCCCGTGCTAACTGTCCAAGTTGGGGGCCAGCCAGGAAATGTCTTGGAGGACACAGGGGCCATCTTCTCAGGTTCAAAAAAGAGAACGGACACATTGTCAAAGGAAAGATTGGAATTACTGTCAGCCTATGATTGCTTCCAAAGTACTCACACCAGAAGGTTTGCATGGAGATTGGGGGGCTTCCCAAGCCATCAAGGTAAAAAATGTCTCTCTGCCCTATGTCCCAGTTAGCCACATGGTTTTCATGGCACTGGCTCCCAGCTCGGCTGTTGAGCCAGTGAAACTCTTTTAGCAGGAGTTGAAGTGGCCATCAGCGGAAGGACAAAGCCTCCACAGTGGGCTTCCCGTTTCAATACAAAGCCACCTATATCACCTCTTGGACATTATCATTGTCCTGGACTCTGAATCACCACCCCAGATCTAGAATGCGCCTGACATGTCCACATGGTTTGAATCAGGTTCGGGTTAACCCCTCTCGATCACTTAGTGACATGGGACACTAGACCCTGGAATACCTTTACTTTCCAGATGAGAAAACTCACTCAAAAAGACACAGGTACTGACCAACAGGAACAAAACTGGTTAACAACAAAGCCACATTCCCAACCAGAGCTCAGAGCCCCATATGCCTGTGCCCAGATGAGCAGTCACCCTCTCCTGGACCCTCGAAAGATCTGAGCAGATCCTCCCCCCCATGTCCCCCTCCCACCCCAAATATGTTTTTTCATAGGATGGCACTGAATCTGCAGCTCTGGGAGAGGGACATATCTGATGGAGAATACGGAGCACACGAAGGTGGAGGAGGGGAGAGTGGAGCACATCCTGGCCCACCAGGCCTTGAGGATGATGTTCCCACTCAGAGAAGACAGTCCACACAGAAGACCACATGGCCAGCCCAAGATGAGACACGACGTCCCTCAAAGACCCATAGCCCTAGAAGGGACAACACTGGAGACACAGTGCGGGAACGGATCCCGCCACACCGAAGCATAGCACTAAGGGGGTGCAGCAGAAGAACAAGGAAGTGGAGCAACAAGGTCCCCAGGGAATGCCAAAGGAGGACTTTGGGGGCAGGACTTGGTGCCTGCACAGACTGGACTGGAAAACACTGCTAAGGGCCAACACACATACGTGAACTAACCACGAGCTTTCCTTTCTTGAGGAGTTGTGTTTTCTTTGATGGTCATTGGATTTTGGCTGTTCTCTTTCTTTTGGTGCTTGCTTTTGCTCTGTCTTGTGTTTGTGCATGTTATTACCTCTACTGTATGTCTAAAAAGAGATGCTGGATGCACAATCTGCAGGAGAGAAAAAGGGGACCAATGCTTCGCGGGAGGGCCACGGAAAAGAGGGAGTTGTGGGGAAAGGGAGTGATGTCAAGAAACCCAGAGACAAGGGAACAACAAGTGGATGCAAATCCGTGGTGAGGGCGATATAGGAATCCTGGTAGGGCGTGATCAAGGGTGAAGGAACCAAGAGGATTTACTGAAACCCAAATGAAGACTGAGCATGGCAGTGGGCACAAGAGGGAAATGAAAGGGAATAGCAGAGCGACCTAGGAAGCACGGGCCAGTTATAGAGGTCTAAAGAAAGGCACGCACAGATGTAAATATATTTATCTGTGAGCATGGGGAAATACACCTATGTCCATATCTTTATAGGTGTCCTATTAAGGTAGCAGATGGCTTTTGGGCCTCCACTCAAGGACTCTCTCATTGCAAGAATACCTTGTTCTATTACATTGACATTCTATGATGCTCACCTTCCCGACACGTTCCCTGAAGTCTAAGCGGTTGCATAAGCAAATGTGGTCAAGAAAGCTGATGGTGCCCTGCTATCAAAAGATATGGCGTCTGAGGTCTTAAAGGCCTGAAGGGTAAGCAAGCGGCCATGTAGCTCAGAAACAACAGAGCCCACATGGAATAAGCATACCAGCCTGTGCGATCACGAGGTATCAAAGGGATCAGGCATCATCAGCACAAAAAAATCTCATTACGAATGAGCAGGGAATGCTGGGTAGAGAGCCAAAGCCCATTTGCAGTACACTGGACATTCCCTTAAGTAAGGTCTTGGGGAAGAGACAAGCCTACACAGGGTACTAGACAGCAACGGTGAAACACAACTTTCCTCTAGCTCCTCAATGCTTCCTCTCCCCTCACTATCAAGATCCCAATTATAACTTTCAAATCTGACTAGACCAGAGAATGTACACTTGGACAGATAGGAACTGGAAACACAGGGAATTCAAGGTGGATGAGCCCTTTAGGACCAGTGTTATGAATGGGGATGCTGGGAGGGTGGAGGGAGGGTAGGCTGGCACCAGGGAACCGATGACGAGGATCTACATAAAATCTCAAAAGAAAAGGGGGTGTAGGGGGACATCAGACAGTGCAAGATATGACAAAATAATAATTAGTAAATGATGAAGGATTTATGAGGAGGGGTAGTGAGAATGGGGGCAGGGGGAATGAGGAGCTGAGGCCAGGGGCTTGGGTGGAGAGAAGATATTTTGAGAATAATGAGGGCAATGAATGGACAATTGTGCCTTATATCAGTGATGTTTGCACGTATTGTGGTTATTGTTGTATGAGCCCCTATAAAAGGAGAGAAAAAAAAAGACCCTGGCAGAGGGCTGATGCTAGGAATATCTCAGGCTGGATTAGACCAGCAAAAGCAGGTGCTGCAGTCGCCTCACCCTGTGTCTATTCCTATGTGAGGCATGAAGCTTAGGGTCCACAGCCCCGGCAGCTGGACAGTGAGAGAGGCAGGGCTCTGAGGTCATTCCACAGGGGGAATGGCCCTCCGGTTCCTGCAGGGTCCACCCTCCTGGGTAGTCCTGCTGTCTGGGGCACCTCTTTCACGGAGCCCACACCAGGGGAGCTCTTCAACTCATGGGGGATTGGCAGGAAGCCTCTGCTCATGCACACACACCACCACCTAGCTGGAGGACCTCGGTGAACAAAGCCTGAGGCAGACAACAAGCCCACTAACTGATCCTGTGAGAGATATAATCAGGATCCAGAAACCGGCAACTGGGAGCAAGGGGCAGCATACCTGGGTCCCAGCCCCTCCCACTGCCCTCTGCAAGGGGTGACATTCCAAAGCACAGTGTTTTCCAAAAGCACTGTCAGGACTTTGGAATGGGCAGCTCATTTGTGGACATGGATACTATGTGATCCAGACATACTACCTCCTCTGATCCTGTCAGCCGAGACTAAAACCCCTTCCAAGCAGAAAGCCATGCATCTGAGCAGTATCCACCAGCCACTCACTTCCACTCCTGCTGCCTCCAAAGAGCTTTCCTGGGTTGGTCAGATCTCTCTGGGGACAGATATCCCTCGGTCCTTGGTTCTGCGTGAGAAAGAATTCACGCCAAAGCCTGGTTTGTGATCCAAGTGAGGTTTAGGAGAGTTAGGGAGGTGTGGTGGGCAACCCTGGTCGATCCTAGTGGCTGAATTGAATATACTTGGCCTAGGTGGGTCGATGCAGGTGCAGCGCCCACCCAGGTGGACCTGCCCTTCCTGGCCGGAAACCTGGACCTCTGAGCACGCACAGTGTGCCACTCCTTCCTGGGCCGCTCACTGGGCCCTCTGAGCATGTGTAATGGACACCCCAGTCCCTATGCTAGCTACCTAACATTTCCACCCTGAAGAGATGTGGACCCAAATCTTTGGGGTACTGGGCGACGACATCTCTAGCTACTTCCTGCTGGCAGAAGGGGCGATGTGGGGCTTTGGGTCCACACCCTTCCTGCTCTGCTGGGAGGGGTTGTCCACTCAGCGCTAGGATGGATAAGGTTGAAGTGGTCCAGGAGATGGTGGTCCTGGAGCTGGCACACTTGGATTAGGGGCTTTGGTAACTTGAGAACTTCTGGAAAAACCAACAAACGCACAAAAGGGTGAACAGTTTAACGGAGACAAGGCTAGGATTGTGAGGTGGGAGTGCCCTTGAAAGTAGGTGAGTATCACAGGAAGTAAGTAAAAATCTTAGGATTATCAGGCGTGTGTGTTTGTTCATTCTAAGTACCGGCACGGGGGTAAAAGCATTCACAATTTCCCCTAGGGGGGTCCAGGGTTTGGGCACTACTGGGTGCAGTGGGATCACCGCTTCACTTATGATCCTAAGGCATTGGCCCCTCTGATAAGAACCATCCTTCTTTTTAACCCTATAACGCCTCACTTTTAAATTTTGGGGCAAAAAAAATTTCGTTTTGATTCATTACTTTCATAGTTATCAATATATATACATTTATATTCATTTCATCAAATGTTAGGGAAAGGTCATGCTCGGCGTTATAGGGTTAAATTGTAATATTGGGATGCTACAGGCGGAGTCAACAGGGATCAAAAGTAGAGTAACTGCCTGTGTCATTTTTAATTTTCTCGGGTCCTATTTGAGTAAAAGGCTTGTAAGTTACCCGTGGACCAAATGCCCCTGGTGCCTCTACTAGGGGTAGAATGTTCAGGGAGGGTTCAGGGCTGGGACAATAGTGACCTGAAGTCCAGGATCCCTTAGGGCAGGGGTCCTCAAATTGTTTACACAGGGGGCCAGTTCATTGTCTCTCCGACCGTTGGAGGGCCAGACTATGGTTTTCAAAAAACCTATGGACAAATTCCTATGCACACTGCACGAGTCGGCTGCTAAGCAGGACAGGCAGTGGCAGCAAAAACACCCCGAGGGTGGGATAAATGGCATCGCGCCACATGTGCCCCATGGACCACAGTTTGAGGACGCCTGCCTTAGGGGTTCCTGGGTGCACTGGGGATGAAGGTCTCCTACTGCTCCTCGAGAGGAGAAATGCTCTAAGTTCTGGCATCTCCGCCCACTTTCCCGGCACTCTACTGAACTGTTCCCGGTGAATCACGGTTGGAAGGGAAAGCGTACCATTCTCTGCCCATCATTCTTCTTTCTCAAAACGATACTGTGGCCAAATAGAGTTGCAAAGTGAATCTATCAGCTTTTGTTTGCCCAGCCTCTCTGTATCAACTCTATCCCAATTGGACACGATTCATGCAAGGGGGCAATTCCTGAGCATCAAGCTGCTAAGTCCCATCTAGAAAGTGCAAAACAAGGAGGCGATTGACAGCTTGCTGTCTCTAGGTCAATAACCCCCACTTTGAGAACGCACCCCTGGGTTGCCCTGAATCTCATGCCTCAGCCCGAGGGAAGGGGTCAAGGACTAATCGCTGAGGGCGACCTTTAGGTCCAACCATTTTTCTGGACAACAGGCTAGGAGGACCATTTCTTGGGATGGCCCCAAGGCCCTCCAAGACGCCTGCTGGCGGGGCTGACGCTCAAATCTCTGAAGGGAAGGGACACGTGGCAGCTGAGGGAATCTTAAGGGAAATTGGAATTTCTGGCTGGAACATCATGGCAGAGGAGCTGTGTATTAAGTAAGAGCTGTCCCCAAAAGTGCCTGAAGCAGCATCGCTGAAAGCCTAAAGGTAACAGTGACTTCGCCTAGGCTTCCGAACGCCATTGGCCTAAGCCTGGGCCACGGAAAACCAGCCTGTAAGAAGGAACAAACCAAATCTGGAAGAACACTAGCCCTATAACGCCTCAAGTTTTAAATTTAGGAAATATGTTTTTTTTTGTTTTTATTCTTTATTTTCATAGTTATCAATATATATGGCATTCAAAATATATTTTAAAAGCATAAAATTTTCAGTGTTTTTGAAATGTGACCAAATTGTCACATCTATAATTTGGGTACCAGATACGTTTTCATTAAGAATTATGACAATTTTGTGCTTGGCGTTATAGGGCTAGAGCAGCTTGTTGGAAAAACCAGGAGAAAGGCAAAGGGAATGGAGGGGAAAAGGGAAACTTTTGGCTCCCGGGACCAGGCAGGGCTAACTCCCAGGCCTCTTCACCCAGCTCCCTAGGCAGCGCCCTTCCACATGTTTGGACTGGTGGGTGCCATCTTGGCCATGGTCACAGACCCTGTCACCTCTCGGCTACAATGGCGACTGTGTAGGATCTCTGGGAAAAGCTGAAACAGCTTTGACAAGAGTGAAGTCATTAGGGGCTGACAGAAGCCACCATGAAAAGAAAATAAAGTAGCTAGGAAGTGTAAATGAACTAGCTGATATTGGGGAGGTAGGCTGTGCAGACGTCGCCCAAGGGAATGTCATGAAGGAAATGGGTGTTCAGAAGGCTTGCGAGAACGACCAGAGCAGTTTTGGTTCAACTAAGAATGGCTAACCCTAATACCCTGCTTCTCACTCGCCTAGTCCTGAGGAAGTATCCATGTACCTACTATACAAAACAGTGACATTGGAAAAAATCAGTGCCTTGAAAAGCCCAGGAGAGGCGGACAAGCCACCACTAGAGGGAACGGGCCTAGTCCTCGCCTAGAAAAATCGAAGCTACAGACAATAATGCTCGAAGCTGAATAAAGGTGTCCAGGCTCTGTTTCACTTGACCCCAAAGAGCCCATGCTCACTCTCCATGTAGGGAGCCAGCCAGTAAATTTCTAGGTGGACAAAGGGGTCACCTTCTTGGTTTCAGAAAAGACTACAGGTGCCTTGTCAAAAGGAAAGGTTTTCATTACAGGGGCCCCAGGGCAGACCCAAGCACACCCATGGACAATGGCCAGAATAACAGATTTAGCACAAGAGACAGTTACACGCTCCTTCCTGGTAATGTCTGAATGCCCCTTTCCCCTTATTGATCGTGATTTATTATGAAAAATAGCAGCCATAATTACTTTCTCATCTGCTACAACCACCTTAACCCTTGAACTTGAAAAGCCAAAAGTTTTGCTCACCGCTCCAATGTCAGAGTGATATGTGTTTTATCAAGGAGCAGAAGAGACCTCCTCAAAGGTACTTCTTGATAAATCGCTAAAAGATATTCCTTTTGTTTGGGCAGAGAACAAACTGCCAGACCTTTCTGAACTTCAGGTGCCTGGGGTCGTACAACTTCTGAGCTCAGCTACACTGGTGTGTCAAGGTAAGCCTACTCCCTGGATAGCAAAAGTGGGTATTTCTGTTCCCATTTGCAGACTAAAGAGGACAGGCATTTGGGTCCTCTGCAAGTCCACATGGAATGCTCCCCTGCTGCCCATGCAGAAGCCGGGAACTGAGGACTTCCAACCGGTACAGGATCTCAGAGAGGCAAATGAGAGGATAGAAACTGGCCACCCCACGTGCCAAACTCCGAGACCCTCCTGAGTACTATCCCGTCAAACTGAATTTGTTATACTGTTTTGGACTTAAAGGATGCTTTGTTCTCCATACCCGTGTCCCCTGCACATCAACCCAGTGAAGACTTACAGGGACACAAGGAGGAACACCCCCAAACCACCTTGCTCCAGCATGCAGATGACCTCCTCCTGGTCTCTGAAACCCTGGAGGAATTCCAACGGGCTACCAAGGACCTGATATTAGTCCTTGGCCCATTGGGGTACAGGGTATCTGCAAGAAAGGCTCAACTGTGTGTCCATAAAGCTGTATACCTAGGCTACCAACTGGAGGAGGGAAAACGGACCTTGTCCCCCAGCCGCACTGAGGCGGTCCTCCAAATCCCAGTCCCAGAGACTAAGAGGCAGTTGCAAGAGTTTCTAGGAGCTGTGGGGTACTGTCCATTGTGGAATTTGGGATTTGCAAAAACAACAAAACCCCTATATGCAAGTACTGGGGAAAGGAAAAAGAACTTAAATGGACTGAAGTAGAACAACAAGCGTTTGAATCCTTTAAAAAGTCGCTCATATGGGCAACCTCTCTTGCCCTACTAGACATAGTAAAGCCCTTCCAATTGTCTATGTGAGGCCAGAGGCACAGCAAAAGAAGTGCTAACTGAGAACTTGCGGCCATGGAAGAGACCTGTGGCCTATCTTTCAAAGAAACTGGACTCTGTAGCTGCAGGATGGCTGAGCTGCATGCGAGCTGAGGCTGCCACGGCCATCCTAGTCATAGAAGCTAGGAAGCTTACACTGGGACAGGATATTGCTGTGGTAGGGGGACCTATGGTTGAACCACTCCTAACCAGACCCCCAGACCGGTGGATCTCGAATGCCAGGACTATACCACAAATCCCCAAGGTAGTGGCTGTGACCATGCCATCCCCAGTGTTACAGCCACAACCTACATACTCAGAAAATGATCTAAAGATAAGCCAAGAGCTGGCCTGCCAAAAAGACTGGGAGCATCCCGGGTGGCTGCTCCATCCTGATGGAAGAAGATTCATGCCAGAAGCTCTGGGAGAGATCTGATTCAAGGACTACATGAAGGTATGCATTTGGGATCCTCTCTAAACTGTCTCAGTTGCTTCTCAGGCACTTTTACATACCCAGGCTTGGACACAGGGTGGCAGATGTCACCCACCGTTGATTGCACTGTGCTCGGGTCAACAACCCCAGAAAGAAAAGGAGCAACCCCATCCACGAGCTCGAGGTAGTAGTCCTGGAGAATTCTGGGAGGTGGACTTTATGGATATCAAACTTAGAAAGTATGGCTACCGATATTTGCTGGTGTTCGTAGACACCTATTCTGGATGGGTGGAAGCCTTCCCAACCAAGAAGGAAACTGCTGCCACTGTGTGTAAATTATTAGTAACTAAAATTGTCCCTAGATTTGGCCTTCCCACCACCTTGGGGTCCAACAATGGCCCAACATTTATTGCTCAAATTACTAAAGTCTTAGCAATGCATCTAAATATTAACTGGAAGCTCTTCAGGGCAAGTAGAAAAAATAAACAGTACCCTAAAGGAATTGTTCGTTAAGTTGCATTTAGGACCTGGCGAGACCTGGGTTGATCCTTACTTTACCTTTTGCCCTACTTCAAGTCCGATGCACTCCCTATGTGAAAAGCATGACCCCATTTGAATTTATGTTTGGCAGACCTTCCCCAAATCCTCCCAAGATTGAAGGAAGTAGAAATAATGGAAGTCACTAATCGTTCCCTCATCGAGTGCCTGCAGGTTGTGCAACAAGTGAGAGACAAATCATCTGCTCTGACACCTTCATTTTGGGCCTAACCAAGCGAAAGGGAACAGGCAACCAACAACGTGCAACCAGGAAACTGGACATGGGTAAAGAAACACCAACCTGACACCTTAGAACCTAGGTGGACTGGCCCATACCAAGTGATACTTACAACAACAACTGCTGTTAAAATAGTGGGGAGGGGGCCGTGGATTCATCAGTCATAAGTAAAAAACAAAAAGCCCTCCCTGAGCATATCCTGAAAAGGTGGACACCCAGAAAGACGGAAAATCCCTCAAAAATAAGTCTTTACAGAACTTAATTGTTTTTCTCCGAGTATTGCTGACAGCACCCACTGTTTCCCCCAAGCACAAACACATCTGTGGACTGCTATTCTAACCTCCAGCAGACTCAGGTTTACACAGGCACCTCAGGGCTCCTCATGGGGCACAGCCTACCTAGAAGCTGCTGGAGAGAAAGTCACTCAGTGGGCTCAGGGATTCTGCCTTGCGGATGATGTTCCCACTCAGAGAAGACAGTCCACACAGAAGACCACGTGGCCAGCCCAAGATGAGACACGACGTCCATCAAAGACCCATAGCCCTAGAAAGGACAACACTGGAGACACAGTGCGGGAACGGATCCCGCCACACCGAGGCATAGCACTAAGGGAGTGCAGCAGAAGAACAAGGAAATGGAACAACAAGGTCCCCAGGGAATGCCAAAGGAGGACTTTGGGGGCAGGACTTGGTGCCTGCACAGACTGGACTGGAAAATACTGCTAAGGGCCAACAAACAGTCCGTGAACTAACTACGAGCTTTCCTTTCTTGAGGAGTTTTGTTTTCTTTGATGGTCATTGGATTTTGGCTGTTTTCTTTCTTTTGGTGCTTGCTTTTGCTCTGTCTTGTGTTTGTGCATGTTATTACCTCTACTGTATGTCTAAAAAGAGATGCTGGATGCACAATCTGCAGGAGAGAAAAAGGGGACCAACGCTTCGCGGGACGGCCACGGGAAAGAGGGAGTTGCGGGGAAAGGGAGTGATGTCAAGAAACCCAGAGACAAGGGAACAACAAGTGGATGCAAATCCGTGGTGAGGGCGATGTAGGAATCCTGGTAGGGCGTGATCAAGGGTGAAGGAACCAAGAGGATTTACTGAAGCCCAAATGAAGACTGAGCATGGCAGTGGGCACAAGAGGGAAATGAAAGGGAATAGCAGAGCGACCTAGGAAGCACGGGCCAGCTATAGAGGTCTAAAGAAAGGCACGCACAGATATAAATATATTTATCTGTGAGCATGGGGAAATACACCTATGTCCATATCTTTATAGGTGTCCTATTAAGGTAGCAGATGGCCTTTGGGCCTCCACTCAAGGACTCTCTCATTGCAAGAATACCTTGTTCTATTACATTGGCATTCTATGATGCTCACCTTCCCGACACGTTCCCTGAAGTCTAAGCGGTTGCATAAGCAAATGTGGTCAAGAAAGCTGATGGTGCCCTGCTATCAAAAGATATGGCGTCTGAGGTCTTAAAGGCCTGAAGGGTAAGCAAGCGGCCATGTAGCTCAGAAACAACAGAGCCCACATGGAATAAGCATACCAGCCTGTGCGATCACGAGGTATCAAAGGGATCAGGCATCATCAGCACAAAAAAATCTCATTACGAATGAGCAGGGAATGCTGGGTAGAGAGCCAAAGCCCATTTGCAGTACACTGGACATTCCCTTAAGTAAGGTCTTGGGGAAGAGACAAGCCTACACAGGGTACTAGACAGCAACGGTGAAACACAACTTTCCTCTAGCTCCTCAATGCTTCCTCTCCCCTCACTATCAAGATCCCAATTATAACTTTCAAATCTGACTAGACCAGAGAATGTACACTTGGACAGATAGGAACTGGAAACACAGGGAATTCAAGGTGGATGAGCCCTTTAGGACCAGTGTTATGAATGGGGATGCTGGGAGGGTGGAGGGAGGGTAGGCTGGCACCAGGGAACCGATGACAAGGATCTACATAAAATCTCAAAAGAAAAGGGGGTGCAGGGGGACATCAGACAGTGCAAGATATGACAAAATAATAATTAGTAAATGATGAAGGATTTATGAGGAGGGGTAGTGAGAATGGGGGTGGGGGAATGAGGAGCTGAGGCCAGGGGCTTGGGTGGAGAGAAGATATTTTGAGAATAATGAGGGCAATGAATGTACAAATGTGCCTTATATCAGTGATGTTTGCACGTATTGTGGTTATTGTTGTATGAGCCCCTATAAAAGGAGAGAAAAAAAAAGACCCTGGCAGAGGGCTGATGCTAGGAATATCTCAGGCTGGATTAGACCAGCAAAAGCAGGTGCTGCAGTCGCCTCACCCTGTGTCTAATCCTATGTGAGGCATGAAGCTTAGGGTCCACAGCCCCGGCAGCTGGACAGTGAGAGAGGCGGGGCTCTGAGGTCATTCCACAGGGGGAATGGCCCTCCGGTTCCTGCAGGGTCCACCCTCCTGGGTAGTCCTGCTGTCTGGGGCACCTCTTTCACGGAGCCCACACCAGGGGAGCTCTTCAACTCATGGGGGATTGGCAGGAAGCCTCTGCTCATGCACACACACCACCACCTAGCTGGAGGACCTCGGTGAACAAAGCCTGAGGCAGACAACAAGCCCACTAACTGATCCTGTGAGAGATATAATCAGGATCCAGAAACCGGCAACTGGGAGCAAGGGGCAGCATACCTGGGTCCCAGCCCCTCCCACTGCCCTCTGCAAGGGGTGACATTCCAAAGCACAGTGTTTTCCAAAAGCACTGTCAGGACTTTGGAATGGGCAGCTCATTTGTGGACATGGATACTATGTGATCCAGACATACTACCTCCTCTGATCCTGACAGCCGAGACTAAAACCCCTTCCAAGCAGAAAGCCATGCATCTGAGCAGTATCCACCAGCCACTCACTTCCACTCCTGCTGCCTCCAAAGAGCTTTCCTGGGTTGGTCAGATCTCTCTGGGGACAGATATCCCTCGGTCCTTGGTTCTGCGTGAGAAAGAATTCACGCCAAAGCCTGGTTTGTGATCCAAGTGAGGTTTAGGAGAGTTAGGGAGGTGTGGTGGGCAACCCTGGTCGATCCTAGTGGCTGAATTGAATATACTTGGCCTAGGTGGGTCGATGCAGGTGCAGCGCCCACCCAGGTGGACCTGCCCTTCCTGGCCGGAAACCTGGACCTCTGAGCACGCACAGTGTGCCACTCCTTCCTGGGCCGCTCACTGGGCCCTCTGAGCATGTGTAATGGACACCCCAGTCCCTATGCTAGCTACCTAACATTTCCACCCTGAAGAGATGTGGACCCAAATCTTTGGGGTACTGGGCGACGACATCTCTAGCTACTTCCTGCTGGCAGAAGGGGCGATGTGGGGCTTTGGGTCCACACCCTTCCTGCTCTGCTGGGAGGGGTTGTCCACTCAGCGCTAGGATGGATAAGGTTGAAGTGGTCCAGGAGATGGTGGTCCTGGAGCTGGCACACTTGGATTAGGGGCTTTGGTAACTTGAGAACTTCTGGAAAAACCAACAAACGCACAAAAGGGTGAACAGTTTAACTGAGACAAGGCTAGGATTGTGAGGTGGGAGTGCCCTTGAAAGTAGGTGAGTATCACAGGAAGTAAGTAAAAATCTTAGGATTATCAGGCGTGTGTGTTTGTTCATTCTAAGTACCGGCACGGGGGTAAAAGCATTCACAATTTCCCCTAGGGGGGGTCCAGGGTTTGGGCACTACTGGGTGCAGTGGGATCACCGCTTCACTTATGATCCTAAGGCATTGGCCCCTCTGATAAGAACCATCCTTCTTTTTAACCCTATAACGCCTCACTTTTAAATTTTGGGGCAAAAAAAATTTCGTTTTGATTCATTACTTTCATAGTTATCAATATATATACATTTATATTCATTTCATCAAATGTTAGGGAAAGGTCATGCTCGGCGTTATAGGGTTAAATTGTAATATTGGGATGCTACAGGCGGAGTCAACAGGGATCAAAAGTAGAGTAACTGCCTGTGTCATTTTTAATTTTCTCGGGTCCTATTTGAGTAAAAGGCTTGTAAGTTACCCGTGGACCAAATGCCCCTGGTGCCTCTACTAGGGGTAGAATGTTCAGGGAGGGTTCAGGGCTGGGACAATAGTGACCTGAAGTCCAGGATCCCTTAGGGCAGGGGTCCTCAAATTGTTTACACAGGGGGCCAGTTCATTGTCTCTCCGACCGTTGGAGGGCCAGACTATGGTTTTCAAAAAACCTATGGACAAATTCCTATGCACACTGCACGAGTCGGCTGCTAAGCAGGACAGGCAGTGGCAGCAAAAACACCCCGAGGGTGGGATAAATGGCATCGCGCCACATGTGCCCCATGGACCACAGTTTGAGGACGCCTGCCTTAGGGGTTCCTGGGTGCACTGGGGATGAAGGTCTCCTACTGCTCCTCGAGAGGAGAAATGCTCTAAGTTCTGGCATCTCCGCCCACTTTCCCGGCACTCTACTGAACTGTTCCCGGTGAATCACGGTTGGAAGGGAAAGCGTACCATTCTCTGCCCATCATTCTTCTTTCTCAAAACGATACTGTGGCCAAATAGAGTTGCAAAGTGAATCTATCAGCTTTTGTTTGCCCAGCCTCTCTGTATCAACTCTATCCCAATTGGACACGATTCATGCAAGGGGGCAATTCCTGAGCATCAAGCTGCTAAGTCCCATCTAGAAAGTGCAAAACAAGGAGGCGATTGACAGCTTGCTGTCTCTAGGTCAATAACCCCCACTTTGAGAACGCACCCCTGGGTTGCCCTGAATCTCATGCCTCAGCCCGAGGGAAGGGGTCAAGGACTAATCGCTGAGGGCGACCTTTAGGTCCAACCATTTTTCTGGACAACAGGCTAGGAGGACCATTTCTTGGGATGGCCCCAAGGCCCTCCAAGACGCCTGCTGGCGGGGCTGACGCTCAAATCTCTGAAGGGAAGGGACACGTGGCAGCTGAGGGAATCTTAAGGGAAATTGGAATTTCTGGCTGGAACATCATGGCAGAGGAGCTGTGTATTAAGTAAGAGCTGTCCCCAAAAGTGCCTGAAGCAGCATCGCTGAAAGCCTAAAGGTAACAGTGACTTCGCCTAGGCTTCCGAACGCCATTGGCCTAAGCCTGGGCCACGGAAAACCAGCCTGTAAGAAGGAACAAACCAAATCTGGAAGAACACTAGCCCTATAACGCCTCAAGTTTTAAATTTAGGAAATATGTTTTTTTTTGTTTTTATTCTTTATTTTCATAGTTATCAATATATATGGCATTCAAAATATATTTTAAAAGCATAAAATTTTCAGTGTTTTTGAAATGTGACCAAATTGTCACATCTATAATTTGGGTACCAGATACGTTTTCATTAAGAATTATGACAATTTTGTGCTTGGCGTTATAGGGCTAGAGCAGCTTGTTGGAAAAACCAGGAGAAAGGCAAAGGGAATGGAGGGGAAAAGGGAAACTTTTGGCTCCCGGGACCAGGCAGGGCTAACTCCCAGGCCTCTTCACCCAGCTCCCTAGGCAGCGCCCTTCCACATGTTTGGACTGGTGGGTGCCATCTTGGCCATGGTCACAGACCCTGTCACCTCTCGGCTACAATGGCGACTGTGTAGGATCTCTGGGAAAAGCTGAAACAGCTTTGACAAGAGTGAAGTCATTAGGGGCTGACAGAAGCCACCATGAAAAGAAAATAAAGTAGCTAGGAAGTGTAAATGAACTAGCTGATATTGGGGAGGTAGGCTGTGCAGACGTCGCCCAAGGGAATGTCATGAAGGAAATGGGTGTTCAGAAGGCTTGCGAGAACGACCAGAGCAGTTTTGGTTCAACTAAGAATGGCTAACCCTAATACCCTGCTTCTCACTCGCCTAGTCCTGAGGAAGTATCCATGTACCTACTATACAAAACAGTGACATTGGAAAAAATCAGTGCCTTGAAAAGCCCAGGAGAGGCGGACAAGCCACCACTAGAGGGAACGGGCCTAGTCCTCGCCTAGAAAAATCGAAGCTACAGACAATAATGCTCGAAGCTGAATAAAGGTGTCCAGGCTCTGTTTCACTTGACCCCAAAGAGCCCATGCTCACTCTCCATGTAGGGAGCCAGCCAGTAAATTTCTAGGTGGACAAAGGGGTCACCTTCTTGGTTTCAGAAAAGACTACAGGTGCCTTGTCAAAAGGAAAGGTTTTCATTACAGGGGCCCCAGGGCAGACCCAAGCACACCCATGGACAATGGCCAGAATAACAGATTTAGCACAAGAGACAGTTACACGCTCCTTCCTGGTAATGTCTGAATGCCCCTTTCCCCTTATTGATCGTGATTTATTATGAAAAATAGCAGCCATAATTACTTTCTCATCTGCTACAACCACCTTAACCCTTGAACTTGAAAAGCCAAAAGTTTTGCTCACCGCTCCAATGTCAGAGTGATATGTGTTTTATCAAGGAGCAGAAGAGACCTCCTCAAAGGTACTTCTTGATAAATCGCTAAAAGATATTCCTTTTGTTTGGGCAGAGAACAAACTGCCAGACCTTTCTGAACTTCAGGTGCCTGGGGTCGTACAACTTCTGAGCTCAGCTACACTGGTGTGTCAAGGTAAGCCTACTCCCTGGATAGCAAAAGTGGGTATTTCTGTTCCCATTTGCAGACTAAAGAGGACAGGCATTTGGGTCCTCTGCAAGTCCACATGGAATGCTCCCCTGCTGCCCATGCAGAAGCCGGGAACTGAGGACTTCCAACCGGTACAGGATCTCAGAGAGGCAAATGAGAGGATAGAAACTGGCCACCCCACGTGCCAAACTCCGAGACCCTCCTGAGTACTATCCCGTCAAACTAAATTTGTTATACTGTTTTGGACTTAAAGGATGCTTTGTTCTCCATACCCGTGTCCCCTGCACATCAACCCAGTGAAGACTTACAGGGACACAAGGAGGAACACCCCCAAACCACCTTGCTCCAGCATGCAGATGACCTCCTCCTGGTCTCTGAAACCCTGGAGGAATTCCAACGGGCTACCAAGGACCTGATATTAGTCCTTGGCCCATTGGGGTACAGGGTATCTGCAAGAAAGGCTCAACTGTGTGTCCATAAAGCTGTATACCTAGGCTACCAACTGGAGGAGGGAAAACGGACCTTGTCCCCCAGCCGCACTGAGGCGGTCCTCCAAATCCCAGTCCCAGAGACTAAGAGGCAGTTGCAAGAGTTTCTAGGAGCTGTGGGGTACTGTCCATTGTGGAATTTGGGATTTGCAAAAACAACAAAACCCCTATATGCAAGTACTGGGGAAAGGAAAAAGAACTTAAATGGACTGAAGTAGAACAACAAGCGTTTGAATCCTTTAAAAAGTCGCTCATATGGGCAACCTCTCTTGCCCTACTAGACATAGTAAAGCCCTTCCAATTGTCTATGTGAGGCCAGAGGCACAGCAAAAGAAGTGCTAACTGAGAACTTGCGGCCATGGAAGAGACCTGTGGCCTATCTTTCAAAGAAACTGGACTCTGTAGCTGCAGGATGGCTGAGCTGCATGCGAGCTGAGGCTGCCACGGCCATCCTAGTCATAGAAGCTAGGAAGCTTACACTGGGACAGGATATTGCTGTGGTAGGGGGACCTATGGTTGAACCACTCCTAACCAGACCCCCAGACCGGTGGATCTCGAATGCCAGGACTATACCACAAATCCCCAAGGTAGTGGCTGTGACCATGCCATCCCCAGTGTTACAGCCACAACCTACATACTCAGAAAATGATCTAAAGATAAGCCAAGAGCTGGCCTGCCAAAAAGACTGGGAGCATCCCGGGTGGCTGCTCCATCCTGATGGAAGAAGATTCATGCCAGAAGCTCTGGGAGAGATCTGATTCAAGGACTACATGAAGGTATGCATTTGGGATCCTCTCTAAACTGTCTCAGTTGCTTCTCAGGCACTTTTACATACCCAGGCTTGGACACAGGGTGGCAGATGTCACCCACCGTTGATTGCACTGTGCTCGGGTCAACAACCCCAGAAAGAAAAGGAGCAACCCCATCCACGAGCTCGAGGTAGTAGTCCTGGAGAATTCTGGGAGGTGGACTTTATGGATATCAAACTTAGAAAGTATGGCTACCGATATTTGCTGGTGTTCGTAGACACCTATTCTGGATGGGTGGAAGCCTTCCCAACCAAGAAGGAAACTGCTGCCACTGTGTGTAAATTATTAGTAACTAAAATTGTCCCTAGATTTGGCCTTCCCACCACCTTGGGGTCCAACAATGGCCCAACATTTATTGCTCAAATTACTAAAGTCTTAGCAATGCATCTAAATATTAACTGGAAGCTCTTCAGGGCAAGTAGAAAAAATAAACAGTACCCTAAAGGAATTGTTCGTTAAGTTGCATTTAGGACCTGGCGAGACCTGGGTTGATCCTTACTTTACCTTTTGCCCTACTTCAAGTCCGATGCACTCCCTATGTGAAAAGCATGACCCCATTTGAATTTATGTTTGGCAGACCTTCCCCAAATCCTCCCAAGATTGAAGGAAGTAGAAATAATGGAAGTCACTAATCGTTCCCTCATCGAGTGCCTGCAGGTTGTGCAACAAGTGAGAGACAAATCATCTGCTCTGACACCTTCATTTTGGGCCTAACCAAGCGAAAGGGAACAGGCAACCAACAACGTGCAACCAGGAAACTGGACATGGGTAAAGAAACACCAACCTGACACCTTAGAACCTAGGTGGACTGGCCCATACCAAGTGATACTTACAACAACAACTGCTGTTAAAATAGTGGGGAGGGGGCCGTGGATTCATCAGTCATAAGTAAAAAACAAAAAGCCCTCCCTGAGCATATCCTGAAAAGGTGGACACCCAGAAAGACGGAAAATCCCTCAAAAATAAGTCTTTACAGAACTTAATTGTTTTTCTCCGAGTATTGCTGACAGCACCCACTGTTTCCCCCAAGCACAAACACATCTGTGGACTGCTATTCTAACCTCCAGCAGACTCAGGTTTACACAGGCACCTCAGGGCTCCTCATGGGGCACAGCCTACCTAGAAGCTGCTGGAGAGAAAGTCACTCAGTGGGCTCAGGGATTCTGCCTTGCGGATGATGTTCCCACTCAGAGAAGACAGTCCACACAGAAGACCACGTGGCCAGCCCAAGATGAGACACGACGTCCATCAAAGACCCATAGCCCTAGAAAGGACAACACTGGAGACACAGTGCGGGAACGGATCCCGCCACACCGAGGCATAGCACTAAGGGAGTGCAGCAGAAGAACAAGGAAATGGAACAACAAGGTCCCCAGGGAATGCCAAAGGAGGACTTTGGGGGCAGGACTTGGTGCCTGCACAGACTGGACTGGAAAATACTGCTAAGGGCCAACAAACAGTCCGTGAACTAACTACGAGCTTTCCTTTCTTGAGGAGTTTTGTTTTCTTTGATGGTCATTGGATTTTGGCTGTTTTCTTTCTTTTGGTGCTTGCTTTTGCTCTGTCTTGTGTTTGTGCATGTTATTACCTCTACTGTATGTCTAAAAAGAGATGCTGGATGCACAATCTGCAGGAGAGAAAAAGGGGACCAACGCTTCGCGGGACGGCCACGGGAAAGAGGGAGTTGCGGGGAAAGGGAGTGATGTCAAGAAACCCAGAGACAAGGGAACAACAAGTGGATGCAAATCCGTGGTGAGGGCGATGTAGGAATCCTGGTAGGGCGTGATCAAGGGTGAAGGAACCAAGAGGATTTACTGAAGCCCAAATGAAGACTGAGCATGGCAGTGGGCACAAGAGGGAAATGAAAGGGAATAGCAGAGCGACCTAGGAAGCACGGGCCAGCTATAGAGGTCTAAAGAAAGGCACGCACAGATATAAATATATTTATCTGTGAGCATGGGGAAATACACCTATGTCCATATCTTTATAGGTGTCCTATTAAGGTAGCAGATGGCCTTTGGGCCTCCACTCAAGGACTCTCTCATTGCAAGAATACCTTGTTCTATTACATTGGCATTCTATGATGCTCACCTTCCCGACACGTTCCCTGAAGTCTAAGCGGTTGCATAAGCAAATGTGGTCAAGAAAGCTGATGGTGCCCTGCTATCAAAAGATATGGCGTCTGAGGTCTTAAAGGCCTGAAGGGTAAGCAAGCGGCCATGTAGCTCAGAAACAACAGAGCCCACATGGAATAAGCATACCAGCCTGTGCGATCACGAGGTATCAAAGGGATCAGGCATCATCAGCACAAAAAAATCTCATTACGAATGAGCAGGGAATGCTGGGTAGAGAGCCAAAGCCCATTTGCAGTACACTGGACATTCCCTTAAGTAAGGTCTTGGGGAAGAGACAAGCCTACACAGGGTACTAGACAGCAACGGTGAAACACAACTTTCCTCTAGCTCCTCAATGCTTCCTCTCCCCTCACTATCAAGATCCCAATTATAACTTTCAAATCTGACTAGACCAGAGAATGTACACTTGGACAGATAGGAACTGGAAACACAGGGAATTCAAGGTGGATGAGCCCTTTAGGACCAGTGTTATGAATGGGGATGCTGGGAGGGTGGAGGGAGGGTAGGCTGGCACCAGGGAACCGATGACAAGGATCTACATAAAATCTCAAAAGAAAAGGGGGTGCAGGGGGACATCAGACAGTGCAAGATATGACAAAATAATAATTAGTAAATGATGAAGGATTTATGAGGAGGGGTAGTGAGAATGGGGGTGGGGGAATGAGGAGCTGAGGCCAGGGGCTTGGGTGGAGAGAAGATATTTTGAGAATAATGAGGGCAATGAATGTACAAATGTGCCTTATATCAGTGATGTTTGCACGTATTGTGGTTATTGTTGTATGAGCCCCTATAAAAGGAGAGAAAAAAAAAGACCCTGGCAGAGGGCTGATGCTAGGAATATCTCAGGCTGGATTAGACCAGCAAAAGCAGGTGCTGCAGTCGCCTCACCCTGTGTCTAATCCTATGTGAGGCATGAAGCTTAGGGTCCACAGCCCCGGCAGCTGAACAGTGAGAGAGGCGGGGCTCTGAGGTCATTCCACAGGGGGAATGGCCCTCCGGTTCCTGCAGGGTCCACCCTCCTGGGTAGTCCTGCTGTCTGGGGCACCTCTTTCACGGAGCCCACACCAGGGGAGCTCTTCAACTCATGGGGGATTGGCAGGAAGCCTCTGCTCATGCACACACACCACCACCTAGCTGGAGGACCTCGGTGAACAAAGCCTGAGGCAGACAACAAGCCCACTAACTGATCCTGTGAGAGATATAATCAGGATCCAGAAACCGGCAACTGGGAGCAAGGGGCAGCATACCTGGGTCCCAGCCCCTCCCACTGCCCTCTGCAAGGGGTGACATTCCAAAGCACAGTGTTTTCCAAAAGCACTGTCAGGACTTTGGAATGGGCAGCTCATTTGTGGACATGGATACTATGTGATCCAGACATACTACCTCCTCTGATCCTGACAGCCGAGACTAAAACCCCTTCCAAGCAGAAAGCCATGCATCTGAGCAGTATCCACCAGCCACTCACTTCCACTCCTGCTGCCTCCAAAGAGCTTTCCTGGGTTGGTCAGATCTCTCTGGGGACAGATATCCCTCGGTCCTTGGTTCTGCGTGAGAAAGAATTCACGCCAAAGCCTGGTTTGTGATCCAAGTGAGGTTTAGGAGAGTTAGGGAGGTGTGGTGGGCAACCCTGGTCGATCCTAGTGGCTGAATTGAATATACTTGGCCTAGGTGGGTCGATGCAGGTGCAGCGCCCACCCAGGTGGACCTGCCCTTCCTGGCCGGAAACCTGGACCTCTGAGCACGCACAGTGTGCCACTCCTTCCTGGGCCGCTCACTGGGCCCTCTGAGCATGTGTAATGGACACCCCAGTCCCTATGCTAGCTACCTAACATTTCCACCCTGAAGAGATGTGGACCCAAATCTTTGGGGTACTGGGCGACGACATCTCTAGCTACTTCCTGCTGGCAGAAGGGGCGATGTGGGGCTTTGGGTCCACACCCTTCCTGCTCTGCTGGGAGGGGTTGTCCACTCAGCGCTAGGATGGATAAGGTTGAAGTGGTCCAGGAGATGGTGGTCCTGGAGCTGGCACACTTGGATTAGGGGCTTTGGTAACTTGAGAACTTCTGGAAAAACCAACAAACGCACAAAAGGGTGAACAGTTTAACTGAGACAAGGCTAGGATTGTGAGGTGGGAGTGCCCTTGAAAGTAGGTGAGTATCACAGGAAGTAAGTAAAAATCTTAGGATTATCAGGCGTGTGTGTTTGTTCATTCTAAGTACCGGCACGGGGGTAAAAGCATTCACAATTTCCCCTAGGGGGGGTCCAGGGTTTGGGCACTACTGGGTGCAGTGGGATCACCGCTTCACTTATGATCCTAAGGCATTGGCCCCTCTGATAAGAACCATCCTTCTTTTTAACCCTATAACGCCTCACTTTTAAATTTTGGGGCAAAAAAAATTTCGTTTTGATTCATTACTTTCATAGTTATCAATATATATACATTTATATTCATTTCATCAAATGTTAGGGAAAGGTCATGCTCGGCGTTATAGGGTTAAATTGTAATATTGGGATGCTACAGGCGGAGTCAACAGGGATCAAAAGTAGAGTAACTGCCTGTGTCATTTTTAATTTTCTCGGGTCCTATTTGAGTAAAAGGCTTGTAAGTTACCCGTGGACCAAATGCCCCTGGTGCCTCTACTAGGGGTAGAATGTTCAGGGAGGGTTCAGGGCTGGGACAATAGTGACCTGAAGTCCAGGATCCCTTAGGGCAGGGGTCCTCAAATTGTTTACACAGGGGGCCAGTTCATTGTCTCTCCGACCGTTGGAGGGCCAGACTATGGTTTTCAAAAAACCTATGGACAAATTCCTATGCACACTGCACGAGTCGGCTGCTAAGCAGGACAGGCAGTGGCAGCAAAAACACCCCGAGGGTGGGATAAATGGCATCGCGCCACATGTGCCCCATGGACCACAGTTTGAGGACGCCTGCCTTAGGGGTTCCTGGGTGCACTGGGGATGAAGGTCTCCTACTGCTCCTCGAGAGGAGAAATGCTCTAAGTTCTGGCATCTCCGCCCACTTTCCCGGCACTCTACTGAACTGTTCCCGGTGAATCACGGTTGGAAGGGAAAGCGTACCATTCTCTGCCCATCATTCTTCTTTCTCAAAACGATACTGTGGCCAAATAGAGTTGCAAAGTGAATCTATCAGCTTTTGTTTGCCCAGCCTCTCTGTATCAACTCTATCCCAATTGGACACGATTCATGCAAGGGGGCAATTCCTGAGCATCAAGCTGCTAAGTCCCATCTAGAAAGTGCAAAACAAGGAGGCGATTGACAGCTTGCTGTCTCTAGGTCAATAACCCCCACTTTGAGAACGCACCCCTGGGTTGCCCTGAATCTCATGCCTCAGCCCGAGGGAAGGGGTCAAGGACTAATCGCTGAGGGCGACCTTTAGGTCCAACCATTTTTCTGGACAACAGGCTAGGAGGACCATTTCTTGGGATGGCCCCAAGGCCCTCCAAGACGCCTGCTGGCGGGGCTGACGCTCAAATCTCTGAAGGGAAGGGACACGTGGCAGCTGAGGGAATCTTAAGGGAAATTGGAATTTCTGGCTGGAACATCATGGCAGAGGAGCTGTGTATTAAGTAAGAGCTGTCCCCAAAAGTGCCTGAAGCAGCATCGCTGAAAGCCTAAAGGTAACAGTGACTTCGCCTAGGCTTCCGAACGCCATTGGCCTAAGCCTGGGCCACGGAAAACCAGCCTGTAAGAAGGAACAAACCAAATCTGGAAGAACACTAGCCCTATAACGCCTCAAGTTTTAAATTTAGGAAATATGTTTTTTTTTGTTTTTATTCTTTATTTTCATAGTTATCAATATATATGGCATTCAAAATATATTTTAAAAGCATAAAATTTTCAGTGTTTTTGAAATGTGACCAAATTGTCACATCTATAATTTGGGTACCAGATACGTTTTCATTAAGAATTATGACAATTTTGTGCTTGGCGTTATAGGGCTAGAGCAGCTTGTTGGAAAAACCAGGAGAAAGGCAAAGGGAATGGAGGGGAAAAGGGAAACTTTTGGCTCCCGGGACCAGGCAGGGCTAACTCCCAGGCCTCTTCACCCAGCTCCCTAGGCAGCGCCCTTCCACATGTTTGGACTGGTGGGTGCCATCTTGGCCATGGTCACAGACCCTGTCACCTCTCGGCTACAATGGCGACTGTGTAGGATCTCTGGGAAAAGCTGAAACAGCTTTGACAAGAGTGAAGTCATTAGGGGCTGACAGAAGCCACCATGAAAAGAAAATAAAGTAGCTAGGAAGTGTAAATGAACTAGCTGATATTGGGGAGGTAGGCTGTGCAGACGTCGCCCAAGGGAATGTCATGAAGGAAATGGGTGTTCAGAAGGCTTGCGAGAACGACCAGAGCAGTTTTGGTTCAACTAAGAATGGCTAACCCTAATACCCTGCTTCTCACTCGCCTAGTCCTGAGGAAGTATCCATGTACCTACTATACAAAACAGTGACATTGGAAAAAATCAGTGCCTTGAAAAGCCCAGGAGAGGCGGACAAGCCACCACTAGAGGGAACGGGCCTAGTCCTCGCCTAGAAAAATCGAAGCTACAGACAATAATGCTCGAAGCTGAATAAAGGTGTCCAGGCTCTGTTTCACTTGACCCCAAAGAGCCCATGCTCACTCTCCATGTAGGGAGCCAGCCAGTAAATTTCTAGGTGGACAAAGGGGTCACCTTCTTGGTTTCAGAAAAGACTACAGGTGCCTTGTCAAAAGGAAAGGTTTTCATTACAGGGGCCCCAGGGCAGACCCAAGCACACCCATGGACAATGGCCAGAATAACAGATTTAGCACAAGAGACAGTTACACGCTCCTTCCTGGTAATGTCTGAATGCCCCTTTCCCCTTATTGATCGTGATTTATTATGAAAAATAGCAGCCATAATTACTTTCTCATCTGCTACAACCACCTTAACCCTTGAACTTGAAAAGCCAAAAGTTTTGCTCACCGCTCCAATGTCAGAGTGATATGTGTTTTATCAAGGAGCAGAAGAGACCTCCTCAAAGGTACTTCTTGATAAATCGCTAAAAGATATTCCTTTTGTTTGGGCAGAGAACAAACTGCCAGACCTTTCTGAACTTCAGGTGCCTGGGGTCGTACAACTTCTGAGCTCAGCTACACTGGTGTGTCAAGGTAAGCCTACTCCCTGGATAGCAAAAGTGGGTATTTCTGTTCCCATTTGCAGACTAAAGAGGACAGGCATTTGGGTCCTCTGCAAGTCCACATGGAATGCTCCCCTGCTGCCCATGCAGAAGCCGGGAACTGAGGACTTCCAACCGGTACAGGATCTCAGAGAGGCAAATGAGAGGATAGAAACTGGCCACCCCACGTGCCAAACTCCGAGACCCTCCTGAGTACTATCCCGTCAAACTAAATTTGTTATACTGTTTTGGACTTAAAGGATGCTTTGTTCTCCATACCCGTGTCCCCTGCACATCAACCCAGTGAAGACTTACAGGGACACAAGGAGGAACACCCCCAAACCACCTTGCTCCAGCATGCAGATGACCTCCTCCTGGTCTCTGAAACCCTGGAGGAATTCCAACGGGCTACCAAGGACCTGATATTAGTCCTTGGCCCATTGGGGTACAGGGTATCTGCAAGAAAGGCTCAACTGTGTGTCCATAAAGCTGTATACCTAGGCTACCAACTGGAGGAGGGAAAACGGACCTTGTCCCCCAGCCGCACTGAGGCGGTCCTCCAAATCCCAGTCCCAGAGACTAAGAGGCAGTTGCAAGAGTTTCTAGGAGCTGTGGGGTACTGTCCATTGTGGAATTTGGGATTTGCAAAAACAACAAAACCCCTATATGCAAGTACTGGGGAAAGGAAAAAGAACTTAAATGGACTGAAGTAGAACAACAAGCGTTTGAATCCTTTAAAAAGTCGCTCATATGGGCAACCTCTCTTGCCCTACTAGACATAGTAAAGCCCTTCCAATTGTCTATGTGAGGCCAGAGGCACAGCAAAAGAAGTGCTAACTGAGAACTTGCGGCCATGGAAGAGACCTGTGGCCTATCTTTCAAAGAAACTGGACTCTGTAGCTGCAGGATGGCTGAGCTGCATGCGAGCTGAGGCTGCCACGGCCATCCTAGTCATAGAAGCTAGGAAGCTTACACTGGGACAGGATATTGCTGTGGTAGGGGGACCTATGGTTGAACCACTCCTAACCAGACCCCCAGACCGGTGGATCTCGAATGCCAGGACTATACCACAAATCCCCAAGGTAGTGGCTGTGACCATGCCATCCCCAGTGTTACAGCCACAACCTACATACTCAGAAAATGATCTAAAGATAAGCCAAGAGCTGGCCTGCCAAAAAGACTGGGAGCATCCCGGGTGGCTGCTCCATCCTGATGGAAGAAGATTCATGCCAGAAGCTCTGGGAGAGATCTGATTCAAGGACTACATGAAGGTATGCATTTGGGATCCTCTCTAAACTGTCTCAGTTGCTTCTCAGGCACTTTTACATACCCAGGCTTGGACACAGGGTGGCAGATGTCACCCACCGTTGATTGCACTGTGCTCGGGTCAACAACCCCAGAAAGAAAAGGAGCAACCCCATCCACGAGCTCGAGGTAGTAGTCCTGGAGAATTCTGGGAGGTGGACTTTATGGATATCAAACTTAGAAAGTATGGCTACCGATATTTGCTGGTGTTCGTAGACACCTATTCTGGATGGGTGGAAGCCTTCCCAACCAAGAAGGAAACTGCTGCCACTGTGTGTAAATTATTAGTAACTAAAATTGTCCCTAGATTTGGCCTTCCCACCACCTTGGGGTCCAACAATGGCCCAACATTTATTGCTCAAATTACTAAAGTCTTAGCAATGCATCTAAATATTAACTGGAAGCTCTTCAGGGCAAGTAGAAAAAATAAACAGTACCCTAAAGGAATTGTTCGTTAAGTTGCATTTAGGACCTGGCGAGACCTGGGTTGATCCTTACTTTACCTTTTGCCCTACTTCAAGTCCGATGCACTCCCTATGTGAAAAGCATGACCCCATTTGAATTTATGTTTGGCAGACCTTCCCCAAATCCTCCCAAGATTGAAGGAAGTAGAAATAATGGAAGTCACTAATCGTTCCCTCATCGAGTGCCTGCAGGTTGTGCAACAAGTGAGAGACAAATCATCTGCTCTGACACCTTCATTTTGGGCCTAACCAAGCGAAAGGGAACAGGCAACCAACAACGTGCAACCAGGAAACTGGACATGGGTAAAGAAACACCAACCTGACACCTTAGAACCTAGGTGGACTGGCCCATACCAAGTGATACTTACAACAACAACTGCTGTTAAAATAGTGGGGAGGGGGCCGTGGATTCATCAGTCATAAGTAAAAAACAAAAAGCCCTCCCTGAGCATATCCTGAAAAGGTGGACACCCAGAAAGACGGAAAATCCCTCAAAAATAAGTCTTTACAGAACTTAATTGTTTTTCTCCGAGTATTGCTGACAGCACCCACTGTTTCCCCCAAGCACAAACACATCTGTGGACTGCTATTCTAACCTCCAGCAGACTCAGGTTTACACAGGCACCTCAGGGCTCCTCATGGGGCACAGCCTACCTAGAAGCTGCTGGAGAGAAAGTCACTCAGTGGGCTCAGGGATTCTGCCTTGCGGATGATGTTCCCACTCAGAGAAGACAGTCCACACAGAAGACCACGTGGCCAGCCCAAGATGAGACACGACGTCCATCAAAGACCCATAGCCCTAGAAAGGACAACACTGGAGACACAGTGCGGGAACGGATCCCGCCACACCGAGGCATAGCACTAAGGGAGTGCAGCAGAAGAACAAGGAAATGGAACAACAAGGTCCCCAGGGAATGCCAAAGGAGGACTTTGGGGGCAGGACTTGGTGCCTGCACAGACTGGACTGGAAAATACTGCTAAGGGCCAACAAACAGTCCGTGAACTAACTACGAGCTTTCCTTTCTTGAGGAGTTTTGTTTTCTTTGATGGTCATTGGATTTTGGCTGTTTTCTTTCTTTTGGTGCTTGCTTTTGCTCTGTCTTGTGTTTGTGCATGTTATTACCTCTACTGTATGTCTAAAAAGAGATGCTGGATGCACAATCTGCAGGAGAGAAAAAGGGGACCAACGCTTCGCGGGACGGCCACGGGAAAGAGGGAGTTGCGGGGAAAGGGAGTGATGTCAAGAAACCCAGAGACAAGGGAACAACAAGTGGATGCAAATCCGTGGTGAGGGCGATGTAGGAATCCTGGTAGGGCGTGATCAAGGGTGAAGGAACCAAGAGGATTTACTGAAGCCCAAATGAAGACTGAGCATGGCAGTGGGCACAAGAGGGAAATGAAAGGGAATAGCAGAGCGACCTAGGAAGCACGGGCCAGCTATAGAGGTCTAAAGAAAGGCACGCACAGATATAAATATATTTATCTGTGAGCATGGGGAAATACACCTATGTCCATATCTTTATAGGTGTCCTATTAAGGTAGCAGATGGCCTTTGGGCCTCCACTCAAGGACTCTCTCATTGCAAGAATACCTTGTTCTATTACATTGGCATTCTATGATGCTCACCTTCCCGACACGTTCCCTGAAGTCTAAGCGGTTGCATAAGCAAATGTGGTCAAGAAAGCTGATGGTGCCCTGCTATCAAAAGATATGGCGTCTGAGGTCTTAAAGGCCTGAAGGGTAAGCAAGCGGCCATGTAGCTCAGAAACAACAGAGCCCACATGGAATAAGCATACCAGCCTGTGCGATCACGAGGTATCAAAGGGATCAGGCATCATCAGCACAAAAAAATCTCATTACGAATGAGCAGGGAATGCTGGGTAGAGAGCCAAAGCCCATTTGCAGTACACTGGACATTCCCTTAAGTAAGGTCTTGGGGAAGAGACAAGCCTACACAGGGTACTAGACAGCAACGGTGAAACACAACTTTCCTCTAGCTCCTCAATGCTTCCTCTCCCCTCACTATCAAGATCCCAATTATAACTTTCAAATCTGACTAGACCAGAGAATGTACACTTGGACAGATAGGAACTGGAAACACAGGGAATTCAAGGTGGATGAGCCCTTTAGGACCAGTGTTATGAATGGGGATGCTGGGAGGGTGGAGGGAGGGTAGGCTGGCACCAGGGAACCGATGACGAGGATCTACATAAAATCTCAAAAGAAAAGGGGGTGCAGGGGGACATCAGACAGTGCAAGATATGACAAAATAATAATTAGTAAATGATGAAGGATTTATGAGGAGGGGTAGTGAGAATGGGGGTGGGGGAATGAGGAGCTGAGGCCAGGGGCTTGGGTGGAGAGAAGATATTTTGAGAATAATGAGGGCAATGAATGTACAAATGTGCCTTATATCAGTGATGTTTGCACGTATTGTGGTTATTGTTGTATGAGCCCCTATAAAAGGAGAGAAAAAAAAAGACCCTGGCAGAGGGCTGATGCTAGGAATATCTCAGGCTGGATTAGACCAGCAAAAGCAGGTGCTGCAGTCGCCTCACCCTGTGTCTAATCCTATGTGAGGCATGAAGCTTAGGGTCCACAGCCCCGGCAGCTGGACAGTGAGAGAGGCGGGGCTCTGAGGTCATTCCACAGGGGGAATGGCCCTCCGGTTCCTGCAGGGTCCACCCTCCTGGGTAGTCCTGCTGTCTGGGGCACCTCTTTCATGGAGCCCACACCAGGGGAGCTCTTCAACTCATGGGGGATTGGCAGGAAGCCTCTGCTCATGCACACACACCACCACCTAGCTGGAGGACCTCGGTGAACAAAGCCTGAGGCAGACAACAAGCCCACTAACTGATCCTGTGAGAGATATAATCAGGATCCAGAAACCGGCAACTGGGAGCAAGGGGCAGCATACCTGGGTCCCAGCCCCTCCCACTGCCCTCTGCAAGGGGTGACATTCCAAAGCACAGTGTTTTCCAAAAGCACTGTCAGGACTTTGGAATGGGCAGCTCATTTGTGGACATGGATACTATGTGATCCAGACATACTACCTCCTCTGATCCTGACAGCCGAGACTAAAACCCCTTCCAAGCAGAAAGCCATGCATCTGAGCAGTATCCACCAGCCACTCACTTCCACTCCTGCTGCCTCCAAAGAGCTTTCCTGGGTTGGTCAGATCTCTCTGGGGACAGATATCCCTCGGTCCTTGGTTCTGCGTGAGAAAGAATTCACGCCAAAGCCTGGTTTGTGATCCAAGTGAGGTTTAGGAGAGTTAGGGAGGTGTGGTGGGCAACCCTGGTCGATCCTAGTGGCTGAATTGAATATACTTGGCCTAGGTGGGTCGATGCAGGTGCAGCGCCCACCCAGGTGGACCTGCCCTTCCTGGCCGGAAACCTGGACCTCTGAGCACGCACAGTGTGCCACTCCTTCCTGGGCCGCTCACTGGGCCCTCTGAGCATGTGTAATGGACACCCCAGTCCCTATGCTAGCTACCTAACATTTCCACCCTGAAGAGATGTGGACCCAAATCTTTGGGGTACTGGGCGACGACATCTCTAGCTACTTCCTGCTGGCAGAAGGGGCGATGTGGGGCTTTGGGTCCACACCCTTCCTGCTCTGCTGGGAGGGGTTGTCCACTCAGCGCTAGGATGGATAAGGTTGAAGTGGTCCAGGAGATGGTGGTCCTGGAGCTGGCACACTTGGATTA
This sequence comes from Tenrec ecaudatus, assembly GCF_050624435.1. NCBI lineage: Eukaryota > Metazoa > Chordata > Mammalia > Afrosoricida > Tenrecidae > Tenrec > Tenrec ecaudatus. Next base: position 79,328,215 of record NC_134541.1, on the reverse strand, counting down.
GGGGCTTTGGTAACTTGAGAACTTCTGGAAAAACCAACAAACGCACAAAAGGGTGAACAGTTTAACTGAGACAAGGCTAGGATTGTGAGGTGGGAGTGCCCTTGAAAGTAGGTGAGTATCACAGGAAGTAAGTAAAAATCTTAGGATTATCAGGCGTGTGTGTTTGTTCATTCTAAGTACCGGCACGGGGGTAAAAGCATTCACAATTTCCCCTAGGGGGGTCCAGGGTTTGGGCACTACTGGGTGCAGTGGGATCACCGCTTCACTTATGATCCTAAGGCATTGGCCCCTCTGATAAGAACCATCCTTCTTTTTAACCCTATAACGCCTCACTTTTAAATTTTGGGGCAAAAAAAATTTCGTTTTGATTCATTACTTTCATAGTTATCAATATATATACATTTATATTCATTTCATCAAATGTTAGGGAAAGGTCATGCTCGGCGTTATAGGGTTAAATTGTAATATTGGGATGCTACAGGCGGAGTCAACAGGGATCAAAAGTAGAGTAACTGCCTGTGTCATTTTTAATTTTCTCGGGTCCTATTTGAGTAAAAGGCTTGTAAGTTACCCGTGGACCAAATGCCCCTGGTGCCTCTACTAGGGGTAGAATGTTCAGGGAGGGTTCAGGGCTGGGACAATAGTGACCTGAAGTCCAGGATCCCTTAGGGCAGGGGTCCTCAAATTGTTTACACAGGGGGCCAGTTCATTGTCTCTCCGACCGTTGGAGGGCCAGACTATGGTTTTCAAAAAACCTATGGACAAATTCCTATGCACACTGCACGAGTCGGCTGCTAAGCAGGACAGGCAGTGGCAGCAAAAACACCCCGAGGGTGGGATAAATGGCATCGCGCCACATGTGCCCCATGGACCACAGTTTGAGGACGCCTGCCTTAGGGGTTCCTGGGTGCACTGGGGATGAAGGTCTCCTACTGCTCCTCGAGAGGAGAAATGCTCTAAGTTCTGGCATCTCCGCCCACTTTCCCGGCACTCTACTGAACTGTTCCCGGTGAATCACGGTTGGAAGGGAAAGCGTACCATTCTCTGCCCATCATTCTCCTTTCTCAAAACGATACTGTGGCCAAATAGAGTTGCAAAGTGAATCTATCAGCTTTTGTTTGCCCAGCCTCTCTGTATCAACTCTATCCCAATTGGACACGATTCATGCAAGGGGGCAATTCCTGAGCATCAAGCTGCTAAGTCCCATCTAGAAAGTGCAAAACAAGGAGGCGATTGACAGCTTGCTGTCTCTAGGTCAATAACCCCCACTTTGAGAACGCACCCCTGGGTTGCCCTGAATCTCATGCCTCAGCCCGAGGGAAGGGGTCAAGGACTAATCGCTGAGGGCGACCTTTAGGTCCAACCATTTTTCTGGACAACAGGCTAGGAGGACCATTTCTTGGGATGGCCCCAAGGCCCTCCAAGACGCCTGCTGGCGGGGCTGACGCTCAAATCTCTGAAGGGAAGGGACACGTGGCAGCTGAGGGAATCTTAAGGGAAATTGGAATTTCTGGCTGGAACATCATGGCAGAGGAGCTGTGTATTAAGTAAGAGCTGTCCCCAAAAGTGCCTGAAGCAGCATCGCTGAAAGCCTAAAGGTAACAGTGACTTCGCCTAGGCTTCCGAACGCCATTGGCCTAAGCCTGGGCCACGGAAAACCAGCCTGTAAGAAGGAACAAACCAAATCTGGAAGAACACTAGCCCTATAACGCCTCAAGTTTTAAATTTAGGAAATATGTTTTTTTTTGTTTTTATTCTTTATTTTCATAGTTATCAATATATATGGCATTCAAAATATATTTTAAAAGCATAAAATTTTCAGTGTTTTTGAAATGTGACCAAATTGTCACATCTATAATTTGGGTACCAGATACATTTTCATTAAGAATTATGACAATTTTGTGCTTGGCGTTATAGGGCTAGAGCAGCTTGTTGGAAAAACCAGGAGAAAGGCAAAGGGAATGGAGGGGAAAAGGGAAACTTTTGGCTCCCGGGACCAGGCAGGGCTAACTCCCAGGCCTCTTCACCCAGCTCCCTAGGCAGCGCCCTTCCACATGTTTGGACTGGTGGGTGCCATCTTGGCCATGGTCACAGACCCTGTCACCTCTCGGCTACAATGGCGACTGTGTAGGATCTCTGGGAAAAGCTGAAACAGCTTTGACAAGAGTGAAGTCATTAGGGGCTGACAGAAGCCACCATGAAAAGAAAATAAAGTAGCTAGGAAGTGTAAATGAACTAGCTGATATTGGGGAGGTAGGCTGTGCAGACGTCGCCCAAGGGAATGTCATGAAGGAAATGGGTGTTCAGAAGGCTTGCGAGAACGACCAGAGCAGTTTTGGTTCAACTAAGAATGGCTAACCCTAATACCCTGCTTCTCACTCGCCTAGTCCTGAGGAAGTATCCATGTACCTACTATACAAAACAGTGACATTGGAAAAAATCAGTGCCTTGAAAAGCCCAGGAGAGGCGGACAAGCCACCACTAGAGGGAACGGGCTTAGTCCTCGCCTAGAAAAATCGAAGCTACAGACAATAATGCTCGAAGCTGAATAAAGGTGTCCAGGCTCTGTTTCACTTGACCCCAAAGAGCCCATGCTCACTCTCCATGTAGGGAGCCAGCCAGTAAATTTCTAGGTGGACAAAGGGGTCACCTTCTTGGTTTCAGAAAAGACTACAGGTGCCTTGTCAAAAGGAAAGGTTTTCATTACAGGGGCCCCAGGGCAGACCCAAGCACACCCATGGACAATGGCCAGAATAACAGATTTAGCACAAGAGACAGTTACACGCTCCTTCCTGGTAATGTCTGAATGCCCCTTTCCCCTTATTGATCGTGATTTATTATGAAAAATAGCAGCCATAATTACTTTCTCATCTGCTACAACCACCTTAACCCTTGAACTTGAAAAGCCAAAAGTTTTGCTCACCGCTCCAATGTCAGAGTGATATGTGTTTTATCAAGGAGCAGAAGAGACCTCCTCAAAGGTACTTCTTGATAAATCGCTAAAAGATATTCCTTTTGTTTGGGCAGAGAACAAACTGCCAGACCTTTCTGAACTTCAGGTGCCTGGGGTCGTACAACTTCTGAGCTCAGCTACACTGGTGTGTCAAGGTAAGCCTACTCCCTGGATAGCAAAAGTGGGTATTTCTGTTCCCATTTGCAGACTAAAGAGGACAGGCATTTGGGTCCTCTGCAAGTCCACATGGAATGCTCCCCTGCTGCCCATGCAGAAGCCGGGAACTGAGGACTTCCAACCGGTACAGGATCTCAGAGAGGCAAATGAGAGGATAGAAACTGGCCACCCCACGTGCCAAACTCCGAGACCCTCCTGAGTACTATCCCGTCAAACTGAATTTGTTATACTGTTTTGGACTTAAAGGATGCTTTGTTCTCCATACCCGTGTCCCCTGCACATCAACCCAGTGAAGACTTACAGGGACACAAGGAGGAACACCCCCAAACCACCTTGCTCCAGCATGCAGATGACCTCCTCCTGGTCTCTGAAACCCTGGAGGAATTCCAACGGGCTACCAAGGACCTGATATTAGTCCTTGGCCCATTGGGGTACAGGGTATCTGCAAGAAAGGCTCAACTGTGTGTCCATAAAGCTGTATACCTAGGCTACCAACTGGAGGAGGGAAAACGGACCTTGTCCCCCAGCCGCACTGAGGCGGTCCTCCAAATCCCAGTCCCAGAGACTAAGAGGCAGTTGCAAGAGTTTCTAGGAGCTGTGGGGTACTGTCCATTGTGGAATTTGGGATTTGCAAAAACAACAAAACCCCTATATGCAAGTACTGGGGAAAGGAAAAAGAACTTAAATGGACTGAAGTAGAACAACAAGCGTTTGAATCCTTTAAAAAGTCGCTCATATGGGCAACCTCTCTTGCCCTACTAGACATAGTAAAGCCCTTCCAATTGTCTATGTGAGGCCAGAGGCACAGCAAAAGAAGTGCTAACTGAGAACTTGCGGCCATGGAAGAGACCTGTGGCCTATCTTTCAAAGAAACTGGACTCTGTAGCTGCAGGATGGCTGAGCTGCATGCGAGCTGAGGCTGCCACGGCCATCCTAGTCATAGAAGCTAGGAAGCTTACACTGGGACAGGATATTGCTGTGGTAGGGGGACCTATGGTTGAACCACTCCTAACCAGACCCCCAGACCGGTGGATCTCGAATGCCAGGACTATACCACAAATCCCCAAGGTAGTGGCTGTGACCATGCCATCCCCAGTGTTACAGCCACAACCTACATACTCAGAAAATGATCTAAAGATAAGCCAAGAGCTGGCCTGCCAAAAAGACTGGGAGCATCCCGGGTGGCTGCTCCATCCTGATGGAAGAAGATTCATGCCAGAAGCTCTGGGAGAGATCTGATTCAAGGACTACATGAAGGTATGCATTTGGGATCCTCTCTAAACTGTCTCAGTTGCTTCTCAGGCACTTTTACATACCCAGGCTTGGACACAGGGTGGCAGATGTCACCCACCGTTGATTGCACTGTGCTCGGGTCAACAACCCCAGAAAGAAAAGGAGCAACCCCATCCACGAGCTCGAGGTAGTAGTCCTGGAGAATTCTGGGAGGTGGACTTTATGGATATCAAACTTAGAAAGTATGGCTACCGATATTTGCTGGTGTTCGTAGACACCTATTCTGGATGGGTGGAAGCCTTCCCAACCAAGAAGGAAACTGCTGCCACTGTGTGTAAATTATTAGTAACTAAAATTGTCCCTAGATTTGGCCTTCCCACCACCTTGGGGTCCAACAATGGCCCAACATTTATTGCTCAAATTACTAAAGTCTTAGCAATGCATCTAAATATTAACTGGAAGCTCTTCAGGGCAAGTAGAAAAAATAAACAGTACCCTAAAGGAATTGTTCGTTAAGTTGCATTTAGGACCTGGCGAGACCTGGGTTGATCCTTACTTTACCTTTTGCCCTACTTCAAGTCCGATGCACTCCCTATGTGAAAAGCATGACCCCATTTGAATTTATGTTTGGCAGACCTTCCCCAAATCCTCCCAAGATTGAAGGAAGTAGAAATAATGGAAGTCACTAATCGTTCCCTCATCGAGTGCCTGCAGGTTGTGCAACAAGTGAGAGACAAATCATCTGCTCTGACACCTTCATTTTGGGCCTAACCAAGCGAAAGGGAACAGGCAACCAACAACGTGCAACCAGGAAACTGGACATGGGTAAAGAAACACCAACCTGACACCTTAGAACCTAGGTGGACTGGCCCATACCAAGTGATACTTACAACAACAACTGCTGTTAAAATAGTGGGGAGGGGGCCGTGGATTCATCAGTCATAAGTAAAAAACAAAAAGCCCTCCCTGAGCATATCCTGAAAAGGTGGACACCCAGAAAGACGGAAAATCCCTCAAAAATAAGTCTTTACAGAACTTAATTGTTTTTCTCCGAGTATTGCTGACAGCACCCACTGTTTCCCCCAAGCACAAACACATCTGTGGACTGCTATTCTAACCTCCAGCAGACTCAGGTTTACACAGGCACCTCAGGGCTCCTCATGGGGCACAGCCTACCTAGAAGCTGCTGGAGAGAAAGTCACTCAGTGGGCTCAGGGATTCTGCCTTGCGGATGATGTTCCCACTCAGAGAAGACAGTCCACACAGAAGACCACGTGGCCAGCCCAAGATGAGACACGACGTCCATCAAAGACCCATAGCCCTAGAAAGGACAACACTGGAGACACAGTGCGGGAACGGATCCCGCCACACCGAGGCATAGCACTAAGGGAGTGCAGCAGAAGAACAAGGAAATGGAACAACAAGGTCCCCAGGGAATGCCAAAGGAGGACTTTGGGGGCAGGACTTGGTGCCTGCACAGACTGGACTGGAAAATACTGCTAAGGGCCAACAAACAGTCCGTGAACTAACTACGAGCTTTCCTTTCTTGAGGAGTTTTGTTTTCTTTGATGGTCATTGGATTTTGGCTGTTTTCTTTCTTTTGGTGCTTGCTTTTGCTCTGTCTTGTGTTTGTGCATGTTATTACCTCTACTGTATGTCTAAAAAGAGATGCTGGATGCACAATCTGCAGGAGAGAAAAAGGGGACCAACGCTTCGCGGGACGGCCACGGGAAAGAGGGAGTTGCGGGGAAAGGGAGTGATGTCAAGAAACCCAGAGACAAGGGAACAACAAGTGGATGCAAATCCGTGGTGAGGGCGATGTAGGAATCCTGGTAGGGCGTGATCAAGGGTGAAGGAACCAAGAGGATTTACTGAAGCCCAAATGAAGACTGAGCATGGCAGTGGGCACAAGAGGGAAATGAAAGGGAATAGCAGAGCGACCTAGGAAGCACGGGCCAGCTATAGAGGTCTAAAGAAAGGCACGCACAGATATAAATATATTTATCTGTGAGCATGGGGAAATACACCTATGTCCATATCTTTATAGGTGTCCTATTAAGGTAGCAGATGGCCTTTGGGCCTCCACTCAAGGACTCTCTCATTGCAAGAATACCTTGTTCTATTACATTGGCATTCTATGATGCTCACCTTCCCGACACGTTCCCTGAAGTCTAAGCGGTTGCATAAGCAAATGTGGTCAAGAAAGCTGATGGTGCCCTGCTATCAAAAGATATGGCGTCTGAGGTCTTAAAGGCCTGAAGGGTAAGCAAGCGGCCATGTAGCTCAGAAACAACAGAGCCCACATGGAATAAGCATACCAGCCTGTGCGATCACGAGGTATCAAAGGGATCAGGCATCATCAGCACAAAAAAATCTCATTACGAATGAGCAGGGAATGCTGGGTAGAGAGCCAAAGCCCATTTGCAGTACACTGGACATTCCCTTAAGTAAGGTCTTGGGGAAGAGACAAGCCTACACAGGGTACTAGACAGCAACGGTGAAACACAACTTTCCTCTAGCTCCTCAATGCTTCCTCTCCCCTCACTATCAAGATCCCAATTATAACTTTCAAATCTGACTAGACCAGAGAATGTACACTTGGACAGATAGGAACTGGAAACACAGGGAATTCAAGGTGGATGAGCCCTTTAGGACCAGTGTTATGAATGGGGATGCTGGGAGGGTAGAGGGAGGGTAGGCTGGCACCAGGGAACCGATGACGAGGATCTACATAAAATCTCAAAAGAAAAGGGGGTGCAGGGGGACATCAGACAGTGCAAGATATGACAAAATAATAATTAGTAAATGATGAAGGATTTATGAGGAGGGGTAGTGAGAATGGGGGTGGGGGAATGAGGAGCTGAGGCCAGGGGCTTGGGTGGAGAGAAGATATTTTGAGAATAATGAGGGCAATGAATGTACAAATGTGCCTTATATCAGTGATGTTTGCACGTATTGTGGTTATTGTTGTATGAGCCCCTATAAAAGGAGAGAAAAAAAAAGACCCTGGCAGAGGGCTGATGCTAGGAATATCTCAGGCTGGATTAGACCAGCAAAAGCAGGTGCTGCAGTCGCCTCACCCTGTGTCTAATCCTATGTGAGGCATGAAGCTTAGGGTCCACAGCCCCGGCAGCTGGACAGTGAGAGAGGCGGGGCTCTGAGGTCATTCCACAGGGGGAATGGCCCTCCGGTTCCTGCAGGGTCCACCCTCCTGGGTAGTCCTGCTGTCTGGGGCACCTCTTTCATGGAGCCCACACCAGGGGAGCTCTTCAACTCATGGGGGATTGGCAGGAAGCCTCTGCTCATGCACACACACCACCACCTAGCTGGAGGACCTCGGTGAACAAAGCCTGAGGCAGACAACAAGCCCACTAACTGATCCTGTGAGAGATATAATCAGGATCCAGAAACCGGCAACTGGGAGCAAGGGGCAGCATACCTGGGTCCCAGCCCCTCCCACTGCCCTCTGCAAGGGGTGACATTCCAAAGCACAGTGTTTTCCAAAAGCACTGTCAGGACTTTGGAATGGGCAGCTCATTTGTGGACATGGATACTATGTGATCCAGACATACTACCTCCTCTGATCCTGACAGCCGAGACTAAAACCCCTTCCAAGCAGAAAGCCATGCATCTGAGCAGTATCCACCAGCCACTCACTTCCACTCCTGCTGCCTCCAAAGAGCTTTCCTGGGTTGGTCAGATCTCTCTGGGGACAGATATCCCTCGGTCCTTGGTTCTGCGTGAGAAAGAATTCACGCCAAAGCCTGGTTTGTGATCCAAGTGAGGTTTAGGAGAGTTAGGGAGGTGTGGTGGGCAACCCTGGTCGATCCTAGTGGCTGAATTGAATATACTTGGCCTAGGTGGGTCGATGCAGGTGCAGCGCCCACCCAGGTGGACCTGCCCTTCCTGGCCGGAAACCTGGACCTCTGAGCACGCACAGTGTGCCACTCCTTCCTGGGCCGCTCACTGGGCCCTCTGAGCATGTGTAATGGACACCCCAGTCCCTATGCTAGCTACCTAACATTTCCACCCTGAAGAGATGTGGACCCAAATCTTTGGGGTACTGGGCGACGACATCTCTAGCTACTTCCTGCTGGCAGAAGGGGCGATGTGGGGCTTTGGGTCCACACCCTTCCTGCTCTGCTGGGAGGGGTTGTCCACTCAGCGCTAGGATGGATAAGGTTGAAGTGGTCCAGGAGATGGTGGTCCTGGAGCTGGCACACTTGGATTAGGGGCTTTGGTAACTTGAGAACTTCTGGAAAAACCAACAAACGCACAAAAGGGTGAACAGTTTAACTGAGACAAGGCTAGGATTGTGAGGTGGGAGTGCCCTTGAAAGTAGGTGAGTATCACAGGAAGTAAGTAAAAATCTTAGGATTATCAGGCGTGTGTGTTTGTTCATTCTAAGTACCGGCACGGGGGTAAAAGCATTCACAATTTCCCCTAGGGGGGTCCAGGGTTTGGGCACTACTGGGTGCAGTGGGATCACCGCTTCACTTATGATCCTAAGGCATTGGCCCCTCTGATAAGAACCATCCTTCTTTTTAACCCTATAACGCCTCACTTTTAAATTTTGGGGCAAAAAAAATTTCGTTTTGATTCATTACTTTCATAGTTATCAATATATATACATTTATATTCATTTCATCAAATGTTAGGGAAAGGTCATGCTCGGCGTTATAGGGTTAAATTGTAATATTGGGATGCTACAGGCGGAGTCAACAGGGATCAAAAGTAGAGTAACTTCCTGTGTCATTTTTAATTTTCTCGGGTCCTATTTGAGTAAAAGGCTTGTAAGTTACCCGTGGACCAAATGCCCCTGGTGCCTCTACTAGGGGTAGAATGTTCAGGGAGGGTTCAGGGCTGGGACAATAGTGACCTGAAGTCCAGGATCCCTTAGGGCAGGGGTCCTCAAATTGTTTACACAGGGGGCCAGTTCATTGTCTCTCCGACCGTTGGAGGGCCAGACTATGGTTTTCAAAAAACCTATGGACAAATTCCTATGCACACTGCACGAGTCGGCTGCTAAGCAGGACAGGCAGTGGCAGCAAAAACACCCCGAGGGTGGGATAAATGGCATCGCGCCACATGTGCCCCATGGACCACAGTTTGAGGACGCCTGCCTTAGGGGTTCCTGGGTGCACTGGGGATGAAGGTCTCCTACTGCTCCTCGAGAGGAGAAATGCTCTAAGTTCTGGCATCTCCGCCCACTTTCCCGGCACTCTACTGAACTGTTCCCGGTGAATCACGGTTGGAAGGGAAAGCGTACCATTCTCTGCCCATCATTCTCCTTTCTCAAAACGATACTGTGGCCAAATAGAGTTGCAAAGTGAATCTATCAGCTTTTGTTTGCCCAGCCTCTCTGTATCAACTCTATCCCAATTGGACACGATTCATGCAAGGGGGCAATTCCTGAGCATCAAGCTGCTAAGTCCCATCTAGAAAGTGCAAAACAAGGAGGCGATTGACAGCTTGCTGTCTCTAGGTCAATAACCCCCACTTTGAGAACGCACCCCTGGGTTGCCCTGAATCTCATGCCTCAGCCCGAGGGAAGGGGTCAAGGACTAATCGCTGAGGGCGACCTTTAGGTCCAACCATTTTTCTGGACAACAGGCTAGGAGGACCATTTCTTGGGATGGCCCCAAGGCCCTCCAAGACGCCTGCTGGCGGGGCTGACGCTCAAATCTCTGAAGGGAAGGGACACGTGGCAGCTGAGGGAATCTTAAGGGAAATTGGAATTTCTGGCTGGAACATCATGGCAGAGGAGCTGTGTATTAAGTAAGAGCTGTCCCCAAAAGTGCCTGAAGCAGCATCGCTGAAAGCCTAAAGGTAACAGTGACTTCGCCTAGGCTTCCGAACGCCATTGGCCTAAGCCTGGGCCACGGAAAACCAGCCTGTAAGAAGGAACAAACCAAATCTGGAAGAACACTAGCCCTATAACGCCTCAAGTTTTAAATTTAGGAAATATGTTTTTTTTTGTTTTTATTCTTTATTTTCATAGTTATCAATATATATGGCATTCAAAATATATTTTAAAAGCATAAAATTTTCAGTGTTTTTGAAATGTGACCAAATTGTCACATCTATAATTTGGGTACCAGATACGTTTTCATTAAGAATTATGACAATTTTGTGCTTGGCGTTATAGGGCTAGAGCAGCTTGTTGGAAAAACCAGGAGAAAGGCAAAGGGAATGGAGGGGAAAAGGGAAACTTTTGGCTCCCGGGACCAGGCAGGGCTAACTCCCAGGCCTCTTCACCCAGCTCCCTAGGCAGCGCCCTTCCACATGTTTGGACTGGTGGGTGCCATCTTGGCCATGGTCACAGACCCTGTCACCTCTCGGCTACAATGGCGACTGTGTAGGATCTCTGGGAAAAGCTGAAACAGCTTTGACAAGAGTGAAGTCATTAGGGGCTGACAGAAGCCACCATGAAAAGAAAATAAAGTAGCTAGGAAGTGTAAATGAACTAGCTGATATTGGGGAGGTAGGCTGTGCAGACGTCGCCCAAGGGAATGTCATGAAGGAAATGGGTGTTCAGAAGGCTTGCGAGAACGACCAGAGCAGTTTTGGTTCAACTAAGAATGGCTAACCCTAATACCCTGCTTCTCACTCGCCTAGTCCTGAGGAAGTATCCATGTACCTACTATACAAAACAGTGACATTGGAAAAAATCAGTGCCTTGAAAAGCCCAGGAGAGGCGGACAAGCCACCACTAGAGGGAACGGGCCTAGTCCTCGCCTAGAAAAATCGAAGCTACAGACAATAATGCTCGAAGCTGAATAAAGGTGTCCAGGCTCTGTTTCACTTGACCCCAAAGAGCCCATGCTCACTCTCCATGTAGGGAGCCAGCCAGTAAATTTCTAGGTGGACAAAGGGGTCACCTTCTTGGTTTCAGAAAAGACTACAGGTGCCTTGTCAAAAGGAAAGGTTTTCATTACAGGGGCCCCAGGGCAGACCCAAGCACACCCATGGACAATGGCCAGAATAACAGATTTAGCACAAGAGACAGTTACACGCTCCTTCCTGGTAATGTCTGAATGCCCCTTTCCCCTTATTGATCGTGATTTATTATGAAAAATAGCAGCCATAATTACTTTCTCATCTGCTACAACCACCTTAACCCTTGAACTTGAAAAGCCAAAAGTTTTGCTCACCGCTCCAATGTCAGAGTGATATGTGTTTTATCAAGGAGCAGAAGAGACCTCCTCAAAGGTACTTCTTGATAAATCGCTAAAAGATATTCCTTTTGTTTGGGCAGAGAACAAACTGCCAGACCTTTCTGAACTTCAGGTGCCTGGGGTCGTACAACTTCTGAGCTCAGCTACACTGGTGTGTCAAGGTAAGCCTACTCCCTGGATAGCAAAAGTGGGTATTTCTGTTCCCATTTGCAGACTAAAGAGGACAGGCATTTGGGTCCTCTGCAAGTCCACATGGAATGCTCCCCTGCTGCCCATGCAGAAGCCGGGAACTGAGGACTTCCAACCGGTACAGGATCTCAGAGAGGCAAATGAGAGGATAGAAACTGGCCACCCCACGTGCCAAACTCCGAGACCCTCCTGAGTACTATCCCGTCAAACTGAATTTGTTATACTGTTTTGGACTTAAAGGATGCTTTGTTCTCCATACCCGTGTCCCCTGCACATCAACCCAGTGAAGACTTACAGGGACACAAGGAGGAACACCCCCAAACCACCTTGCTCCAGCATGCAGATGACCTCCTCCTGGTCTCTGAAACCCTGGAGGAATTCCAACGGGCTACCAAGGACCTGATATTAGTCCTTGGCCCATTGGGGTACAGGGTATCTGCAAGAAAGGCTCAACTGTGTGTCCATAAAGCTGTATACCTAGGCTACCAACTGGAGGAGGGAAAACGGACCTTGTCCCCCAGCCGCACTGAGGCGGTCCTCCAAATCCCAGTCCCAGAGACTAAGAGGCAGTTGCAAGAGTTTCTAGGAGCTGTGGGGTACTGTCCATTGTGGAATTTGGGATTTGCAAAAACAACAAAACCCCTATATGCAAGTACTGGGGAAAGGAAAAAGAACTTAAATGGACTGAAGTAGAACAACAAGCGTTTGAATCCTTTAAAAAGTCGCTCATATGGGCAACCTCTCTTGCCCTACTAGACATAGTAAAGCCCTTCCAATTGTCTATGTGAGGCCAGAGGCACAGCAAAAGAAGTGCTAACTGAGAACTTGCGGCCATGGAAGAGACCTGTGGCCTATCTTTCAAAGAAACTGGACTCTGTAGCTGCAGGATGGCTGAGCTGCATGCGAGCTGAGGCTGCCACGGCCATCCTAGTCATAGAAGCTAGGAAGCTTACACTGGGACAGGATATTGCTGTGGTAGGGGGACCTATGGTTGAACCACTCCTAACCAGACCCCCAGACCGGTGGATCTCGAATGCCAGGACTATACCACAAATCCCCAAGGTAGTGGCTGTGACCATGCCATCCCCAGTGTTACAGTCACAACCTACATACTCAGAAAATGATCTAAAGATAAGCCAAGAGCTGGCCTGCCAAAAAGACTGGGAGCATCCCGGGTGGCTGCTCCATCCTGATGGAAGAAGATTCATGCCAGAAGCTCTGGGAGAGATCTGATTCAAGGACTACATGAAGGTATGCATTTGGGATCCTCTCTAAACTGTCTCAGTTGCTTCTCAGGCACTTTTACATACCCAGGCTTGGACACAGGGTGGCAGATGTCACCCACCGTTGATTGCACTGTGCTCGGGTCAACAACCCCAGAAAGAAAAGGAGCAACCCCATCCACGAGCTCGAGGTAGTAGTCCTGGAGAATTCTGGGAGGTGGACTTTATGGATATCAAACTTAGAAAGTATGGCTACCGATATTTGCTGGTGTTCGTAGACACCTATTCTGGATGGGTGGAAGCCTTCCCAACCAAGAAGGAAACTGCTGCCACTGTGTGTAAATTATTAGTAACTAAAATTGTCCCTAGATTTGGCCTTCCCACCACCTTGGGGTCCAACAATGGCCCAACATTTATTGCTCAAATTACTAAAGTCTTAGCAATGCATCTAAATATTAACTGGAAGCTCTTCAGGGCAAGTAGAAAAAATAAACAGTACCCTAAAGGAATTGTTCGTTAAGTTGCATTTAGGACCTGGCGAGACCTGGGTTGATCCTTACTTTACCTTTTGCCCTACTTCAAGTCCGATGCACTCCCTATGTGAAAAGCATGACCCCATTTGAATTTATGTTTGGCAGACCTTCCCCAAATCCTCCCAAGATTGAAGGAAGTAGAAATAATGGAAGTCACTAATCGTTCCCTCATCGAGTGCCTGCAGGTTGTGCAACAAGTGAGAGACAAATCATCTGCTCTGACACCTTCATTTTGGGCCTAACCAAGCGAAAGGGAACAGGCAACCAACAACGTGCAACCAGGAAACTGGACATGGGTAAAGAAACACCAACCTGACACCTTAGAACCTAGGTGGACTGGCCCATACCAAGTGATACTTACAACAACAACTGCTGTTAAAATAGTGGGGAGGGGGCCGTGGATTCATCAGTCATAAGTAAAAAACAAAAAGCCCTCCCTGAGCATATCCTGAAAAGGTGGACACCCAGAAAGACGGAAAATCCCTCAAAAATAAGTCTTTACAGAACTTAATTGTTTTTCTCCGAGTATTGCTGACAGCACCCACTGTTTCCCCCAAGCACAAACACATCTGTGGACTGCTATTCTAACCTCCAGCAGACTCAGGTTTACACAGGCACCTCAGGGCTCCTCATGGGGCACAGCCTACCTAGAAGCTGCTGGAGAGAAAGTCACTCAGTGGGCTCAGGGATTCTGCCTTGCGGATGATGTTCCCACTCAGAGAAGACAGTCCACACAGAAGACCACGTGGCCAGCCCAAGATGAGACACGACGTCCATCAAAGACCCATAGCCCTAGAAAGGACAACACTGGAGACACAGTGCGGGAACGGATCCCGCCACACCGAGGCATAGCACTAAGGGAGTGCAGCAGAAGAACAAGGAAATGGAACAACAAGGTCCCCAGGGAATGCCAAAGGAGGACTTTGGGGGCAGGACTTGGTGCCTGCACAGACTGGACTGGAAAATACTGCTAAGGGCCAACAAACAGTCCGTGAACTAACTACGAGCTTTCCTTTCTTGAGGAGTTTTGTTTTCTTTGATGGTCATTGGATTTTGGCTGTTTTCTTTCTTTTGGTGCTTGCTTTTGCTCTGTCTTGTGTTTGTGCATGTTATTACCTCTACTGTATGTCTAAAAAGAGATGCTGGATGCACAATCTGCAGGAGAGAAAAAGGGGACCAACGCTTCGCGGGACGGCCACGGGAAAGAGGGAGTTGCGGGGAAAGGGAGTGATGTCAAGAAACCCAGAGACAAGGGAACAACAAGTGGATGCAAATCCGTGGTGAGGGCGATGTAGGAATCCTGGTAGGGCGTGATCAAGGGTGAAGGAACCAAGAGGATTTACTGAAGCCCAAATGAAGACTGAGCATGGCAGTGGGCACAAGAGGGAAATGAAAGGGAATAGCAGAGCGACCTAGGAAGCACGGGCCAGCTATAGAGGTCTAAAGAAAGGCACGCACAGATATAAATATATTTATCTGTGAGCATGGGGAAATACACCTATGTCCATATCTTTATAGGTGTCCTATTAAGGTAGCAGATGGCCTTTGGGCCTCCACTCAAGGACTCTCTCATTGCAAGAATACCTTGTTCTATTACATTGGCATTCTATGATGCTCACCTTCCCGACACGTTCCCTGAAGTCTAAGCGGTTGCATAAGCAAATGTGGTCAAGAAAGCTGATGGTGCCCTGCTATCAAAAGATATGGCGTCTGAGGTCTTAAAGGCCTGAAGGGTAAGCAAGCGGCCATGTAGCTCAGAAACAACAGAGCCCACATGGAATAAGCATACCAGCCTGTGCGATCACGAGGTATCAAAGGGATCAGGCATCATCAGCACAAAAAAATCTCATTACGAATGAGCAGGGAATGCTGGGTAGAGAGCCAAAGCCCATTTGCAGTACACTGGACATTCCCTTAAGTAAGGTCTTGGGGAAGAGACAAGCCTACACAGGGTACTAGACAGCAACGGTGAAACACAACTTTCCTCTAGCTCCTCAATGCTTCCTCTCCCCTCACTATCAAGATCCCAATTATAACTTTCAAATCTGACTAGACCAGAGAATGTACACTTGGACAGATAGGAACTGGAAACACAGGGAATTCAAGGTGGATGAGCCCTTTAGGACCAGTGTTATGAATGGGGATGCTGGGAGGGTGGAGGGAGGGTAGGCTGGCACCAGGGAACCGATGACAAGGATCTACATAAAATCTCAAAAGAAAAGGGGGTGCAGGGGGACATCAGACAGTGCAAGATATGACAAAATAATAATTAGTAAATGATGAAGGATTTATGAGGAGGGGTAGTGAGAATGGGGGTGGGGGAATGAGGAGCTGAGGCCAGGGGCTTGGGTGGAGAGAAGATATTTTGAGAATAATGAGGGCAATGAATGTACAAATGTGCCTTATATCAGTGATGTTTGCACGTATTGTGGTTATTGTTGTATGAGCCCCTATAAAAGGAGAGAAAAAAAAAGACCCTGGCAGAGGGCTGATGCTAGGAATATCTCAGGCTGGATTAGACCAGCAAAAGCAGGTGCTGCAGTCGCCTCACCCTGTGTCTAATCCTATGTGAGGCATGAAGCTTAGGGTCCACAGCCCCGGCAGCTGGACAGTGAGAGAGGCGGGGCTCTGAGGTCATTCCACAGGGGGAATGGCCCTCCGGTTCCTGCAGGGTCCACCCTCCTGGGTAGTCCTGCTGTCTGGGGCACCTCTTTCATGGAGCCCACACCAGGGGAGCTCTTCAACTCATGGGGGATTGGCAGGAAGCCTCTGCTCATGCACACACACCACCACCTAGCTGGAGGACCTCGGTGAACAAAGCCTGAGGCAGACAACAAGCCCACTAACTGATCCTGTGAGAGATATAATCAGGATCCAGAAACCGGCAACTGGGAGCAAGGGGCAGCATACCTGGGTCCCAGCCCCTCCCACTGCCCTCTGCAAGGGGTGACATTCCAAAGCACAGTGTTTTCCAAAAGCACTGTCAGGACTTTGGAATGGGCAGCTCATTTGTGGACATGGATACTATGTGATCCAGACATACTACCTCCTCTGATCCTGACAGCCGAGACTAAAACCCCTTCCAAGCAGAAAGCCATGCATCTGAGCAGTATCCACCAGCCACTCACTTCCACTCCTGCTGCCTCCAAAGAGCTTTCCTGGGTTGGTCAGATCTCTCTGGGGACAGATATCCCTCGGTCCTTGGTTCTGCGTGAGAAAGAATTCACGCCAAAGCCTGGTTTGTGATCCAAGTGAGGTTTAGGAGAGTTAGGGAGGTGTGGTGGGCAACCCTGGTCGATCCTAGTGGCTGAATTGAATATACTTGGCCTAGGTGGGTCGATGCAGGTGCAGCGCCCACCCAGGTGGACCTGCCCTTCCTGGCCGGAAACCTGGACCTCTGAGCACGCACAGTGTGCCACTCCTTCCTGGGCCGCTCACTGGGCCCTCTGAGCATGTGTAATGGACACCCCAGTCCCTATGCTAGCTACCTAACATTTCCACCCTGAAGAGATGTGGACCCAAATCTTTGGGGTACTGGGCGACGACATCTCTAGCTACTTCCTGCTGGCAGAAGGGGCGATGTGGGGCTTTGGGTCCACACCCTTCCTGCTCTGCTGGGAGGGGTTGTCCACTCAGCGCTAGGATGGATAAGGTTGAAGTGGTCCAGGAGATGGTGGTCCTGGAGCTGGCACACTTGGATTAGGGGCTTTGGTAACTTGAGAACTTCTGGAAAAACCAACAAACGCACAAAAGGGTGAACAGTTTAACTGAGACAAGGCTAGGATTGTGAGGTGGGAGTGCCCTTGAAAGTAGGTGAGTATCACAGGAAGTAAGTAAAAATCTTAGGATTATCAGGCGTGTGTGTTTGTTCATTCTAAGTACCGGCACGGGGGTAAAAGCATTCACAATTTCCCCTAGGGGGGTCCAGGGTTTGGGCACTACTGGGTGCAGTGGGATCACCGCTTCACTTATGATCCTAAGGCATTGGCCCCTCTGATAAGAACCATCCTTCTTTTTAACCCTATAACGCCTCACTTTTAAATTTTGGGGCAAAAAAAATTTCGTTTTGATTCATTACTTTCATAGTTATCAATATATATACATTTATATTCATTTCATCAAATGTTAGGGAAAGGTCATGCTCGGCGTTATAGGGTTAAATTGTAATATTGGGATGCTACAGGCGGAGTCAACAGGGATCAAAAGTAGAGTAACTTCCTGTGTCATTTTTAATTTTCTCGGGTCCTATTTGAGTAAAAGGCTTGTAAGTTACCCGTGGACCAAATGCCCCTGGTGCCTCTACTAGGGGTAGAATGTTCAGGGAGGGTTCAGGGCTGGGACAATAGTGACCTGAAGTCCAGGATCCCTTAGGGCAGGGGTCCTCAAATTGTTTACACAGGGGGCCAGTTCATTGTCTCTCCGACCGTTGGAGGGCCAGACTATGGTTTTCAAAAAACCTATGGACAAATTCCTATGCACACTGCACGAGTCGGCTGCTAAGCAGGACAGGCAGTGGCAGCAAAAACACCCCGAGGGTGGGATAAATGGCATCGCGCCACATGTGCCCCATGGACCACAGTTTGAGGACGCCTGCCTTAGGGGTTCCTGGGTGCACTGGGGATGAAGGTCTCCTACTGCTCCTCGAGAGGAGAAATGCTCTAAGTTCTGGCATCTCCGCCCACTTTCCCGGCACTCTACTGAACTGTTCCCGGTGAATCACGGTTGGAAGGGAAAGCGTACCATTCTCTGCCCATCATTCTCCTTTCTCAAAACGATACTGTGGCCAAATAGAGTTGCAAAGTGAATCTATCAGCTTTTGTTTGCCCAGCCTCTCTGTATCAACTCTATCCCAATTGGACACGATTCATGCAAGGGGGCAATTCCTGAGCATCAAGCTGCTAAGTCCCATCTAGAAAGTGCAAAACAAGGAGGCGATTGACAGCTTGCTGTCTCTAGGTCAATAACCCCCACTTTGAGAACGCACCCCTGGGTTGCCCTGAATCTCATGCCTCAGCCCGAGGGAAGGGGTCAAGGACTAATCGCTGAGGGCGACCTTTAGGTCCAACCATTTTTCTGGACAACAGGCTAGGAGGACCATTTCTTGGGATGGCCCCAAGGCCCTCCAAGACGCCTGCTGGCGGGGCTGACGCTCAAATCTCTGAAGGGAAGGGACACGTGGCAGCTGAGGGAATCTTAAGGGAAATTGGAATTTCTGGCTGGAACATCATGGCAGAGGAGCTGTGTATTAAGTAAGAGCTGTCCCCAAAAGTGCCTGAAGCAGCATCGCTGAAAGCCTAAAGGTAACAGTGACTTCGCCTAGGCTTCCGAACGCCATTGGCCTAAGCCTGGGCCACGGAAAACCAGCCTGTAAGAAGGAACAAACCAAATCTGGAAGAACACTAGCCCTATAACGCCTCAAGTTTTAAATTTAGGAAATATGTTTTTTTTTGTTTTTATTCTTTATTTTCATAGTTATCAATATATATGGCATTCAAAATATATTTTAAAAGCATAAAATTTTCAGTGTTTTTGAAATGTGACCAAATTGTCACATCTATAATTTGGGTACCAGATACGTTTTCATTAAGAATTATGACAATTTTGTGCTTGGCGTTATAGGGCTAGAGCAGCTTGTTGGAAAAACCAGGAGAAAGGCAAAGGGAATGGAGGGGAAAAGGGAAACTTTTGGCTCCCGGGACCAGGCAGGGCTAACTCCCAGGCCTCTTCACCCAGCTCCCTAGGCAGCGCCCTTCCACATGTTTGGACTGGTGGGTGCCATCTTGGCCATGGTCACAGACCCTGTCACCTCTCGGCTACAATGGCGACTGTGTAGGATCTCTGGGAAAAGCTGAAACAGCTTTGACAAGAGTGAAGTCATTAGGGGCTGACAGAAGCCACCATGAAAAGAAAATAAAGTAGCTAGGAAGTGTAAATGAACTAGCTGATATTGGGGAGGTAGGCTGTGCAGACGTCGCCCAAGGGAATGTCATGAAGGAAATGGGTGTTCAGAAGGCTTGCGAGAACGACCAGAGCAGTTTTGGTTCAACTAAGAATGGCTAACCCTAATACCCTGCTTCTCACTCGCCTAGTCCTGAGGAAGTATCCATGTACCTACTATACAAAACAGTGACATTGGAAAAAATCAGTGCCTTGAAAAGCCCAGGAGAGGCGGACAAGCCACCACTAGAGGGAACGGGCCTAGTCCTCGCCTAGAAAAATCGAAGCTACAGACAATAATGCTCGAAGCTGAATAAAGGTGTCCAGGCTCTGTTTCACTTGACCCCAAAGAGCCCATGCTCACTCTCCATGTAGGGAGCCAGCCAGTAAATTTCTAGGTGGACAAAGGGGTCACCTTCTTGGTTTCAGAAAAGACTACAGGTGCCTTGTCAAAAGGAAAGGTTTTCATTACAGGGGCCCCAGGGCAGACCCAAGCACACCCATGGACAATGGCCAGAATAACAGATTTAGCACAAGAGACAGTTACACGCTCCTTCCTGGTAATGTCTGAATGCCCCTTTCCCCTTATTGATCGTGATTTATTATGAAAAATAGCAGCCATAATTACTTTCTCATCTGCTACAACCACCTTAACCCTTGAACTTGAAAAGCCAAAAGTTTTGCTCACCGCTCCAATGTCAGAGTGATATGTGTTTTATCAAGGAGCAGAAGAGACCTCCTCAAAGGTACTTCTTGATAAATCGCTAAAAGATATTCCTTTTGTTTGGGCAGAGAACAAACTGCCAGACCTTTCTGAACTTCAGGTGCCTGGGGTCGTACAACTTCTGAGCTCAGCTACACTGGTGTGTCAAGGTAAGCCTACTCCCTGGATAGCAAAAGTGGGTATTTCTGTTCCCATTTGCAGACTAAAGAGGACAGGCATTTGGGTCCTCTGCAAGTCCACATGGAATGCTCCCCTGCTGCCCATGCAGAAGCCGGGAACTGAGGACTTCCAACCGGTACAGGATCTCAGAGAGGCAAATGAGAGGATAGAAACTGGCCACCCCACGTGCCAAACTCCGAGACCCTCCTGAGTACTATCCCGTCAAACTGAATTTGTTATACTGTTTTGGACTTAAAGGATGCTTTGTTCTCCATACCCGTGTCCCCTGCACATCAACCCAGTGAAGACTTACAGGGACACAAGGAGGAACACCCCCAAACCACCTTGCTCCAGCATGCAGATGACCTCCTCCTGGTCTCTGAAACCCTGGAGGAATTCCAACGGGCTACCAAGGACCTGATATTAGTCCTTGGCCCATTGGGGTACAGGGTATCTGCAAGAAAGGCTCAACTGTGTGTCCATAAAGCTGTATACCTAGGCTACCAACTGGAGGAGGGAAAACGGACCTTGTCCCCCAGCCGCACTGAGGCGGTCCTCCAAATCCCAGTCCCAGAGACTAAGAGGCAGTTGCAAGAGTTTCTAGGAGCTGTGGGGTACTGTCCATTGTGGAATTTGGGATTTGCAAAAACAACAAAACCCCTATATGCAAGTACTGGGGAAAGGAAAAAGAACTTAAATGGACTGAAGTAGAACAACAAGCGTTTGAATCCTTTAAAAAGTCGCTCATATGGGCAACCTCTCTTGCCCTACTAGACATAGTAAAGCCCTTCCAATTGTCTATGTGAGGCCAGAGGCACAGCAAAAGAAGTGCTAACTGAGAACTTGCGGCCATGGAAGAGACCTGTGGCCTATCTTTCAAAGAAACTGGACTCTGTAGCTGCAGGATGGCTGAGCTGCATGCGAGCTGAGGCTGCCACGGCCATCCTAGTCATAGAAGCTAGGAAGCTTACACTGGGACAGGATATTGCTGTGGTAGGGGGACCTATGGTTGAACCACTCCTAACCAGACCCCCAGACCGGTGGATCTCGAATGCCAGGACTATACCACAAATCCCCAAGGTAGTGGCTGTGACCATGCCATCCCCAGTGTTACAGTCACAACCTACATACTCAGAAAATGATCTAAAGATAAGCCAAGAGCTGGCCTGCCAAAAAGACTGGGAGCATCCCGGGTGGCTGCTCCATCCTGATGGAAGAAGATTCATGCCAGAAGCTCTGGGAGAGATCTGATTCAAGGACTACATGAAGGTATGCATTTGGGATCCTCTCTAAACTGTCTCAGTTGCTTCTCAGGCACTTTTACATACCCAGGCTTGGACACAGGGTGGCAGATGTCACCCACCGTTGATTGCACTGTGCTCGGGTCAACAACCCCAGAAAGAAAAGGAGCAACCCCATCCACGAGCTCGAGGTAGTAGTCCTGGAGAATTCTGGGAGGTGGACTTTATGGATATCAAACTTAGAAAGTATGGCTACCGATATTTGCTGGTGTTCGTAGACACCTATTCTGGATGGGTGGAAGCCTTCCCAACCAAGAAGGAAACTGCTGCCACTGTGTGTAAATTATTAGTAACTAAAATTGTCCCTAGATTTGGCCTTCCCACCACCTTGGGGTCCAACAATGGCCCAACATTTATTGCTCAAATTACTAAAGTCTTAGCAATGCATCTAAATATTAACTGGAAGCTCTTCAGGGCAAGTAGAAAAAATAAACAGTACCCTAAAGGAATTGTTCGTTAAGTTGCATTTAGGACCTGGCGAGACCTGGGTTGATCCTTACTTTACCTTTTGCCCTACTTCAAGTCCGATGCACTCCCTATGTGAAAAGCATGACCCCATTTGAATTTATGTTTGGCAGACCTTCCCCAAATCCTCCCAAGATTGAAGGAAGTAGAAATAATGGAAGTCACTAATCGTTCCCTCATCGAGTGCCTGCAGGTTGTGCAACAAGTGAGAGACAAATCATCTGCTCTGACACCTTCATTTTGGGCCTAACCAAGCGAAAGGGAACAGGCAACCAACAACGTGCAACCAGGAAACTGGACATGGGTAAAGAAACACCAACCTGACACCTTAGAACCTAGGTGGACTGGCCCATACCAAGTGATACTTACAACAACAACTGCTGTTAAAATAGTGGGGAGGGGGCCGTGGATTCATCAGTCATAAGTAAAAAACAAAAAGCCCTCCCTGAGCATATCCTGAAAAGGTGGACACCCAGAAAGACGGAAAATCCCTCAAAAATAAGTCTTTACAGAACTTAATTGTTTTTCTCCGAGTATTGCTGACAGCACCCACTGTTTCCCCCAAGCACAAACACATCTGTGGACTGCTATTCTAACCTCCAGCAGACTCAGGTTTACACAGGCACCTCAGGGCTCCTCATGGGGCACAGCCTACCTAGAAGCTGCTGGAGAGAAAGTCACTCAGTGGGCTCAGGGATTCTGCCTTGCGGATGATGTTCCCACTCAGAGAAGACAGTCCACACAGAAGACCACGTGGCCAGCCCAAGATGAGACACGACGTCCATCAAAGACCCATAGCCCTAGAAAGGACAACACTGGAGACACAGTGCGGGAACGGATCCCGCCACACCGAGGCATAGCACTAAGGGAGTGCAGCAGAAGAACAAGGAAATGGAACAACAAGGTCCCCAGGGAATGCCAAAGGAGGACTTTGGGGGCAGGACTTGGTGCCTGCACAGACTGGACTGGAAAATACTGCTAAGGGCCAACAAACAGTCCGTGAACTAACTACGAGCTTTCCTTTCTTGAGGAGTTTTGTTTTCTTTGATGGTCATTGGATTTTGGCTGTTTTCTTTCTTTTGGTGCTTGCTTTTGCTCTGTCTTGTGTTTGTGCATGTTATTACCTCTACTGTATGTCTAAAAAGAGATGCTGGATGCACAATCTGCAGGAGAGAAAAAGGGGACCAACGCTTCGCGGGACGGCCACGGGAAAGAGGGAGTTGCGGGGAAAGGGAGTGATGTCAAGAAACCCAGAGACAAGGGAACAACAAGTGGATGCAAATCCGTGGTGAGGGCGATGTAGGAATCCTGGTAGGGCGTGATCAAGGGTGAAGGAACCAAGAGGATTTACTGAAGCCCAAATGAAGACTGAGCATGGCAGTGGGCACAAGAGGGAAATGAAAGGGAATAGCAGAGCGACCTAGGAAGCACGGGCCAGCTATAGAGGTCTAAAGAAAGGCACGCACAGATATAAATATATTTATCTGTGAGCATGGGGAAATACACCTATGTCCATATCTTTATAGGTGTCCTATTAAGGTAGCAGATGGCCTTTGGGCCTCCACTCAAGGACTCTCTCATTGCAAGAATACCTTGTTCTATTACATTGGCATTCTATGATGCTCACCTTCCCGACACGTTCCCTGAAGTCTAAGCGGTTGCATAAGCAAATGTGGTCAAGAAAGCTGATGGTGCCCTGCTATCAAAAGATATGGCGTCTGAGGTCTTAAAGGCCTGAAGGGTAAGCAAGCGGCCATGTAGCTCAGAAACAACAGAGCCCACATGGAATAAGCATACCAGCCTGTGCGATCACGAGGTATCAAAGGGATCAGGCATCATCAGCACAAAAAAATCTCATTACGAATGAGCAGGGAATGCTGGGTAGAGAGCCAAAGCCCATTTGCAGTACACTGGACATTCCCTTAAGTAAGGTCTTGGGGAAGAGACAAGCCTACACAGGGTACTAGACAGCAACGGTGAAACACAACTTTCCTCTAGCTCCTCAATGCTTCCTCTCCCCTCACTATCAAGATCCCAATTATAACTTTCAAATCTGACTAGACCAGAGAATGTACACTTGGACAGATAGGAACTGGAAACACAGGGAATTCAAGGTGGATGAGCCCTTTAGGACCAGTGTTATGAATGGGGATGCTGGGAGGGTGGAGGGAGGGTAGGCTGGCACCAGGGAACCGATGACAAGGATCTACATAAAATCTCAAAAGAAAAGGGGGTGCAGGGGGACATCAGACAGTGCAAGATATGACAAAATAATAATTAGTAAATGATGAAGGATTTATGAGGAGGGGTAGTGAGAATGGGGGTGGGGGAATGAGGAGCTGAGGCCAGGGGCTTGGGTGGAGAGAAGATATTTTGAGAATAATGAGGGCAATGAATGTACAAATGTGCCTTATATCAGTGATGTTTGCACGTATTGTGGTTATTGTTGTATGAGCCCCTATAAAAGGAGAGAAAAAAAAAGACCCTGGCAGAGGGCTGATGCTAGGAATATCTCAGGCTGGATTAGACCAGCAAAAGCAGGTGCTGCAGTCGCCTCACCCTGTGTCTAATCCTATGTGAGGCATGAAGCTTAGGGTCCACAGCCCCGGCAGCTGGACAGTGAGAGAGGCGGGGCTCTGAGGTCATTCCACAGGGGGAATGGCCCTCCGGTTCCTGCAGGGTCCACCCTCCTGGGTAGTCCTGCTGTCTGGGGCACCTCTTTCATGGAGCCCACACCAGGGGAGCTCTTCAACTCATGGGGGATTGGCAGGAAGCCTCTGCTCATGCACACACACCACCACCTAGCTGGAGGACCTCGGTGAACAAAGCCTGAGGCAGACAACAAGCCCACTAACTGATCCTGTGAGAGATATAATCAGGATCCAGAAACCGGCAACTGGGAGCAAGGGGCAGCATACCTGGGTCCCAGCCCCTCCCACTGCCCTCTGCAAGGGGTGACATTCCAAAGCACAGTGTTTTCCAAAAGCACTGTCAGGACTTTGGAATGGGCAGCTCATTTGTGGACATGGATACTATGTGATCCAGACATACTACCTCCTCTGATCCTGACAGCCGAGACTAAAACCCCTTCCAAGCAGAAAGCCATGCATCTGAGCAGTATCCACCAGCCACTCACTTCCACTCCTGCTGCCTCCAAAGAGCTTTCCTGGGTTGGTCAGATCTCTCTGGGGACAGATATCCCTCGGTCCTTGGTTCTGCGTGAGAAAGAATTCACGCCAAAGCCTGGTTTGTGATCCAAGTGAGGTTTAGGAGAGTTAGGGAGGTGTGGTGGGCAACCCTGGTCGATCCTAGTGGCTGAATTGAATATACTTGGCCTAGGTGGGTCGATGCAGGTGCAGCGCCCACCCAGGTGGACCTGCCCTTCCTGGCCGGAAACCTGGACCTCTGAGCACGCACAGTGTGCCACTCCTTCCTGGGCCGCTCACTGGGCCCTCTGAGCATGTGTAATGGACACCCCAGTCCCTATGCTAGCTACCTAACATTTCCACCCTGAAGAGATGTGGACCCAAATCTTTGGGGTACTGGGCGACGACATCTCTAGCTACTTCCTGCTGGCAGAAGGGGCGATGTGGGGCTTTGGGTCCACACCCTTCCTGCTCTGCTGGGAGGGGTTGTCCACTCAGCGCTAGGATGGATAAGGTTGAAGTGGTCCAGGAGATGGTGGTCCTGGAGCTGGCACACTTGGATTAGGGGCTTTGGTAACTTGAGAACTTCTGGAAAAACCAACAAACGCACAAAAGGGTGAACAGTTTAACTGAGACAAGGCTAGGATTGTGAGGTGGGAGTGCCCTTGAAAGTAGGTGAGTATCACAGGAAGTAAGTAAAAATCTTAGGATTATCAGGCGTGTGTGTTTGTTCATTCTAAGTACCGGCACGGGGGTAAAAGCATTCACAATTTCCCCTAGGGGGGTCCAGGGTTTGGGCACTACTGGGTGCAGTGGGATCACCGCTTCACTTATGATCCTAAGGCATTGGCCCCTCTGATAAGAACCATCCTTCTTTTTAACCCTATAACGCCTCACTTTTAAATTTTGGGGCAAAAAAAATTTCGTTTTGATTCATTACTTTCATAGTTATCAATATATATACATTTATATTCATTTCATCAAATGTTAGGGAAAGGTCATGCTCGGCGTTATAGGGTTAAATTGTAATATTGGGATGCTACAGGCGGATTCAACAGGGATCAAAAGTAGAGTAACTTCCTGTGTCATTTTTAATTTTCTCGGGTTCCATTTGAGTAAAAGGCTTGTAAGTTACCCTGGGACCAAATGCCCCTGGCGCCTCTACTAGGGGTAGAATGTTCAGGGAGGGTTCAGGGCTGGGACAATAGTGACCTGAAGTCCAGGATCCCTTAGGGCAGGGGTCCTCAAATTGTTTACACAGGGGGCCAGTTCATTGTCTCTCCGACCGTTGGAGGGCCAGACTATGGTTTTCAAAAAACCTATGGACAAATTCCTATGCACACTGCACGAGTCGGCTGCTAAGCAGGACAGGCAGTGGCAGCAAAAACACCCTGAGGGTGGGATAAATGGCATCGCGCCACATGTGCCCCATGGACCACAGTTTGAGGACGCCTGCCTTAGGGGTTCCTGGGTGCACTGGGGATGAAGGTCTCCTACTGCTCCTCGAGAGGAGAAATGCTCTAAGTTCTGGCATCTCCGCCCACTTTCCCGGCACTCTACCGAACTGTTCCCGGTGAATCACGGTTGGAAGGGAAAGCGTACCATTCTCTGCCCATCATTCTCCTTTCTCAAAACGATACTGTGGCCAAATAGAGTTGCAAAGTGAATCTATCAGCTTTTGTTTGCCCAGCCTCTCTGTATCAACTCTATCCCAATTGGACACGATTCATGCAAGGGGGCAATTCCTGAGCATCAAGCTGCTAAGTCCCATCTAGAAAGTGCAAAACAAGGAGGCGATTGACAGCTTGCTGCCTCCAGGTCAATAACCCCCACGTTGAGAGTGCACCCCTGGGTTGCCCTGAATCTCATGCCTCAGCCCGAGGGAAGGGGTCAAGGACTAATCGCCGAGGGCGACCTTTAGGTCCAACCATTTTTCTGGACAACAGGCTAGGAGGACCACTTCTTGGGATGGCCCCAAGGCCCTCCAAGACGCCTGCTGGTGGGGCTGACACTCAAATCTCTGAAGGGAAGGGACACGTGGCAGCTGAGGGAACCTTAAGGGAAATTGGAATTTCTGGCTGGAACATCATGGCAGAGGAGCTGTGTATTAAGTAAGAGCTGTCCCCAAAAGTGCCTGAAGCAGCATCGCTGAAAGCCTAAAGGTAACAGTGACTCCGCCTAGGCTTCCGAACGCCATTGGCCTAAGCCTGGGCCACGGAAAACCAGCCTGTAAGAAGGAACAAACCAAATCTGGAAGAACACTAGCCCTATAACGCCTCAAGTTTTAAATTTAGGAAATATGGTTTTTTTTTTGGTTTTTATTCTTTACTTTCATAGTTATCAATATATATGGCATTCAAAATATATTTTTAAAGCATAAAATTTTCAGTGTTTTTGAAATGTGACCAAATTGTCACATCTATAATTTGGGTACCAGATACGTTTTCATTAAGAATTATGACAATTTTGTGCTTGGCGTTATAGGGCTAGAGCAGCTTGTTTGAAAAACCAGGAGAAAGGCAAAGGGAATGGAGGGGAAAAGGGAAACTTTTGGCTCCCGGGACCAGGCAGGGCTAACTCCCTGGCCTCTTCACCCAGCTCCCTAGGCAGCGCCCTTCCACATGTTTGGACTGGTGGGTGCCATCTTGGCCATGGTCACAGACCCTGTTACCTCTCGGCTACAATGGCGACTGTGTAGGATCTCTGGGAAAAGCTGAAACAGCTTTGACAAGAGTGAAGCCATTTGGGGCTGACAGAAGCCACCATGAAAAGAAAATAAAGTAGCTAGGAAGTGTAAATGAACTAGTTGATATTGGGGAGGTAGGCTGTGCAGACGTCGCCCAAGGGAATGTCATGAAGGAAATGGGTGTTCAGAAGGCTTGCGAGAACGACCAGAGCAGTTTTGGTTCAACTAAGAATGGCTAACCCTAATACCCTGCTTCTCACTCGCCTAGTCCTGAGGAAGTATCCATGTACCTACTATACAAAACAGTGACATTGGAAAAAATCAGTGCCTTGAAAAGCCCAGGAGAGGCGGACAAGCCACCACTAGAGGGAACGGGCCTAGTCCTCGCCTAGAAAAATCGAAGCTACAGACAATAATGCTCGAAGCTGAATAAAGGTGTCCAGGCTCTGTTTCACTTGACCCCAAAGAGCCCATGCTCACTCTCCATGTAGGGAGCCAGCCAGTAAATTTCTAGGTGGACAAAGGGGTCACCTTCTTGGTTTCAGAAAAGACTACAGGTACCTTGTCAAAAGGAAAGGTTTTCATTACAGGGGCCCCAGGGCAGACCCAAGCACACCCATGGACAACGGCCAGAATAACAGATTTAGCACAAGAGACAGTTACACGCTCCTTCATGTAATGTCTGAATGCCCCTATCCCCTTATTGATCGTGATTTATTATGAAAAATAGCAGCCATAATTACTTTCTCATCTGCTACAACCACCTTAACCCTTGAACTTGAAAAGCCAAAAGTTTTGCTCACCGCTCCAATGTCAGAGTGATATGTGTTTTATCAAGGAGCAGAAAAGACCTCCTCAAAGGTACTTCTTGATAAATCGCTAAAAGATATTCCTTTTGTTTGGGCAGAGAACAACCTGCCAGACCTTTCTGAACTTCAGGTGCCTGGGGTCGTACAACTTCTGAGCTCAAGCTACACTGGTGTGTCAAGCTAACCCTACTCCCTGGATAGCAAAAGTGGGTATTTCTGTTCCCATTTGCAGACTAAAGAGGACAGGCATTTGGGTCCTCTGCAAGTCCACATGGAATGCTCCCCTGCTGCCCATGCAGAAGCCGGGAACTGAGGACTTCCAACCGGTGCAGGATCTCAGAGAGGCAAATGAGAGGATAGAAACTGGCCACCCCACGTGCCAAACTCCGAGACCCTCCTGAGTACTATCCCGTCAAACTGAATTTGTTATACTGTTTTGGACTTAAAGGATGCTTTGTTCTCCATACCCGTGTCCCCTGCACATCAACCCAGTGAAGACTTACAGGGACACAAGGAGGAACACCCCCAAACCACCTTGCTCCAGTATGCAGATGACCTCCTCCTGGCCTCCGAAACCCTGGAGGAATGCCAACGGGCTACCAAGGACCTGATAATAGTCCTTGGCCCATTGGGGTACAGGGTATCTGCAAGAAAGGCTCAACTGTGTGTCCATAAAGCTGTATACCTAGGCTACCAACTGGAGGAGGGAAAACGGACTTTGTCCCCCAGCCACACTGAGGCGATCCTCCAAATCCCAGTCCCTGAGACTAAGAGGCAGTTGCAAGAGTTTCTAGGAGCTGTGGGGTACTGTCCATTGTGGAATTTGGGATTTGCAAAAACAACGAAACCCCTATATGCAAGTACTGGGGAAGGAAAAAGAACTTAAATGGACTGAAGTAGAACAACAAGCGTTTGAATCCTTTAAAAAGTCGCTCATATGGGCAACCTCTCTTGCCCTACTAGACATAGTAAAGCCCTTCCAATTGTCTATGTGAGGCCAGAGGCACAGCAAAAGAAGTGCTAACTGAGAACTTGCGGCCATGGAAGAGACCTGTGGCCTATCTTTCAAAGAAACTGGACTCTGTAGCTGCAGGATGGCTGAGCTGCATGCGAGCTGAGGCTGCCACGGCCATCCTAGTCATAGAAGCTAGGAAGCTTACACTGGGACAGGATATTGCTGTGGTAGGGGGACCTATGGTTGAACCACTCCTAACCAGACCCCCAGACCGGTGGATCTCGAATGCCAGGACTATACCACAAATCCCCAAGGTAGTGGCTGTGACCATGCCATCCCCAGTGTTACAGCCACAACCTACATACTCAGAAAATGATCTAAAGATAAGCCAAGAGCTGGCCTGCCAAAAAGACTGGGAGCATCCCGGGTGGCTGCTCCATCCTGATGGAAGAAGATTCATGCCAGAAGCTCTGGGAGAGATCTGATTCAAGGACTACATGAAGGTATGCATTTGGGATCCTCTCTAAACTGTCTCAGTTGCTTCTCAGGCACTTTTACATACCCAGGCTTGGACACAGGGTGGCAGATGTCACCCACCGTTGATTGCACTGTGCTCGGGTCAACAACCCCAGAAAGAAAAGGAGCAACCCCAACCACGAGCTCGAGGTAGTAGTCCTGGAGAATTCTGGGAGGTGGACTTTATGGATATCAAACTTAGAAAGTATGGCTACCGATATTTGCTGGTGTTCGTAGACACCTATTCTGGATGGGTGGAAGCCTTCCCAACCAAGAAGGAAACTGCTGCCACTGTGTGTAAATTATTAGTAACTAAAATTGTCCCTAGATTTGGCCTTCCCACCACCTTGGGGTTCAACAATGGCCCAACATTTATTGCTCAAATTACTAAAGTCTTAGCAATGCTTCTAAATATTAACTGGAAGCTCTTCAGGGCAAGTAGAAAAAAATAAACAGAACCCTAAAGGAATTGTTCGTTAAGTTGCATTTAGGACCTGGCGAGACCTGGGTTGATCCTTACTTTACCTTTTGCCCAACTTCAAGTCCGATGCACTCCCTATGTGAAAAGCATGACCCCATTTGAATTTATGTTTGGCAGACCTTCCCCAAATCCTCCCAAGATTGAAGGAAGTAGAAATAATGGAAGTCACTAATCGTTCCCTCATCGAGTGCCTGCAGGCTGTGCAACAAGTGAGAGACAAATCATCTGCTCTGACACCTTCATTTTGGGCCTAACCAAGCGAAAGGGAACAGGCAGCCAACAACGTGCAACCAGGAAACTGGACATGGGTAAAGAAACACCAACCTGACACCTTAGAACCTAGGTGGACTGGCCCATACCAAGTGATACTTACAACACCAACTGCTGTTAAAATAGTGGGGAGGGGGCCGTGGATTCATCAGTCATAAGTAAAAAAAAAAAAAAAAGCCCTCCCGGAGCATATCCTGAAAAGATGGACACCCAGAAAGACGGAAAATCCCTCAAAATTAAGGCTTTACAGAACTTAATTGTTTTTCTCCGAGTATTGCTGACAGCACCCAGTGTTTCCCCCAAGCACAAACACATCTGTGGACTGCTATTCTAACCTCCAGCAGTGAATATGTAACCTCTTATACTGGGTATGACCCCCTGTTTTCATTTTGATTTGTTTGATTTGCTAGGAAAGAATTGGCATGCTGGATCCTTTAAAGGTAAAGGGCACAATGGGACCTATACTGGAATCCCGTCCTATGGGTGCGGAATACCCTCTATAGAAAGAAGGCTCCACACAAACCATGTCTATATATGCCCGGCTCATGGACTCCCTAACTGCCAAGGGGAGGGACATTATCATTGTGCAGCTTGGGGTTGTGAAACTATCATTTTCAGGGTGGAAACTTGTTAAAGATGACCCTATTATTTTTACAAGAATGAGACTCAAGTCGGAAGGGTTTGATCCCACTACGTGTATGGTTTCCAAATGTAACCCAATAAGAATTGGATTCAAGCGTTATTGGGTTCACTGGGAAAACATGGGGAATTCAACATTATGTAAATGATCGAGATCCCGGGACAACTTTTTCTATCCAGCAAAGTAAAATATGGCAACCTGCCATCCGTACAAAGGCCCAAACCTCGGGATAAATCCTGAAGAGCCACAGCTGGTGTCATTAAGATTCCTTTGCCGCACCATCCAGACTCTCCAGTAACTTTCCCGTTCACTGCCAGCCCAACTCACAGGGCCCTTCTCATTCAGGAGCCACCTCAAGGTTCTGTGTTTGATTCTCGGGATGCTGTATTCCAATTTATGAACTCAAATCCTCACCTCACAGCTGATTGTTGGCTTTGTCTGAACCCTGCTTCCCCTTACTATGTAGGCACAGGTACAAATAGCACTATTGGTACAGAGTGTAATACAATTAGACATGTTAGTAAAAAGGATTACACGAAGCAGCAGTCTATAGGTGATGTTAGTATGGACTCAAGTCTAAGCTCACTTTAAAAGATTTGCAAGGGCAAGGACTGTGTTTTTATTCATTTAAGTATCCCTTTAATATATCAAGATATTGAGATTTTTGCCTTCAAGCTGTTCCCATTGAACCAAATGGTGATCCTAATTTGTTATCTGCTCCAATGAGTACTTGCTTTACTTGTTCCACAGGACGAACACCCTGTCTCTTTTCCCCAGTATTAGTAGCGGACCCGGGTATTTGTGTGCTAGTGCATGTTAGTCCTCAAGTGTACCTGTGTTCTGGTGAAGGAGGTGTAGGGATAACTTTGGAATTTCCGGATGAGTTCAAAGAGCCCCAGTATTGGTCCCACTGGTAACAGGGCTTGGGATTATGGGATTAGCTGCAGTCGGGTCAGTTGCTTTAATACAAGGAAACTTAAACTCTCAGACTCTTAGTCAGCAAATTGCTTTAGATCTACAGGGATAAAAAAAACCTGTCTCCCATTTAGAAAGATCCCTAGACTCCCTTGTAGCAGTTGTGTTGCAAACCCGCCGAGGGCTTGACTTGCTCTTTTGGAAACAAGGAATGCTGTGCACAGCATTGGGAGAAACTAATTCTATGCAAAGCATTCGGAATCAATAAAGATAGATGAGCCCTGGTTAGGAAAGGATTAGAACAAAGAGTCAAGAAAGGAAATGGAGGAACCAATTGGTTTGAAAAGCTACTTAATTGGTCAGCCTGGCTAACTACCCTATGAACGGCCCTAGCCGGCCTCTAATCCTCTTCCTGCTAAGCCTCACATTTGGCCCAGTAATAACCAATAAGCTAGTGGCATTCCTTACACAGAAAGTACAAGCCACAAAACTCTTAGTGCTGAGCCCACCATACACTGGGCTGGCTACCGAAGATTCAATGATTTGAACTTGGCTAAGAACAGGAGAGAATATAGCAGCTCTGGGCAAAGCTTAAATAGCCTTGACAAGAGAAGTCATTTTGAGCTTTTCAGAAGCCATTATGAATGGTAAATAAACTAGCTATGAACTGCCAATGAACTAGCTGATACTGGGGAGTTAGGCTGTGCAGACGTCGCCCAAGGGAACGTACAGAAGGAAATGGATGTTCAGAAGGCTTGCGAGAAGGACCAGAGCAGTTTTGGTTCAACTAAAAATGGCTAACCACAATACCCCGCTTCTGAGCTCTGCCTGCTTGCACACCTGCACATTGCAAAAGTATAAAAACCTTTGGAAAATTAGACTGGGGGGCCGCTCAGTCTCCCCTCAAGAGAGCAGATGGTCTGGTCCCTGCGCAGGAAATGAAACTTGTTCTGTTGAACTTTCCGGCAGTCTGGGCGGTTTGCTGTCTGGGAATGGAGTGTAGCTACAACAGACACAGGTGGTGCCATTCTGCCTGAGAGTGGAGTCACGTGGCTGGGAAAATGGAGGCCGCAGGTTGCGGCCTAGCCAAAAGCCAGCCTGGAGCCGGCCACCCAGCCAGAGTCCTGCCGAAACCAACAGGGTGGACGCAGGCGCCCCCAGGCCTGCTGCTTGCCGGAGCCGCGGCACAACGCTGTGTCCCAGTCTTGGCACAACAGACTCCATTTTGAGTCCTGCACCTCCATCTTAGCTCTCAAGGCTGAACCCTAACCGACCACACCTCCCCTGCTCAACCCCAAATTCCTGGAACCAGCTCGTCCCAAAGCCAGAATGTTTTCTGAAGATATGGTCACTCCATCCTTCCTTGACATATAGATAAGATTAACGACCTTCTCCCTTCTGAAGCACCTGTGTGTGCAGAACCTCCCCAGCTATGATCCTCCCCAGCTGTGCCTGCCAACAGTGGGCATAAAAACGCCGCCAGGATTTTTTCCCCCGGCGCAGCTTCAATAGCTCAATATCCTGAGTTGCTGAACCCGCCCGCAAGCTTCTCAATAAAGCCTGCTTCTAAAACTTCGTTAATTGGGTCTTTCATTCTGTTTTCACATCCAAATAGACCTTGTGTTTTGGTGCCAAAAACCCGGGATAGGTGTGTGGCTCCCCACTTCTTTTGGGGTCCCCTAAGAGCCACCCATCTTCCCCAAATCTCCAGGACCTTTAGGCGCGGCGCTTGCCTACGTTCAAAATCAGTCTATGGCTGCCCTGATGAGTCTCTCCCTCTCACTCAGACCTTGTGAAAGAAAAGACTTGTTTTTCTCTCCCAAGTTGCCTGGCCCTAGTCCCAGCTTAACAACCACGCACATTGGCTTCCGACGGCCATTTTTGATTTCAACGTTCTACAGGACCTGGACAATTTCTGCAGGAGGACTGGTAAGGATTCTGAAGTCCCCTATGTGCAGGCTTTTTGGGACTTGCGTTCCCGCCCTGACCTCTGTAGCCATTGTTCCGCCCGCCAAATACAGTTAGCTCTATCTCCTCAGCAGAAAGAACCTGCCATTCAAACCCCAGAAGAGCCAGCCAAGCTCCTCAGCGTGCCTCTCCCGCTGACCTATCAGTCTCCCCCGCCCGCTGCGCCACCCCATCGCTCTCTCCTGTCCTCACCGCTTGCCTTTCATACCCGCTCCCACAACCCTCCAGCTGCCCTTTGTCCATTAAGAGAGGTTGCAGGTGTGTAGGGACTCGTTCAAGTCCACGTCCCTTTTTCCTTAAAGGACCTGTCGCAGATAGAGACCCGCCTGGGCTCTTTCTCAGCAGACCCCTCTAAGTTTATTAAAGAATTTACCTACATTTCCCAAACGTATGATTTAACCTGGCATGGCATCCAAATGATCCTTGCTTCTACCCTTACTGCCGAGGAACGTACACAGACAAAAACCACGCTATCGACCCAAATGTCCCCTTGGGGGCGCATGCCATCCCAATAGAGGACCCCAGTTGGAGTTACCAGCCCGGCCGGGCGTCTGATCTTCCTTATAGAAACCTCATGCTCAGGTACCTCATTAGAGGTCTGGAAACAGTCTCCAACAAGGTTGTCAACTATGACAAACTGAGAGAAGTTACTGCTCTTTTTCTTAACCGCCTCCAGGAGGCACTCACAAAGTACACTCGTTTAGACCCAGGGTCTAAAAAGTGGGGCCTCTATTTTGGCCTCTCACTTCACCTTCCAGTCAGTCCCTGACATCGGAAAGAAAAGCTAAAGAAGGCTGAGGAGGGCCCTGAAACCCCTATACAGGATCTGGTAAAAATGGCATTTAAAGTTTTCAACGCTTGGGAGGAGCCAGCTGAGGCCACATGCCAGGTGAGGGTCCAACAGATGGTTAGCCTCCATTCCCAAGCCCTGGTAGCAGCCCTAAGGCCGGCAGGCAATCCCGTCCATCGCCACACTCCCCAGGGGAGCCGGCACCTACCGCCAGGAGCCTGCTTCAAATGTGGCTGGGTCACCACTGGGCAAAAGTTTGCCCCAATCCCAAGCCTCCTACCAAGCCCTGCCCGCAGTGCAAACAGCCAGGCCACTGGAAGTCGAACTGCCCGACCCTGGCTCTGCCACCGGCTCTGCAAAGCCGAGGTGCCGAGATCCTGGAAACTCCAGACACATAGCTGCAAGGTATGGAGCTGCTGGGGTTCATGGACTGAAGAGGCCCTGGCTCCTCGACTCCGGTAACCCTCGCCGAGCCCAGGGTTGTGCTCCAGGTAGCGGACTACCTTCTCCATTTCGCCCTCTCACTCAGGCCCTACTTCCCCTTCCCTGGTCTCGGTTATGGGAATAGACAGGCCCCCCTCCCACTCTGCAGATCCTGTTACAGACTTAGCCCAACAACTTTCCCGCTGCTAGCTCAGTATGCTTTTTACCTCCCACTTACACTCCAACTTACACTGATCAGGAAAACACCCAGTATTGCTCTCTTCCTCAACAAAAATGGTGGGTACACAAATAGAACTTACTCATTCTCCCAAAGTTACAACAGGAAACAATCATCACCAATATTCACAATTCTCCACACATCGGGCCAAAAGCTCTCTACACGTTTCTAACCCCATATTTCACCCCACTGGACTATGGAGTACTATCAACACAGTACATGCAAAATGCAACATCGGTGCCCTCTCCAATAGCCAGAAAGCTCAACACCCTCATAAACAGCTCCACCAGATGTAAGGGCACCTACTGGGACAGGACTGGCAGATAAACGTTACCCACATGCCAAAGCATAAGCGGTTTAAATATCTCCTCACTATGGTGAACACATTTTCAGGATGGATCAAAGCCTTTCCCACCTCCTCTGAGAGTGCAAGCATAGTCGGCACTCACCTTCTTCAAGACATCATTACTCGTTTTGGCCAGCCTGCTTCAATTCAGTCGGACAATGGTCCAGACTTCATATCTATGGTGCAGCAGGCAGTTTGCGCCTCACTGGGCATCTGCTGGAAACTCCACGCAGCCTACCACCCCCAGTCTTCTGGTAAGGTTGAACGAGCTAACGGTCTCATAAAACAACAACTCACCAAACTCTCCCTAGAACTGCAACTTTCTTGGCCTCAACTATTACCCTTTGCTCTTATACTCGCCTTGGCGCAGCCCCTCAGGAGCCGTCCGGCCTCAGTCCTTTCAAAATACTCTACAGACAACCTTTCCTTTTCTCGCCTCTTCCTGCAACCGATTGCCCTCTGCTAGCTTTATACCTTCCATACTTGTGCTTGCTCCACAACCTTCTTAGACAACACGCCAACTCTGCCATCCCTGAACCCTCTCTGACCTCTGCTGATCACAAAAAACCAGTGCATCCTGGAGATGCTGTGTTAATTAAATCCCTTGCACCCAAACCCTTAGCACCCCGGTGGAAAGGCCCTTACACTGTCCCTTACCACTCCATCAGCAATCAAGGTTCTTAGACTAGATTCCTGGGTACATTTGTCCCGAGTCCAGATGGCAGTAAACTCTGACCATGGCTCCCAGTGGTCTGCTCAGTCTACTGGTCCTATGTCTCTCTGCCTCACTCACCTCACCAAGCCAGCCAGCTAAACCTAGTATAATTTCCCCTTTTGCCTGGCGATTTTACTTGACTGAAAACTATACCAATTACGCCTGCACTAAGTGTTATGATTATTTGCTGGCCACCGCTAACTGCCCACCCACAGGGGGCAGAGCACGCATATACTTAAATTTCACTGATTTTAAAACGCTTCCTGTATGACCAGAAGGCAACTACCCAATGTGCAAAAAAGTGAATGCAGAAAAATGTAGGGTGTCCTTGGTCTTCCTGCCAGATACATTACCTTTCCCTTCGTCCCCAGGGATGATTCTACTACCATCAATCTAAATACACTCTCACAATCCCAGACCCCTGGGATAGCCGGTGGACGTCTCCGGTTCCAGGAGCCTAGTGCACCACTCGCCGAGAGAAATTTCTGGACGCCAAACTGTATGTATGGAAGTCGCTACTCCAGGTCCAATCCACCATCCACCGTAATATTCAGATCCAAGACCTTCAACTCACTAACTAAATTTCTAAACCTTCTGAGTCTCCCTTCTCCTGGCTCACCCTGCTACAGCAGGGACTGGCCATCGCCACTTTGCTGGACTAGGCAACCTCTCCACCTGCTTCATGTGTGCGGCCCTAGAACGCCCTCCTCTGGTAGCAGTACCAGGTCCTGCCCTGTCATTTTCATCCAACGTAAAGACCACAAAAGCCATAACCATCCCCAACGTCCCTCTGTACATCCAACCAGAAAACACTCAAGTGCCCTTTTGCTACTCCAATCCATCGACACAGACATGTAATGTCACCCAAATCCCCTCCAAACCACTAACAGGGCCAGAAAAAATTTTCTTTTGGTGCAACCATACACTCACTATGCATATAAACATCAGTTCTACCTCTACCCGTCACTCTGGTTCCACAGCTCCCTATATACACTCCGGCTGAGTTCCAGGACAAATACATCCAAGTATACAGTCGTCAAACTAAAAGAGCAGTTTTTCTCCCGATAGCAGTGAGAATCTCCTCCGCCTCAGCAGCAATTGCAGTAGGACTCAGCGGCGGAGCCCTTGGACACTATCATCACAGCAGACAAGTTAACTGCATGCTTCCAGCTGGCAGTCGATGCCTCTGCCAAGTCTCTAGCCTCCCTGCAAAGACAAATAACCTCTGTTGCCCAAGTTGCCTTGCAGAACCACCGCGCTTTACACCTCATCACGGCTGAAAAAGGAGGAACCTGCCTCTTCCTCCAGGAGGAAGGCTGTTATTATATCCATAAACTGGGGATTGTGGAAACTAGAGTCCAGATCCTCAACAAGCTAAACCGAGAGCTGCAAAACAACAGATTCAGAACAGATGGATCTTCCTCCTGGTGGAATTCTTCTCTGTACTCCTTCCTAGCCCCCATACTAGGACCCATAATTTTAGTTATAATTTTGATCTTAATTGCTCCTTGTCTCATCCAGCTCCGGCAAAGTCGACTCCGCGAAATTACCCGTATAGCAGTTCACCAGCAATACCAACCTCTCCACCCTGTGCTAGGCCGCAACTGTCAGTACTCTGCCTGAAAAGCCCCTCCCCTTGCTTTTTACCCACTACCCACAGGAAGCAGTTACAGAAACGGTTACTGTGCCCTATAGGGAATAGGCACAGTCTAAAATGTCCGGTCTTGGCACAACAGACTCCATTTTGAGTCCTGCACCTCCATCTTAGCTCTCAAGGCTGACCCCTAACCGACCTCCCCTCCCCTGCTCAACCCCAAATTCCTGGAACCAGCTCGTCCCAAAGCCAGAATGTTTTCTGAAGATATGGTCACTCCATCCTTCCTTGACATATAGATAAGATTAACGACCTTCTCCCTTCTGAAGCACCTGTGTGTGCAGAACCTCCCCAGCTATGATCCTCCCCAGCTGTGCCTGCCAACAGTGGGCATAAAAACGCCGCCAGGATTTTTTCCCCCGGCGCAGCTTCAATAGCTCAATATCCTGAGTTGCTGAACCCGCCCGCAAGCTTCTCAATAAAGCCTGCCTCTAAAACTTCGTTAATTGGGTCTTTCATTCTGTTTTCACATCCAAATAGACCTTGTGTTTTGGTGCCAAAAACCCGGGATAGGTGTGTGGCTCCCCACTTCTTTTGGGGTCCCCTAAGAGCCACCCATCTTCCCCAAATCTCCAGGACCTTTAGGCGCGGCGCTTGCCTACGTTCAAAATCAGTCTATGGCTGCCCTGATGAGTCTCTCCCTCTCACTCAGACCTTGTGAAAGAAAAGACTTGTTTTTCTCTCCCAAGTTGCCTGGCCCTAGTCCCAGCTTAACAACCACGCACATTGGCTTCCGACGGCCATTTTTGATTTCAACGTTCTACAGGACCTGGACAATTTCTGCAGGAGGACTGGTAAGGATTCTGAAGTCCCCTATGTGCAGGCTTTTTGGGACTTGCGTTCCCGCCCTGACCTCTGTAGCCATTGTTCCGCCCGCCAAATACAGTTAGCTCTATCTCCTCAGCAGAAAGAACCTGCCATTCAAACCCCAGAAGAGCCAGCCAAGCTCCTCAGCGTGCCTCTCCCGCTGACCTATCAGTCTCCCCCGCCCGCTGCGCCACCCCATCGCTCTCTCCTGTCCTCACCGCTTGCCTTTCATACCCGCTCCCACAACCCTCCAGCTGCCCTTTGTCCATTAAGAGAGGTTGCAGGTGTGTAGGGACTCGTTCAAGTCCACGTCCCTTTTTCCTTAAAGGACCTGTCGCAGATAGAGACCCGCCTGGGCTCTTTCTCAGCAGACCCCTCTAAGTTTATTAAAGAATTTACCTACATTTCCCAAACGTATGATTTAACCTGGCATGGCATCCAAATGATCCTTGCTTCTACCCTTACTGCCGAGGAACGTACACAGACAAAAACCACGCTATCGACCCAAATGTCCCCTTGGGGGCGCATGCCATCCCAATAGAGGACCCCAGTTGGAGTTACCAGCCCGGCCGGGCGTCTGATCTTCCTTATAGAAACCTCATGCTCAGGTACCTCATTAGAGGTCTGGAAACAGTCTCCAACAAGGTTGTCAACTATGACAAACTGAGAGAAGTTACTGCTCTTTTTCTTAACCGCCTCCAGGAGGCACTCACAAAGTACACTCGTTTAGACCCAGGGTCTAAAAAGTGGGGCCTCTATTTTGGCCTCTCACTTCACCTTCCAGTCAGTCCCTGACATCGGAAAGAAAAGCTAAAGAAGGCTGAGGAGGGCCCTGAAACCCCTATACAGGATCTGGTAAAAATGGCATTTAAAGTTTTCAACGCTTGGGAGGAGCCAGCTGAGGCCACATGCCAGGTGAGGGTCCAACAGATGGTTAGCCTCCATTCCCAAGCCCTGGTAGCAGCCCTAAGGCCGGCAGGCAATCCCGTCCATCGCCACACTCCCCAGGGGAGCCGGCACCTACCGCCAGGAGCCTGCTTCAAATGTGGCTGGGTCACCACTGGGCAAAAGTTTGCCCCAATCCCAAGCCTCCTACCAAGCCCTGCCCGCAGTGCAAACAGCCAGGCCACTGGAAGTCGAACTGCCCGACCCTGGCTCTGCCACCGGCTCTGCAAAGCCGAGGTGCCGAGATCCTGGAAACTCCAGACACATAGCTGCAAGGTATGGAGCTGCTGGGGTTCATGGACTGAAGAGGCCCTGGCTCCTCGACTCCGGTAACCCTCGCCGAGCCCAGGGTTGTGCTCCAGGTAGCGGACTACCTTCTCCATTTCGCCCTCTCACTCAGGCCCTACTTCCCCTTCCCTGGTCTCGGTTATGGGAATAGACAGGCCCCCCTCCCACTCTGCAGATCCTGTTACAGACTTAGCCCAACAACTTTCCCGCTGCTAGCTCAGTATGCTTTTTACCTCCCACTTACACTCCAACTTACACTGATCAGGAAAACACCCAGTATTGCTCTCTTCCTCAACAAAAATGGTGGGTACACAAATAGAACTTACTCATTCTCCCAAAGTTACAACAGGAAACAATCATCACCAATATTCACAATTCTCCACACATCGGGCCAAAAGCTCTCTACACGTTTCTAACCCCATATTTCACCCCACTGGACTATGGAGTACTATCAACACAGTACATGCAAAATGCAACATCGGTGCCCTCTCCAATAGCCAGAAAGCTCAACACCCTCATAAACAGCTCCACCAGATGTAAGGGCACCTACTGGGACAGGACTGGCAGATAAACGTTACCCACATGCCAAAGCATAAGCGGTTTAAATATCTCCTCACTATGGTGAACACATTTTCAGGATGGATCAAAGCCTTTCCCACCTCCTCTGAGAGTGCAAGCATAGTCGGCACTCACCTTCTTCAAGACATCATTACTCGTTTTGGCCAGCCTGCTTCAATTCAGTCGGACAATGGTCCAGACTTCATATCTATGGTGCAGCAGGCAGTTTGCGCCTCACTGGGCATCTGCTGGAAACTCCACGCAGCCTACCACCCCCAGTCTTCTGGTAAGGTTGAACGAGCTAACGGTCTCATAAAACAACAACTCACCAAACTCTCCCTAGAACTGCAACTTTCTTGGCCTCAACTATTACCCTTTGCTCTTATACTCGCCTTGGCGCAGCCCCTCAGGAGCCGTCCGGCCTCAGTCCTTTCAAAATACTCTACAGACAACCTTTCCTTTTCTCGCCTCTTCCTGCAACCGATTGCCCTCTGCTAGCTTTATACCTTCCATACTTGTGCTTGCTCCACAACCTTCTTAGACAACACGCCAACTCTGCCATCCCTGAACCCTCTCTGACCTCTGCTGATCACAAAAAACCAGTGCATCCTGGAGATGCTGTGTTAATTAAATCCCTTGCACCCAAACCCTTAGCACCCCGGTGGAAAGGCCCTTACACTGTCCCTTACCACTCCATCAGCAATCAAGGTTCTTAGACTAGATTCCTGGGTACATTTGTCCCGAGTCCAGATGGCAGTAAACTCTGACCATGGCTCCCAGTGGTCTGCTCA
This sequence comes from Tenrec ecaudatus, assembly GCF_050624435.1. NCBI lineage: Eukaryota > Metazoa > Chordata > Mammalia > Afrosoricida > Tenrecidae > Tenrec > Tenrec ecaudatus. The sequence continues at coordinate 79,286,202 of NC_134541.1, read as the reverse complement.
GTCTACTGGTCCTATGTCTCTCTGCCTCACTCACCTCACCAAGCCAGCCAGCTAAACCTAGTATAATTTCCCCTTTTGCCTGGCGATTTTACTTGACTGAAAACTATACCAATTACGCCTGCACTAAGTGTTATGATTATTTGCTGGCCACCGCTAACTGCCCACCCACAGGGGGCAGAGCACGCATATACTTAAATTTCACTGATTTTAAAACGCTTCCTGTATGACCAGAAGGCAACTACCCAATGTGCAAAAAAGTGAATGCAGAAAAATGTAGGGTGTCCTTGGTCTTCCTGCCAGATACATTACCTTTCCCTTCGTCCCCAGGGATGATTCTACTACCATCAATCTAAATACACTCTCACAATCCCAGACCCCTGGGATAGCCGGTGGACGTCTCCGGTTCCAGGAGCCTAGTGCACCACTCGCCGAGAGAAATTTCTGGACGCCAAACTGTATGTATGGAAGTCGCTACTCCAGGTCCAATCCACCATCCACCGTAATATTCAGATCCAAGACCTTCAACTCACTAACTAAATTTCTAAACCTTCTGAGTCTCCCTTCTCCTGGCTCACCCTGCTACAGCAGGGACTGGCCATCGCCACTTTGCTGGACTAGGCAACCTCTCCACCTGCTTCATGTGTGCGGCCCTAGAACGCCCTCCTCTGGTAGCAGTACCAGGTCCTGCCCTGTCATTTTCATCCAACGTAAAGACCACAAAAGCCATAACCATCCCCAACGTCCCTCTGTACATCCAACCAGAAAACACTCAAGTGCCCTTTTGCTACTCCAATCCATCGACACAGACATGTAATGTCACCCAAATCCCCTCCAAACCACTAACAGGGCCAGAAAAAATTTTCTTTTGGTGCAACCATACACTCACTATGCATATAAACATCAGTTCTACCTCTACCCGTCACTCTGGTTCCACAGCTCCCTATATACACTCCGGCTGAGTTCCAGGACAAATACATCCAAGTATACAGTCGTCAAACTAAAAGAGCAGTTTTTCTCCCGATAGCAGTGAGAATCTCCTCCGCCTCAGCAGCAATTGCAGTAGGACTCAGCGGCGGAGCCCTTGGACACTATCATCACAGCAGACAAGTTAACTGCATGCTTCCAGCTGGCAGTCGATGCCTCTGCCAAGTCTCTAGCCTCCCTGCAAAGACAAATAACCTCTGTTGCCCAAGTTGCCTTGCAGAACCACCGCGCTTTACACCTCATCACGGCTGAAAAAGGAGGAACCTGCCTCTTCCTCCAGGAGGAAGGCTGTTATTATATCCATAAACTGGGGATTGTGGAAACTAGAGTCCAGATCCTCAACAAGCTAAACCGAGAGCTGCAAAACAACAGATTCAGAACAGATGGATCTTCCTCCTGGTGGAATTCTTCTCTGTACTCCTTCCTAGCCCCCATACTAGGACCCATAATTTTAGTTATAATTTTGATCTTAATTGCTCCTTGTCTCATCCAGCTCCGGCAAAGTCGACTCCGCGAAATTACCCGTATAGCAGTTCACCAGCAATACCAACCTCTCCACCCTGTGCTAGGCCGCAAATGTCAGTACTCTGCCTGAAAAGCCCCTCCCCTTGCTTTTTACCCACTACCCACAGGAAGCAGTTACAGAAACGGTTACTGTGCCCTATAGGGAATAGGCACAGTCTAAAATGTCCGGCCTTGGCACAACAGACTCCATTTTGAGTCCTGCACCTCCATCTTAGCTCTCAAGGCTGACCCCTAACCGACCTCCCCTCCCCTGCTCAACCCCAAATTCCTGGAACCAACTCGTCCCAAAGACAGAATGTTTTCTGAAGATATGGTCACTCCACGCGTCCCTGACACATAGGTAAGATTAACGACCTTCTCCCTTCTGAAGCACCTGTGTGCGCAGATCCTCCCCAGCTTTGATCCTCCCCAGCTGTGCCTGCCAGCAGTGGGCATAAAAACGCTGCCAGGATTTTTTTTCCCCTGCGCGGCTTCAATAGCTCAATACCCTGAGTTGCTGAACCCGCCCGCAAGCTTCTCAATAAAGCCTGCTTCTAAAACTTCGTTAATTGCATCTTTAATTCCGTTTTCACATCCAAATAAACCTTATACACTGAGCCTCGAGAAGGCTTTGGGAGTCAAAATCCTCCCAGCCTCCAGGCAGCAGCGTCCCAGCCCCCTCACAAATGCAGCCCGGGAAGGCAGGCGAGTTCCTGGGAAAGCAGGCACGTCAAGTCCCGCACACCAGCAAGAAATGGCGCAAAGACGAACACCAGCAAGAAACGGCGCAAAGACGGACACCAGCAAGAAACGGCGCAAAGACGGACACCAGCAAGAAACGGCGCAAAGACGGACACCAGCAAGAAACGGCGCAAAGACGGACACCGTGAATTCAACCCAACAATTCTCGCGAGGGTGGTGAGGTAAAAGGAGCCCAGAGGGGCCCCCAATCCGTGAGACCAACATGGGAGGGCCCACTCCTGGGGCCGGCTTACCTCATAGCTCCGAATCACACAGTACCGCTTCTTTTCGACCTCTCCGGGGACAGGTGTGCCTCGGTCCTCGGCTCCACGCGAGAAACAGCTCACGCTGAGGCCTGGTTTGGGATCCCCGTGAGTTTTATGAGCGGTTAGGGAGGCGTGGTCGATGACGTGGGTCGACCCCATTGGCTGAATTGTTGAATTGAATTCACCTGGCCTAGGTGAGCCAATGCAGGTACAGCCCCACCCAGGCATAGCTCCCCCTCCTGGCTGGAAACCTGAACTTCTGAGCATGCAGTGAGCCACTGCTTCATGAGCCGGTAGCTCGGACCTCTGAGCATGTGTAATAGGCCTGCCAGTCCCTATGCTAGCTCCCTAACAGGTTTTCCAGCCAAAGGTCTGCCTTCTGGAGCTGTTCTACAGAAAGCACTTAGTTCCTGACCCCTACGCATTCGGGGTAATGGATGCCCTCGCTTCCGTGCTTGCTTCTATGTCATTCTGGAATGGTCCTTGTTTCACAGGTCGGCGAGGTCAGGAATTCTGGGCTGGTTGGCTACCAAGCACAAAATAAATAGCCAACAGATTGAAATCTCAACCCCTATATTGGTTTATTATCGACCACACAAACTTGTCTTCTGGAACTTCCCTCCTAAATTTCTGAACCCTTGAACTCCTTGACACATGTACTTGGAAGACAAGGATTCCAAACTCTGATCACCATATCTGACTGCTCCCCCAGTCCCTCTGCACTGTCAACCAGCAAAGTCGGGCCTCTCCATTTCTCAGAAGCTGCAGATTGTTACGTGACATCACCCTGTGTTTAAATGTTAGTGATTATGCCATTTAAAAAACAAATGTGTGAGCCAACTGGGGGCAAACAAGACTCGTTTCAAACACCAGCTCTGTCTCCTCTAAGGGCCCGTGTACAACTGCGACAACACAACAGTGGGTCCTGCTGGGTCTCCATTAGCATCTGGGAGGAAGGTTATTTATTACAGGGAATCCTACCTTTGTCCCTTGGTGTTAATTGCAGACTCACTGGGTGACGGATTGTATCTGACACGCACCACGTTTGCCGCAGCAAACACCAACACTTTGTCAAACTCCGTTTGGTATTGCTCCATCCCTCCATTATTCTCCCTAATGACAAAAATAATTAACACATTCATATAAAAGCACAGGATGAGGATAGCTTTAATTTATGCATCTAGTTCAGGGTCATCCCTCTTATCAATATATGACAATCTAATGAGGCTTAATTAAAAAGTAGCAGTGAAGCAATTTAGGAAACTGAGGGATTGTCACGAGTCCTGGTTGTGACAGCATGTTTTGTGCACCATGGAAGATAACAGATTTGTCTTCTGTGGTATCTCATATCCATCATCCCCAAACTACCTGCTCTTAGGGGTAGAGAGAGCGAGCTTGTCTTTGAAAAAAGTGCCTGGGTTTGGTAGCCGCTCACAGGATGGCAGGTGTAATGTATTATGAGAACTTAACAAGGCTCTGAGAAGACGGCTATTGGAAAGTCTGGCTGGAGGGCAAGGTCATGGCCCTGAAGGATTCAGGATCCAGAAGTCAAGTCAGAACTGGATGCCAGAGACTTTCTCAATCCAGCCCTCTTTGCCCCTCCCCAAGGCCAATACATTTCTAAGGGTTATGGATTCTACTTCAGAATCTTTCTCAAACCCAGGGCCCTCTTCACCATTATTGTCTAGACCTGGTCACCTCTTGCCTTATAAATAAAAATATGGGTTTATTGTAAGTCTGGGTCTGTTAGGTTTCTCGGGTGGGAAATGTCTCGGTCCTTGGCTACACACTGGAAAGAAATTCACACCAAAGTCTGGTTGGTATTCCGAGTGGGTTTATGTACATGAGAGAAGAAGGTTCCGGCGTTACACTAAACTGAACACGGGCACCCTCATGACACTGCACACTCAGCCCTGCTGAGTGGAAGGCAGAGAAGCAGCTGAAGGGAAGGGGCGGTGGTCTCCAGATTCCAGCCTTTTAAGGGCTTTCAGCTGGGAGGCGTCAAGTAAGCTCTCCGGGCTTGGGCTTAGCCCGCATTGGCTTCCAACCTCCTGTAGGGGGCCCCCTAAGCATGGAGAGGAACAACCCCTTGTCTTGCTACCTAACCGGTCTACATTCCTGCATGGCTGCATTGAGATGGAACTAGCCCCTTTAGACAGCCTGAAGGGTTCACCAGGAGACACGGGCCCCAGTGTTCCCTGTGACCACCTTAAACCTTAAACTACTGTTGGAGTTTATATTACCTGTGTGGGTCTGTGGGCATGGGACGTTTCCATGCCAGAGACCTGAAGTTACACAAATAGGCATCCAGAACAGAACTCATACAGGCTCTAATAAGATGCTCGGATGCTTCTCGCTAGGATGAGAATTTAACGAAGTGTGTGAGCAGTTCAGATCTTGTAAGGGAGAACAGGTCAGTAGTGTATCCAGAGAAGAGAGCAAAAGTCAGGGGAAAGGGAGGGGGCCCACAGACATCTGTGCTCTGTGTTTGGCCACATGACAAGAAACCGGGTCTCCTTGCAAAAGAAAGCAGAACAGCAAGTCTCTCAGAACTACGACATTTTTAAACATGACCTATACAACACTCGGCTCTGGGAGGCGCCTTGGAAAACCATAAAAGCCCTAAAAGAGAGGCAAGGAGGAAGCCCAAGTCTTTGATTTTCCCTGCTGTGCTTTCAGTGTTGAAATGTCTGTGCACGGAGCCTTTGAAATTTCAGAATCAGAGAGTGGATTCACAAGCCAAGCTCCTGCTTTATTCTTCAATGCATTTTGGCCCAGCTTCTCCTTGGTGAGACATGTAACAGAAATTCTGGACTTAGGAGCCACTTGGTCCTTGGACACTAGGAGATTTCAGTGGAATCTGAAACAGGGCTCTAACCACCAGCTGGACTGGCCTAGGAAGCCCAAGTATTCATTCTCCCAAACACCAACCTCCCATTGCTCTTCATCTGCCTGCACCTTGTTCAGCTTTAGTTGTCCGTGGAAGCGTTTGGCACCCATCTGATGCTTCGGAACCCAGAAAGGAGGAAAGGTAAAACTGGGATTCAAATGAAACAGACTTAAGCAGGACCATAGCCAAGATGTGCCCAGGGCTCCTCGCAGCATTTGTCACCTTCATTTCCCTCTTCGGACTCAGACGTGGCAAGGTTCAGAAACAAGCTTTACCAGAAAGAACAGCTGTGAACCCAGCCTGCTTCCAAGTGAGAAAAAGCCCTTTACACATGAGTTCCTGAGGTCAGCCCAGCCCTGTGCGTCCCCACCCCTCCCAGAGTCCCTGGCTCTCTGGCGAAGCATTAAAGCAAGTGGAAGCAGAGATTTGCTCAGAATAAAAAAATCGTTTTTCACAATAGCACGGCACGTTCTGGATGGCAATCACGGCTGCACAAACCATATCCGTCCTCCAGCCATAATATTGGCGCCTCAGTGACCACTCACATACATTGTGTGGCGAGACTCAGAGCCTATTCCATTTGTGGTCAATTGTTTCCTCCCTCTCCATACTTTGCACTTAGGAGACATGCTCTCTGGAGGTGGTTGAGGCTTGTCTTGTCACCAATAATCATCTCCTACACCTTCCTTTACAGTCACTATTTTGATGTGTTCACTCAAAGAAATGCCAATAATATGAGGTTTCAGAGGAGAGCTCCTAGAGCTCCCCCAGACAACAAGGAGGCCGAGTGTCACCGTCATTATCCTGAGCTGGGAGGGGGCACTAGTGTTCTGGAAGCTGGGGATCCGTCACTGCCTGCCCACCGCACAGACAGAGCAGGTGCTGGTTATAATTGCTTCTAGACGTCCTGCCATGCTGAGTTGAAAGTCAAACCCGTAAACGCTGCCCGACTACAATAACACTGCAGTACACAGACATTTCTGCATCATTGCTGGGTGAAAATATACTGAGTGGAGTTGGATGAGATGGCAGCAAGTGCCTAAGGAGGGGATGCTGTGGGAATACCAACAAGATGACTGTCAGTCGCCGTTTCCTCCTCTCGTCTGCTTTTTCCCCCCTTTCTTTCAGGACCAAAAGACATGACAGATATGTAAGGAAACAAATTTGTTCATTTTTAGAGGAGTCTCCCACCCTACCCCACCCCAACCCACCCCCATCCAACTCTGGCCTCCTTTGACCAAGCCAGTAGAACTTTTTTTTTTTTTAAACCTGGCTTCTACTATGGCAATTTCCGGAGTTGCTATGTGGCTGTGTTTAAAAGTCGCCTTTGGGATCCAGAGCACAATCCTTGTCACAAAGGCATTCTCCCAGTCCCAAATAGCAATGCGACCTCCTTTCAGAAGGTTGTTCTTGTTTCTGTAGACCCATAAAGGAGTTCAAGCTGTTGATCTTGACCGTGGTTGTCGAGTCAGCCTCTCATGGGCACCTCATGGGAAGCGGAGCAAACTATGCCAGTCTGTGCTATCACCAGGTCTGGGAGGGGAAGCCAACCGTGGCGGGCCAGAGGTCGATGTGTGGATGGAGATGATCAGGTCTTTCGTCCTTATTCTATTTCAGTCTGGAAACATCACATTTGTGAGTGGTGATACTGAGAGGGTTGTGGGAGGGTGGATTGGAAAGAGGGAACTGATTACAAGTATCTACATGTGACCTCCTCCCTGGGGGACGGACAACAGAAAAGTGGGTGAAGGGAGACATCGGAGCGGTCAAGATCCTGCCTTTTCAATTCCTCCATAGGGAGGCATGGTTGACGGTCATGGTCAACCCCAATGGCTGGATTGAATTCACCTGGCCCAGATGGGCCAATCCAGGTGTAATGCCCACCTAGGTGTACCACCCCTTCCTGGCCGGAAGTTTGAACCTGAGCATATGTAATGGATGACCCAGTCCCTATGCTAAACCACCTAATAGTATTTGCAAGATGCCAAGCACCGTTCTAAGCTTTTTGTGTATAATAATTCAATTATTCCACTTAACAAGCCTATGTGTGGACTCTATTTGGCCTCCTTTTACAGATGAAAAATCAGTGGCACAGGATGATAAAGTCATGAGCCTAGGACCACACAGTGAGGAAGTGGGAAGGAGAGATTTGGACCCAGGCTGCAGAGCCCATGCCTTGGGTGCCTACAGCTGCCATGTAGGACACAGAAAAGCATGGAGCAGACTCGGCGTAAGACATTAGGGAGTTGGGAGGACTGTAGCATGAATGCATGTGCTATGACTTCATGAGAGTAGCTGCTACTCAGATCCAGAAGAGAATACAAGCCTTTTGCAAAAAATATTTTTGCCAAGAGAGGGTGGAAAACTGCATCTTGTGCGAAATCCCCCCAACCTGCACATGTGCATAGCTATTTCAGAAGGTTCCAAACAATGTGTGCTGTGCGGCAAACCAAATTGAGCTCAGGGGGAGCTGGTCTGTGGGTTATGTTAGCCAGAAAGTGAGCAGTTTGAACTCACCAGCCACCACTCCAAGGGAGAAAGAGGAGGCTTTCTGCTCCCATGGACTTACAGCCTTCGAAGTGGCAGGGAGCATTTCCATGCGTCCTATGATTAGGATCTCAGAGGGTGAGGGTGGAGTTGGTTGAGACCTGTCTTCAGGGCATTTCCCAGAAGGGCTTCCTGCAGTGGCTCTGCCTTCAGGAATGTCTGATGACCTTGAGGGCAGCAAAGTCCTAAACACACTCGGGCAGTGGTTCTCAACCTTCCTAATACAGGTCCTCTTGTTGTGGTGATGCCCCCCTCCCCCAACCATTAAATGATTTTCTTGCTACTTCATCACTGTAATTTTGCTACAGTTATGAATTGGGTGAGCCCTGTGAAAGGGTCATATGACTCCCAAAGGGGTCGCAACCCACAGGTTGAGAACCACTGCACTAAGGGTTCCCCTCCCAGGCAGCCCTACCAGTGTCTGGTGTGCGTAGTTCTGTGAGGTGAGAGAAATGGACTTAGTGTCTGCTTCTGGTGACAGTTGATGTGGGTGGGCTTTCTCCCTATGTCAAATCCCTCTCGAGCCATTTGTCACCACAACAGAGGGAGTCATGCACAAAAAAGCAAGAAGAGGATGCAGCACAGCAGGACAGCAAGCAGAACAAAGATTGAATAAGCACAATTCACTTCAATCATGAATCGGGTGCCCTTGAGATGTGAGGAAGACCCCAGTCTAGTGACATTAGATCAGGTTTAGGGATTGAGTGAAGCGACCCCTCTTGGCTCCCCTCAGCCCCTATTTTGCTTTCCCATTGACCCTGACCCTTGCATCGTGATTGATCCTTATTCCAGCATGATGGTTGGTTTCATAACCACGGCATATGGGAATGTGTTAGTCGATAGGTTATACAGGCACAGCCTCTGGAATGGGTAAGTGAGGAGGCGATTTGGGCTCGCTCATGCAGACCTCTAGTTGTCCTTGACATGACTGGTAGAATGGATCATGTGAAGTGATTTGAGATCGGCGTTGAGATCTGATAGGTCATGCAGACTTCTAGCTGATCCTGGCAGTACCCTATTTTAAGGAAACAGAATGTTTGGCGTTTAAGTCGTATTTGAGCTTAAATTTTGAGCAATAGGCTGTGGCTCACAGTGAGAGTCTATGTGGAGACCCTACATCCATTTTGAGGGGCCACAGATTCAGCCGCCATTGAGTTCTTTCCTACTGCTGACTGGCAGTGGAAAGCTTGTCCCTCAGGCAGTGTGCTTGCGTCCACTCCCCGGGCCACACTCAACGATATACGGTAGTGTGCACATCCCAATGAAGGTCCCGCTCATGCTCTCACAGGCCCTCCTGAAACTCCATGAATTGATCTGTCTTCAGTCACAATTTTGTGACAAACTTGTTTGTTTTCTATGTCTTATTTAAGTTTTCAGGAGCCCAGGTGGTAATGCTGGATAGTGTTGGACTATTAAGAGCAAGGTCGCTGGTTCAAAGCCACTAGTCATTCCACAGGAGAAAGATGAGGTTATTGCTTCCTGTAAAGGTAGCAACTTCAGGATCCCTACACAGAGTCACTATGAGTCAGAGTCAGCAGGACAGAATGGGTGTCATTTTATTTAAGTCACTGTGGCTGTGGGTCCTTCCGACACCATTGTGGCCTCATGCGGATGCTCTCCTTCATCCAGAACAGCAGTTTGTGCCTTTTTCTTGTGTAAAACTTAGCAAAGGAGTTCCTAATAAAATATAGTTGGATTGGGAGTCTTTTCCCCCTAAAAACAAAGTAAATACCAAAATAGAAACGAGACTATGGTGCTAATAACCAGTTGGAGAGTTGAGAGAGCTGAACTCTCAATCCTGATAGAAACCCATTGTGACTGAGCACCTGCTCAAGGTCATCCACAGCCTATGAGGTTGAGCCTATGTGTTGGGGAGTAATTGTGTACATAAAGTTAACCATTTATCTTTCTAAAGATTCTGTCTAAAACTTACTTTAAATAATAAGTTTTCCCCTGGGCTAGGTAAAGTTCAGGGAGTTTAACCCCCTAGTCTCCACCCCCTCTCAGCATTCATCATGTTAGGCCAGAGGAGGCAAATCACACCCACTACCCAGGGAGCACTGCTTCCAAAAGCACATTGCCTGTGCCGGGGCAGAGGGGAGGTACCCGGACCAGAAATGCTGACAGAGTGGAACCAGAGAGCTCAGCCCCAAGCTTCCCGAGGGAGCAGCTGTGATGGTTCACTTCTGGATGAATATGTTTAAGCAAAGGCCAAGGCCATGACTTGGGCAGCACGAAAAGCAGATGTGCAGAGGTTGTTCACTGCATTCCAGAAGTTCACACACTCTCCGGAGGCTCCTTGGCTCAATGGCAGGAAGTCATTGGTGGCTTCCACCTTCAATCCCAAAAGGTCACTGCCGTCCAGTGGATTCCAACCACAGTGACCCTATATGGAGTTTTCAAGACTGTAAATCTTCATGGGAGCCAGCAGTCTCATTGTCCCCCTTGGGACAGGGAGCTAGCAGCCCGTTTTGCCACCAGGGCTCCTTCCTCTCTAATTCTGGATCCAGTCCCTCCGAATATCCTGCCCTGCCCTTGTCTAGGCTTCTTAAATGCGTTTCATGCTGCTTATGTTAGTCTGGGTGCATTCGAGAAACAAATCCACAGAAACACGTATGTATAAGAGAGTTGTATGTAAAGGGTGAGTGCACATCAAGAAAACATGCTCGCATGTGCTTATGCACCCGCTTTGTCTTCAGCGATCATGTTGGTGTAGGCTGGTGTGCTTTTTCCATGTGGGCTTTGTTGTTTCTTAGCTAGATGGCCCCCTGTTTATCTTCCAGCCTTTAAGACCCCAGACGCTATATGCTTTGATAGCCGGGCACCATGGTGCTTAACTACTACACCACCAGGGTTCATTAGCATGTGACTTATCTCCTGTCATTCACACTAGATGCTCAAAATAGCAGGAGACCAGGTTTCTCCTTTGAGGCCACACCAGGTACTGACAGAACCAAGAACAGAGACACAGTTATATATCTTGACTATCATTTGCATATTATATGCCAGGAATCCCTAGGAAGTGTCTTGGAATTGTTCTACTCTGGTTCAAATTTCACACACCCTCCCAGTTTCCATACTGACTCTGCCAAACCCCTAGTAACTGATTTGCACCTCCTATCAACTTGGAGAAAACACCCTAGGCCAGGTATAGAAGTGGACATACTTGGTACCCAGAAAACCTGTTCAGTGTTTTGAGGGCGGCTCAGCAAACACCCTATGTCAGACATAGAAGTGGACATACTTGGTACCCAGAAAACCTGTTCAGTGTTTTGAGGGCGGCTCAGCAAACAAAATGGGCACAGTGATTAAGCATTCAGCTGCTAACACAACGGTCAACTCTGTAGTGGTTCTGCAAGAGAAGGATATGGTAGTTGACCCCCCAAAAGAGTTACAAACTTGGATACCCTACGGGTATTTGTATAGGGTCGCTATGTGTTCCAATTGAGATGATTGTCATAGGTTGGGTTTGGTTTAACCCGTCTTACTGAGGAGACTCCTTCTTTACACGCCATCAGTTACTTTAGAGGAAAAAGACATGCCTGTCCTAGAACAATCCCAGGACTGGTAAAGGCAACACAAAGACACTCCCTCTGCCTGCCTAACTCTAAAATGCTGCCCATAAAACACTCTGCCTGGTAATATCTGGGCAGCACACTGGGAAGGTGCAGCAAATGTGTGTTGAATGTATGAGGCCATTTCATAGTTTGGTTGCACGATCAGGGTGTCTGTCATAAAGCCCATCTCTTTGACTCCACCTCTCAGCAGAGATGAACACAAGCTTCCCGTTTTTTTCTCGGCAATGTCCTTGTCAAATAAAAGTTCCTTGTAGATCAGACACTTGCCACAGAGCAAATTATATGGGAAGAGGCTCATCTTTCTCCTGGCTATGAAATAGAATGGCAAGCCCCTCCCTTCAACACACACACACACACACACACGCACGCGCGCGCGCACACACACACACCCCTGCCTTACAACTACATTCGGTTGATTAGCAAACAAAGCTCTACAACCCAACTATGTGTTTTTCTTCTCCAGAGGAATGACGGACTTATATACCCTGCATTGTCTTTTTTTAATGGAATTGCCCCAGTTCTCCTCACCTTTCCTTAGATAGTGCAGTGAACTATTAGATGACTGCAGGTATTGAAAGCTAGTATTGATTTCCAGTTTGTGTCACCTTTGGCTTTGAGCACCCTCCACTTCTCTAGTAAGCTTTCCATTGCTTTGGGGAAATTTTCTCTCTCTGAATTTATTTTGTGAGGGGGGTAGTGTAATAATCAATGTGCCTATGGAGGACTATCCTTCATGACCTAAACTCATTAAGGAGCAGTGCCTGATGGAACATCAGGTTGGAGGAAGCCTTATTAACAACCTGCATTATACAGATGACACAATTTTGCTGAAAATGAGAAGGACTTGATTCACTTGCTGATAAAGATGAAGGATTAAAGCCTTCAGTTTGGATTATGACTCAATGTAAAGAAAGCCCAGACCCTCACAACTGGACCTATTGATAACATCATGATAAATGGAGGAAAGATCGAAATTGTCAAGGATTTTGTCTTGCTTGAATCCACAATCAATTCTCATGGAAGCAGCAGAGAAGAGAACAAAGGACACATTTCACTAGTCAAATCTGCTACACGAGACCTCTTTAAAGTGTTGAAAAGCAAGAGATTACTTTGAGGACTGGGGCGGGTTGACCCAGGCCATGGTATTTTCAACTGTCTCATATTCATGTGAAAGTTGAACACTGAACAAGGAAGACCAAAGAAGAATAGATATATTTGATTAATAGTGAAGTAAAAGAGTAATGAATGTACCATGGACTGCCAAAAGAACAAACCCATCTAACTTGGATGAAGTACAGCCAGAATGTTCCTCAGGGCAAGGATAATGAGACTTCGCCTTAACTTTGACATGTTGTCCGGAGAGATCAGTCCCTGGAGCAGGACATCGTGTTCTGGAAAGTAGAGGGGCAATGAAAAAGAGGAAGGCCCTCAACAAATGGGATTGACACAGTGGCTGCAACAATGGGCTCAAACTTAAGAATGACTGTGAGAATGGTACAGGACCAGGCAGTGTATGATTATGTTGTATGTATGGTCACAATGAATCCAAACCCTCCCTATGACACTGAACAACAACAACCTGACTGAATCCTCTGGGAGGACTCTTGAATGTGAGAAAAATGGAACGAAGCCAGAGGAAGGATTGGAGGATGTCTTAAGTTCCTGTCTTAATCTCCTTAACCAAAAATTATCCAACAAGTCAGTCGCCTTAAAACACTTTTCCCCCTGCTTTGGAGCTTACAGGTTCAAATTTGGAGTGCGACTCTAGGTCAGGGTCCTTCTTTGTGGATACCAGAAAGTTCCTTGGCATTCCTCGCTATCTTTCTCCCCGTACTGTGTGTTACTGGGTCTATCCTGGCCTTTAACTCAGAAGTGTTTAGGTTTAGGCTCAAGCCTATTCTCATATGGCCTCATTTTTTTTAACATTTTATTAGGGACTCATACAACTCTTATCACAATCCATACATATACATACATCAATTGTATAAAGCACATCTGTACATTCTTTGCCCTAATCATTTTTTTTTACATTTTATTAGGGGCTCATACAACTCTTATCACAATCCATACATGTACATACATCAATTATATAAAGCACATCCGCACATTCCCTGCCCCAATCATTCTCAAAGCATTTGCTCTCCACTTAATCACTTTGCATCAGGTCCTCTTTTTTTTTCCTCTCCCTCCCCGCTCCCCCCTCCCTCATGTACCCTTGGTACTTTATACATTGTTATTTTGTCATATCTTGCCCTATCCCGAGTCTCCCTTCCCCCCCCCCTTCTCTGCTGTGCATCTCCCAGGGAGGAGGTCACATGTGGATCCTCGTAATCAGTTCCCCCTTTCCAACCCACTCACCCTCCACTCTCCCAGCATCGCCCCTCACACCTTTGGTCCTGAAGGTATCATCCACCCTTGATTCCCTGTGCCTCCAGCCCCCATAAGCACCAGTGTACAACCTCTGCCCTATCCAGCCCTGCAAGGTAGAATTCGGATCATGGTAGTTGGGGGGAGGAAGCATCCAGGATCAGGGGGAAAGCTGTGTTCTTCATCGGTACTACCTCGCACCCTGACTGACCCATCTCCTCTTCTAAACCCCTCTATGAAGGGATCTCCAGTGGCCATACAGCCTCATTTATATTACAAAAGAACTCCCTTCTTTTCAAACAGGATCATGTCCACCAAGGTTCAAATTTCTTACATATTTTGAGGGGGCTACAGATCAATCCATAATGGTTCTTTGGGGTAGCTGTAACAAATGGCTACCAATCGAGTGACTTAAACAGCAGGCATTTGTTCTCTCACTTTTCTGAAGGGCAAAGGGTTAAAATTAAGGTGTGGGCAAGATTAATTCCTTCTGAGAGCTCTGAAGGAGAATCAAAGTAGCCTCTCTCTGCTTCTGGTCACTGCTGCTAATCCTTGATATTTCTTGGCTTATATATGCACTGATCCAATCTCTGCCAGTGTCTTCACACGGGGTCTCTGTGTGCCCACTCCTCTTCTTATAAGAACACACCAATCAGTGCATGTAGTATCCATCTGAAATCTAAACCCAGAAAGATGGAGCTCTTGAAATCCTTATCTAAGCACATCTGCCAAGACCTCCTCTCCAAGTAAGGCCATAGCCTCAGGTTCCATGTGAACATGAATGGGTGTGTGTGAATGTGATTTAATGTACTACAGAGGGCACGCTTTGGCCTCAGGAGGAGTGTTTCGCCAGTACCTGCTTCACAGACCTGAGATTGCCCAGGCATTTGCCACATTTTCTTGTCTTCCCACCATTTATCTACCATTAGGCATTTTTCCCTAAGTTAGTCAAGCGTCAGTTTCTGTCACTTGTGATCATGACCCTCCCTCCCGCCCAGGTCACAAATTTAAACTGATACAGGCAGTTTCTTTAATGGGCACTATGTTATCCTGACTAGCAAGCATTGCTAAGGAGGGAGGATGAATCAGCGAGAACCCGCTTGCTTCATCTAGCTTCGGCGCAGTCCACAGAGGATTGATCCTTGAGCCACTAACGAATTTTGCAACTGTCACAGAACAATGCAAATAAGTAAGATCCACATCTGCTGAACACCATCATGAGGTCAAACTGTGTGTAAATAAATGCCTGTTTCAAGGAGTGAGTAAATCCTAAGGTAAGGAGTGACAGGGCTTTGTTGGCATAAACCCAGCAAGGCATTATGGGTCGGATATTAATGAACTCATGCTCCTGGGCCTCACAGAGCCCCAGCTCAACTGCTTCAGCTTGTTGACAAACTGAACTCAGGGTACCCGGAGAGAGCACTACCATTTTGATGAACAAGGTTGGTTGGGGATGATGCTTCCTAACTTGCATTTTAATATAAATTTGATGCTTCATCTGAGCAATGTGGAAAGAGCATTCAGATAAAAGAGAGGGACAAACATCAAGTGACCAGAGGATGAAACTTCTATCTAATCTGTGCCCACTGGAATTGCTTCTTGGGAAGGTATTTTTTGGGGGTGTGGGGTTGTTCCTCTACCCTGCTCCAAGCCTTCCTCCTCATGCCCACCCCCACCCCAGGATACATCCTACTGGGAGAATGTCTCTGAATAATGAAGTTTTAATAAATGAAGCTTTAATGAGCCTGATAGTCTGCCTAAGACCCCTTCAAACTGTAGTCTTTCATTTGTATTCTTCCATCCTTTTTGAAGAAATGAACCTGATGGCAGGTAGTATGTTTCCTTTCCAGGATGAGCTGATAGAGCCTCTGGCTGCTGCAGTGGGAGGTGAAACATTAAAAGGCCCTCTGTGGCCATGAGACATGCCCACTCTCCAAGAGACACTGGGCAGGTTTGCTGAAGCTCCTCAGAATTGAATAGTGGCCCTGGTCCACCCATCTCAATCAAGCCAGTCTTCATTTGCACTGCATGCCCTCTCTGAGCTCCAACTGCATGCTTCATTTGAGGATGACAAAGCCTCTATTGTCTGAGAAGATGCGCAGACATATGAACTAATCAATGCTCCCCCTGTCCCCGGGGAGTGTGAAATTCTCCCATTATGACCCACCAGCTTCCCTGGAAATTCCTGTCTTAACTCAGGCACTTAATATCAATGGTGTCTCTGCTTCCTTCCTTCTTGCACACCCCCCAGGCATTAACTGTCATCCTTCCTCTCCCTAAAATATATTTTGAATCTATTCACTTCATGCCATCCCTACTGCCCCAAGGTGTGTCTTGCATTGACTATGAAACTAGATTCTGTATCCATTTTCCAGGGCTGTCAAAACAAAGCATCGTAAATCAGGTGGCTTTTAAGAACAGTCCACCACCTGTCTATCAGTTCGTGGTGCAGTGGAAGCTAGAGTGTTGCTGTGAAATTGGAAGCTGTGCCACCGATATGACAAACCCCAGAAGGGTCAGCAATGATGGGCAGGCTTCAGTGGAACCTCGAGCCCTGTGGTGCTCAACCTTCCTTTAATACAATTCCTCATGTTGTGGTGACCCCCAACCATAAAATCATTTTCCTTGCTACTTCATAACTGTAATGTTGCTACTGCCATGAATCGGGTGACTCGTGTTAAAAGGTCGCTGGACCCCAAAAGGGGTCACAACCCACAGATTGAGAACCACTGCTCTAGCCTAAGGCAGACTAGGAAGAAAGACCTGGTGATCTACTTCCAAATATTAACAAATGAAAGCCTTATGGGTCACAACAAAATATGGTCCTATAGAGTGCTGGAAGATGAGCCACTGACCTGCACACAACAGCTACAAAAATAGACTCAAACACACCAACAAAGGCGTGCTGAACTCCAAAGCCCTAACAAACCCACTGCCCTCAAGTCCATGCCAACTCATAGCGGCCCTATAGGACAGGGGCGAACTGTGTATTAGTCTGGGTATGCTAGAGGAAAATCGAGGGAGACTCATGTGTATGAGAGAGTGTTGGTGGTTTTTAAAAATCATTTCCCTATTATTTAATCATTATATTAGGGATTCATGCAACTCTTATCACAATCCATCCATCCATCCATTATAAAGCACATTTATACATTCATTTCCTTCATCATTGTCAAAACATTTGCTCTCCACATAAGCCCCTGGCACCTGTTCCTCATTTTTCTCCTCCCTCCCCACTCCCCCCTCCTTATGAACCCTTGATAATTTTATTGGGGGCTCATACAACTCTTATCACAGTCATTCCATCCATCCATCCATCCATCCATCCATCCATCCATCCATCCATCCATCCATCCACCCATTGTGTGTCAAGTACATTTGTACATGTGTTGCCCTCATCCTTCTCAAAACATTTGCTTTCTACTTGAGCCCTTGGTATCAGCTCCTCAATTCCCAACTTCCATCCTCCTCCCCCTCCCTCATAAATCCTTGATAATATATAAATTATTTTGTCATATCTTACACGTCAAACATCTCACTTCCCTCACTTTTCTGTTGTCCGTCCCCCAGGGCAGAGGTTTTATGTAGATCTTTGTAATCGATTCACCCTTTCTACCCCACCTTCCCTCCACCCTCCTGGTATTGCCACTCTCACCACTGGTCCTGAAGGGATCATCTGTCGTGGATTCCCTGTGTTTCCAGATCCTGTCTGTACCAGAGTACATGTTCTGGTCTAATTTTACCTTATAAATCCAGAGAGAGAGTTTTATATCAAACAGTAATTGTACATTAAGCAAACGTCCCAGCCCAGTGCAGATCAAATCCATAAGTCTGATATTAGCCCATATGTCTGATACCAATCTATAAATTCCTTTTCAGACCCATAAAACATGTGCAGTGATGCTGAATGCAGGATAATCACAGGCCAATGGGTGGAAAGTCTTGTGGATCCAGTGGCATTGTAAGCATCTCAGTGCTGGCAGCGATCTCTCTGAGGCTTCTTTGGCTTCATAGGTCTGGTCGCATCCATTTGGCTTGCCTTCTGCAATGTCTCCCAAGGAGTAGCAGAGAGAGAGAGAGAGAGAGAGAGAGAGAGAGAGAGAGAGAGAGAGAGAGAGAGAGAGAGAGAGAGAGGTGCCTTCCACCTCCAAGGAGGAAGTACCAGATTTCTCAGAGTTCTCAGAAGAAGGCTATGCCCACATAAAAATCTCACTATCTCCAGATTGGCAGGCTAGACTCCACGCCTACACTCCTAATCCTTAACTTGACACAAGATTAGGTGACTACCACAGGCTCCTAATCCATAACAATCCCATTTATTTTTTCCCTGCATACCGACACCAATCCAATATCCAAAGCTTTACCCAATGGGTGGAGATCTACTTCTAAAACATGAATATAGAAAAATCGCTTTTGCTTGAAGGCTCTCAAGGAAATGCTCACTGAAAACTCCATTCCTATGATCTCACCTCCCCCAAATTAGTCTTCTTCTGGGCTTTCAGTCACACCAAGATCTCTCCTGCCCCAAGGCCTTTACATGCACTGTCACCTCTTCCAAGCCCTGAAGTGCCAAGTTCAAAGTTCCAGTTAATCTCCCTGATCCTGATTTTTAAGAACTGTGTGTGTGGGAGGGAAGGGGTTGGGCTGTTTGTTGAACTGCTGGGTTTTGGAGCCATTTGTTATGCAACCTCATTTTGTCAATGACTGGTTAATTAATGCAGCATTCATTTGCCCTTCTTCCACTCACAGCACATGGCTTGTATCTTTGGGATCACTCTTCCACCATGCTCCATCTCCATGCTTCTGCTGGCATTGACCCAATCTGCCAGCTCCATGCCTGGCTAGTCAGAGCATGACTTTCCTCTGTCCAAAGGGACTGGGTCAGACTCAGTATGAGACTCATGCTAGGTTAATGATATCTAACCCTAAAAAATGCCCCAGAAACAATTTCCCCATTGCCAATGAGTCCATTTTGAATCATAGAAGGTCCCTGTGGGGTTTCTCAGACTGTAAATATTTATGTGAGCAGAAAGTTCCATCTTTTTCCCTATGAGGTAGCTGGTAGGGTAGCACTGCCAACCTTGCAGTTAGCAATCCAATGCTTACCTGATAGTACCACCAATGATTAGAAAGGGAATGAGCCTCTCTCTAATAGAATTCCTGAGCTTCTAGATAAAACTACAGCTGTCATCAGGAAGCCTACGTGAAACTCAAAAGGAAACAGTTCTGAAAGGAAAAGGTTCAAACTCTGATGGTATCAACTGAGTGCCAGAACTCAGCTATTCCTGATGCTCTGCCTCCAGACTTACAAATTCCATAAACCTACCCATTAATTCCTTCTCCTGCTCCTTCCCTTCTCACGCCCCAAGGTACTTTGACTTAGCTTTGAAGGCACTCACAACTTCACGGGTTCTGCCTTGCACAGGTGTCTGCTTGCTTCCAGTTCAGTCCTGACATTGTCCCTATCTTTAGCCATGTTAGGCTTGCGTCCTAGAGCTTTCCTTTGCTTGTCTCCCTATTGCTCTTGTCCTATGAAGTCTGTGGCTTTATCTTTAAGTCTAAGTCCTGCCCTTTCGCTTTCGTAGAAATCTGTCTCTGTATCTTGGCTCATGGCAGGTTGTGTCCTTCAAAGATGACTGTCCTAATGTTGCACATCGCACATTCTCTTGTTACAAGATGAGTTTGTGTTCATTTTTTCCAGAAACAGGGCCTGCTTTCCCTCTTCCTTGCATCTTGGCAGGCCTTTGACTATGGCAGAAGTGTTGCTCTGTGACTTCCACCTGGTCGTATTGGGTTGTTCACCATTGGGACCCTGTCAGGATGTTGCAAGGAAGACCAAGCCAAATGAAAATGTCACATATAGGGTTCTTCTTGAGCTCCAACCAATAGAAGTATCAGTCGTGTGAGGGAGTGAGTCTTAAGAGAGCTGCAGCCTCTGTCCTTTGAGCTACCCCAGCTAATGCTTGATGAAGCCAAAACTAGTGTCCTCACTGAGCTCTGCCCAGATTGCAGATTTGTGAGCAAAATTGATATTATCATTACTTTAAGATGTTATTTGTGGGGATACTTTCTGTTAGCAGCAGATCATCAGAATATTGCCTAATCAGACTGCATTGCCAGTTTTTTCTCTCTCTCCATATATATATATATATATATAGATTGATAGATAGATAGATAGATAGATAGATAGATAGATAGATAGATAGATAGATAGATAGATATCCTCCACTCATCTGTCAGTTGGTTGTACTATAATGGTTTGTGTAATGTTATGATGCTGGAAGCTCTGTTCCCAGAATTTCAAATACCAGCAGGATTGCCCATGGTGGACAGGTTTCAGTGAAGCTTCTAGACAAAGACAGACAAGGAAGAGGGGCCTGCTAGTCCACTTCCAAAAATTACTGAAAGAAAACCTTATGGATCACAAGAGAATACTGACTGACTAATGTGTTTTGGACACACTATCAGTGGACAATTGCTAGAGGAAGACATCATATTTGATGAAATAGAGGGACATGGAAGATCCTTATTGAGGCAGATTGACCGAATCGCTGCAACAATGGACTTCAACATTCAGGAATGTGTGACAATGGTGCAAGATCAGACAGCACTCCATTCCATTTCATATAAGGTCTCCATGGATCACAGTAGACTTGATGGCACTCTCTATATGTTTGTCTTCAGTGACTTCCCAGAGGGCTGCTCTGCCTGGCAGCCTCTATTCTTCATGCTTCCAAATGGGGAGCACAACAGGTCCATAGTCACTGATATTCCCCTCAATCCCCAGGTCAAGTAAGGAGGCATGCAACTAACTATGTTGTTCTCTTTGCCTTGTCTCTCTTCCTTTTCCCCTCCTCCAACAGGGCTAGAGGGGGTAAATACTTACCTTGCAGTCTAGAAGAGAATTTCTTCCACACCAAAATCTTCTCCTTCCTCAAAAGGCACATACATGCTTTTCTCCTTGTTTTGAATTAAAATGGCAGATGGGATGGTAGGAAAGAAAATGAACTAGTCTAACAGAATGGCCAAACAGATTTACCTTCCACATAAGAATGCAAATAACTCCTCAATCTTGTTATAGAGTCATGATATGGTGAGCTCCATCAAAGCAGAGTAGAACACCACGGAGGTCAGACCAGAAAGACCATATTGAGTTGATTTTGTATGAGAGATTCTAGTTGCTAATTATACTTTTCCTAACAGACAGATGGCAGGTTTAGAAGCCCAGACTTAAAATGGCTTTATCTAATTGCCTGCCTAAATATACATTTGCAATATGGTCCTCAAAGGGAATACTTTCTTTACCTTAAATTCCCTTTCTTTTTCCCCTCTTTTATGTAATTTTATTGAAGTATCATTGATGTACAATAAACCATGGTGTGTTTTGCTCTTTGAGGTTTTTAAAAAGAATCATTTTATTGGGGGCTCCTACAACTCTTATCACAATCTATACATACATCCACTGTGTACATTTGTTGCCATCATCATTCTCAAAACATTTGCTTTCTACTTGAGCCCTTGGTATTAGCTCCTCATTTCCCCTCCTTCCCCCTTCCCCCTCATGGACCCTTGATAATTTATAAATTATTATTCTGTCCTATCTTACACTGTCTGACATCTACCTTCACCCACTTTTTTGTTGTCCCTCCCTCATGGAGGAGGTTATATGTAGATCCTTGTAATCAGATCCCTCTTTCTACCCCACCTTTCCTCCATCCTCCTGTTATTGCTACTCTCAGCACTGGTCCTGAAGGGGTCATCTGTCCTGGTTTCCCTGTGTTTCCAGTTCCTATATGGACCAGTGTATATTCTCTGCTCGAGCCAGGTTTGTAAGGTAGAATTGGGATCATGATAGTGGGCGTGGTAGCATTTAGGAATGAGAGGAAAGTTATATGTTTCATCGTTGCTACACTGCATCCTGACTGGCTCATCTCCTCCCAGCGACCCTTCTGTAAGGGGTTGTCCAGTTGCCTACAGATAGATCTTGGATCCCCTAACTGTACGCCCCCTCATTCACAATGATATGATTTTTTTGTTCTTTGATGCCTGATCCCTGATCCCTTCTACATCTTGTGATCACACAGGCTGGTGTGCTTCTTTCATGTGCACTTTATTGCTTCTGAGTTAGATGGCCACTTGTGAACCTTCTAGTCTTTAAAACCCTAGACTCTTTATCTTTTGATAGCTAGGCTCCATAAGCTTTCTTCACCTCATTTGTTTATACACCCACTTTTTGTCTTGAGTGATTGTGTCGGGAAGGTGACCATCATGGAATACCAGTTCCTTAAATTCCATATCTATAGGCTTAAGTCTTACCCACAGGAAACCTATTTTTATTTTATCCCTGGAACAAAATCTTGCAATAATTTTCTCTTTTTGGGTAAGTCCATCCTCAATCACTTACCCTTTAACATTTACAAGAATTTATCTGTAACCAACCCCATTTACATAGTCTCATTCATGCTATTTCCACAATATGCTAATAACCCTATTTTTTAGAATCGGCAGAAAGCATCAGCATCAATATCCCATTGCCACTGAGTTGATTTCAACTCATGGGTACCCTATAGGACAGAATAGTATTGCCTCATAGGTTTCCAAGGCTGAAAAAAAATCTCTTTATTGTGAGTTGGGTGAAGGTTTACAGAATACATCCGTTTTCCATTTGACAGTTCACACATATTTTGCTTCATGATATTGACTGCAATCTGCTCAACGTAATATCACTTATCGCACTTCCTCCTTGTATTTCCTGTTTCCATTCCACCTTCTTTCCTGACCCTTCTGAACTTTATCTTTGAATAAATTATATCCTTTTGATTCAAATAGTTGATTAGTGTTACTTTTTACCTTATAGATCTACCTATTGTTTGGCTGAAGATTGAGCCAAGGGAGTGAGTTCAGTTCCAGATCTGAAGGTGCCTAAGGACAACAGTCTTGTGGGTTCCAAGAATCTCTCTCTGAGCAATACCCCTGAACTTTTAAAATAAGTTTAAACTTTGTTGCACATATTTCTCCTATTCTATCCCA
The DNA here is from genome assembly GCF_050624435.1 of Tenrec ecaudatus. NCBI lineage: Eukaryota > Metazoa > Chordata > Mammalia > Afrosoricida > Tenrecidae > Tenrec > Tenrec ecaudatus. The sequence goes on along the minus strand of NC_134541.1, from coordinate 79,263,295 downwards.
AAATTCCAAAGCAAACTCATTATCATTGTGTTGAAGCTGACTCATAGAGACCCTACAAGATAGAATAGAACTTCACCCTTTCATTTTCCAAGGCTTAAATCTTTACCAGAGCAGACAAACTCATATTTCTCACATGGACCAACTGATAGGTTAGAACCACTTTCTTTGTGGTTAGGAGATCAATGAGGAGTCCACTCTGCCATTAGAGCTGGTTAAGAATGCGATCCAGGATCCCCTAATGCTATCCCTCTCAGATCAGTTGGTAGTGGTAATAAATGTAAATCTTAAGGGGGTCAGACTGCCACATCGTAACTCTTCCTTGGGGAAGATGGTGGGTTTGAACTGCTGATTGATTAGCCCTTAAGTGCTTAATTACTGCCTCACCAGGGTTCTCCTTAACATCAGAACAGTGGACACTTATTGGTTTATCTTACTGGTCTCTGTTCCCTAAAAATTGCACTTCATCCACAGGGTTTTCTTCCACAACACACAGCTGCTAGTGTTTTTGGTTTGTTTTTCCACATGACTTCACCTTCCTGGTCAAAGCTGATTTGTCCAGGGCTAAACACACAATGAAAACATAGCCATATTTGCACACTACAAAATTTGAAGTGAGACAGCAAGCTATTTGTTGAGTTTTTTGAATGACTGAAGTCTAAAAGGAAGTGTTATGATACAGGAAACAGTGAGTTTTGATGTCCAGGATCTATGCTGGGGACCCAGTTGGCACTCCGAATGACTATTCAAAGTGATGGTATGAATTCTCCTCTTCCATGACCTACACATATAATAGATATAACCACTAAGTCCATGATTTGACAAATGTCTTGTGTGATTGAGTTTGGGTTCCCCATAGGATTAGATCCTGAGACAAAGGTTTTAATTAAGCCATTTTCTGGGGAGATATCAATAAGGAAATGGGAAATAGAAAAGGGAAAGAAGGCAGCCAATGAAAAGTACATTATCAAACAATTTAAAATTGTGAGCAACTGGAGGTTAATCTTACTGGAGACACTGTAGAAAATCCACTAGTTATTCTGCCCAGAATGTGAGGGAGTGTGGCTATTTGTCCAACAACTCCTATGGGTCATTGGTTAAGGGTTACTCCAGGAAGCAAGAATTAACTCCACAACCTCCTAAGCCATGCATGCTCAGGTACAGTGGTCTACAGAAACTAGAGAAAGCAAGAAGAGAGATGTGCTAGCCATTCGGAATTAGGCTAGCATGCCAAGTTGTCAGACATGTCAGGTTCTTGAACTATCATAACTTGAAAGTCATCATGATCCTGTGAGATATACCACTGGTATTTCAAACACAAGCATAGTTACCCGTGGTGGAAAATTTTCAGAAAAGCTTACAAGCTAAATAGACTAGAAAGAATAACCTGCCAATCTACATCTGAAAAAAATAGTGGTGTTTGTGGAGCACATTGATATCAGTGGAATATTGTTTCATATAGTGCAGGATGATGAACCCCTCAAGTTGGAAGACACTCAAAATATAATTGGGGAAGAGCTGTCTCCTCAAAGTAGAGTTGACCTTAGTGATATAAAGTTTTCAGGACCTATATTTGTTGATGTGGCAATGACTCAAAATGAGAAGAAACAGCAGTACTGCAATAACCACTAACAAGAAGATGGGATGCATGAAATATGGATCTAGAAAAATTGGAAGCCATGAAAAAATGGAACACATAAAGATCAAACACTCTAGGTGTTATTGAACTGAAATAGACTGGTATTGGCCATTTTGAATGTCACAATAATATGGTTTACATACCAGAGTAACAAATTTGAAAGGAATGGATGACTTTCATGTTAAAAAAGAGAATGTTTCAACATCGATTCCAATGTTCACCATTGTTAGGTGTAGGATATATTACACCTACAAGGATGAATAATTAATAAAGTTATTATTCAAATTTACACACCAACCACTAATGGTAACAATAAAGCCATTGAGGATTTTTACCAACCTTTTCAGTCTGAAATTGATGAAACATGCAATCAAGATTACTGATGACTTGAATGCAAAATTTGGAAACTAAGGAGGAGGATCACTAGTTAGAAAATATGGCCATGGGGATGGAAGCCACATGGGAGATCTCATGATAGAATTTTCCAATAAGGATGGCTTATTGATTGAAGATTTATTTTTCAGGGATGTAAACAGTAACCATAGACATGGATCATGTATATTGGATAGAAATACACAGGAATTAAATCAACTATATCTGTTGAAATAAACTACTATACATACTCGAGTATAACCCAAGGCAACTAATTTTACCCCCCAAAGCTGGGGTGCTTTTTCAGCATAAAAAATGTGCTGAAAAAACGTCGGCTTATACTCAAGTATTTACGGTATAAAGAAGTTCAATATCATCAGTCACGAGACTGGAGACGAACTGTGGAACAAACCATCAATGGCAAATTCAACTCGAATTCCAACAAAATTAAAACAAGTCCCCAAGAGTCAAAGTATGAATTTGAGTATATCTCATCTAAATTAGAGAATACTTCAAGAAGAAAGTTGACACATTGAACACAAATCACCTGAGATGATACGAGTTCTGCAATAATATCAAGAACATCATAAATAAAGAAATTCAAAGATAATTAAAAAGATAGAAACTAAAGAAAAGACAAAACGGATGTCACCTTGAATGTGGAGTAGCTGAAGCCAATGAAAGAAATGATGAAGTACGAAAAGGAGAGAGAGAAATATAGAAATAATTGATGAAGTAAAGACGCTGAATAAAGAAGCTGAACATAAAATTTCAAAGGGGAATTCAAAAAGATGGAATAAAGAATTATATTAAAAGGTGCAAAGACCTGGAATTAGGACAGCAAAAATGAAAAGCATGTGCATTTCACTAGCTGAAAAAATTGAAGAGATTCAAAATACAGAATTACACAGATAGCATCAAAAGAAGATGAAAGGGATTCACTGACCACATGAAGCCCAGGCTCCACAGCGCTGAGTCCAGAAGACCAAGATAGCATAGGGTTCTCACTGCAGATTGCTCTGAAAGTGCTCACAGTAGTAGGCCCTGGATCAACTGGGGGAAAATGTAGAACTCAAAATAGGAAGACTAACCTTAGGATATGATAGGCACTAGTGGAATTCCCATTTGACACCTGACCTCACCTCCATGGCTCAACTTTCAGCCCCCAAATAGGAGACCTATACTGTCAACGATGTACAATTTAGAGCCCAGCATTTGTCAGGGAGTTACTCAGAAGGCAGGAAGGAATGGGAACGAAAGACCAATGGAAACGGCAAAAAAAGGGAGGGAATAGAAAAAGTAGTATTGCATTGTAGGTATTGCAATCAATATCATAAACCATTGCATGAATTGTAAGGAAAATCAATATACTCTGTAGATTTTCCCTCACATCACAATCAAAACAGTGTAAAAAGAAAATAAGTCATATGACCGAGTACACTGGTAGATCTTGCTGAAGACCAATTTCCAGTGTTAAAAGATGTCACTTTGAGGAATAAGGCACAGCTGAGCCCTAGTGGTATAGTGGTTACAAACATAATGCGTCAGAACCAACCCAGTTGGGTTGCTCAACACAAGATCAGCAGTTCTGCTCCCATACAAAGTTCCAGTATTGGAAACCCACAGGGATATCTCTCCCCTGTCCTATAGAGTTGCTAAGGGTTGGAATCAACTTGATGGCAGTGAACTGGATGTAAGCCAGGCTGACTAGAGACACAAATCAAGTGACACTCATATATGTGCAATAAATAGTTTTCAATCAAGAAGTCATTATAGTATTTCTATTTCAAGGAAATATCCCAGGCCAGTCCAACTCAAGTCCATAAGTCCAACACTAGCCCATAAGTTCCTTTCCAACTTACACAGTTACATGCAATGATGCAGAATGCAGGGATGTCAAAGGCCAGTGATTGCAATGTCGTGTGGACCCAAGGTCGATGGAAGCATGGCAAGACTCTGGCAGCTCTCAACGTGGGCAGAAAGCAGTCAAGTGAATGCAAAAGGAAGGGGAGGTTCCCAGGGCCCTCCTTATGAGAAGGCCATGGCCACAAAGAGGCACCATCAGGCTATGGTGTGATTGACAGATTGGATACCAACCTAACACTTTTACATATCTTCAAACTGACATAAAATTATATAACTATCATACTATGGCATTTTCAATCACTTCATATGTACTTGAAAATGGACAATAATTATGAAATATAAAATAAAAGTTGATGTCTTTGAATTATGATGCTGGTGAAGAATATTGAATATTCCATGGACTTTCAGAAGAAGGAACAAATCTTTCTTGGCGGAAGTAGAGCCAGAATGCTTCCTAGACGTGAGAATGGCAAGACTTCATATCACATACTTTGGACATGTTAACAGCTGAGCATAGTCCCTAGAGAAGGGTATCATACTTGGTAAAGTGGAGTGGTGAAAAAAAGAAGAAGGTCCTCAATGGGATGAATTGGCATACTGGCTGCAAAAATGGTCTCCAACATTAACTGTGAGGAAACAGGCTGTGGGTGCTATGAGTTAGAGCCAAATTAACAGTGTCTAACAATGACAACTCCCCTCCCGCGCCCCATCTGTCAATTTGCTGCACTGTGGTAGCTTGTGCTTTGCGGTGATGCTGGGAGTTAGTCCACTAGTACTTCAAATACCAGGCAGGATCACCCACGGTGAACAGATTTCAACACAGCTTCCAGACTAAGAACTGACAGGACGACAAAACAATCAGTCCACTTCTGAGGGGTTCACCATTGAAAACTTTCTGCATAGCAGTAAAATATTGTCTGACATAATGCCAGAAAATGAGCCCCTCAGATTGCAAAACAATCAAAATATCACCGAGAAAGAGAGCTTCCTCAAAGTAGAGTCCACCTTAATGATAACTCAAAACCTCACAACAGGAGCTGGAGATAACATCATAATAAATGGAGAAAATATTGAAGTTATCAAGGATTTTGTGTTGCTTAGATTCACAACTAATGCTCATGGAAACAACAATCAAGAAACCAAATACCATATTGCATTAGGCAAATCTACTGCACATAACCACTTTAAAGTACTGAAGATCAAGAATTTCACTTAGGATTAAGTTGCGTCTGGCCCAAGGCATGGCATTTTCCACCACACCTTATGCATGTGAAATTTGAACATTGAATGAGAACGACTGAAGGAGAACTGGTGCATTTGAATTAAGGTACTGACAAAAAAAATACTGAAAGTACCATGGGTGGAGAGAAGAACAAACAAATCTGTCTGAGAAGAAGTGCAGCTAAATGTTCCTTGGCAGATAGGATGGCGAGAATTCATCTCATGTACTTTGCAGATGTTATTAGGACAGACCAGTCCCTGGAGGACATCATACACATTACAGTGGAGGGGTTGCAAAAAGAGGAAGACACCCGATCAAATGGATCGAGACAATTCCTACAACAATGGACTCAAACATAACAAAATTTTTGAGTATGGGGCAGGACCAGGCAATGTTTCATTCTGTTGTGTAGGCATTATTATGAGACAGAACTGACTTGAAGGCATCTAGCAACAAAGTGTACTAAAGTTTCTTCTGGCACCTTCATTTGCTAATAGATTATAATTCAAAATGAGAAAAATCGTTGCAACCATTCATTAATAATCAGAACATGAAACGTGCAAAATAAGAATCTAGGAAAATTGGAAATCATAAAAAACGGAATCTGACCTATAAAGATCAATATCCTAGGCATTGGTGAGTTGAAATAGTCCCTTTGAATCTTAAAATGATAAGAATGACTACGCTGACAATGACAAATTCAAAAGAATGTCTCTTTCATCCTCAAAAAGAGCATTTCTAGATCTATCTTGAAGTGCAATGCTGCCTGAGACAGAATAATATCTATCTTCATACACAAGGAAGGCCGGTTAATAGAACCATTATTCAAATTTTCTCACAATCCACTAAAGCCAATGAAGAATTGTACCAACTTCTTCAGTCTGAAATTGATCACACAAGTACTGAAAATGCATTAATAATTGCTGACAATTGGAATGCACACATGGAAACAAAAAGGAAGGAAGAGTAATTAGAAACTATGGCTTTGGGGATCGAAAAGAAGCTGAAGACTGCATGAAAGAATTCTGCAAGAGCAATAACTTCCTCATTGCAAACACCTTTATTCAACAACAGGAGCGGCATATATACATGTGGAATACACAGGAATGGAATTGATTAAATCTGTGGGAAGACATGATAGAGAAGCTCAATATCATTGAGACAAAACAAGACCGGGGGCCAACTATGTAACAGACTATCAATTACTAATATGCAAGTTCAAGTCAAACCTGAAGAAAATTAAAATAAGAACGCAAAAGAGGCCAAATACAGCCTATATTATATCTTTGGTTGGCTGGGGTTTCTAGAGAAACAAACCAGTGATACTGATACATGTAGAAGAAGGAAATTCATATCAATAAAGAATTTTACATTAAGAAGTCCACACAACAAGAAACCCCAGTCCAACTCCAGCCCATAAATCAGATGCAAACTAGAGGCCCTTCCAGACTCATGAAGCTGTTGGAGGAATAGCCCAAGAAACAGGAAAACCACAGGTTGGTGGAGGCAGAGTTGGGAGAATCCAAAGTCAACAGGCATTTGGCAGGCCACAGACAGCTCTTAGGGTCAGCAGGTCTCATGGTGATTGCCATCCCAAGAAGCCAGATGTAGGGTCCAGGGTCTTTTCATCAGGAAGAAAAAGAGTGAGCCCATTCTCCACAGTCTACTTATAGCTATGAAATAGGTCACACCCCCAAAGAGACTGTGACCTGCACCTTCTGAAGATCCTGGTCAAGCTAAATTGACACCAAACCTTACTATCACAATATCTCACCTGAATTTAGAGCCTATCTCAAGAATGGTTCGGACATATTGAACATTAATGATCAGCTACCAGAAGACTTGTGAAATAGCATCAAGGTCATCAATCTTTTTTTTTTGTCATGTCACCTGTGGCTATTTATTTATTTATCATAAATCATTTTATTGGGGGCTCCTCAAAAAGATCATTAATAATACAGGAAAGAAAGAAAATACTACAGTGGATATCAGAGGAGACTGTGAAACTTGCTCTTGAACCTAAAGCAGCTAAAGCAAATGGAAGAAATGATGAAATAAAAGAGTTGAACAGAAAAATTTGAAAGGCCAGCTTGAGAAGATAAAGTAAAGAATTATATTGTAACGTGTAAAGACCTGGAATTGGGAAAGCAAAAGGAATGAGTACAGTCAGCATATCATAAATTGAAAGAACAGAAGAAAAAATCCAAGCCTTGGATTAAAATGTTCAAGGATTATTTATCAAACTATTGAATGATGCAGGGAGAATCCAAAGAATATGGAAGGAGTGTACAGAGTTTCTGTTCCCAAGAATTAGTTGAGGTTCTACTAGTTCAAAAGGCCAAGAGGAAGTTGAAGCTGCCATGTAAGCATTAGTGAAAAGCAAGGAAGGGATAGGAATGGAAATATTTCAACACGCTCATGCAGTGATAGTCCATGTCAAGAAATTTGGAAGATAGCTATCTGGCCAACCAACTGGAAGTGATTAATATTTGTGTCCATTCTAAAGAAATATGACGCAACAAAATCTGCAAATTAATTTAAAATAACATTAATATGACATGCAAGTACAATTTTATTGACGATACCTTTAAAAGTAGTTATAGCAATATGTCAACAGGAAGCTGCCAGAAATCCAGGCTGTATTAAAAGAGGGCATGAGGCAAGGTATATCAATGCTGGTTTCAGATGGACCTTGGCTGAAAACAGAGGATACAAGGAAAATGCTTACTTATGTACTATTGACTATGCAGAGGATTTTACTGTGTATCATAACAAACTTTGGGTAGCATATGAATACATATGAGAACAATTGGAATTCCCGTACATTTAATTGTGCTCCTGTGGTACCTGTACATAAACCAACAGGAAGTGGTTCGAATAGAACAAGGGGATAGTGCGTGGTTTAAAATCAGGAGAGGGTGTGTTGTGGTTATATCCTTTCACCATATGTGTTAGACAGGGTTCTCTAGAGAAACAAAACCAGGACATTTATGATTTGATAGATAGATAGAACACGAAGGAATATAACAGCTAATTAGTCCACATAGCAGTACAGAGGACTCAGTTTAACTCACTTCCATGCAACAGTAAATATGGCAGTACAGCCAGGCAGCAAACTGCAGAACTAGGTAAGGCAGCCACACACTGGTCTGATCACCAGAGAGCAACTGAGAGATAGGTGTGGCTTGCTGAGCCATTTATCTCTTTGCCCACGAATCAAACTGCGAACTTATTAATCCCACATGTTCTTATTGGCCACGTTGGCACTATAAACCTACCTATCTATCACACTGTACTTATTCAAATAATCTGAGAAGCTGCTCTGTATGAAGAAGTTGAGGCATCTGGATTGGAGGAAGAATCATTAACAACCTGTGTTATGCAGATGACCCAATCTTGCTGGCTGAAAGTCAATAGGCCTTGAAGTACTTACTGATAAAGCTCATATAGTACACCTTCAGTATAAATTAGTCTTCAACACTAAGAATACAAATGTCTTCTCAACTTGACAAATATAAACCCACAACATCATTACAAATAGAGAAATGTAGCTAAACTCTATTTTACTTGGACCCACAATCAATACTCACAGAAGCAGCAGTCAATAAATCAACGTATTTCATTGGAAAAATCTGTTGTAAAAGACCTCTTTAAAATGTGAAAGAGCAAATGTTTTACTCTGGGGATTAGCAAGTTATGCCTGCTTTTAGCCTTGATATTTTTAATCACCTTAGATGCATGTGAAAGGAGTCTTAATTTCAGTGTCTGGTATGGGTTGAATGACTAACAGCAAGGTTGGTGGTTCAACCCACTTGCTGCTCCACAGAAGAAAGAGGAAGCTATTTGACCCTGTAAAGATTTACAGCCTTGAAAACCCTATATGGTCACTATGAATAAGAATAGACTTGATGGTAATGTGTGACATATGCATGTGAAAGATGGACCATAAATAAGGAAGACTGAAGAAAATATGATGCCTTTAAAATATGATGTTGCAAATAATATTGAATATACCATGAATGCCCAGCAGAACAAAGAGGTCTGTCCCGGAAGAAGTACAGCCAGAATGTATTTTAGAACTGAGGATGGTAAAACTCCATTTCATATACATTGAACATGGTATCAGGAGAAATTAGTCCCTAGAAAAGGACAAAATACTTGGTAGAGCATCATCAAAAAACAGGTAAACCCTGAATGAGATGGATCAACACAGTGGCTGTAACAATAGGCTAAAATATGACCATTGTGAGGATGTCACAGGACTAGAAAGGCTTTTGTTCTATTGTGCATAGGGTCACTATAAGTGGCAGTGCGTGAGTTTTTGTTGATTAACAACACTGGGATATGAGCAATGTCCCCATGGCATATGCTAAACTGTCACCATGCTGGACACAGTTGATCTTTGTGGCTTTAGAGGGTAATTATTTAGAGGGTTATGATAACACTGAATTTTTTTCTGTGTATTCAAACTATTCCATCCTAAGGTTCCACAGATCTATCCAAACCAAGCTCACTGCCATTGAATCAATGCTAACTCATATCGACCCTACAGGACATGGGTAAAATTGTACCTGTGAGGTTCTGAGACTGTACCTCTTTACAGAGTAGAGTCCCATCTTTCTCCCGAAGAGCAGCCGGTGATTTCAAAATACCGACCGTGCAATTACCAGCCCAATGTGTAACCAAGAACTATTCAGGGAAGCTAGAGGGAGAGCATGAAAAGAAATGAGTAGTTGAGGTGGTTGGATGCACATCCATCCCTTTGTTCTACTCTCTATGACTTTTTCTGAGTTCATTCAAAATGTAAATTAAGACACAAAATAGAATTCTACCCAACCCTGCTATATGCCTAAACAGTATCCATTTTTCTCATTCTTACTACTAATAGAAGCTCAATTTTGTTTAGGGTGATAATGTACCTACTTAAATCGCTCACTCTTAGGCTCCCTTGCAGCTATGCATGAGCATTTGACCCAGTTTGGGCCAAATATGTGTAGGTGAAAGATACTGAGTAGGACTCCCAAGAAAGTTTTTGTTGTTGTTTAAGGCAAAACACTTGTCTGGCATAACCCATTTCATTTTTGTCCTTGGCTCTTCTGCTGTCATGCTCCCTAGTCAGAATATTGAAAGATTGGAGAGTCACATAGGTTACATGAGTTTGGCAGACCAAAAAGGATGCATTCTCCTATATCCAAGATGAGTCCCTGAGCAAATACGCCAGACCTAGGCTACCTATTTCAAGACTTACTATTGTATAAGACAAACCCCTGTGTGGTGCAAAGGGTTAACACAATTCACTGCTAAGACAAAGATGCCTTGGAAGAAAAACCTGGCAATCTACATTTAAAAATTCAGCCCTTGAAAACCTCATGGGGCACAGTTCTACCCTGAATCATATGGGGTAACTGTAAATCAGAATCAATTCAGTGGCAACTGGTTTGGTATTTTTGGTGTTAATATAAGAAAAATGAAGCTTTTGTGATTAGACCACTAGAGTCGGTTTGTTTTTTCCCATGTAGCCAGATGCAATTTGGACTGATAGAGAAATAATTAAAAGAATGTAGAGTTAAGTAAGCGTAATGATTATGGAACTAATCATTTAGCAATGGGCTGCTAACCACAAGGTCAGTAGTTCAAATGCACCAGTCACTCAGGGGGAGAAAAGTGAAGCTCTCTGCTTCTGTAAAGATTTACAGTCTTGGAAGCCCTATATGGGGTTGCTATAAGTTGTAATCAACTTGATAGCATTGTATTTGTTTGAGTTTGGTGACTAGTATGTAAGCTTTGAGGGGGTAGTAATAGATACTTTGAATACTATTCTTAGCACTATAGGTATTATGTCTTTTGCAAATGGATAAATGAACAAAAGCGATATTCATTTTGTGTTTTCTGTAGTTTGCCTTATTCTTCCAAGAAGATTGCTCAAGTGTTAAGACCCAGTCTTCTCTGGCATACTTGAATAAAAGAATAACTGATAGACACAGACTTGAACCCTGGCCTGTGTGATCTTGGGTGTGTCACTGTTTTTCAATCCATTTCTCATCTGTGAACTGGGGATTACACACGTAGCCCACAGGGTTGTTTTGGAGATTCAGAGTAATGTGTGTGTCTTGGATTGAGTGCCCTTGCATGCCGAGCTTATTCCTCAGGCCTGGGTGCAGGGAGTCTATTTGAGATCTGATGGCAGGGAGTGGGAATAGGAAAGCAGACGCAAGACTGAGTTAGGAGGAGAAGCAATCACAATGGGAACGGGGTGTTGAGGCTTTTAATGTAGGATACATGGGCTTGATTCCCCCAGGACTTCTGAGCAACATGGGTTCTGTCCTAGAATTGTCTACCAGAAACAGGAGGCTGGGCTCTTCTTCGCCTGTAGTGGTGTTGAGCATTCCTCCTAGTAAGGTGACCTCTCCTACCTTCCTGGGTTTGGCTTTCCATGCCTTTGAAAAGGCTTCGAGGCAGAAGGACATGGAGAGCTGCGTGCTGCACAGTTGTGATAAGACACCATTTCAGCAGGAGCCTGCACTTACATAGAGCCGTTCGCCACTGCTATGATTGATATCAGGTGGAGCCCTGGAAGTGCAGTGGTTACAAGTTGGTTTGCTAACTTCAAGGCCAGCAGTTCAAAGCTACTAGCTCCAAGGAAGAAAGATGGGGTTTTCTACTCCAATAAAGAGTTGTAGTGTTTGAAACTCGCAGGGGGCAATTGTACACTGCCCCACAGGATCGCTATGAGTCGGTATTGACTGGAAGGCAGTGAGATGGTGTCAGAGATGGGTCAAAGGAATGTGGCATGGCAACCCTAAGAATCTGCTACAGAACCATAAAGTGCCTGGGATAGATGAGTTTATTGTGCTTGACCTTTTAAAACCATCAAACGGGCAACAGTTAGAAAGACAAACATACCAAGTGTCATTGGAGATCCGGGGAAAGCAGAGAAACACTGCTAATGATGCAGGTTTGCTGCACAGCAATCTGGCAGAGCTTAGTGAAAGCCCATTGAATGGACCCTAGGACCTAGTGAGCCCCTCCTGGGCGTACAACCAAAGAAGCGCAGTCACTGAGTTGACTTTCATTCCTCATGACCCTATCAAACAAAGCTGAATGGTCCCATGATGTTTTCAAGGCTTCTATTGGGAAGTAGACAGCCATGCCTTTATCCCACAGTGTGTGGAAGACGGCTTCAAACTACTGACCTTTGGGTTAGCAGCCAAGCACTTAATATCTCCCCCATCAAAGCTCTCTCCTGGATGTAGAAAAACAAACAAAACCCCAGTTGATTCTTCCTCATTAGCAACCCTACAAGGCACAGTAGAATTGCTGCTTTAGGTTTACAAAACTAAATTCCTACGACAGCAGACAGCCTCTCTTTGCTCCATGGAATAGCTGGTGGGTTGGAACTGCTCACCTTGGGGTTAACAGCCCAACGCATAATTCCTGGGTATATAGGCCAAGCTATTTATCCAATTCACATGGCCCTAGGGGCATTTTTACAAGAATGGTCACCACGCTGATACCTGCAGTAGAGAAGAGTTGGAGCCGAATTGGATGCCAATCAACAGACAACTGAAGAAGGAAACAAAAGAAAGATGATGATTGCTCATGACCAAGTGGCACGCAGCAGCACATGCAATTGATATGCAGCATGGCAATAACTCTTAATGACATTGCAAGGAGTTGAAAAGGTCAGAAACTGAATGAGATTTATATTGCAGTACCATTCATGGAAGCTGAAAGCCCATTCACCAAGCAGCATGGTCTAGTGCACATGGCTGTATGCCTATAAGGACACACACACACCAAGCACCCAGCAGGGGGTACTAGTCTGAAGAGGGGAATGGAAGTGATGTGAATGTGGAAAAGGAGGGACAAAACACAAGCAGGGCCTGACATTGATCAGGGTTCACGGTGTGCTATAAAGTAGGCATGATTAATCACTTCCCTGTACCAGAAGGCTGAGCTAGATTTTTAAAGCAAATCGAGTGCCTGGAACACAATGGTTGTTAGCTGCTGTTGAGTCAGCTTCCAGTCCAACTCACTGTGACAACCAGCTCCCAGTGACTCCATGGGCAATATTCTCCCTGGTCCTGCACCATCTCTTTGGTTGTGCATCAGATTGTGATTCACAGGGGTTTTCGTTAATTGGTTTTCAGAAGTAGAATACCAGGCTCTTCTTCATCGCTCATCTTAGTCTGGACACATCACAGAAACAGGTTCAGTCTCATAGCCGCACCCAACCAAGCTTCCCTATTTCAGTATCATAGCAACACAGAAATCAGTTCAGTACCACAGCAATAACCAAGCATCCCCCTGACAAATGAGTGTTGGATGCGCATGAGTTGCATTGTCTTGGACTCAACCCCAGATCTCCCACATAGAAAAGGAGAATTCTACAACGGAACCACCAATTTACCCTCAGAATATAATAAGTATCCAGTAAATGGTTATTAAGAATGTGGCTGCCAGGAAAATCCACCAATTTCCTGCCAAGGCTTAACACTAATATCTTCCCCCACACACTAGAAGGCTGCAGAGGAATGACTTTCTCCATGCCAGCCCTGGTATCTAGACAAGGGACCCTAACACTGAACCACTGAGCCCCAGCAGGCTGGGGAGCAATGTCAAATTGGATGAGGGACAATCCTGGTTGAGTTAGTTCCCCTAAGCTCGTAGGGCAGTTTAGCATGTCCACAGCTGTGTTCAGAATAGCCATGCGATTACCACTGAGAGAAATTCTACATGCTTTCACACCCCATGCTAGTCGTTGCAGCCATCATTGAGTACAGTTCATGCTCATCACTATCTAGAACTCACGGTGACGCTGTGGGTGAGCCATTGGGCAGGTAACCTCAAGGTTGGCAGTTCAAAGGCACCAGTTGTTCTCTGAGAGGAAGGTGAGATGATCTGCTCCTGTCAAGATTTAGCCTGAGGAATTTTATATAGGGTCACAGTGAGTCAGGATCAACTCAATGGTGTGGGTTTGGTTTATTAGACCCACCATCAGATCATATTTAATGTATTTATTAACATGTATATTTGCCACAAATCCAATGTCTTTTATTTTTATCACTGCATTTCAATACAATTTGTGCCTTTGTGATTCTGTATTTCATTGGAGGTATTTGGAAATATTATTCTGGGGAGTGGGCAGGTGTTCCATAGCCTTTCCTAAATGCCAAAAGGATCCATGGGGTTGCAATGGGTAAGACCCTCTAATAGAGTTTATCAAAGAGCCCTGGAGGCACAATGGTTAAGTGCTCAGCTGCTATCCAAAAGGTTGAAGGTTTGAACCCACCAGTGGCTCTGTTCTTGGAAGAAAAACCAGGCAACTCATTCTTGTAAAGATTACAGCATAGAAAAGCCTAGAGCAGTGGTTCTCAAACTTCCTAATGCCACAACCCTTTCATACAGTTCCTCATGTTGTGGTGACCTCCACAACCATAAAAAATATTCTCATTGCTGCTTCATAACTGTAATTTTGTTACAGTCACCCTGTGCAAGGGTCCCACAGGTTGAGAACCATTGGTCTAGAGAGCTCGGCACTGATGCATTGAGTCACTATGAGTTGGACTGGACTAGAAGGTTCCTAACAAAAACGCCAACAATCATTTTTTACCATGACCTTGTTAACTCAAAAAGATTAATAAGCAAATTCACAAATGAGGACATCCAGTTGCCCCTCCAAACTGGAGAAGCATGAGTTAAATGGTGACCCTGACCCCACGGTGTCCTCCAGCTGGTGCCATGCTGCCTTTATTCCTTCTGCCTCTCAGTTCTGTGGAGAAGAAGGGGAAAGGGAGGGAAAGAAAAAGAAAGAAATGAAAAGATAATTTTCCCAGCTTCTTCACATCACTGAATTGAACATTACTTTTCATAAAAGTATTATGAAATGGAAATGGTGCTTTCACTATTTTGCTTTCAGGTGATATTCAGAGACATGGTGCTGGTCATTATTTGAGCCGGGGAGGTTAGTGTGCAGATTTTCTGAATATGGTTGAGCCACATGCCCCCTTCCAGGCCTAGCATTTCCCTGGGCTATGAGAAGTTATAGACAGTCTACCCTCTTCTTCCTCTGACTTCGCTGCAAACCATGGACACACTGGTTCTGACTTGACCTGGCTCCAGTACAGAAAAAAATATCCTCCTTGCATAATTGTAGTGCTTGCATTGGAAGGCACCCAGATACAAATCTCTCTTCTGGTGGCATAATGGGTTATGTGTTGGGCTATTAACTGCAAGGTCAGCAGTTGGAATTCACCAGTCGCTCCTTTGGAGAAAGATGAGGCTTTCTTCTCCCATAAAGAGTTATAGCCTTAGATGAGTATAAAAACTCAAAATGCATTGGCAGAGATTCCACAGAGAATAACCCTCCATTAAATCCCCTGGGACCATTCACCAGGGATGGGATTAAACCCTGCTCACCGTCAGTACATCAGAAAGTGTATTGTTGCAGATATGATTAGGTTAAAAATTAACATCTTATCATTTGTCTTTACTCTTAACACGTTTTTCATTTGTTCTTTTTTTAATTTTCTGCTTTCCTTTTTATTGAAAAATTAACTAATGTCACTAAACAAGTAGAGAATTTGTTAAATGAAAATCTAATCGGTTATGTAAACTTTCACTGAAAACATAACACAATTTTATTTTTACAAAGAGTTATAGCCTTGGAAACCCAGGAGGCCGCAGTATTTTCTCTCAATAGGATTGTTATGCACCCAATGGCAATGAGTGTTGTTGGATTTTGTTTCTTTATTGTTTTCTGTAGCTATGGTGGGGTATAGGGGTTATGTGTTGGGCTGCTAAATGCAATGTCTGAAATGGCAAATTTGAAATCCCCAGCCACTCCAAGGGAGAAAGATGAGGCTTTCTACTCCCCTAAAGAGTTCCAGTCTCAGAGCAGCCAGTCCACAAAGAGAACAACATGGCTGGCCCCACTGTGAGACATGATGCCCCTCAGTGACCAAGGGTGATACAGGGGACAGCACTGGAGACACAGTGTGCGAATTGCACCTAACCTGATTCCACCACACCGAGGCAAAGTGTGGTGGAGTGCAGTGGAACAGCAAGGGAATGGAGTGGCAAGGTCCCCAGGGAATGCTGAAAGTGGACTTTGGGGCCAGGTTGTGGTGCCTCAACAGAGTGGATTGGAAAACACTCCTAAGGTCCAACAAATAATCCTTGAACTAACTACAAGCTCTTCTTTCTTGATGTGTTTTGTTTTGTTCTTTGTCAGTGGTTTGTTTTTGTTGTTTTGTTGTCTGGTTGTATACTGTTGCTTTGTTTTCCTCTGTCTTGTTTTCGTGCATGTTAGTGTGTCCACAGGTCTGTCTAAATAAGAGAGGCTGGATGAACTATCTGCAGGAAAAACAACAGGACCGACAGTTCCGGGGGCACTTGGGATAGGGGGAGGTGCGGGGGGTTAGGAAGTGGTGTTAACAAACACAGGGACAAGGGAACAACATGGGACTCAATATGGTAGTGAGGGGGAAGTGGCAGGCCTGGTAGGGAATGATCAAGGGTAAGGTTACGTAAAGAAGAGGTATAGCTGTAACCCGGGTGGGGACGGAGCATGTTAGTGGGACAGGAGGAAAGTCAAGGGAGATGGAGGAAAGAGCTAGGAGTCAAAGTGCATTTATAGAGGTCTAGACAAAGACATGTGCATGCAAATATATATATATATATATATATATATATATATATATATATATGGATGGGGAAATAGATCTATGTGTCTATATTTATAGGTTTAATATTAAGGTGGCGGCAGGACCTTGGGCCTTAACTCAAGCACTCCCTCAATGCATGAATACTTTCTTTTATTAAATTGGCACTCTACAATGCTCATCCTCCAGACACAACTGCTGAAGCCAAAGCTGGTGAACAAGTAAATGTGGTGAAGAAAGCTGATGGTGCCCGGCTATCAAAAGAGATAGTGTCTGGGATCTTAAATACTTGAAGATAAACAAGCGGCCATCTAGCTCAGAAGCAACAAAGCCCACATGGAAGAGCAGACCAGCCTGTGCGATCACGAGGACCCGAAGGGATCAGTTATCAGGCATCAAAGAACAAAAAAATCACAGTATTGGCTGCACACCTCCATGATACGATTGCCAAAGACAAACTTGTGCATAAGCAAATGTGGCGAAGAATGCTGATGGTGCCCGGCTATCAAAAGAGATAGTGTCTGGGGTCTTAAAGGCTTGAAGGTGAACAAGCAGCCATCTAGCTCAGAAGCAAAAAAGCCCACATGGAGGAAGCACACCAGCCTGTGCGATCACAAGGTGCCAAAGGGACCAGGTATAAGGCATAATGCAATATATATATATATATATATATATATATATGGTATATATTATATATATATATACACATAATAGTGAATGAAGGGGGAAGTGCAGAGTGGAGACCTGAAGCCCATTTGCTGGCCACTGTAGATCCCCTCACAGAGGGGTTTAGGAGAGGAGATGGGTCAGTCAGTGTGCGATGTAGTACCGATGAAAAACACAGCTTTCCCCCTGATCCTGGATGCTTCCTCCCCCCAACTACCATGCTCCGTATTCTACCTTGCAGGACTGGATAGGGCAGAGGTTGTACACTGGTACATATAGGAGCTGGAGGCACAGGGAATCCAGGGTGGATGATACCTTCGGGACCAGGAATGTGAGGGGCGATATTGGAAGAGTAGGGGGTGAGTGGGTTGGAAACGGGGAACAGATTACAAGGATCCACATGTAACCTCCTCCCTGGGAGACAGACGGCAGAGAAGGGGGGGAGGGAGACTGCAGATAGGGCAAGATATGGCAAAATAACAATCTGTGGATTATCAAGGGCTCATGAGGGAGTGGGGAGCGGGAGGGACGGTAAAAAAAAAAAAGAGGACCTGATGCAAAGGGCTTACGTGGAGAGCAAATGCTTTGAGAGTGATTAGGGCAAAGAATGTACGGATATGCTTTATACAATTGATGTATGTATATGTATGGATTGTAATAAGAGTTGTATGAGCCCCTAATAAAATGTTAAAAAAAAAAAAGAGTTCCAGTCAGAGAAACTCACAGGTGCAGTTCTACCCTATCCTATAGATTCGCCATGAGTCGGCATCAACTGGATGGCAGGAAGGACACATAACGATTCAGACCTGGGCTTAGTTTGGGTTCTCACTGAAGCAGACCCTGGCCAAAGACTTAAAGGCAATGAACTTATTTAGGAAACTCTGAGCATGCAGGTAATGATGTGGCATTGTGAGCCAGTGGAGGGAAGGCCACCGATAACAAATAGATTGTGAATCCAATTACAAACCTGGGAACCTGCTGCTTAATCACTTAGGAAGTCTCCAGGGGTAGGTATAGCGCACGCCTCTCAGAGTTTTGCCATCCAAGGAGTGAGGGGCCTGGTCAGGGCTGTTCCCAGGGGCATATGTTCCTCAGCACATTCAGCCAGCACCAGCAAAGGGACCTTAAGAGCTGGCCCTTGGTGACTGAGGCGAGTACACGGAATCAGGAATTTGGGAATGAAGAGAAGGAGCACTGGGAGTGTCTGCTACAGATTGGAGACTGGAAAGTCCACTCGGTGCTCCTCAAGGGGACAGGCGCTCCCCTCTCTGGATCTCACTTTTAACATCGATACACAAAGGTCGATTCTGTGAGGGTCACAGACTGGGGACTCCCATGGCCAAATGAGGACCTGTGTGGACTCTGGTTGGCCTGCTTATTCACTGCCATCTAGAAGACTCCAACTCACAGTGACCCTGTAAGACCGAGCGGAACTGCCCCTGTGGGTTTCCGAGGCTGAAATTCTATATGGACTAGAAGGTCTCATCTCTGCACAGCCCCCCACCCTATCCCCCACCCCCCGCTCCCCCAGTGTGACTGGTGGTTTCAAACTACTGACCTTCTAGTTAGCTGCCCAACACATAACCCACTGTGCCATCAGGGCTCTTTGGCCTACTTGGCTTCTATCCAATGTTATTGAATCGCCTTTGAAAAAATCAGGAGGTTTTTCAGAAAACAGGAATTTTGACTTTCTCTAGAAAAATCGATCTGGCATCACTGGAACCTAAACTAGAGGATCCACAATTCCACGTGGCTCTGGGAATCTCAACATTTCTTCCTCCTGCTCAAAGTAAAATGGTTTAAGGGGACCTTTCACAGCTGGTGGGCTGGTCTCCTTTCTAGAAAGTTGCCTCTGTAAAGAAAATGCATCTTTCTTCCCTTTTACCTAGTTGGGGGTGGTGAGGGTAGCAGGAGCCATTGGGTTAAGAAAAAACAGTCCAGGTAGCTTCAGTCTGCCCTGCCAGGGCTTTAGAGGCCAAGCCTTTTTTGCTCCAGCTGACTGGCCTGCTGTTTCCAGGGCAGCCCCACCATCTGTTCCCAGATGCAGGGAGGGAGCCGACTTTCCTTCATCACACCTGCCCCAAACTCAGGCCCAGAACTACTGTCTAAACACAGAACAACTTTTGTCTGTGGCCAAATGTGGGACCCCAAATTTCTTCCCTCTTTCCCGATACTCCTTCAGTGACTGGATGACCTGGGCCAGGCTGAGATGAATTAGCTTGCTCCTCACAGCTGGCTGCTGGGTTCCAGTCAACTCCCAGAGGCCACTGGCTGTGCCCATCAGTAGAAGTGGGAGTTGAGAACCCTCAGCTCTTGGCTGAGCAGCTCTGTCAGTCTGTAGCTGTTGACTGTAGCTGCTTCTGACAGCCAGTCTAGCTGGTGCTTTAAGTCATTTCAGTCGCTCCACCTCAGCTGTGATTAGTCTAGTCTCTGTAGCCTCAGAGGGAGGGGAAAACAAAACACCTCAATGACTTTGAATCAGAGTGGGTTATCCTCTTTTAAAAGGCAGAAAGTCTGAATTGGAGGATATTTTTGGGGGGTCTCTTTTATGCCTTTCACATTTATGAAATAAGAACTAACAGTATTTGTTCCAGTAAGTGGATCAGAACCACCTAAGGGCACACTCCTCCCACCAGGCCACGCCTCCCTAAGAATAGAGGTCCATCACTTGTCTGGCATTTTGTGGTACTGTGGTGACTTTTGTTTTGTGAGATACTGGGAGCTATGTGATTGGCATTTCATATACCAGCAGGGTCACCCAAAGAGCTTCCAGACAAAGAACAGACAATGAAGAAGGAATTGGCTGCCTGCATGGGAAGAATGAGCCATTGAAAACCCTATGGATAGCAGCAACACTGTCAGTTACTAGACCCCCCATGAACAACAGAAGAACATTGTCAGAACGTTTGCCAGAAGATGAGCTCTTCAACTTGGAAAGTACTCAAAATACGGCTGAGGAAGAGGAAGAGCTGACTTTTCATAGGCAAGTCGACCATAATGATGCAAATCGAGTATAGCCATCAGGACCTTCATTTGCTGATGGGGCACAACTCAAAATGAGGAGAAACAGTTCAAATCGTCATTAATAATTGAAACTTGGGATGTATGAAATATGAATCTAGGGACATTGGAAGTCATTAAAAATGAAATGGAATACATAAAGATTGATATTGTAAGCATTAGTTAGCTGAAATGGACTGATATTGACCATTTTGAAACAGAAAATCTTATGGTTTACTCTGCTGGAAATGACACAATCAAGAGAAACAACATTGCATTCATCATCAAAAGGACATTTTAAGATCTATTTTAATGTACAATGCTATCTTTGATAGGATGCTATCTAGCCCCCTTCAAGGAGAACCAATCAATACAACTATTGTTCAAATTTATGCACCAACCACCCAAAGCTGGTGATGCAGAAATTGAATAATTCTACCACCATATTCAGTCCCAAATTTGTCAGACTTGCTATCAAAATGCTATTGGAATGCAAAAGTTGAAAACAAAGAGGAAGGATCAGTAGTTGAAAAATATGGTCTTGGTGATAGAAACCAAGCTGGAGATCTCATGACAGAGTTTGCAAGACCAATAAATTGCTGATAGCATATACTATATTTTCCAGCTTCTGTTCTTTCCTCTTTGGTTCCAACATTTGCACTCCAATCACCAATAATTATCAATTTATCTTGATTGTATGTTAGAATTTTGAATGATTAATGATTTCTTCAAACATTTGATCAACAACGAAAAAGGTGACCATAAATGTGGACTTCTCCAGATGGAATACACGGAAATCAAATTGACTACACCTGTGGGAAGAGACAATAAAAGAAGCTCAATATCAGCAACTGAAACCAGTCCAGGGACTGACTGTGGAACAGATCAGCAATTGTTCATATGTGAGCTCAAGTTGAAGTTCAAGAAAATGCAAACAAGTACACGAGAGTCAATATACAACCTTGATAATAACCCACCAAATTTTGAGAACATCTCTGAATAAAGCACAGTGTCATTTAAAAAAATGGAAATAAAGAAAAGATACAAGTGCATGTCAGAAGAGACTCTGAAACTTACTCTTAATCAGAGAGTAGCTAAGGCATATGGAAGAAATGATGAAGTAAAGAGCTAAATAGAAAATTTCAAAGGACAACTCGATAATACAAAGTAAAATATTATCACAAAATATGCAAAGGCCTAGAGTTAGAAAACCAAAACAGAACATATTCAGCATATCTTAAACTGAAAGAACTGAAGAAAAATGTCAATTCTCGAGGTGCAATATTAAAAAATTCTATGGGCAAAATATTGAATGATGAAGGAAACATCTGAGGAAGATGGAAACAATATGGAGTCACTGTATCAAAAAGAATAGACCAAAATTCAACCATTTCAGGAGGTAACATATGAGCAAGAACCAATGGTCAGGAAAGAAGAAATTCAAGATGCATGGAAAGCACTAGCCCAAAACAAGATGCCAGGAATTGCTGGAATATCTATTGAAATGTTTCCACAAGCTGATAAAGCACTGGCAGCACTCACTCATCTATGTCAGGAAATTTGGAATACAGCTACTTGGCTAACAGACTGGAAGAGATCCATATGTGTATACATACCAAAGAAGGGAGACCAACGGAATGGTCAAATTATGTAACACTATCATTGGCATCACATGTGAGTCAAATTGTACTGAAGCTAATACAACAACAGTTGCATTAATTCATTGACAGAAAGTTACCATATTCAGCATTCAAGAGCCATCGTGGCACAGCGGTTACAGGTTGGATTGCAAACCCCAAGGTCAGCAGTTCAAAACCACCAGTCACTCCGTGGGAGAAAGGCAAGGTTTTCTACTCCCATAATGAGTTACAGTCTCAGAAACTCACAGGGGCAATTAATTCTACCCTATACTATAGGGTCAGGATGAGTTGTCATCAACTACAAGGCAGTGAGTTTGGTTTCCCAGAGATTTAAGCCAGATTCAGAAGAGGATGTGGAACAAAGGATATCAGATATCAGATGGATCTTGCCTGAAAGCAGTGAATACCCTAAAGATGTTTACTTATGTTTTATTAACACCCAAGCTATCTGACTGTGTGGATCATAAGAAAACATGGATAGTTTTGAGAAGGGAATTCCAGAACACTTTGTCTTGCTCATGTGAAACTTGTACATGGTTTAAGAAGCAGTAGCACAAATAGAACAAGGGTAGATTGCATGGTTTAAGAATCAAGAAAGGTGTGCATCCAGGTTGCACCCACTTATTATACTTTTTCAATCTGTATGGTGAGCAAATAATCAGAGAAGCCAAATTATATGAAGAAGAACACAGAATCAGATATGGAGGAAATATTATTAACAACCTGCTATATGCAGACGACACAGTTTGGCTTGCTGACAAGGATGGGGGACTTGAAGCACTTGCTGGTGAAGATCAAGGATTGCAGCCTTCAATGTGGGATACAACTCAACACAAAGAAAACCAAAATCCTCACAACTGAACCAATAGGTAACATGATGATAAATCGAGAAAGACCTGAAGTTGTCAAGGATTTTGTCTTGTCTGGATCCACAAGCAATGCTCCTGGAAGCAGCAGTCAAGAGATGAAAAGATACATTGCACTGGGTAGATCTGCTGCATAAGAGCTCTTTAGAATGTTGAAAAGTTAGGATGTTACTTTAAGCAGGAAGTACACCTGATCCAAACCATGGTATTTTCATTTGCCTCATCTGCATGTGAAAAGCTTGCCATTGAGTGAAGAAGACCCAGGTAAACTATATGAATTTGAACCATGGTACTGGCAAAGAATATTGACAGTACCATGGACTGCCAAAAGAACAAACAAAATCTGTCTTGGAAGTACGGCCAGAATTCCCATTAGAAGTAAGGATGGTGAGACTTTGGACATGTTGTCAGTGGAGACCAGTCCCTGGAGAGGCATCATGCTTAGAAAAATGGAAGGGCTGTGAAAAAAGGTTGAAGGCCCTTGAAGAGCTGGATTGACACAGTGACTACAACAAGAGGACTGAGCATAGGAACACTTGGGTGGATGGAGGAGGAGCTGTTATAGTTACATTCTGCTGTGAATAGGTTTGCCATGGACCAGAACCAACTGGATGGCAAACTAACAACAACAACAGGGAGAGACATTAAAAAGCCAAACTCACTGCCATTGAGTTGACATTGATTCAGAACAACCCTGGAGGACAGGGTAGAACTGGCACCCGTGAGTTTCCCGAGAGTGTAACTTTTCACAGGAGGGGAAAGCCTCTTTAAGCTACTACTTAGCAGCCCAGCCCATCACCAGGGCTCCACAAGGATAGAGAGAAGCACTGTTAGGGCTGGGTAGGGCAGAGGCTGTACACTGGTACATATGAGGGCTGGAGGTACAGGGAATCCAGGGTGGACGATACCTTCAGGACCAAGGGTGTGAGGGGCGATGCTGGGAGAGTGGAGGGTGAGTGGGTTGGAAAGGGGGAACTGATTACAAGGATCCACATGTGACCTCTTCCCTGGGAGAGGGACAGCAGAGAACCAGGGAAGGGAGACTCCGGATAGGGCAAGATATGACAAAATAACGATGTATAAATTACCAAGGGCACATAAGGGAGGGGGGGAAGGGGAGGGAGGGGGAAAAAAAGAGGACCTGATGCAAAGGGCTTAAGTGGAGAGCAAATGCTTTGAGAATGATTGGGGTAGGGAATGTATGGATGTGCTTTATACAATTGATGTATGAATATGTATGGATTGTGATAAGAGTTGTATGAGTCCCTAATAAAATGTAAAAAAAGAAAAGAGGAGAAAAAAATGATTAGGGCAAAGACTGTACAGATGTGCTTTATACAATTGATGTATGTATATGTATGAACTGTGATAAGAGTTGTATGAGCCCCTAATAAATTGTTAGAAAAATGATCCTCAATTCTATCTGAATCCTTGCCAGAGCTGCAAGTTGCCTTAATA
This sequence comes from Tenrec ecaudatus, assembly GCF_050624435.1. Classification (NCBI taxonomy): domain Eukaryota; kingdom Metazoa; phylum Chordata; class Mammalia; order Afrosoricida; family Tenrecidae; genus Tenrec; species Tenrec ecaudatus. Next base: position 79,238,906 of record NC_134541.1, on the reverse strand, counting down.
AACACGAGCAAAAAAAGTACCTCTGGCAGCAGACCGCTCAGGTTCAAATCCAGGCTCTCTAACTTATTGACTATGTGACCTTGGGCAAACCTGGACCTCTCTGTGCTTCCAAAGATTCACTTTCCAAAAGGGAAGTCATAAGCCAACTTTTCTTATTCCTCACTGGGTTGCTTTGAAGATGAAATGAGACATCTGTCTAAAAATGCTTCTGACCATCCCTTGGTTCTCAGAGCTCCACAAATGCCATGGATTATTGTTATAAGGTTATGAATGATTTTTTTCCAAGGGTAGTGCAAAGATTAACATCAGTGCTACTTCTCTCTGACAAAATATAAATCCAAATTTCTAAATAGCAGGGTCTGAACGGATGCGCTGTTAACAGCATCTTGCTTTTCTCCCATCACTTGTCACAGTAAATCTGATAAAAATGCTAGGCTAGGGCCTGCAGCCAAGCCCCTCACTGGCAGCGTGGAGGACCTCAGGTTGTTGGCAGGCCAAGGGGCATCACAATGGCAAGAGGAGACTCCACAAAGATCCCCTGATTCCTCCCCCACGCACCCCTTCCCCACGTTCAGGGTTAAACGTCAAAATACTATTTTTTTGTCACCTGGTGAAATAATGAGCCCCCCATTCCCGTTGCCTTGGTATCATCAGAGTGCAACAGCCACGGGGGGTAATCGCTGTCTCCGTGTTAATGCTGCTCAGTTCAAACATTTTCACAGGCCCTGGCGAAATGAAACCCGTGCTTACTACCTAGGTGGAGTTTGAGGCGATTCAGCCCATTTGCTTCTGCTGAAGAGGCTACCTCAGAAAAACAGGAAATAAAAACATAGAGGGTGCCATTGACATTAGGTTTCTCATTTTCTTCCTCTCTTCCCTACCTTCCTTTCTTCTTCTTGCCCTTCTCTTTCTCTTTTCTTCCTTCCCTCACTTTGCTCACGTCTTCCTGCCTGCCTTCACCTTCCATCTTCCCTCCCACACTCCTCCATTTCTTCTTCACTCCTCTCTCCCCACCGCCACCTTTCTCCTTTCCTTCCCTGCCTTTTTCCTTCAGCCTCCCAGTCTCCCTCCTTCACTCTCTCCATTTGCTCCTTCCTTTCCCCACCTTGTTTTCATCCAGTGATTTGTACTCCTTTCTTCCTCTCATCCCACCCCTCCCCATTGCTGGAGAAACATCAGTTCCTTGTGGCGCTGGTTTCTTGGCACCAGACCCTGTTCTTTGGGTGTTCACAAGTCTGCGTCCTGTGTGCAAACATAAGACAGACATATGATCAGGGTTGGACAGAAGATGGGATTTGACAGGTGTACTGCATCCCAAATCTCCAGGAGGCAAAGGTAAAGTCAGGCTCCTGCCTTTAAGGTTATGTTTCCCATTGTAACTGCATCCCACAGAGGCTCCTGCCTCCTGGCCACCTGAGGCCTGCTGCCTGCCTTCCTCTAGCTCCTGGGGAATTGGGGCAGCAGTGGCAAGAACAACAAAAATCCCCAGGAGTTGACAAGAAGGGAGGCTGCCTTGCTCGAGAGACGGCCCCCTCACCCACCTGCATGTTGTTGAGATGCAGGTTCTCATCCCTGTGGCTGGGCAAGAAACGCTCCCTCCCCAAACGCAGTGGCTTCAAACAAGGACCATCATCGTGTGGTTGCTGGGACGCCACTGGGTCGTGCTTGGAGTCTCCCATGAGTTGGCAGTCACATGGGAGCTGGGGCAGGGGCCTCTGTTGACTCCAGTGCCTACACGTGCACTCAGAGGGCTGGCAGCTGAAGCTGGCCGTTAGCTGGGTGCTTAGCTGGGTTGTTGGTTGGAGTGTCTCCATGTGGCCTTTCCAGGCGGCTCAGGCTTCTTTCAGCATAGTGTCCGGGTGCTGAGAAGTGTCCTGAGAGGTAGCACGTGGAGGCTGGACATTCTAAGGGTGAGCACTCAAGAAGAAGTCTTTGAAGGGATTTTTCAGAAGCTGTGAAGCACTTTGTGGGAGGGAAGGGGGTTGCCCAAACTAGATGTCACAGTGTCATCTTCTCCATAATCTATTGGTCACAGAGGTCATGAAACATCCCAATTTAAGGGCAAATGGCATAGACTCTACCTTCCTATAGGTAGCCTGTCAAGGAATTTGGGGGTCACATACGAAGACTGGGAGACCCTGGGTGGCAGAAATGGTTAAGGACTCATCGTATCAAGAGGTGGGCAGTTGCACCCCTCAGAAGAAATAACTAATGGCCTGCTTCTAGAAGCCCACAGGCTTGAGAATCCTGTGATGTGTAGTTTCTCCCTGGCACCCAGGGGGTCCTCGGGAACCAGAACCAACATAACAGCAACGGGTTGGGTTTTTGTTGGTTTTGTTTGGGCTAATATTAAAACGACTAGTATGAAATTATATATGTATTGTGTTTAACTCTCAGGACTCTGATTATGCTGAAGTTGAACAAAACCGTCTGTCTCTTCTATGAACGCCAGCCGATGGAGGCAAAGGGTGAGGGTCTAGAGGAAGAATGAATGTCACATTCCCGTCCTTATGTTTCAGTTGTCCTTAAAGGGCACAGGGGACAAACCAGATGTCTTTGATATGATTTTAGCCTAATGATGTGCTAGTATGATGATGAGCAGCCTGAAAAGTGGTTTTAACTAATGTGATCCAATATTTGAAAAGTTGACGATTTCACATCGAATTTTATATTCTCAGCATCTCAGTTACAAACAGAAAATCAGGCCTTAAAATCCTTGCATTTCCCCAAGGCAACAACAGTCTGGAGCTAGAATTTGAATGTCCCCTGTGGATGAGCTGACACGTGCCTGTTAACCACAGTCCCCATCCATCCCTATTGCCCCCAACACAGATGTTGGCTACAAGTATCCTTTATCTATATGGCTAAATAGGTTAGTTGGTTTGGATTGGGTTGCTAGTTTTTCCTGTTTTGTTTTGCTTACTTTTGATTTTGGGGGGGGGCTAGGAAATGGTGTGTATTTTGGTACCATGTCTTCCAAAGCGAGAAAACCAAACCCAGTAAGCCAAGAAGGTCAAACAGTCTAGATTAATGATGAAAGGAGGAGCCCTGTTGGTGAGGTAGATTATGAGTTGGACTTCTAACTGCAAGATCAGAAGTTCGAAACTCCCCCCACCCCAACTCCACAAGAGAAAGATGAGATTTTCTACTCCTGTAAAGATTTACAGACTTGAAAACCCACAGGGGCAGTTCTATACTCTGTCCAAAGGGTTGCTATATGTCAGAATTGATTCCAGGGTAGTGAGGTTTTCTTGATTGATATAAATAATTTTTGGTGAGTATTGAAAAAACCAGTCAATATTATTTTTAATACACATCAAAGAAGGTCCACATTAATTGTTCACACAACCCTGCCACCTTCTTTCTTTATTCCCTTGCCTCCCACTCTCCTTTCTTCCTCCCTATGGTCTTTTATCTCATTCGTTTTCTTTCAAGGATTAGCCTAGGAGTGGGAACGTCTGACTAATTCTTAACCAAAAGACTAAATTGGTTTTATTGTTGGTGTTATTACTTGGGTTACATTTTTTTCTTTTCTCTTCTTCTATTGGTTTGTGTCATGTAACCCAGAAAATGGGGAAACATTTGGAATATCAAAACACTATCCTTTCTCAGTAGACTACAAGCATTAAAGGCAACAGAGATAAATACTCCAATAATAACAATAACATACAAGGATAGCTAGAGAGATAAATAGATAGATAGAAAAACCACAAAATCTGAGCAGTTGTGGGAAGGAGAATGGGAGTAGCCCCATGAATAAATATAGGTTTGCCAGAGAATAGTTCTATATACATATTAGCATATACTACAAATATGACCATGAATATAATAGTGCATCCAGGAGGCATAGTTATGAAAATGTCTTAGCTAGAACAAAACCCCTTGAGGGAGCGTGTCCTAAATATCGGGGATCAGGAACATAGCTCTGAGAGACCTCAAGATCAATTGGTACAAACTAGCTCACAAAGACAATGTTCTGTATGCATCAGGGAAGTGACTGGGGTCTTCAAAAGCTAGTGAGTAGCAAACTAAAAGTCGGTTCTTGGTCTCACCCTATGTGTTGGACAGGGTTCTCTAGAGAGACAAAACCATATTGCTAGTAATTATATATAAATATATTTATAAAGCTAGATATGCAATACAAGAAATGAACCACTAAATTATATACAGATAGATAACACAAGAAACTAACAGTTAAATTATAAAACAGTGAGACACTAGCAGTCCTTTAAGGCTTGAGAGCCGCCAGTTGCCAGTCCCTTTCTGTAGAGAGAGCTGGGCTATATATACCCAGGCAGCAAACAGCAAGGCAAGTCACCAACTGTCACCAACTGTCGGTCCCCAGCTCCAGAGACGAACATTCCAATCCTGTGGGATTAAATGGACCTCAACTTACAGCGACACAGTCCACAAGCTAGGCATCCCACAGGTAGTGTACCCCTTTAAATTGAGGCACAGAACAAGCAAGGCGAGGCTCACGAAGCCATTTATCCCTCTGCCCTTCGATTAATCCTACTTGTGTTTATCGGCCAGGCTGGCACAATAACCTATTGCACCCTGTCTGGAGCAAATAACATTGAAGAAGCTCAAGATGCCTGGCAACAATTAGTCCAAATCAGTAATGGACTATGCGTATACCTCAGCCTCTATGATGCTAAGGTCAGAAGAACTAAATGGTGCCTGCCTATCACAAACAGCTGCTCTGAAAGGGATCATGGTACATGGTCCTAGATAGAGTGTGGAGTAACGTGTAAGAAAACTGAAAGTCATACTACTACTACCAATAGTAATAATAATAATGATAAAAGATGAGGTTTATTGGTTAGATAGACTAGTGAGATCCCCACTACTATGGTCCTTCATCACCCCTCAGGTCTGGAACTGAATTCAACCCTCTGAAAAATAGACAGGTTTATAAAGTGAACCTTATGAGAAAAGATTGCAGACCTCAGTATGGATTACAACTCAATGTCAAGAAGACACACATCCTCACAACTTGATCAATAGGTACCATGATAAATGGAGAAGTTTGTTGTTGTTTTTACTTGTTGTTATTTGTTGAAGATGTCACGGATTTTTGTCTTGATGAAGTCTATAATCAATACTCTTAGAAGCTGCAATCATGAGATCAAATGACGCATTCCATATGGATACATTTGGTGCACAATACGTCTGTAGAGTGCTAAAAAGCAAGGATGTTACTTTGAGGACTAAGGTGCACCTTACCCAAGCCATAGTAATTTAAATTGCCTCATAAGTATGTGAAAGTCAGACATTGAATAAGGAAGGCTGAAGAAGAATTGATATGTCTGAATTGTGGTGCTGGTGAAGAATATTCAAAGTAACATGGACTGCCAAGGGAACAAACAGATCTGTCTTAGAAGAAGTATGGTCAGAGGGCTCCTTAAAGGCAAGGATGGTGAGACTTCCTCTCACATACTTTGGTCATGTTATTAAGAGAGACTAGTCCCTGGAGAAGGACATCATGCCAGGTGAAGTAGAGGGACAGTGAAAGAGAGGAAGCCCCTTAAGGAGATGGATTGACAGTGACTGAAACAAGGGGCTCAAGCTTGGGAACAATTAGGAGAATTATTCAGGGCTAGGTAGTGTTTCTGAATGTTTGGCATAGGGTCAATGTGAGTTGCAACTGGCTCAATGGCACCTGATAAGAACAACTACACCAAAATTAATCATAGCACTGAGGAGCACACATTCCTCAGAACCATCAACCATTCAAAAGCAAATAGGCAGTATTTGCCCAAGGCCAAATTCAAAAGGCAGGCAAGGTTAGGGGAGAAGGGTGAATGAAAACAGGAAGCAGAGTTTCAATGGCATGAGTGATATTACATTGCAGGAGATTGTCATCAATGTCACATTACAAAACATGTATAAATTGTTACGTGCAAAGCTGATTTTCTCTGTAAATCTTAACCCACCTTACAATAAAAAGTTTCTTTTTTTAAAACAAAGACACCGTCGTTCATATTATAGACACAGCCAAAGATCTCCTGGACAATCCTAAAATGATCTCCCAAATGATTTGGGTAGTTAGCCCTCCCCAGGGAGTTCTACCCATTGAAACGCTGGGCGGTTATGGCTGCAATTATATTTCAGGCCAGAAGAGGCAGCAGAGGCCTGGTTGTTCAAATGCTACAAAACTACCAGACAATGGGCAAACAGTTTCTTTCCACGGACGACTAGCGGCTCTGTCATATCCATGTCTGGTGTTCAACACTTGGCGACAGAATCCAGCCCGCTGGGTTTGGGTGGGGTCTGTTTCTCACCCATGCTTGGCTTGGGATTGTCCTATGGCATCCACAAAGTGGAGTCCTTTCCTTTCTGATGTCCCGAGAAAGCTGTTTTCTCCTTTTTCTCTCTCTGGCCCTCTTCCCAAGAACCCTGGGGTTCACTCTGCTTTCCTCTGGTTGGTGTTTCTCAGGCAGTTACTTGACCTCGGTTCATCTACTGCAGGTGACCATTAGCAAGTAACTGTACCGTCCTTGGATGGTATTGTTCATGAGCTAGGCTGCGAACTACGGGTTAAAGGTTTGAGTTCACCCAGAGGTGCCTTCCAAGAAGGGCCTGGTGATATGCCTCTGGAAAAAAACCCACCCCAGCCATGGAAAATTCGGACTTCTCTAACACACTTGGGCTCTCCATGAGTCCGAGTTGACTCAATGGCAATTGGTTGCTGGTATTCCTGTAAGTAGAAGACAACAATCTTTAAGCAGTCCCTCTTGGATTCATGGGAGGAGGATGGCTTCCTCTGAGAGAACTTCTCAGGGCTCCAAGGGCTCAATGATCTTACAAAAAATGAGAGAAATTATGATCCTGATGACAGATGATATTTCTATGCAGGCCTCGTTTCAGGATGCTCAAGTTTCCAGGTCTTTCCCTAACTCACAGTGGAGCCCTGTGAGGTTCCACATAGAAGGGCACCCTTGCTCCCAGGACCTGGAGCCTTGTAGCTGAGCAGAGCAGTCATGATGAGAAAGAGGACCCAAGGGGGAAGTAAGGGGGCTGCTTCACTTGTTTCAGTGTCAAGCAAACAAATGTTTTGGCAGGAAATTTCTCTTCAAGAGTGTTCTGATTTCTTGAAGGAAATCTTTTTCTGAACCATTTCCTCAGGGGAAAACCACTCAACTACCTCGGGAAGGAAGATTTTTCTCCTTCCAAGCTTACCAGGCTGTGCTAACTCACAGAGGAGGTATGACTAGCAGGCAATGAAACTGATTTCCAGACTCCTATGAAAATCAGCAAGTGCTCGGCTGCTAAGTGAAAGGTCGGCAGTTGGAAAACCCCAGCTGCTCTGCAGGAGAAAGTGGTGGCTGACTGTGTCTGACAAGATGACAGCTTTGGAAACCCAATGGGGCAGTTCTCCTCTGTGTTCTACAGTTGCTTTGAGTTGGAGTGGACTTGACAGTGATAGATCGGATCTTTTTCCCCATGAAAATCAGCTTTCACGAATACATGTGCATTCATGGATGTCTGTGTCTGCTTTGGCATGCATGTGCACATATGTGCCTATTTGCACGTGGATGAATACGTCTGTGAATGTGGGCGTCTCTATTTACTTTGCCATGTGTGTGCACATGTCTGTCTTTGTCAGTATGCATGTGGGCTCAGGCAGCATAAAGACATCACAGAGAAACTTGGAGAGAAAGAGAAAAGTAACCTATTTTCTCATGGGTCTCCAATACCTGACGGTCTACTGGCATCCACCCCCACGGAGACCAGAGGTCACTTCATGCCATGTGTCCAGCTGCCCATTGCTGGTTGAGGTCAGTCACCAGGGAGGCAAGTCAGACTGGCCTCGCCAACCTACCACCCACCTGCAGGAGTGATTCCCACCATCTGTCCTGGAGCACCTCCCACCTTACTCAGCCTCCCTAGACCTTGAGTGAAAGGCGTTTCCAACGTTTTTACATAAAGATTTCTGAGATTGACTGAAGAAATGATTTCATTTGACAAAACAAGAAGCTTTGAATTTAAAGATTTGAGGCAAGTGCCCTTCAGAGAGGGGGACACAGGACGGGGCCATGCTCCCTTCCGGTATGCACAGGGGTTGCTATGAGTTGGAACCAACTTGATGAGCACCTGCCAGCAACAACAACAACCAGAAGTTGTCCAAACTTCTGTGGCCTCAACTCGGAAATGAGAATATTAATATTGCCTCCTAGAGAGAACTCAAGGTATGTACAATTGGTTAATAGGCATTTGGAAAGTGAGTACATTAAGTGGACTGATGACATTGATAAGGCAATAAGAAACTGAGAAGGCTTCACTAACAGGTGCTTTCACATCTGTACCCAGTAGATTCCTTCCTTCTTCATCTCTTGCCATCTTAATCAGCTCCCACACTTTCCAGGCAGCTTGAGGGATTAAATGTTCAGTCTGATCCTATTATAAGTCTCAGCCTCAGAATCAGAGGCTTTACCTGAGGTTTGAGGAGCTATACTGGGAATGAGGGAGAGTAACCTGTCTTTTCTATTGCTCTCCTATCGCTCCCTCTTCCCTAGCCCTTCCCTGTCTCTGGGCCTGCCTTTCCTCCCTAGAGCATTGGCTTCCGGGAGAAGGGGATGGAAACAATGAGCACAATGAGCACATTCCTGACCAGGCCTCTTACCATGCTATGTTCCAACCCTCTCTTGGAAGGGCCTCCACGAAGTCCTCTTATGTCATCTCACAATAACTTGTTAGATACCATTGAGTGAGCTCCTGACTCATAGCAAAAGCACACACAAGAGATTGAAGCACCACCTGGTCCTGCACCATCCTCACAATGGTCCTTGTGTGTGAGCCCATGGTTGCAGCAGTGTGGAGGAGATCCTGTCCAAGAAGGCTGCCAGTGGGTGGGAGGGGCTGCAGCTTTCAGAGACTTTGGAGGATGCCAAGGTGGATAGTTCACGGCGTATCATATGAGGTCAGCCAGCGGGCCTTGGGGGCCCTTCCCATTATCCATAGATATATGAAATAAATGGAGGCCCTCAGCAAGATGGGCTGCAGACACCTCCAGGACTCACTTGATCCTTGGCAAGCTCCCTTAGCCTTAGGACACCACCTGCTGGAACTGTGGCTTTGCTGCCTCTCCTGGCTCTCAACTTCCCTCCTAGAGGACTCCAGCCACCCTTCTCCTTCCAGATCCTTCCAGCAGGAGGCAGATATTGGTCTCTATGCTTTTGCATGTGGCCAGTTTTCTAGGGACAGATCAGCCTCTCCCAAGAATTTGGGTTCACCAGAGTGAGCGTGCCCACAAGTCTGCAGAGCGTACGGCCAGGCCTCTGAAGAGAGAACTGCTGGAAGATTTGCCCCTTTTCAAAAGCACTAATTCCACAGTTGAGAGCTCGTCTCCTGGGGACGCAGCTTGAGTCTCAAGGAGCACATCCCCTTTGACACTGCTGGCAACTCGAGGTGCTGTGGGTCATTTTCTTGCCTTTGAGGAGTGCAAGGGAAATGCTACAATATGTCCCTTCACATGAACCACCAATCCTTATCTGGAGAACTCTCCGAGATGACAGGGATGGGAGGGAGATGTTTCTGGGGCACGCTTTCACCTGCACATCTCTCAGGTGAGTCAAACATTTGACCCCCAAAAGTTGAGTATGATGGTGAGAGTTCAGGCTGGGAGATAGAGTGTCTGGGTTCAAATCAAGAGACTGCACATATCAACTCCCATGATTCTCCTGCATAAAACCCAAGCCAAGCAGTTTATCACTTCCCTGCTGAGTATCCTACTGAGGCCTGCTAAACTCATTCTTTGCTGATGACAACGTTGCTTGTACCAAATGGCTTTGCCATGTAGCCCTTAGCAATGGCCAGAAGGGCTTCTCATCAAACCGCAGAGCAGGGCTTCTGGCGCACACGTTAAGAAGGGGGCTATTCACAACAAGGTCAGTAGTTCAGAACCCACTAGCTGTTTCTCTGGAGAAAAACTGTGGCTGTGTGCTTCCATAAAGATGCCCAGCCATGGAACCCCCCTGGAGAGGACCATGATGAGCTGGAGTGAGCTCTACAGGAGTGGGATTTTTTACTGTGGATGTAATCCCACCTGGGCAGAGATTTTCTTTGTGACATTAAAGAGGCTGTACCTTACACCAATCACTTGGCTGATACAAAAGGATTCAATTCAACACTGAAGCAAACCAACTCCAAGGGAAGAAGGCAGCTGCCATGCAGAGAGCTCCAAGGACCACCAACCATGGAGGTTATTGAAGCCAAAACAAGAACACCGCCCACCAGCCCTCAGCCCCCAGGGATGGACAAAGAGAGCCTGCCCATCAAGCTGGTGCACTGGCATGATGCTGTCAGCCTCCGGTGCTGTGAGAACATTGACTTTGGTGTGTTAAAGGCACCCACTTGCGGTATGTTTGTGATGTCAGCGTGTGGAAACTATGGCAAGCCCCCCTCCCTGCCTCACAGCAGCAAAGCCTCGGCATTAAAACCCCGTGCCTTCTGTGGCGCTTGCCAGCTGTGAGAGGGCAGGAAATGCCCTTGGCTTTTCTGCTCCTTGTTGCGACCTCCCTCTTAGGCAGGGAGCAGAGGATGTGAGGTTGGAATCTGTTTTGTTTCATCACTACCCTTTGTCATCTCTCTGAACACTGTCATGTGCTCCTCCCCAGTGTTTCACCCCCTCTATCACCAAGCCATGTGCTCTTTAAAACATGCACACACACACACACACACACACACACACACCTAATGTTCACATTTTGAGGCACATTTGTCTTTAATTCACTAATAATAACAATAATTATTCAAAGCCACTTTACCATCTGAAAAGAAATCTCTATGCATACACATAGATCATGGATGCCAACTGCCTTCTTAACAACATTTCCCAATGAAATATTCAGCAGCGATTATATTAAGCCTGAAGCTGTTCATCCAGTTTGTGTTAATCAAAACAAAAACAAGAGACGAAGGGATCCAAAAGGACATGTAAGATCATAGACTGAAAGTAGCCCCATCGAGCACCAAAGGCTTGTCCTGAAGGGCAGAGCCACAGGTAAAAGCTACATCTCTCTGGAGTTGCTAGCATTTACCTAGATGCAAAATGTCAGCGCAGGAAATGGCTTGCCCAATGCAAATACTAACAAGGGAGGCATGTGTTCCTGTGTAAATGGAGCTTTAGCCAATCCGGGCCTTCAGGATCCAGCTCCCATAGCAGCATCCACGGGAAGCACCAGGGAAATGTTCCGTTTGCTTATTTTCCCTCTCTTTGCTAAGAAGAAAAAGAGCCTTTGGGGCCTAGTGGCTACAAGTTGGGCTGCTAATTGCTATATCAGCAGTTTGAAACTACCAGCTGCTTTGTGGGAGAAAGATAAGGCATTCTGCTCCCATAAAGAGTTCGAGTCTCAGACACTCACAGGGGCAGTTCTACGCCGCCCTATAAGTTGGCTGTGAGTCAGCATGGATTCGATGGCAGTGAGTTTTCTAAGAGTAAGAAGTATCTAGGGGTGTAAACAGTTAATGAGCTCTGCTATTAAGGGAAAAGTTGTCATTCCCAACCCACTTAGAGGAGCTGTGAAAGAGAAGCCTGGCAATCTTCTTCAGAATCCTCGGCCATTGAAAAGTTTATAGAATGTATTGACCTTGGTTGTTAAATAGATCCAGGTATATGGTGGAGCATACAGGGACCAATGTCAAAAATCTCTGAGACAGATGCAAAAACTGTGAGGGAATGAGTTGTTGAGCCTGGGGGATCAGGACCATCATCTCTGGAATTTTCAAAGTTCCTGAGCAATCAGGAAAGGGGCAACAGTTGGTCTCTCCCCATCCAGAGGACAGCAGAAGAGGAGAACTGATTGGGCACAATGAATCAATGACTAGTGACTCAAGCAACGATCCCCCTCCACCACTGGAGACCAGAAGAACTAGATGGTGCCTAGCTCTCACTATCGACTGCTATGAAAAAGATCACATTAGAAGGGCTTGATTAGAGTAGAAGGGAAATGTGGGGCAAAACTCAAAATCATGATAAAACACCAAGCTTACTGTTTGGATAAAGGCTGGTGAAATTGCAAGACTATGGTGCTTAGTTACCCTGCAGGTCTGGAACTGAACTCATCATGGCTCGATGTTCAACCAAACAATAGACAGGTCTATAATGGGAACAATGACATTAGAGACATACAAATACCGTAGAATAATAGATCACATGAGATCAAAAGACAGCATTCCCCCAAGAACGAAGTTCAAAAAAGTTGAGAATGAAGGAAACTTGGAGACAAGAAACAAGAAGATGTGGGGGAAGTGATGGTACATTGTGGGAATTGCTATCAATGACATGAAACAAAATGTGTATGCGTTGCTCAATGGACAGCTGAGCTGCTCTTTAACCTTCACCCAAATCACAATAAAAATGTTTTTAATCAAAGAAAACTTCATGGTTCACTTCTACTCTGACACACACGGGGTGATGAGGAAATAGTGTCAACCGGGTTTGCTGTGGTCCAACCACTAGACATGTGCTTATGGGAGAAAGAGCATGCTGACGCTGGCAATACCGAGCAGGACCAAGATGGTTTTATTTGCCTGCATCATGAAGATGGTAGCCCTGGTGGTGAGATGATTCAGAGCTCAAGTGCTAACCAAGAAGCCACCCAGTTTAAACTCACCCAGCCCTACTGAAGGAGATTTCCCTCCTCAAAGGTGTTGTTGGTTGTTATGTGCCATTGAGGTGATTCTGACTCCCTGTGACAGGAAGGAAAGGCACACTGTGCTATAGTGTAAGGGTTTTCAGCGGCTACTTCCTCTGACGTGGGCAGTGGAACCCTTCTTTGTATTCTGTTCATAGCCTGGAAGTTTCCCTGACACCTCTTCACTTGAGGTAACCCTGCTGGCATTTGAAATACCAGTCACGTGGCTTCCAGCATCACAGTAACACACAACTCACCACAGCACCACAAATGGACAGACAACAACAGGATAGGAGTCTTCATGGGAGCAGGCAGTCACGTCTTCACTCTCTCAAACTGCCAGTCTCTCTGTTACAGCCTCACATGCAACCACTGTGCTGCTAGGTACATTTCCCTAAAATTCTGCCTAGAAAAATCTGTGGAACAGTTCTTCTCTGTCACAGAGGGTCACTGTGAGCCAGGATGGGCTCTGAGACACACAAATGCAACACCATGAAGCCACCTTACTCTGTCCTGCTCTTATTTAACTCTATTCTTTTCTGAGCTATCTTTTCCATATATTCAGAAGAGACTGGCACTGAGCAGTGTTAATTCCACCAAGGCCAGGAAGGAGATCAAAGAGTCACAAAGGACTATCTCTTTGCTCTCATGCCACTGCACTAAGGAGGCTTGGGTGGCAGCTGGAAGCTGCACATTTCACTCCCTGTCCCTACACTCTTGGCTGAGTCTCCTCAGAGTGAGACTGCCCCTTTACCCAGCTCACTGCATTGGCTGTCTTGCTCTGAAAAGAGAATTCGCACATGTGAGTCTGACTGGGTAACAGATGGGAATCTTAATGCTGCTCTTTGGAATATGAAAGGCCTCGGATCAGAGTGCTGCAGGGGAGTGATGTCTGCAGAAGACCTGCTGGTCTCCCAGTTAGAAAGAAGCCTTCCCCTTTGCCTCAGAGGTGCGTTCACTGTGGGTGGCAAGTCAGATCCTTGGGCTGGCACTCTCAGTAAACAGATCATATGGGCACGTTGAGAAGCGCTTGCTCACTGACCCAGCTCCCCAAGGATGTAAATATACCAACCAGGATGACTAAGGACACCAGTGCCAAGAATGATCACATTCTTTGCATGTGTACAAATGAGGTGGGCAGCCACCTTCGCTGATGGTGGCTGCACAGTGTCTGGAATCACACCTGGCTAGGTGAACCATTGAAAGAGTTGGTGACATGATAATAGGGAGTACACCCCCTTGCCAGTAAAGCTGAGGAAATGGCATTTGAGGAAGCAGGGGCAGCCGGGTCGCCAGCATGAAGTCAGCGAGAATGTTGCTTGTGCCTCCTTTGTTCACTGGTGGCTGCTGGCATCTGGGTAGTGAGGACACCATGGCTACTGCCAGAATTCTCCACGGTCCCTGGTTCCACTCTCAAGTCGCTGGCTTCATCACTACCACTGCCATCGAGTTGATTCTGACTCACAGCAACCCGAAAGGACAGAGTAGAACTGCGGCTGGTGGGTCTGGGGGGCTGTGGATCATTATGAAAGCATTTCTATCTCGCAGTAGCTAAAGGGTCCAAAATGCTGGCCTTACGGTTAGCAGCCCAACATAACCCACTTGGTCATGAACCCTTGCCAGCTGATCCAGGGAGTCCATTCCCAAGTGCATATCTAAAAGAATGAAAGACGAGTACCCAGATGGATGCTGCACTAATCACTATGGGCAAAAGGTAAACAATAAGCCAACAATACCCATCAGTAGAAGAATAGAGAAAATATGATCTACACAGAGTGGGATATACATATAGTCTGCCACAAGAAAACTAAGGCCTTTGATTCAGACAGACTCTGTAACACAGGTGAACTCAAGACATGAAGTGAAAGACGCCAAACACCAAATGCCATGTATTGTGAGTCCATTTAGAGCAAAAATGCTGGACAGGTAAATCCTGTAGAGCCATAGAGTAGATTGGTGGTTTCCCAGGGTGGGGTGGGAGGGGCAATGGGGAATGACTGCTTAATGGCTGCAGGGTCGATGAAAATGTTCTGGAACTGGATGGTGGAAAGCTTTCACAGCGTCCTTAAAACTACTCTTAAAAAGGGGAGAGAAAGAATCTGCAGAAAGCACAGTTCTGATTGACTCACATGAATGAGGTCACCAAGAATTGGAATCCACTAGAATTGGAATAGCAGCTAGACTACTGTTTCCTTGGGAGGTGCCTCCAGGAAGGACCAGTAGAGAAGGGTAATACTGATAGAGCAAAGGGAAGAGGCCGATAAAGAAATGTCATTGAGTAGGTTCCCAGAGACAGTATAAATCCTCTTGTAGTTGTCCCACCCAAAGGCTGAGGGAACTGGAGTGTGGCTCCACCTATCCTCATGTGTCATTGGTTAAAGTGGCATTAGGTCCTGGAGGATGTCAACTCCCCTGTCTGCTCAATGACTGTTCCCTGTGTGGGGAGTTACATGTGCTTCCTGTGAGACCATTGGCATTTATGGGAGTGGTGGGTGCCAAGTGCTAATACATGGGCACATTAGCAGCTGCTACAGCAAGTGCTGTACATTTTTAGCTGCTTGAGTGACAGGTGGGCCCTACCTCCTGCCTATATTCAGTAGTAGGGTGTTCAGATGGGGGCATCCGAAAAATAATAAGGCCCTATTCTTTGAAAATAGACATTATTATTATTTTAATCTGTCCCAACCCCCTTTCTTATCTGTCCCTGTGAACTACCTCACTGGCTGAAACATCATTTCCCTGGGGAAGACACCACATTTCAATACGGTCACAAGGCTGTTTTCATTGGCCCAGTGGAGACACATAAGATGGGTCAACTAGACGCTTTTTCTGGAGCATTTCCAACCAAAACACGAAAAAGAAAGTCCCGCTTTTGCAAGTGGCCTGGCATCTAAGAAGCATAATTCAGAAGCACATGTCCCGCCACGTGGAGGAGGCGGTCTATGTTGCGAGATTACAGCTTGTGCCCTGAAAGACAGACACAAAGAACACAGGAACATGCCAGTGGTGGTCAGGAACCGTCGACAGAGCCAGCTGTCCTCTTGTTCTCCCCACCTTTCCATTTTCCTAGGATTCTCTCTTCCAAGTATTGGTCTCTTTGCCTGTTTACAACCAAATGAGCCCCAAATAAGATCCAGATCATAGAAATAGAAGGAGGAAGTTGGATGGAGACTGCAGTTCATACTCCCCGGAAGCCATTCAGACTCCCTGGAAGAAGTAGACACTGTGATGGAATTAGCTCTGGATTCCTGACATTTATTGAGGAATACTCAGGGAATAAGCACCTGTGGGGGAAATCAAGGAAGGGCACAGGAGGGAAATCTCAACAGAGGTCTCAGCCCTGCCTATGGAGAGTGTCATAGTCAGTGTTCCCTAGAGAAACCAAACCAGTTATATAGCTGTAACTGGAGATATCGATATATCCACCAGGGCTCCTATGGTTAACCACTGCACCGGCCACTCATTGCCATCAAGGTGGACTCAAAGTGACTGTGTAAAACAGTAGAGAACTGACCTTTTGGGCGTTGGAGACTATAACTCTTCAGGAGATTACGAAGCTTCATCTTTCCCTCAAGGAGCCCTTGGTGTTTTCAAACTGATGTCCTTGCTGTTGGATGCCCAAAGGGCCACCCACTACGACACCAGAGCCACAGAGAGTGAGGCTTATTTCTAGGAATTGGCTCACATAGGGAAATGGCAAGTTCCAAATTCATAGGTCAGGCAACAGCCTAAAGAGCTCTGTAGATGTTCATCCTAAAATCCATAGGTTAGGTGATGGGAAATGACAAGAATAAGAATGGTCAGAACACACCCTAGGGAAACTCCCTTTCTGCGCTGAAGGCCTTTGGCTGATAGGTTTACCCCTTCCCACATTATGGAAGGTATTCTATTTTGCTTGAGACAAACTCCTTCATAAGAGCAAATAGATGAGGTGAACAAGCGGCCATCTAGCTCAGAAGCAATAAAGCCCACCTGGAAGAAGCACACCAGCCAGTGCGATCATGAGGTGCCAAAGGGACCAGGTATAAGGCATCATGCAAAAAAAAAAAAAAGAATATATATATGTATATATATCTCTGTGTGTATATGGGTATATATATATATATATATATATATATATATATATATATATATATATATATATATATATATACCATAGAGAATGAAGGGGGAAGTGCAGAGTGGAGACCAGAGGCCCAAATGTCGACCACTGGAGATCCCCTCATAGAGGGCTTTAGGAGAGGAGATGGGTCAGTCAGGGTGCGATGTAGTACCGATGAAGAACACAGCTTTCCCCCAGATCCTGGATGCTTCCTCTCCCCAACTACTAGGATCCAAATTCTACCTTGCAGGACTGGATGGGGCAGAGGCTGTACACTGGTGCATATGGAAGCTGGAGGCACAGGGAATCCAGGGTGGATGATATCTTCAGGACCAGGGGTGTGAGGGGTGATACTGGGAGAGTGGAGGGTGAGTGGGTAGGAAAGGGGGAACTGATTACAAGGATCCACATGTGACCTCCTCCCTGGGAGATGGACGGCAGAGAAGGGGGGAAGGGAGACTCCGGAAAGGGCAAGAGATGACAAAATAACAATCTGTGGATTATCAAGAGCTCATGAGGGAGGGGGAGCGGGGACAAAAAAAGAGGACCTGATGCGGAGGGCTTAAGTGGAGAGCAAATGCTTTGAGAGTGACTAGGGCAAAGAATGTACAGATGTGCTTTATAAAATTGATGTATGTATATGTATGGATTGTGATAAGAGTTGTATGAGCCCCTAATAAAATGTTTAAAAAACAAGAGCAAATAGATGAATGCTTGTTTGACCAAAAAACTGGGCACCATAGCCTTGCCACATTGATATGCAAAAGGAGCCATCACAGGGAGCTCTGTAACTGGGACCTGGCCAAGTGTTGACCAGTAGCCTGGGACTTTGTAGCCTAATGCGTTGCAGCGAATTGCTTACTAGTTCTCCTCTAGCTATAGTCTTTGTAACGCCTACCAATGACAGGGTGGAACTATGCCACCGAGGGAAGTAGATAGCATGCTAATAATATCAGTAAAGTGCATGGCATCCTCGAAGAGGTGAGACCATTCAAATAAGACCTGTAGACCCCTAATGTGGGGATTGGTCGGTATGGTCATCCTGGGTGAGTTAACTCAGAAACAGAAAGTGGAGTTTCAAGAGCACCGAGAAAGACGAGCCAGCAGTGGAGTGTGCTCTTTGGACCCAGGATTATTACTCTGAGCACCACCTCTGTCCAGGAGACAGAGATCCCGGACACTGGATGCATCCGGAGACAATGAAAAACAGTGGCAGATAAATAGCTCATGGAAGCAGAGGCAGCAGCACCAAGACCCCAGAACAGGGAGCTCGCCAGCACACAGAATGAGAAAGCTGAGTGTCTTTGGGCCAAGGCTTCCAGACAAAGCGGGCTGCCTCAACGCACTTATCAGCAGAGCTGAAAGAACTTTGCACACGGTCCCAAGCAGGGCAGAGGCCAAGGACCAGAAAAAGTTCTGCCTCTGGGCACCACTGGGAAGAGACTGTCCTGACTGAAGAACTATATCCCCAGTCATTTCTGATTCTGAATTGTCATCTGCTAGGTCCCCAATTAACCCCAGAAACATAAGTATTGTTTGCGAGTTCTGTGTGGCCATTGCCACTTAAGGATTATCAAACCCAGCAGAGAAGAAGAGAGTGTCATGGTAGGGATGGTTGGTGTCAGAAACTGTGAAAAGAAACGAGGGTGGAGGCATTTTGATCTCTGTCTCATAGGAATCAGCCTTGGGCTGTTTATCTTGATTTTCCTCCATTGCCTTTTGTGAAGTTACAGGGGGGTCAAATGCCTCCACTATGCCATTCATACCCCTACATTGACAAGTCGTTGGATGAAGGTTAGTTTGGGGAAGGAGCAGACCATGGATGAGCTCTCATCAGCTGAGGCAATCCCGATAGGGGCCAGACAGCTGGGACCTTTTCTATCGGTGGCTCTCTCAGCAGCTGGGGAAATCAGTCTTTTGGCCCTGAGAGGAATCTGGGTGACACACTCATCTATGACAATACCCTGAAGAACAAGCTCCCACAAAAACCTGGCTGAGAACTCTCGCCTAGAACACAGGAGTGCATGCCTAGCTAATAATAGCCATTTACTGAAGGCCCTATGATTGGAACTGTGCCTCATTTACAGATGGAAAACTAGAGGAAGGGATTTAAGGTGGCTAAGTTAATAAGGGACAGAGACAAGATTCAAATACAAGTTTGAAGCTGGTACTGTTAGCCTTTTTCCAGGGCTGGGTTTTAGATGAGGCAAATGAGACACTTGTCAGGCACACAAGGTAAAGAGGCCTTCCCTCTCCAGTGTGACTTTCCCCATAAGTCTGAATCATGGGCCTGGTGTGTCTTATTTGCCTTCCCTGAGTCTCAGAACCTGGTCTAGTCTGATTTGCTATTTGGAGGAATAAGCCAGAATGCTAAAGTACTCTGAGTCAAGACCCAATCTCCCCCGGAATTGTTCAGTGGGACTTACCAGCCTATTCCTTCGTGTTTCACTTTTCTAGAAACCTCCATGGAGGACTAGCTCTCATGAAGAGAGCTTCAAAAAGCTCATGGCAAAATTCCATTATTTTTTCATATCATTTTTCCACATGCTTTAGGAAGCTCCCTCCTCATCCCTTTCCACAGTCTTTCTCAAGGAAAGAGACTGTTGCTGGTTGATGTCAGATGCCCGAGTCTGTTTTCTACTCAGAATGCTCTGCACAAACTCTATCAACAAATAACGCAGAGTCAAATGTGCTGTGTGTCTTTAAGTTGATGTCAGCTCATAGTGACCCTACAGGACAGAGTAGAACTGCCCCCAAAGGTGTCCTAGGCTGAGATCGTTATGGGACCAGCTCGTCAGGTCTTTTCCCCTTTAGAGCCCATGGGTAGGTTCAAACTACCAGCCTTTTGTTTAGCCACCCAGTCCTTAGCCATTGTACCACCAGGGCTCTTTAAAACAGGGATTAGGTTGACTAATTTTATAATCTCCAGCCACATTTGAAAGCTGCTTCCCAGAACACCCTTCCCCAGATTGTTGATTAAGACGGGCATTTGGGGACTCATTTCTTTCTCATTTGTGTAAGTGCACTCTATGAGAGGGGTTTCCCTTCATAGATAGGTGATCACATACTATTTTTCCAAATTGAACCACTCTTGGTGGTATAATGGGTTAAGAGTTGGGCTGCTGCTAATGGCAAAGTTAATGGTTCAAACCCACCAGCTACTCCTTGGGAGAAAGATGAGGGTTTTCTGCTCCAGTAAAGATGTGCAGTTCTGAAAATCAGCAGAGCCAGTCTATTGTGCCATATATGAGGTCAACCCCATGGCAGTGGATTTGGTTTTGGTTTGGGTCTGTGGGGGAAGTCCTTAAGTCATTCTTTAGTCACATGGAGGAGTCCCTGGGTGGTGCAGTTGGCTAACATACTGGGCTACTAACTCATAGGTTGGAGCTTCAAGCCCAGCCAGAAGTGTCTCTGAAGAAAGGCCTGGTACTGCATTTCAAACAACAACAACAAAATCAGTTATAGAAAACAACAACAGAATGTCGTTCTACTCTGGCCCAAAGGAGTCCCTATGAATCAGAGTTAACTTCATGGCAACTGGCATGGGTTTGGTCCATGGGAAAAAAGAACCCTTCATAATTGCCTCCATGCCCAATAGTTCCTTTCCTGTATCCCTAGACCACCCCAGCACCCTCAGCATCTTGCCTTATAATTGCCATGGGTCCGTCTCTCTTCCCAATGGGCCAGGCCGTGATGCAGCCGCTGCCGACACAGAGGGATTGTGCAGTCCCTGCTTGATCTACAGTCCTCATGACATATATCTTGAATGAAGATTAAGTGATCCTCTCTAGAGCTTAGCTCAGGTGAATCCACTACCTCAGCTGGAACCGAAGTGGTGCCAGACCAATATCTGTTTTTAAAAGATAGAAGGGCATTCCTAATCTTTGTGGAGAAACAGAGAGGATTTAGTGAATTGTTTCTGCAGTTGAGGCTACAGATGATCTGTTGACATGGTCTAAAAGGTTGTAGGTGGTTTAATGTCTCTCGGTACCATCAATTTTGCATTTTGTCCTGACTTAGCAAATTGGTTGGGATTTTGGCTTACTGACAAGGACCTTCAGAAAGAATGTGGTTGCAGGAGCAAGTTTAAGAAAGGAAGGAGCTTTGAAGCAGCCCTCACTGAGTGCCAATCCAAAACTCTGTAACCCAGCACCTCAGAGGGCTTGACCTGGGATGGACTATGGCAGCAGCACCATGAGCCACTTCCTCCAGTGGCCCTGACTGAAGGCTCAGAACCTGCCTCTGATTGGCAGCTGAGAGATACTAGGACCGTCACCTGCCACATCGCCTGTATTTCTCCTGGCAGTAAGAAATCCCCAAAGTACACTATGTTCGGGCAATCTTTCCAGCCTACAAGCAGTTGTTGCTTATCTCTGTTAACTTTGTGCAGGGGAACAATCAGGCTTTGAAATTGAAAGACTTGCATGTGACTCATGAGGTTAAGAGCCCAACGCATAACCACTACATTACCAGGGTTCCTTCCTCTTGAAGGATAGGTAAGCAACAAAAGGACCATTTCTCTTAAAACCTCTGATCGAGAGTGGCACACAACTCCTTCCACTTTTATTCTATTGGCCAAGCCCTTCGCTGGCAGGGCAGGGAAGTTTACTCTTTCCTTGGATGACTAGGAAGTGAGTGAAATTTTGTCATCTCATACAAAGGGAAAAGGGAAACATGCTCTATGATCAAATAAGTTTAAAAAAAAGTCAAAATATTCATAGAATCTGCCGAGTGTGGCAAAAGCATGAGCACTCCCATTGTAGAAGAAACACTGCTCTCAGAAACCACGCTGTGCCTGGCAAGGGAGGCTGGGAGGATTTATGCTTGCTCACTTTGGCCAAGTCATTAAGCAAGGCTGATTAGTAGAAAAGGAAATCCGGTTTTGTGCGGGGATGTGTCATTGGATATGCAGGCGATTCTGCTTGAGATGTATTGGCCCACAACTTTGGACTCACATACAGCAGTGACCATGAAGATGGCATCGGACCTGGCGACATTTCATTTTCGTATATAGAAAGTTGACACAAGGATCTCCTGGTGGTGTAGTGGGTTACACATTATGTCCCTAACCTTAAACTCAGCAGTTCGAAAACAGCAGCACTCAGTGAGGGAAAGATGAGGCTTTCTACTCCTGTCAAGAGTTACAGGCTCAGAAACTCATGGGGGCAATTCTCCCCTGTCCTACAAGGTCGCTATGCATCAGCAGTGACTCGATGGCAGGGAGATTAAGTTAATATTACCTATTTAAGAAACGGTTCTGGTTATTCAATTAAGTAAGGCAGGTGCAGCCCTGTCACACAGGGTTTGTTTAGATAGCACAGTAGTGTCCACTCACTCATTAGCTCAGTGTGTCTGGAACCCCAATGTGTATTTCCACATGGGACAAGTCAGGTTGAAGACACTGGGGATTCGTGCTTTGTTGAGCAAGCCCTGGAATTGCAAGAGTTCTAAAAAGAGGTCAAAGTTCCTGTTTTTATAACTCTCTCTCACACACACAGACACACAGACACACACACACACACACACACACACGGAGAAAGTGGTGAACTTCACAGAACGTAGTGGGGACTTCACAGAAAGGGGGGTTGATAGCCGTGAACAGGGTTGGGATGGGTCTTGTTCTATCCATTTGAAAGTCTCTAGGCTAAACAGAAATGTGCTGGTGGTATAGTAGGTTCGGTGTTGGCCTGCTACCCACCAGGTCAGCAGTTCTGAATCCACCAGTTCCTCCATGGAAAAAAGATGAGGCTTTCTATTTGAGTAAAGAATTATAGTCTCAGAGACTCATTGGGGCATGTTTATTCTTCCCTATAGGGGCGCTGCGAGTCAGAATGAACTCAGTACAGTAAGCAAATAACAAGCTGCGCTAATTCCATTCCAGAGAGACAGTGGTGTTCCAGGGACATTGGTTTTGCCTGGCCCCTGACCCTGAGGAAACATGAGGTCTTCAGGTCCTCTCCTGCTGCTCTTCTTCACCATCCTCCCATATCCTCCTCTGCACTCCCAAGTGGTGGGCATGATTTATACACACAGAAATCCACTTACTCCTTTGGAAAAGTGGTTTACTTCACCCCAAAATTCGGAGAACTGTGTCGTCTCCCTTTCAAAGTAAATTATACGATGAACATACAATATTGATTGCAGGCATGTGGATTCTTAATCCTCAAGTTCCCATGAAACCCTGCTTTCCATGGCAAATCAGCCCGCCATTTCAGCACGCCAGTATTGCCAGGAGAAAGGAGCCTCAGCAGCCACCACTGCTCCGCAGCCTGCTTTTCACGGTCACGCGGGGATGTCAGAGTGCCCCACACCTCGTGCACTTGACTCAGTGCTTGCTTGCAGGGGTTGCATTTCGTTAGAGCCCAACAACTTCCGAGCATTGGCAAATTCCCTCAACCAAAGGTGGGCAGCGGCCTCAAAATGTCACCAGTCATTAACCACCAGCAGGGTTGCGTTATGCTCGTCAGTGCCGTCATGTGCAAGGGGAAAGACAATTCCCACAGGCTGCCAGCTGTGTTTGGGGAGGGAATGCCAAGTGGGGAAGCTGGGGGTCCTCACCCCAGCAGCCACAGTTCCTGGCTCCAGGCCCTGCCCCAGGCTGTGCCAGGACGAAGAGCCTGGACTCTCAGAGACGCCATAGCTCGATTTCCACTCAGGTTGTGTTGTGTTGATCATTCCTTCCCTAGGCTGCCACCCATCTGTCAGTTTGTCATCATGTTGTCATTTGTCTATAGCTTTGATTGCTGTAAGCGGTGTCACCAGCTACGATTATAACCAGAACAAGCCACTCTGGACACGCTTCACCAGAGCATCCAAGCTAGGACACACTGGGAAGAAAGACCTGATGATGTACTGCTGAAAATGAGTCCATGGAACCCTATGGATCAAAAGAGAATACCGTCCAAACAAGTACTGGAAGAGGAGCACCCTAGGTGGGAATACACTCACACTATTCAGTGGGAGGACTCCCTGGGTAGTGTTTGACTAGCACCCAGGAGGTCAGCAGTTAAATCCCACCCAGAATCCAAGAGGTGCCTAAGGAAGGTAGGCCTGAAAATCTGCTTCCAAAAGGTCACAGCCTTAAAAACCCTATGGAACAGTTCTACTCTGAAATGCATGGGGGTCGCTATGAGTCAAAATGGACCGAAAAGCAGCTAATAACAGCAACACTGTATAAAGAACAACACTGCAAGTCCTTAGGACAAAATACACAGCAGGCCCAATAGCCTCGACCCCACAGGATAGGGCAACTTATTTTCCTTTGTACCAGAGACCGGAACTGTACAACGGAATGAAACCCTGCCTGCTCTTGTGTCATCACCACAGTCGTTGGTCCATGTTGAGCCCATTGCTGTAGCCACTGTGGACATCCATCTTATCAAGGGTCTTCTTCCCTCTTGCTGCCCCTGTACATTAACAAGCATTATGTCCTTTCTTAAGTACCAGTCTCTCCTGATAGCATGTCCAATGGATGTGAGATGAAGACTTGCCATCCTCACTTCTAAGGGGCATTCTGGCCGTGCTTTCTCCAAGAGGGATTTGCTTGTTCTTCTGACAGCCCAGACGACTTTCGGTATTGTTTGCACATCATTCACATGCATTGATTCTTCTTCAGTTTTCCTTACTCACTGTCCAGCTCTCACATGCAATGGACCATTGAAACTACTTACCTTGAATTCAGAGCTTAGGGTACACTACCCAAAGCCACATACCTTGTGAGCGGCTGAAACATGTCTGCTGCCAGGATCTGTCCAATTTATTTTATTGAAACATCATACTCAAAAGGTGCTTTAGGCAAACATAGTTTGTCTTTTGACTACATGTCCCAATAATATAACCAGGCTCAGACCCTCACATTGTAATGATTCAGCTATATGTCTGAGAGGTAAAAAGACCGCCAACCATATAACTGATGGGAGAATAGGTACTGACTGTCACCTGCAATGCCATTCCTTCAACAAATATTTATTGAGTGTTATTCAAATGACAACATTTTGCAAAGCTTTAAGAAGACCCAGATGTAGAGAACACAGTCCCTGCTCACAGGAGACTCACAGATACTGCATCAGGGCATTCAGATCAGGGACACCACAGATAGATGCTGAAAGTAAAATCACAAAAAACAGCAACCACGCACGGAATCCAGGACAGATAAAATCCGCAGGAACAGTAATGGGAGTAGCGATACTGTGGTACCTTTTTAATCTCCCATCATCTTGCATAGGGGTGGAGTCCAGGCTGTCACTCAGGCCATAGCCAGTGAGGTCTCAATGTGGGCATGGCCTTCTCTTGAGGATTCTGGCAACTCCTGTATTCTTTCCTGGGGGTGAGAGACACCCATGACTTGATATTCCTGCTGACAAGATACATGGATCTACATTGACGGCAGCCAGAGCCTTGAACGGGGAGGAGTCATGTGGAGAGCCATGCCACTTTCCACCTCCACTGGGTCCATAAGACATTCTACCGACTGCCCTGTGATCTTCCAGCACTTGGTGTCATTGCATGTGTTGCATAAGTCTGAAAAAAATTTACACACTGTTATTGGATATATGGGTTAATTTCGTACTTATGGACATGGTCTGGACTGGGCTGGGATGTTTTCTTAATATACAATTATTCTTCTATATAAAGCTTTTTTAAGACACATGAGTGTTTATGAATGTGCTTCTCTAGTCAACTCGAACTGACTCAGATACCATGAGGGCACAGGGTGGCTGTGTAGGGAAGGGGAGGAAAAGGGAACTGATAACAATGGAACACACACACACACAGCCTAGGGGCCTAATAACAGAAATATGAGTAGAGGGACACAGAAGACGGCGTGTATAAAGATATTAATTTATATATAATTTAGTAAGGGTGTGAGGGTTGAGGAAAGAGGGAAAAACAGGAGCTGATATCAAAGGGGTCAAGTAGAATGATAGTGTTTAGAAAATGATGGTGGCAGCATATGTACAAACTCGCTTGATCTAATTGATTTATGGATTGTTATATTATCTGTCAGAGCCCCCATTAAAATGTGTTCTTTTTTCGATAACAACATAAACTCACTGCCATGGAGTCAATTTTGACTCAGTATAGAACACCCCCTGTGGTTTCCTCGCTTGCTATTCTTTAAGGAAACAGAAAGCCTTTTCTTTCCCCTGCAGAGTGGCTGGTGGTTTCAACTATTGACTTTGAGGTTAGCAGGCACCATAGCACCATGATTCCTAAGGATGCTGATAGAAAGGGAGAACCTTGTGGAACATAATTTAAAATTCTTTAATTATCTAGACTTACTTAACTGGAAGAGGCCTAGAGACTATGACCCTGAGTTACTCTTCAAACCTTGAATTGAAACTGTCCCCTGAAGTCATCTTTAAACTAAATAACAATTTAGCTCTTAAAGGATTGCATCCTTGAGTATTGCAGTCTTTAAAAAATCAGCACAAAACTAAATGGGCTACAGATAAGTCAAAATATATGTGAGAGGGTTGTGGCAGAGAGATTAAGTAAAAAGAAAGGAAACACCTAGAATAGAAAGAACAAGAATGTTAATTCAATATGAAGAGTGTGACCAATGTCACTGAACATTGTGTCCAGAAAGGGTTGAAATGGAACAGATTTTGCTTTGTATGTTTTCACATATCAAAATTAAATATTAGTAGAAAAAGAGAGAGACTCGCATCTGTTTGAGGCAGACTACCAAATACTGGGTTATATATAATGCTAAGTATTGAAATATTATCCCATTTTCATATGGCAAGTATGGAAAGCCAAGGATGGAGTGAGGCATTCACAGGGGAGATGGCATTTGAATGATCCAGGAAAATGGCTAAAGAAGATGCTCATACCCGAGTGTTTCCACTGGGTTCGCAAACACATCAACAAATGAATGTCAAATAACCCGTCTCACCCTCTAACTCAGAGCTGTGCAACCGAACTCTCTTCTATGATGAAAATGTTCCAGAGCAGTGATTCTCAACCTGTGGGTTGCGACCCCCTTGGGGGGGGGGGTCGAACAATGCTTTCACGGGGGTCATCCGATTCATCACAGTAGCAATATTATAGTTATGAAGTAGCAACAAAAATAATTTTATAGTTGGGGGGAGCACCACACATGAGGAACTATATGAAAGTGTCACAACATTAGGAAGGTTGAGAACCACTGTTCTAAAGGCATGACATCCAATCTGGTAGCTACTACATTTTATCAGGAAAGACCAGTCCATGGAAAGGGACATCATGCTCGGTAAAACTGAAGGCCCACAAGAAAAGAGACTGATCATCAAGGAGATGGGCTGACACCATGGCTGCAACAATGGACTCCAACCTAACAACCATGGCGAGATTTGGCACAAGATCAGGCAGTGTCCTCAAAGTAACATCCTTGATCTTCAGTCTTTTTAAGAGATCTGTTGTAGCACATTTAGCCAATACAACGTGTCGTTTGATGTCTTGACTGATGCTTCCTTGAGCATTGATCTGGCTTAGGGTTTAAAAATTCCCCTTGGCTTCTCAATCATACAGGAGGCCCACACAGTGATCATCTTTCCTCATTACACAGAGTGTCATGCCCCACTCACATTGGTCTCCTTGCTGTACCAGGAAGAAGCTTGGAGAACCCAATCACAAGGCCTTTTGCACTGACTGTCTCCTACCTGGAACACTTTCCCCACCGCCAGATGGCCACTCCTGTGTCTTCCTGCCTTATTCAAGTACTGCACTGTCAATGAGATCTTCCTTGGCTGCGATGCACTACTTGCCCCAAGTTTCCCATCCAGCGCGGTTTAGTGAGAAAAATCTCACTGCTACCTGCAGGGGAGGGGGAGCCTCGGCACTGGCATCTCAGAAAATGGAGCATAATCAGAACAGAAATGTGACCCTACCTCTCATGCTAAAAGGCTGCTAACTGCAAGATCTAAACCACCACACAACCAGCCACTTCTCAGGAGAAAGGCTGAAAGTTAGTCTCAGAAACCTACAGGGGAAGTTCTACCCTGCCTTATAGTGTCATTATGAATCAGTGTCAACTCTATGGCAGTAAATTTGCATTTGGGGGTGGGGCGCGTTCTAAGGAGCTCTGGGTCACATACCCTGATCAATCCAACTGGCAGCTGCATCAGCTGGCTAAGGCTTCAAAAGACTGAGTAGGTAACCCAGAGCTCAGTGCTGTTGGCAGAAACTTGTGGGGGGTCAGAAGGACTTGAGGTGATGGTGTCCTTCTCAGTGGCCTCAGATAATCTTCTACCCGGTCTGGGCATCAGCATCTTCTTTGCAAAATGGGATGATTGCATTAGAGAACCACTAAACTCCTATATACCTGAGCAACCAGGAAGCAATTGTGAATCCTGGAGAGGAGCAAAGACTATGCTGGTGGCTCTGCAAATCTTGGGAAGCCTGGATCCGATGCGGCTGGAACTGTCCACTGCGAGGCACCAAGAATCCCGAGAACTGTAGTTCAGGTCTCCCCCTTGCCTGTGTACCATGGAAGATTTAATAAATGTTCTCCTCATGCTACCTTTAGGATCCTTGGTGGCAAAGTGGCAAAATCCCTTCACATTGACCTGTTAACTGCAGGGTTGGCAGTTCAAACGCACCTGCTGCATTCCTGTAGAAAGGGCAGCTTTCAACTCCCACAAAGAATTGTTGTTTCAGAAATCCACAAGAACAGTTGTATCCTGTAACTATGAGTCAGAACTGGCACAATAGCAGTGCGTGAGTGAGCTTTAAACTACATTTGAGACTGGGGTCTATTTTGAATTCCCCTACCTGTCCATTGGGTGTCATGGGAAGAAAGTAGATAGGAGAAAAAAGGGTAGGAGGCAGTGAGGGAGGAGGGTAGAATGTACTGGAGTAACACATTCTGGCAGAAAATTGTGTGTGTGTGTGTGCGTGCGTGTTCTACTGTAATTCACACAGATTATGGGTGGGGGAGGGAACTGAAAAAGTAAATATCCATGAAAAAGAAAAATTTTTTTCTTTGGTGATTTTCCTTTTGTTGAGCTAAGGGATGGAGAATGTACTGCATGGGCGTGACCAGCCACTGGACCGGTGTGCTGTTAACACACCCTCCTGCCTTTGCATGCTGGGGGCCTCTCTGTAAACAGAAGTGACTTGTGACTTCTGATTTCCTGGGGCTCTAAAGAGAACCCGAGAATAGAAGTTCTAAATCGTGAACAAAGGGGAGACAAAGGGTTAATGACAGGACAGAATTTTGAAGTTTCATTGGATGAACACAGCGCCAGCATCCAACAAGCATGCCAAAGGCTGAACTCTGCCCGGAAGTAATGAATGAGCACTGCCTTTAGCCCGTGTCCTCACTCTCCCCGTCTCCTGCACTCCAAGCCAGCCTCACTAAGAGTAGTCAAAGGTGACATGGTGGTCCTTTCATCTCTCTCTGACCCCTCACGCTGCCTTCACCTCTATCCAAGTGGCTTCATCCTTCCCCCTTCTCCCTGATCTTCCTCGTGGAAAGATCTAATTCATACTAACTGGTAAAAGTCAGTTAGCACACAAGAAGGAAGACATCTCCTTCCTCAGTCTATGCTGCAGAAAAGGAAACTCGGGCTTGAGCTCATTTGCCCAACTGTCAAAGGTCCCATCTCGGGCAGGGCCATGATGTGAAAATTCAAGCAAGCAGCCCCAGAGCCAGAGCTCACAACCCTCATCCACTGCGGTTCAAGTTCATGGGGTGAAGTGGTGAAAAGCTAACCAGAAACTGAGAGTCAATGTAGATACCCAAGGCTTTCTTGCCAGGGCACTCACTCACTGCCATTGAGTCAATGCTGACTCATAACAACCCTATAGGACAGGGTAGAATTCCCCTGTGAGTTACTGAGGATGTATCTCTTTATAGGAATAGAAAGCCCCATCTTTCCCTTGTGGAGTGGCTAGTGGTTTTAAACTGTTGCACAAAGCATAACCATGACACCATCAGGACTCCAAATCATGCCAGGGCAATCAATGGTTCTGTGAGATCTCTCAGGATAGAGATATACCTTGCTCCTTGGCTACACACGAGAAAGCATTCACCTCCAAGCCTAGTTTGTGATCCAAGTGAGTTTTATGAGAATTAGAAGAAGTTTCAGGTTTATAAAGGCACCTGCAGGGCTCTTCAGAAATGTGCAACTCCTTAGAAGCTTCCCTGAAAGTCATGAGGTCTGCTCTGTGCTCCTGCCTTTTAAATTACTCCAAGAGGTGGGGCGTGCTGGTGACCCTGGTTGAACTCATTGGCTGAACTGAATTCACCTGGCCTTGTTGGGCCAATTCAGGTGCAGAACACACCCAGGTGTACCTCCCCTTCCTGGCTGGGAACCTGAGCCTCTGAGCATGCACAGTGTACCACTCGTTCATGGGACAAAGGCTCAGACTGCTGACCATGCGTAATGGATGCCTCAGTCCCTAAGCTAAACTACCTAGCAGTTCCCAAACCCCACTGCTGTGTAGTGTTCATGAACTTTGGCAGGAACACATCCTTACCACGAAGAATCCTGGTGGCCCAATGGCTAAGCACTTGGGCTTTAGACCGCGGTCAGTAGCAATGCATGAGAAAAAGGTCTTGCCATTGTAAACATTCCACCCCACTGCCATCAAACGCAAAGGACCTCTGGTGACATGGCGGGCTACTCACAGGGCTACTAAATGCAAAGTCAACAGTTCTAACCCACCAGCTTCACTGTGGGAGAAAGATGAAGCTATCTCTTCCTATAGAGACATAATATCTCAGAAACCTATAGGGAAAATTCTACCCTGCCATGGACTACTAAACGAACAACCTAATCTGTCTTGGAAGAAGTCAGGCCAGAGTGCCCTTGACAGCATATATGGCAAGATTTTGCCTCCCAAATATGTTGGACATATTGCCTGGAGAAGGACATCCTGCTTGGTAAAGTGGAGGGGCAGCACAAAAGAGGAAGGCCCTCAACGAGCTGGATTGACACCGTGGCTGCATCAATGAACTCAGGCAGAGAACAAATGTGATGATGGTGCAGGACCTGGAAGTGTTTGGTTCTGTTGTGCATAGGGTCACTTTGGGTCAGAAACCACTCAATGGCACCCGACAACAACAACAACAAGTATATAAGATCACCATGAGTTGGAATCAACTCGACAGAAAGTGGGCTTTGGGTCTGTCATGGAACCAACCCTGGCTCATAGCGACCCAATCATGGGATTCTGAGGCTGTAAATCTTCATGGGAGCAGAGGGCCTCATCTGTCTCCTGCGGAGCAGCTGGTAGGTGTGAACCCCTGACTTTGCAGTTGACAGTCCAACACTTCCCTTAAAGTACCCCCCGGGGCTCCTTTGGTAACGATGACAGACTAGGAAACCCAATGGGGACATTTCTACTCTGTCACATGAAGGCATCCTGTGCAGAATGGGCTCAACGGGAACTAACACCAACCCCACCACTTTTAACACCATCCCAACCTTACAGACTGTGCTAGGCTCTTGAAGGAATTGACTTTTTGCACTCCCACTGAGCGAGCTATGAGCATGCATGCATGCCAACACGTAACTTCCGGTCCTGAACTAGGGATCAGCTGCACATGTAAGGATGTGCTTCTAATGTGGAAGGAAGTAAAGAGAGGGGATCTGGAAGCAGGAAAAGCCAGGAAGCAGGAGTCACTTAGGCAGACCCCTTTCCTAAACCAGCTTAATTAGCATATCACAGATCCTGGCTCAGAGGTGATGTTCAAAGAAGAATTGTTGACTGAATACACAAGGGAAGGAACCGAATAAGTGAACACAGAAATGTGCTAATGACCAAATTGACTCACAGTTCCCACCCTGCTCTTCTTCTTCCAGGTTCTTCTCTAGTTGCTAATGGTATTTGCTCGACCTCTCACAAGCACAAAAGGAGCCCTGGTGGCCTAGCGGTTAGGCAGTGGGCTGCTAACCACCAAACTAGCAGTTCTAAATTAGCAGGCATTCTGAAGGAGAACAACAAGCTGTCTGCTCCTTTAAAGAATTACAGTCTTGGGAATGCACAGTGGTAGCTCTACCCTGGCCCATAGGGCTGCTCTGAGTCTGACTCGACTGGACAGCAGTGAGTATGGGTTTGGTTTGGTTTTCACAGGTACCCCGATCCGTTGGTGGTCTTGGTAAATTGCACACGCTGGTTCAGTGGACCTTGTGTAGGGCTTGAGAATTTGCACTTCTAACAAGCTCCTGATGTTGCTAGTCTGTGACCATATTTGGGGTGGCAAGGCTCTGGACTACCGGGGTCTTCCTGGTGGCTGCTGTCACAGCGCAAGTTCCCAAGAGTGCACCGCTACTCATTTCTTTGGAATGATTTGGACTGAGTTTTCCCAGCCATTTCATCAAGGTTTTTGGCTATTTGTTCCATGACACTGAAAAGTTTGGACCTGACATACGCAGCACAGGCTGTATTATCTATCTTCTCTGCCCTCTTGGATTGGAGATGGATCACCTATGGAGCGATGAGGGTAAGAAGGGTTGGGTGTCCCCGGGTAATGTGAACAGTTAGCACGCTCAAGCACTGCTGATTAAAAGGTTTGCGGTTCAAATCCAAGGCCCCTCAGAAGAAAGGCCTGCTGATTGACTTCTGAACGACCAGCCTTTGAAAGCTCTGTGGGGTCCCGTGGTGCTGACCCACACGGCGTCACCGTGAGTTGGAATGGACTCCTCAGAAATGGGTTTAGTAAGCAGCACAAAGAGGAAACTCCTTGGTGAACTGGAGGACACGGTAGCTGAAACTATGGGCTCCAACATACTACCTCTGAGGCTGGCAAAGGACCGGGCAGTGCTGCCTTGTGTTGCAAAGAAGGTCCCTGTGATGTCAGAATGATTGGACAGCACTAACAGCAACAAAGGATGTCAGGGCCCTTCACTTCCCCAGACCACTGACCAGGTTCAAAGACCCGCATGCGAGTATAGTTTCACAGTTAGATGTGTTTAGAAAATATAATGTTTGCAAAAGTAAAATCTTGGTTTACATTTTACAGAGCATGCACAATGAGTAGAACTCTTAAGGTCCACCGGAACATGTTTAGGGTCCCCTCCACTTGCTCACCACCGATAAGTCGATTCTGACTCATATTGATCCTACAGGAGAGGTTAAAATTTCCCCTGTGGGTATTTCAGAAACTGTAGCTCCTTATGGGAATAGAAAGCCTCCTCTTTCTCTGCAGCTGGTGGGTTCAAACTGCCAACCTTGTCTTTAGCAGCTCAGGACTGACTTGTATCTCTATGAAACCAAAATCTACCTCACTGCCAGGGAGGTGATGCTGACTCATAGTGACCCTGTGAGGCAGAGTAGTTCTGTCCCTGTGAGTTTCTGAGACTGTAACTCTTTATAGGAGTAGACAGACTCTTCTTCCCACGGAGTGGCTGGTGGTTTCAAAGTGCTGACTTTGGTGTTAGCAGCCCAACATGCAAACACTATGCCACCAAAGCTCCTTTTGTACCCCTATAAGTAGATAAATATTTCTCTTATATCTGTGTTTCAACCAAAGGCATGGCTATAAAGGAAAAAAGGCCATGAGTGTCAAGAACGATTTGAAAATGTGGAGTTCATATATATATATATATATATATGAACTCCACATTTTACTTTATATACTTTATATATACTTTATATACTTGTGTATATAAATAGAATTCTGACGGCGGCAAGAGTGGTCAGGAGTTGGACTGTTAATCTCAAGGTCAGCAGTTTGAATGACCAACCGCTCCTCTGGAGAAAGAGGAGATTTTCTACTCCTCTAAAGAATCACAGTCTCAGAAACCCACGGGGGCCATTTTACTCAGTCCCATGGGCCTGTGAGTTGGAATGGACTTGATGGCAGTGAGGGCATGTAAATATGCAAACACCCACCTCGGACTTAGGATTTGACCTGCTCCCTCAGCCCTGTGAGCATCTGCATCTGAAGCCATGGACTTGGCCTTCTGTGAAGAACCCATTAGTGCACCGCCACAAAGAGAATGAGTTTCCTCTGTGTCAGTCCATTACCCTGCCAACGTTCAGGATGGAGCCAACACCCTTGGTTTCCCAGAGAAATTGGCTCAACATCCCCCTGATGTGGTTGCATGACATAGGCCACTCATGCAATGCACTGCATGTGCTCTATTTAATGCACTATCACCAACAAGTCTACATGGGTGGTAACTCTGAAAACCTTGCCCAAACAGCTGGCTTCACCAAAGTATATGGAACCATGTGGAGTCGTCGACCAGTTCGACTCTGCACTGGCTGTACGTTGGCATTGCCAAGGGGGCTTTCTCACTGACCGTGACCCGAATCCTGCTTCCACTAAGCCTTGCTTCATTGGTCTGGGATGGGGCCAGGCCAATGGGAGGCTTGAAAGCTCCTAAGGGATTCCAAAGTATGACCAAGGGTGAACACTACTATTTTTGGCCATCACATCCGGGAAGGCCCTTGGGACTTTGCCACTCAAAGTATGATAGGTCAAGGAACCAGCAACATCAGCATTAGCTTCTCCCATGCTAATGCCATCGAGTTGATGCTGACTCATAGTGACCCTACAGGACAGGGCAGAACTGCCCTTGTGGGTTTCCCAGACTGTCACTCTTGCCCGGAGTCTACAGCCTCATATTTCTCCCAAGGAGTGGCTGGTGGTTTAGGACTACTCTCCTTGTGGTTAACAGCCCAAGAGTACCAGGGCCTCTAGAACTGCTGGATCCTAGACCCCACCCTGAACCCACAAAATCAGAATCTGCCCCCCAGCCCGATTTCCAGGAACCTGGGTAAGTGCATGCATGTGAAAGTTTAAGAAATACTTCCTTAGAAACCATTACTTTCCAGAACAAACTCCTCCTGCCAGAGGTGCAGAAATGGAAGCCCATTAGGCCATGCTCGCCTAGAAGCAATTTGAGGTCTCAGTGCTCCTATATCCTGGCTGTCATCCAGATTTCCTTATTCTCACCTGGACTGTCACTGCAGCACGTATTGGTGAGTCCTCAGCACGAACAGCCCCAAATTCGGTCTAGAGACACAGCTCCCATTTCAGAGTAGTACAATCCACAGTTTCCTGTAGAGTTTCTGGCTTTTACTGGCTTGGGGTAGGGTCTAGTGGGAAACGCATCTTAGCAAGAGCCATTATGTATTCTGGATGTGCACAATGAGTTTGTCTTGAGGCACATTTATGTCTGATGTTGTTATGTATTCTCTTTCTATCCCATGCAACGTTATATTTTTGAAAATTTATATTTGCTTTTAATTACCCAGACATATAAGTGATTTATAGCTAGGTCTGATCGATTGGAATCAGATGACCACGCCTGGAATAACCATGGGTCCTGGTGACCATTAGGCACTTCTTTCCATGAATGATATTTTCACCTGAGTGAATGCATTCACGACTTTTCTTCTCTTAAGATAAATAAGCAGGTGGGCATCATTTTGCTATGCTGAAACTTCCTTGTGCTGTTTTAAGTTCACCCAGCAATTTTTAAAAAGAGAAACATAGAGTGAACTTACGCGGCCGGTGGGCGACGGTGGCGGCAGCGGGGCCGTGTTCAGGCCTCGGCGCGGGCCTGGCGGTCCCGTGGGTCAGGTTCTCCGGGACCCTCGACGACGTCGCAGCCGGTGAATGTAAAACCATCCTGCTACTAGGGCTACTAAGTGCCTCAGGTGCCTGTAAAAGTTGTACATTGAATAAAGGCCAAAGCAAAACTGATGCATTTCAAGCGTGGACTGTCAAAGAATACTGCAGTAACACTGATTGCTAAAAGGACACAGATCTGTATTGGAAGTACGGCCAGAGTGCACTTCAGATGCAAGGATGGTGACACTTTCCAGAGTGGCAGAACATCTTTACAGCATGCATAAGACTCCCACGGGCATAGGGAAACAAAATAGAAGAAGAGATCCTGGTAGTACTTGGATACGTTGTCTTCTGGGAACTAAAGTGTCAGCTACTTGAACCAACCAGTCCCTCGGTAAGAGAGATGGGACACTTAGCTTATAACTTTCGAAGCCCTGTTGTACTTGAAGAAAGGAAAAGGTCATTAAAAAGAGAAGCAGGGGAAGAAGAGACCAGCATGAATGTCAGCAGAGATGCTGACGTTTTCTTCTACATGTTTGTTTCAATGCTACACACGGAATCCAGGAACAGGAATGGAAAAGCGATACTAAAAGGGGAGGGGGAAGGAGAGGAGGGGAGGGAGCAGAAACAGATCAGAATGATCAACACATTAATACGCTCTCTTTCTCCCCCCAGGGGAGAGAACAACAGAAAACATGGGGGAAGGGAGAGAAAGGTCATGGGGAGACATGAAAATAATAAGAATTTATCATGTATCAAGAGGCCACGTGGGTGGGGGTGATGGAGGGGGAAAAAGGTAAGTTGATTTCAAGGGCTCAATAGAAAGTAAATGTGTAGAAAACGCTGGCAGCCTATGTACAAATATTTGTGACACAATTGATGTGTGGATTGAAGTCAGAGGTGTGTGCGCCCTCAATAAAGTAATCTTTTAATAAAATTAAAAAGCTAAAGCAACTTGAATGCATGCACAGTAAAGTTCAAAGAACAGTTGGAGGAAAGGTAAAATATTGTAACAAAACGTGCACGGACCCGGAATTAGGAGACAAAGGGGGAAGAATGCTGTCTGTGTCCCTGAAAGTAGGAGCTGTATGGGGTCAATTGGCTAAAGTTACATGATTTAAAGATCCCGTGGAGCCTCCTTGGCTCTGTGAGGGTTCCGAAAGTGATTTCAGAATCACAGAGAGAACCCGTGACCGCCAAGAAAGAAGAGCTCTCACAGGAGCCCCTGTGAGACCCCTGACTGAAGGGAGGTGATGGAGGCCAAGGCACCAAGACCATGAGACAGAGCAGAGGAGCAGCCGTGACACTGGGAGGAACAGGCTTCCCGGACCCAAGAGCCAGGCAAGACTGAGGGACCGCACTGACCAGAAGCTGAGGAGCAGCGCGAGGCATGTTCTCCAGAGTGACAGAGAAGGGGCATTGCAGACAAAAGAACTTCGGAATTATTCCTGTTTGGTAACCTCCTAGCTACCCTCATAAATCTCCAGAGTCAGAAAGAAAACTGCAGGGCTTCCTATGTACCTGATTCTCCGTCATAGCCACCCCACAGGGTGGAGGAGAATTGCTTTGTAACACATCCCATGTTGTAAACCTGATGGCCACAGATGGCCCCATGGATGCTTTGGATTCCTGGTGTGAGTTGGAACGGCCACTCTCCTGAAACACCGCCCCCCCCCCACACACACACATTTGCCTCATGGTTCTGGACTTCAGGTGTTGGGAAATTGTCTGATGAGAGAAACTGACCTTCTGAATCGTGAATGATGCGAAGCTGTGTAGAGAGTTGGACAGAGGAGAATGGGCAAGGCATTGGCTACTTTGATGACAAAGGAAATGGTGGAGGTTCACACCCACCCCGAAGCCCTCAGAAGAAAGACTTGGAGATTATACACCAACCTAAGTAACCACGGGAACACACTGCGCTTTCCACACGCTTGTGGCGGTCGTGACTGAATTACCTGGATGCCATCTGTCTTGGTTATGGGGTGGTACAGGGGTTACTGAAGTTATTAAAGTTTATTGAGTCAACCTGGCCAATGAACACATGGGAGTAATTGAAGAGCCGAGAGATAAATGGCTAGGTGAGCCTCACCTTTCTAGTTCTCAGGTCTCCTACTCTGATGATCAGACCAGGGTGCAGCTGCTTTAGCCAGTTCCCTCCTTCAACTGGCAAGGCTCACTTCCTGCAAGACATCCCTGAGGAGAAGCTGCATGGAACGACCTTGGTGGAGCTCTGGGTGCTGGAGCAGTTGCATGGGGACCCCTGCCAGCGATGAGATGCTCACACACTCAGTGATTCTGCTTTCCACCTGCAGTCGGCGTAATTGTGTGTGTTTTGTGAGATGGAGGACTTTGTAGATTGGTGTCAGATATATGGGCTTGTGTTGGACTTATGGGCTTGGACAGCACTGGGTTGGGATGCTTTCTTAATGTGCACTTCCCCTTTATATAAAATTCCTTCTTATACAAAAAAAAAAGAGAGAAACATATTACAACTGTCACACACTTTATAATTCATGTGGAAAAATTTGGGGGAGAGCTAAATAGAGGTGACCCGTGGTGCAGTCTTACTTACTGCTTGTTAGAAGGTACTGAAATCTTATATACATAAACACTAGAAACCAGGAGAGAGGAAATGGTGGTTCCATGGCAGAATTCTCACTAGCCATGCAGGAAATTTGGGTTGGATTCTTGGCCAGTGCGCCTCCTGTTACAGCTACCACCTAACTGCTAGTGGAGGCTGGCATATTGCTATGATGCTGAACAGATTTTAGCGATGTTTTCTGCCTACAGACAGACTAGGAGGAAAGGCCTGGTGAACTCCTTCAAGCCATCAGCCACTGAAAACCCCCCAGCTGACAAGGGGTCAAATCTACAACCCATTGAAGGAATGGGGCAGGACCAGTGGGCATTGAGTTCTGTAGCGCATGGAGTCCGCATGAGTCAGGAGCTGGCTGACTTGAAGGCAATTGTCCACAGCACTCTCTAGGAAGGCAGTGGTTGGAGCACATAGGCGTCCTTCATGTGGCCCCATGATCATCAAGCCTTAAGTCATGCAACCAACTCTGGGAAATGAGAGATGCCCGGGGTACCAGGAATATTTGAAAGACCTGGTGTAAATTGGTTCAGCCCAGGGGAGTTCTGGAAACCACCGAGGTAAGCTTCCTGCTGAAACCACTAACTTAGCTCCAGTGCGAGTGGATGGGTGTCTGCACATGTACCCAGCCACCATTAGTGCGTTTGTTGTTGTTGTTGTTGCCGTTCACGTCCGTAGAGTCGATGCCGATTCACAGTGACCCTATATGACAGGGTAGAATTCCCCCTGTGACTTTCTCACACTGTGACTCTTTACAGGAGTAAAAAAAGCCTCATCTTTCTCTTGAGGAGTGGCTGGTGGTTTTGAATGGTTGATCTTGCCATTAGTCCATTGCGTAACCAGGTGCTGTCAATTTGGTTCCAACTCATGGCCACTCTATGTACAGCAGAACAAAACAACACGCTGCCCTGCGCATTTCTCACAGCCATTCCTACATTTGAGCCACTGTGTCAACTCATCTTGTGGAGGTTTGTCCTGCTTTTGGCTTGACCAAGCATGCTGCCCAAGTACAGGGACTGGTCCCTCCTGATAACACCCAAAGTACATGAAGCCAAATGTCACCATCCTCGCTTCTAAGAATCAATCTGGCTGTAGTTCTTTCAACATAGATTTGTTTGTTCTCCTAGAAGTTCCTTGGTGTATTCAATATTCCTCACCAGGACCATATTTCAAATGCATCAATTCTTCTCGTGGGACTTCCTTATGCATTTTCCAGCTTCCACATGAAAATAATCATGCCTTGGGATAGGATACTCCTGAGTTTTTAAGGTGACAAAGTCATCTTGGTTCAAAAAAATGTTTAAAAGGCCTTTTGCAGCAAATTCACTGAAAGCAATTTATCCAGTGATTTCTTTACAGATATTTCT
This sequence comes from Tenrec ecaudatus, assembly GCF_050624435.1. Lineage (NCBI taxonomy): Eukaryota > Metazoa > Chordata > Mammalia > Afrosoricida > Tenrecidae > Tenrec > Tenrec ecaudatus. The sequence goes on along the minus strand of NC_134541.1, from coordinate 79,199,689 downwards.
ATGAGCGTTGGTTGTGGATGGGTCCAAGTAAGATGAAGTGCTTCATCATTTAAATCTTTTCTCTGTTTATCATGTTGCTTATTGGTTCAGTGGTGAGGATTCTTGTTCTTTTAACTTCGAGTTGTAATCCATACTGAAGACTATCATCTTTGAACTTCATCAGCAAGTGCTTCAACTCCTCTTCCCTTGCAGCAAGCAAGGCTGGTCGCCTGCATATCTCAGGCTGTTCTCAAATCTTCCTGCAATCCTGAAGTCTCCAATTCAGCCATTCAAAACTCAAAACAGCTCAATGCCATGGAAGTCAAGTCAATTCTGACTCGAGCAACCCTGTAGGCCAGGAAAGAACCTCCCGGAAGGTTTCCAAGGCTGTAATCTTTGTGGCAGCACATGGTCACATCTTTCTCACTCGGGATAGCTGGTGAATTCCAAGTGTTGCTCTTTCGGTTAACAGTGAAGTGCTTTAACATTGCCCTACCTGGATTCCAAGTGTGAGCTAGCAGCCACAATTTTCTTCTGAGACCAAAGGGGTTGTTAGGTGTGAATTCTCGACCAAGGGTGGTCCAGCAGACCTGCTCAGTATTCGCCCAGGTGCAAAATCCATCAAGAGGATGCATTGTCATTATTTTTAATCACATAACACACCCAGGTGTAGCAGCAACCCAGCTTTGTAATATCACCCTGGTTTTGATAAATATGTACCATTCCTTGATAACGCTTCCAAATCCTTTAATATCCTGCAGCTCAGTCCCTGATGTCTGGCTGTAACAAAAGGTGTGAAGGGAGACCATATGTCAATAAACTCTCCCGTCTGCCACAACTCAGCGCATAATCAGCTCCACGGTAAAATGCATGGTAAGTCAGTTATGGGGCCCCTTTCAGGTTTTTCTTCTGATGAAGTTGACCAAAATGACTTCTTATTTCAGCCTATTAGGAGAGTGAGAGTTGCCCCCCCTCCCTCGCCATTTTTCTTTTCTTTTCCATTTTTGTCCCTTTCCCCTTGGAGGGACAGCCTGCTCTGCTATTCTGAAAGGGTTGTCTGTTTTATGCTGCGCTCTCCACTCCATTAAATCACCTTTCCTCACATTAAATACAGGTCTTCAGGGTGGTCAGAGAGCTTTGCTGTGAGGGATAATGATATAATGAGGATGACATGCATGAAAAATCATTTTTCAGCTCAATCCCAGGCAGACCACGGGGAAGCATGAAATGGGAAGGGGGAGAGGTGTACCTCACTTTAGACAAGAGCCAGGCTTCTGAGGGGGCCATTCTCGACCTGGAAGGCTGCTGAAGGCTTCTTTACCTCACTCACTCATTCACTCATTCATTCAACCAGCTTGCTACTTACTTATTAAATGCCAGACCTTGGGGCTCTCTCACTGAACAAAAGAGACAAAAATCCCCCTTCTGTCAAGAAGCTTCCATAAACAGAGGCATTCAAACACTTCCTAGAGAATGTGTTTAAAGTCCAATTTACACAAAAGCAGAAGAAGAGACTGATGCGAGGGGTTTCACACACACACACATGTTCATATATGACTCCCATTGCAGCGACAAAGTATAGGACTCTTCCAGGAGACACTCTTCATTGGAGTTAAATTGCTCCCCCCAACCCCCTGAGCTCTCTCTCTCTCTTTTTTTTCTTTCTTTCTGAGAGCAATTGCCCTTGGAAGGGATTAGCTGTTATCACTCTCTAGCACCTTAGTGTGAACTTATTTATTGGCTCATTTTCCTGCCTAGATAGGAGGGGCCTCCAGGGCTGCTAAAAGCCAGAAAAATCCCAAAAAAGGCAGCAACAAGAGAGGCAGAGGACAATTGGGGCCAGTGTTTCTCATTTGAGTGGGGGGGGGGCATTTGTTAAAGATGCAGATTACAAACGCATACAGCACACACACACTTCCCTGACGCCCCACCCAATATGGCCCTACTAAATAAGAATCCTACCCCACCATCTGTCCGGGAGCCCCTGAACTGGCCCTTCCCATGAAACAAGCCAGGGCCATTGAAAGTGACTCTTTAGGCAAAAGACCAGTGACTTAGGTTTTCCAAACCAGGATAAAGCCCATTTGTTAAGCACTTGCATATTAACCAAAAGGTTGATGCTTCAAACCCACCCACAGGTTCCTAGGAAAGCAGGCCTGGTGATCTGTTTCTGAAAGGGCACAGTCTTGAAAAGGATCCCTGGTAACATATTGTCCTGCTAGCCATAAGGTCAGCAGTTCAATACTACCAGCTGCTCTGAGAGAGAAAGGTGAAGCTTTCTACTGTACAGATGTATAGTCTCAGAAACCTACCAGGGCAAGTATACTCTGCTGCCATGAGTCAGAATTGACTCAATGGCAGCAAGTGAGTGGATGGGCAGGGATTGATTGGGCACCAACTAACACTAAGAGCAACTATTTTGGGTGGCAGTGACATTCTTCTACTTTATCTAGAATCTGAACTCTCAGCGTCATTAACAATGGAGGCAACAGACAAATAATTATAAACTACAGAAGGGTAAAGAAAAGCTAAAGAAGTTACTTCTGTTTGGGGTTTAGTTGTGTGCTTTTTTAGCAGAAAATATGAACTATGAAGGAGCAGGGACTTGCTGGACTTAAATATGAACTGTAAGATCTCTCTCTGGGCTAGAGTTACATCTCAGTTCTTGGCTCTGCATGAGAAAGTATTCACGCCAAAGCCTGGCTCGTGATCCAAGTGAGTTTAATGAAAGTTAAAAGAAGTTTCAGGTTTTACGCGCCACCCCTAGGATTGCTCCCCACCATGCAGCCTGGCAGAGACTGTTCGAGGTCACGCAAAGATCTCTCTCCTAAGTTTTCCTCCAAAATAAAGACCTGTCTCATGTTCTTTCTCAAGTTCTCTCCCCAGTTCCTGTCCCCAGTTTTTCCTTTCTCCCCCTCGCTCCTGCCTTTTCAAGGATTCCCGGGGGGAGGCATAGTGAATGACCCCAGGTCGATCCCATTGGCTGAATTGCAATCACCTGGCCCAGGTGGGCTGATCCAGGTTTAACGCCCATCCGTACCCACCAGCGGGAAAACCTAGGCTTTTGTTCTATGCTTGGTTCTCCTGGGCATGCGTCAATGAACATCTCATTCCTGCCTATCTGCCTAACAAAACCTATTTTTCAACCCCAAGTCTTTCTTGCCAAAAAATAATGTCCCATAATAGGAATGGCATGAGCAGGGCTTCTGCGTTGGATCAGATCAAGAAGATAGCTTTCATGCCCTGTACTAAGATCACAAAAGAATGTAATCCAGTGCCTTGTAGACAGTCTCATGTACACAAAAGGTTTTCTAAGAGTCTCCAGAAGGCTGTGCTACAGCCTAAACAGGCTGAATTGCAGCCTAAAACAGAGAAGGACCCATTTCAAAGAGATGTGGGGACATGGCTTTCATAAAATTGAATGCATCATGTAATCCAGTGCAAGGGAAACCCAGTAACTTTGGGAAGGAACTGCATTGGCTTGGACTAAACAGCCAGAGATAGTGCTACATAAAAAGAAAGAAGATGATTGATAAAGCAACCCAGACATTATTGTGGAAAAGGAAAAGGGACTTAGAAGACAATCAAAAGCTACAAGGAACCTCTCTTAGGGAGAAGTCTTGTGGTTTCAACTTGTGTGCTCTGGGGGATATTTGGCAGTCACGTATTAAATTGTGCATTCAATTTAATCCCTTTAAGGGATTTTGTCACTGGGCCTACAGCCCAACTATCCTGACAAAAAAATCTATCTTGAAAATCACCCTGCTGTGAGGAAGCTAAAGGCAAGCACAAGATACGATCACATGGAGGGAAATTGGGGAGCCAATGCAACAGCAAGAACCCAGGCCCTAGACCTATGAACCAAAGCAAACCCATCTTGCCGGGTCTCGCTGCTTGAGCTGGTTTGGCCAATGCCACGTGGAGTGGAGATGTGCTGCCCCAGCCAAACCTTCCTCAAATTACAAAATTATGAGCAAATAATACACCGAGTGGGATTGAAAGTCACTAAGCAGCAATAGGTAAGTAAAACATATGGGCCTACCATTACCTATCTGTAAAGAGTCTTTGGCAATGGTTTATGGAAGACGCAGGGCCTGATTACCTCCCATAACACGTATTCTTTATCATAGCCACGGACACTCATGGAAACATTAAAGTTGTGCTTGAGAGAGGAAAAGGTGAGTTAAGAACTGAGAAAGATGGTCATGTGGCCTGGATATTGCTCAAACACTCCATTCTCCTTGGTCTCTTGGAAGAAGGAGAGGGATGAGAACCCAAAGCTGTAAACATTGTGTGGATTAGAAATGTGTTAAGTTTGGCGTGAGGGCTGAAGGCCCAGGTTGGTAAAATTATTTCTGTGGGATTATCTAGAACCAGGGCTGCTCTGAGGCCCACACTGGAGAGAATGCCATTGTCATTACCCTTGTATGCTTTATTTTGGCTGAGTCCCTCCACCACCATGTGTCAGGGCTTACTCGGTGCCCCTTCTCAGCCCTGATACACGGTGTTGCCAAAAGGACTCAGAGATGTTAAGCAATCTGTTCAAGGTCATGAGGCTTAAGGTCAGGTACAGAGCCAGACACTGAAATGCAAGAAGACTGACTCCTGTGCCCAGATCTGGGACAAATCTCTCTGACAGAGCTGGGTAGATGCCCCTAAACATCCGTCTTGTGTGTGTGTATTTGTGTGTGTGTGTGTGTGTGTGTGTGTGTGTGTGTGTATCCACATATATATGTTTGGTTTATTTGTCATCAACATAATTAGAGTATTTCTATCCAATTAAAAAATGAATTAAGCCAAGGTTGGTGGTTTACAATTTGCACAAGTGCCTTTGTGAACTATCATGGTTTACTTTCTTTCATTGGGAGGCAGCTCCAAGCTTCAGACCTCTTCACTCCCCAGGTGAGGTGCTACATTCAGACCAGAGTCAGAGGAAAGGATTGACAAGAAAGAGTCAGTTCACTGAATGAGGTTCCTTTTAAAAGGAAGCCAAAATGGCCCTTAAACTCATGGCCATCAAGTCAATACTAGCTCATAGTGAGGGATCCTGTTGAACAGGATCCTATGGTACAGGGTAGCTCTGTCCCTGTGACTCTCCAAGAATAACTCCATGGAAGCAGAAAGCACCAGGTTTCTGCCACAGGGCTGATGGTGGTATCAAATTACTGGCCTATGGGATGTCAGCTCAACTTGTAACCACTATGCCACAAGGGCACTTAGTCAATCTAACAGGTCTGGCAAAATGTAGAGCCAGACATTATATATTGAAAATGGCTCACCACCACCACGAAAGGCTGGCTTTCTGGTGGGTAAGGGTAAGGGTAAGGGTAAGGGTAAGGGTAAGGGTAAGGGTAAGGGTAAGGGTAAGGGTAAGGGTAAGGGTAAGGGTAAGGGTAAGGGTAAGGGTAAGGGTAAGGGTAAGGGTAAGGGTAAGGGTAAGGGTAAGGGTAAGGGTAAGGGTAAGGGTAAGGGTAAGGGTAAGGGTAAGGGTTAGGGTTAGGGTTAGGGTTAGGGTTAGGGTTAGGGTTAGGGTTAGGGTTAGGGTTAGGGTTAGGGTTAGGGTTAGGGTTAGGGTTAGGGTTAGGGTTAGGGTTAGGGTTAGGGTTAGGGTTAGGGTTAGGGTTAGGGTTAGGGTTAGGGTTAGGGTTAGGGTTAGGGTTAGGGTTAGGGTTAGGGTTAGGGTTAGGGTTAGGGGTTAGGGGTTAGGGGTTAGGGGTTAGGGGTTAGGGGTTAGGGGTTAGGGGTTAGGGGTTAGGGGTTAGGGGTTAGGGGTTAGGGGTTAGGGGTTAGGGGTTAGGGGTTAGGGGTTAGGGGTTAGGGGTTAGGGGTTAGGGGTTAGGGGTTAGGGGTTAGGGGTTAGGGGTTAGGGGTTAGGGGTTAGGGGTTAGGGGTTAGGGGTTAGGGGTTAGGGGTTAGGGGTTAGGGGTTAGGGGTTAGGGGTTAGGGGTTAGGGGTTAGGGGTTAGGGGTTAGGGGTTAGGGGTTAGGGGTTAGGGGTTAGGGGTTAGGGGTTAGGGGTTAGGGGTTAGGGGTTAGGGGTTAGGGGTTAGGGGTTAGGGGTTAGGGGTTAGGGGTTAGGGGTTAGGGGTTAGGGGTTAGGGGTTAGGGGTTAGGGGTTAGGGGTTAGGGGTTAGGGTTAGGGGTTAGGGGTTAGGGGTTAGGGGTTAGGGGTTAGGGGTTAGGGGTTAGGGGTTAGGGGTTAGGGGTTAGGGGTTAGGGGTTAGGGGTTAGGGGTTAGGGGTTAGGGGTTAGGGGTTAGGGGTTAGGGGTTAGGGGTTAGGGGTTAGGGGTTAGGGGTTAGGGG